>NC_091079.1:33917500-35167500 GCF_032405125.1 Capricornis sumatraensis
CCCTTTTCTCCCCCAAAGCCCAGGAGCCCAGAACTCCCTCAGCCACCTATGGGGGGTCTCAAGCTGCCTTGTTCACCCAGGCTCAACCTCGGAACTCCCAGAAGGGGAACTTGAATCGAAATACCAAGCACTTGACCTTTTGCTTCCAGTCCAAAACGTCAGTGTAAAATTAAAAAAAAAAAAAAAGAGCTTCTCGCCGCCTCACGCCTCTGCTTCAGTTGGTTAAAGGCTTCCCAGGAGTTGAGAGTCACCCCACTGCCCTGGGGGCCTGGGGACCAGCCCCTGCAGCCCCCCTCTCGTAGCTTCTTCCAGGCTGCATAGCTCAGGGCAGGGCCGCTCATGTCTGCTTAGCACCAGCCTCTCCAGGTGCAACCCTCTCAGTCCGTCCACACTGGGGGAACTCAAAGCCCCCCCATGGCTCTTTGTGTCTCCCCAAAAAGTTCATCTTCTGCAGTGAGACCATCAGAACCCTTTGCCTTGGCCTGCAATTAGAAGCATGGACCTTGGGGCCAAATTCCTTGGGTTCAAATCCTTTCTCTAGCACTTTGTAGCTGTGTAACCTTAGAAAAACCTCTCTATGCCTCAGTTTTCTAATCTATGAAATGGGGACCATAAAAAAGGCTTCTTTATAAAATTGTTACGTATATTAGATTAATTGATATGTGTACAGCACGTGGAATGGTGCCTAGAATATATTAAATCCTATGTAATGTTTGTTACACACATACACACATTCCCCTCATCCCACCTAACGCAATGACAAGCTTTCCTAAGAACCCACAGTGTACAAGGTGCAGTTCGGGGCAGTAAAAGGGCTTACGGATGCAGATGCACCTGAGGTGGCCGTAAAGGGTGAGCAGGGTGATGTGTGCCTGCGTGCTAAGTCGCTTCAGTGACGCTTTGTGACCCTATAGACGGTAGCCCATCAGTCTCCTCTGTCCATGGAATTCTCCAGGCAAGAATACTGGAGTGGGTTGCCATGCCTTCCTCGAGGGGATCTTCCCTACTCTGGGACCAGACCCCCGTCTCTTACGTCTCTTGCATTGGCAGGTAGGTTCTTTACCACTAGTGCCACTTGGAGAGCCCCAGGGCAAGATGGGGGTAGAATAATTCAGGTGAAGGAAAGAGCGTGAGCAGAGTCAGGGTGGCTTAAGAGCACGTGGTGAGGAACTTCTCTGGTGGTCCAGGGGCTGAGACACCGAGCTCCCACTGCAGGGGACCCAGGTTTGATCCCTGGTGAGGGAACCAGATCCCACATGCTGCCACTAAGAGTTCAAATGCCACAACTAAGACCTTGCACAGCCAAAATATATATATACATATAAAAGCAAGTGGGTATTAAGCAAACAGTGAGTGTAGCTCAAGCTCTGAGCGGGAGGAGAGGTTGTAGGTGCTGAGGAATAAAGGTCAGGAGATCAAATCTTGCAGAATAAGGGGTGTGACAGTGACGGGCCTCGGGCTGTGGATCACTTATCCATCCAGGGGTGTACCATGCATGATCCCCACCGTGGGCCTTGCTCATCCTCAGTCTATCCCCACTTGCGCTGTCAGTCAGTAAACGCTGAGTTTCAACTCTGTCCCGACCCAGCACTTGGTCCAGGATATAAAACTGCATCAGGGGTATGGAACCTCTGCTCTAGAAAGAAGACAAAGTCAAAGAAGCTTATTTAGCCAATTTGAGTGTGATGATGTAAACAGAGAATGAGACTCCAGATGTGGGGCAGCGCCGGCTGAGCTTGGGGGGTCAGAGACTGCTTTCTAGACTATGTGACTTGTGAACAAAATAGAGAAGGCCACCCGAGCCTTTGCAATGGGGGGAAGGTTAGGGATATTCCAGTCCATGAGGAGGCATCAAAGTGTGAAACTGCTTTTGGCGTGGCCAGAGCAAAGGGCACACAGGGGCCAAGAGGCCAGGGACAGGGCTTCTGGGGAAGAAGTGACCAGAGCTTAGGGGGCTGCGTGGACCAGGCTGAGGAGTTGTACCATCTCTAGGAGTCACTGATGGGTGGACTCTAGAGACAGGGAGGGCACAATCAGAGCTGCATTTTAGAGAGAAGCTGGTTGCTCCTCCCAGCACCAGAGCTGGAGACGAGGATGCGAGTGGAGGTGGCTCACCTGTGAGGTGACCCCAGGAAATAGCAGGGACAGAGTCAGAAAAGTGAGCTAGGGATCTGGGGACGAGACAATGAGGGGTGCGTTGTTGAGTTCGTTATCTCCGTGGGAAGATAGAACCGGTCCTGCTGGGGACCCTCTGAGACACTGAGTCCCCACTACTTGAGGGTGCCTCCCCAACCCATCTCACTCTTCCAGATTGTGCCTGGGCCAGGGCTGACGGGCCTTCTGTGGTTTTGAACAAAGCCTGCATATTTGGAATAGGACACCTGCAGCACGCATGAAACTGACCTCACAGCTGTGCTGAAATCAGGTAGCTCAAGGGAGGTGTGGGGCAGGGAGACACAAACGCATCTGCAATGATTCTATATTCTAAGATCCTTCTTCATTTTAGTCATTCAGTCCTTTCCTTTCTATTATTTCTAATCTGCTCTTAAATTAATGTACCATTTTATGTATATATTTAAACATATAGACCTAGATACACACAATTAAATATATATTATAGAAAGGTTTAAACTTGAGCTTTAAGATACAGTTAAACCTCTCAACATATTATCAGTTTGGCCAAGAAGATAGAAGCAGATTGATTTTACTATTTTAATTTGAAATTTATATACAGTAAATACTTTCATAAGTACGACTCTTTTTTAAATTTTTCATTGCAAGATATTTGCTCTACAATATTGTGCTGGTTTCTGCTGTACATCAACATGAATCACCCACAGGTATACACATGTCCCCCTCCGTTTTGAAAAGAAGGACTCAATAAATATTATGGCATTGCAAAAAAAAAAAACAGGCATTTGCAACAATGTACTGGGTACAAGCTGCAGGGTGAGAATTATGTTTTGTTGCAAATAACAGAGAAAACAATAGGGGCATAACCAAGTTAGACATTTCTTCCACTCTTGCACTGGAGAAGTCTAGAAATAGTGGTGTAGGGCTGGTATACCTCTGAAGGACTTTCTTCCAGCTGTAGAAGGCCATTCTCTTCACGTCCTGGGGCAGCTGTTAGAGCTCCTACGGTCAGATCCATGCACCAGGACTCAGTGCAGAGCCAGGAGAAAGAATGCTCTGGCTCCACTCTGGGCAACGTGGTAGCTCAGACAGTAAAGAATCCGCCTGCAATGCAGGAGACACAGGTGTGGATTCAGTCCCTCAGGAGGGAAGATCTCCTGGAAGAGGAAATGGCAACCCGCTCCAGTATCCTTGCCTGGAGATTCCCACGGACAGAGGAGCCTGGAGGGCTACAGTCTATGGGGCTGCAAACAGTCGGACACAACTGAGCAACTGAGCACCAGTCCCACTTTACAGAAACTTCCCACCCCTTCCACTCAACACTTCTGCCTCTATGTTCTTGGCCAAACGTCAGCCCCTGATCATTCCTAAATGCAGGAGACACTAGCAGATACTGTCCCCCCAGCAAGGGACTGAACCCATACTCTCTTCAATGAAAGCACAGAGTCCTAATCCCTGGACCACCAGGGAACCCCAAGATATTGTCTTTTAGGTCACTGGCTATGCAGCTAACTAAAACTTGGGGTTCTTTAACTAAGAAAGAGAGCGAATAGACCCTAAGAGGCTACTAGTAGCCCCTGCCACAAGGATGTGAGATGAGCATTGGAAGTTAATTAGGAAGCAATTGTCATAATCCAGGGAGAGATGGCAAGGACCTAGGAAAGGGGGAAGGTGGACAGGGCATGGAGAGGGAGTTTCCTGAGTCAAGAGTCTGGGTGTGGAATTGGCAGGACTTGGCGAGGCACGAGGACTGGAGAGGAGGGCCAGGAGTCAGGAAGGCCACTCATGCAGACAAGGAGTATGTGACATAAACAGATTGGGAGGAGGCCATGAGCTCCACTGTGGCCATGCTGAGCTTGAGATGCCTGAAGGACAGCAAGAGATGTTCAGTAAGCAGATAGTTGCATAGTCAGGAGAGAACTCTCAGCCCAAGAAAGCAATCTGGGGGCATCAGCCACTGGGCAGAGGAGAGTTCTCAGGTTGAGAATGTGGAGAAAGGGGTGGGGATCAGAGGCAGCAGCAGGCCAAGATCATGTAAGGGACAGGCAAGGCTCATGGGAGGCTGACCTTCGTAAGGTCATTCAAAGGTGGGAGCCGAGTCAGAGGTATTTATGCCCTTGGTTGATTGTGTTCCTCTGTCGAAGCTGCGTACAGTAAGTCACCTCTCACAGCTATACCCTCTGGGTTTTGGAAACCACTTGGCCTTTAAGTCTAAGGCTGGTAATGGCTCTTTGAGATTATTCATCCTATCGTGCTATAGTATCTCTTGTTGGGTTCCCTTAATCCTCCCTTACTTTTGTAAACAATACCTTCATTGAACTCTCCTTAATTCCAGAGACATAGAGAGATAAATAGATGCTGGATAGGTGTGCAGATAGATAGCTAGACAGATAAAGAATAAATAAATGGATGGGAGGATGGATGGATGCGTAACAGATGGTAGCAGGAAAATCGAGAAGGGAGAGCAGGGGAGGCGGGGGAGTGGGGGGAAGTGAAAAGTGCCTGCCACATTAGTTAGGAGGAAGGTTGTGACGCCTCCATTGGATTTGCCACAAGAAGGTCTCTGATGACCTGGCCAAGGGCAGTTCTATGTGGTGCCAGAGGCCAGATTGCCATGGGTGGAGGTAGAGAAATGAGTGGAAAATGAGGAAGTGGGGACAACTGCTTTGTCTTTCATCTCCACCTAAAAGGCCTGGCTCAAATGTCACCTCCTCCACAAACTTTCTCTGAATCTTCCTCCTTCCCCTGTGCTACCCAAGCATCCAGTCAGCCACAGACCGGTGCCTGAGCTCCCAGAATAGGATTCCATGGCTGGATACACTCAATGTGAGGGAAGAGCCCTGGACTTAAAGTCTAGGAACCTGGGCTCAGACCTTGAAAAACTGTTCAGCCCACCCTTACAGGTTCCTGCAAAGAGAGCACATCCTGTCTGACTTGGCTGGGAATGGGCTCCAGGGCCCTGCCACACGCCCACAGCTGCACACCATGGAACGTGCCTCCTAGCCCATCAGCATCCAGTAAAGGACCACATCCCACCCTGCCCTCGTCTGATTTTTCCCTTGGCTGTGAAAAAAGATGTCTGGGCTCATAGGCATGTCTCTTTCCTATAGTTTCCAAGACAAGTCTAGGACAGGCGGTCTTGTTACAAGGTAATGTCCCTGTTACAAGGTAATGACCAAGCTGTTCCTGGGGGCTCAGTAAGGAACTCAGCTAGCCCTGCCCAATCACCCTGACTGTCACTACCTGGACCTGTCACTCAGGGTTGACTCTGACCACTCAGACCAAGGCTCCATCACCAGCAGAAAGAACTAAATATATGGCCAGCCACAAAGCTGATCTTTACGGGGCCTTTCCATGCATCGGATAAGGTCTAGCATGGTATCAAGTCCATTAATCTCATAACAACTCTGTGAATCTTATCCCAGTTTATGAACTAAGAACTTAGAAAAGACCAATTCCAAGAGTAATTTGACATTTTCAGATCCAAACATCTTTTCTTGACAAAATCAAGAGAGACTGAGATGGAAGGAGAGGGCAATTAGCACTATTGCTGGGCACCTCGTATATGTCAGGAGCATCATCTTTACCCTTTCAACAACTCCATGAGGGGGAACATTTTATGGATGATTAGACTGAGGTTTAGAGAGGGTAAGAGTGGCCCAGAATGATGGGTGATGAAGTGATGAAGCACAGAACTATGATTTAAACCCAGGCCACCTCTTTTGTTTAATCTGCTTGATAATTCGCAACTCAGAGAGGCAAGTAAGGTTATCCTCCCCACATGGATGAGAAAACAAAAGCTCAGGCAGGTTGGAATGACTTGGCCAAGGTTTCTGTGAGATGAGCAGGCTGAGGAGTGGGTAGCAGAGGAGGGAACACGGAGGAGAGCTGGGATTTGAACCCAGATCTCTGTGACTTGGAAGCCCATTGACACCAGGCAGGGAAGATGGAATTGAGAAATGCAAGACTCTTCTCTGCCCCACCCCTGACCAAGCCATGACCCCTACAGCTCTTATACCCCTTACTTCTGTGCCTTAGGCAGCGTGATCCTCACCATGCCAGGCTCTGTACCCAGCCCTGCCCGTGCGGAATGACCTTTGGAAGTGTCAAGGTTGGGGGTGTGTGATGGGGCCATTCCCAGCCTAATCCTCTGAGTTCCTTGCTCCGCAGCCAGAAAGCAAAGAGGATGAGGCATAAAGACCACTGTCACTGCTTCATCTTCCCCGCTCCCCTCTGCCCTGGCAAGGCTACCCCTCCTAGCTCTCTGGGTGTGTGGGAGGATGGAGAATGGCTTGGGTTCTTAGAAAGCTGATTCACTCACCTTTCACAGAAAAGAAGAAGACTGTCTTATTTTCTGAACCCAGTGGCTCTAGCCCTTGCACAATCCTGCCCTTTGAATTTCCTGGATGATACCCAATCTGGAAATCTGTGCCTTTGGCGACTTCAGACCTGCCCACCCTCCCTGACTAATAGCAATAACAGTCACCCCAGGTCCTGCCTGCAGAGAGACGCTTCCAACTCTCAAATAGGAGCCTGAGAGCAAGCCCCATCGCCCACTGTAATGACAGGAAGCCAGCACTTTGATGGCTTCCTCCTCCCCAGATACCTTCCCAAACACTGAGAGTGGCCTGTTTCCCGGAAAGGGGAGGTGCCTGCCCGCCCCGGGGAAAGCTTCTGGAGAACCACTTAATCTAAATAATCTAAATAAACCCAAATGCTTTGAGACAGTCATCTCGGTGGTAAGGTATCGTGGAGAAAAACAAACAGATATCAGATTCAGACAGATGTGGATGCAAATTCTGGCACCACCCAATTGCTCTCTGCCTTTGGGGGTACCCTCATTTCTCTGAGCCTCAGTTTTCTCATCTGTAAAATGGAGTTGGTTATCACAAATGTTGAAAATAATGCCATAATATCTCTCAAACGTTGTGTGAAGACTGAAGGAAATAGTGTGTAAGAAAATACCTAGCACCCTGTTCAAGCCCCATTCCCCAGTCTCTGCAACCACGTCCAGGCATTTGATTCTATCACCTTCCATGAGCCCGACAACGCCCAGGCTCCACATCCCCAGAGGACTCCATAACGCCCATCTTGTCCATGGCCTGGGTCTTTCCCATCTTCCACTGTTGGTCATTTATCACTCTCATCCCTGGGACAAATGCTTTTCTCTACTACATCAAATTCTTGTTTGGGACCATAAGCCTTAGAAAAAGAATTTCTCATTGTCAGTTCACACCTCAGAGTCAGCCGAACGTGGGGAGGCTCTTTGGCCCTTACAAGGTCACAGGCAAGTGGCAACAGAACCCAGCCTGGGCTCCTGCTTCAGTGCTAACCCTTGACCTCTATAGGGCCTTCCCTTCCAAGGGCTGGAGCGTTTCTCAAAGCCTTTGTTCAGAAAGAATATCAGGTGACACCCTAGTTGGCACAAAATTCCTTCAGGGGATCTCTCAGATGCCAGCTGGAGCTATATAAATGGCGATGATTTATTTCTACCTCTAATTCTTCCTAAATTGGGAAAATGTTAGCAAAGAACAAACAATGCCTCCTGAGCCATGGAGTCCACAAGGCTCTTCCCCTACCAGACGTGGTCCTCAAGTGTAAAAATATGGAGAATCCTTGCTGAAGAAATCAACGCATAGGGCTCCACCCCTAAAAAAGAGCAAAATGAAGTTCAAGGAAGATGATGAGCTTCCTGGGATCACACAGCCAGTGGGAGGCCAAGCCAGGGTGAACGTCCTCTCGCCACTTCATCTGCCTCCAAGGGCAACCCCCCTGTGGCTCCATTGTACCCACAAGCTCCTCCTGTCCCTTCACTGGACTCTAGAAACCAGGAGAGTCAATGACCTTTGTACTGGGTTTCCCTGGTGACTCAGCAGTAAAGAATCCACCTGCCAAAGCAGAAGTTCCCCTGGAGAAGGAAATGGCAACCCACTCCAGTATTCTTGCCTGGAGAATCCCGTGGACATAGGTGTCAAGCGGGCTACAGTCCATGGGGTCGCAAAGAGTCGGACATGACTGAGCAACTCCACAGTACAAATATTCAACTGTATGTCGCATCTGATGGACATTCAGACCCTTGACATCAGAAGAACCAGAGGAACTGTTTACAAAAGTGGATGCCTTGTCTTCATCTTCAGGCTTGGGATTTCTCGGGGGAGTTCCAAGCATGTGTATTCCTGAGAAGGGTGGTTCTGATGTGGAACCAGAGCCGGGAACCACCACATCTGAAATTAATCAGAGGAAATAAGAACTGAGCACCTGCTAGGTGCCAAGAAGTGCTGCTGAGGTTAACTTTGCTACAACCCGGCAAAGCAGGCCTTCTCAGCTTCACCTTGCAACAAGGAGGAGGATGCTCCAAGAGGTCAATCAGCTCTCTGACCACAGCTGGTGAGAGGCAAAAGTAGGCTTTGATGCTGGGCCTTTCTGATTTCAACACCCAGGTTTACCTGGATCCCTTTATGTATAGCCCTACTGTGTGAGAGCCTTAGGGATGTGGAATGAGTCAGACTCACACCTGGTCTAGGAGCTGACATCTGAATAGAGGTGGCCAGCACATCTACAGTTAACTCTAACACAAAGCTGCTGAGAAGAAGGATAAACAGAGGCTCCAAGGGCTGTGAAAGTCTAGCTGTGACACTGGGGAAGAACCAAGGAAAGCTGCCTGGAAAAGGTGGCATTTGAACTGGTTGTTCCCTTGGTTATTTCCATCCATCATGCAACATGCCAAGCACCGTGTCTGGCTCAGGAGATAGAATGATAAATAGGACCCAGCGCAAGCACTCACACCCTGAGAGTCTAGCACCTGGCCTTCTGAGCACCTCGCATTTTCTCTGCAGGCACTCTCTCTCCTCTCCCTCCCCTTCCTCACCTGTTCCTCCTCCTTTTGCTTCCTCTTGTGCTTCAGCTCCCGCTGGCCCTGCTGTTCAGAGCACCCTTCACAGTGAGCCAGGCCTTCTTAGTCTTCCAGGAAATGGGGTGCTCCAGGCCAAGAGCCAGGAAGAGGAGAGGCCTGCAGGCCCCACCGAAGCCAGGGGAGTAGATGGTGAGCTCCAGAGCCACAGAGTAAATCATGGCATCCAGGCACCAGAGAAGGGGAGATAAGATGACCCGCTTCCCTGGGAAGTCAGGGAGAGAGATGAGATAGGAAGGGAACGAGCTTTGAGTTCCTCTGGAGAAAGAAACCATCCACGAAGCCAAGGTATCATTACCACAGTCATTACTTGCCTCAATTAAAGGGGCACCCATCTACCTACATGAGGAACCATTAACTTGTCCTGCAACCCATACATGGTTGGAGTTTTCATATAATTTCATTTTTATTACTAACAGATAAACCCGTGAAGCATTCCAAGAGTCATTCTGATGTGCTCATACTCCTATCCAGGCTGGCTGGGGTCTCCTTCCCTTCTCATGGCTAGGAATGGGAGGCTGAGCCTCCCAGGACCCTCAGCTCCCCAGCCCTGGGGCCTCCCCATAGAGGTTTGCAATCATGCCTTGGCCCCCAACTCCGCTGTCCAAATTGCCCATCCTTGGTGCTCCATACCTTTCCCATCTCACGGTCCGCCCACTCCTGTCCTGTCTATCTTTCGGCTAAGGGCGAAGGGAATTTAGTCAAGTCCTACTGGGTGCCAGCCATTGGAGAAACAAAGACTAGAGGACAGGAAACAGCCCTGTCCTCCGAGCAGACGAGTGCACCGAGCCGTTTGACTCATCCGCCCATAGCTCCACTCATTGTACCCTGCACCAGGCCCCATGCCAGGCATCGAGGGGGACACACTTGTCCTCACCCACAGGGGACACACCGGGGAGGGAAGACTGACCCCTAAACAACCACAGAAATCTGTCGCCCTGTGTACTGTAATAAAGCAATGCCCTCGAGTGCCGGGGAGACAAGACGGAAGAAAGAATTAAATCAGCCTTTGAGTGGGGCTGGCAGGAGCTTGCTGTCCATGTCTGAGGATGTCTCCCCAGAGAAAACAAACACAGGCTGGGCATCGGTGTGTTTAAGGAAGGAACAAAGGGCGCTGCGGGCAGGGGCAACAGCGGGAGCAAGAAATCATTGTGTCCGGGGCTAGGGAGGAGTTTGTGTGGCTGGGGAGGGGAGGTGGGTCGGAGGAGGGATGGAAAGAAGACTGAAGGCAGGACTGGGAAGGGTCTCTTAGGCCCTGACGATAACCACAGGCAGAGTTTATGGACCACGGGTGAGCCAGGCTGGGTGAGGTGCTCTTAGCTGTCACTTGGGAAAGCCTCCCAATAGACCCCAGCTCTTATTGGGAAAATGAGGGTTTGGTGAGGGAATGAGGGTGAGGGGTCTTACGCAGAGGGAAGAGGAGCAACTCGCTCCTTGGGGTGAAGTGATGGGGCATCCGGCAGGAGCAGGAGGAGGGCAGGGGCCACTGTGGGAGAAAGGAAGGGCAGGTGATGAGTGGGGGCCTGCAGGAGAGGGGCTTCCAGGAGAGTCTTGACCTCCTCCACAAACACCGGGAACCATAAAAGGACAGAGCTGGAAGCTACCCTACAGAAAATCTTCTGGGGTGGAGGACCCTCCTCAATCATTCAGCGGCTGCCCCGTCTCTTCTCTCAACCAACCACATTCGGTAGCATCTCTTGCTTAGATGCTTTAGAAGATGTCCAAGATTCTCATCACGGCCCAGAAAGTCCTGTGTGGCCTCTTCCTGGCTCTTCCCACCCCCTACTCCTCACCTTCCCACTGCTGTCTCGTTCCTTCACTTCCCCTCATCCCCAACCCAGGACTTCCTCCACTCTGGCCACGCAGGGCTTCGGTGTCTTGCAAGAGCTGGCCTCTTTCCATCCCTGGAAATGTCAGGTTGCCATTCCTCCCATTTCCCAGGCGACTCCCTCATCCTCCTGGGTTCTGCCTTCGCCGACCTCCTTCCTTCCCCCTCCCCTCTCTCCCCTGGCTGTCCAGCACGCCTGTGACCCTGCTTCCTCCCCCAGTTAATGCTTTCCTCACCTGTTACATTTGCTCATCCCCTGGCTCCCACACAACTCTGTGAACAAGACGCATTCCCCGCTTGGCTCCCCAAAGATGGAGCAGTACCTGGCCCAGAGCAGGGCTCTATGAAGTGTTTTTCAGATGAATGAGCAAGTCAACCAGAGGAAAGAGGAGCAAATGAGTGCCCATGAGCCCCATGTGTTGCTGCCCAGCTGCTGCCTTTCCCCTGGCCTGGACCAATCTCCTCTCTTCTGACCCACCAGCCCCCTGGCTCCCACGTGCTCCTCGAAGGCATCCCTGGGGGTATCTGTAACACTACGGGACCCTCCTTTTCATGGCCCCTGGGACATGTCATCGAGCATGACGAGGCTTCAGTAAGTCCACTGCAGCTCAGGGGCTGCCCTCCACTCTGTGCCTGTCACTCTTGCCTCACCTGCTAAGAAGTCAGATCGCCAAGGCTGGACACTGAGCTACACAAGATGGGCACCAGATGAGAGAGGTGAGGGGTCCTCTTGCTGGGAAGCAAGCTCAGCCACCAAAAGGGTTGACTCACTGTGAAGGGTGGTGAACTGACACAGCTTCATACAAATGCAGCCCAGCCTCCTTTCTTTCCCTGCACCGGTTGAGCACTCTCTTGCACAAGGGTCTGAGTTCAGTGGGACAGGAGAGGGGAACTGTGTGCTTCAGCCCCGATCCCTGGGCGCTGAGGGTTTATGGTCTGGTTACAACATACAGCCTAATCATAAGTCATCACCATATAAGACTATCAGCTAAAGTGCCAGAGAACCCCACCTCCAGAATTCCATGTCTTTATCATTGAACAATCCCAAAGTCTGGCCCCACACCCATGAGGCACCTGGCTGTTTGGTTCCCTTGCTCACTGGGTGGTGTTCTCTTGCACAGTACCATCCCCACTGACTCTCCTGTTCCCATATTACTATTTTATCTTCTCCAGTGGGTGTGGGGGTGTGCCTACGTGCGTGCAAGCTCCAGTAAGCTTGTCCCAGATACAATGCACATGGCTAAAACCATTCCTCGTTGTCTAGAGAATATGCCCAGGAATTGTTTTTTTATGAGTGTTTGAACTCAACAGCTTGCCTCTAGCACACACATCCAATTGGGCAACACGGCCAAATGGCCAGAGAGAGGGTAAATGGTAGACCCCAAGTCCAAAGGTTTCCATGAATACTCAGAGTCCCTAGGCACACTTTCAAGATCTTTTCCTGGGAGAATCAAAGGTGCTTTAGATATATGTAGAGAGAGACCCCTGACACCAGAGGAAAATAGGTGAGCTGTGTCAGGTGACCCTCTTGACACAAGTCAGGGCCTGAGATACAGGAATTGCCAAAGTTTCTCAAATTCCAACACTCCCACCTTGAGTTGCCTGGATGGTGAAATATTCTGAAGAGTTTGAATTGCCTCCTCCGATGAGCTGAGCTAAAACCCAGCACCCCAACCTGCCTCCAGGGGCGATCACTAAGGACCATGGGCCAGACTTGCTGTGGCCCCACCAACACTACAGACCAGAGCACAGCTCCCCTCCTTCACTGCCACCAGCATCGGAATGAGTTACTTCACCTCTTCGCTGGCAAAGAAAATGCCAGGTGGAAGCAAAATGTTGAAACAAAAATGGACACATCCCCACCCCGAGGCATGATGAAACACTTGGAAGAGGCCTTCATGGGCTTGGCACATGCATGAGAGAGCAGGGGAGGTGGGTGCTGGGGTGGGGACACTCAACTGCAAGATCTCCACTTGAACTTGAGCATGCAAATGGTGGCAGAGAGACCGAGGATAGGATGAAAAGGAGGCTTCGGGGGGAATAGGGCAGCGGCAATATTCAAAAATAGTCACCAATTCCAGCAGTTTAAAAAAAAAAGAATCCTTCCCAATGGATAGAATGGTGTGTATAAGTATTTATGTATATATGTGTTTATAACTGTGTATATATGTATCTATGAATGGCATGTATGTGTGTGTGTGTACCTGTGGGTATATTTGTCTGCATGTGTGTGCGTATGTTGTAGGTGAGCATGAGTGCAGGGTGAGTACATATACACTGCATGCTGTAAGTGTGTATGTTTGTGTGTATGCAGGTGTGTGCACGTGGGTACACATTCGATTGTGTACATGTGTGTACATATTTGTGCGTTTTTATCTGTGCAACATCCTGGAATGAAAACAACTGTCTCAAAAAAAGATGAAATACTATCCTGATCAAACACATATGAGCTGTGTAACTGCAGATCATGTCAGCACTCTGAACCTCAGTTTTCTCACATGTTCTAGCTCCTAGAGCAATGGCCAGTACCTCATAACCGCTCAATAAATATTTATTAAATGACTAATTGCTCCTTGGGGACAATGCTGCCTCTTTCTTAGGGTTAAAGAGTTGAGCAAATGAGGAAATATACGCAAAACTGCTCTCTTACTAGCTCAGTATTTGGCATGTGATAGAAGCCCAATAATTCTCAGCCTTTCCCCTCCTCAGTTCAGTTCTTTTCCCCTTGGTGGAAGGAGGCTGATGGATGAAATGATGCATTAGGTCATATGCCTCCTACAGCCCCTTCCTCAGTCTGAGTAAGTATCACTGATCAAACTCTTGAGCCAATTTCCAGGGCATTCTGAGCTTCCATTAAGTTAGATATTAGCCAGGCCTCTTCCTTCTGCTCTCAGTCAAAGATCGACAGTAATTCATTTGCAAGAATTAAACACAAGATTGAATTTTAACGACTTAGAAATTTGAGGTCAGCCTTGCTTGCTGTGACCTGTGGGTGCCGGACACCTGATGAGTGAGCAGATACCCTGACCTTTCATCTGGAGGTATGCTTTAGGGGTCACAATCCTGCAAGATAGGAATTAATATCCTTTGCATACCGCTGAAGGGATGAAAGCTCAGAGAGGTCAAGTGAGTGGCTCAAGGTCACACACCTCACTCTAGGGGGCCAGCGCTGCTTCCAAGCCCAACCAGTGCTATTCAGAAGCTTTCGAGAAGCTAAAATTTCCTCACTAAGGAGGGCAGACAGAACTGAGGTCTCAAGTTCTGAGCCCACAAACATCTCAAAATCTCTGACTAGTCAGCCCTGGTTGAGTATTGGCAGATAGCGCCAGGGCCATGTGGCAATCAGAAAACTAGTCAGGTGGGACTGGAACGGTGCCTCTGAGGTATTTCACAAACACAGGGAACAAACACATTTGGTGTCGCAATCCTGGCCACCCAGAGCTGCCGCGTTGGCTGTTTTTTGAGAACGGACGGTGGATAAGGAGCTTGAGAGCTGACAGGGTGGGAGGCCTAGGGTGGCCATCTTGGAGACATGTCAGCACTCAGGACGCAGGACTCCTTCAGCCCCCAAGCCCTTCACAGTCACAGCCAGGAAGCCTCACTCCTCCCAAGTACCAGGAGCTACTCTGGATCCCTTAGGGACCCAAGGCCTTCCACGGCCCAGAGGTAACCTTACTTACAACTTCTCGCATCACTGCCTCTGACAGACTCTGTGACCTGGACTAACGAGCCTTCTGACTGGATCCCAAGAGTACTTTTTCCTCCACTGCCTCCATTCCCAGGAAATACACTATCCCCTGCCCTCAAAGAACTATTCATTCTATAATCCTAAAAGCAAAAGTTAACTAAGACCAAATCTCCCTTAGCATGTCACAATACCCTCTGGGATAATTAGTATAACTGGGATGAAAATTCCCATAAATTCAGAACACAAATATGGTCACACTCCACTGATTTTTTTTTTTTCAAATTAATCTCTTAAGCACACAACTACATTAAAAGTAGAAAGTCCAGCATCTCCCTCTGGAGATTTTCTTCCTTCCCAACAAACCATCCCAAAGCCCTGAGGACAAACCAAGAAAAAAAAACTGAGTCTTACGGGACTTCCCTGGTGATCCAGTGATTAAGAATCCATCTTCTGGAAGGAAGAATCAATACTGTGATAGTGACTATACTACCAAATGCAGTCTACAGATTCAATGTGACCCCTATCAAATTACCAATGGCATTTTTCACAGAACTAGAACAAAAAAAAATCACACTTCATACGGAAACACAAAAGACCCCGAATAGCCAAAGCAGTCTTGAGAAAGAAGAATGGAGCCAGGGGAATCAACGTTCCTGACTTCAGAGTATACTACAAAGCCACAGTCATCAAGACAGTATGGCACTGGCACAAAAACAGAAATATAGGCCAATGGAACAAGACAGAAAGCCCAGAAATAAACCTATGGGTACCTTATTTTTGACAAAGGAGGCTAGTATATACAATGGGGCAAAGACAGCCTCTTCAATAAATGGTGCTGGGAAAACTGGACAGCTACATGTAAAAGAATGAAATTAGAACACTTCCTAATACCATACACAAAAATAAACTCAAAATGAATTAAAGACCTAAATGTAAGACCACAAAATATAAAACTCTTAGAGGAAAACATAGGCAGAACACTCGATGAGATAAATCAAAGCAAGATCCTCTATAACCCACCTTCTAGAGTAAACAGAAATAAAAACAAAAGCAAATAAGTGGGACCTAATTAAACTTAAAAGCTTTTGCACAGTTCAGTTCAGTTCAGTTGCTTAGTCGTGTCCGACTCTTTGTCACCCCATGAATCGCAGCATGCCAGGCCTCCCTGTGCATCACCAACTCCCAGAGTTCACTCAGACTCACGTCCATCGAGTCGGTGATGCCATCCAGCCATCTCATCCTCTGTCATCCCCTTCTCCTCCTTCCCCCAACCCCTCCCAGCATCAGAGACTTTTCCAATGAGTCAACTCTTCGCATGAGGTGACCAAAGTACTGGAGTTTCAGCTTTAGCATCATTCCTTCCAAAGAAATCCCAGGGCTGATCTCCTTCAGAATGGACTGGTTGGATTTCCTTGCAGTCCAAGGGACTCTCAAGAGTCTTCTTCAACACCACAGTTCAAAAGCATCAAGGAAACTAAAAGCAAGGTGAAAAGTCAACCCACAGATTGGGAGAAATTAATAGCAAATGAAACAACTGACAAAGGATTAATTTCCAAAATATACAAGAGGCTCAATCCACTCCAGTGTTCTTGCCTGGAGAATCCCAGGGATGGGGGAGCCTGGTGGGCTGCCATCTATGGGATCGCATAGAGTTGGACATGACTGAAGCTACTTAGCAGCAGCAGCATACAACTCAATGCCAGAAAACCAAACAACCCAATAAAAAAGTGGGAAAAAGACCTAAACAGATATTTCTCCAAAGAAGACATACAGATGATTAACAAACACATGAAAGGATGCTCATTATTAGAGAAATGCAAATCAAAACTACAATGAGATATCACCTCACACCAGTCAGAATCAGTTCAGTTCAGTTCAGTTGCCCACTCGTGTCCGACTCTTTGTAACCCAATGAATCACAGCACACCAGGCCTCCCTGTCCATCACCAACTCCCGGAGTTCACTCAGACTCAAATCCATCGAGTCAGTGATGCCATCCAGCCATCTCATCCTCTGTCATCCCCTTCTCCTCCTGCCCCCAGTCCT
The DNA here is from genome assembly GCF_032405125.1 of Capricornis sumatraensis. Taxonomy (NCBI): domain Eukaryota; kingdom Metazoa; phylum Chordata; class Mammalia; order Artiodactyla; family Bovidae; genus Capricornis; species Capricornis sumatraensis. Next base: position 33,934,106 of record NC_091079.1, read on the forward strand.
TCCCAGCATCAGAGTCTTTTCCAATGAGTCAACTCTTTGCATGAGGTGGCCAAAATGCTGGAGCTTCAGCTTTAGCATTATTCCTTCCAAAGAAATCCCAGGGTTGATCTCCTTCAGAATGGACTGGTTGGATCTCCTTGCAGTCCAAGAGACTCTCAAGAGTCTTCTCCAACACCACAGTTCAAAAGCATCAATTCTTTGGTGCTCAGCCTTCTTCACAGTCCAACTCTCACATCCATACATGACCGCTGGAATAACCATAGCCTTGACTAGATGGACCTTAGTCGGCAAATAATGTCTCTGCTTTTGAATATGCTATCTAGGTTGGTCATAACTTTTCTTCCAAGGAGTAAGCATCTTTTAATTTCATGGCTGCAGTCACCATCTGCAGTGATTTTGGAGCCCCCCAAAATAAAGTCTGATACTGTTTCCACTGTTTTCCCATCTATTTCCCATGAAGTGATGGGACCGGATGCCATGATCTTCATTTTCTGAATGTTGAGCTTTAAGCCAACTTTTTCGCTCTCCTCTTTCACTTTCATCAAGAGGCTTTTTAGTTCCTCTTCACTTTCTGCCATAAGGGTGGTGTCATCTGCATATCTGAGGTTATTGATATTTCTCCCGACAATCTTGATTCCAGCTTGTGTTTCTTCCAGTCCAGCGTTTCTCATGATGTACTCTGCATAGAAGTTAAATAAGCAGGGTGACAATATACAGCCTTGACGTACTCCTTTTCCTATTTGGAACCAGTCTGTTGTTCCATGTCCAGTTCTAACTGTTGCTTCCTGACCTGCATACAGATTTCTCAAGAGGCAGGTTAGGTGGTCTGGTATTCCCATCTCTTTCAGAATTTTCCACAGTTTATTGTGATCCACACAGTCAAAGACTTTGGCATAGTCAATAAAGCAGAAATCGATGTTTTTCTGGAACTCTCTTGCTTTTTCCATGATCCAGCAGATGTTGGCAATTTGATCTCTGGTTCCTCTGCCTTTTCTAAAACCAGCTTGAACATCAGGGAGTTCACGGTTCACGTATTGCTGAAGCCTGAATGGCCATTATCAAAAAGTCTACAAACAATAAATGCTGGAGGGGCTGTGGAGAAAAGGGAACGCTCTTGCACTCTTGTTGGGAATGTAAATTGATAGAGCCACTATGGAAGATGGTATGGATATTCCTTAAAAGTCTAGGAATAAAACTACCATATGACCCTGCCATCCCACTCCTAGGCATATACCCTGAGGAAACCAAAATTGGAAAAGATACCTGTAATCCCATTGTTCATTGAGACATGTAATTATACTTCAGGCAGGGAAGTAGAATATGTTTGGTTACAGGCTAATGTGCATTCTACTATAGAAAACAACGTTGAAAAACAAAATGTACCTCTCCTGAGGAGCATGAGGATGACAGTGTTTCATACATTGAATTATACGAGAGAAACCATTTTTAGAGGTTTCTCTTAGTTTCATGATTTGTTCTCTAGAGTGGATGAAGTCTATGACAAAATCCTCTTCATATGTTTCCATTTGAAAGCATCTCATTTTGAAAAGTGATCACAGCGTGATAATGACAGTGCTGCTCCTCAGTGTCCGGCTGCATAGCATACAAGTCACAGTTTGCTGGGTTTGGGTTTTTGTTTTTTCTTTAGGAGGAGGAAGAGACTCTCCTTTACTATTCTATATCCTAAAATCTACTTCTAATCAGCTTTATACTGTTGCCTGTACAGCTCAGTGAGCGTACTTTCATCTCTAAGAGTTCAGGTATCTGCCGGTGATTATTTTTGCCGTAGAGAAGAAAGTAACAACTCCACAGCAAGGATCTTTCTCTTTGCTTTTGAAATCACCACTGAATCACTATTGTTTTGCAGACTTTGCACAACCCTACAGGAGAGTGGCCTTTCTACAGCACATTTTCAGTAATCCTATATTTAGTCAAAGTGGACGAGAAATCATGTATTAATGTTTGTATGGAGTTTGGGGTCCAGTGCAATATTTTTATCGTTTAAAAAAACCTATTTGTAAAAACATTTATTTACTGCATGGATATTGATACACATTAAATTTGTGGGATTTTGTATAAGTTAAAAAAAAGAAAAAGAATAGAAACCTCTTGTCCTAAAATGAAATGTGCTTGTTACAAGAGTTTAGACTTGTTGATGTTTGCTAGACCAAATGTGTACATTTACTTAAAAATATCTGTACCTGATGGATGTGTCGTGGATACAGTGGCCAGATTGTGCCCCTGTCAACAGCAAGCAGTTAGTTGATGGAAAGACTAGCTGTGTTGCTACTAAGTGGCTTTTACTTTGGTAAAGTTGGCTCTGTTGTTGTAAATGATAAAAAAGTAAGTTAATGGATTTTAAAAGACTCATGGCTAGCCTAGCATGAAAGAGACCTTTAACACTATATATCTGTACATTTTATTGCATTAGTTTCAAATCTAGGAGAGAAGTGGAACTGTAAACTGAAGTCCAATAAATTCAGCTATTAATGAATCCTTACAAGTAAAAAATAAAAACAAGAATTCACCTACCAAGTCAGGGGATGCAGGTTCGATTCCTGGTCAGGAAACTAACATCCCACATGCCTCGGGGCAACTAAGTCCACACGGCACAACTACTGAGCCTGTGCATCACAACAAAGACCCAGCACAGCCAAAATTTAGGGGAAAAATTTAATTAAAAAAGAAAACACCTGAGCCCTAGACTTCACCAGGCACAAAGGAGCTGAAGTCTGTTCAGTTCACAACTGCCACAGAACCGCTCTTTCAGGAATTCTTACCACCACGTAGCATCACTGTTGAAACTCATGCCTACATAATTTCTTGGATACATACAAATGTCGAAACCAAGTCCCCAACCCACAGATAGGGGTCCCATGAGAGCTCTCGAAGTATGATTCTCCTAATTCACTTCCTCATACTCAGCTATTTCCCAGGGTATAAGAAGACAGCAGGAATGCTAAACCAAGACCGATGCTAATTTTCAAGCTTCACAAATCCCTCTCTCCTGACCTACAAGCACTGCAGGGAACACCTTCCCATTGTACACATGGGAACACTGAGATATAGTCATAATGACTAGCCTGTAATGCTCAAAACAGCGACTGAATCCCAGGTGTCACTGGAACCTATCCCCCCTGTCAGAGGTGAGGCTGGGACAGAGAACGAGAGAGAGGTATGTCTCCTCTGCTGGGAGAACTCTGGAGTGGACTTCTTATGGGGAAGCAGAAAGTGAGCACATGCAGGGAGGGGAGGAGATAAAGCCTATTTCTGTTTGAAAGGCCCAGTCTCCCTGCCTGCAAAAACAGCAGTACAATGAATAGCAAACTAACAAATGAGACAAGACGCTTGCCGCTTACAAAAGCATGATCAAAGAGAGAGGTTGGGATTACTTGCTCCAGTTACCTGAGCATGAGGGTGGTAAGAAAGGAAATGGACAAAGGAGCTCATGTTCCCACCGTTAATAGCTAGACCTACTATGGTCAATGTATACACTAGGCTTCTGCAAGTATTATCTCCTTTTAATTTTCCTAGAAACAGTCTAATAATTATAGAGAGTATCCATTGATCGTGAAACATGGACCAGGCATTGTTCCAGATGCTTCCATTTGTTTAAACTCATTGGATCCGTACAACTCTATACAAGTTTTGCTATGATCTCCACTTTAGAGAAGAGAAAACCGAGACATACAGCAAGTAAGTGTCTACCCCAAGGTAATGTGGGTGGTGGGCTTCCCTGGTGGTTCAGGGGTAAAGAATCTGTCTGCCAATTCAGGAGACATGGATTTGATCCCTGAGGTGGGAAGATTCCCTGGAGAAGGAACCCACTCCAGTATTCTTGCCTGGGAAATCCCATGGAGAGAAGAGCCTGGTGGGCTAGAGTCCGTGGGGTCCCAAAAGGGTCGGACACAACTTACCGACTAAACAACAACAGTATGGGTGGTAAATGGAAGAAAAGGCTTTTGAACTCACAAGTCTGGCTCCAGAACTCATACTCTTCACCATTATCCGCTCAGCCCTATACAGAAGCCATTATTACCCATATCAAATAAATAAGGAGATTGAGGCCCGTCAAGATTATATGACTTGTCCAGTAATCTTGGTGGCAAAACCAACACTTGAACCCAATGACACCTTCTGAACTGCTTGGCAATAGCAGCCCGCATCCTGCCACCGACCTGTGGTATACAACGCACATGTCACTTCTCTCCCTGCCTCCCAGAAAAGAGGAAGAAAAACTTTGCTATTTTTCAAGAGCCTGGTCAACTCAGACCTCCTAGAACAGGATGGGAAGTTTGAACATCCCCGAGTATCACCTTTTGGGGCAGGCAAATCACACTGTAACCCTGAGCAGCTGCTCATTTGCTTGAGGGTAATTCAGGGTTCCTGTCCCCACTCCTGGTCCAGCCCTCCAGTATGGCCACAAGTAGTTTCTCCCTTGTCTGTGTTGGGACCTAACAAACGCCATGATAGGCTTCAGGGACTAAGGTAGGACTCACGGGAAAGGCTGAGTCATTGCCCAGTGAGGTCATCCCTGTGGATGCCAGGACTTGTCTAATCAGCATACTCCCCGTAACCTGGTTTGAGTTTCTCAGGACGTAAAAGACATCCCCCTGCAGCCAATAGCCAATTAGTAAACACCAGGAAACCCCTGCAGCCAATAAAGATTAGCCAATTAGTAAATACTAGGAAACTCCTGCAGCCAATCAGCCCTTGCCAACGCTCTGTTCTAAAACCTATAAATACTGCTGTAAATCTGGGCTCAGGGCTCCTTGCTCCACTCCACTGCGTTGGATGTGGCGGGAGCCCTAGCTCGAGCTAGAAATAAAACCCCTTGATGCTTTTCCATTGCTGTGGACGTCTTATTCTCTCAGTTTTGGGGACTCGGACTCTGGGCATAACAGTCTGTACATACAGCAAGAGGTGGAGGCTATTTTCTTCTCCTTGAATCTGGTCTGATACTGTGATTTACTTTGCTCAACCGAATGTGGTAGAGAAGACATCCTGGGACTTCTGAGCCTGGTCGTCAGAGTTTGGAGAGTTGTGCCTCCTGCTTCTTAGAAGTCAGCTGCTAGGCTGGAGAGAAGTTCAAGCTAGACCGTGAATGATAAGAAACCACACAGAGGAGAGAAAGCCAGAGGATGAGAGGCCGCCTTGGATGTTCCAGCCCAGGGCAAACCCCCAGCTGAGTGGAATTACTTGACTAACCTTGGCTATACCACGTAGAGAAAAAAAAAAAACTGCCCAACTATCAGGAGAAACAATAAATCACTGTTGTTTTGAGCCTCTATACTTGGAGTGATTTATTATACAGCAATTGAAAGAACCCCATTTCCTCCACCTTATCTTTTTTCACCACAAAAGATTACTCCATAGCTCACAGGTGTCAATGTTCATTGGCTTATGGCATTTAAGTGAGTTCATTCCCTCATGACTAATGGGCAACTTCCAATCTAAGGCAAAGGGCAGTGATGTGGCTTCCTTGATTCTGCGTAAGCATCTGCCTGCCAAGAATAGACTGGGGTCTAGAGACCCACAGATAAATAAGACACGGTCCACCCTTCCTAAAACCATGTTTGGGGAAGTGCCAAATCCCCCTCATCACAGCAGAGTGATGAGGTTAATTCGTTCATTTATCAAAATCTACTGAGTGCCTCCCTGGTGGCTCAGACACTAAAGATTCTGCCGGCAATGCAGGAGCCCCGGGTTTGATCCCTGGGTGGGGAAGATCCCCTGGAGGAGGAAATGGCAACCCACTCTAGTATTCTTGCCTGGAGAATTCCAAGGCCAGAGGAGCTTGGCCGGCTACACTCCATGGGGTTGAAATGAGTCAGACACGACTGAGCAACTAACACTCTGAGTACTTAAGCACGTCAGGGGCTCCTCCTCATTTGTACCAGTGATCAGTGAGCAAAGTGCAGAGTCAAGCCCTCATCCACCTTATATTTTAAGGAGATTTCATTCCGATAATCACAGAGGTACAAGTGAAGCTCTGTGGAAGCACGAAGGAACTAAATGCTGAGATGGGAAGGGAGCAGGCTTTATCCCTATATTCCAGATGAGGATTCTGAGGAGAGCTCAGACTTCCTCCATTGCTTATTGGCTGTGGGATCTTGAGCAAGTTACTTAGCATTTCTGCTTTTCACTTGTCTCATCTATAAAATGAGTTTAGTAATTATACCTACATCATGGATTATTACAAAGATTAAATGAGTAAAGCTATTATCTTCCTATTAAAAATAAATTTTTTAAAAAGATTAAGTGAGTTAATATTTGTAAAGCACAAACAATAATTCATGACACATTTAAATACTCTATTAATCATGTGAAATGAATTTTAGAAAAAGAAAAAACAAAAGAAAATACACAATTACCCCAAGTGAACAAAACTGGGGCAAACTGATCCCTGATCCAGTGCTCTTGCTACGGCCCTCTATTCTGCTGCTCAACTAAATCTGTGCTTTCATTTTCAGTGAGAGATTTAAATCATCTGTGTACTCTCTTCCAGACATATTTATCACGGGGAGACCCTTTATGCATCCCCAAGTCAACAAAACTCAGCAGAAAGGACTCTGGAGATTCAGATCTCAGGCTCCCCACAAATCATGTGCAGGGTGGAGATGGCTGAGATGACTCAGGTTTAGGCTAATTTACAAATGTATGTGTCAGAAATCATGCTCCTGCCCCAGGTGTTTTGGGAAGGACTTGGAGGGTTAAAATGCACCATCCTGCAGATAGGGACTGCCTAAAACTGTGAATTCCCCACAGAGACTTCCACCTTCCATCATCTAGCCATCCTAGGGTATACCTCCACGACCCTCATCTGATGAAACTCATTGAGCCCAGGCATATAAAGCCCAGGATCTCTGAAGCTGGCCTTGTCCTTCTATCGGGGTGGAAAGCAAGGGCCCTGGGAAGACTGTAGTCTCACTTGCAGCCTGGCTTCCATCCACGTACCAACAATGACACAACTCTGTCCTCCGACAAGCACTTTCCAATCTCCACTGAGATCTGTTGTGTGAGGAGTCAGTTTCCATCACAGCCGTGCACAGACGGCTGTGGGTGGGGGTGTGGAGGGAGCTCTCTTCCACCCCAAGATCTGGGAAGACCTAGCTCATCTCCTCACCAGCCAGAAGCCCAGCCAAGGATAACAGTGCTGCTGCAAGGGGCCGTGAGGAAATCAGTGGGAAATGACCCAACGATCAGGACTGAGAAAGCCGCAGCTGCCAATGGAGCATGCTCATTGGCCCTGCTGATGGAATTGTCCCAAAAGGAAAGATTTAACTTGTTTTAGGAACTAGTCAGAGCCTGGCTTGGGCATGCTGCCTGTGTATTACGAGAACAATCTCTGGGAAATGTGGAACGGTGTTACTGCAAAACAGAACGTAGCCCTGGAGCCTCCTGATAGTCAGTGGTCCCTGGTGTTCACTTAACCCTTAATTCCTCAAGACCCCGCTGATCATTCCCAGTGCAGGACAGGCTGACCCATGGTTCTCAGTCACCCAGCAAATATCAGGAGCTGGAGCCAGAGATGCAAGGACATAGCCTCTGCCCTCGAGGAAAATTACAGTATAATTGTGCCGCAATGTGCACAGATTCTGGATTCCAGGAACCCAAAGGGAGGGGTGACTTGTTCTGTCTGGGCGATCCCAGGAGGATTCAGAAGAAGCAGACACTGAACCGGGCCTCATAGGATGACTTCTGTTCAAGTAGCGTTTGTGGAGTGTTTCCTGGGTACAGCAGGAATGCCAGCACTGGCCAAGGAGGGTGAGGTGGATGTAGGGGGATTCCAGCAGAGTTTTGTTCCCACCCTCCCCATGGACCCCAATCCGCCTTCCTTTCAAACACCAGCTCAAAAGTGTCTCTCCTGCAGAAATCTTTTTCTGACTTCAACCAATGCTTAATTCAACATCTCTTTTCAAGCCATGAATTTAGGCACAGCCTCTTCATGAACCAACCAAAAGACATTTACAGAGGCCCAAAGAGTAGCCTAAAGTAGCTAAGAACCATAAGAGATTCTTCAGCTTATGCTCCAAGAACGAATGATCTTGCCAAACCGAATAGTTGTATTTAGAAGTTCATACAATACGAGGGATAAAATTAGGGATGAAGAGAGCATTTATTCTCCTTGAGAACCCCAGTTGAAAATGTTCTTGGACTGTTTCAAGTATGAGCTGGTGTTTGGACCCAGAGAAGCTGAAAGCCCCCCAAGAATAGAAGAAGTTTGTGCTTTCTCTGTCTGGGTAGCCATCCCTTACTTTCTCTGTCTTTTCACTTAACTTCTTAGCAGGGACACCCATAGTTTTAGTGCAGAATGTACTTGCTATGGACTGAATGCTTGTGTCTCCTAACAAAACTCAGATGTTGAGATAAGCCATTAGGAGAAAACTCTTGGGAGTCCCTTGGAGAGCAAGGAAATCAAACCAGTCAATCCCAAAAGAAATCAACCTTAAATATTCATTGGAAGGACTCATACTGAAGCTCCAACATTTTGGCCATTTGATATGAAGAGCCAACTCATCAGAGAAGACCCTGATGCTGGGAAAGATTGAGGACAGGAGGAGAAGCAGGTAGCAGAGGTGAGATGGTTGGATGACATCACCAACTCAATGGACATGAATTTGAGCAAAGTCTGGGAGATGGTGAAGGACAGGGGATTCTGGCATGCTGAAGTCCATGGGTTTGGAAAGAGTCGGGCTTGACTGAGCAACTGAACAGCAACATTAGGAGGTGCTTAGGTCATAAGGGTGGAGCCCTCATGAATGGCATTAGTCCTTTTATAAAAGAGGCTCCAGGGAGATCCCTTGTCTCTTCCACCTTTGAGCACCCAGAGAAAAGGCACCATACTTGAAATCAGAAGTAAGCCCTCAACAGTCATCACACCAAATATACCAGCACAATGATCTTGAACTTCCCAGCCTCCAGACTGTGAGAAATACTTGCTTTCTATTTAATAGCTACTTAGTCTGTGGAGCTTTGTTGTAACAGCCCAAACGGACTAACAGAGTACTCAGGCAAGACTTTCTGCATGGGAGAGGTAGGCGCTTTAACAAGGATGAATCTCTCCTTGCCAATCTAGAAGATTCCAGAAGGTTGCCCCAGCTGAGCCTAGGAAGGAACCTAAGGGATTGGCTTCCAGAGGCTAGATATGCCCTCCATCTACAGAAGGCAGAAAGGCAGGAGAGCAGGGAATAAGAAAGATGGAAGAAGCAAGGAAGGAAGGAAAGACCATAAGATGGCTATGTTTTGAGCACCTACTGTGTGCCTGGCACCAAATGAGATGCTTTACTCTTACTATGAAACACTGTCATATTTAATTTCTGCTTCCACGCAATCTATGAGAGAGGCTTCCTTGACGCTACAGATAAGAAACTGAGGCTCAGAGGATTTAAGTAACTCACCGAAGGTCAAAGTCCTAATAAACAAGGATTCGATCCAAAATCTGAAGACTGAAGCCAGTGACTTTTCTGATAGCCTGGATAAAAATGACTGCCATTTACCAAGAACTCTCTTCTTGCCAAATCCTAGGAAGGCCCTTTATAAACAGTGTCACATGGACTCACTGAAGAGATCCTCCCGTGCCAGGTACTCCTCCTACACAAGAGGCAACAGTCAAGGTGACCACACCGTTTCGCACACAAACCAGAACAGCTCTGAGCAACAAGTACAGAGGCATGGTCTCGTGTGTTGCAGCCCATCTCCCAACCATCCATCCATCCCCTTGAGCAAATGAGCTTGAAGAGGCGTAAATCCAACCCTCCTGTGTGATCCTTGCATCTTCTTCATCCTCCCCAACAAGGGGCCACCAGTCATGCCAGGGCTTCGGGGATACTGACCACACACCAAGGAATGTAAAAGAAATGAGCACAATGGATTTTATTATTCAGCTTTTTTATAAAGCACTGACCCCTTTCATTTGTCCTATGTCTTGAGAACACCATTTTTTTTTTTAATTTCTTAAGGTTTAAAAGTATCCCTTCTTTGGATGACATGGTTATAATAAATTGTGTTTGTTTTTAATGCCTTCAATAGACACAAAAGTTGACAACATTATGACATTGGTTTGTTTTATCATTTTTAAGTGTACCATTCAGTGGTATTAAACAGATTCTCGTTGCTCTGTTACCGTCACTACCACCCATTTCCAGAAATTTTTCATCATCCCAAACTGAAACACCATACATATTGAATGACAGGTCCCCGTTCCCCCCCTCCCACCCGCGTCCCTCAGCCCCTAGCAACCTCAGTTCTACTTTCCATAGTTATGAATTTGATTGCTTCAGGTGCCCGCTATAAATGGAATCATATAATATCTGTCCTTTTATATCTGATTTATTGCACTTGGCGTAATTCCCTCAAGGTTCATTCGTGTGGAAGCACTTCTTTCTTCTGTAAGGCTGAGTAATGTTCCATTGTATGTATATATCACATTTTGTTTATCACTCATTCATCCCTGGTACTCGGTTTAATTTGCAAGTCAGCCTAATCCAAAGGTCTGGGAACAACTGTTGCAGTCTGTGCACATACTTAAGTGACTGGGTACTTGTTCCCCACCCTACCCAGGACTTCTTTTTTGTAGTTTATACTTAAGCCTGGATAACAAGAGGGGAACCAGCTAAATTGAAGTGGGACAGTGGAGAATGATTTTCAGGCCTTGGCAGCCTTTCCAACATTTGAAAGCCCTTTCCAACATTTGATCCCCATTGCTGTGGGTCTAGAAGCTTCATTGCTCAGCTTACCCAGGGAAGATCAGACCTGAGAAAAAGAGTTTCAACCACCTGCATCCAAGTCAAGTCACTCCTTTATTAGTTCTCTGATTCACAGAGATGTACCCTTAACTCAGAAAGTGAAGCTGGGATTTCCCTGGTGGTCCAGTGGCTAAGACTCTGTGCTGTCAATACAGGGGACCAGGGTTCCAACCCAGGTCAGGGAACTAGATCCCTCATGCAGCAACTGAAAGATCCTTCATGCCACAGCCAAGATTGAATATCCTGCATGCGATTACTAAGACTCAGCACAGCCAAATAAATAAATAAAAATATTTTTTTATAAAAAGGAGCTCGGGCCCCAAACTTCAGAATCACCTTCAACTCCTGTTTTTCTCACACCTCATATCCAAACCATCATCAAGTACTGTGGTCAGTAACTTTAAAATAGACCTCAAATTAACTCCTTTTCACTGCTCCGCCATCTCCCTAGTCTAAGCCACCATGTTTTGTGCCTAGACTATGGCAATAGGGTCAGAAATGTCTCCTAGTGTGAGATCTTTCTACTTATAATCCCCTCTTCCCACAACAGTTGGACTGTCCTTCTAAAATGTGAATAGAGTCACGTGATTCTCCTAAAATACTGCAGAAACCCACCCAGGTTAGCAGAATAAAGGTCTTTTAAAAAAATATATTCCTTAATGAATGACTAAGCTAGTAAAACAGAAAAGGAATCCCTTAAATATCAAAAACAATGAGAAAGCTTGAGTCTGCAGGGATGGGCAAACAGTGGAGCGCACATGTGCCCAGGGTGTGAGGGTCCCCAGAGGCAAAGAAATGGGGTATCAATGGATCAATGGATCAATGTGCACTGTGGGAGGAAAGGGCATGGACAGAAAGCAGGACAAGATGTGGGGCCCTAGCAAGGTGAGAGGTCAGACTGGAGATTCCCGTAAAAAGTCGGTACCCCCAAGAATGACAACCTCAATGGGTGAATGAGAAATAAAAATTCATCTACAGCTTGAATTTTGCTATGGTGCTGAATGATGCAGAGATAAAGAAAAAACCATTTCCTTAAGAATTCCTAACCACAAGCCCAAATTCATAGAATTTGGGGCCGTTATTCATACCTCTTATGTGGCCCAACACAACTTAAATAGATTCAGGTACCTACCAGAAGCACACCACAAGTATTCCCTGGAGGTGTATACTTTAGAACTAAGCCTCAAAGAATTGCCACAGATATTGTTCCAAGAAGCATAAGCTCATAATTAAGGATCGAAAACACACAAATAAACAAATCCTCACAAGAGAGAAGCTGCAGAATCAACAAATGATAGCTCAACCTCATAATTGCAGATGTTGGAATTAATAGATACAACATGTAAAACAATCATGCGGATAATGAAATAAAAGAGAGAGCTGAAACGGTGATAAAGGAATAAGAAACCAATCAGACATGTTTGGAACAGAGCCAAATAGAAGTTTTAGAAGTGAGAAAGTGTGATCAATAAAATTAGATGTTTTAATTATAACACAACTAGAAACCCAATGGATTGCTGAGACAATGTTTCGAAATTGGTGGAAAAGGGAAAATTAGTAAAAAAAAAAATGGGAAATCTTAAAAAAAATTATCCACTCTGCACTATAGAGAGAAAAAAACAACACGGTGGATAGAATGAGAGGGACTAACAAGGGTCTATTAGGGGTCAGAAGAGGATATGAGAGGAATATGGAAGCAGTCGGATAAGAACATGTCAATTCCCTGCTCTGTGTCTCCAATCACTTCCCTTACTGTAAGGGGAAATTTCAAAGTCCCTATCAAAGTCGGACATGGTCTGGCTCCTAACTACTTCACACTGGCTATCTTTTCTTGACTTTGCCAAGCATACTCCCCAACCAGGCTTCTTCTGAGACCATTCTTCCTCCAGAGCCCTGCATGCCTTACTTCCTTGCTTCATTCCAGATGAAAGGCCACTCTTGACCCCTCAGTTTAATGTTGTCCCCCATCCCCCAACTTCCCTGGCTTATTTTGCTTCTTAGCATAAGCTTCCCAGGTGGCTCAGTGGTAAAGGATCTGCCTGCCAATGAAGGAGACACGGGAGATGTGTGTTCAATCCCTGGGTCGGGAAGATTGCCTAGAGTAGGAAATGGCAACCCATTCCAGTATTCTTGTCTGGAAAACCCCATGGACAGAGGAGCCTTGCAGGCTACATACAGTTCATGGGGTCTCAAAGAATCAGAACAACAGAGCGACTGAACACGCATGCATACACACAAATATAATTACCTAATATTATATTATACTTTTATTTATTTTGTATTGTTCTTCTCCTCAGTGAATAGACATATGCCTTGCCCTGAGTAGATACTCAGTGGACAGTTTTTGATAGAAATAATAGACAAATGACACACAAACTTACCCACTGTGTGGTCAGTGCTGCAGGGAAGGTGGGTGAGGTGGAGACTCTCAGTTGCCTGCTATTATCGCTTAGTGACACAATCCTGATTTTGTCCAGGAAACAATGGAGCAAGCTGAAAAGCTGTATTTCCCAGGTACCCTTCAGAGAAATGTGACCATTTGGCTATATTCTGGCTGGAATGCTATAGACTTCTTTGTTGGGTAGTATTTCCAAGAAGACTCCTGAAAAGAATGAGTAGACTTTTCTAGGGGGCCTAGTATATCTTTGTCCCTCCTCTTTCTTGCTACCTGGAATATGAACATAGGGCTAGGAGTGCCATGACTGTCTTACAACCTTAAGTCAGCCTGGAGGATGTGGGGATTCCCTGGTGATGCAGTGGTTAGGACTCCATGCTTCCACTGCAGGGTGCCTGGGTTTGATCCCTGGTTGGGGAACTTTGTTGGTGTTGTTTGGTCGCTAATTCATATCTGACCCTCTGCAACCCCATGGACTGCAGCACTCTGACTCCTCTGTCCTCCACCATCTCCCAGAGTTTTCTCTAATTCGTGTCCATTGAGTCAGTGATGCTATCCAACCATCTCATCCTCTGCTGTCTCCTTCTCCTTTTGCCTTCCATCTTTCCCAGCATCAAGGGAAAGATCTTGCAAGCTGTTCAGTGTGGTCAAAAACAAATAAAGAAGCAAAAAAAAAAAAAGAAAAAAATCTGAGGATGGAACATCAATGATGTCACAATTATCATTTCCAGGACTTTCTTCTTAACCCAGATACATATTATTAGAGAGAAAAATAAACCCCTATCCTTTTTCAAACACTGCCTACTAAAGGTACCTCTCAAGGATACCTTGGGTCAGATTCAGTCCCTGATTTCAGAAACTTACAACCAGTAATGAGATTCAAACATACCACTGACCCCCAGGGCAACAGGGTCGCCCAGGAGGAACTCGGCAGGGTCAAGAGCAGTGCCCAGCAAAGGGCTTGGTGGGCAGAAGGAGAGCACTGGTATCTCCCCAAGGAAGGATTGGGTCATCAGCTTGGCCTTTCACACTCAAATTGTTGGGTTAGGCAAGGACTGGCAGTGTAAGGGGTCAAACCGCAGTGATTTCTTCTCCTTCTGGAGTCACCCAGTGGGGGAAATGTCATGCGTGCTCATAAAGTGTCATCAGTCAATCAGAATCCTCAGCTCAGCATCCCTCTCTGTGTTTAGCATTGTGTTAGGTGCCACAGGGGGAGGCACAGGAGGAGATGTGGGTCCTGACCTCAGGAAGCTTACATTTTACCGATACCCTCAAACTTATATCTTGAAAGAACTTTGGTGGGAACCTTGCTTTCTTGGCTTCAAGTTTCCATGTGGAGGGAACCAATCCAGGGTAACACTTTCTATCTCATTTACTCCATGAAGCTTCCTCCTCCTGAGAGGTGGAGCCACTTAGTTGATCTGAGTTTGAGAGCAGAAACAGATAAGCCTGTCTGGGTTCTCTCTCTTTAAGATCCACCTTAGCATCTCCTGTAGGATCATGTCCATGTGGGAGAAGCCTAAGGATGTCCAGAGTTTCCATTGAAGGGGCGGATAATTCTGTCTGACTCCAGGGAGCAGCATTACAAAGCCCTTTCACTGGAATCACACACTTGGTCCACATCCTTCAACCCAACTTTAATTAGCTAAAAAGTTGATACTTTTATCTCCATCTCTCTTTTGGTTCTGAATTCAAGAGAAGGAATAAGTTATTTTGGCCCATCAGCATAATTAATGTTGACAGCTGTTATGAACAACTTCCAAATCTCAGTGTCTTAACATCATAAATGTTTTCGTTCTCATCTCACAAAGTCCAATGATGATGTTTCTGGTCATGGGGCTGTGCTATAGAAGAGTGACTCAAGAATCCAGTTTGCTTTCATATTGCGCCTCTACCATTATGTGGCTTCCAAGTCAACCTGGAATCATCCAGTCACGAGAGAGGGTGAAAGCCTAGGATATCGTATAATGTAAACAGCCAAGCCTGGAAATGTCAGAGATGACTTCCACCTACACTCCACTGGGCATAGTAACTTCACAACATCTCATAGATGCAAAGGAGGCTGGAGAATGTGTCTTATTCATGTGGTCAGGGAGGAGAGGAGAACTGGATGTTGGTGAACTTCAGAAGTCTCTCCCATGCCCAACATGGTCTAATTCTGTCTTCATAAAGATGACGATTTTGAGAATCAAAGCCTGTAACTAAGTTTCCCCATGCAGACAGCCATTGGCAACAGAGATGGGAAGAAAATTGGGCATCACCAAAACTAGATAGTGTGTGTAGAGTGGAAAGGGATAAAACCAAGAGCCTTGAACACAGGTGAGGCATCTGCCCAGCCTGGCCTCAGGGAGTAGTGAGTTCCCTACCACTGGAAGAAGGCAAACAGAGGCTGATCATTGACGGAGTTATTGAGAATCAAGTTTTCCATCAGACAACTGGATTACATCAGTGGTTCCCACACTTTTTGTTCCCAAGGGCCCCTTTCATAATTTTCCCCTTTGGACTTCATGTTTTGAAAGATTTTGTCAAACAAACAAATTGCGCTTATTGAGTAATAACAAATACATTTCCCCACTTCTTGTTAATCAAGAGGGTGTGTATGTGTGTGAGAGAGAGAGAAAGAGAGAAAGAGATCTGCAACTGGACACCCTCACTTTGGTACCATGACTACCATGATCTTGATCTGCTAATAATTTTCCAGAAATACCCAAGATGTCATCAACAGCCAATCTAAGCATTTGACACCCAGCATGGATGATTTAATGCCAGTGAAAGCAAAGAAACTAAAAGTTTAGTTACCCCTTGTTGTTTAGTCCCTGAGTTGTGTCAGACACTTTTTGCAGCATCATGGACTATAGCCTGCCAAGTTCCTTTGTCCATGGGATTTTCCAGACAAAAATACTGGAGTGGTTTGCCATTTCTTTCTCCAGGGCATCCCCTGACCCAGAGATCAAACCCACATCTCTTGCACTGGCAGGCAGATTCTTTACCAAGGAGGGCCCCTTGCCATGAATACAAAGTCGATTTATGAATTTATTTAATTAACATTAATAAGAGTTTATAGTACCCCAGACAAGTGCTTGATCCTGGGATTACATAAATCCACAAAGGAAAGTAACATATAGATCCTGCCTTCTAGGAGCTCATTGTCAAGTGGGGGAACCAGCCAAATAAATGTTGACAAGAGGGAGAAATATTATGGGACCATGGAGGATGGCAACCTACATAGATGGTAGGTTAAAGAAGATTTTCTGGAGCAGGTGCTATTTTTGAAGGGTTTTGAGGGATGAATAGGAGTTAATTGCAAGGAAGAAGGAAGGAGTTTTCAGGCATAAAGAGCAAAACACATCCAGTTCATGAAACAATATGGATGAATGGGTATAAATAGTTTGAACCACAGTGAACACATGCTTTGAATACTTAACGATTTTAAAGTGCTCTCATAATGGAATCGTATGGCTTCCCTGGGGGCTCAGTTGGTAAAGAACCCTCTACCAATGCAGGAGACACAAGAGACATGGGTTCAATCCCTGGGTCAGGAAGATCCCCTGGAGAAGGAAATGGCAACCCTTTCCAGTATTCTTGCCTGGAAAATTCCATGGACATAGGAGCCTGGCAGGCTACAGTCCATGTGGTCGCAAAGAGTTGGACATGACTGAGCTCTCTCTCTATCTCTCTCTCTCTCTCTCTCTCACACACACACACACACACACACACACGCGCAACCCCTACAAGGAAGAGGTAGTTCTATTGGAGGCAAATGTCTGTTGGATAAAGTTTGGTCTTTGGAACCAGATGTTAGATCTGGTTCAGATTCTGGCTCCTGCACATACTAGCTGTGTCATATTCCTTAACTTCTCTCCACTTAATTTCCTCCCCATAAAATGAAAATAATGATAGTACATTCTTCACTGGGTTTTAATGAGTATTAGAATGAAGTAATGTATACAAAGTCCTTATCCCAGGGCCTGCCACAACCTAAGCATTAAATAAATGATAGTTACACCCCACCAATAGATATTTAAGACACATTAAGAGGAAAGAGACAAATTCTCTTTATCTTTATGATATTTTCTTATTTCAGTAAGAACTCTGCTTTGTTCACTAATATGTACCCTTTGATACATACGTGGATTCCAATAAAGAGCTATTGAATGAATTAATTCCTGTAACAACAACAACAAAAACCAGTGTTTGTGTCATTTGCTGGTGAAACCTGCCTCTTGAGAAATCTGTATGCAGGTCAGGAAGCAACAGTTAGAACTGGACATGGAACAACAGACTGGTTCCAAATAGGAAAAGGAGTACGTCAAGGCTGTATATTGTCACCCTGCTTATTTAACTTCTATGCAGAGTACATCATGAGAAACGCTGGACTGGAAGAAACACAAGCTGGAATCAAGATTGTCGGGAGAACTATCAATCACCTCAGATATGCAGATAACACCACCCTTATGGCAGAAAGTGAAGAGGAACTAAAAAGCTTCTTGATGAAAGTGAAAGAGGAGAGCGAAGAAGTTGGCTTAAAGCTCAACATTCAGAAAACGAAGATCATGGCACCCGGTCCCATCACTTCATGCGAAATAGATGGGGAAACAGTGGAAACAGTGTCTGACTTTATTTTTTTGGGTTCCAAAATCACTGCAGATGGTGACTGCAGCCATGAAATTTAAAGATGCTTACTCCTTGGAAGAAAAGTTATGACCAACCTAGATAGCATATTCAAAAGCAGAGAGATTTCTTTGCTGACTAAGGTCCATCTTGTCAAGGTTATGGTTATTCCGGTGGTCATGTATGGATGTGAGAGTTGGACTGTGAAGAAGGCTGAGCGCCGAAGAATTGATGCTTTTGAACTGTGGTGTTGGAGAAGACTCTTGAGAATCCCTTGGGCTTCAAGGAGATCCAACCAGTCCATTCTGAAGGAGATCAACCCTGGGATTTCTTTGGAAGGACTGATGCTAAAGCTGAAACTCCAGTACTTTGGCCACCTCATGCGAAGAGTTGACTCATTGGAAAAGACTCTGATGCTGGGAGGGATTGGGGGCAGGAGGAGAAGGGGATGACAGAGGATGAGATGGCTGGATGGCATCGCTGACTTGATGGATTTGAGTCTGAGTGAACTCCGGGAGTTGGTGATGGACAGGGATGCCTGGCGTGCTGTGATTCATGGGGTCGCAAAGAGTCAGACACGACTGAGCAACTGAACTGAACTGAACTGAAACAGAAGGAAAAAAACTGATAGAATATATATGCATGCTCGGTCACTCAGTCATGTCCAACTCTGCAAACCCATGAGCTGCAGCCCATCAGTCTCCTCTGTCCATGGGGGTTTTCCAGGCAAGAATATTGGAGTGGGTTGTCTCTGGAATGACAGGATTATGAAAGCTTCACCCTTTTAAAATCAAGGAACCTGGTAGAAAGTAATAAACAGCAATAATGTAGTAAAACAAGAAAAAGTAAACAGTTTAATTACATTTAATTATTTAGTTATGGCACCATCATAGTCGATTCAAAGAAATTTTTAAAAATTTGTCTCCAGTCTTCAAGTCACTGGTTCCATAACTTGATCTTTTCTTAATTTAAAGTTATGTGATAGGCTGATTTCAGTAATTGCTTCAGTAATTGCCCTTAAATCTGTACTCTTTGGTAATTCTCTCCCAACACCACCTCTGGGCTTGGCCCTCTGGCTTGATTTTGGTCAATGGGAAAGCAGCAAATGTGACCAAAATAAGGCTTGAAAAGCACTTGCCCACTGGAGGTCGAGGAGCCCTGACACCATGTGAAGGAGTCCAGGTTAGCCGGCTGAATGTTGAGAGACAGGCTGTCCACTCCCACCACCAGCCAACAGCCACCCAACTGCCAGACACGTGTGAAGCCATCTGAGACCAGAGGGACCACAGACACGTGCACCAGTGCATGTGGTCCAAGCTCATCCAAGCCCGACCTAGACCAGAGAACCACCTGGCAGGATCACGAGCTAAACAGACAGCTGTTATTTCAGGCCACGAAGTTTTAGGGTGGTTTATGGTTTGCCATTCAACAACAGATAACTGATACAAGTTATTTTAGTCACTTAACTTCTAAACAAAGCACTCAACTGTATGTGATTTTCCAGATGAAAAATAAAAGTCAAGATCCTACAGCAAAATTACCACCAACTATTCAAAAAGAGCTTTTTATTTAAAATGAAAGTATATCAAATTGAGGGCTGCCTTTGGTAAAGGATAACAGACACAAGAATATTATATTTTACATATTATATAATAGTATATTAGGGGCTTCCCAGGTGGTGCTAATGGTAAAGAACCCACCTGCCAATATAGGAGGCGTAAGAGACGCGAGTTCAGTCCTTGGGTTGGGAAGATCCCCTGGAGGAGGCCACAGCAATCCACTCCAGTGTTCTTGCCTGGAGAATCCCATGGACAGAGGAGCCTGGCGGGCTATAGTCCATAGGGTTGCACAGAGTCAGACACGACTGAAGCGACGTAGCACCGCACAGCACAATACTGTATTATATTCTTGTGTATATAACGTTTTAACATAATAAAGGCTCTCACTTTCTCACCACAAACACAGCTGAAGCTCACCCTGTTATATGTCTGACTTCCTTTTGAGATGATGCCATAAGTAGTAGTAAATGATGTATTACATTTCTTGAAACATTTACATATCTTTCCGATGAATTCATTTCTTAAAAATCACCCTGAATCTTTCCCTTTGAACATTTTTGAGGCATGAAGAGGCAGCAACAACCCCTGTAACAAGAACACACCTCTGTCAGGTGGATGTCGCCTTCACACATATCACCTCATTTGTTCCTCACAGCATTCCTGAACAGTGATTATTCCAACTTAACTGAGGCAACGAGGCCCAGAGAAGTCAAACAACCTGCCCAAGGTCACTCAGCTCAGAGGGGCAGAGCTGAGGCTCAAGGCCAGGTCTTCTGCCCCCATATCTCTCATTTTTATCACATCACAGCACATGCTTTGGGATACTTTGAAACTTGGTGGAGTTAGGTGGTTTATACTGAACATGCAATTATCAAATGATAATAGCTAGCAGTCACATAGCATTTGCTGAACACCAGATACTATTCTGAGCACTTTGCACACATGAATTCATTTCATTCTCCCAGCAAGCCTCTCTTCTCTTATTATCCCCGTTTTACTAATGAAGGAACTGAGGCATATGGAGATTAAGCAATATGAGCAAGATCACACAGCAAACGAGAGACAGAGCTAGGGTCACACTGTGGAAAATTGCCCTGAAACTGTTACTCCTAAACCGATGAGCTGCACCAAGACCTACCATCCTAGTTGGCCTAGGACTGAGAGGCTTTCAAAGACGCGGAACTGTCAGCACTAAAGCTAGGCGAGTTCCAAGCAAACCAGGATGAATGGACAGAGGTTACAAACTAGCAGGCCACAGGCCACTCCCAGGCCCTTTTATTTGGACTACACAGTGCTCAGAAATAAAATTGAGCCAACATTTAAAAATCAGAAGGCTAAAATAGATAACCAGTGGAAATTTGCTGTATGACGCGGGGAGCACAAACTGGTCCTCTGTGACAACCTAGGAGGGTGGGATGGGGTGGGAGGTGGGAGGGGAGGGTGGGATGGGGTGGGAGGTGGGAGGGGAGGGTGGGATGGGGTGGGAGGTGGGAGGGGAGGGTGGGATGGGGTGGGAGGTGGGAGGGAGGTACAATAGGGAGAGGACCTGTGTATACCTATGGCTGATTCTTTTTGATGTATGGCAGAAACCAACACAACACTGTAAAGCAATTATCTTCCAATTAGAAATAAATACATTTTTTAAAAAATCAGAAGGCCTGTCACATTAGGAGCTGTACTTGGGGGAGATCTGCTTATGCATTCATGCATGGTGACAATAGCTGCTGAGTCCTGTCCCCCTGGCAGCAGCCCACCTGCATCTTGTGTAGGCCCCACCACACACCCCAGGTGTCCCATGCCCTGACCCAGCCTGTCGGACTCATTTCTATGCCTGACCGGATGCTGTGTGCATTTACTGGCATATGGGACCCAGCTTCATCATCCTGATGCACAAGAGCATGGCTCCTGCACCTTTGATTCATCTGGGGGCACTTTAGAGGTGCCCAGGACACACCTCAGCCCAATAGAATCAAACTTGAATGCTCATGTGAATCATCAGGAGATGAGGCAGGTTCTGATTCAGAGGGTCAGGGTGGGGCCCGAGGTTCTGCGTTGCTAATGAGCTCCAAGGTGATGTTGACACTCAATTCCAAGGACCACACAGTGAGTGGCAAGGGGCCAGAAGACAGCGCCTCATCAGCATGTGAGCCAACTGAGCTGGCTCGTCTGGACAGCTCCTGTCTCCTTGGAGCCTTGTGGGCAACGAGGCCCAGAGACGGGCAGTGAGCAGCTCCCGGTCACACAGAGCAGCCGGAGCACCCGGCTCTCTGCTGTTTCCCACAGCGTTGCCTTCCCACGACAAGTGACTTCACCCACTCATTCAAACTGCACCTCCCAGATCACTCTGTGAGGCGAGGCTTGGGTGAAATCCACTCAGGAGAAGTCAGCTCTTGTAGAACCTGCTTCTGGAGAGGGGTAGGTGGCGGCCCTCTGTGGAAAGGAGTCCCGGGGCAGGGAGAGCGGTTAACATGCAAGCAACAGAGAGAGCAGAGGCTGCTGAAGGGAGGAGGAGGGGCTGAGGGATGGAGGCTGGGACACAGGACAGCCTCCTCCCCTGCCTCCCGGTGAGGACACCCCATGCCGCCTGAGTCAGAGAGCCTGTGAGCTCAGCCCCCCAGCTGCCGGGCTGGGAGGGTGAGTCAGAGGGCGTGTAGTGAAGTGAACGTCTCCCTGGCCAAATATGGGGTTGTGCTCTGCTCCGTCTTGCCATTTACATTGCCAGACGCTGAGGGCTGCGTCCTTTCCACACGACAGCGGGGTCCCTGATGAAGAGGGCAAACTATTCCACACTCGCTGACCCCTCCCCTCCTCCCTGGCCAGCGGGTGGCACTTTGCTTTGCACTCTCCGAGCACCTGGTCAACTCCCCCACTGCACATCTGCTCTCCCCCAACTAATATATGAAGCATGAAATAGGGAAATAAGAGCAACACATTTTGTCCTAACAGGGTCCTGATCTGCCATCACCCACCGAAAGGACTGTAGGCTCAGGTGGGGGTGGGATAGAGACCACATCCTGCTTTGCTCTAACTCCCACTCCTGCTCCCATGCCCCAGGGCCACACACAAAGCTCGGAACACGGTGGATATGATTAGTTATTTGCTTAGTTAATCATGATGTGTTGCATGTGTATATGTATGTGTGATTCTCTGCCCCTAGACTTTGAATTTCTTGAGTAAATAACTTACATAGCATGCCCTGTGTGCTGGACACTGCTCTGAAAATCTCACGTTAGCTCATTTAATATGAGGATCAACTCAATGAATCTTCACAACAAATCTCTGAGGAAAGCACTATGATTATCCTCAAGTTACAGATGAGGAGCTTAAGGACCAGAGAGGTTCCGTAACTCACCCAAGGTCATACAGCTAGAAAGGTGTAGAATCAGGACTTTAACCTCAACAATGTTGCCTCGAATTCTGTGCTGTTAATGGTATTTGATTCATTTTTGTATCTCTGATGTCCAGCCTGGCATGTAGTATGTAATAATAACTGTGTATTGCCTAGATGAATGGAAAAATCAATTTGTTAATTACTGTGTTTATGTGTATTTGTATCTCCCACTAGACACTGAATTTCTTGAAGAAAATATTGGTCTTGCCAATGCCTCCCTGCGCATTTAATAAATGACTGAAAACAGAATACATTAAAGAACAGACATTTCCCAACGCCCACGTGTCCTGATGTGTGGTCTAGGGTGCCTGGTAACTGAGGTTTTCAGAGTTTATTCAGGTGTCCAGGTGGAGACAGGCAGGGCCAAGAGTCAAAACCAGCTTCATGGCTGTGAGCCCTGTACACGTGGCTGTGTGCACAGGGTCCTGTGCTCAGAAATGTCCTCCCTACGTGCTTCAGTGTTCAACTGATGCCATCTTGAAATTCTTAATAATTTTGAACACGGGGTCTCCTGTTTCTGTTTTCCACTGGGCTCCATAAATAATGTAGACTGTCCTGCCAGGAGTGAATAAAGCCCATGAAGATGCCTACAGGAGAAGAGAGTAAAGGAAAGGAACTCCAGGAGTGCTGTGTCCACAGTCTCTAGAAGAGCATCCTTAGTCATGGCGACCATTCAGACAGTGGACCTCAGGTTCAGTGATTCCAGCCCAGGTATGGCTGCCGAAGGGACATCTGTAGTTCAGTCATCCCTGTCCAAGAGCCCTGAGACACGTCAGGGCCCCAGGGACCAACAGCTTCAAACTGTCACCCAGGCCAGCTTCTACGGCCTTATTTCAACCCCAACACTGACCACTCCTTCATGTCATGGGGCTCAGACTCAGGCTGAGCACTAGGCTAAGCTCTTCTCTTTCATTTGAGGCTCACTACGATCACCCTGGGTGACGGGTTTAACTGACCACATTTGATGTATCCCAAGTTAATAAGAAGCAAGGTCAAGTGCAAATAAATGGTTCAAAGACCCTTCTTCTTAACCAGTGGCCCGTTTTAGGCAGGACCTCTTTCTCTCTGCCTGGAAAGTCCTCTCCCCTCTTCCCAAATCCTGTCCTCTCCCCCTTATCTCTCCTCCAGCCATAAGTTGGGAAGTGGGAGGATCAGGGTTTTAACCCAGGCATTTGACCTCAGATTACAGCTCTCAAACATATTTGAGGGACTTCGTTGGTGATCCAGTGCTTAAGACTCTGTGCTTCCAAGGCAAGGGATGCAGGTTAATTCCCTGGTTGGGGAACTAAGATCCAACATGCTATGTGGGGTGGCAAAATATATATATATTTGACAATGTAATTGTCTTTTTTGTTTGGGCCTGGCTCAAATATCTCAACTCTGAGATATTTCTGTTTCAACAGAAACATGGACCTAGAAGGAACTCCTGCCTCAGCTTCTGCATCTGTAAAAAGGGAACAATAAATAGACCTGCATCAGAGATTTGCCTGGATTAAATGTAATGACAGGTGTCAAAGTGCTTTTTAACAATCCAGGTCTAAGCAGTTACTGCTCTTAATTACCAGTAGTGAAACTAAGACATGTTAAACCCAGTGCTAAGGAAACAAAGGCCATTACCTCCTACCCACTTCACCTCAGTCAACCCAGGGCTGGCCACACCCTGGCCAGTCACTAGTCAGTAAAGAATCGAAAGGGATCCATGCCTGCGAATCACCAGGATCTCTTCTGCCTTGTCTTTCAATACTGATTCTGCCTCTTCTAGCTGTGTGACCTTGGACAAATCACTTCACCTCTCTCAATGCTGAGTTTCTTGTCTACTGAGTGCAGTGGATGCAGATGGTGTGGAGATTGACTGGGCTAAGGAATGCCCAAAGAGCTGATAAAACATCATTTGGAGTGTGTCTGGGAAGGTGCTTCTCAGATCAGCACTTAAATCAGGAGACTAAGAAGATCACCCCCATCAGTGCAGGAGGGTATCATCCAATCTGTGGAGAGTCTTAATAGAACAAAATAGCAAAGGAAGGGTGATTTTGCTTGAGCTGAGATTCTATTTTCTTTTGCCCTCAGACCTCAGCATGCCTGGTTCACAAGACTTCAGACTCAGACCATGATTTATTCTGTTGGCTTCTGTGGTTCTCAGGTCCTCCTACACCTGAGTTTAGACTGGTACCAACAGCTATCTTGGGCCTCCCACTTGCAGATTGGAGATGGTGGGCCTTCACAGCTTCCATATCTATAAACTGACCCCTTTTAATTAATCTCTCTTTCTCTGTATCAATATATGTCCTAATGATTTTTTTCCTGCAGAACTCTGACGAATACACTCTTAGAGCATCTTTCCTGGGTGTTCTCTTTCCACTGAAGACATGATACACACCCAAACGAGTGATTACCCTACTAAGTAAGTCTAAATAAGCCAACTTTCTAAATCTCTTGGCTTGCCCAAATCTTGACCAATCTGCAACATTCCCAACACCACTTCCAATGCCTTCCCCTCTCTCAGCCACCCTTTCCTCAGCTTCCCTGGGATATAACTGATTCCATTCTTGCTCCTGCCAGTCCTTCACAACCCAGTTGAAACTTTCTCCTCTGGTTTATTTAATCTTTGCAGAAGACGTGGCCAATTCAGAGCATAACAAAGGATTAGGCTACGGGATACAGTGAAGAGTCTATTTAGAGTTGAAGTTTGAGACTTCCCTGGTGGTCCAGTGGTTAGGACTCCAAACTCACAATGCAAGGGACCAGGGTTCGATCTCTGGTTGGGGAACTAGATCCTTGTGTGCTGCAACTGACACTCAGTGCAGTCGAAATAAATAAATAAAAATTGGTGGTCCAGTGGTTAAGAAGCTGCCTACAAATGCAAGGGACACAAGTTCCTTGCCTGGTCGAGGAAGATCCCACATGTCTTGGGGCAACAAAGCCATGTGCCACAACTGTTGAAGTATGTGCTCTAGAGCCCGTGCTCCTCAACAAGAGAGTAGCCCTTGCTCACTGCAACTGGAGAAAGTCCACATGCACCAATGAAGACAGCACAGCCAAAAATAAACAGGAAAAAAAGGAAGACTGATTTAAAAAAGACTTAAAACTTGTAAAAATAATAAACATTAGAATTGAAGTTTCCCTGTTCTTCACCCCTTACTCTCTCCCCCAAGGAAATTTTTCAAAAGAAAACTGTGCCCATCAGAAGCATCCATACTAGCTTCACATGTGCTAACTCTGTGGTCTTCAGCAAGGTAATAACGTCTCCAAGGCACGGCTCAGTGGGAACAAAATGCCTGTCTGATAGGGCTGTCTCAGGGGTTGAATGGATTGAATGAGATAATCCATGTAGTCTAGTACAGTTCCTGGCTCAAAGTAAATACCCAGTAACGGTTACTATTTTGTTGTTGTCATTATACAAAATCAGTTCTAAATTGTGAACTGTACATCATAGTCTTACTTGGTCCATGACAGTATTAACCTAATTTTTCATCACCACAGCAACAAAAACTATGATCATATGGACATAGGTCAATAGATGATGACATTTGAACAGGCCTAGGTGTTGTCCCTCCTATTGTGCCATCATGCTTTTTAAAATTGCTACTATCACTCGGCCTCTCGCAGCAAAAATTATTTTTAATTAAAAACTTTCCAAGAAACTGACACAACATTGTAAAAGCATTTATGTGCTGTGCTGTGCTAAGTCGCTTCAGTCGTGTCCAACTCTTTATGACCTAATGGACTGTATCCCACCAGGCTCCTCTGGAATGGAATTCTCCAGGCAAGAATACTGTAGTGGGTTGCCATTTCCTTCTCCAGGGGATCTTCTCAACCCACTGACAGAGCCCAAGTCTCCTGCGGCTTTTGCATTGCAGGCGGATTCTTTACTGCTAAGCCACCAGGGAGGCCCGTGAAGCAAGTATACTTCAATTTAAAAAAAAAAAAAAAAAAAAACTGTGCAAAAAAAAAAAAAAGATAAATAAAATATTCTGGGGTGGTGAGAACTATGTATAGGGACTTCCCTGGCAGTCCAGTGGTTAAGATTCCATGCTACCTCTGAAGGGGGCCTGCGTTCCATCCCTGGTCTAGGAGCTAAGATCCCACTTGCATCAAAGGTGCAACTCAAATGCGTTCGAAAGGGAGGTGGAAACAAACGTGCTTGCAAACACCCACTTTAATTAAATGTGCTCAGCCACTCAGTTGTGTCCAACTCTTTGCGACCCCATGGACTGTCGCCTGCCAGGTTCCTCTGTCCATGTGATTTTCCAGACAAGAATACTAGAATGGGTTGCCATTTCTTCCTCCAGGGGAGCTTCCCGACCCAGCGATCGAACCTGTGTCTCCTATACTGGCAGGTGAATTCTTTACTGCTGAGCCATCGGGGAAGCCCTTAATTAAGTAGAAAACCATTATAAAAAAAAAAATTATGTGGAACTTTGATGCTTTAGGTGTGATAAACTGTGGTTTCTTCCCTGATGCCTGTAACTATTTGAAAGCCTATATAATTGTTCTTCACAAAACTTTCTAAAAGCTTACACAACCCATCAGGCGGGAGGACAAATAATGGTAATGTGGAATGACAGCAAGTTTTATTACCACAGATAAAGCATCAGGGGACGTCTAGGGCCAGTATAGAAGCAGGATACAGTGCTGTCTTGAAGATCCTGAAAGTGATTTGAAATTTACAACCTAAAAAACAGTTGCACTGCTTCAATCAAAAGGGGACTTCAAAGTACAGAAAGATCGGGTGAATTACAAAGTGTAAAGATTCAGGAAAACAGATTTTTGAAGGCTGAAGCTCAATAGGATTCTACTTCTCAGACTGATTGTGCAGCCAGGAACATTTAGCAGTGCAAAGGGGACTTTCTATTAGGGGGGAAAAAAACCTGAAAATTTCCAAAATATATGAGAGAAATAATACAAGTACTGGGGTTAGTATTGATTTGTGATGAAACCATTGGAGAAAAGTATCACTTGCTCAGCAAAAAATGAGTTGAAGAAAAGAGAACAGGATTTTTTAAATTAAGAATTTAAAACAGGAGCCAACAAAGTATGATCCAAAGATCAAATCTGACCCTCCACCAGCCAGACTTATAAATAAAGTTTTATTGTCACACATCCACACTCATTCATTTACATAGGGTCTGGGCTGCTTTCTGCTACAATGACAGAGAGGAATACTTGTGACAGAAACTTTATGCCCCACTGAGCGTAAAATATTAACGCTGTCGCACTTTTACAGAAAAACTTTGCCAACCTCTGGTTTAAAACATCAAGCTATGTTTTCTGGAAATTGGGAGTATTGGGGAGTATATTTGAAATCAGAGTGAAAGAAAAAAAAAATCTTCATTTGTTCATTCCATAAATATTTACTAAGTACCTACTCTGTGTCTAGCTGCACAAAAAAAATTTTGTTATTAATCTATTTTCTTTTTGGCTGGGCTGAGTCTTTGCTGCTGCCTGTGGGCTTTCTCTATTTACTGTGATTGGGGCTACTCCTTGTTGCAGTGTGAGGGCTTCTCGTTGTTGTGGCTTCCCTTGTTGCCGGGCACAGGCTTCAGTAGTTGTAGCACATGGACTCAGTAACTGTGGCTCACGAGCTCAGTTGCTCAATGGCATGGGGGATCCAGGGATCAAACCTGTGTGCCCTGCATTGAAAGGCAGATTCCTAGCCACTAGACCACCAGGGAAGCCCTGAATCTTTTTTTAAAGAACAGATTAAAGTCCCTGCCCTGAGAGAACTTACCTGAGCTGAGGAGTTTCCTAGTTGATCCTACTTGCAAAAAGTGCACATGTTTTGTAAATGAAATCTTTCAAAGAATAATGAAAAGTGAAATGTTTCAGGGCAAAAGGATGAGATCAGTGTTTCCTCGGCTTAGTCAGTAGGATGGGATGAGCCTCCTGACAGTGCAATGAAGGAAGAATCATCAGCTGGGCCAAGAAGACCTCAAGGCCCACTGTAAACAAAGACAGGCTGTTAGGATGCATTAAGGTTGAAAGGAAAACATGAACTAATCTGCATATGGTTGCAAAAACAGATTTACAGCATGCAATTGATCTGAACAAAACTCCTGGCCAGGCCTATCACAGCATTGCTAACAAGAGCAGGAAATTGAATGGCTTTGCAGCAAGACTGGTGAAAAGAGAGCCAGGCATTTCATACATACAAGGTTATACTGAGGTTTGAGACTCTGTGTGTGTGTGCTGAGTTGCTCAGTTGTGTCCAATTCTTTGCAAGCCTTTGGACTGTAGCCCACCAGGCTTCTCTGTTCATGGGATTTTTCAGGCAAGAATACTGGAGTGTGTTGCTGTTTCCTTCTCCAGGGGATCTTCCTGACTCAGGGATCAAATCCTCATCTTTGTTTCCCGCATTGCAGGTAGGTTCTTTACCTGCTGAGCCAACTTTGGGGGAAGCCTTGGTAGTAATAAGTTCTGATGTGAGTGAGAAGTAAAAGAACTCTGAAAATTTCTCAATACCATCAACTCATGCATCTGAGAAAAAGCTGATGATTTTTTGAAAGCATTTGCATGCAGAATGAAGGTGCAGCAAATGAGAAGCTGTGTTGTTCCGTGAAAATATCTTTGGGCTCTCCAAAAATGTAATTTGTGTTCATTTGGGTTTTACATCCTTTCAGAGGCCATAGAATTTAAGAAACGGTATAAAGTGATTCTTGAAAAATCAAGTGTCTGATAAATTGAGCAGTGTACTGAGATTAACTTCCAACTCTAAATTTATCTTTTGTCTCTAACATATCACATATTAAGTATTTCAGGAATTCTTTCAAAGGGCTGCAAAATAAAATGATCTATAATCACTTCTTTTGTCTTTCTTCATTGTTTATCATCCAAGTAAAATGATACACATTTTGAAACTATTTAAGATGGTGTAGAAGAGTCACGCCAAAAGATAATCATAGAAAGTTTCATAGTTCAAAAATCTTTCATTCAAATGAATACCAAAAAGTCCTGAAAGAAAAAAGATTTGGGAATTTAAGTCCTTCCCCCCCCCCCCCCAGAAAACAATGTACTAGTGTTTTTTATTTCCTAAGAACCTGAGTCTCAGTTACTACATTTAAATATACATTTTAAGAATAAGAGGGCTTCACTGGCGGCCCAGTGGTTAAGACTCCAGCTACGAATGCAGGGGCCACTGGTTCAATCCTTGATCTGGGAAGATCCCACATGGTGCAGGGAAACTAGGCCTGCATGCCCCATCTCACTGAGCCTGTACTCTGGAGCCTGCGAGGCACCGCTACTGAGCCCAGGTGCAGCAGCTACGAAAGCCCGCATGCTCTAGGTCCCATGCCGTGCAACAGGAGTCACGGCAGTGAGAAGCCCACACGCTGCAACTGAAGAGCAGCCCACGCTCTCCGAAACTAGAGAAAGGCCATACACAGACAGAACAAAGACCTGGCACAGACAAAAATAAACAAGCATTAAAAAAAAAAAAAAAATCAGAGCACAGGACTTCCCTGGTGGTCCAGTGCTTAAGAATCTGCCTTCCAATGCAGGGGATGTAGGTTTGATCCCTGGTAAGGGGACTAAGATCCCACATGCCGTGGGCTCAACTAAAGAAACCACATACCACAATGAAAACTCAGTGCAGCCATAAATACATAATTTTAAAAAGGAACATTGAACACAAAAATCTCTTTTGAGATTTTGTATACACATGAATATGTACATACATGGTATAAAGAATTAAACGAAACAGCAGGCAAAATTCTTCAAGAATATAAATGTACATATGATGGGCATACAGTCCCACAGCTTTGTTTTCCTAAGAATCATACAAAATTCAATTTCCCTTACAATTGCCTCAACATAACCACCACGGATTATTCCACGCGGTCTTCACAAGAATGCTCCAGATGTCCTGAACCATTGTATTTTGTTTCACATCCAACTGCTAGAGAAAGCAAGGATGCTTATTCTTCTTCCACAGCATCTTAAATTATACTATGAAGAGTACTAGCTTTTGATGGTTATTAAGAGTGTACTCCGTGATCAAAATGATGGACCTCGAAGGAAGGAACCAGTGGTGTTTGGAGAAACTGACCGTGAAAGAGGAAAGGCAGATGGTGTTTGATGGATCCAATCTCACCTATCAGAATTACTCACCCTGCCTGGTAGATTGTCATGGCTGACATCCAAACCTGAAATCTAAGTTTAAAGGCACACTACCCTGATAACAATTGGACACTATTCCTGAGAAAGGATGGTGACACAATAAAAATCATCAGGCTGTTTTTATTAACATATTCCTGCATGTTCAAAGATTTTTGGAAACCTCATTTGAAAGCTGTTGCTCTAAGATCTCCTACAAAGCACCTCATTTGTTTTGATGAAATTCCCTTCATACAGAAAAGTGAAAATATAAGTCCCTCAGTCATGTCCGACTCTTTGTGACCCCATGGACTATACAATCCATGGAATTCTCCAGGCCAGAATACTGGAGTAGGTAGCCTTTCCCTTCTCCAGGAGATCTTCCCAACTCAGGGATCAAACCCAGGTCTCCCACATTGCAGGTGGATTCTTTACCAGCTGAGCCACAAGGGAAGCCCAAGAATACTGGAATGGGTAGCCTAATCCTTCTGAGCAGATGTTCCCAACCCAGAAATCAAACCGGGGTCTTCTGCACTGCAGGCAGATTCTTTACCAACTGAGCTATGAAGGAAGCCCTCTCTTACAGAAATATGCTGAAAACAAGGGGAAGGAATCTGGGTCCCCCACAAACACCCTCTCAGGTTCCACCTTGTCTGGGATTATTACAAAACTCCATTTTATAGATGATAAAACTGCTGTTCGGAAAAGTGAAGTCACCACACTCCTGGTTTCCTTAGGGAATGGCCTCAGTAGGGACCTTTGTCACTCATTGTGCAGGGATTTGTACAAGGGATTGTTTATTTACACAAAAGCAATCATCCTCTGGGTGGGCCTATGTGTGACTGATATGTTTACAGCCCCTGGAGTTCTTGGGAACCCAGGGGGTCACCAGTTCAGAAGGGGCCACTTCCAGCTCCTCTCAAACCCCTGCCTCTCTCCTCCTCCACCTCAGACTCTTTCCTCCTCCTCTGCAGCCATAATGGGCTCCTCTTAGTCTGTGTTCCCTATTCCCAGCAGCTCTTTCTGGTTCTATTCCACAGCCTAGAACCTTCCTCTAACCTCTCCTCAGCCTGGGCGATCACCTATCCTCCTTCAGACCTCCACGTTGTCCCATTCTTCCAGAAAGTCCTCCCTGCACCCTTTCCACCAGCTGCATCATCTCTGGGTTCTTGTATCATCCTGTGCTGCCTCTAGGCATCCCGCCCTGAATAAACGATTGCTTTGATTGTACAAACAAAAGGTGGTCCAGCATGGTGGTTCAAAGCCTGGGCTCTGGAGCCAGTCGGCCTGGGTTTAAATCTTGGCTCTGCCTCTTAGGTATGAGTTCTATGACCCTGAGCAAGTTGCTTAATCTCTTTGTGTCCCCATCGCTCCCTCTGCAAAATAAGGATAACATAATCAGCCTGCTGGGGAGAACCCAAGAGTTAACGCATGCAAAGCACGTAAAACAATGTCTGACACACACCAAGTGTTCATTGCTGCATCATTATAGTAAGCTACTGTTTTCTGTTCCATCCTTTCACTAGACTGAATTTTGTTTGATTTGTTTTTAGTTATGCTTTGTAGCATGCAAACACTTAGATGTGGCATGTGGGGTCTAGTTCCCTGGCTGGGGATTGAACTTGGGCTCCCTGCATTGGGAGCATGGAGTCTCAGTCACTGGACTGCCAGAGAAGTCTCTAGACTGAATTCTTGATTGTCAAGATGGCGTCATAATTCTTAGCACCGCCTCTGGCACAGAGTAGGTACTCAGTAAATACTTGCAGCAAATGAACACACGGACAATAGCAGCCACAGCATCTGTTGAACCCTCTGCCCACAGCTGGCCTTCTCTAGTGCTCGCCTTGGTTTCCGTGGACTCAGGGCCCCTGGGGCTGTGCTGATTTGCTCAGAGGAGACTTGCTTATGCTCTTCACAGGGCTGAGCTATCCTCCCAACACAGCTGCTCATCCCACTGGAGTTGTGCAACTCCATGCGCCGCAGCTTTGCAATGACTATTCCTTGTCTAATGAGGGTGTTGACCTGTTTTCATGGAATTGAAACTTCTCCCACTGGAAGTTCCCAGAGGCCCACACTTAGCCAACAGCCTCACTGGCTGCTTTCTGAGAAGCTAACCCTCTTCTCACCATTGCCTGAGCTGTGCCTCAAGGCCTGGAGCTGGTACCTCTGTCTTCCACCTCCTATGAGCCAGTTCTGCCTTCATCTCAACACTCAAAGGCCACCCCCTGCAGAGCTTTTGTAGACTACTCCCCAGTGGAAACCACTCCTCACCACTCTGAACTCAGTCCTCTGTCTGCCCCGTGTTTCTTCACCTCCTGGAGTCTCAGTTTCATTATCTGTGAAAGAGATAACAATGCCTGCTTCAAAGGGAGGTTATAAAGATCAAGTGACTCAAGCAAATGTTTCATATCGAAAGTGTTTCCTTATTTACTACTTTGGAAGTTTCCCGAAGCCAGGAACCCTCTGTTTCATTACTAATATGTCCCTTATTCTTAGCACCTGACTCATCTTAGGCATTCAATAAATGTTTGGTCAGTGGATTGATTAATTCAAAAACCAGCCAAAAAAAAAAAAAACATTAATTGTGACAAAGTAGCAAGATCCCTCAGTTGTATTACAACAGAAAAGAATTGTCTCGTGTGATTTTCATTTTTCTTTTTCTTCCTCTTTTTCCTTCTTTCTCTCTTCTTTTCTTTATTTCTTTATATTATTGTTTTCAAATTAAAAATAGCCAAACCAAACCAACTATCCTTTTCCTGGGAGGTGAATTCACAGGTGTATGATGTGCTCAAAATATCATGAACTGGCCAGGGAACTGGACTTGGGAGTAAAGACACACACGTATGTACTCACACGTATGTACTTTCGGAAAGGGGTGGGTGCTCACAATGCACCCCCACACACAGTGTGAGCCTTGGCTACAACCACTCAACTCATCCAGCCTCTTACTCCATCCTGGGTCCCCCCCTCCCCGACATTACTTGACCACCTATACCCCAGTGTCGCCAAACTGAGTAATTAACACCTACTCTTTTTGACAAACAAAATTTCCTCTCCCTGCAGGACCCTCCAGACACCAAAGGGAAAAGCCTAGAGAATTTCATGTTAGCAGACGGGAAGCTTCATTTCTTATAAGCCCCAGGCACCTGGAAACAGGAGGACTTGCCTACATTTGAGACTGCCCTGCTCTCTTACTGATATCCAGAGAGGCCCGTCACTTTCACTGGGTTCAGGTCCCCGCCCTTCTTTCCCTTGCCTGTGCCCTGAGCCCTGGAGGGAAAGCCCAGATTGCTCATAAGGTGGTGCCTCCAGAAATTGCCCCATCATCCTTATCAGACCTATTTCACTGCCCGACCCAGACCTGTCCTTGTACAATCACCCGAGAGGCTCAGCCAGATGGTTGCAACGTGTGCAGGGGAAGAAAAATGACTTACCCGAGAGCTGATGGTGAGCTGAGATTGAGCCACCCATGGAAAGACAAAGCAGGTCAGTTTGGCAGCCCCAGTCCACAGGAGCAATCCCTGGCCAGTTCCACACAGGGACCTCAGCCTCTATTTCCCTTCCCTCCACCTCTGACTCTCACCCCGCAACACTGGCTACAGCCGGCTGGTTGCTTAGACCACAGGGATTGGCAGGTGAGTATACACAGCACCATTCAAGATGCCCGTGACCATAAGAGATGCCTCTAAGAATGAACAGCATTGTCTGCGTCCGCAGTTTTCCCCGCAAGGTCAACCTCTGTGCCTTCAGGAGCTCAGGGACGGCCACAGGAACAGTGCAGCAGTGGTCCCCAGTGCCGTCTCTGGAGTGATCCAGGCTTCTGACATAGTTCTGCCAAGTTTGAAGTGAAGGTGGTGAAAACCAAATCATGAGTGCCTCCATCTCAATGTGAAGCATGAAATAATAATAGCAGTGAACAAGTACTGAACAGCTGGGATAGCCCAGGAACAGTGCTAAGGATGCACCTTACATGTGCTATCTTATTCCATCTTCCGTCTGAGGTGGGTAAAAATATGAGCTAAATTTTTATAATGCTTGCTATGTTCTGGACCCATAATCCTCCCAGAAGTCCCATAATGTAAGTATTGGGTTGACTAAAAACTTTGTTCAAGTTTTTCCATAAGATGTTAGAGAAAAATCTGGAAAAAACTTTTAGCCAACCCAATATTTATCTCTATTTTGAAGATGAAGATGATGAGAATAGTTGCTTGCACAAGATTACACTGCTTCTAAGTGATAAAACTGGGATTTGACTTCCGAAGTCCAGTTCTAGTTCATTTAATCACTCCACTATATGCGGATCTATTCATGTACCTATTCTACAGATAACGAAACAGAGGTTTAGAAGAGATAAATCTTTGCCCAAGGGAGAAGAGCAAAGGGCCAGGATTCAAATCCACAGCCTCCGACTTTAAAGCCCATGCTATTCATCATTTTGTTACTCTGTGTCAGAGAGACAAAAGGGCAAAAGTCAAACCCATGCATTTAGATTTCATCTTGTCTTTCAAAGGTGCAGGTAGAACGATGTCTTGTAGTGATCTGAAGAAGTTCTCATCCGCCTGTTTGTTCATTCACTGAGTAGCAAGTAACGCTACTTTCAAAATGTCATTACGTGCATAATAGGCAAGGCCCTATGCTAGGCACTCCAAGGAGCTCACAATGCAGCAATAATAACAGATGTTCTACATGTGATGATAAGTGTGACCGCAAGAGGGGAGGTGCTATTGACAACTGGAACTGTCTGGAACCTCTTCTGCCACTGAGAAGGATGGCGCTGAAGCAAAGGTTCACAAAGTGAAGGAAAGCACTTTAAACTCTTCAATGGCGACTTTTTTTCCTCTCAACCCTGTTCTCTCACTGGGTCCGAAGTTAGATTAAGTGTTCTTCTGACATCTCAGTTGTCTCTTCTAGTCCATTCTTTTTTCTTCTTCCTGAAACTACTGCACGCGCCATACCTAGCTCTAAGTACTTCCCGGGTCTATCTCACTGCAAAACCTGTCGGCTGATAGCCAACATGAATAAACATTCTGTACCCTTATAAATTAAATTGCGTTGCTTCCCTGGTAGCTTAGACAGTAAAGAATCTGCCTGCAATACAGGAGATCCGGGTTCAACCTCTGGATTGGGAAGATTCCCTGAAGAGGGGAATGGCTACCCACTTCAGTATTCTTGTCTGGGCAATCCCATGGATAGAGGAGCTTGAAGGGCTGCAGTCCAGGCGGTCACAAAAAATCAGACATGACTGAGTGACTAACACACACAATGATTTACTGTTATCTATTTTTACTGTACTACCAAGAGGCACAGGAATTTCAGAATTCAGATATTTCTCAGTGCATACTCAGTGCCAGGCATTGGCCGGACTAGTCACTCCCAACTTTCACATACTGTGGCATTTGATCCTCACCATAACCCTACAAGTCTTCCCCGGTAGTTCAGTGGTCAAGAATACACTTGCAATGCAGGAGACTTGGAGGAGACACAGGTTCAATCCTTGCATCAGGAAGATGCCCTGTAGACATGGAAGCAACCTAGATGTCCATCAGCAGACAAACAGATAAGAAAGCTGTGGTACATATACACAATGGCATATTACCCATTAAAAAGTATACATTTGAATCAGTTCTAATGAGGTGGATGAAACTGGAGCCTATTATACAGAATGAAGTGCCGGGGTCCAGCCCCGGTGGATCCAGGGTAATTCGAAGTGGGGACAGAGTGGGTGATTAAAGAGATTAATTAGAAATTTAAAGAGAGATTATAAGAGAATAATGTAGTGAAAAAATAGAGGAGAAAAGAGGCTGATATTCCTTGGTTTACACAGAAAGCTAATAAAGTCTCAAGACAAGAAACTTGCACCGTCAACGTTAGGCCACAGGCACCTGCTTGAATAGCAGAGGGTGCCCCACCTTGGGCTCCCTCTCGCGTGGGTCTTAGAAGCCTGGGCAAATAAGTAGACACGGAGAGCCTCTTCATTCCAAGGGATCAGCCTGAAAAAGAGAGGGAGGGAGAGGGAGAAAGAGAGAGAGTCGACACGGGGGAGGACAAGCTTGTGCAAAAACCCCATAACTTTATTTTCAAAAGGTGCTTATATACCCTAAGTTTTACGTAATGGAAGATACAGAGTCATGCAGGGGCAGCAGTTCTGACCCTTATCAATACCAGGCTTTCTTTTTGCATATCTTTCAGTATACAAAATGTCTCAAGTGATTTACATTATCTTCTGGCCAAGAGGCCTGTTAACACTTTATGGCTCTCTTCCTTAATGAATGTTAATCTCATTTTCCCTGAAGTGTTTTTCTTTAATCTGCATCACCCTCAGAGCACTAAATAAAGTTATATCCCTGTAGAACAAAGGTGCGGTGGGTTATAACAAAGAAGGTACTTAACTCAAAGATCTATGTTGCTACT
The DNA here is from genome assembly GCF_032405125.1 of Capricornis sumatraensis. Classification (NCBI taxonomy): domain Eukaryota; kingdom Metazoa; phylum Chordata; class Mammalia; order Artiodactyla; family Bovidae; genus Capricornis; species Capricornis sumatraensis. The sequence goes on from NC_091079.1 coordinate 33,971,309, forward strand.
TGTTTTTTCTATATACCAACTATATTACCAAATAAAATATATGAAAATCTGGCAGCAAGTATTGGCTCAACAAATGAAACCCTTAATCAGTCCTATTCTAATGATTTTGACTCCTCAGAAGCCCCTACATTCCTAGGATGTTTTAAGCTTCCTGTGCCTCTCGTGGTCGGGCGGCCGCAAACAATCACATGAGCAGCTGTAAGAGTCTGGCAGGCAGGCTAGAAAGCCATCAGAGGTGTTTTTGGATTGAAACACTCTTACTATGCCCAGGAGATTTATTGTCTAAAAGTTTTAAATTAACTTTTTCCAGAAAAAGGTGGTGGGGGGACAGCCTCCTGTTAATGTCAGAAGAGTAGGTGGAAAGCATAACACAGTAAAGCAGGCAGACTTTGGTTTTGGGGGTAGATGCTCAAGAAAATCCAGGGGGGACCCCTGAGGCCTTATCCCGCCTTTGTGTTTTGTCAGGCCCCCTTCCTCATGACCTTTCCCACAGGCGGGATTCCCCATGCTGGCTCCCGGCAGTGAAGTAAGCCAGAAAGAAAAACACCAATACAGTATACTAACCCATATGTATGGAATTTAGAAAGATGGTAACGATAATCCTGTATGCAAGACAACAAAAGAGACACAGATGTATAGAACAGTCTTTTGGACTCTGTGAGAGAGGGTGAGGGTGGGATGATTTGGGGGAATGGCATTGAAACATGTATAACATCATATGTGAAACAAATCACCCGTCCAGGTTCAATCCATGATACAGGATGCTCAGGGCTGGTGCACTGGGATGACCCAGAGGGATGGTATGGGGAAGGAGGTGGCAGGGGGGTTCAGGATGGGGAACACGTGTACACCCATGGTGGATTCATGTTGATATATGGCAAAACCAATACAATATTGTAAAGTAATTAGCCTCCAATTAAAATAAATAAATTTATATTTAAAAAAATAAAATAAAAAACAGTAAATAAAATTGACCAAAAAAAAAAAAAGGAAGATGACCTGGAGAATGAAATGGCAACCCACTCCAGTATTCTTGCCTGGAAAATCCCATGGATGAAGGAGCCCAGTAGGCTACAGTCCATAGGGTCGCAAAGAGTTGGACATGACCGAGCGACTTCACTTCACTTCACTTCACTTCACTTCCCATGGACAGAGGAGCCTGGCAGGCTACAATCCATGCAGTTGCAAAGAGTAGGACACGACTTTGCGACTAAACAACAACAAATAACCCTGCAAGATACAGACACAGAGGATCCCAGAGGTGAATTCTAGAGAAGAAATGGCCCCCAGGGGCAATGAATGACAGAGAGAAGCTTTTGACCAGTCTCCAGACTCCCAGTCCTGTGTGTTCAGTAAGCACATTTTGAAGACCTATCCATGAATATTCATACCTTGGATATAAGATAAATATCAGCCGCAGTATCTCCCTTTGACCTCACAGCACTGATGCTGGGAAATTCTTCCAGGCATCTACTCTAAATTCCTTCTGCCACAACTCAGTCCCATTCCCTACCTCTCCCCATCTTCAGATAAGTACAAAACAAACACTTGCCTATGCGATCAACGCCAAGCTCCTCCTCCTGTTGTGGCTTCTGTCTTCTGTTGCCACACACATCTGAGATAAGCTTCATGGAACAGGCTTCGTATCTCCCCAGGAATTGCCCCCACCCTTTCAGTCACTCCTCAGCACCTGCCCAGTCGGGGAAGACCAAACACTTTAGGGGCATCTTCTCTGTGGGGAAGGGAGGAAAGACAGAAAGCTGAAAGCTGGTGGATTCTCCCAGTTCATCACTCCTTAGGTGACACTTTGTATGAAGATTGTTGCCTGTCCTGAGAGGCTCCCCAGGTTAGGAACAGTACTGGATGATCTGAGTACATGCCCTTGACCTCCACATTCCTGGAGGCTCCCACTAGAAAGATGCCACAGAGGACTCTTCTTCACTGGCTTAACAAAGAAGACAAAGACAGCCTCTCTGTGGAACTCAGAGATAATAGGGCCCCCAGAACAGACCTAATAAATGGTTAATGCAGAAATAGTTGAAATGAATGAATGTGAGAATGAGCGAATGAGTAAATTAATTAGATATTATTAACTGGATCACTGGGCTTCCCTGATGGCTCAGTGGGTAAAGAATCTGCCTGTCATGCAAGAGATACAGGAGATGCTGGTTCAGTCCTTGGATCTGGAAGATTCCCCAGAGGAGGAAACGGCAGTCCACTCCAGTACTCTTGCCTGAAAAGTCCAATGGACAGGGTCCATGAACAAGAGCTGTACAGGACTGAGTGACTAAAGAGACCAAAAAAGGAAAAGAAAAAATAAAACTGGATCAGTGAAAGGAGGAAGAAAGTACAAGGATGAACCTAGGTGAATAAAGGAATAAATTTCCAAGTGCTTGAATGAATAAATGAGAGGGAAGTAACAAAACTGATTAAATGAGTACATGATTGAGCCTGTGGAAAAAAATGAATGCATAAATGTGTGAGTCAATTGAATGGATATATGAATGATAGATGGATGGATTGATGGACGAATGGATTGATGCATCAGTGAGTAAATGTTGAATAAATTCATAGCTTCTTAGAGGAAAATTAAGGAGTTAAATTACGATCTCAATGAGACCAATAATCATGGCTGTTTTTGTCCTCTATCCTGAACCTCTTACACTGTTCTACACACAGTAAGAATTTTTACAAGTGTTTGTGAAATGAATAAGCAGATGAATAGTTAGATAGCCTCCTGCTTGCAATACATGACGCTAAAACCTGCACTTAATGGAAGCCTTTAAATATCAAAGTTCTTCATGCAAAAAGAACTTTGACTCTTGAGTTGGCTGAATCTGGCCTTACGTCCACCTCTGCCACTTTGCTAAGTGTCAAAGACACTTAGAAATACACATGTATCCCATTGTTCATTGCAGCACTATTTATGACAGCTAGAACATGGATGCAACCTAGATGTCCATCAACAGATGAATGGATAAAGAAGTCATGGTACATATACTCAATGCACTATTACTCAGCCATAAAAAGGAACACACTTGAGTCAGTTCTAATAATGCAGATGAACCTAGAACCTATTATACAGAGTGAAGTAAGTCAGAAAGATGAATACCTTATCCTAACTCATATATACAGAATCTAGAAAAATGGTACTGAATAATTTATTTGGAGAAACAATGGAGAAACAGATATAGGGAATAGACTTCCATAAGTCTTCCATATGGGGAGAGGGGAGAGAGGGTGAGATGTATGGAAAGAGTAACATGGAAACTTACATTACCATATGTAAAACAGAAGCCATTGGGAATTTGCTGAATGGCTCAGGAAACTCAAACAGGGGCTCTGTATCATCCCAAGGGGTGGGATGGAGAGGGAGATGGGAGGGAGGTTCAAAAAGGAGGGGATATATGTATACCTATGGCTGAGGTTTGACAGAAAACAACAAAATTCTGTAAAGCAATTATCCTTCAATAAAAAATAAATTAATTTTTAAAAAGACACTTGGAATTTCAGTCTCGTCTTCTATAACATGAAGACAAACAGACCTACTTCATAGTGCTCTGTGCTGTGCTAAGTCACTTCAGTCGTGTCGTGTCCAATTCCTTGCAACCCTATGGACTGCAGCACACCAGGCTCCTCTGCCCATGGGATTCTCCAAACAAGAATACCAGAGTGGGTTACCATGTCCTTCTCCAAGGGAACTTTCTGGCTCAAGGACTGAACCCACATCTCTTGCATCTCTTACATCAGCAAGTGGGTTCTTTACCACAAGTACTACCTGGGAAGCCCTCATAGTGCACTGGAGAAGCGCCCAGGAAGCATCCAGCTTAGTAAATAAAAACTTACTTCCTTTCTCTCCCAAGAACATCTTCTTTCCCTATCCATTCAAAGCCCACCAACCTCAGCGTCCTTTGAGGCCCTGCCCTCTGTGAGCTCACAGTCTTCCAGGGGCCGAATCCAAGTAGAAGGAGCTCTGCTAGCAAGCAGAAGGGTGAAAGAGGCTAAACTATGTGAAACTGGAACAATCCAGCTGCTTATGACCTGAAAAGCCAGCAACTTCACATGTTTCGACTACAGTAGCTGGAAATAAAAGGGAATATGAAGAAAGGAGCCAAGGATTCATTCCAGAGAACAAAGAACCCTATGGGATTCAGATGCATTCTCTATGAGGTAAGGAACTTGGTGGGCCACCGCATCCACCCAGAGTCACTAAGAAGAGGGCAATGAAACTGGGTTGGGGGTCTAACAGAACAGTCTTTGGATCCCCCCACTATACTTGGGCAAATGATCTTGAACCCATTCTATCAATAAACTCAATGTGTGTGTAAACCAATAAACTTATATGTGTTTATTGGTTAATAAATCAATAAACTTATGTGTGTAAATGCATCAGGAGTATGAGCCCTGCCTGGCCAGAGTAAGAATATTCATGGAATTTCTCACATGAGCCCACCTGGTATCTGGTCAACCAGCTCAGAAAAGTATCATTTCTCTTCCCTTCCCTAAGGGGTGACCCCAGCACTTCCCCACCTCCCAGCCAGCAGCCCCACTCATGCTGTGCTTGTTGACACCACATTCAGGCCTGCATAATGTTGTCACCCCACGTTACACCATCACACCTCACCAGTGACATAACTCTCCTCCATGTCCCTCCCCACCATCCCCAGCTGGCGTAACCCAGGCTCTGCTCACACGTCCTCACTGAAATTCAAAACCAGATGCTCTGTATGTGTGTGTGTGTGTGTGTGTGTGTGTGCTGGTTCATTGGAGGACAAATTCAAGTCTGGCCCCTTTTTCTCTTTACTTTCTCTCTCTCCTCCTGGCTTCTGAGAATGGAGGAATTGGGAGGGGGCACTCATGGCAGAGAATGCCAGGTCCAACCCACCCAGTATATCCCGTTCAGTTCCTGAGGCTGGAGGGCAGGAGCCGCAAATGCAGCAACGTGGTGGTGTGAGGAAACAGGCCTGCTTGTTGAAACCCATTTCTCAGTGATGAAAACCAAAGAGGACTGGTCAAGGAGAGAGGAGTGGGGGGTGCCAGCCTGAGCTCTCAGGAATGTCTCCACTCCCTCACCCATTTAAGGCATTTTTGAGTACTGACTATGTGCTGTGGTCCTAGTTAGAGACGCTGAGTCAGGCCACATCACAGGTTCCAGCCTCACGGAGCTGTCCATTCGTGTGGATGGCACAGATAATGGCCGAATAAACTTGCAACAAGACAAAGCAAGAGAGCGTCAGGCTGTGAAAAATGCTTTGAGGTAAACAGATAGTCTGGTGTGCTAGGAACTGAGCTGGGGAGAAGGTACTGAGCTAGTGGGGTGATTAGTGGAAGCTTCTCTGAGGAGGTGACAATGAGCAGAGACTGGAAAGATGAGAAGCGGCCAGCCATGTGAGGAACTGGGGTGGAATGTTCCAGAAGAGCAAGCTGGACATGCAGAGGCCATGTGACAGGAGAAAGGTTGACTTGCTCACAGCCAGGAACGGACAGTGTGGCTGGAGCATGCAGTATGGGAAGGAGGGCAGGTCTGAGAAGCTTCTAGACACCAGGCCACAAAGGTAGGACATCCCAGGCCAGAGTAGAGTTTAGGACTTCATTCCAAGGGAGATTTTCAACACCCTGGAGGACTCTTCCCTTCCTGATCTCGCGTGCCTGCAGGACAAGGTGACAAACGGACTCCCACTCATAGGCATTTGAGCAGATTAATGCCCTCTGCTCTGTTGATGGAGGAGACAACCCTGAGATGGGAAAGGATGTGTCTGAGATCACCCCGAGGGGCTATGACAGAGCAGAAACTGGAACGTGGGCCACTGGAAATGAAAGTGGAGCTCACATGCTTAGCAGTTACCATGTGCAATGTCCATTTAGTTGCAAGGGCCCACCAGACTCTGAACCCAGGGTCCTCTGATACCAAAGCCCACACCCTTTCCACTGGGCTGTTTGAACTTAAGTGTCCATCAAAAGAGGAACGGATAAAGAAGACGTGGTACATATATACAATGGAATAGTGCTCAGTCGTAAAAAGGGATGAAATTTGTTCATCCGTAGAAATGTAGGTGGACCTAGAGACGGTCATACAGAATGAAGTAAGTCAGAAAGAGAAAAACAAATATCCTGTATTAACCTGTAGAAGTGAAATCTAGAAAAATGGTGTGGATGATCTTATCTGCAAAGCAGAAATAGAGACAAATATATGGACAACAAGAGGGGAAAGGGAGGGTGAGAGGAATTGGGAGATTGGGATTGACATATATATACACTATTGATACTGTATATAAAATAGATAAGGGCTTCTCCGCTGGCGCTAGTGGTGAAGAACCCACCTGCCAATATAGGAGGCACGTGTAAGAGACTCAGGTTCTATTCCTGGGTTGGGAAGATCCCCTGGAGAAGGGCATGCAACCCACTCCAGTATTCTTGCCTGGGAAATTCCATGGACAGAGGAGCCTGGCAGGCTACAGTCCATGAGGTCGCAAAGAGTCAAACGCAACTGAAGCGACTTAGCACTCCAGCACATAAAATAGAGAACTAGTGAGAACCTGCTGTACAGCGCAGGGAACTCTCCTCAGTGTGCTGTGGTGATCTAAACAGGAAAGAATTCCAAAAATAAGGGGATGAACTGGGGTGTTGGAGAAGACTCTTGAGAGTCCCTTGGACTGCAAGGAGATTCAGCCAGTCCATTCTGAAGGAGATCAACCCTGGGATTTCTTTGGAAGGAATGATGCTAAAGCTGAAACTCCAGTACTTTGGCCACCTCATGGGAAGAGTTGACTCATTGGAAAAGAGAAGGGGACAACAGAGGATGAGATGGCTGGATGGCATCACCGACTCGATGGACGTGAGTCTGAGTGAACTCCGGGAGCTGGTGATGGACAGGGAGGCCCGGCGTGCTGCGATTCATGGGGTCACAAAGAGTCAGACACGACTGAGCGACTGAACTGAACTGAACTGAACTGATATTATGTATACGTATGGCTGATTAACTTTGCTGTACAGCCAAAACTAACACAACACTAAAAGCAGCTATACTCCAATAAAAATTAATTTTTAAAATGCTTAATAAATAAATAAATGTTTTAAAATGTATGTCAGTATTCCCAGGTACTTCCTAAAAACTGCTGGAACTTTCTTTGGGAAACACCTCAGAGCCCAAGCAAATGAATGAAACAAATGAGGTGACAACTGACAAGTGAGTCAGTTGCCCTCAAGGATCAGTCCATTGAGAAACACATGAACACGGTTTTTAAAGAAGATCAGAGAAGCCACTTACAAATAGTTATCACTATACACACACATCCCATCATCAAACGTGCCTCTCTGAACGTCCACTGAAACGGACTGGGGGCGGAAGGGTTTTTCTTCATAAATGACCCACTAGGTCCTGCTCCCCCTGGCACCGTGCAGCTCAGGCTTCCCCTGCACAGACTAACTGGGAGAGTTTATTAAAACACAGGCTGGTGCATCTTACACCCAAAGCTTCTGAGTCAACAGGTCCAGGGTGGGGCCAGAGAGCTTGCTTTTCTAACAAGTTCCCAGGTGATGCTGCTGGTTTGGGGACCATACTTAAAGAACCACTGCTAAAGGGGATGCTATAATCTCTGCCCAGATCACTCTTTTTAAAAAAAATCATAATTTTATTTATTTATTTATTCTTGGCTGTGCTGGGTCTTTCTTGAGCTTTCTCTAGTTGCAGTGAGCAGAGGCTATTCTTTGCATTGCCCAGGCTTCTTCTTGCGCTGGCTTCTCTTGTTGTGAAGCATGGACTCTAGGTGTGCAGACTTCAGTAACTGCAGTTTCTGGGCTTTAGAGCACAGGCTTAATTTTTGTGGCATATGGCAACATGTTGAACCTTGGTCCCCTGAATTGGCAGGCGGATTCTTATCCACCATACTATTGCAAAGTCCCAGATAACACTTTAGGACTGAGGTCTTCGCTTGCCCAGGAATTTGGCCCTCCACAGAAACTGTTCTTAATTCAAGGGTACTGCCTCATCTGGAGTTATCACCCCATCCTGTGAGCGGCCCACTACAGGTCAATGGAGAAGCTCCAGGGCCCCTGTTTGGAACAGCTCTGCAGGGCCAGCTCAGCTTCAGGGCTCCGCAAGGGGTTGGCTGAGACCTCCATGGCAACCAAATCAGAATTCAAAGTCTTCCTCCGCCTTCCTGTGTGCTTCAGCCCTGCGGGTGATGTTCCCCAAACCACTCCCCATGAAACACCCTGAATTCAAGTTTCTGTTCCAGAATCAATTTCTAGGGAGTTGGTCCCAGAAGTGGATGCTCAAAGGAAGCAGATTGCAGTGGATCTTGAAGCTGATTCACCCCTTCTCCAGCTGGCTGACAGCAGGTGCTCCAGCACTGGGGGTGAGTTGAGGGCGAATAGAGTAAGCACAGCCCTTGGGATGGTAGAACAGTGGAAACATGAAGCCTTTCACTGGCAACAAGCTGGAATCAGTGACCTGCAGATAGGAATGAACAGGTGGGTGCAACATCTCAGGCTTTGGAGAGGTTTGTGCAGGCGTGCATGCTCAGTCACTTCAGTCGTGTCCAACTCTGTGCAACCCCAAGGATGGTAGCCTTCCAGGCTTCTCTGTCCATGGGATTCTCCAGGCAAGAATACTAGAGTGGGTTATCTTGCCTTCCTCCAGAGGATCTTCCCAACCCAGGGATAGAACCCACATCTCTTACATCTCCTGCGTTGACAGTTAGGTTCTTTCCCACTAGTGCCACCTGGGAAGCCCTTGGAGAGGTTTAGATGAGGTACTAATCATAATGACAATGAAACTGGGTGGCTCTCCAAAGTGTCAAGGCCAGAAGGCCACTTTGGGAATGTCTAATCTCCTGCAGTCGGAAGATAGAAAAGGCTGAAAATCGGGCCCATGTCTTCATTATAAGGGCAACAGAGCACCAGAAAATTCTGAACCCTGGCAACTCTGTTATGCCAAGCTCGAAACTTTAGTTAGAAAGAAGTGGGGCCCCGACACCTGGAATAGGGACGCAAGCATGGATGTGCTCAAGAACATTGAGGCCGCAGATCCTCCAGAACTCTCTAAGCCTGCAGAAGCGGGCCAGGACTCCTACCAAATATAAGCACTCCTGCCTGGCTTTAAAATGATGTAGGAAATTATCTCCCCTTCTCTGTGCTGCAAAAAATCATATATCCCCAACCCCCACTCAGTTAGACCCCCCCCCTCACCTTCTGACTGCCAAACCCATGTCTAAGGTGAAGTTATAACCTTATTCAGTCAGAAAACACTGGGTTTGCTAGGCTTCCAAGATAGGAATGGGAATGACAGGATCCTGGCATAATGGATACCAGATGGCACTTAGCCATCAGAAGCAAGATGAATGCAAACGTCGTAAGGAGCTGCAGAGTCACAGGCTGCTAGGGCCTGACCCACCCACCACCAGCCTCAGAGATGGTTAACAGAACACAGCATCCCTGAAGACAAGTTAGATGAGCAATTGCTCAATCCACACAATTGGAAAAAAAAAAAAAATCAAGAATCGGGATCTCTTGCCAAGTTCCCAGACCTGAGCCCATTTTCAGACGTAAAATCCACTGACTGAAGGGAAAATCAACACCCCAGGAAGAAGGACTCAGCACTACCCTGTCAAAGTGACCTCCAGGGTTTCACTCTGGAAGGGAAAAATACCCAGGAATTTTGAGTCCTGTTGCATTTAAGGTCTGAGTTGATACAAAACATTCCCTTGCTCGTGTTAGAATGAGAATGTCCAGGGGGGCCCAGTAAGAAGTGGAGTCCAGGCTCAGACCTGTCCCTCAGTTGTCTTTTCCTCAGTCAGTCCCTCAATATACAACCAGAATAGTTGTATAGTTGCATATCAAGTTCTGCCTTGATGGTTGGCAGAGCTTTTGTATATTTGCTTGGCCTGTGAAGTCGGAACTATCAAAGTGTGGAAGGACAGGTAGAAACTTCTGAAACAGCCTCCACCCATCTCTCCCCCGCAGTAGATACGATAGCAAATCAAAATCAGTATTTCATCAGAGAGAGATAAGTGATCTAAAGGTTATAGAGATAGTGGCTTCCCTGGTGGCTCAGACAGCTAAGAATCTCCCTGCAATGCAGAAGACCTGGGTTTGATTCCCGGGTTGGGCAGATCCCCTGGAGAAGAGAATGGCAACCCACTCCAGTATTCTTGCCTCGAGAATTCTATGGACAGAGGAGCTTAGTGGACTACAGTCCATAGGGTTGCAAAGAGTCAGACACAACTGAGTGTCTAACACACACACACAAACACAGTTCCCAACGTAGCTCCATTTAATTTGCTAGTCTGGCCACTAAAAATGCCCTAGAAGGATCTAGAGGTTGATATGGATGTTGACAAAGCAGCCGTTCTGATTGTAACTGCTGTGTTGTAGGTAGTATCTCCCCTGAACAGGGAAATAACCTAGGATGGAGTGTGGCCACGGGGCTGAGCTGATGAAGGTATCTTTTCAAATCTCTCCCAGGAAGGACTGGAAACAGCTCATACTCGTGTGGAATGGACAGCACTCTGCATGCACCACTTCCCCTAGGACTACACTGACTCATCCGCACTTGGCTGTAGCCTGGACTTTGGATCATCTAGACGTTCCGCAGAATGGCACGTTGGTTGACCACATTAATGACTTCACATTAATCAGTAAGTGATGAGTGGCAAATACCTTGGAGGTTTTGATAAGACACAGACCCTCCAGAGGATAGAAGGTAAAGCCCACAGAGGAGGCAGAGTCCTGCCACGTCAGTTTTAATGGGTTGTGAGAAAGGCCAGAGTGTTCCTTCCAAAAGGAAGAGCAAATTATTGTACCCGACTCCCTACACTACTGAAAAAAAAAAAAAGCACGACACCTGGAGGGCCTCTTGAGGTTCTGGAGTGAGCCGATTCAACTAATCATTCATTAGGATTTAGCATTTCCTAGCGAACAATTTTTCTATTTTGTAAGCCATTGGGTAAATGAGTTTTATTCTTCAGAATTGTTTTTTGACAAATAATGAAGCATGCACTGAATTTTTTTTTCTTTATTGCTAGAGAAATAACACTTTAGTGACTTCATTATTTTTTCCTGACTCTGACAAACACCAGAATGAGAGAGGTGGCAGGAACCATATGCTCGTATTCATGTCTGGCCGCAAAACGAAAGTATTGTACAGTCTGTAAACAGATCTGTTGTAATATGACATTCTGTAGGAGAATGCCATCCATTTCAAATGTAAAATTCAGAAAGTGCATTCTGCTTTATAAACTCCTTTTACTCTTAACATGTTCAGGAAAATGGATATGGAATTGGTGCAGCTCTGTGACTACTTTTTGTGTCAGATAACATCTTGATGAAAAGACAACATACTCGTTTCCCTGTCTCCAAGAGAAGTATTTTCTTTTACATTGCTTTTCCTTTGGAAAATTTTTCAGTTGTACATTTTATTTCCCTTAGAGTTGTATTTTTCACAAGGAAAATGTTATGGCTATGGCTACAATTGGTTAACGTATCTGTACTACATTTCTCATTATTTTCAGTGGAACTTATTTAGTTATATTTTTAATGAGAATAATGCTCCAAACCAATTTCCATGTGACATAGAAGACTGCCAACTTTGAGCAGAGCCTGGAACAGAGAAGTACCATGAAGCAGATTATGGTTAGGGTACAAAGAGTTACAGTACTTGAGCGTTAAGCCCTGGCAGACCCTATAACATATAATCATAGGCGTGCTAAGCTGCTTCAGTCATGTCCAACTCTTTGCACCCCATGGACTGTAACCTGCCAGGCTCCTCTGTCCATGGGATTTTTCCAGGCAAGAATATTGGAGTGGGTTGCCATTTCCTTCTCCTGGGGATCTTCCTGACCCAGGGATTGAATTCACATCTCTTATGTCTCCTGACATTGGCAGGCGAGTTCTTTACCATTAGTGCTACCTGGGCAGAGCGTATGGTATTAAGGCAAATCTAAGGGGGAAAAGATGCTGCGTGGAGTCTATGGCAAACCTTAGTGAGAGAATCACAGCGTATATCCCTGAAGTAGATCTGCCCTTGATAAAGGAGATGGGAGCCCCTGAGGTGCCACGGAACCCATTCGGGGAACCACTGAGTAAGATGTTATAGTTCCCTCCAGCTCGGATGTTCTACGGATCCTTCTTCCTGTGCTCATGTTCAAGTCTAGGCAACATGGTCTTATTTATTTGGGGGCCAGTTCTTCCTGTGACTTGCCCATGTGCCTTGCCAACAGCAGCCCAGGAAAAAGCTCCCCACTGCTCTCATCTTGAAGTTCTGGCTCCAAATGGGCTGAGCGTGCCAATGAGGGGCATTGACAACATATTTCTAGTCCGACTAAGAACTGTGGATCTTTTCCATGACTCTGCCCCCTGATTTGGCTGCAGGAGCCTAACTCGCATTGGTTTGGAAAGCCCAGTCTTGTTCCTTCTTGCATGAGGCTGTGGTTTGTGTGTGACTAGCAGACTGCAGCATAATCACCTTACCCTGCACCTTGCTTCCTCTAGAGGTGTAGGGAGACCTTGTGTGAAGACACCTTTATTAACAACAGCAGCCTGTGCCCCTTCATTTGCCAGCAGAACCCAGCTCCAGGAAAGGGACCGGTCTGGGTTCATCTGGCTTCCCTTCCCCTCTCCGGACCTCAGCTTCCTCATTTATAAAATTAAGGGGCTGGATTAGGTGACATCTAAAGAGACTCTGCCTGCTTTGATGTTCTGTGTCCCACAACCTGAAAAGGCAGAGTAAGAACTGTCCTCTCTTCTCCTCCCTCATCCTGTGGCTCCTGTTACAACCACCTGCCCTGCATCCAATTTTGGAAACACGTCAATGTGTTTGTGCTTCAAGAGTGGAAATAAATGAATCAACATATCCTAAAATAATGAGAGGTCCGGCTAATGGAACAACCTCCCAGCTGGGGCAGGTGTGAGCATTAAAATAATACCACCTCCTGGATGTAAGGATTAAGTGGACATAAACCCTGCAGCACCACACCAGGACACAGTGAAAGCATTCAGTGAACGGCAGATGCCACCACAGCGTCTCGTGAAGACCTGAGACTCTCTGCCAGAGGGATGAGGCTCCCCGGCCTAACCTCCGGCCCCCGAGTCCTCCCTCCCACACGCTTGCAGTGACGGAGGACTCGCGACCTTACAGAGCAGCCGGGGCATCTGGGTCAGGTGTCGAGCCACATGCTTTAGAAGCAACATCTACAAATCGGCACTAATGCTGCCCCGGAGGAGCTTCGATTCCAGAGATGAGTCACAAATCCAGTTATTACACAGAGGTGTGATGTCCTACGCAGAGCGAAGATACCAGGCCTGGAGTTTCAGATATGAGCTGCTCTTTCCCAAGTGGGGAGGTCAGGGTGGCTCCTGAGGACAGTGGCCATGTTTATGTTGCTCTGCAAGTGAGTCCCAGACCCCAATACAGCTCTTGGCATATAAAAAGTGCCTTATACATATTTATTTATTAGGTCATTGAGTGCAGCAAAATGAAGATGACTTGGGGAAAATCCAGATATGGGGGGATGGGTGAAGGGGGACATTCTAGGTAATAGGATTCCAAGAAGAGTCACTTCCAGGGCGATCCAGGGTGGTGTTTCACTTAGTCACACCCAAACTCACACTGGGCTTCCCAGGTGGCTCAATGGGAAAGAATCGCCTGCCAATGCAGGAGATGCAGGAGGCTCAGGTTCAATCTTGAGGGAAGTTACCCTGGAATAGGAAATGGCAACCCACCCAAGTAGTCTTGTTTGGAAAATTCCATGAACAGAGGAGCCTGGTGTGCTACAGCCCATGGGGTCACAAAGAGTCAGACATGCCTGAGCATCTGAGTATGTACAAACTCACCCCAGGGAAGCCACAATCAACCACCTTACCACTCCCTTATGTTCAAAGTCCTGTACTGACCCAGAAAATCTGAAGAAGGAAAATAGGACTCTGGATGTGGGGATCCGGTTTCCAATCCTTAGATCTCTCAGTACATTCCTGGTGACCTGGGGCAAGTCACTTCCCCTGTTTCTCAAAGGAAGAATGTCAGACAAGATAATCTCTAAAATCATTTCCCAGTCCATAAACTCCTTTCTTATATAAGCCCCTTTTTATTCTCCTCTCTCCCCTCCAGCTACCTGGGGCAGCTCGTTCTGTGCTACCGTTGTCATTTTTCTGGATTTTTGGTCCATCAACGTGGGCCACAAAGAGCTGGCGAGGTGTTCTGGTTACTACTGCATTGAAATAAATTACCCCGACACTCAGTGGTATAAAAGAACTGACATTTTATTTTGTGGACTGAGATAAAATTCTGTGTTTCCATGGACTGAGAATCTGACAGGGACTTGACCAGGCAGCTCTTGCTTGGGATCCCTCATGAGATTGGAGTCAATGATGGCTAGGGCTGCATTCATCAGAAGGCTCGGTGGGGTTGGACCTCCCAGGTAGCTCAGTCACATCCAGTCTCAGTCCAAGAGAGCTGATAATTGAGGCTGGTTGTTGTCCAGATGCTCAGATATGCCTCTCCACCCCCGTGGTCTCAGGCTTTTTACATGCCCAAACTGGCTTCCTCCAGAGCAAGTGACCCAAGAGAACCAGGCAGAAGCTCCATGGGCTTTTAGGACCTGGCTTTGAAAATCATGTGGCAAAACCTCTACTGCTTACAAGTGAGTCACTAAGACCAACTCAGATTTAAGTTATGGCGCAGAGAGAAACATCAACCTCACCGTCCAATGGGATGTGTATCAATGAGTTGGCAGACTTGTCTTAAAATTGCCACACAAGGCATCAGCCTGGCCCTCGGTAGAACACTGATGTATCATGCATGGCCTTGGCCTTCCCTGTCCACCCCATGTCCACAGCCTCAGGGCCCTCACACTCTCCTGGAATATAACCCCTGCTTTACCAGGTCTTAGCTCTTTCTTCTCCTCTCTAATCAAACCTTGCCCTTTGTTATGGACTGAATGTCTGTTTCCCTCAAAATTCATATGTTGAAATCCTAATCCCCAGTGTGATGGTATTTGGAGGTGAGATCTCTGAGAAGTAAGTAGGTTTATACGAAGTCATCAGGCCTTCTTGATGGGATTAATATGCTTATAAGAAGAGTTGAAGAGATCAGAGCTCTGTCTTCCTATCTTTTCATGTGAGGACATGGTGAGTGTGCAACCATCTAAACCCAGGAAGAGAGCCCTCACAGATACCATATCTGCCAGCTCCTTGCTCCTGGAATTCCAGCCTCCAGATCTGTGAGAAATAAGTGTGTTGTTTAAGTCATCCAGTCTATGGTATTCTGTTATGATTGCCTGAGAAGACTAATAAACCTGCCCTATGTCCCATTCCCTCAAGATCCCAGTCTATGCAAGACCCCAAAGGACCCTAACAGAATAATTGGACCCCTGAGCCCCATTAAACTTGCTCATCTCTAGAAGGACCCCCACTAAATGAACCAAAGAAGGCAATTTCAGACACTGTGGCATGTAAGAAAATGAGATAAGGGCATGCATTTTGAATCCAGATAGGTTTATGATGCCTACTTCAGTTCAGTTCAGTTCAGTCACTCAGTCGTGTCCGACTCTTTGTGACCCCATGGATTGCAGCACGCCAGGCCTCCCTGTCCATCACCAACTCCCGGAGTTCACTCAAACTCATGTCCATCGAGTCAGTGATGCCATCCAGCCATCTCATCCTCTGTTGTCCCCTTCTCCTCCTGCCCCCAATCCCTCCCAGCATCAGAGTCTTTTCCAATGAGTCAACTCTTCACATGAGGTGGCCAAAGATGGGCTGAATGAAGGACAGAAATGGTATGGATGTCTACTTAAGGACCTATATTTAGAATATATTATGAAACAAAAAATCCATGAGATCAGCAGGGCTATATTTGGGCAAGTGTATCTGAGGCAACCAGTTTCTAGGTGCTTTCTAACCCTGAACCTGGTGGTCAGGCAGAACATCTGTCTAGGCATGAGCTGAGCCCCCAGTGAGACAGCGACATCTCCACTGGCCGATCTCCAAATTAGCAGTCATTGCATCTCTACCTGTTACCTGATTTTAGACTAGTAACCCAGTTGGTTAAACCAAGCCAAAATAAACAAGTGAGGACTGAAATAACAAACTAGGAGAGCATTTAAAGAAATGGAATGGGGTGGACAATAAATGAAAGGATGGAATGTAATGTGTAGATAGAATGAACTGGAATGGAAGGTGCTCCCCTCTCAGGCCTGCATTTCTTTTCTTTTTCTTGAACATTCTATAACCTATGGCAGCTCCCTCATTTCATTCAGGTCCCTGCTCAAATGTCACTTTCTCTGACCACCCATCACTCCCACACCTTCTTCCCTAGTTTATTTTTCTAATTTCCATCTGTAAATAAAATCACTGAGGACAGTGACTGAATCCATGAAATTAAGAGACGCTTGTCCCTTGGAAGAAAAGCTATGACAAACCTAGACAGAGTATTGAAAAGCAAAGACATCACTTTGCCAACAAAGTTTCATCTAGTCAAAGCGATGATTTTTCCAGTAGTCATGTACAGATGCGAGAGTTGCACCATAAAGAAGGCTGAGCGCTGAAGGATTGATGCTTTCGAAATGTGGTGCTGGAGAAGACTCTTGAGAGTCCCTTGGACTGCAAGGAGATCAAATCAGCCAATCTGAAAGGAAACCAATTCTGAATATTCATTGGAAGGACTGATGCTGAAGCTGAAGCTCCAATACTTTGGCCACCTGATTCGAAGGGCCGACTCATTAGAAAAAAACTCCGATGCTGGGAAAGACTGAGGGCAGGAGGAAAAGGAGGTGACAGAGAATGAGATGGTTGGATGGCATCATCAACTCAAGGGACATGAGTTTGAGCAAGCTCCAGGAGATAGTGAAGGACAGGGAAGCCTGGCTTGCTGCAGTCCATGGAGTTGCAAAGAGTCAGACACGACTGAGCAACTGAACAACAAAGTGAAGTGAAAGTGAAGTCACTCAGTCGTGTCCGACTCTTTGCGACCCCATGGACTGTAGCCTACCAGGTTCCTCCATCCATGGGATTTTCCAGGCAAGAGTACTGGAGTGGGTTGCCATTTCCTTCTCCAGAAGATCTTCCCAACCCAGGGATTGAACCCGGGTCTCCTGCATTGTAGGCAGATGCTTTACTGTCTAAGCCACCAGGGAAACATCCTCTATTTATTGGTTTATTTCTCTTTCTAATTCCATGGCAGCAGGAACTTTGTCCCTTCCTGCCTCCTGCTGTTGTCTGCCCTTCCTAGTCAAGCATCAGATATACAGTGGGCCTTCCATAAATATTTTTTGTATAATTGAATCATTCAGCCAATCAATCTCATCGGAATGCATTCAAATAGAATGGATCACAATGAAATAAAGTGGAGTGGAGTGGAACATAAAAGGGAAAAAATGGAACGGACAGAGATGGGGTGGGGTGGGGTAGGGAGGGGCAGGTAATTCAAGATGAAAGGAAGCAGGAAAAAAATCAATTCAGAGCAGCAGATGGACTGGAACAGTGACTTTTCAACCCTCAATGCACATTGGAACCACCCGGGGAGCTTTTAAACCATACAATGCCTGGACCTACTCATGGCCATTCAGATTCGATTGGTCTGGCATGGGGCCCAAGCGCCATTATTTTTAAAAGCTTTTCATGTGATGCAAATTTACATCCCAGAGTGAGAACTATTCTATTAGGATATTCTAGTTACAGAAACTAGGTTAACCTCAAACCCAGCCGTGAGGCTTTTGCAGAGGAGTTACAAACCAGAACCTCGAACCTTACAAACAGCATATCTGTAAGGGAACATGAGCACCAGCAGCAACTACAGAAAACCTCTTGAATGTTCAGCCATTGCCCAGTATTGTACATTGTTCTGACAAACGTATGAGTGGAAACTCTCATCTGAACCTCAGTGGCCAATTCTGCCAGGGGGCCGGTAGGACTGCTGAGGTAGCTTCATGCTCTTCTCTGCACAGTATGAATTGGGCACTCTCTGAAGCTGTTCCATCTTTACAGCGAGATAAACAGGGTCCACCCTGGAACTCAAGGCAGACCTCCCCCTTGTCTTTCTCCCACTGTCCAGCTAATCACCATCTCCTTCTGCTTTGAACAAAAGCAAGCAAAATTATAAGAAGAAGATAGGGCTAAATCATGTCCAACTCTTGCGATCCCATAAACTGTAGCCTGCCAGGCTCCTCTGTCCATGGGATTCTCCAGGCAAGAATACTGAAGTGGGTTGCCATCTCCCTCTCCAGGGGAACTTCCCCACCCAGGAATTCAACCCAGGTTCCCTGCATTGTTGGCAGATGCTTTACTGACTGAGCTACATGGGAAGCCTGCAAAATTATAAAGGAATCCCAAAATCTGACTTCCATAGTCTTCCTGACTTTAGATTTTTTTAATTCAATGTATTTAATGTAAGTTAACATTAAAAAAAATAGTTTACCCATTTCTCTCATCACTCACCTTTTGCAACCACCGATCTGTGTCTTTGAGCTTGGTTTGTTTTAGGTTTTATTTGCTTTTTAAATATATGAGAGATCATTTAGTATTTGTCATTCATTGTCTGACATATTTCTCTTATAATGCTCTCGAGGTCCATCCATGATGTTGCAAACAACAAAATTTCATTCTTTTAATGGCTTAATAATATTCCTGTGTGTGTGTGACATAGTCTCTATCCACTTATCCATCAGTGGACACAGTTTGTTTTCACATCTTGGCTATTGTAAATAATGCTGCAGTGAACATGGGAGTGCATATATCTTTTAAAATTAGTATTTTTATTTCCTTCAGATAAATACCTTGAAGTGGAATTGCTGGATCATATTGTAGTTCTATATTTAATTTTTTGAGGAACCTCCATAGTGTTTTCCATAGTGTTTACACCAGCTTACATTCCCACCCATGGTATACTAGGGTTCCCTTTTCTCTATCTCCTCCCCAACGCTTATTTCTTCTTGATAATAGCCATTCTAATAGATGCAAAGAGATACCTCATTGTGGTTTTGTTTTGCATTTTCCTGATAATTAGTGATGTTGAGCATCTTCCCGTATCTGTGGCCATTGTATGTCTTTGGGAAAATGTCTATTCAGGGCCTTTGACCATTTTTTAATTGGATTGTTTGGGGGTTTCCTATGGAGTTGTATGAGTTCTTTATGTATTTTGCTTACTAGCCCCTTATCAGATATATGATTTGCAATTACTTTCTCCCATTCCATAGTCTGCCTTTTCATTTTGTTGATGATTTCCTTTCCTGTACAGAAACTTTTAAGTTGATATAGTCCCACTTGTTTATTTTTATTTTTGTTGCTTTCGCGTTTAGAGTCAGACTCAAACAATTATCACCAAGACCTATTTCAAAGGCGCTCACCCCATGCTTTCTTCTAGGAATTTTATGGCTTTGGGTCTTACAGTCAAGTCTTTAATCCATTTTGAGTTAATTTTTGTAAGGTTAAAATAGGTGTAAGAGAGTGCTCCAGTTCCATTCTTTGGCATGTGGCCATCCATTTTTTTCCAAACCCACTTATTGAAAAGATTGTCTTTTCCCCATTGTATATCTTTGGTTCTTATGTCATAAATTTATTGGCCATGTATGCATGGGTTTATTCCTGTGCCCTCTATTCTGTTCCATGGATCTATGTATCTATTTTAACATTAATTACCATACTGCTTTAGTCACTATAGCCTTGTAATATAGTTTGAAATCAGGGAGCACGATGCCTCCAGCTTTGTTCTTCTTTCTCAAGATTGCTCTGACTTCAGGGTCTTTTGTGGTTCCATACTAAGTTTAGGATTGTTTGTTCCTGACTTTAGATTTTCTTCTCTCCAGTGCCCCTTCAGGCCCCAGCTTTTATCCAAAACCACTCCAGCTCCCTTAAAAAAAAAAGAAAAAAGTAATCATGATTATGAAGGACAGCTATACTTTCTTGCACTCTGGCAGTAAAAACAAAACAAAACAAAAAACTATGATAATGTGCTATGATAATCATTTATACAATAATAGCTAGCACTTATTTAGAACTCATTACATACCAGGCATCCTTCTTTCAATTTTACCTGTATTAGCTTATTTATCAATTCTATGAGAAAGATGCTATTATCCTATCATCCCCATTCCTTAAAGATGAGGAAACTGGGGAACAGAAGAGTTAAGTCACCTACTTAAGGACACACAGCTAATGAGTAGCAGAGCAAGGGCTGAAACTCCAGGTTTTACAGTCTGAGTTCTTAGCTTCTATATGTGCTGCCTCATGCAATCTACATGTGTTCTTAATGACAGCCTTTCCAGGCAGATAGTATTTCCTGATTTTACAAATGAGAAAGCTGAGTCTCAGCTCTATCTGGACATGGGCACCAAATCACGATATTGGAACCCAGTATTATCTAATCTCAGAATCGGAGGTCCCCATCACCACACAACTCTGCCCCTCAGCTCACACTCCTCTGATCTTTGGGGAAACAAGAAGGGCCTCCCCATCTCCAGAGTGATCTGAGCCTGCTCTTTATGGTCAAGAACTTCTCACATCAGTCACCCAGTCAAGGGGAGACCTCTGGGGTTTCTAGATCCAAAGCCTCGGTGTCGCCATCAACCAGTTACCCTAGCACCTCCTCAGATTTTCTAGTCTTCAACTCCTTGGTAAGTGCGAGGACTGTGTTCCATGAGGGAGAGCCCTGGGCTCCAGGGTGGACTCAGGTGGGCGAGGGGGACGCTTGGAGTTCAGAGGAAGCCAGAGACCTGGGTTCCTGCAGCCCCCACTCCCAGGCCCCCAGAGGCCGCACCCCTATACTTCAGAAACGTGTAATTCGCAGCCTTACCCTCCTCCCACGGACGTGGGGTTCAGCTGCTGCTGATTCATTTTGAGAAGCTCCGCTTTCCACAGCTTCATGAGGAAGGATTGTCCCCACCGCCAGGGCCATGTGTGTTTGCTATGATTCATCAGATGGTCTGCAATTGCCTCAAAAATAGCCCTTACGCAATCCAGGAGCCGCTGGGAGCCTCGGCGCAGGGGCTTCCCCTCTTAGTCACCCTCTGGGCCTCGGTCCACTTCCACGCAGCCACGGGAACACGGAGGGGCAGGCACATGCCCAAAAGAGGAACTTGGGAGACTAGCAGGCAGGGTGAAGCCCGCCCCCCCATTGCTGGCAACTGCGATGAGGCAAGATTGCAGCTGCGGGCCCTGTAGAAGTGAAATGTGCACAGTAAACAAAATCTCCCGGGGCCAAGGGTGGCCGCTGGCCTGTGCCCTCTGGTCCCCGGGTCTCTGGATAGGAAGAAGGCCTAGACAGGGCTCATCTTCTCTTCCTGCAGATCAGGATGTTTGATGGGGAGGCAGGCTGCCGCCAAGGCTGGAGCTGGTCTCAGCCTAAGGAGGATGCCCAGAGGGACAGAAGGGAGGGAGGTGTCCCCATCGGAAGCTCTTCCTGCTGGCCCTGAAGCCATTTTGGTCCAGTGGTTTTCGATTCCGGCTGCCTACAAAGTCACCTGGGGTGGAGGTGGGGCTGTGGGGGCAGGGGGGAGAAGTAATAAACTCAGGCTTGGTCTCCAGAGATGCTAGGTGGGGCCTGTGCACTGGTACATTTTTTCTTTTTTCCACTGGTGCTTTTTAAAGCCAGACATTTTAGAGTTGAAAACTACTTGCCTAGTCCAAGCCCTCACTTTGCATACAAGGAGTCATTGGACTTGAACTTTCCATTTGCCTGCAAAGCCCTGCGTGACCTGGCCTCCCATGTCCCCATCACCTCTCTGAGTTCTCTCACTTTACCTCCAGTCTCTTCCTCCCTCAATCTCCTCCCCTTCTTCTTCCTCCCTCTCCTCTCTCTTTCTCCTACCTCAGGGCCTTTGCACTGCCTGTTACCCCTGCCTTTAGCCCAGATCCCTCAAGATTCTAAGTCAGAATCCATGCCTCAGTGCTACTCCATTTTCTCATTTTGCTTTATCATCCTTCATCACATTTGTTTATCACCTTATCCTCCATTCCCAGAAGGGGCAGGGCTTCCTGCTGTACCCCCAACACACCAGCATAGTGACCGGAACACAGCAGTGGCTCGATAAATCTATTTGCTGAATGAATGGACAACCCAGTTTGGGGTTCACACCTACACCAACACCCTGACCCACACCCACCAGACCAGCACGTCATTTGCCAAGCCCCAGGATCACATGTTTTTCTGTAAGGACTAGTTTATGAATGCACACAAAGCAAGCTCAGAACCAACACTATTTCTCGTACAAACAGAATCTCCAAGACACACCCACAGAGGACCAAGAGCTGCTGCATAACCAGCATACCAGGGTGACCACAGCCAGAAAATAGCCTCATGGGAGGCCCTTCTGATGATGCTCCCACCAATCAAATGCACTCAGACTCCCATGGGATGCTGGCCTTCACAATTTACTGGAGCCAAGCTCTTGAACTGCACCCCCCATCTTGTCTTCAACCAATCATAATTCGTATATATACAACTGTTTATCAGTCACAAAATGACTTCACAAAATGCTAATCCTCATAACAAACCTGGGAGCTGAGTGCTACAGGCCTTCATTTTCCAGATGAAGGTCCTGGATCCCAGAGAAGTCAAGTCACTTGCCCAAGATCACACAGCAAAGGCACAATGAAGATCAGTGAAAAAGGGAAACTGTTAGTCATTTCATCCATGTCTGACTCTTTGCGGCCCCATGGATTATAGCTCAGGCTCCTCTGTCCATGGGAGTTTCTAGGCAAGAATGCTAGAGTGGGTTGCCATTTCCTCCTCCAAGGGATCATTCTGACCCAAGGATCGAACCGCTGTCCCCTGCATTTCATGCAGATTCTTTACCATCTGAGCCACAACAGAGATCAGACTTAAAGCTAACTCTCAGCAGAAGCCATTCTTCTATCAGGGCCTCCAGCCAGCTCCCACTCCACACCAAGTGTGACTTATCACCTGCTTTTGTACCAAGCTTTGTCCTGGATCATGTATGGCTGCTGGTAGGAAACTCCCCCTCCTGGAAGATGAAAGGCCTGCCATCTTCAAGGACATACAAAAGACTGGGCCTCAGCTTCTGAAAGTAGTCCAGGAGAGAGACTGACAACGCTGTGATACCACCTACTTCAGCTTGTGTTCTTCCAAATGCAGGGCCTTAGGCAAAGACAAGGGTAAGTGTAGTTTGTTTAGGAGGCAGCCCCAAAATACCAGAATGAGAGGGGAGAGAGATGAATCAGAAAAAGAAGGAGAGTCAATCCAAGGATGTGACTTCAAAGTCGCCCTTGTACACATAGGAACAAGAGTCTTCCAAGACTGCTGACCTCTGGGCTGCTCCTCTACCGGGCTAAGTGGGCTCCCTGAGCTGGGCCCAAGTCAGAAATCAGAGAGTCATGTGTCCAGCATCTGAGGCAGGAGGTTGTGAGCAAGTCAGAACTCACATGGAACCATCCACCCACCATGCTGCTGCTGCTGCTTGGTCATTAAGCAGAATCCAACCCCCCAGGTGAGTGCGTGCTAGGTCACTCGGTCGTGTTTGACTGTGTGACCCCATGGACTGTAGCCCGCCAGGCCTCTGTCCATGGGATTCTCCAGGCAAGAATCCTGGAGTGGGTTGCCATTTCCTCCTCCAGGGGATCTTCCTGAGCCAGGGATCAAACCTGTGTATCCTGTGTCTCCTGCATTGCAGGCAGATTCTTTACCTACTGAGCCATCAGGGAGGCCCCTGACCCACCATAGGTGCAGCTAAAATGGAGAGTTGTCTGGGATGTGCTCAGGGCAAAAAAGCCACTCCAGTGATGTCATTGGAATAAGTCCACAGTCTCCCCTGGTGAAAACTTGGAAAATATTCCACGAGTGTTTATTTGAAAGAAAAAGCAGGTCATGCCTCCCTTCTGGTTCTGACCATTGGATTCATGATTAAGCATATCAACAGTTTCTCAGCAACTTCCTGGACTAACAGCCAAAGTAAGGCCCTCAACCAGCCCAAGCATCCCGGGGAGCTCCTGGTCCCCTTTCTTTGTTCTCTAGAACCTGTCGCTCTAAAGCTCCACCAGGCACGAGGTCCTCCAAGGCTGAACCCCAGCTTCTCTCTCTATCAGGGTCCTTCTTCCCACAAGAGGTCCTCACCAAACCCTCAAGCCCTATGAATGTGATGCCTCATGAGGCCTGCTCCAATCACTCAGCTTCCTACAATGCAGGTCAGGACACTTAGTCAAAATGATCAACCCAAAGCCCTCTGCAAATTTTGTGCTTAGACCTGGGACTAGCCACACCATTTGCAGCAACCCTTGTTCAAAATTTATTAAGAATTTCAAGGACATTGACAGCAAGACCAATTAAACCAATAGCAGGAACCTGTGTGATCACACGAGTCCCACAGGCATGAAGCCAACCCTGTGTAGACCCCATGTCTCCCAAAGAGGCAGCAAGGTGGGCTGCTTCCAAAACAACAGCTTTCCAGTGAAAGAAGCCTGGACTGGAATCCCAGATCTGTTTTCCACCTGCTGTGCAATCTACAGGAAATGCTTCACCCCCCTGACCTCAGTTTCCCCATCTGTCGAATGGGGATGAGATATAAAATGGGTGGCACATGAAAGGTGCTGAGCACATGGGAGTTCTTTGCCTTCCTCCCCATCTCCTTCCTCCACCTCAGTTTCTTCCCTTTGGGCTGGAAGAACCAGTACATGTAAACATCACCTCCACCACCTCCTTGGCCATGGTTTTAGCCTCAAAGTAACAGCTGGAAAAACTTGGGGACACTATCCCAGCACTAACACCCAGAGCCTGTGTCCAGTGAGGAAGGAATCATGGACATCCTCATCCTCATTTCTCTCCACTCCCATCATAGGCCAGGCTGGAGCCACAGAGTCTGGCTGTACCCCTTTCCTCTCTGAAGATGAGTCTGATGTTCCCAGGGTGGCAGTTCTCTTTTCTGACCCTCCTTTTCTCCAGAGGGGAACAGAACAAAGGAAGCTTGCAAGGAGCCTCCACTGACTCATCGTGGCACCGTGGGCAGGTCACAAATGATGATCTCGGCCTCTGCTTTCCCATCTCTAAAATGGGGCTAGTGACGCCTGCCACTTGCCTCGGCGACAGGATGCTAGGAGAGCACTCATTATGGCTACACTGCTGCTGTCATTGTGCCTTAGCTAATAACACGCTGCCCTGGTGAGGCCCTGGAGGGCCCTGGGAGCTTTGGGAAAACACACTCTGATCCGTCTTCAAAGCAGCCCTGAAAAGTGGGTGGGAGGCAGGGCTCAGCTGATGGAGCGGGTGGAAACTAAGGCATCCCCAGAGGCAAGCGCAACTGTGACAGAGAGAGGGGATGGAACAAAGGCCTGGGGGGCCTGGATGGGGAAGGTGATGGAAAATATGCAGGCTTGGGTGATACACACGCCTGGGTTCAAGTCTCCTCAGCAACTCTGCTGAGAATAAGTTAGCCAGAGAATAAATCAGGCAAGGAAAGCAATGCCATTTCCGTCTTGAAGTCAGACTAACAACGTCTCCTTCCCAAAACAGCATGAGATGAAATGCATCACCTGAGTGCAGATGCCAGCACCTAATAAGTGCTTAGGAAAGACGCACCTGGGACTGTTCTGCTTCCTCCCTAAGAAATCAGCCTGTGATGGGTGAGCTACCCAACCATGTCCACACTGGACACTTTCAGGGACAGTGGTTTCTTGACTTTCTCTCAGTTGAAAGAAGTGTTAGTTGCTCAATCATGTATGACTCTTTGCGACCCCGTGGACTATACAACCCTCCAGGCTCCTCTGTCCATGGAATTCTCCAGGCAAGAGTACTGGAGTGGGTGGCCATTTCCTCCTCCAGGGGCTCTTCCTGACCCCAGAGACTGAAGCCAGGTCTCCTGCATTGCAGGCGCTGAGCCACCAGGGATGCCAAGTCTCCTCTTGGTTACATTGTCGTTAAGCCTCTTGTCATACCTCTCTGGACTCAGATACTGTATGGCGAAGGGTGACCAGTTCCCATCGTCCAGCTGGGACACTGGTCCCACCTTGGCTGCCCAGGAGAGACGTCAGGGGAAAGGGGGGCGGGGAGGGAAAGCTGCATTTCCACAAGCAAAGCCTGGCGGGAGGGGTTGATGTGTGTTACGTGCCTACTTGGGCCCCTGCACTGCACACCTACGTCGGCCTCTCCTTGACTCCACCCCGCAGCCAAAGTAAGATTTCCCTGTTGTTCCCTTGAGAAAATGGTGGCCTAGGAGGATAAGAGGCTTGCCCGTGGTCACACGATGACCGAGGGGCACAGCCAGGGTCCACACCATAGCCTCGGTGTCCCGCAAGCCCATTGTGGAGTGTGGCCACTGAGGCCAGAAACCCGGCTGGCTTTGGCGGCAGCCTGACACCCTGTCTTGCCCAATCTCCCAGCGTGAAGCTGAGGAAGTGGGTTCTCCGAGGAATCGGGGAGGAGGTTTGAAGCAGCTGGAGTCATTCCGGGGCCCACATCCCGCCTGGGGGTGGGGAGGCCGGGGAGGTGAGCCGGCAGTCCTGGGGCACTGACCACGGACGCCGGCTGGGCCTGATTTGGCCTCCAGCATCCCTGGGAGTCTGAAGTGGGGCGGAGATGTCTTCCCCAGTCAGAGCAGGTCAGTCATCTGGCCAGCGAAGCACCCACTGTGTGCCAGGCACTGAGGGTACAGACCAGAACAGCACACGGCCAGGTCCTCCAGGGCGGCGGGTGACTGTGGCCACACAGCTGGGGCCACCGAAGCTCAGGGCAGCAGCTTGCCCGAGGCTGTACTGCGCTCGATGGCAGAGCCGGGACGAGAACCTGGCCCACCGTGGGCCACTGAGGGAGGAGGGGCCCCAACAGTTAGGAGAGGGGAACAGACCCTGGCTGTGTCATCTAGTGTTCAAACTGGGACACTTCTGGGAATTAAAAGAGGTGTCTATTAATAATGACACTAGGGACTTTCCCGGCAGTCCAGTGGTTAAGACTCCATGCTGCTAAGGCAGGGGGATTGGGGTTCGATCCCTGCTTGGAACTAAGCGCCCACAAGCCACACAAAGCCGCCAAAATATAAACAACTAAATAATGGCACTAGGACAGTGGGCATAAACAGGTTGCCCCAGGAGAAAAGGACATGGGGCCGTGAACCCCAAGCCTGTGACGGACGCGCCAGCCGCAGTGAGAGGCTTCCAGGTTGCTGCGTCGTTATGTCAGCCCTGTCAGGGGGTTGTTGGTATTATACCTCCATCTGAGGAGGCCCGGGGGTACTAAAACCTGCTCAGAATCCCCCAGCCAACAGGCAGCTGCCAAAGGGGGTGAGCGGATGGAGTCCAGGTCCTGAGGGAAGAAAGGGGAAAGCAAGCGAGTGGTCGGCTGGCTCAGTCACCTCTGTAGGGTTTGTGGGGATCTCCATCCACCGTGTTCGGGCAGTGCTCGCCGTAAGCGGGGGGTATGACAGATGTATAACTTCCCCCTCAGAGGAGCCCGAGGCAGCCCAGGATGGCAGAGGGCTCCGGGGGTGGGGTTGGGGGCAGAGGAGCCCGAGGCAGCCCAGGATGGCAGAGGGCTCCGGGGATGGGGGTGGGGGCAGAGGAGGGGTCTTGCACAGCCAGCAGGCCCCATTGCTGGAGTTGCAGGGGAGCCAGAAGGAGCCGCCACGTGCAGCCTGGCCTCGCTGGGTGGTGGCCTCTCCGGGAGGGAAGCCCTCAGCTTCCTTCCTTTTTTTTTCTAAGTAAGTTCGAAAGCAAAGCAGTCTAGGGCCTGAGAGGCTGGAGAGGGGATGCTGAGGGAAGCAGCAAGCCCAGTCAGGGCAGAGAGAGGCAGGGCCCCAGGCCGGCTGGGCCAGGGCAGGGCCCAGGAGAGGTCTGCCGACCAACCTGGCTCAGGGCTGGCCAGGCCTGGGCAGAGCTGGCCATGGGAGGCCCCGCCGGCCCCTCCACCTCCCGGGCCCTGAGAGTCCTGGACATTGACTGAGGCTGCTCCACAGTCCCATCTCGATTCTGGGGCCCTGCTCCCCCTGTTTCACCTCCCAGCCCTCTGCTTTCTAACAGGAAGCACCTTCCTCTTTCTATGCTTCCCCCCTTGGCCGGTACCCAGCAATGCCCAGCCCGGAGTCAGGGTGACTTTCAGGAAACTGTCATTGTGAAAAACCGACACCACTGCCAACCAGCCGCCTCCAACCACCTGGGGTGAGGTGCCCGTGACCAGAGCAGGCAGGGTGCTGAGCTATCAGGAGGGCTCCGACTTCCTGCGGAGTAAGAGCTGGCAGCCCCCTGCCCAGACTGCCACACACACACACTCATGCACAGACACACACATGCACACACAGAGACACACACATGTAGACACACATGTGCATTCACACAGAGACATGAACAGTCACGCACACAGACACACGCACACACAGACAGATACACACACACATACACACACGCTCAGTTGAGGGAGCCCCAGGGCAGGGAGCTAAGACTCCCCACTCAAGTACAATAACAGTTGATTCACCTGTTAAGTACTTAAGACATGCCAAGCATTTTATATATGTTGTCATTAACTGAATTGCAACTCTATAAAACAGGCCTCACTTGGTAGAAGATATACTCACTTTATAGATGGTAAAAATGAGTCTCAGAAACGTGAACTGAAGTGCCCAAGCCATCCAGCTCATATGAAAGCTAGCATGCTTTCACAGCCAAGAGGTCTCCTTGGACCAGCGAGAGCTTGCCACCTGTATCCAGACCCCAAGCATTCCTACATGCACCCAGTGGTGTCTTCTCTGCAGGCATCATTCCATGTGATGCCTCTGGTCACAAAAACTGCCCTCCCTTGACCAGCCAGATTTCAGACCCCTCACAGGAAACAACCCCTCACTCATCTTCTGGTTTAGCCCCTCAGTTGAATCAAGAGAGCACTGTTTGAGAGGGTATTTCATAACTGAGGATTCAATCTGGACTGGGGGGAATCCAGGAAGACTTCCTGAAAGAAGTCACATTGGCTCCAAGAGCTGAGGGATGCTCAGGTGTGGCCAGGCAAAGAGGTGGGAGAACATTTCAAAATAAGACGCAACTCTTGGGAAGGGCTTGAGGAGTAGAGAGAAGACCAGTATATCCGGAGCAGGCTTAGAGAAGGGGTGGGGTAGCTGGGGGTGAAATTCAAAGGGTGTGCAGAAACCAACAGCATAAGGAGTGTAGCCAGAAACCTCCAGAGACGTGGAAGACGGGAGGCAAGGGAGCAGCTCTATCAGGTTTGTCATTTTAAAGACCACCAGACAGTGTTCTCAACTGTGGGCACTTTGCCCCCAGGGAACACATGGCCCACGTGCAGACATGGCTGGCTGTCAACGCTGGGGGTAAGGGTGCTACAGGCATTTATCACCCATCCTGGGTGGAGGCCAGGATGCCACCAAACTCCCCGCTGTGTTCAGGACAGGCCCCTCCCACAACAGAGAATTGTCAGACCCAAAATGTTGGTTAGTGCTCAGCTTGAGACCATCCTGTAGATTCAGTTCAGTTCAGTAGCTCAGTCATGTCCGACTCTTTGTGACCCCCATGGACTGCAGCACACCAGGCTTCCCTGTCCATCACTAACTCCCGAAGCTCACTCAGACTCATGTCCATCGCATTGGTGATACCATCCTACCATCTCATCCTCCGTTGTCCCCTTCTCCCGCCTTTAATCTTTCCCAGCATGAGGATATTTTCATAAGAGTCAGTTCTTCACATCAGGTGGCCAAAGGATTGGAGTTTCAGCTTCACCATCAGTCCTTCCAATGAACACCCAGGACTGGTCTCCTTTAGGATGGACTGGTTTGATCTCCTTGCAGTCCAAGGGACTCTCAAGAGTCTTCTCCAACACTATAGTTCAAAAGCATTCATTCTTCGGTGCTCAGCTTTCTTTCTAGTCCAATTCTCATATCCATACATGACCACTGGAAAAACCATAGCTTTGACTAGACAGACCTTTGTTGGCAAAGTAATGTCTCTGCTTCCTCATGTGCTGTCTAGGTTGGGCATAGCTTTTCTTCAAATGAGCAAGCGTCTTTTAATTTCATGGCTGCAGTCACTATCTGCAGTGATTTTGGAGCTCCCCCCAAAATAAGGTGTTTCCCCTAGATTGGAGGGGAGCGAAATGAAAGTGGGGCGGGTGGTAAACCTGGTGGGAGAGGCAGGCGAGGGCAAGTAGAGCACCAGCTGTGAAAACGGGGAGCTCCGTGCCAACAGGACTGGGGATGGATGAGACGTAGCGAGAGACAGAATCAGCCCAAGTTCCTTCCATCCATGCTGCTCCCACGATGCTTCTCATTTCCATTCTCCCTTTCACACTCACTGCCCTCTTATAGGGCTTCCCAGGTGACACAAAGGTAAAGAACCCGCCTGCCAATGCAGGAGACACAGGAGACAAGGGTTCGATCCCTGGGTTGGGAAGATCCCCAGGAGAAGCAAATGGCAGCCCATTCCAGTGGTCTTGCCTGGAAAATCTCATGGACAGAAGAACCTGGGGGACTACAGCCTGTGGAGTCGCAGAGTCAGACACAACTGAGCACAGCACCGCTGCCCTCGTACATGGATGACTGCATTAGCTTCCAGCTTATCTCTCCGCCTGCAGGGAAGCCCTTCTCCACTCCATGGCAATGCCAGAGTGATCTCTCTAAAGCTCAGCTCTGGTCAGATCACACCCTTGCTCTACAACCTTCCATGGCTCCCAAAGACCAGAAAAACAAACAGACAATGCCCACTTGGCACCCAAGTCCTCTCCATCCTCTCTCGTTCATCCCCAATTCTACACCCCTGGCAGCACACACTTTTGGTGGCTTATCCAAAATTCATCACCCCATCTTCTGAGTTAACAGACACCAAAGCTGTTTGATAATCTGTTCTTTTCTACACACATGCTTCTCTTGACCAGTCCTCTGGCCAGTGAGCAGGAGATAAAATTCTGGCCTTGGAGACATAGAGAGAAAAAGAGGAATGGAAACTTCTGGGAAAAGTTTCTTTGCCAATCAGTAGACATTTGTGTGAAGAATGAGTCCCCAGCCCCTCCTAGACACTGTCGTGTCTGTACTAGGTTCCTGTGATTGGGGAGTGGGGGGGGGGGGGGACGGGGCTTGGCCAAGGCAAGCCCTGTGAGATGCAGGTGCAAAACAGAAGAGGGAAAACCAGGGGTCGCTGGAGAGGTCGTGGAGGCGCCACGTTGGTGGATTTAGATGCTCCCTACTTTGGGGCTTCTTCTGTATGAAGGGACTTGAGATTGTCTGTTGCTCAGAGCCAAACATCCTGATAGAAAATCACTG
The DNA here is from genome assembly GCF_032405125.1 of Capricornis sumatraensis. Taxonomy (NCBI): domain Eukaryota; kingdom Metazoa; phylum Chordata; class Mammalia; order Artiodactyla; family Bovidae; genus Capricornis; species Capricornis sumatraensis. The sequence continues at coordinate 34,002,490 of NC_091079.1, forward strand.
GCTCCAAACCCAACTCTCCCTTGAGTTCTGGGATCATGCTGTGCTCTCCCACTTCTGAGCCGTCGCTCGCGCTGTTCCCTCTGCCCATTCCTGGGAATCTTCTCCTTCCCTTAAGGACCAACCCAAATGTCACCTCTGACAGGAGTCCTCCCAGGATCTCACTGAGCAGAAGCAGCATCTCAGTCGGCTGTGCTTGAGCTGCACCTTCACCCTAGCGCTCACCACTCTAGACTTATTCGCCTTAAGTCTGGTTCCCATTGCTAGACTGTCAGCTCCTAGAGGAGAGAATCCAGGCTTTTTTTTTTTTTTTAACGAATGGTAATGCTTTATTTTTTCTAATTTTTAGTATGGCTGCCATATGGTTTTTGTATTTTTTAATTTATTTTTTTTAATTGAAGAATCATTGCTTTACAGAATTTTGTTGGTTTCTGCCAAACATCAACATGCATTATTTATACCACGACAGGTTCTTTCATCCTGAGGAGTATCTACCTACCGCTTGATCAGTTTCTGACAGTCCTCATTCCCAACTGTACTTGTTTCCTATTTTTACTATAACAAATCCCCACAGACGTACCAGTTTAAAACAACACGAATTTATTATATTATAATCCTGGGAGTCAGAAGTCCAGACTAGGTTTCAATGGGTTATATTGGCAGGATTGTGCCCCTTCCTGGAAATTCTAGGAGAAAAATCTATTTGCTTCCCTTCTCCAGCTTTTGAGGCTGGAATCTTGGCTCGGGGTCCCTGCCTTCATCTTCACAGCCAGCAACCTCATCAGCCCAGCCTCTGCATCCATCATCACCTCTCCTCTGCCTCTGAGCCTCCTGCCTCCCTTTCCCAAGGACCTTTGTGATTACATCAGGCCCTCCGGATAATCCAGGATAATCTCCGATCTCAAGAGCCTTAACTTAATTACATCTTGTGCAAAGTCCCTTTTGCCAGGTGAGGCAACATATTCACAAATTCCAGGAATCAGAATGTGGACATTGGGGAGAGGAAGCAGTACTCTGCGAACTCCACCCACTGGAGGCCTTAATGAAGCCACTAGAAATTCATTAGAAGAACAGTAGCTAAGCTGTATCATCGAAATGAAGATAGAGATCTCCGGGCCAACACAAGCTCCTAAATATCATACAAATTTCCAATTTGATATTTCTCAGTCTTCAAGCAAGTAGAGCCTTGTAGGGTGGGGGTCATAAAAGACTTGAACCAGAATTGGAACAGATAAGGGGAAAGGGAGCTGAGGGAGGAAGAATACTAGGTCCCTGGTGTTTAAAGATTTGAGACCCATCCTCTCCAGGACAGGAGTGGTCCTAAACCCACGGCTGGGTTCCAGGGGCCCCAGGAGAGCCAAGAGCTAAGACACAGAGGTTGGAAACTCAGTAGGGGCTGTGACATTCAACATTTATCTGTTCTCCAGGTCATGATCTCAAAGCCCTGCTTTCTGTTACCAAACAAATAAGGCCATCATGAGGCATTCGTTGGCTAGTGACAAGTTGTTCTGTTATTTATACTTAGGTAGAGTAAGGCTCCTGGTAAACAAGAACCAGAGCCCACAGAAGAAATCTCACGTGGCATAAATTCAGCACCATGACAGGCTGATGGAAGGGCCATTTTGCTGCCCTCAACATGGCAAATCTGGTGGTGAAGCCACTCCTCAGCTGCCTGGTCAGGACTAATGGCTGGTCCCCTCTTGACACCTGTGGGCCTTTGCACTTCTCTGAAGCTACTTCCCAGGGCTCTGTGTCCAGCAGACATGGAGGCTACCTATCTGAGTGGACCCCAGCAAGGGACAGCTAGTTGCACCTTAAGAAGACCTTTCTGTCTATTGAAAAGAGGAAGAGGAGAACCATGAGCAGAAGTTTAAAAAACTTAACAGTGGCTGCAATCAAAATAATCAAAGGCAAAACACATTGCCTCCAACTCCCCTTTGAAGCTATTTCACAAACTGAATTCCTTTCCTTTGACCAACTTTCCCAATCCTCACATATTTACCTTGTGGGGGAAACTGGTATCCCCTCCCCTCATCGCACTGTCCACACAACACGTCCCCCTGGAGCACCTCAACACCACCCGCAGCTCAGCTCCAGCCTTCCACAGATCACAGGCTCGAGCAAGCGACCCAAAATTCTCACAATCACCCTCTGAGGAGGCCGTTAGGCTCCCATTGTATAGATGAGAAACCTGAGGCTCGGAAAAATTAAGGGACTTGCCCAGAGTTCACAACCTGCTAATGAAGAACTGGGTTGGTATTGATTTTCAATTCTCCAAGCCCAGGGCTCTGCCCCACCACATAAGCAGTCCCCAGACCTTTGGCCTCAGGCACTTTTTACAGTCTTAACAATTATGCAGGCCCCCAAGTGAGCTTTCATTTTTGTGGATTCTATCTACTGATATTTGCTTCACTAGAAACTAAATTTTTTTTTTTTTCATTTATTTTTGACCACACCACGGCATGTGGGATTTTAGTTCCCTGACCAGGGATCGAACCTGCAACCCCTGCATTGGAAGTGCAGTCTTAACCAATGAAACTTCAAGGAAATCCCCAAATTTTTTAAATTTTAATGTTCATTAATTCAACTGAAATAATAAGAAACCCGTTTCACTTTAACATAAATATGAAATAAATAAGATATTATGTATCTTTTCATGAAAAATAGCCCTATTTTTCAAAATAAAACAAAAATTACTGAGAAGGGTGGCACTGTTTTGTATCCGGCACATCTCCTTCATGCTGAGCTTAAGAGAAAGCAGCTGGGTTTCTGTCTCTTCGTCTGCATTCAGGACTGTGTAATACATGGTTTGGATTAAAGCATAATGAAGAAAATCCTAGTATCTCACAGACCTGCTACAAGGGTCCCTGAACCAGACTTGGAGAATCACTGTGCCACACCATATCATATACCTCCTTTCTGGTGCTCCAAACCCAGTTGTCTAGACGCGTCCTTGCACAAAGTAGATGTCTTAAGTGTTTGTTGAGTGAGTAAAGGAGCAAGTCTAGGGCACGTTTTGGGGAGGAAAAGGTCCAGTCTCAGATAACAAGGCAGGTTTAGGCTTCATCTATGAGCTTCCCCTGCCTACATGGGGTAGAACGAGAGAGGGAGAGAGTTGGCAAAATGTTCTACTTTGAGGCTGCTATGAAAGGTCGTTCAGGTTGTGGGCTCTACAAGAACATCCAAGAGGGTGAGCGGAGGCAGGAATCCAGCCCAGCCTCTGTTCACCAAGCCTTGTGCCCTGGCACAGGGAGAAGGAATAGGTGCATGTTCCTAATTCGTACAATGCTGCTGGGTGTGCCCGCAGCAGCCAAGGCCTCACCCCAAAGGTAAGTCTCCCAAACACAGCTGGGTGTAGCCAGGGACAAGCAAATCCCAGATTCTCGGACAGGGTGCCAGGACCTGCTGGGTTGAGCCAGAGACTGGACACAAATCCTCATTTCTGTGCCTCTTAAACAGCAGCAACCTGCCTGTGGACCAACCACAAACGCAGACAGCAAGGGGCCCTGGCAGGCAGCCACGTGGATTGGCACCTACTGTATATGCCGCCCTAGACTCTGGGAAAGGACATGAAAGAAACAGGCTACACGGTCTGCTGGTCTTTACTGTGCAACAGTGCTTCTTAGCCCTGGGATATTTTGTGCCTTAGAGGACGTTAGCCAATGTCTGGAAACATGTTTGGCTGTTACGATGGAGGGGTGGAGGGGGCAGAGAGGGTTGCTGGTATTTAGTGAGTGGATCCTGGGGACACTGCTAAACATCCTCTAATGCACAGGACAGCCCCACACAGCCAAGAATATCCAGCCCCAAATATGAATAGTGCTGCGTTTGAGAAACCCTAGTGCAATGAAAAAACTACAGGCTCAGGCTTCCCTAGTGGTTCAAAGAATCTGCCTGCCAGTGCAGAGGACACAGGTTCAATCCCTGCTCTGGGAAGATCCCATAAGCCTCATGGCAACTAACTGAAGCTGTGCCGCAACTACTGAAAGCCGTGCTGCTAGGGTCCCAGCTCCACAACAAGAAAAGAAACCACAGTAAGAAGCCCACGCACCGCAACTAGTGAGTAGCTCCTGCTTGCCACAACTAGAGAATGCCTGTGTGCAGCAACAAAGACCAAGCAAAACTTAAATAAATACATCGTTTTGAAGGGGGAAAAAAAACACCTGTAGGTGGTAAGCTCAAATGTACTAGGTTTAAATCCTAGCTCGGCCAGTTGGTAATTCTATAATTCTGGGCAGGTAAGCAGCTTTTTCCTCTTCTGTAAAAGGAAGGGAATAACACCTACCCTGCAAGATGGTTATGAGGATCAAATGAAGGAGGGGGTTACCTAAAATTGCCAAATGAGGGCAGTGATCTTGACCTCTGACTCAACCATGCTATGTCACAGCAACGGTGACAATAACTCTTGTAGCCAGTGTCTGAGCTTCCCAGGTGGTGTTAGTGGTAAAGAACCTGCCTGCCAATACAGGAGACTCGGGTTCGATCCCTGGGTCAGGAAGATCCCCTGGAGGAGGGCATGGCAACCCACTCCAGTATTCTTGCCTGGAGAATCCCACGGACAGAGAAGCCTGGTGGGTTATAGCCCATGGACTCACAAAGTGTTGGACACGACTGAAGGGACTTAGCACGCACACAGCCAGGGTCTGCCACCACTGGCTGGCACTCTGCTGGCTTCCAGGTAAATGACAGGGGTCTCTGCTTCCTCCCAGGAAGCTCATAGCCCAGCAGTCAAGTCAAAGTTCCAGGATTGTAGCTATTTCAGTCTACACGCATGTGAACAGAGACTGGAATGTTCAAAAATAAGAGGGCTGATGGGTGGAAAGGATTTTTTTTTTCCTCTTTCTTCCAAAAAAAGAAATCTTTGGTGTTATTTTTATGTTGTTTTCCCATCAAAAGGAGACAGGGGAGGGCAAGTGAATTCAACCGGCTTTCAAAAAGTAAAACATGTAAAGGATTGAATCTGAACCCAAGTGTCCTTTATTCTAGGTCTTAAGAGTGGTCTGGGCTTATCTAATTTCCGAACATCAGATCAGTTTCTAGTGCTGTGTTGATACGTGTTGATATTTGACAAAGGCAGATACTGGGACACTTGTAAAGTGAAGATCAGTCCCCTTTATTTGCCTGCTCTGAGCATCTGCACATCCATAGTGAGCAAACTGGGACCCGCCCACAGAAGTTGAGTGCCCTCTAAGTGCAGGTGTGTGTGGTGGGTGGGGGCAATCAGAGAAGACTTCCTGGAGAAGGTAAGACTGGGGCCACATTTGTGAAAGCTGCCCTCAGCGGGGAAGAGAGAAGACTAGCTAAGAGCCAGCATGGCATGTGTGAAAGCTCAAGGACAAGAGCCCCCAGAAGAGGGGGAGGCCTTGGAAAGATACTCAGAGCCCCTCACCCGCCACAAGCACCCCCCAGGGGGCAGCTTGGCCTCCGGAGCACGCCGGGTGGAAAAGCCACTGGGCCAGGTAGAAATGAGTCACAAAGCTTTCATCACCGCAGCGCCCTTCAGTGTCTCCCTGGCCTGCTGCTGCGGAGCTGGGAGCCCGCCCTCTCACACTCACAGGCGGCCTTGCCCACCCCCGCCAGGAGGCCCGCTGGGCTGATTCTCCACACACACCCACCCGCTAGGATGCCCTGGGAATTCCTCCAGCCCCCAGGTCCCACACATACTCCAAACTGGGGTATCCCGAACAATGAACTTTCCCCTCTGGGCCTCAGCATTCCTGTGTTGAGAATGAGGGCAGTGACATCCACCTTCGAGGGTTCTTCGATGAGACCGTGGGGAAAGTGCGAGACAGCCTGCCTCACACCCACTCCTGTTTTACATTTTTATTTATTTATCTGCTTTTGGCCATGCTGGGCCTCTGTTGCTGAGGAGGGGCTGTTTGCTGCAGTGTGCGGGCTGCTCACTGCAGGGACTTCTCTTGCTGCAGATCTCGGGCTCTTGGGCGTGTCGGCCTCAGAAGCCGTGGCTCCCGGGCTCTAGAGCACAGTCTCAGTAGCTGTGGCGCGAGGGCTCCATTGCTCCACAGCATGTGGAATCTTCCCAGACCAGGGATCCAACCTGTGTCTCCTGCACTGGCAGGTGGGTTCTTTGCCACTGAGCCACCAGGGAAGCCCCACCCACTCCTTCTTAAGGAAGGGTGCGCCTGGCCCCCCCACCCCCACACCCCACCCCTTCTGCTGCCCCCTCCCCGGGCCTCTGCCCTGAAGGAACCAAACCCCATCGGCCAACCCAACAAGCTCTTTTGAGAGATTCAACCTGAAACACAAACAGGGAGGGCCCCAAGACTTAGAGCTTGTACCAGAGCAAGATTTTGATCGAGATAGGCATGGAGGAGTAGGCTGAATCTCTCCCCCTCCTGGCTGAAAACCCACCACTCTCCATTCGCTTTCACACAGTTGAATTCCCTCTGGCTGGGCACCAACTAAGCGTTGCGTCCTGTGCTGGGCATTTACGTGTCCCACAAGGAAAACTTAGAGAAGGTAAGTAGCTAGCCAAGATCTCTGCGGCTAGCAGAGTTGGACTACATGATGCCTGAGAAAAAAGGTGATATTCCTTCGGTGGGACCACCTTCCCAACTACCTACCTGCAACACACCCCCACATCCTTTCAGTCTCCCACTTAGGGCAGTGCTAGAGACTGACCAATCCACACCCACCCCCACCTCCTTCTCCCACGACTTCCTCTAGTAGGTAGGTGGGAAAAGCAAAGAATTCACTTCCCCATCTCTTTTGCTGTTAAAGGGGTCACCATATGGCACAATTGCAGCCGACTGGTAAAATCTAAGCAGAAGTTTGCTGGAAAGCGGGGAGGCAACTGGGAAAGTTTATGACTTTCCCAATAAAAAGTAAACAGCCCCAGCTGGTGTGATCTCTTGCTCCTTCCTCCTGCCTGGCCGATGGGCACGATGCCCATCTCACAACCAGAAGGTCGAAAGTCAACACACCAAGATGGTAGGTCGAGAAGATCAAGAAAGCCTGGACCTGGGTGACATTGTTGAGTGTCTGCACCAGCTCTTGCCTGCCCATTCAGAAGTCTTGTTTCGTGAGGAAAATAATCCCCTTCTTATTGAAGCCACAAGTTTTGAGTTTTCTGCTACATGTTGCCCAATGCACTCTTACTACACTATTCAAGCCATAATCCTACACTCCAGACAAAACACATACATACCCCTAAGCACCACCTTAGCAGCATCCCTTAATACTACGGACCCATATAATCACTCTCCTTCCTTCTTACACTACACCAAACAGCCCACCCACTCCAGCCCCTGCAGCCTGTACTCTGCACACTGGTAAACCACATGCCTTTCCCTACAGGGGGCTGACCAGCTTATTCCATCATCTGCTCCCTGATCCACCTCCCCACGTTTCACCCTGCATTCATCACCTCTTCCTTCACCATCCCCTCTCCCCCTCAAGCTTTGCAAACTGCCTCCCCCATCATGCAGTTGCTCTGGGAAGAAAACTGATTTCTCCCGAAGACCAGTGGAGGTTCTAGTCCTGCTTGTACTTCCTGAGTTTAGACAGGTTTCTTTATCTAGAATCACGCACCCCTTCCACAGTGCAGAGAAATTCTCTGTGGGGAGGAAAAAAAAAAAAAACCTTTTGCCTTCTCTTTAAGAACTTTATTTCAAAACACCAGACCATGTTGATCATTTGACAAACATGGTGTTGGGCAATGCCTCCAGGGGCCCACAGAGAGTCTCAGGAACATCCCTCCATCAGAATGAGCAACTCAAATTGCAAAGGGCTTCAAAGCAGCTAAGTGGCTTAGTCACTTTGATGGGGAATGGAGGAATGGGAGAAAGAAGAGGAAGAGTCCAGACACTCAGAGAAAGCACCCCGCTTTCTAAGGCCACCGCCCTGATGACAGCAGAATGTACTGCTGCCCTTGGGGTGCACTGGCAGGAGGTGGATGCCAGCCCCACCTGACACCAGGCATCTCATCAGTAAATATCCCATCCCTTGGGATTTTGATCTAAACTTCTACCCACCTATATCACAGTTTTGTCACCCTACCCACAGCTCTGCCTGCTAAGAGAGAAGGGGCCTGCAGGCACAAACCCAGACCAGAAAGCCCCAAAGAGTGGGCTGGAGACCAGGACAGCACCAGGGCAGATTCCCAGGGCCACGGCTCCTGAGTTGCATGATCTTGGGCAAGTCACTAACTTCTCTGTCTCAGCTGTGTTGTTTGTAAAATCTGGATAATAATAGTACCTACCCCCTAAGACTATTTTGAAAATTCAAAAAGATTATACAAAACACTGAGAAGAGCCCCTGGGGCGTGTGAGCATTTAGGTACAGCAACAGGGGCAGACATTGAGTGGCAGAAAGATCTCACCTCCCTGGGAGATACCTGCTTCACCCTCCTGAAAGCTGAGATAAGCAAATAGCTGGAGAGCTGGAGACCCTGGGTTAAAGGTCTTGCCCAGTTATAATCTCTATCCATGAATTAAAGACAGAAGTATATAAGTGAAAGCTGACAGCAGGATTCCTCTGAAGGAGAGACCTGATTTTCTTTCAGGTGTTTGGGGAAGGGGAAATTACAAATACCTCACTGGATATTTGCAAAGTAGGATGAGACTAGGAAGGGATTTGGGGGGATGACCAGTGGCAGGGAGGTGTTTTGCCTTAGAAATGGTAAGACTTGGGAGCAAGCAGGGAATGGGGGTGGGGGACTGGGGAGAAGAAAGGGGTCCTCCCTGTGAGCCCCCAAAAATATTCAGGAGCATCTCCTAGCTTCAAGAGCTTGGAGACTTGGGGTGTACAGAGCAAAGAGATGGTCTAAAACTCGTACTGGGGAAGATGAGAGGCAGGATGGAAGTAACTCTGTCTGGAAGTAACAGAAGTTGGGGGAGCACTTTGTATTTCCACAGGCAGAGGGAACGGAGGATTTGTAAACCAGAAGACCAAAAAGGCAAGAAATGCACGGTTGACCCTAAGGAAAGAAAACAGCATTTGTATATTGAAGAAATGGAGGCACAGTCCAAAGGGGCTGGGGAGATGGATTCAGACATGTCTGGTCGGGGCCACAAGGACCTCTTGAAGATGGTTGTCCGACATTGCTTAACCACAGCCTGTGAATGGAAGTACTTCTTACACAGTCACCCAGCATCCATGTGCAGAGAATGACCTGTGCACATGCATGCAAACACATACACATAGAAAGAGAAATATGGAAGTGACGGGTTGGGATTTGGGGTGCTTATAGTGATTTTGTCTGGATCTTATGGGGCATGATGGCCCTGGTGACATGCGCATTTTGTTCACAATACCAAGAATGCACTCAGAGTCACCCGACCTCCCCGCTTCCTCAGCCTCCATCATGGGGGCTGTGTCTCTGTGTTTGGTTTTGTAACTGTGTGTCTTGCATCGGTCATCTACGGGTCTGGGGGAACTCTGCCTATGAGACTGTCTTTTGTGCCTGTGTATCTGTATGTCCCTATGTCTGTCTGTTGCTGTGTACCCCTGCAGGCCACAGAGAAAGAAACATACCAACCTGTGTGCAGGTTTCCAGAGTCCTTTCTTCATGTTTCCTGGATCCTCTGTGTCTTGGATCTATAAGAAGCCTGGACAGAATCCTGGCTTCACTCTGGAATCAGAAAACCTCGGAGCTGGAAAAGCCCTTGGAAATAATTGGGTTCAAGCACCTCCTTTAGACACGGGGAAACAGGATGCATAGTACAGGAAGACAGATGATGTGAGGAAGGAGAAAGAGTCAGAGAGTCAAAGGTTCTAGAACTGTGCCATCCAACACAGCAGCGCTGGTCATCAGTGCCTCCTGAACATTAGAAATGTGACAAGTCCAAACTGAGATGCGTTGTAAGTGTAAAGTACATTGCAGATTTCAAAGACATGAAAAAAAATAATATGAAAAAAGAACATGAAATTGTTCAATAATGCTTGTACTGATTGCATATTTAAGTGATTATGGATATAGCGGGCTAAAAATATAGTACTAAAATTAATTTTACCTGTTTATTTTTACATTTTTTAGTGTAACTGGCAGAATTAAATTATGTATGCAGGTCCCATTTCTGACTTGCTTTATATTTTCATAGGACACATGACTTGGAATCTTGTATGAGACATTTAACTTCTCTAAGCCTCAACTTTCCCAACTGTAAAATGGGTATAATGATGCCTTTCTCTTGGGATTGTTGTGAGGATTATTTGAGAGAATGTATGAAAATACTTCTAAATCATAAGAGCTATTCAGATGAAGGTGTGGAAGGTACTCAGATTTTAGCCAAGAGAACAAAGGTAGAAATGATGAAGGATTTAATAATTTGACCTTCCCCAAACAACAATATTGTGACCACTAATCACTATGGTTTTGATGCTGGAGAGTGACCCACTCAGCCCCAACCCTGTAGATTTATTACCCAGACCGATCCTTTCAAAAGCCCAGGCAGCCTCGTTCTTGCTCAGCAACTGGCTTATGAGCCCGACCACATCATCCTCACCAACCACAAGTCTCAGCCACCCCTCCAGCCTCCTCTGGTCCAGCAGCTGTATCCTTTCAAGGTAGCAAGAAGCTTTCTTCCCCAGAGCATCCATCCTTAAAAGGACCACTCCACATTTGAGTGAGATTTCCCAACTGTGCTTTTTCTCTGCTCTTTTGCCAGAGACCCAGGGACCTGAGAACTCCAAAAACAGAGAGATGGCCCCAAATTTGGCCTTGCAGGGAAGGATCAGCCCCTTCCTGAGACCATCACCCAGGGCCATCCCTGTTGCAATGGTGGTCTCGTAACAATCGCTTACAAACCTGGTTAGGCAAGTTGCTTTTGCGTGATGGGGCTATCTTGAGTAAATAGCATCCTATGTCCCCTGCCGGTCACTTGCTCAAGACATTGCTGGACATTGCATTAGAGTCACTGACACACAGAGTTTTGAAAATGAAAACAGGCCCTCTGGCTTCTGATCAGATAGCATTTAACTCATTCATGATTGCGCCAGGATTTCCCAAGGCTCCGGGGCCACAGAATGGATATTGCCACAACGCGAACAGAGGTTGATGGGGACAGTTGGAGCCTCAGGCCACCTACAGGAGGAGGCTTCCAAAGACGAGCAGGCCACCAGGGGTCTGCATCACCTTGACCCCAATAACCCCCACATGGGCCTCTTCTGGGGCTGCTTAGCAAGTTGGCTAAACCTGGGGGCCAGGTTCAACCCCCAGGGGTTTGGGGGAATAAGTTTTTGCCCCTTATTTGGGGGACTTGTCCTAATGATATATAGAGTTCCTGAGTTGAAAGAGATGGACAAGATGTATCTTATCCATCTATTGCTATGTAACAAATCAGGCCAAAACATCATGGCTTAACTTCATGACTGTGACTTCTCGTAGTTCTGCTGGTCGGCTAGACAGTTCCTCTGCTGGTTTTGTCTGGGTCCGTTGGAAGATCAGTTAGCATAGAAGGTCCAAGGTGGCCTCACTCATGAGTCTGGTAGATGGTCCTGGCTGTTGCTGCGAGCACCCCAGTCCTTCTCCATGTGGCCTCTCATCTTTCAGTTGATGAACTTCTGGCTGCCATATGCGGGGTCTCGGGAGAGTATCCCAAGGGTCAAAGGTGAAAGCCGCAGAGCATCTGGATGCCTCGGTTCCAGAACTCACACAACCTTACTTCCACCATGTGCTGCCGGCCCAAGCAACTCCCCAGAATCAGCTCAGGTTCTAGGAATCAAGAAATAGATTCTTCCTCTTTCCAGCGGTTGCTGAAAAACGTGTTTTTCAAATCTACCACAAGGTGAGAAAATATAAATGGCTCCATGGAAAAACTTCCTTACTATTGGAAAATAATCTGGCCAAGGTGGACTTTCTTGAATCAAAACTCCAGCCCCCTAGACTGAAGAGAACTTCCCTCTGACCTGTGAGTGTGTGTACAAAGGTGAGTCGCCGGGCTCCCATGAAGTCACACTGAGAGCAGACTTTTTCAGCCCTGGCTGAATATGAAAGTCCCTTGAGAGGCAAATCCCAAACTCCAGGACCTCCACCCCCACCCAAGACCTACTGAATAGGAACTGTGATTGGGGGTGGGGCAGCAGAGGATTAGGCCCAGTGAGCTGCATTCTCAAAAAGTCTCCCAGTAATTCTAATCCACAGTCATGGTTAAGAACCACTGAATTAGCTAGCAAGTTCAAGGGCAAAAAGATCAAGGCAGGAACTTGAGAAATATGGGCAATGAGCCCATTGTTTATAGAGAAGCTTCCCTTTAATCCAACCTGACAGGTCACCGGGCTTCCCCGGTGGCTCAGCAGTAAAGAATCCACCTGCAATGCAGGAGACGCAGGTTCAATCCCTGGGTCAGGAATATCCCCTGGAGGAGGAAATGGCAACCCACTCCAGTATTCTTGCCAGGAAAATCCCACTGACAGAGGAGCCTGGAGGGCTACAATCCATGGGGTCACAAAGAGTTGGACACAACTGAAGTGACTGAGAAGGCAGGCAGGCAACAGGTCACTGGTGGGGCTACTGGATTCTAACACTGGAGTCTCAAGTAAACAAGACTAGGTCCCTGCCCCCAAATTAGAGCCCCCATGCTCTGCCCCAAGCCCCATTCTGTAGCCCTTTCATGCATTAATTCATTCAACCTCTACAACGCCATGAGGTGGGTACCCTCATGGGCCCCAGTTTACAAATAGAGAAACTGAGGATCAGAGTAATCATGTGGTTTGAACCCAGTCATACAGCCGGTAAAAAGGTAGAGTTGGAATTCACCAGGCCAGCTGGCTTCAGAGTCCATGCCCTTAGCCTTTAGACCACCTGCCTCACTCACAGCTAGCCATTGAAGCTAGGAGGCCATGAGCACTCCAGGCAAAGAAAGGAAGGGGCCAGGAGGTAGGGGTCTCTGCTTTCTCTGGTTCTCCAACCCTTTACTTTTCAATGTTTATTTATTTCAGGTTTTTGGCTGCATCAGGTCTCAGTTTCGGCATGCAGGATCTTCTCTGTGTCCCTCAGGATCTTTTGTTTCAGCACCCAAGGCTTCTCTCTAGTCGTGGGGCTTGGGCTTAGTTGCCCTGTGGCATGTGGGATCTTAGTTCCCCTGCACTGGAAGGCAGATTCTTAACCATGGGACCATCATGGAAGTCCCTGCTGGCCCTTTTTTAACCAGTGGCTCTCAGCTCAGCTCAGGTTGTACATTAGAACCACCTGGGGAACTCATACAATAGGGACGTCTTGCCCCCAGAGATTGTATTCACTTGCTTTCCGTGGGATCCAGTCATGGAAGTTTTTTAAAAACTCCCAGAGGAAACTCTTGGACTCAGCCAGAGCTGAGAGCAAAGGGTCCTCAGCTGGGCAAGAATCCCCCATCTCAGCCGTAAGGATGGTGGCCCCTGTGTTGGGGACACCTGTGACCACCATATCTCACCAACTTCTGAGAAATCAGACAAGCTCAAGCCAAGAGGGGCTCTCCCGATAGACTAGACACTGGCTGGTCTACCCTGGCTAGTCCCTGCCTGGACTGAGCCCAGACAACCCATGGGTGGCTTGGAAATGATCCTGACACTCCACCCAGATATTCTGATTGGCTTGGTCTGGGACAGGGTGGGTCATCTTTATACCCATCCCCTAAATTGATTCTAACGTGTAGCTGGTTTGGAACTACTCATCCAGCCCTAGATATGCAGTTAACCGACGAAGAAAACCAGGCTCAGAGAGAAGTGACTTGCCCATAGTCACACAGCACGCTTGCTCCAGAGGTCAGCCTAGAGTCCGAACGCCTAGCCAGCACTATTTCTATGCTGTAATGCATAGAGTTTGCGAAAGCATTTCACATAAGTTACCTAGTCAGTCTATACACTGCCACACTGTGTTGCTTCCTGTCCCCATCCTCTCATTTCACAGAAGGTGAAACCAGAGCCCAGGAGAGGAAAGTGACCTGCCCAAAGCTGCACAGTGACAGAAACCAGCTAGGAACTCAGGTGTCCTGACTGCAGGCCGGGGACATGGCCACTCCTCTAGGTGCCCACGGCTGGTCATCTGACAGCTAAGCTCCACCAGCCCATAGGATTCTCCTGAGCCTCCACACCATGAGCTGAGTTTGGACACACACACACACACACCTCCAGGATAGGCTGTGCAGGAATCTCCTGGTGGAAGTTGCCAGACACACTGGCAGTTTCATTCAGTGATGATCCCTTACCCACTGTTCAAGGACACAACAAACTTTCCTGTTTCCAACACACATTTGCATCTATTGTCTCCTAGGTGCATCCAGGACAATCCCTTTCTACCAAACTGCAGACTGCAGCCCAGGGATCTTTCAAGACTTTGCCCCGGAACCAAAGCCAGACCCGGATCCAGAACCAGTTCTGTGGGCTCCAAGTTCCATGCTCCATCCACCTGCAGCCAGTCTCCAGGGTCTGGGTGTGGGACCTCCTGTGCTGTGCTTTGTGGAAGTGTTTTCTGCCTGCCTGGACAGAGGGCCAGAGGTCAGGATGGAGGTGGGGTTGGGGAGGAATGGCACAGGACAGGGGCCCTGGTTTGATCATTTCTGCTTTCAGGTTGCTGCTGCTAAGTCGCTTCAGTTGTGTCCAGCTCTGTGCGACCCCATAGACGGCACCCCACCAGGCTCCCCCACCCCTGGGATTCTCCAGGCAAGAACATGGGAGTGGGTTGCCATTTCCTTCTCCAATGCATGAAAGTGAAAACTGAAAGTGAAGTCGCTCAGTCGTGTCCGACTCTTAGCGACCCCATGGACTGCAGCCTACCAGGCTCCTCTGTCCATGGGATTTTCCAGGCAAGAGTACTGGAGTGGGGTGCCATTGCCCTCTCCGGGTTTCAGGTTACCTGTTGTCAAAAGACAGATGTTCTCCAAAGTGGTAGATGCAGAAAACAGACCTCACTTCTCACTTTAGATGAAACCCAAAACAGGTGATTTCTACCTTTCTTCTCATTTGATCGTTTGAGGATGAGGAATATTAAAACCTGCTTTCTCCCCATCCACATCTCCTGACAATGACCGGACATAGGGGGCCAGGCCTTCAGGAGGGCCCAGGATGGGTGGTCATTTATTTTGTTTATATGCACTGATGTGACCCTACCCTAAATGTTCTGAAATTAACTCATTTCTTTATGCAAAATAGCTCAAGAAAAGGACAATGCTATGATCCCCACTTTAGAGATTAGCAAATAAGATACTGAGGGGTTCTCTGAGTTGCCCAAGAGCACACAGCTAGGAAGAAGAGGAGCCAGGGTTTGACCCCAAGCAGCCTGGGTGGCGCTAGTAGAAAAGAACCCTCCTGCCGATGCAGGATTCCTGAGTCAGGAAGATGCCCTGGAGGAGGGCACGGCAACCCACTCCAGTATTCTTGCCTAGAGAATTCCCATGGACAGAGGAACCTGGCGGGTTACAGCCCATGGAGTCACAAAGAGTAGGACACGACTGAAGCGACTTAGCATGCAAGCACAGCCTAGCTGCATTTCTTTCTTAACAGACTATGGTTTACTGTGCAACACCGTTCTGGGTTTCTGGGTTAAGACAGTCCCTCCAGGAAGGTTCTAAGAACAGGGCAGAGCAAGACCTCACACTCATCTGATGGATGAAGACAGAGTGTGGACTCCACATTTCCTGAGTAGGGGTCAGAGAACACACACCTGGGTGTGTGGATGCCCATTGCAGACCCTGGCCACACCCTCCACCCTCCTTCTCACGTGCGCTGCTGTGATTAGAATCTGCAGCTCTGGTGGTTGCTGTAATAATTCCCATTGAACAGGAAGGAACATTGAGCTGGGAGAGGATGTAAGTGACTTACTCAAAGCCACAAGGGTTTCCCTGGTGGCTCAGTGATAAAGAATCCTCCTGCCAGTGCAGTAGCTTCAGGAGACGCGGGTTTGATCCCTGGGTCAGGAAGATCCCCTGGAGAAGGAAATGGCAACCTACTCCAGTATTCTTGCCAGGGAAAGCATATGGACAGAGGAGCCTGGTGGGCTACAGTCCATGGGGTCACAAAGAATCGGACATAACTTAGCAACTAAACAACAACAAAGCCACAAGGCTAATAAATGGCAGACCTCGGAATCTCACCCCCAGGTTCTGCCCCTCACTTCATTTGGCTCTTTCCAAGACCTCTCAGAAGAATTCAGCAGAAAGTGTGATCGCCATTATGAAAAGGCTAAGGTACAAAATTCTATGATCGTTATGTAATTCCAGGCCTCTTAGCTTCTGAAAGTGTCCTCTTCTGCCTCCCACTTCCACCATTGGTCTGTGTGTATTGTTGCCATTTTAGTAACCTGTGTCTGGGATATAGAAACACATGTTAACCTGCTTGGTGTAGGGCTCAGCAAATGGCCCCATGGACCCTTGATCTTAAAGAGAACAGGTCCAGTCTTGCCTGGCAGCTTGGTTATGGACTGAGAGCCCCTCCTGGCTCTGTTCGAATGTCCAGAGGGCCAGTTCCACCCTCGTAGGTGGATGGTAGGACCAGTTACCAATGGAGGAGGTAGGATTCATTGGAACAGAGGGCCGTGTTCCAAAGGAGCCAAAGGCCAGCAATGCCAAGCATGATGTTCGGAGTAATCACAGCAGCTAACATGAACTGAATATTGTGTGCCAGGTGTCCCTGTAAGTGTTAAGCCTGGCATCACCTGGACTGTGCACTCTACAGACTCAGATGTTGGCTGTCCTCAGAAGCAGTGGGACTCGAGCATCACCTGTCACTGCAGCCAGGAGGGCACATGGCTGTGGCTGGAGGGTCTGCTGAGGTCCACCCCTAGCCCTGAGATCCTGGACCCTGCCCCCCAGGCACCCTTTCCCAATTTCCATTTTGCAATCAGCATGATCGCAAACATCCCAGTAACCGTCTGCAGCCTGAGGAGAACACATCCTCCTGACCCTTTTCTATATCCCCCAGGGATATGCGGGAGGAGAGGCCTCAGCTATCAGTCAGGAGGCCAGGAGATGCCACTGGGTCCTGGCCAGATGCCTGAGCACCAGCCACACTGTCAAAGCATCTTGACCAGCCCCAAACTCAGTGAAGAGAGGGAATCAATAGAGAAGAAACTGAGCGGCAATCTTAGCGATGTCTCGTTTGAGGTGCCTCCGAGGTGTCTTAAGTGAAACAGTAACCAAACAACAAAAAATTAGATTAAGAAATGGGCAGAGGACTTGTACAGACATCTACCCAAAGAAATCATCCAAACGTCCCACAGGGATGTGAAAAGATGCTCGACGTTACCAACCAGGGAAATGCAAATGAAACCACAATGAAATACCATCTCACACCTGTCAGAATGGTTGTTATGAAAAAGACAAGAGATGACGGATGCTGGTGAGCAAAAAAGGGGGCCCTCGTGCACTGCTGGTAGAAATGTACATTGGTGCAGCCAGTATAAAAAACAGTGTGGTGCTTCCTCGAGAAATTAAAAACAGAATTGCCATATGATTTAGCAATTTTCTGCTGAGTATATGTCCAAATGAAATCATTAACTTGAGAAGAGTTATCTGCACCCCATTTTCATAAAATTAAATTTTTCCAACATTATTTACAGCAAGCAATAGAAACAGTCTAAGTGTCCCTCAGTGGGCTTCCCAGGTGGCTCGAATGGTAAGGAATCTGCCTGCAATGGGGGAGACCTGGGTTCAGTCTGTGGGTTGGGAAGATCCCCTAGAAGACGGAGGGCATGGCAACGCAACCCACTATTCCTGCCTGGAGAATCCCATGGACAGAGAAGCCTGGCAGGCTATATAGTCCTTGGGGTCACAGAGTCAGACACGACTGAAGCAACTGAGCACAAATAGATAGAAGTTGCTATTAAATCAATATAGCATCTTATAATCAATGAGAATGGGAAATAGAGCCTATGCTTTTATCCCCTTCACAGCCAGAAATAGTCAAGCCAAGCTCGATAGTGAAACCAGACTCATCCTTCTATCGGATCAAATACCCTGCAAGGACTTGTCCTCAGCAGCGTTTCTTTTTTCTTTTCCCTACTTCCAGGGGGTGGCATTTCCCTCCAGACCTGGGAGGTGTACCTTTTGATCATTATCAAGCCATCTGTCAGCACCACTCTACCTGGCTCCGGAGCTTCTCCTTCCCAGAGGGCCCGTCTCTCTGTGAGTGGCCACACCAGGACCATCCTGGAGAGGCAGACTGTCACAGGGAAAGCAGCTATGAGGATCAGCCACTCCAGGAACTGCCTCGGACACCCCAGTTTTCCCAGACAGAGCATCGATGAGCACGCCAAGGGCTGGGTCCCACAAAGCCTGCCTTCCCCGCAGGGACTCCCAAGGCCGCAGCGTATCTCCCATCTCCCAGTGAAGCAATCTACATAATGAGCCACATTAATATCGAGGCTACCTGAGGCCACTTGTCTCAACCTGGAGCCCAGGTGCCTGTCGCAACGAGCACATAAATGATTATTCAGCTCCCTTCCAACCAGCTGAGCAAAGATTAATGGGGTCTCACTCTGGGATGGCTGCCTAGCTCCCTACTCCCCTGGGGTGGACTCTGTCCCCAGAACAGGTTTTTCAGGAAAACTGACCCCTATGCACCACAAGGGCACTCTTCTGACATGGCAGCTGAAATGCCAAAACAGCCCCAGGGAGTCTGGACCTTGCTCTGGCTCTGGATATTCTTTGAAAGGCTGTTTTGTTAAGCAACATCCTTTGAGCCTTTTTGTATGGGCAAGACACCCTCCAGGCTACTGCAATGCTCTAAGGAAGACCCTCTGACCTCCACTCCAATGTCCTACCATTTCATAAAAGAAAACACATCTAACTGAAAAGATGAATGTGGTGGGTGGGGAGTAGGGCCAGCCTCTACCATGACTGAGCACAGAGAGAAATAGCACCCCTAAAGGTATCACTCCCCTCATTTGAAAGGCTTCCCTAGAGGCTCAGTGGTAAAGAACCCACCTGCCAGTGCAGGAGACTCGGGTTCGATCCCTGGCCTGGGAAGATCCCACATGCCGCAGAGCAAACCGCTGAAGCCCTCCTGTGCCCTAGAGCCTGTGCTCTGCAACGAGGGAAGCCACTGCAGTGAGAAGCCCGCTCACTGCAACTGGAGAACAGACCCTGTTCGCGGCAACTAGAGAAAGCCCATGTAGCAACAAAGACCCAGCACAGCCAAAAATAAACAAATAAAATTATTTAAAAAAAAAAAAAAAAACCAGGACAGGAATTCTCTAATAATTCTCCACGTGGCCCAAGGAGATTCACTCTCCCTCTCTGAACCTTTAATCCTGGGCAAATCCAGGACTAGCTAAGTCCTAGCTTCATTATTCCACCAGGGTCAGTGCAGGCGGGTCTGCCTCCATTGCTCAGATGTTACCCAGGCTTAGTGGGTAACAAGAATGATGTGGATAAAGGTGCCACAGCTGGCTGGCTCTGCACTGAGGAGGGAAGATGGGAGGGCATACAACTGTCGCCAGCAATGAGGGCCCTTCAAGGGAAGACAGGGATTGGAAGGGAGGCAGTTGGAGAAGCAGGGTACATTTTATAGACAACAGAAAAGGCTCAGAGGTGGAGAAACAGGCAAGGTAAACTGAGGTTATGGTGAGAACATGGAAGGGACTCTCAGACCGGTGGCTCTGCCAAACTCCCAGAGCCTTCCTTTCCAGAATTTTCCATCCCCAAAGAGATGAAGCTGCATTGCTCAACTACCGTGCTCAGTTTCTCATGGGTGTTCCACGTCTCCCAGGGATGGTATCAGCGTGGGTCATGGATTACCATATGAATTGA
The DNA here is from genome assembly GCF_032405125.1 of Capricornis sumatraensis. Classification (NCBI taxonomy): domain Eukaryota; kingdom Metazoa; phylum Chordata; class Mammalia; order Artiodactyla; family Bovidae; genus Capricornis; species Capricornis sumatraensis. Next base: position 34,022,169 of record NC_091079.1, read on the forward strand.
CTTTGAGTCTGGAAGGGTTAGCTAGGTACCTACTCATTGTTACCCAGCAGCACACATCTCCCCTCGACCTTTTCTCTTTTGAAGCCCATCCCAGTACTACCTCCATCACGGCTGCACCCTGCATAGGGAATAACTCTGTGTGCAATCCAGGCTCAACCTTTTAGGAGCTATGTGCCCTTATGCAAGCTATAAACCTCAGTTTCCCAACCTGTAAAATAAGAAGTAATCCTAGCACCTATCACAAAGGTTCCCTGGGAGACTCAAATAAGTCTAACACGCGTATAGTCTCTAGAACAGCACTTGCACTTAACATACAATAAATACTGCCTCGATGGTAGGCACGGCCAGTGACTGTGTGTAGTTCTCCTTTTTTCCCTCCTCTGGGAATTTCCTGTATCAGCACAATGCCTTTGCCAGGAGGTGCCCAGGAGAGAAGTGCTGAATAACTGACATGACTTGGACTGGAAAACCTGAGACAGCATTGCACAGAGGCTCCTGCATGGACTTCAAGTCCCACAGCCTGTGTTTGAATTCCAGCCCTGCTAGTTACAAAGAGTGACTTCAGCAAGTTACTTAACCTCAGGAGAGAAGGCTTCCTGGAGGAGGTGATGTCTGCCTCTCACAACATATGGAGGAGTCAGCAAAGGGGAGGAGATGTGAGAAGAATGGACAGTCAAGGCAGGATCAGAGGAACAAAGAGAGCCCCTGAAATATATAAAAGGGATATGCTGACAGGTGAGGCTAGAAAATAGAGCTCAGGTGACTGAAGTCTTGATGGCCAAGCTGGTAAGAATAGGGGATTTCATCTGGAAAGCAATGAGGACCTGGTGAAGGGTTATAAACAAACCACATGATCAGATTTACAATTTTGGAAGCTCTACTCATCTGCCCTCATAAACGTCCCAAATTTCCTTGAGCTTCTATCTCCAAGAGGGAGTCTGCAGAAGGTTAAGGGCACCTCACAGCCACGCAAGGCCCATTTCCTTTATATCACCACAGTTTGAGCCCATTCCTTTAACTCCATGCTATGACTTAACAAAGCTACTTTATCTCTCTGAACCACAATTTCTTCACCTACGAAGTAACAGCAGTTCTGTGGTTGGACTCTTGTAAGGTGAACCTGGGATTCCATCTATAAATGTCTAGTCTAGCACCTGGCCCAGTAGGCAAGCACAGTAAAGGAGCTTCCCTTCCCTCTCCTTTTTCGGAGATGCGTTCTTCCTGTTCCGGGCTGAAAACAAACAATTTCTAAACATGCGCTTTGATTGATTGATTAGATATTTGGTATTTTCCACAACAAAGGTCCGTGTAGTCAAAGCTATGGTTTTTCCAGTAGTCATGTATGGATGTGAGAGTTGGACTATAAAGAAAGCTGAGCACCGAAGGACTGACGCTTTTGAACTGTGGTGTTGGAGAAGACTCTTGAGAGTCCCTTGGACAGCAAGGAGATCTAACCAGTCCATCCTAAAGGAAATCAGCCCTGAATATTCATTGGAAGAACTGATGCTGAAGCTGAAACTCCAATACTTTGGCCACCTGATGTAAAGAACTGACTCATTGGAAAAGACTCTGATGCTGGGAAAGACTGAAGGCGGGAGGAGAAGGGGACTACAGAAGATGAGATGGTTGGATGGCATCACTGTCTCAATGAACATGAGTCTGAGTAAACTCCCGGAGTTGGTGATGGACAGGGAGGCCTGGTGTGCTGCAGTCCATGGGGTCACAAAGGGTTGGACACAACTGAGCGACTGAACTGAACTGAACTCAACTCAACTGATTTTCCACAATCATAGTCTTGACTATCCATGAGTAACTCTGGGGCTCCCCAGGTGGCACTAGTGATAAAGAACCTGCTTGCCAATGCAGGAGACTTAAGAGACATCGGTTCAAACCCTGGGACAGGAAAATCCCTTGGAGGAGGGCATGGCAACCCACTCCAGCATTCTTGCCTGGAGAATCCTGTGGACAGAGGAGCCTGGCAGGCTACAGTCCATAGGGTTGCAAAGAGTTGGACATGACTGAAGCAACTTAGCATGCACACATGCATGAGCAGCTCTGAAGGCCTCTAACATGGTAGTGACTCTGAATTTAGCTGAAGTCTCACATTAGAATTACAGAAGCATAAAGATGGCAAGAAGGGCAAGTCATTTAGCAAATCAATTAGTCAGGTAAAGACTGGGCTGCTCTAATAAAGAGGTCCAAAAATGCAATGGCTTAAACAATATGGAGAATTCTCTTTCATGAAGCAGGCCTGAGGTGAGCTGTCCAGGTCATCCAGGAGGCTCTGCTCCACACAGTCTTTCAGGGACTCAGACTCCCATGTCCCATTGCTCCACCATTCCCTAGACTAGAATAGTGTTGCTGTCTGCCTGGTCCAGATTGAGTCACCATCACAGCTAGGTTCCAGTTGTCAGAGTAAAGCAGGGCTTTGCCCAGTGACCCAAGCCTCAGACCCACAAGTGGCCACATCACTTCTCCTGGCAAGCACTCAGGCTCTGGTGTGTGTATGCTCAGTACGCAGGCGGGGCCAACTCTCTGCAACCCCATGGACTGTAAACCGCCAGGCTTCTCTGTCCATGGAGTTTTCTAGGCCAGAATACTGGAGTAGATCACCATTTCCTTCTCCAGAGGATCATTCCGACCCAGGGATAGAACCTGTCTCTCCAGTCTTGGCGGGTGGATTCTTTACCATGTGCCACCCGGGAAGCCCAATCTCAGGTCCTTGGCCACATCTAACTGCTGAGAAGGTTGGGAAAGGCAGTTAGCTGACCAGCTACAGGCCCAGCTACGATCCTAACAACAGGACAAGTGGAAGAATGGATTCTGGAAGCCAACCCATCAATCTGCCTCCCTGGCTGACCATCAGGCATCTGCAGGATATGAGGCTTTGTTGTAAGTCACCATAGGTGCTTCACAGATGCATACTGCTCACTCAACATGGCGGTTTACAATCTGGGGGAGCGGATAAGCCATTAGACAGGATGCTGTCTCTCCAGCTCAGCTACAGACCTTCCATCCCTTGTTTTTATAACCCAGGCCAAATTCACAATTATTTTATATTCTTGGCCCCTGTAGCCATTTGAGTCTGGGCCCTTGTTCTTTAATATCAATTGTAATACTTGTTACTGAGGCTGAGATAATACTATTGAGATGTTATTCATACCACCCATCATGCCACTTATAGGGCTATGTTATGTGCCATATCCTTTCATCCCAGTCGGCTTGCTGCTCACCAAAACCAGTGTTCTTCTCTTCACCCTGGGCACACAGCTAGACTACATTTCCCAGCCTCCTCTGCAGCCAGGTGTGGCCATGGGACTGAGTCCTCTCCAGTGTAACATGCATAGAGACATTACTCAGGCCTGGCCCGTAAGACCTGCATGTACTCTTTAACTTCTGGTTGAAGGGATGGCTAGAATGACCTCCAGGGTGACCTTAGGAGCGACATCAGTTTTCCCAGATGATTACATGGAGAACAGCTAGCACCAACTTGAAACCTAGGCTGTAATATGAACCAAAAACCCTTTGTTAAACTATATACATTTGGGGCCTATTTGTTACCACAGTTAGCCCATCCTAGCCAGTACACTCCATTTTATAAGTGTAGCAATGGGCACACAGAAAGGTCAAGACATCTGTTCAATGTCACAAAGATAATGTGGAATGCAGGGGTTCAAACCCAGACCCACCTGTGTTCCAGATAACTCCTATGCCTTATCTTTTAGCCAGGTTTGTTGAGGTATTAGTTACATGCAACAAAAATGATCTTTCTTAAGAGTACAGTTTCATGACTTTTGATAAATGTAGTCATACACCCATTAATGCAATCAAGATACAGAACATTTCTGTCATTCCCAAAAGGTCTCCTGTGCTTTTTGGCAGTCAGTCTCCTTCTATTCATTCCCTCTTTCCCCAGCCCTTGGCAACCATTCATCTGATTTCTGTCTCTGCGCTTTTGGAATCACAGAATATGTGGCCTTTCAAGTCTGGCTTCTTTCACTAAGCATAATGATTTTCATATTTGCCCATGTTGTCTCATATATCAGGAGCTTATTCCTTCACTGAGTAGTATCCAAGTTCATGGAAGTACCACTATTTGTTTACCAGCTGATGAAGATCTGGGTTTTTTCCAGGTCAGGGCTGTTACAAGCACAGTTTCTATGAATATTCACATACAGGTATATGTGTGGACTTATATTTTCATTTCTGTGCAGACTGATGGATCCGAGAGAAAGTATACGTTTACCTTCATACGAAACTGCCAAAGTATTTTCCAAAGTGATTTCCCAGATTTTTACGAACATGTCACCAAAAGTGAAAAATGAAGCCCTTGGTTCAACCACAACATGATCCAAAGCAAAAGCTTTAATAACCAGGAAGACAGTGCTGAAATGTGTCCAAAGACATCAAAACGATGAAGCGCCATATGCCACTTTACCTTCCAGGAGCCCAAGACACTGTGGCTCCAGAGGCAGCCCAACTAATGGAGGATGAGCATCCCCAGGAGAAATAAGCTTGACCCCTGAGAAGGCAATGGCACGCCACTCCAGTACTCCTGCCTGGAAAATCCCATGGGCGGAGGAGCCTGGTAGGCTGCAGTCCATGGGGTCACTAGGAGTCAGACACGACTGAGCGACTTCACTTTCACTTTTCACTTTCATGCATTGGGGAGGGAAATGGCAACCCACTCCAGTGTTCTTGCCTGGAGAATCCCAGGGACGGGGGAGCCTGGTGGGCTGCCGTCTATGGGGTCGCACAGAGTCGGACACGACTGAAGCGACTTAGCAGCAGCAGCAGCTGGGCCGTCAAGTTGGTCTGGCCATGAAGTTGACTATAGAGATCAAGGCCACACTGGTGTTCACCAAGGATGATATCAAGGTCGATAAGTGTGAGGTCAAACACACTGTGGAGAAGCTCTACTACCTTGATCAGCCACAGCCAACACTCTGACCAGCTCTCATAGTGAGGAAACAGTGTGCATTCAATCCCTGCCTATAGTACTTTGGATGCTTAAAACAAACAAACAGAAAAAGTTGTGATCATCTAGTCTGAGTTTGGTTGGCTAATTCTAAAAATAATATGCTTTTTCTTTTTACTGTCTTAAAAATAAAAAGCATTTACTCTGTTTTGCATTCTCACCAGAAATGTGCAAGAATTCCAGTTGCTCCAAATTTTTACCAGCAGTTGGCATTGTCAGTCTTTTGAACTTTAGTCATCCCAGTGTCTGCATATTAATATTTCACTTTGGTTTTAATGGACATTTCACTGATGGCTAACAGTGTAGAGCATCTTTTCATGGACCTCCTAGCCATTTGTACATATTCTTTGGTAAAGTGTTTATAAAAAAATAATCTTTTGGGCATTTCTTAATTAGATTGTTTTCATCACAAATACTTTCTCCCAGATTGTGGCTTATCATCTCATTTCCTTAATAGTGTCTTTCAAAGGGCATACGTTTTCATTTTGATGAAGTAGAATTTATCATTTTTTTCTATTATGGTTTGTGTTTTTCTGTGCTGTCAGTTTTTTTATATGATTTAAAATTGTGTTTAGGCCTCATCCAGAGAACTTTCTCTGCAAGATGAAATTGGATGTTTTTAGAAGGCTAAATTTACACATCAGATTTACTTGGGGGAAGGGAGTAGGGAGGGAGTAAGTGACTTTTCATTTCGTGTGTTGTGACTTTTTAAAATTTGTGCTTATGACACTAATCACCAAGTGAGAAAGAAAAAATAATAGGGTAATTTGAAAAGGCAGGTCAGAAGTTTTGTGAGCATTAGATTCTCTTAACAGAAGCCTGATTAAGGAGGTAAAAGAGGATGGAGTCTTGCTAAACGAGCAGAACATAAAAACAAGGCCCACAGGCCTGGCACAAACTATCTGAAACCTGCAGGCAGGTCTCCAACCCACAACCTACACTTGACCAAAAGAAAATGATTTCTACTGCTCAACGAGGCTCCCTCCGGGAAGGGCCATTTATTCCCTTCCATGCTAGGCGGACTTTAATAAGCAAAGCACACAACTTCTTGCAAACAGCCCAGGCAGGGGGGTTAACTCATTATTTCCCTGCTATTACAACCAGTCAGATGATTCTGGAACAATCTGAGTCCCAGTGTAGCAGGAGGGGCCAACAGTAGATCACAGATTTCCCATGGCTCTTGCCGTGTCCTACTGGCTGCAGAGCTCATTGGAGCCAGCCCAAGGAATTTTGGGGTTGACATTATGTGGCTGCCAAGCCTACAACTGCTGACCCGGGCTAATTTGAGACGGCATCCGTGCTTGCTGCTGTGTTATGGGTTCATTCCGTAGCCATTCCCATCAGGGCTTGTCACAAAAAATGGCACAGAAGGTCACATGGTCTGGACTCATTGAAAGTAAAAGGCTGTCTGTCTAAATCTGGATTTTTAAAGAAAGAGACACACTAGGTAATAAAAAAGAGAGTCCCTGAACTTTGATGTTGGAAGGCTAGAGTTAGACTTGCCACATTTACTAGCTGTGTGACCAAGAGCAATGTATTCCACCTCCCTGGTCCTCAGTTTGTTGTTTAGTTGTTAAGTTGTGTCCAACTCTTTGCAAAATCTATGGCTATACCCCGCAAGGCTCCTTTGTTCATGGGATTTCCCAAACAAGAATACTGGAGTAGGTTGTCCTTTCCTTCTCCAGGGTATCTTCCTGATCCAGGGATCAGATCCGTGTCTCCTGCATTGCAGGCAGATTGTTTTACTGCTAACCACCTGGAAAGCCTCAGTCTCCTCACCTATAAAACAGGAATTGATGAAATCACAAAGAGTACATGTAATGATGCCAAAGTGCCCAGCTCAGCTAGCCCCTGGCCCACAGTGACCTCTTAGTAAATATGAGTCCCCTCGCTGCCCCTCTCTCTTCTTTCCCCTACAGATAGTTGGAGAGCAAGTCAGTGAAATAAACAGCTAGTTAATACTCAGCCCCCTCAAATGTTAAGTTGGAGCAGCCATTATGGAAAATAGTATTGATATTCCTTTAAAAGCTAAAGATAGAGCTACTATATTATCCAGCAATCCCACTCCTGGGCATATATCTGGAAAAGACAAAAACTCTAATTCCAAAAGCTACATCCATCCCAGTGTTCATAGCAGTACTATTTACAATAGCCAAGATATGCCTGCGTGCCGACTCTCTGCGACCCCATGGACCATGGCCCGCCAGGCTCCTCTGTCCAAGGGATTCTCCAGGCAAGAATACTGGAGGGGGTTGCCATTCCCCTCTCCAGTGCTAAAGTATGAAATGAGTGAAGTGAGTGAAGTGAAGTCGCTCAGTCGTGTCCGACTCTTGGCAACCCCATGGAGTGTAGTCCGCCAGGCTCCTCTGTCCATGGAAGCAACCTGAATGTCCACCAACTGACAAATTAAGATGTGGTGTGTATACACATTGGACTACTACTCTGCCATAAAAAGAATGAAAATATTGCCATTTGCAGCAACGTGAATGAACCTAGAGCTTATCATACTTAGTAAAGTAAGTCAGACAGACAAAGGCAAATAAATATTGTGTGTGGAATCTTAAAAAGTGATAAAAAATGAACTTATTTACAAAACAGAAATAGACTCACAGACATAGAAAGCAAATTTATGGTTACCAAAGGGGAAAAGAAGGAGGGGGAGGGATAAATTAGGAGTTTAGGAATTAACTGATACAAACTACTATTTTTAAAATATAGGTAAACAACAAGAATTTACTATATAACCCAGGGGAAAATATTCAATATCTTGCAATAATAGGAATAAAATAAATCTGAAAAAAATAAAAGTAATAAAATAATCTGAAAATATGTATGTATGTGTAAATAACTGAATCATTTTGCTGTGTACTTGACACTAACACAATACTGTCAATCAATTAGACTTCAATTAAAAAAATTTTTTTAATCTCATCCCCTTCATAGTTGTGAACATGGACATATTGTATGACCGCTATGTGTTTCAGCTTTCATATTTTTCAAGAGTGTTCTGAAGGGAGAAACCTGGGCTGGAAATATTGATCTGGGCAACATCAGCAGCGAAAGCAGAAGCAGCTGCTTAAGTGAAGTGAGTTCCAAGAAGAGAAGCAGAGTGAAGTTAGAACAGGGAATATAAGAGCCCTCAAGGGTCAGCTGCAGGGTAGAGTGAAAGTTGAAGGAAACAAGAAGAATGGGTCCAGCAAGTGCCCAGTGAAATGTGGAAGCAACACAGAGCACTAGGAAGAAAAGACCTAATACATCCCCAGGGTACTTGGCACTCAGGAGCTTATTTATTTCAGGGAAGAGATGGAGGTAAAGGTGGTGGAACCATGAGGTAGGTAGACTCAAGTTGTGTCCAAGTTGAAAATGATGAGGGGAAAGGAACTATAATTAAAAAGCTAGACTGGCCCAGTGGTTAAGACTTCACCTTTCAATGCAGGGGGTACTAGCTCAATCCCATGCAGGGGGTACTAGCTCGATCCTAAGCTCTCATATGCCTCATGGCCAAAAAACAAAACATAAAGCAGAAGCAATATTGTAACAAACTCATTAAAGACTTTTTAAAAGAGGGAAAAAAACTAAAGCCAGTAGGGTTAAGTCATAATGTCAACACAAGGAAGATTTGGTTCATTAAAACGTCACAGGAAGGAAAGGGAGAAGATAAGGAGAGAAAGACATCAGGAGTTTTGCAGGGTCAATGTGGGAAGCCAACATCCAGGTCACCGCAGTGTTTGGTGAAACCCTTTACAGGGGGCCATTGGATTAACTTGCACAACATTGACTCCTGAGTGATAGAGAGCAAGGTCAGGGTGGTAAACAGCGCTGGTGACGCTGTGACATGGCACTGAGCCAGGGAGGGAGTGTGTACCTGGGCTTCCACCTGAAGCGCCAATCTCTAGGAGGTGCTAGGAGCAGGGGGAAGATGCAGAGTCACTGGATTTGTCTAAGGGCTGCTCACAAGGATGATCCAGTTATGAGTTCAGTTCAGTTCAGTCGCTCAGTTGTGTCTGACTCTTCATGACCCGGTGGACTGCAGCACACCAGGCTTCCCTCTCCATCACCAACTCCCAGAGCTTGCTCAAATTCATGTCCATCAAGTCAGTGATGCCATCCAACCCTCTCATCTTCTGTCGTCCCCTTCTCCTCCTGCCTTCAATCTTTCCCAGCATCAGGGTCTTTTCCAGTGAATCAGTTCTTTGCATCAGGTGGCCAAAGGATTGGAGCTTCAGTTTTAGCATCAGTGAATATTCCAGACTGATTTCCTTTACAATTGACTGGTTTGATCTCCTTGCAGTCCAAGGGACTCTCAGGAGTCTTCTCCAACACCGCAGTTCAAAGCATCAGTCCTTCGTCACTCACCTTTCTTTATAGTCTGACTCCCACAACCATACATGACTACTGGAGAAACCATAGCTTTGACTAGACAGACTGTTGTCAGCAAAGTAATGTCTCTGCTTTTTAATATGCTGTCTAGTTTGGTCATAGCTTTTCTTCCAAGGAACAAGTGTCTTTTAATTTCACGGCTGCAGTCACCATCTGCAGTGATTTTGGAGCTCAAGAAAATAGTCTCTCACTGTTTTCATTGTTTCCCCGTCTATTTGCCATGAAGTGATGGGACCAGATGCTATGATCTTCATTTTTTGAATGTTGAGTTTTAAGCCAGCTTTTTCACTCTCCTCTTTCATTTTCATTAAGAGGCTCTTTAGTTCCTCTTTGTTTTCTGCCATAAGAGTGGTGTCCTTTACATATCTGAGGTTATTGATACTTCTCCCGGCAATCTTGATTCCAGTTTGTCCTTCATCCAGCTCAGCATTTCGCATGATGTACTCTGCATATAGTAAGCAAGGTGACAATAAACAGCCTTGACACACTCCTTTTCTAGTCTGGAACCAGTCCATTGTTCCATGTCCAGTTCTAACTGTTGCTTCATGACCTGCATATAGATTTCTCAGAAGGCAGGTAAGGTGATCTGATATTCTCATCTCTTTAAGAATTTTCCACAGTCTGTTGTGACCTACACAAAGGCTTTAGTGTAGTCAATGAAGCAGAAGATTTTATGGAATTCTCTTGCTTTCTCTATGATCGAACTTGGACCATAAGGGTGGACACCATCTCCACTCCCCGCTGGAATCTGGGAAGGTCATGGGCCATCAAGGAGAGCAGAACAGGAGGAGGAGCAGAGAATTCTGAGATCTGGGGAGAAAGCGCAATCGTTTGGGGATCTCATGTCTCTCTTGTCCTTTGCAAAGTACTTTCACTGGTATTATTTTAATTTTGGAAGGATTAGTTCCATTGTACAGAACTGGGAAACAGCTGGCTTATTCAAGATAACACAGTGGGGAGTGGCAGGGCTGGGATGGAGACCTCTATTTCTGTGATTCATGGTTCAATTCTCTCCCTACCAGGGCGCTTCTGAAATCACCCAAACATACATTTCTTAAGTACTCTGGTGTGCTAGGCACCACGTGAAGGCATTGACAGTGAATTTCACGAGTGGCAGACGTGTTAGTTGTTTGCCCAACACCCACTCCACACTCTTTGTTGCTACTGAACTCTGATTTAATTTGAGGTATCAACATGTATTTGACTGGACCAAACAACGCACGACAATCCTACTTCTCAGTTTCCTTGCAGCTTAAGGGTGTAAAGTGACCCATTTCTGGCTAACAAGGTATAAGGAGAAATCCCCCAGGCAGGGTTTCTGAGAAGACCATACTTAAAAAAAATTTTTTGGCCATCTCAGTTCTCTGACTAGGGATTGAACTCAGGACACAGCAGTGAAACCACCGAGTCAGTGCTGGACAGCCAGGGAACTCGCCTCTACTTTCTTGAGAAAAAGGGACAGGCTCAGCTGTGTCCCCCAGCTTCCTTCTGCTTCCCTAGTCCCCTTTCCCCTGCCTCACTCTTGACATGGGGCCTCGGGATGCCAACCTTGCATCCTGCAACCGTGAGACCACAACACCAGGTTGTGGAAGATGAAGAGAAGAATTCATACCTCTGGCAGCATTGCTGAACAGCTGAACCAGTACCCGTGTCCCCCACAAAACCTTTATTGACTCTAGCCCTTGGTGCTAGACTTCCTATTACCTGCGGATGAATGTATTATAATGGATAAGCAGGCCCACTCAGGGAGGCAGGCCCCAAAACCGATAATCCAACTGGATTCTATTCCATTCTATTTATTTGTGTGTTTACGGATACCAGGTGCCATGGCCAATTTTCACCTTGACTGGATCACAGATACTTAGTCAAACGTCATTCTGGTTGTTTCTGTGAAGATGTTTTTGGATAGGATTAACATTTAAATTTGGAAGACTGGGTAAAACAGATTGCCCTGCCTAATGCTGGTGGGCCTAATCCAATCAGTTGAAGGCCTGACTAGCTCAAAACCTTGACTATTCCCCCAATGAAAGGGATTCCTCCTGCTTGACAAGCAAGGACATTGAGGTTTTTTTTTTTTTTATTTTCCTGCCTTCAGGCTCAAACAGAAACATCAGCTTTCCTGGGTCTCCAGTTTGCCAGCTGCAGATCTAGGAACTTGAGAGCCTAGATAATTATGTGAGCCAATTTCAATAAATAAATAATAGATAGGTAGATTGACAGATAAATCCTATTGGCTCTGTTTCTCTGAAGGACCTTGAATAATACATCAGCTGTCTTTTTTTTTTCCCCCTACAAACACTTGTATCTAGACAGTCAGAGCAGTTATTTTCACAATAACCCAGAAATGGAAATAGCTCATGTGTCTATCAACAGGAGAATGGACAAACTGTGATATATCCATACAATGGAATACTGCTAAGCAATAAAAAGGAACCGCTATTGGTACACGCAAAATCATGGAAGCATCTCAAAAGCATTACGCCAAGGAAACAAAGCCAGATCTACAAGACCACATACTATATGGCTTCATTTATATGAAATTTTAGGAAAAGGTGACTCTGATATATAGTGGTTATAAGCAGATGAGTAGTAGCCAGGATCAGGTACAAGGCAACTTTGGCATCATAGAAATATATTCCCTATTGTTATTATAGTGGTGGTTACGTGGGTGTATACACTTGTCAAACTCATTAAACTTTAGTTAAAATGGATGGACTTTATGTATGTAAATTTTACCTCATTAAAGTTGGCAATGAAAAACAACATTTTTTTAATTTGTGGTGGGTCACATAGATAGAGATAATCCAAATACATATAAATAAAGAAGTAGAGGAAAGAAACACTGAAGGTCAGATAAAGCCAGGGAGAAAATCACTTCACAAAATATATACATATCAATCACTTAACCAGGTGCAGCTAAAAGTTGGGATTTGAGCTTCCCAGAAGCCAAAGCAGAAAAAGAAATATTCACAAGCTTTCATATGTCCATAAGAGAAAATCATAGCGTGCATAAAATAGAATTGGATCACAGATGGGGACTTTGCTGATAGTTCAGTGGCTAAGACTTGGATCTTCCAATGTAGGGGGCCCAGGTTCGATCCCTGGTCAGGGAACTAGATGCCTCATGACGCAGCTAAGAGTTGGCATGCCGCAATGACGATCCCACTTGCCACAGCTGAGACTCGGCACAGCCAAATAAGTAAATTAATTTTTTTACAAAAGTTGGACCATAGAGATACGGTGGCTTCTGAGTATGACGAGAACACAGAGAAGGAGGTGACTAACTCTGTTTGGGAAAACCAGGAAATGCTGCAGAAATGAGGGTAGAGGGGAAAAACAGCTAATGCTGACTATTCAGGGAGCATGGATGTGAGACGGGTGGGATTGGACTTCTGCATGGGAAACAATCAGCCTAACTCATTTCCTAGATGTCCTTCAACTCTGAAGTGCTGGGATCAGAGGTCACATTCTCAGGAAGCAGGAAGAAGGCTGGGGCCTCAGGAAGGAACCGTTCCCCCCGCAGCCAGGAGGGGCATGTAATCTATTTACCCATGAGTGGGCCACAGACCCATCCAAAAGAGGCACAGACCCCAGCCAGTCCTGGTCTGGAAGGCCTTTGTCGGGTCAGCACTCACCCTTTAGCTGTTGGATGGTGGGGTGGTGGGGTTCCCCAGGGAGGCTCAGAGCCTTGGGGGAGGCAAAGGAAGCGGCAGACCCTACAGAGCATTTTCATATTTTAGCAGGCACTCCCTGCCCACACGGATGACCTCTCCTCCCTTCCGCTGCCAGAGTCATGCCTGATTATCACCAGCTAATGAGAATTCCTGGGCTTGGTCAACGGCCCACATTCAGGAATTTGCTATTCATGAGAAATGTCAACTTTACGAAAATGCGCCCTGTGGGTCAGCTCTTTTTCCCACATTCAGGGTTTACAGCTGACGGGAGTTTGTTTCACATGATCTGCTGATGGGGGAAGAGGTCGTAATCCAGGAAACTGCTCTGGCAAATCACCCCTGAGCCAGCAGAGCCTTCTGGAACATTCTTTTTATGTTTCCCCTTAGAAACCACTTGGAAAGGGAAGCGTTGGGATTTAAACAAGGCTCCAGTGGAAGACGTGGTGCCCAAAGGGATAACAGAGAAGACAGAGGAAACCACCACAACCTGAACTCATTTTTCCCAGTGTGGACACAGAACGGCTGCTGGATTGAGAGGAATACTAGAAACTTCACAGGAACTGCAGGGTGATGAGATGAGAACTGTTATTCAGGAGTATGACATTTCATGATATGACATTACTTTATTCATTGATAGGACTGAAAGTATTAAGTCCCCTTTGCATAAGTCAGACAGAGGAGAAATATATGGCATCGCTTATATGTGTAATCTAAAATAAAATGATATGAATGTGCTTATAAGACAGAAAGAGACTCACAGACTTAGAAAACTAACTCAGGGTTGCCAGGAGGAAGGGACAGTTAAGGACTTTGGGAAAGTCATGTACACACTGCTATATTTAAAATGGATAATCAACAAAAACCTATTGTATAGCACAGAGAACTCTGTTCAATGTTATGTGCCAACCTGGATGGTAGCCGGGTTTGGGAGAGAATGGATACATGTATATGTTTGGCTGAGTCCCTTCACTGTTCATCTGGAACTATCACAACATTGTTAGTCAGCTACACCCTAATACAAGATGGTTTTGGTGTTAAAAAATAAAATTAAAAATAAAAAATTCCACTTTGTATCACACGCACACTTTCTGGCCCTGAGTAAATGGCAGGACTCATTTCAACAAAGCACCCACCCCTTGGAGAGCACTGCCCTACGCCTGGTCACTTGACTTAACTTTTTTGCTCGTAAACTGACTTTTGGACCAACAGACTTACCTGCATAAAGATAGCAGTGCCATCATACGGAGTCCAGCAGGGCCTGTCAGGATATTTCTGAAGGTGAACTTTCTTTTGTGAGGAGACTCTGGATTTTGGGGGTTTGGCATAATAATTCTGGATGGAGCCATGCACAGGAAATACTAAAACGCTACAAGCTCTCTTGGAGAGAACAGGAAGTGCTGGGCTCCCACTGGCCCCTGCCCCGTCGCCCACACCCTTCCCCATCAAGCAGTGCTGGCTCTCCTCAAGGGCCCACCAGCCCCTGCCAAGTTCCAAAGAACCACAACAGCACAGAGTCAACTAAATCCTAATGACTGGGTTTGTGTGGCACCCCGAGGTTGACAAGGGCTCTCAACCAAGCCCTTGACAGCCCAACAAGGTTCAGAAGGCTTTACCAAGACTGGGAAACAGGGGCCCAGAGATGCGCCCATCACACAGCTAGTTGAGGGGGAAATCATCTAGTTATCAACACATCGGTCTGTGCAGTCAGAGGAATCTCGCTGAAACCCTGGTAACTGTGCTCAGCTTATTACCTCACTCCCTGGAGCTGGTCTTCTCCCCTGCAAGAGGGCACAGGCTCCAGGAACAGAGTTTGGGGGCCACCCTGCCAGGGGTCTCAGCTCCATCATGTACCAGCTGTGTGACTGTAGGCAGATTACTTAACCTCTCTGTGCCTGAGTCTCCTCTATAAAGTGGGGGTGATATTGGTACCCACAGCACACATAACACAGTAACTCTCACAAGCATATGTAGGGAGAAAGAAGCCAAACCCAAAGGGCCATGCTGCGTGATTCATTATATTTGATAATCAAAAATAAGCCAACTGCTTAATGAGCATAGGATTTCCTTGCAGAGTGTTGAAAATGTTTTGGAACTGCATAGAGCTGGTGGTTTCACAACCCTGTGAATGAACTAAACACCGCTGGATTGCGCATTTTAAGTGGTGATTTTTGCCATGTGAATTTCACCTTAATTAAAAACATTTTTTTTTTAATAGACCAAACTCATCTTCAGTAATGCATGTCAAAAGAGAGATCACTTGGAGATGGGGAGATGGTAAAAACTCGGAGAGGCCACAAGGGAGCCTGCTGGAAAATGTCCTGTATCTTAATGTGGGTGCTGGTGATAGCAGAGGTAAAAACCGATCGAGCTCCATGCTTGAGATGCATGCACTTAGAGGGCTGTTATAAAAAGTAAATGAGGGCACCCTCAGCAAGCTCTTTAAACAGTTCTGGCACATAATAAACGCTCAAAAATTTGTAACTCCCATTCGTAGCATTATCTCTTACTGTTAGAAGGATTGGATGAAGCAATACACACAGGCATTTAGTATAGGAGCTGGCTTTTCATACAGCCTCCCGATAGAGGCAATTTTCACTCATTTAGAATTGAACCCAAACTTTCTGGCTTAAGATTCAGAGTGTTTTGCAAAGCACCATGCTGCTCACTCCTGGGGGTCGGTTTGACATTAGTTCTGTGGGGAAGAAAAGCCCAAGACTTAAGGACTAGGGGTTGGTACCACATAGCACTCCCTCTAGACAAACTAGGTTACTTCCCCCTGGCCCGGGTACAAAGCAAACCATTTGCCATCACACAGGCAGAACGTGGAAAGGAAAGGCTTCTCCCATTCACCTGAAGGCTGATGGTATATGGGGAGAGACTGTCCTTGTTAAATCCTGCTTTCACTGGGCCCTGACAAGCAGAGCCTATCCAGCGTGTTAAAATGCTCATTCTATTTGCCTCCTATGCTGCCGGGTTACATTTGATTGGCAAGCGTCACACAAAGCTGAAAGCATGACACCCTCCCTCCGTTGAGCCACTGAGTCTCAGGTGTCAATACATCCTCACCTCTCAGCCTCCATTCATTGTGTGTGTGGCCTTCCAAATTCAGCTCTCTGCAGACGTCAGTTCTGCTTTAGGGCTTGGTTGTCTTTTCAGCCCAAGAAGAGCTCCTGGAACTTAATAATAGTGACTTAAAAATGCCCGAGGAAGGAAGGGAGAGAGAGTCGGGGGCTTCCTGGCCAGGCAGACCTTTCAGAACAGAGTCATTTCCCTACCTTCTGATCCAAAGAAGATTTGTTCAGGAAGAAAACCCTGAAGCAGAAAGAGGCTGATCTCGAGTGCAAAAGGCAATGGCTTCCTGGTTCATTCTGAGTCCATTTAGAAAAAGTTATCAAGATTCAGAAATTGCAGTAATTTTTGCTTTGAGTGGGCGGGAAGTGGAGGGGAGGGTGCTTAGGTACAAAAAGAGTTTGTGTAATTTTTTTGTTTGTGTAATGTTTTTGTTTTATTTTCACCCTTATCTCTTATCAGCATGATAATTTCACAAGCATAGAGTGTCAACCACAACACATTTTCATCTAAACTAACTGAATTTAGATTTTAAAAGTAAGTACAACTTCTTACTCCATGGTCTTCCTCCCCAAAACCCAGAACTCCAGAACTGAACATGAGAAAAGCATCAGGCAAATCCCAATTGAGGAACAGTCTAGAAAATATCAGACTGTTACTCCTCAAACCTCATTAAAAGGTCAAACTCAAAAGGTCATCAAAAGCAAAGAAAATTCTAGAAACTTTCATAGTCAAGAGGAGCCTTAGGAGACTCAAAACTAAGTGTAATGTGTTATCATACATGGGATCCTGAAACAGGAAAAGGACATTCAATAAAAACTAAAGAAAGCTAAATAAACTGGATTTTTAATTATTAATATTGGTTCACTAATTGTACAAAAAAGAAAAAAGTCCCATTCTAATATAAGGTATTAATAATAGAGAAAACTTGGTGTAGAGATTATGAGAACTCTCTGAACTATCCTTGCAATTGATCTGTAACTCTAAAACTATCCTACAAAAAGGAGCTTATTAAAAGTTTTTCCTCTACAGAACATTGTCCAAAATGTCAGTAACCCAGTCCCACTCCCCACTCCCTTCCAAAATGTACCTGGTCGTCAAGACTTTAACACCTCAGAGATGTCACCTCTCTTGTGTTTCTAACCCCAAAGTGCCAGACCACCACTCACTTAAGGTCAAAGACAATTGGTGGGGTGGGGGGGCGGTGTAGGACGGGAAAACAACCACTGCCTGGACCCACCATTCCTTCATTTCAAAAATTAAAATGGGTTTAATATGTTTAGCTGCAAACTAACAATTTACTTATTCCAGGTGTCCAAACTTGACAATTTTATCATGTACAAGACATGGAAGCAACCTAGATGTCCATCAACAGATGAATGGATACGAAAGCTGTGGTACATATACACAATGGAGTATTACTCAGCCATTAAAAAGAATACATTTAAATCAGTTCTAATGAGGTGGATGAAACTGGGGCCGATTATACAGAGTGAAGTAAGCCAGAAAGAAAAACACCAATACAGTATACTAACGCATATATATGGAATTTAGAAAGATGGTAACAATAACCCTGTATGCGAGACAGCAAAAGAGACACAGATGTATAGAACAGTCTTTTGGACTCTGTGGGAGAGGGAGAGGGTGGGATGATTTGGGAGAATGGCATTGAAACATGTATAATATCATACAAGAAACAAATTGCCAGTCTAGGTTTGATGCAGGATACAGGATGCTTGGGACTGGTGCACTGGGATGACCCAGATGGATGGTATGGAGAGGGAGGTGGGAGGGGGGTTCAGGATTGGGAACACATGTACACCCGTGGGGGATTCATGTTGATGTATGGCAAAACCAATACAATATTGTAAAGTAAAAATAATAATAATAATAATAAAATAAAAATAAATAAAAGCTATTGTGATTTTATTGCATGCCAAGCATCAAGAAATATCCATGAGAAAGACAGATGCAGATTCCTCTCTCCTGGGACTGCAGGTTACATTCTAGGATGCATGATAGACATTTGGGCCAGGGAGGGGATGAGGGTATGGTGGTGACCAAGAGACCTTCTGCTCAGGGTTTGCTTCAGGTGCAGTGACAGGTGGTCAGGCACCATCTGCACCCTCTGCCCTGACCTCTCTTTGGACCAGAGAGATGGTTGACTGAGGTTTGATACAGCCTACAGCCTACAGATTACAGATTTTATCAGCCCAGTTGATTGGGGGCTTGAATTTGGCCCTGAAGGCAAGGAAAAACTTCTTCAGGTACCTCCATTACTTCAGCGAGTCATTAACAACTTTTCATTAGACAAATACTCCTTGAGAGTCCACTGAGTACCAGCCACTGCACTAAGTGAGGGTGATCCTGCAAGGTAAGTCTCATGGAGATCTAAGTCTTAGCATGAGACACAAACCGGAAAACAGACTGGGAAGACACGGCCTGAGGGTGCTGCACTGTAGCAATAGCGACCTGCAAGCCTTCCCCAGGCCAGCACCCAGGAATAACGCTTTTTAAAAATCAACTTTAGGTACCTCCTTGGTGGTCCAGAGTTTAAGACTCCATCCTGCCAATTCAGGGGGCACGGATTTGACCCCAAGTCAGGGATTCCATGCGCTGTGGGGTGTGGCAAAATAAATCAACGGGTGTCACTTACAAAAGGAAAATGCATCTGTTTGAAGTGTTCCTAAACACTTGAGTGAGTCGATGAGTCTGGCATATGTATAGGACTGTGTAACCACCATCACGAGTATGAGCTAGAGTCATTTTATCACCTTAAAAATGTCCTTTGTTAGTTCTAGAAGCCCTTTTGCAGATTACCTGTGAACAGGGCTTCCCTTGTGGCTCAGCTGGTAAAGAATCTACCTGCAATGCAGGAGACCTGGGTTCGATCCCTGGGTTGGGAGGATCCCCTGGAGAAGGGAAAAGCTACCCACTCTAGTACTCTGTCTTGGAGAATTCCATGGAATGTATAGTCTATCGGGTCGCAACGAGTCAGACACAACTAATTGACTTTCACTTTCACTACCTGTGAATAAAGAGAGTTTTACTTCCTTCTTTTTCAAAAAAAATTTCCTTCGGGTATCTTTGTACTCATTCCCCGTCTCCTCCACCCCCAATCCCTGGAAACCACGGATCAGCTTTGCTAGCTTTCCTAGTACTTCCTGGAATCACACAGTCTTTTGTTTCTGGCCCTTTTCATTTAGCCTCCTGCCTCTGAGAATCATCCACATTTCTGGGTATCAGTACAGTCCTTTTTGTTGCTAAGCAAAGTTCTGCCTTATGGATGGACCACAGGTGTTTTATCCATTCACTAGCTGATGGACACTTGGGTTCTTCCAGTTTGCGGCTGTCATAAGTAAAGCTACTACTGACCTCAGTCATAAAGGACACTGAGGGTTAGTCAGGAAATAATATTCTAGAAAAGGAGGCCAGCAAAGGGAAGAAGATGAAGAAAGACTGCAGGAAGAGAGAGGAATGGCCACGGAACCAATGCTAAGGGAAGACATTGAGAAGACACGGCAGAATTTTCAGCAGGAGGTTTGCGGCTTGGAGTTTGCAGATTGGAGTCTGAAGATGACCTGTGAGGGTTGCACCTAGTTGTTTGTGATACCACCAGACATCCAGGAAGGGAGGTTTAATGAGAAAGGAGACTTAAGGAGAACTGTTGAGTACACAGTTGGCATACAACGGTTAAAGCCATGGGTGTTGGTGAGATCACCTAGGCAAGGAACATAGGGTGAGGTGTTATTTGAGGCTCATCCATCTAACCCATGAGCACAGGCTGAGCACAGGACTGCGGTTAAGAACCTGGATTCAGGGCCCAGACTTCTGGGCTTCAAATGTCAGCTGTGTGACATGAGGCAAGTCACTTGATTCTCATTTCCTTTTAAACCATAAAAATGGTTTATAATATACCTACTCATAGGGTAGGTATGAAGATTAACAAAGATTAACTGATATTCATTCAAGCATAGTTCTTAGGACACCATTAGACACTTGCCCATGAGAGGTACTATATGTTAGCTACTGTTAATACAAAAAAGAAAAAAAAAATAAGTTGTAGGAAGCAGGGAGAACTAAATTTAATGACATCTCCATGCATGGCAAGCTGAATGACACTGAGAAATTTAACATCTCTGAGCTGAAAGTCCCTTACCTGAAAAATGAGGATAACTTTTCCTACCTTGCAAATTTATTAGAAGGCATAAATAAGTACCAAGTCAAACGTAGAAGCCATCAGAGACTTCTCTCTACAGGGTTAATTTTTGTTCCCTCCTTGCCTCCTCTGTGTTCCCATGGAACACAATAATTTCCAGAACTTCCCGCTCAACTGCAATAGACTGTTTGCTGATGTATTAGTCAGCTTGAGCTGGGTTATGCTGCTGCGACCAGCTTCCCCTGATTCTCGGTGCCTTGCAAGAACTCAGACCTACTTTTCACTCACCCTACGTGTCCAGCAAGGATTGCTTGCTCCTCTGGTCAGTTTCACTCTGGAACCCAACTGGACAGGACATCCCATTTTGGGAACATTGCTGGTCATCATGAGAAAGAGAAAAGAAAATCATGTTAAGTAAAGTACTGACTTTTAATAAGGTATTTACTTCTACCAAGAAGTAATACACATTCAGCCTTTTCAATGATAATTGTTCAAAAAGAGTGAAACTGCCCCATGGGTGTTAAACATGGGCAATGATGTGCAATCTTCCTAAAGGGGGACAGGAACGCTCTGTCGCAGCTGGTTGTATCTGCTGATAAACCAAGAGCCTCTGGAAGGCAAGGACCAGGCACAAGTCACAGCCACACTCCCAACCTGGCATCCTGCTCTCAAGGTTTGGTGAATTAAGTAAGATTGAGAGTTCTTTTGTTTGGCCTGGAGCATCTAGGTTTCCCCTCCTCCAATGGAAAGCCCTTCTCCAGTCACTGCTCCTGTAGAAAGGGAGTGAGCCTGCTGTCAGTGGAGGGCAAAGCAGTCCCCCTTCCAGGTCACCAGAAGGCAGTGTGTCTGCTAGTGAGGAACCTCCCTCAGCTGCCAGATGCTCCCCAGCTCCCCAGGGGAGCTGTACCAAGCCCCTTCAGTATGTGGGCACAAGACAATCACTCCTCAAGCACTTTGCAAGCATTGTTTCATTTGACCTTCAACGCATGCTTGTGAACCCTCCGAGGCAGACAGGTGGCAGCATCCCCAGTGGGCAGATGAGGCCAGCAAGACAGTGGAAACTAGGACTTCTCTGGCGGTCCAGTGGTTAAGACTGCACACTTAACTGCAGCGGGTGCAGGTTCAGACCCCTGGTTGGGGAACTAAGATCCCATGTACCGGGAGGGCTTTGGGGGCAGGAAAAAAAAAAAGACAACAACAAAAAAAGACAGTGGAAACCCTTGTACACAGCTACCTCCTCCCATCTGTCCATCCTCCGAGGAGATTGTCCTCTGCCTTGAAGCTGTCTTCAGCCTGTCTGGCCCACAGGGGCCTGATCTCCAAGCCAAGGATGGCATTGGCATGGACACCACACAGCACAGCTTCCCAGGTGGCGCGAGTGGTAAAGCATCTGCCTGCCAAAGCAGGAGACGTTAGAGACGCAGGTTCAATCCCTGGGTCAGTAAGATCCCCTGGAGAAGGAAACAGCAACCCTCTCCAGTATTCTTGCCTGGAAAATGCCATGGACAGAGGAGCTTGGTGGGCTACAGCCCATAGGGTCCCAAAGAGTCAGACACAACTGAAACAATTTGGTACGCACACGCAGCACAACCTTTAATGCCACACTGCTGTTCTTCATGGTCTGAGCACATGTCACAGCTCAGCCGTTTCCGATGATAGCCTGCAGCTGGGCAAGTCCCCTCTGCCACGGCTTGGTGCCCTCCAAAGTAAGGATGGCAGCCTCCCAAGCCACCACCCACCTACAACCTTTCCTCCTCTCACGCATTCCACAGCCTTCCACTAGAGTCATCTGCCTAAACACAGCTTGCTGACTTCATTCCCCTACCTCAAGGCCTCCTGAGCTCACCAAGGCAGCAGGACAAAGGCCAGATTCCCATGCCTGGCATGTGAACTCTGGGAGCCAGCCTCAGCCTCCCTTTTCAATCTGACCCTCCGCCCTGCTGCCCCCACAAATATGACACTCCTGGCTGACTTCACTTCCCCCTCCAGAGGCTGGGTTTCTACCTGCTCTATCATCTGCCAGCTGTGTGACCACAGGCAAGCTATTTAACCTTTCTGGCCTTCCATGAAACAAAGATAATAAACATATCTGCCTCCTAGGACTGCTGTGAGGATTTAATGAGTTCAAACTCGCAAAGCATGACAGGTCTTGCCGTAGAATGATGTGCCGTTATGGTCCCCTCCGTGTTTTCTCCCTCCGGTGTCTGCTTCCGCAGCCCCACATCCGCAGAGCACAGGCTTCTGTCCTTCAGAACCCCTCTGACATGCCACCTCCTCCACGAATGCTACCCACACCCCCCGGAGCCCCATGGCGCTGTCTACATTATCTCAACATCATGGTTAAATCTGCTCTCCTTTCACCAGATATCAAGGGCCTGGAGGTGACCCCAAGGCTTGTTCCACTCTGTGACCCCCACAAGCCCCAGCTGAGTTCTTGGCACATAGTGTGGCAACATGATAAGTGAAAGTCCACAGGCTCTGGGGACTGACTGTCTTGGGTTCACACCCTGGCTCTGACACAACTAGCTGTGCCATCCTGGGTAAATGACTTAACTTCTCTGAGCCCCAGTTGTCACAACAGAAAATGAGGATGACCATCTCAGCCTCACAGAGTTACTGCAGGAATAAGCCCAGTAACCTTTGGACCCCCTGACACAGTGTCTGGTACAGAGGAGACCCTCAATGAAGGTCAGTCTCCTTTTCACCTTTAACCAGGTAAATTCACATCCTCCATGGTTTGAGTGTAAAAACCTAGAGGGCAGGGATCATATGTAGCCCCTACAAATGGGAGACTTTGGGAGCTCGAAGCAGATGCTTCCCAAACACTTGCGCATCAGATATCTGAGTGGTCTGATGAAGGGCAGCGTTGTGGGGACTGGGAGTAAAGGGCAGGATGCAAGCAGGACGACTGGAATGAATTTTTGTTTGTTGCTAACTTTCCTCTGGGCAAAGCCTCTACATCATACCTCCTTCTTTCATTTTTAATAGATAGTTTTAATAAGTCTATATTCATTTTGGAAACTGAGTCAATAGTCAAAACCTTCCAAAAACGACATCTCCAAGATCACTAGATGCTTTCACTAGTAAATTACACCAAACATTAAAGGAAGAAAGGATATGGATTCTCCACAATTTTTTCCAAAAAATAAAAGCAAAGGAGCACTTCTTAATTCATTATATGAGGCTAGTATTACCGCAGTAATAATCATATCAGGTTGACGGGCCGTTCTGTTTAGATCATCTCTGTCCTAATGATTTTCTGCCTGCTTGATCTACCAATCAGAGAGGGATGATAATGACTCCAACTATATTGGTCAATTTGTTCATTTCTCTTACATTTCTAAATGTTTTCCTCATCTCCTTAAAGTGGAATGAACTTCACGGCTGCCAAGGCCTTCCTGTCCCACTGTCACCTCCAGAAGCTGTGACATACTGAAGCTCCAGAGAACAGTCAGATCCAGCAGAGGCTGCCTTGCGGCTGCAGGAAGGAGAGGGAACACCGTCTCGTCTCGACTGCAGCTCTATCTGACTTGCTGGGCATGGCCGTCCCTGCAGGCTGCATTCCGTGGCCCCATGCCAGGCTGGTGTGTAATACTCTCCAGTCACCCTCTTGTTACCTAACGCTTTCCTAATCTGCAGTTTACGCAAGACGAGTACAAATCTCTGAGAAACACCAAGAGAAACACGGACCAGGCACCTCCCCAGCTGGCCTGCACCCTCCTTTGGAGCTGGCAATTTCATCTTGAAGGTACTTGCTTTTCGTTACCATGTGGGCTACTTGGTACGTGACTTGGAGCCCCACTTCTTACACAAGGCTCCCCCCAATCTGTACCTTCAGCCCTTCTCAGCCATCACTCACACTGGACTAAAAAGTATGCTACGTGGAACGGTGGGCAAAGTTTTACATGATTCAGTAAAGCAGATCTTTTAATAAATAGTGCTGGAAAAATTGGCCGATCAAAATTTAAAAAAAAAAAAAAAAGCCTTAACCTTTAGTTCACATCATGTATGAAAGTTTGCCCAATCTCAAGATGGATCATTGACCCAAATAGAAAACCTAAAACTATAAAACTTTTACTAGAAAATAAAAGTAGGATAAAATCTCTATAACATTGAACTAGGCAAAACTTTTCTTAGAAAGTACATGAACCATAAAAGGAAAAAAGGGGGTAAATTGGGCTTTAAAAAAATGTAAAACTTCACCTCCTCAAATAAACATTCTTTAAGAACATGAAAAGACAAGTTATATTCAGAGAGGAACTATGTATTTACACAACATGTATTGGATAAAGAACTTGCATCTGGAATATGAAAAGAATTCCTACAAGTCAGTAAGGAAACAAACATCCCAATTGAAAAATAGGCAAAATAGTTGAGCAGATAGTTCACCAAAGAAGAGATGGCAAATAAGCACTGGAAAAGATGCCAGACCTCATTAGACATTAGGGAAGCGGAATTTAAAACCACAGTGAGCTACCCCTACGTGTCTACTAGGATGACTAACACATTAATTAACTGACTAATGAACTAGTTAGATGACAGTACAAAGTCTTGGTGAAGATGCAGAGCAACTGGAATGCTCATACTTTGCTAATGGGGATGCAAAATATTAAAGTATAGCCACTCTGGAAAGCAATTCAGTGATTCCTTATCAAATGAAGCAAATGAGCCAACGGTTTCACTTCACAAAGACATATACATGAATATTGATGGCAGCTTTACTCCTAATAACCGCAAATCGGAAACAACCCAGGTGTCCTTCAACTGGCAAAGAGATAAACAAAAGGTTTCAATCCACACAATGGAATACTACTCAGCAATAAAAAAAGAACAAACTAGGAGACATACAACAGCATAAAAAAATCTCAGAAGCATTCTGCTAAGTGAAAGAAGGCAGACACAAAAGTTCACATCTACATGATTCCGAGAGACAGAAATAGATTAACGATCGCTAGGGGCTACTGAGAAACAAAGCTTATTTAACTTATATACAGAGGACATTATGTGAAATGCTAGGCTGGATGAAGCACAAGATGGGGAAACAATGAAAATAGACTTTATTTTCTTGGGCTCCAAAATCACTGCAGATGGTGACTGCAGCCATGAAATTAAAAGACACTTGTTCCTTGGAAGAAAAGCTACAACCAACCTACACAGCATATTAAAAAACAGAGACATTACTTTGTTGACAAAGGTCCATCTAGTCAAGGTTATGGTTTTTTCAGTAGTCATGTATGAACGGGAGAGTTGGACCATAAAGAAGGCTGAGCGCTGAAGGATTGGTGCTTTTGAACTGTGATATTGGAGAAGACTCTTGAGAGTCCCTTTGACTGCAAGGAGATCAGACCAGTCAATCCTAAAGGAAATCAGTCCTGAATATTCATTGGAAGGACCGATGCTGAAGCTGCAATCCTTTGGCCACCTGATGTGAAGAACTGACTCTTTAGAAAAGACCCTGATGCTGGAGAAGATTGAAGGCAGGAGGAGAAGGGGATGACAGAGGATAAGATCACTGATTCAATGAGTTTGGGCAATCTCCGGGAGTTGGTGAAGGACAGGGAAGCCTGGTGTGCTGCAGTCCATGGGGTGACAAAGAGCCGGATATGACTGAGCGACTGAAAAACAACAATGGAAAAACACGGAGATTTGCTACAAAAGGCACAAGGGAATTTTTATGGTGACAGAAGTGTTTGAAATCCTGACTGTGGTGGGACTCATACAAGGGGAAGCATTTGTCAAATCTCATTCCTGTGTATACTAGACAAGGGTGAATTTTACTGTAGGGAAATTATACTTCAATGAATATGACTTTTTATTTTTTAATTTTATTTATTTGACTGCACCAAGTTTTAGTTGCAGCATGGGGGAATCTTTTAGTAGTGGCATGCAAACCCTTCGTTGTAGCATGTAGGATCCAGTTCCCTGACCAGGGATTGAATACAGTCCCCCTCTATTGGGAGCACAGAGTCTTAGCCACCAGACTACCAGGGAAGTCTCAAATATGACTTTTAAATAACAAACAGTAGAATAAAATAAAACGTAAATCTGTTGAAACTTGTCCTCAGCATGAAGGTAAAATGACCCCAGTAATAGTAACAGCCAGTGTTTAGCATCCACTAGCCTACGAAATTTATGCCCATTGTCTTATTTAAGCCTGAAACAATCCTTGAAGGTCCTCAGACACACCAAGCACTTCTCTGTCTCAAGGCCTTTGCGTTTGCTATTCTCTTTATCTGAAAGGTTCTTGTACTAGGCGACTCCATCTCCCATATCCCTTGGGTCTCTATTCAAAGTCACCTCCTCAGGAGAGACCTTCTGTCCCCATTCTGTCTAGAAGAGTCCCTCAACCTATCACTCTGTATCTCCTACCTAGTTCGATTTTCTTCCCAGAGCTTAGACCACCTGCAATGACACTGTATATGTTTTGTTTCTATCTCTCCATAAGAATCTCATTTTTCATTCACTTTTTCTTCCATTCCAACACCCACTGTGTGCCTACCCTGGAGTGTGTGCAGGCAAAGCAAAGTTGCTAGAGGCGGAAACTTCCCATAAAACCAAGATAGTATGGAGTGGCCCTGTCTCCCTCCAGTGCCCCCTCTCATAATCTGGGACAGGGTTTCTCCAAGAGACTCACAGAAGTTGCAGCATGAAAAGAGCACTGGTCTTGAAGTTAAGACCCCCTTTACACCAGCCTAGGAGACCCTGACCCAGGCACTTCATGTGACAAGGTCTCAACTTCCCCAGCTGTAAAATGAATAGAAGCGTGTTCTTTGGACATTAGCATGAATAGGAATCCACCAAGAAACCGACTTAAGTGCATGCCCTGGGACTTCCCTAGTGGTCCAGGGTTAAGAATCTTTCTGCCAATGCCGGGGACACAGCTTCAATCCTGTTTCGGGAAGATTCCACATGCTGTGGGGCAACCAAGCCCATGTGCTACAATTACTGAGCCCGTGCGCCTAGAGCCCATGCTGTGCAACAAGAGAAGCCCCCACAATGAGAAGCCCGAGCAATCAAAAATGCACAAATAAATGAACAATACAGTCGCTTTATTAAATAAATAATAAGATAAAATGCATGACCTTGCCCAAGAAAATGCAACTCAGCCAATCGTTGGTAGAGTCAGGAAATCAGCACTCTTAACCCTCACCCAGGACAACTGAACAGTTCAGGGACAAAATTTTGAATATTGATAATTTCAAATAATTTTTCAGCTGCAAAAATCTTATTCCAAATATAATCTTCTGTAGAAAATCATATATCCAGCACATAAATCAGAGAGGCTCTGGGCAGGAAAGAGGAACAGAATGAGGCTGACTTCTCCTCCATCAGCTATTTCTCCCTCACACTCCCTCCACCTCACCACGCAGTGGCCCCAGGCACCCCAGGGTTCCTTAGAACACAGTTGGAAAACCACCACTCTAGACGCTCTCTGATTCAAACATTGTACAGCTATTCATGAGCATTCACCATTCTAGGTATTCTTCCAGGTACCGGTATCCAACAATAAAAACAAGTAAGTCCCTGTTCTGACAGATTTCACATTTTAGGGAGATGCATGCTTAGAACTGCCATGTGCCAGTTCTAAGGGCTATTTGTGTATTAATTCAAGCAGTTCTCACCACATCCTTACCAGACAACTACTGCCACTAGACCCATTTTACAGAAAAGGAAACGGAGACTCAGGGAGATTAAATAAATCGCCCAACATCACATACTAGAAAGTGGAAGAGCCAGGATTTTGAACCTGGAGATTTTAGCTCTGGCCAACACGTCCTTCTGAAAACCTGCCCAGTTCTCAGAACCTCTGCTCTATGAGCTCAGGAGGTATGTGTGAGCCTTCCTGAGGCATGTAGGTTTCTCTGCCTGTCTCTCCACTTATGTTGTTGTTTACTCGCTCAGTCTTGTCTGACTCTTTGTGACCCTGTGGACTGCAGCCCACCAGCTTCTTCTTTCCATGGGGTTCTCCAGGCAAGAATACTGGCGTGGGTTCCCTTTTCCTTTTCAAGGCGATCTTCCTGACCCACGGATCGAACCTGGGTCTCCTGCATTGGCAGGCAGTTTCTTTACCACTGAGCCACCAGGGAAGCCCTCCCCACCTACAGGTTCAAACAAATCCCTTTAGCACCCAGGCCCTGCAGGGTTAAGACTCCAAGACTGGGCTCCAAGATGAAATTGGACTCTGCAGGGCTTCTAGTTGATGCAAGTGGCCTTCTCTACCTGAGGAACGCTGAAAGGCTCATCTCTGGGAGTGTGGAAGAATGTTCTTTGGCCCAGGTGCGGAGTTATTCTGGTCACC
Organism: Capricornis sumatraensis; assembly: GCF_032405125.1. Lineage (NCBI taxonomy): Eukaryota > Metazoa > Chordata > Mammalia > Artiodactyla > Bovidae > Capricornis > Capricornis sumatraensis. Next base: position 34,050,728 of record NC_091079.1, read on the forward strand.
ACTGCACTGCTTGGCTGGCTGTTAGGAAGATGAGTGGCCCCAGCAGCTCCGTGGTGTTCCCAACTTGACAGGGTGACATGGATACGTCAGTAAGCAGAGCATCAGCACCAAATTAGGAAGCTGCGTGGGGACACAGCCAAGTGAGTGCTGAGTAAGAGTAGAGAGCACACAGACCGGGAAACTCTTCCAGCAGGAGGCTGGGGAGGGAACTCAGAGGACATTTACACCCAGGCCACTCATTCTGCCAGCCAGGAAACTGAGGGCCTGTTGCAGCTATGTTCTTAGGCTCCAGCTGTGGCCTCTGAGGTCAAGAAAGGAGATGGGATTGAAGGTAAGCAGACAAGTCCATATCTCAGTCCTGTCCTTTACTGGGCTCTGTGACCCTGAGCACATGACATCTGAGTCTCTGTTCCCCATCCAGAAAAAAAGGAGATGATAATATCCCTCAGATACACTGTGAGGGTTGCAAGAGATAATTCATTCAACACATCCAATGCCAAGCAGCTACTCAATAATATTTGTTCCTCTCCAATCCCCTCTCCTGGATTGGGTTTCCCAGGTAGCACTAGTGGTAAGGAACCCACCTGAAAATGCAGGAGACATAAGAGACGAAGTTCTATTCATGGGTCAGGAAGATCCCCTGGAGGAGGGCACAGCAACCCATTCCAGTATTCTTGCTTGGAGAATCCCATTGACAGAGGAGCCTGGTGGGCTACCATTCATGGGGTCGCAAAGAGTCGGACACGACTGAAGTGACTTAGCACACTCGTATACTCGTTTTCAGGAATAGGCTCATTTAATTGAGACCTAACAGGTCTCTGTTTGGAAATGGGTTCCAATCTCATGTTTCTCTAATTGGCCAACAGCATCAACTTCACCCAGAAACTGGTCGAAAATGCAGACTCTCAGGCCCCACTCATCCCAATGAACAGAATCTGCATCTTAACAAGATCCCTGCCCCCACACATGAGAAGAACCATTAAGCATATTTTTAAATGAATAGACTTATCTTCCCTGGTGGCTCAGAGGTTAAAGCATCTGCCTCCAATACAGGAGACCCAGGTTTGATCCCTGGGTCGGGAAGATGCCCTGGAGAAGGAAATGGTAACCCACTCCAGTATTCTTGCCTGGAGAATCCCATGGACAGAGAAGCCTGGTAGGCTACAGTCCACGGGGTCGCAAGAGTCGGACACGACTAAGTGACTTCACTTACTTACTTACTTACTTACTGCTCTTGGCCATCGTTGATCCCATTTATCAAACTGTGGTGTTGGAGAAGACTCTTGAGAGTCCCCTGGACTGCAAGGAGATCAAACCAGTCAATCCTGAAGGAAATCAATCCTGAATATTCATTGGAAGAACTGATGCTGAAGCTGAAGCTCCAATACTTTGGCCACCTGATGTGAACAGCCAACTCACTGGAAAAGACTCTGATGCTGAGAAAGACTGAAGGCAGGAGGAGAAGGGGACAACAGAGGATAAGATGGTTGGAGGGCATCACCAGTGCGACAGACATAAGTTTGAGGAAGTTCTGGGTGTTGGTGATGGACAGAGAGGTCTGGCGTGCTGCAGTCCATGAGGTTGCAAAAAGCTGGACACGACTGAGCAACTGAACAACAAGAACAATGGATAGCCTACATTTGCTGAGACTCTGTTGCATGTCAGGCATGTGGGAAATGTTTTACAGGCATGGTCTTATCTATGCACAATCTCAGGAGGTGAGAATTCTCTCCAACCCCATTTCACAGATAAGGCAACTGAGGCTGAGATAGGTGAGTTCCCTTCATGGGTAAATTCTAGAGCCACACTGCAAACCCTGGGCCACTGGGACCCTGGTTTCCTCACTTTGCCACCCTGCTAGTTGGGACTAAGCTTACCCCTGCCTCTGTACAAGCTGGCCATGGGTTAATTTGTTTACTCCTTCCTCTCCTCTTGTGGGATCCCAGTGAGGTCTCTTAGGAATCTGTGAAATGGCAGTTTCAAGCCCTCCCTGGCCCCCAAGGTGAATTTCTGAGACCCTGGAGGAGCTGGTCAGCTGAACCAAGTCAGAGAAGTCAAATGGCTCTCTGCTCACCTGCACTGACTAATACCAAGGTCAGCAACCCCCAGGCAGCAAGAAGTGGGTAAGCTGATGGTCTGGGTACTGGCCTGCTCCCTGAGACTGGCCCTCCCCTCCAAACTGTCCCCTAGAAGAGTCAACACTTTGACCTGGTGAGCCTGCAACCCAGAAGGAAAAGAATGTGTACGAAAAAGGAAAGAGGAGTTCATGCGTGCACTCCCATGACAAAGGGAACACTAATCTTGACTGAAACCCCAGGCCAGGCTCTACGTGTTTTTATCACCCATCCTGCCTGCAACCCAGCAACTCCTCAAAACACTGCAATCTTGTAGTTCCATTGAGCACCGCCACCCTGGTATTTCTGCAGCCCTGGAAAACACTTATTTTTGTATCCATTATATACATCAGGAAATGATGGCTCAGAGAGACCTTGCAACTTGCTAAAGGTCACAGAGCAAGTTGTTATTATTGTTTAGTTGCTAAGTCATGTCGGAGTCTTTGTGACGCTATGGACTGTAGCCCACCAGGCTCCTCTGTCCACGGGATCCTCCAGAAAAGAATACTGGAGTGGGTTGCCATTTCCTTCTTCAGGGGATCTTCCCAACCCAGGGATCGAACATGTGTCTCCTGCATTGGCAGGCAGATTCTTTACTACTGAGCCACCAGGGAAGGCCTGTAAGGAAGGAGCAAGGCTGGGATCCAAATCCAAGTCTATCTGACTTCCCAGCACGGGTTCTTTTCACACAGGTGGCACCTTGAACCAGGCTCTGAATAGGCTTACCTCATGTAATCCTCACCACCCCACCCTTGGGGGCAGATGGCATTATCAGTGCAACTGAGGCAGAGAGCAGTCATAGGAACTGTCTGGGTCATACAGCTAGTTAGCTACAGAGCTGGGTTTCGCTACCAGGTTTCTCTCACCCTGTAGTTCAAACTCTTTCTCCTGCCAGCCCTGGGAAGTATCAAATCTAAAAAGCTTTCTCCAGGTTTCCCCAGGAGGGTCCAGGGTTTACTGACATGATAGAACTCTGTATTTATTTGTGGGAATAAATATAAAAGGTGAACATTTGCCAAAACGGGGGAGCGGATGAGCCACACATCAAGAGCATATTCTTTAGAGTGAGACTCCCTGGGTTGAGATCTCATATTCTAGCTGTGTGACTAGAACAAGTTACTTACCCTCTCTGGGCTTGCACATACCCATCTGTAAAATAGGACCAATAAGAATCCCTTATACACAGAGCTGTTATATGAATGAAATGAGGGGACTTCCCTGGTGGTCCAGTGGTTAAGAATCTGCCTTCCAGCGTAGTGGGTATAGGTTTGAACCCCGGTCAGGAAACTAAGATCCCACATGCCAAGGAATAACTAAGTCCACCAATCTCCAGAGCCCATTCACCACAACTGGAGAGTCATAAATAAATAAATATTGAAAAAAAAAAAAAGAATGGAATGAGGCTGTGCCTATAAAGTGCTAAGGCAGTGTTGGGGAAATACAGAGTACTCAGCCCGCCTGGGTCCCTATCTCCACTGTCATTTGAATTCCTCTCTTTCTGCACCCATAATTTGCACAGGGTATCCAGCAGTGTGTCAAAGACATAGTGAGGAGTGTTTGGGGCTACCTGTGAAATGTAATCCACGAATTCACTTCCCCAGTGAAGAAGTGAGAATGATACCGATCAGCGGGAACCTGGAAACCAACTCTAACTGCAGCTATCGAGAAAGAAAATCTCAGATACAAGATGAGTGTTGGCTGTGAATTGGCTGTTCTTTCCCCTCTCAGCCTTGGCTTCTTCCCCAACCATAAAATGGGGGGCTGGAGGGTGGGTGAACCTAGCCCCTGGCTGCTGAGGGCTACAGCTCCACAGGAGCGGGTTTGGTGGCTCTTCACCTCCCAGAGGCCAGACAACCTCTTGACGTGGAGCAGGGATGCGAAAGCTGTTTGGTGTGCACTTGAACCCTGACCCCACAGGCCCTCCCCTTCGGGCTGAGGCCAAGTCCTCCTCTCAGCAATGCTCACCGCAGCCTGCTTCTGCCGCCTTCTAGCTCACGGTGTGGCCTTGAGGTCATCACTGAGGGGCACGGCCATGGGCCTGGCTCAGCTGGCCGTGCTGACAGAGGGTGACGGCCACATGAGAAACTTCTGGGGACACTTTCAGTCACCGCCCCAAAGGCCAGACCTCAGAACCTATTTCTTCAAAATGCCACGTCCTGCCTCCAAAATGTTTCTGGCACTTTCCATGGAAGTGCCTGACATTCACCTCATTTGGCTCCAGACACCTTCTAGAAGGTCACGCACAGCAACCAGCCAGCACCCAGGATGCTGAGCCGTGGGTGGCAGGCCTGACGGTGGCAGCTGCGTCGAGAGTGGCCTTTTGACGGAGGCTTCCCCAGTCTCAGCCTTGGTGTCCCACCAAAATGAGAGAAGTGTGGACTAAATCTTGCTTTAGTTTTGACGTTGGAATAACTTTAGATTCACAGAAAAGTTGCAGATAGTACCGATCACTGGCTTCCCCCAGTGATACCATTTTACATCTCCGCGGTACTCTAGTCTCAACTAAGAAGCCAGCAGTGGCACATTATTACTGATTGAATTCCAGACTGTATTTGGATTTCACTCATTTTCTCACACATGTCCTTTTGTCTGTTCCAAGATACCACACTGCATTTAGGACTAAATAGTTTACAAAGTCTCCCGGTTCTGAAAACAAAGGGGCAGGAAGCCTTCATGTTTAAGGACTCCAGATGAATGCTGTGCTGGGTGACTTCGGGTAAATCCCTCATTCTCTCCGAACCTCGGTCTCTTCTTGTATAAACAGGGAATGATACCAATACTTCTTTATAGGATACTATGAGGTAATTATTTGTTAATTCATGTGAAGCACTTAGCAAGGCTCATAGTACACCATCAGCACTCTATTGATAAATCTCAGTGCGTAGAAATCCTAGACCAAAACCAGGATTAACCTTAAATACTATACACCTCCTGGCAAAACATCTCCCAGCACAAGAGCTGCTCCAAAAAGAAGAAATTGTGCTGTTGGTCTAGTATATCAAACACAAAGCGGACAGCACAAGACTGGAAAAGGCAAAGATCTGGAGCCACACGGGCCCAGCTTAGGGCCCAGTCCACTCACTCTGTGAACTTGGACTCACTGTTCAACCACACTGTTCAGCCACACTGTTCCACATCTGTTAAATGGGAACAGACGGTTCACTTTACAGGGTCCCTGAAACAAAGTGAGATGTGTACTGTAAAGCTTCTAGCAGGACTGAGCTGTGAAATTTGGCTGCATTTTCTTGGGCGCAGATGGTGACTGCAGCCATGAAATTAAAAGATGCTTGCTCCTTGGAAGAAAAGCTATGACCAACCTAGACAGCATATTAAAAAGCAGAGACATTGCTTTGCTTACAACAGTCCATCTAGTCAAATCTACCGTTTTTCCAGTAGTCATGTATAGATGTGAGAATTGGACCATAATGAAGGCTGAGAGCCAAAGAATTAATGCTTTTGAACTGTGATGTTGGAGAAGACTCTTGAGAGTCCCTTGGACTGCAAGGAGATCAGACCAGTCAATCCTAAAGCAAATCAGTCCTGAATATTCATTGAAAGGACTGATGCAGAAGCTGAAGTTCCAATACTTTGGCCACTTGATGGGAAGAACTGACTCATTGGAAAAGACCCTGATGCTGGGAAAGATCAAACGCAGGAGGAGAGGGGAACATCAGAGGATAAGATGGTTTGATGGCATCACTGACTCAATGGACATGAGTTTGAGCAAGCTCCAGGAGTTGGTGATGGACAGGGAAGCCTGGCATGCTACAGTCCATGGGGTCGCAAAGTGTCGGACATGACTTAGTGACTGAACTGAACTTGTCTTTTCCTGGGCTTTCCTAGTGGCTCAGATGATAAAGAATCCACCTGCAATGCAGCAGACACTGGTTCAATTCCTGGGTCGGAAAGATCCCCTGGAGAAGGGAATGGCTACCCACTCCAGCATCCTTGCCTATTCCATGGACAGAGAAGCCTGGGGTGGGCTACAGTCCAGGGGATCACAAAGAGCTGGACACCACTGAGCAACTAGCACTTTCCCTTTTCCTACCTCTGCTAGGAACCGCTAAGTCATTGACTGCTACCAGGATTTTCAAAGAATCCACTGAACTCTGATGTGGGCAGTTCCCAGGGGCCGGTGACAAAATTCCTTGTTTCTTCTGGTATTTTTTTTTTCTTTTGAGAGAAGGACCATGATTAATCAAATTACCCTCCCTCTCCCAGCCAAAGTTATGTTGAAAAACCATTTCCATAATTTTCATTGCTACAGTGTCTTTTCTCATCCAGAATGAAATTTTCATCCTAATTTCATGCTGCCTGTGCCTAGTTTTAAAAGGAAGTGTAAAGCTATCCTGGTGGTCCCTCTGACGAAGATTGTCTTAGGGGCCTATTTTCACAGAATCAGTCTGTTTTTACAGAAGAGCAGCTGGAGGGGCTGAAGAAATCAAAGAGCTTTACTCCTATTTCAGTCAGTTCAATAGCTCAGTTGTGTCCGACCCTTTGACTCTTTGCGATCACATGGACTGCAGCATACCAGACTTCCCTGTCCATTACCAGCTCCCAGAGCTTGCTCCTGTTTAAAGATGAGCAAATGAGAACAAGGGTCGCAGATCTGTTTGTTGAAGGTCAAATAGTGAAAGGGCTTCAGAACTAGGAAGAGACCCCAATCACAAGATTCCTGCTTCTGTATTCTTGGCTCTCTGACTCGGAGGCCCAATAGGCTCTGAGCTGCTGGAGGACATCCCTCCACTCACTCATCCACACACCCATCCATTTGCTGACCCATCCAATGATCCACTCTCCCACCCACCCACCTCCCACTCATCCATCCTCTCATCCACCCACTCACCCATCTACTCACCCACTCACCCACTCATCCATCCAATGACCCACCCGGCCACCCATCACCCACCCATCCACCCACTCACTCACCCACCCACCCATCCACTCACCCACTCATTCATCCATCCATGTTGCCATTGGACACCTTCCTGTGATAGACATTGAGCTGAGTACCAGAAGCCAGGGAGATGAAGACAGTCACAGTCCCCGACTTCACGGAGTTTTCTATTCAGGGGCAAGGACTGCGTCTTGGTCACGTTTCCCAATGATCTACCACAGTGCCTGCCACATGGTAGGAGACCAGTATATGTTTTTTGAATAATGGATCTCTCATCTTCAGTAATGCTCCCACCTTTATAACTGATATACTGAGTTGTTTTGAAGACTCTGATGGGGCTGAAGTCTCAGCATTTGTCTTGAACCATCTTCTCCAATCGTCATTCTTACCAGAAGTTAAACGGCCATGTGCAGACATAGTCACATTAGACAAGGAGTACAACGACCCAAGATCAGGTCCCAGCCCTTAGCTGCTTACTGCCAAGCAGCTGCTGAAAGACACTTGAGACTGTTTTCTCATCTGTAAAATGGAGCAAATATTATTTGACTTGTCTGTTTCACTTGGCTGCTGTGACTATTAAAGGGGAGAGAGAGAGAGGAGAGGGAGAGGGAGAAGGAACAGGGGAGAAAAAGAGTGAAACTTCTAGTATGATGTGAATAAACAGTTACTGAAATGTCACTTGAGTGATTTACATTAAGGATGTAAAGGAAAATAAAAGCGATCGGCTTTTTAACCATTGCGTGGCACACTCTCCTTCCAATCTTCTATAATGTATTGATAACTGGCTATGATTGCCCCAGATTTGTTTCAATCTTTGGAGAGATTAAATTTCTGGATTTGTGGCATCACATGTCATCCCAGCTAATCCTGACCCATATTTCCCTCCACTTGGTTCATGTAACAACAGTACAAAGAGGTGTTGTAACCTTAATTGCTTGCAAAGTGTTTCGAAATCCTTAGATTAAAAAGCCTGGTGAAGTCCAAAGTGTTAGCCTTCTGTGTGCCCAAGGAGTCGTGCTGATCCTCGCCTGGGTTTGTCAGGGCAGGGAGAAGTTGCACCGTATGTCCTGAGGATCCACAAACTTCGGGGTTTAAGGATCTTATTCATGGAATGACCCTAGTTCAACTCCCAGCTTCCTCGTTTTTTAACTACTCAGGCATTTGCCTATTCTTTGCTTCGTGCTTTTTCCATTTCTCAAGTTCCTGGGTCATGAGGCCTGAGTTGCAACTTTGGTGTCATAGGTCTCCTTTCCTGGGTGATCTCAGCCTGAGTCCTAGGAAAAGGCAATTGTGTCATCTGTAATTTCTGTTTGCCTTTTCATTTAAGCCCAGAGTGGATGGCTTAATGCTTATTCTAACTTTTACCATTAGAATCTGGAATTAAATTTCTGTCCCATAGCTTCCCTGATGGCTCAGATGGTAAGAATCCACCTGCAATGCAGGAGACCCAGGTCCAATCCCTGGGTTAGGAAGATTCCCCTGGAGAAGGGAATGGCTACTCACTGCAGTATTCTTACCTGGAGAACCCCATGGACAGAGGAGCCTGGCGGGCTACCGTCCATGGGGTTGTAGAGTCAGACGTAACACGTTCACTTTCACGGTGGTATCCCCTGGAGGGGTGCCAGGTGGGACTGAAGGGGGTAGGAGGGAGATTCTGGGGTCCTAGCCATGTTTCTTTTTTCTTGACCTGACTTCAGGTTAGACCAGTATGTTTGGTTTGTGAAAATTCAGAGCCACCCACTCCTGTGTTTTCTGTATATGTGTTACACTTTACAAACTTTTAAAAAATCACTCTGGATGCCAACTGACTTCATTTAGACTAGATTTTGTTGTCATAGTGAAGTTTTATACCTAATCAATTCCAATTTCTGTATTTGTGATTCAAAATAATGTTGCTTTTAGCTTTCCTACTAGTTCCACTTTTACATTTACAGAAAAAGAAGGCCTCAACTAATTTAATTAAGTCTAATGGGGTAGGAAAGGGTGGAGTTGGGCTCTCAACAGGAGGCCTTGTGACACCTTCAGGGATGGATGTGGACCTCTGAAATTACAACAGAATTCTGCTGGATACACATGGATGTTTTTCTGAGAAGTGTCCACAGTTTTCATCAAATTCTCAAGGGTCTGTGAAAGATCATAAGCCAGAGGGATTCTTACAACTCAAGACTTTTTCATATATGTATGTGCCTCTTCAAATGTTTCTCAACTCTTAAATTCAACTCATAGCCCTCATCAGCCTGATTTACCAAATTGGTCTCACCCCATCAAAATGAATTTGTCTACTTCAATGGAAAAAGTGAATGGGTTCAGCTTTGTCAAAGGTCATATATAATCATCAGCTGTTTACTTCATCTCCCCATTGAGATTCCAGGCCCGAAGCCAGCGACCTTTGCATCCACAGCATGAAACTACACCAGGTAACGGCGGACTGGACTCCAAAGAAGTCACTGCACCTAATTTACGAAACCAGATTTATTAAAATCTCTCTACAAGTCGGAAATGGCCGTCTCAACATATATACACATGTACAGGAAGGGTCTAGTGTTTCCAAGCCCCAGCAAACCCAGAGTCCTTAGCCGGGTCATGTATCACAGATACAACATTCAAGCAACCACGAGAGCGTTAGTGCGACAGAGGTCTCTGTCCTCCTTCTCCAAGTCCCATGATTCTGTCAAGGTAATATTGCCAATGATCATTCACATTTCACGTGGTCTTAGACACGCAGGTTATTCAGACAGACACAGACAACAAACAAGTGTCAGCGCGAAAACGACAACGAATGTAGAAAAGGTACGTTGTATGTACACAGCACACAGTACGTGAGGTATACACGGTATTCTCACAATGCATGTTAGTAGTTTGCCTAAGGCGTAGCCCTTAAAGGTGACTGCCTGCTTTTGTGCCATTTCTCAGAATACAGTATGTTTGGTTTACCCGTTTAACCACCGGATTTCAGTACTGTCTGAGACATTTACTGATATTTCATCTGTTTTTTTAATGCAAGTGGCAGTTTCTAAGTTCTATCTTCCGTAGGTAGTGAGTTCCCATCTCTGGAAGCATTCAAACAGAGGTTGGAGTCCCACCTGTGAAAGAATTTGGGGGGTTCGGTGGGGTACGGAGATTTCTACATTGGGAGGTGGTAGAGAAAGGAAAGAAGTTGGACTAGATGCCTTTTAAAGTCCCTTCCGACCTTAAAGATTTGGGGCTTGCTATTTCACTCCATATACCGACGAAACAGATCCATTCATAAACCACACCACAGATGAAATATTAACAACCTGTCATGCAAAACTGCAGACCAGACCCATGGGGGTGGTTAAAGACTAATTCTGGAAGTTAGTCTGAGAGCCGTCTAAGACTATCCAAAATTTACTTTCTCTGAAGCACAAAAACTTGCTCTTGGGAGAGAGGAATCTTCTTATCTTTCTCCTCCTAGACAAAATGCTCCACCCTGAGATGGTCTTGGGGGAAAAAAGGAAAGGATAAATGCTAACATATTTGAGGGGAACCAAAACAGCTAATGGTTTCCAAGTGCTCAAATTCTTTTTAAAAGTCTCCAGTCTCTCTGTCTGAGCTCAGAGTTCTGAAACAGCCAGGAGCTTGAATCTTTTGTGATACTCTTCCACCATTAGCTGGTATAAGTGCTTTTATAGTGAAAGGGGAGGTCAGAAAGAAGGCTTTAGTGCAAATGGGGTCTTGGCAGGACACAGAGGAGAGATGATTCTGGGTTCATGGTTCAGGCAAGCTTCTATGCCCCTGAAAACAGTCTGCTCCAAAAACATGAAGAAAGGGCGAGTGTTAAACGAAACCAGGAAAAAACAATTTTCCAATCAGAGAAGCTGGGGGTAGCGAAAGCCTGGCTACCAAGGACCAGTTTGAAGATGGCAGGTTTATTGGCCCAGGTAATCTGTCACCCTGTTAAAAATATAGTTATTGCCCAAAATGCCATTGTGTGATTCATTTCCTCTCCCTTTAGAATGTTCACTCCATCACACGCTGCAGGATATTCATACTCCGTGCCACCCAGAAAAGAGGTGGAACCCCCCAAATCCAACAAAGGGATAGTTGGCGAAGGTTCACTGAGGAAAACTGTAGGGCAGCCAATCAGAGTGTACGCTGCTCACCTCCTCAGTCACGCATCCAGAAGATGAGAAAGAAGGGGCGCCATGCTGAATTCAACACCCACAGTCTCCACGCCATCACCTGTCTGGTTGGCCTCACGCCGAAAGGCCTGTCCATCTTTAGAAATGGAAAATGCCATGTGTGAGAATTATGAGGTTTCTGAGGTTTGGGGATTAGCAGAAGAAGGAACTGATGTCACTGTCCTCCTGGTACTCTGGAACAATCTGGTCGGAAGTTCCTACTTCTGAGTCGACGTACCCAGGTTCCAAGACAGACTCAAACCAGGGATGGAGTAAGATCTCTGGGGCAGTGAGTCTCTCCGAAGGCTCCCGTCTCAGGAGGCTGCGAATGAGGCACCTGGCTTTGGGAGAAATGTGGTCAGGAATGCAGAACTGTCCACGTCGGATTTTGGAGAAAAGGGCACTGGGGTCTGAGTCATGGAAGGGGTAGCGCCCCACCAAAAGGGTGTAGAGCATCACCCCAAGGCTCCAAACGTCCGCTGCCTTTCCGGAGTAGGTCCCCGTGGTGTTCAGAATCTCAGGGCTCACATAGGCTGGGCAGCCGTGTTTGTCTGACAAAGCGTCATCTTCTCCCTTGATTATGTGTGTATCTTCAAGACTTTCCAGTCTGAGCTGGGTTCTGTAGAAGACATGAAACAAGCCATTACTTCCAGATCCAGCTGCTATGAAAAACAAGGCCTTCCTTCCCAATAATAGGGCCCACAGGCACTCAACGCAGAGGCCCAAGGAATGCCAGTTACCCCTTCATCCAGTAAGCACAACCTTGCAACCTACCCAGGAGGACTCCAGATTTCACAAACCAATACAAACTGCAATAAAAATTAGCAAACTATTGAGAGAACACCTGGGGTGGAGGGTATGATGCAAAGCCCCAAATACTATTCATGATGCTAGAGCTTAGAAGAAATATCCTAATAGAGGTTACACAATCTACTAAGTGCACATTGCAGCAGTGGGAGCCTGTGTCAGGAGAATGCTGACATTTCTCCAAAAGCTGCCAGGGAAGAACAGTTTGCCTACTGCTTCAGGGAGAGCCAGAGCATCCTACAAGCCGATCTTATCTCTTATCATGCCACTGACTGCCAGGGTCACTAGGACCGATGCTTGGCAATACAGAACATTACAGAACCTGGAGCCCAAGGTCACTGATATTGCACACGGATTGTCAGCACTCCTGTTCACATTGATACACACACACAGACAATTCTGTCCACCTGAGCCCAAGCCCACAATGGCCTAGACTCAGGAAAAGTATGAGGAATGTTAATTACGTATATTGGGATATTTAATTGCAAAGAATGCCAAGACAAGAAGGCAAAGAAAGCAACTGGTGGGTTTGAAAGATGCAGGACGCCTAAAATGCCCATGTACATGTACACATGCACACACACACCCCCTAGGATGGCATAGCACCACCTGAGCTCGTTTACCCAGATAGGGATTCATGTGTTCAGGTAACAACCAATCTGAAACATCTTCAGTCAAGGCTCTCAGGTGAAGCTGCAGGTGCCTCCCTGTTCAGATCCAGCCACTCATGCCTCCTGGGCTCCCCCAAAGCCCAGAGCCATGTGGGGAGCCTCCAATATCTGGTGGCCACTGTGTCCCCCCGCCCCAAGTTTCTCTGAACTAGCCCTGTTTCAGTAAATCGTTGGTTGAGAAGGATGCAAATATTTGGTACAGGCTACTGGGTCAATTCCTTTTCCTCTTAAAGGTCTAGTTGTTTTTTATTTTTTTTCCTTCCTGCCTTCCTGTTCCCTGGAGTGTAGTATACATGTGCTAACTTCAGTATGTCCTCAGCCTGACCTCCCCCGTCGTTATGTAAAATACCCATTGGTTCTGTAAACGGAAAATATGACTCAACCCACACCGCCTGCCGCTGATTGGTTCCTGTAGTACTAAAACCCTGCACCTGTGCTGCTTACAGGGCTAGCGTCAGCCTGCCATTGCTTAACCCTCGGGTTGCCAAACTCCACGCACATGACATTCGCCTGTGCAATGGCGGATTTCAAAAGTAAGCAAGGAGGTGTGTAAGGCATGTTTCAGAAAATACATCACCATATCAAAGGAGAGTGTTCCAGGAACTGGAAACTTCTTCATTGCCAACACTTTGCTTTTCTTTGCTAATCAGTTATGTTCCAATAACTCTTGCAAGGTCAGATACAAAGCCAGGTTTTCTGGCAACAACCCTGTACATTTTCATAGGATCTGGAGTTAAGGCTAAAATGGCACAGCTACAGCAGGAGAGTGCACACCCACCTGTGCAACTGGACAGTGGTATTGCTCTTAATCTTTCCACAAGGGATGTGGCCCACCTCCTAAAACCAGGTAAGGTTTATCTTCTGCAGCTTCCTGACTTCCCTTGTCTGAAACCTCAACTCTGAATCTTAATGTCTCATTATTGTCTTATCAGGCTCATCTTGTTCTTTTATGAGGTAAGCCATGATCTATATTTAGCAACCAATTCCATCCGGCTTCCATTTCTTATTCAACTGTGGCTATTTTCTGAAGATGTATCTAAACAAAACGCCTAAAAAGTCACTGGACAAAGTGGAGAAAATATTGGGGGTCAAGCATGACACAGAATAGAAGCGTGGGGTGAAGGAAAGGGAGAGGTTTCTGCAAATACGACAGTCTGACCAGTTCTGTGACACTTCCTAGGTACCAAAAAAACAAAAAAGGCACTCAGTATAAACAAGGATTTTAAAATGTCCTCTAGGAATCGATGCTGTGAAGGGCAGGCTGACATTTGTACCGGAGAAGAACTGACCTTTCTGACAACAATGGGGAATAAACCTGATCCCGGGGTGGAAGTGGGGAGGGTAACCTGTCCTCACGTGACATCCCACAAATGCACCGAGGTGTCCCCAGGCCACATCCACAAGAGTGCAGGAAACCCAGCTGTGGCCTTGGCTCCTTAGGCGAGAGGACTTCTCAAGACTGACTCTGGGACAACTGAGCCCTTGATGTTGTTCTGAGCCAACGCACCACCCCTAACTGCTCAACCTGCACCCTCGTTTCGGCTCCAAAAGGCACAGGAGGGGTTGTGGAGGCCGCTCACCTCTCTTCGGTGGAGAAGACAAACTTCCTAAGCTTCAGGTCCCCCAGCACAATGGCTGACTGGTGGCAGTGGGCGACGGCAGAGACAATCTGCTTGAAGAGCCGGGCGGCCTCCTCTTCCCGCAACCTCTTCCGGCTGCGCACATAGGAGTGCATGTCCCCAAAGTCCCTCTCAAAGAAGACGTAGGCCTTTGTTTCCCCAAGGATCACCTCCACGATGCCCGTGATATTCCTATGTGATGGCAGCTGGATGTAAGGCCGGATTTTGTCCTGGTAGTGTTTAATGGGAAACACCTGCAGAGAGAAGTGGACCCACTTAGGAGGCTAGAGAAGCAGAGACTGCCTTCCAGCAGCTGGGCTGCAATTCTCAATGTGGGAACTCTGGTTGACATGGGACTTCCCAGGTGGCACTAATGGTAAAGAACCCATCTGTCAACGCAGGAGACATAAGTGATGGGGGTCTATCCCTGGGTCGGGAAGATCCCCTGAAGGAGGACAAGGCAACCCGCTCCAGTATTCCTGCCTGGGAAATCCCATGGACAGAGGAGTCTGGCGGGCTACAGTCCAGGGGATTGCAAAGAGCCGGACATGACTGAAGTGACTTAGCATGCATGCACACACCCCCATTAGCTCTTCAACTCCACTTTATGCAGTTGCAGCTACCCCTAACACCCCCAAACCAGAAGCATCTAGGGCTCTGGGCTAGCAAATATCCAAAGAGCCACCATATGGATGGTTTCTCTGTATAGCCTTCCACAAGCTCCAGAGAGCTAAGCCCTGAAGTCTCCACCCTCTGTGGCCCTTGCTCACTGGCGGGTGCCAAGGGGCTGATGGAGGTCCCTCTGTTATCTGCAGGAGCAGTCCCTGGAAAGACATGACCTCCTGCAGGCCAGGAAGGGCACAGAAGGTGGTGACTATGCAGCTTCCAAGTGGAAGCAAGGGGTTGGAGAACACGCAGCTCTGTCATTACTGGGAAGGAACAAATGACTCCAACCTGCCTGGGCTGACTCAGGTATAAGCAGTCTTGAGGTAACATTCCCACAGGAGGGATTCGTTTATTTATCTCCCTCCCCGCCCCCCCACCCCCACCCCCCGACCAATTCCCACCCCCACCTTCACCCAGGACACCAGTAGCATCTCCTCTAAGAAGCTGACTGGTCTCTTTAAGGGCCTTTTGTTTAGTCCGGTTACTCATATCCTAGACTCAACTGGAAACGGTGACACACGGACTGTCACCATCTGGATTCGGCTATTATCTGCTCAGAGGAACTGGAAGGGGTTGCACAATGACCAGACCCACCCCACCTCTGAGGCCTGGCTGCTCTGTCACCAGCTCGAAGAAATCTCTCCGCTGCCCCCCTCCTCCCACCCCTAGCCCACACTCATACTCCTCCCAAAAGAGCTCTTAGCCCCAGCGACCCAGAAGAGAAGAATTTCCCCCCCTTTAAAACTGGGCTTGATCATGCATCTGAGTTTTCATTCGGGCCGGCCAGTAGATGGCAGCAGCGAGCCCAGGGAAGTTGGGGGGTCAGGTGAGTTGCAGAAAACCCAAGAGTGACTTTAACTGAAGGGTGAACCTATCTTTCAGGTGAAAAGGAGCAGCCCAGGGGATTATCAGAAATGTCTGAGACCGGGGTGTTCAGCTTGCAAAAGGTAGATGGACTGTGGGAATGTTCTGCGTCTACTGGCGCAGGAGGAGAGCGCGGGGAATCCTGTTTCTAGTCGTTCCTCCAATTGGATGGCATCCCTTATGTTCAAAGGAAAATCGCTGGCCGGAAAATCAAGACATGAATGGAAGCGAGGGTTCCTAGCCGGCGCGGGCTTTCCAATATTTCCATTCTGGCCAAATCTCCCAGCCCTGGCTGGAAGACCCCCCCACCCCCCACCCCAGACTGCTCTCTGGGAAAGAGAGTTCCGGTTCCAGCGCGGGTTCCAGCCGGAATCCCCAAGATCTGCGCCCGACACGGACCTCCCGCCCCCTGACCACCCATAACTGAGCCCGGGTGCCTCGCAGCCCCGGCGAGAAAGCTGCCAGCTGCTCCAAGCTCCAAGCAGGCACCCACTGCAGGGCGCCCTTCCAGAACGAGGGGCGGGGGGACCGAGGAGAATGAGAAAAGGAGAATGGCACGGCCCTGGGATCCATTTCAATTCCACAACTTATATGGAGCGCCAAGCACTAAACTGGGCGCTAAGAAAATAATATCTAATAGATATAAAGCAATTAAGCACCGCACTTCCTCTTGACCGCCGAGTTCGAATTATACCACTTCATCCGAACCTCACAATTCCCAGTAAGGAGATCCTGGTCAAATGCTGCCTTCCCGGGCTCAAATCCACTTAACCGCCTTGCCTCAAGCCCAAACGCTGGCGGCACCTTCGGCTCCCAGGCGCTGGCGGGCGAGACCTCAAACACTTTTGCCTGCCACCGTGTTCCCCCTCACCCGCGACCTCCGCCGGGTCCCGGCCCCCCGGGTGCGTACCTTGCAGCGCAGCTCGCGGCCGGTGTGGATGCACAGCGCCCGGGACACATGCTCGCGCTCAGCCAGGGGCAGCAGCAGGTAGTCAGCGATGCGGCTGGGCCCCGGCGCGCTCCCGGAGCCGCCGCCGGCCCCTGGAGCGGCGGGCGGAGGCTGCGGGCTGCAGGGAGAGCCAGGGGGGCTGAGGTAGTCCGGGGGGCTCGAACACTCGGAGAGACGTGGGCACTTGGCCGCCACGGCCGCCGCGTCGTCTGCGTCCAGCAGGCGTTTGGCCGGGGTGCCCCGGCCGGCGGCGAGCAAGGCCGGAGTGCGGGGCTGCGAGACGCCGTTCATGGCAGAGCGCACGGGACCGACCCGCATCCCGACCCGGGCCGGGGCGGCCCCTGCTTTATAAGTCCTCGGATCCGCCCGGAAAGGCGCGACGGGCGCCGCGACTTACTCCAGCCCGGGGGATGGAGTTTGCAGACGGAGCTTGGTTCTGCCCCCACTAGGGGCAAAGCTGGAGCCGCTCCTGGTGCACGAGGGGATCACGCTGGCAGCGCGTCCGCGGCGCGGAGGCCGGCTCGGGTCTCCGGATCCTCGCGGGTACCTGCTCGGGGCGCCTCGCAGAACGGCGGCAGCCGCCGCTATTGTTGTCGAAGCTGCCGACAGTCGGGGAGGCAGGGGCGGCCGGCCTTCCCGAGGTTCAGAGCGGCGAGCACAGGATTCCGCAGCCTCGCTGGAGCCACGGAGCAAACACACTTCCCAGAGCAAGAAGTCTCGTAGCGAAAGCCAAAGCAACTTTTCCGCGGCGCTCGGAATCCGGCGCGCTCTTGGGCTCCCGGCGTGAGTGTGCGCGAGCGAGACGCTCTCGGAGAGAGTGACTGAGTGTGAGTGAGTGTGTGCGCCGCACCGATCCCGGCCAGTGCACTCCTCCTTCTCCTTTTCCTCCACCTCCTCCGCCTCCCGGTGACTCACGCTGTATACACACACACTCACAGGCCGGGCTGTGTAAACAGTTGGGAAGCCGGGTTGTGCAATGAGGTGGCTGCGACGACTCCGGCCCTGCCGCCGGGCGAGCAGTCACCGAAGTGGAGGGGGAGGACAGGGGCGGGGGGGCGGCGGGAAGGGGAGGTGGAGCTGGGTCGGCGGGGGCGAGGGGGGTGGCCCGAGGGCTGGGATGCTCGGGGCTGAGCGCGCTCCGGCGCAGGTGGTGAGTTCTGAGCCCGCTAGGGCGCGCGCACACATTCCCCCCAGCTCCCCCCAAACCCTCAACAGGCTGGTCTAGGCAGGAGGCGGCGCGCGCCCTCCCGCAGGCCGTGGACTCAGCGCTGGAAGCCGGGGGAGGAGGCGGAGGAAAAGTTCCCGTGACGTCAGGGTCCCGGGGAAGTGGGCGGGAGGGGAGGGGCCGCGGGAGGTGAAGCGACCGGTGATTGGTGCGCGCTCCTCATTCACTCGGAGCACAATGGACCGCGGGCGCGCGCACCAGTTCTCCAGCACCCGCCGCTCGGTGCGGCCGCGGGGTGACTCCTTTTGCCCCGGGGGATCCCCTCGCCGCCCCGCGCCTGGGGACCTCGGGTTGGAGCTGTAGGCGTCGCCGAGACCCGGCGGTAGCCGGAGGAAGGGAGGAAAGAGAAGGTGATGAATTCCAGAATCACTCATTCACCCCCACGCGGTAGTTCCGGGGAAGACCTATGCGTGGTAGTGTATGTGACGGTTTTTTTTTTTTTTCCTTTTCCTGCCCCCTCCCAGCTCTAATCCCCAGCGTCTGTTCGCTTCCACAAATAGAACCTTCTGTTGGATGAAATAAAAGCAAACACTAGGCCTTCTGCTCTCCACCTCCACGCCCCTCCCGCGCCTGCCGCCCGCCCGGATTGCACGGAAATAGCTTCTCCCGGCTCCCCGGCCGCCCCTTCGCGGTGACTCGCAGAAAGAGCTTCCTGAGCCGTGGCCGGTGGGAAACAAAGGATGTGGGGAGAGGGCGGAAGGGGCCCACGTGGCCGTCTCCGAATTCCTGTCCCCTCCCCGTGCCTCCTCCGCAGCCTCCACACGCGCAGCAGGGTCTAGAGCCCCGGGGCTAACCCGGTTCCTTGGTGACCGGGTAGATAGTGATACTGCCTACACCCAGGCAGTCCTGCCGGGGCGTGTGCATGCACTCGTGCAACCTGATTTGCGTGAGCGCGAGATGTGTCAGACCCTGCACAGAGCTCCATGAAAAAACAACCTAGACGCTGTCGCTTTTCTTTCGAGAACCAGGTCAATTCGGAGTCCCTGGACACAGAACATAGATAACTGATCAGAGTCCCTTCTGTACTTCTGCTAAATGCTTCATTTTCTAAAACCAGATCGAGCCCTAAGGATAAATCCTTTTCCATATTAAGTCTCCATTCATTCAGCAAGCACTAATGAAGCATCTCCTAAACTAGAGGCTGAGGATTAAGAAGATGAAAATTAACAATAGCTAACACTAATTGAACTCTGTAGCGTGGCAGGCTCTGTTCTTAGCGCTTGACACACTGATGTTTTACAACTACCCAGTAGTTATTTTTTGTCCCTTTTCACAGAGAAGCCTGCAAAGATTAAGTTACTTGCTGTGGTCAAATTCGCTACTGAATGCATTCAAGCTCTTAAAGCATTTGTGGGGACTCAAAGTAGAAATTACAATTTGTAGAGTTAGGTAGGATTCCATCTAGAAAGCATTTGACCTGGGGGGATATTTGGGATTGTAAAAGATTTGCATGGAGTGAGGGGGTGGGGAGGTGGGAGGGTGGGCGGGGCAGGTAAGACAGGATGTGGGGAAGGATCAGGTAGAAGTTAAGAGGCGAGATTGGCTATAAGGGTGGAGCTGAACCTGCAGAAATCTACGGAGAAAATCTCCAATGCCTGCTGAGAAGGCTGCACTTGATATTGTAAGCAAGAGAGAGTCCACCTGAGGTTTTCCTTCTTTCAAGTTCATTTTGTGCCAGTTATTTAAGATCCACTGAGCTGCCCACTGATGCTGAAGCTGAAATTCCAATACTTTGGCCATCTGATATAAAGAACTGACTCATTGGAAAAGACCCTGATGCTGGGAAAGATGAAGGCAAGAGAAGGGGATGACAGAGGATAAGATGGCTGGATAGCATCAGGACTTGATAAGCATGAGTTTGCGCAAGCTCCAGAAGTTGGTGATGGACAGGGAAGCCTGGCTTGCTGCAGTCCATGGGGTCGCAAAGAGTCAGACACAACTGAGCGACTAAACTGAAACTGACTGAGCTGCCCACTGGCCATCATCACTTGGATGGCAAACTCAGCAAAGGCCATCAGCCTCTTTGTCTAAGGTGTGCACCTCCTTCACTGCCTCTTCTAAAAGAAAGGCATTGCCACCATCATCCCTGGGGACAGAATCCCTGGCAGTCATTTCCCCTTGAATCCACCTTTTTTTCTGTCCCCTACTGGGTTGTCACTGGGTCCAGTCCTAGTCCTGCTTGCTCTCAGAGACATCCCCTGGCCATCCCTGCTCAGCTCCCTGGGGTTGCCCCGCACAGACTTTTTCTCATTCTCCCTCGCCCACTGGCTTCCAGCTCATTCTGCCCAGAATGAGGCCCTGGAGGAAGATGGGAAGGTGCTGCTCTGGGCCCTGGCTGCACCTCCTCTGTGGCCCAGCCACCCCTACCTGCCTTCAGCCAGCCCCTGTGTGTGGCTCTCACCAGGTGCTGCCAAGATCTCCCTACAAGACTGAAGGATTTATCCACCCATGCCCACCCCACCCTCTACGCTGGGGGCGCTGAAAGTGCCTTTTGGGAGTTTTGGAAATTGCCTTGACTGAGTAGGGCTACCTTGCTCAAGTTCACACTCCATTCCCAGGAGGTCCAATGACAGGTGACTGTAGAGTAAACAGGTCCAGCCTCCTTGCCCAAATGTGAGCCAACTCTGAAGGGCATCCCAGTTTCAGCCCACCCATTTAGGGTCCACTGAGTTCATCCCTGAGATTGCCTCCAGCCTGGATCTTCTCTCCATCCAGTCCTATTCCTTCCTTCCCCTTCCAAAGGCATTTCCATAATAAACCTCCTGCATTCTAATCTCTGTCTGAGTCTGCCTCCTGGGGGGACCCAACCGTGGTGCCCTCTGCCTCTTCGTGGTCCTAGCTTACTCTAGGCACTCTGGCTCCTGGGAATCAAAAGACACCAATTTCCTCCCTCCAGCCCTAGAGTGAAAGCTGCTTCGTGATGTGTTGCTCATCTCCGGGCTGCCCACCATACCGTGTTTTGTTCTATTTTTGTTTCTGTTTATCTAATACCTTTATAACTAGTTCCGCAATTTAATTTTTTCCACTGAACTTCCTGGCCTAGGTTTCATTTTCCTGTCTGATACAAACCCTGTACCTCTCCCATGTCAATCCACTCCTTGCCACTCTCATGATCTTAGTTCAGGACCTTCTCCTGGCTTTCTGCAGTAAGCTGCTAACTGGGTCACTCATTCATCCTTTCAGCATACAAAAGCACCTACTCTGCCAGTGCACCTACTAGATGCTGGAGTTACAATGGTGCACAAAACCAAATGTGGCCTTGAGCTCTTTAATCTATTCCCCACACAGCTATCAGAGTACTTTTTCTTAAATTTAAATTTGATCACATCAGGCCCTGGCCTAAAAACTTGGCAGAGGCCATCAGAAGATAAAATCAAAATACCCTCTTTTCTGGCCCTACTTCCCTTTCCAGCCTTATCTATCTTATCTCCTCACCAGCACCCTACCTATGCCAGATCCTGGTAGGAACCTAAGCACATCTTGCTAATTCACACATCTGCATTTTTGCCTGTGATGTTTTCTCCCAATTCCCCCCTCCCCCCTGCCAATAGGATGAACTCCTATTCATCCTTCAAAACCCCACCCAGATTTCCCCTGCACTGCTGTCAGATGTCAGTGTCATCCCAAGCACTGCTGAGTCTTCCGTCTAGCTTTTTTTCATGGCATTGTCCACTCAGCTGTGTCCCAGAGGGCACGAACCATGTCTTATTTAGCTGTGTATCTCCCGTCCCCAGCCCAGTGTCTGTTATAAAGGGAGGGCTTACTAAGTGACAACCAAATAAATGTACTCAAGGGCAGAGGGTTATCCAAAAGGAGGACCTGAAATGATGGACAGGGCATCTGGGCCAAGGCAGGGGCATGGGGAATAGGGCACAGAGTTAAGAGTTGAATGTTTAGCCCTAGAAGGAAACAGGATATGGGGGAAAAAAAGCGGGGGGGTGTGCTGAAGTTTTAGGGGCCTCCAGCCTGGATGTCTGGAAGGACAGACTTGTCCCTTTGGCATGCAATCAAGATAGCCAAGGGGACAAGTGAGCTAAAATTGTCATCACTTCATTGCTGGGCTTTTCCTGCTGGCTAAGTCTGGACTGAACTTCCATCAGACTTTTCAGATACTAATTTGAGGAAGCCTGTTGCTTTTTTAAATTTTATTTTATTTATATTTATTTATTTTTGGCTGTGCGGGCTTTTCTATAGTTGCAGCAAGTGAGGACTACTCTAGTTGCGATACACGGGCTCAGTAGTTGCTGCTTGCAGGCTCTAGATCACAGGTTCAATAGTTGCCCCCACGGCATTGGCAGGCAGATTCTTTACCACTGAGCCACGAGGGAAGCCTGCCAGTTGCTCTTTATAGGCTTAAATTGTCTCACCTGTGAGATGGGCTGCTTTTCCTCCCCAGCAAGGTTCTCATGGGAACAAATAGCTGCAAATATGCAAAAAGTCCTTATGAGTTATCTACCCGTACACAGATGTGATGATCAAATATGAGTATGCCTTGATTTCAAACTATGTGCATTTAGTCAACAAATATTCATTATCAGCTTGCCACTTCCAGAGTCAGAAAAGGCCTTTACCATGAAAATCCAAATTGACAGATACAAATATACAAGTAAACAGGATGTGGACTAGGTCATATTCTTCCTGTGTTAAAACGGTTCTTTGCCTTATAAAAGGGTCTCCCACGTGATGCCATTAGTAAGCTCCTTTGGCGCGTTTATGGTGTGGTTTGGTAAAATGTAGGTGCCTTGAAGGCAAGATCATGTGTGTATGGTGTGTGTCCCCTTTGGAGCCTCAGTACAATACTGAGCTGACACCAGAAGTGCACCAGATGACAAGCTGAACTAAGGGAAAAAAATTGATTTACCTCCAACTTCTCAGGAAAGCACATACTGCGTTACGTAATATGGGGAAATCTATATTGATTTTGGGGGATAAAGTTAGGCCACTGATGAGCTCAGGCTTGACTCATTTTCATTCATGCCCAGGTAGGTGCCTGGCAACACCATTAGCAAGGTTCTGAGTGCCTTTTGCATGCGTGCTCAGTTGCTTAGCAGACTCTTTGCTACCCTATGGATTGACCCTATGGATTGACCCTATTGACTTCCCTGGTAGCTCAGACAGTAAAGCATCTGCCTACAATGTGGGAAACCCAGGTTCAAGCCCTGGGTTGGGAAGATCCCCTGCAGAAGGAAATGGCAATCCACTCCAGTACTATTGCCTGGAAAATCCCATGGACAGAGGAGCCTGGTAGGGCTCCTCTATGGGGTCTATGGGGTCGAAAAGAGTCAGACATGACTGAGCAACTTCACTTTCACTGTGGATTGTACCCTGCCAGTTTCCTATGTCCATGGGATTTTCCTGGCAAGAATACTAGAGTGGGTTGCCATGCCCTCCTGCAGGGTATCTTCCCAACCCAGGGATTGAACCCTCGTCTCCTATGTCTCCTGCATTGGCAGGTGGGTTCTTTAACACTAGGGTCACCTGGGAAGCCCTACCCATTCCAAAATGCAGGAAAATTCTCAGAGCAGCCAGGACTCCAGATTCCACCATTTGGCTTCAGGGTACACAGGGCTTTGCAGCCACACATGACATGTGTTATGCTCCCTAACTCCAAATTCTAAACCAGTAAACACACCCAAAGAAAATCAGTCCTGAGTATTCATTGGAAGGATTGATGCTGAAGCTGAAACTCCAATATTTTGGCCACCCGATGAGAAAAACTGACTCACTGGAAAAGACCCTGATGCTGGGAAAGATTGAAGGTGGGAGGAGAAGGGGATGACCGAGGATGAGATGGTTGGATGGCATCACTGACTCAATGGACATGAGTTTGAGTAAGCTCCGAGAGTTGGTGAAGGACAGGGAAGCCTGGCTAGCTGCAGTCCGTGGGGTCACAAAGAGTCAGACACGACTGATCAACTCAACTGAACTGAACTGAAACACAACAACAACAAAAAAAATCGGGACATATTTAAGAAAAATAATACTAGTATTTACAATAAGGTTCCAAATACTGGGAAAGAGTTGAACATTTACTGAGTTCCTCCCATATGATAGAACTTTTTATCTATTCTCTTGTTTAACATTCAAAATTATCTCATAAACTAAATACCACCATTTTCCAGATTCCCAAGAAGGCTCAGAGATGTTAATTAGCTTGTCTAAGGTCACACAGCTGGAAGGTGGCCAGTTAGAATGAGAACCCTCTTCCGGTTGACCTCAAACCTGGATCTTTCAGCTTTATATGCCACCCAAATTCCCAATGAAGAGGAAGATTATCCAAACATTTCTTCCCTTTAATTTTTTTTTAAGTTCAGTAAAAATCTTAACCTTTTAAGAACTTACCCTCCCCCAGCAAACATTTGCATACACAGGCACACACATATGCAGATAGATAATTAAGATTCGTGACAGAGCCTCAAATCTGACTTTGCCTGATGATTTAATCAATTCAAAAGGAAATCAGTCCTGAATATTCATTGGAAGGACTGATGCTGAAGCTGAAGCTCCAATCCTTTGGCCACCTGGTGCAAAGAACTGACTCATTGGAAAAGACCCTGATGCTAGGAAAGATTGAGGGCAGGAGGAGAAGGGGATGACAGAGGATGAGATGGTTGGATGGCATCACCAGCTCGATGGACATCAGTTTGAACGAGCTCCAGGAGTTGGTGATGGACAGGGAAGCTTGGGGTGCTGCAATCCATGGGATCTCAAAGAGTCAGACATGACTGAGGGACTGAACTTCTAAAAAAAAAATTTATTGAGGTAAACAATAAAGGTGTAAATATCTATACAATTTGATGACTTTGGAGATAAGTATATATTGTGAAACCATCACCACTATCTATGCCATTAGCATATCCATCACCTCCAAAAGTTTCCTAACACCTTTTTTTTTTTTAAAACGATTAATTTTAAGAGCACAGGAAGCCTCAGATCCTCACGGTCTTCCCCCTGACGTCTGTGGAGGCCTGGATGGATGTGACAATGAGTCTGTGATCTGACGTCCCTTCTCTGCCCACTCCCTCTGCCCCAGCTCCTGTCCTCCCGCCATGGTCTGCAGGACACGGCCCAGCCGTGCCAACATCCACATATGTGGTGCTGCCCTTGGTCTTTTGTTGACCACCCACAGTTCTGGAGGTACATACAACAGATCTTGTTGGGAAAACACCCAGGAAAGTGACTCTTGGACCCAAGAAGCAGGTTTGGGGCATTGGGGCAGAGGATTCCCCTGTTCTGGTACCTGGAATTTGGTCTAGGCCAGCAGGTGCAGGCGCTATATACGGCACACCCCCTTGGCCATGTGGGGATGGATGCAGCTGGCAGAAGGCCAGGGCAGGGTCACATCCCCTGCGGTCTAAGAGAGAGGCACTGGTCCCAGTGACGGATTCCTGGGAGCTCCACGAAGACCTTCTCTCCCACCTCCTCACATACTCACTGTTGCCTCTGGCCTAAACTTAAAAGGCTCTTCCAGGGACTTCCCTGGTGGTCCAGTGGTTAAGAATCTGCCTTGCAATATAAAGGACATAGGTTTGATCCCTGGGCGGGAACAAAGATCCCACACACCACAGCTACTGAGCCCGCGTGCTGTAACTAGAGAGTCCATGTGCCGTGGCGAAAGATCCCATATAACACAAGACTGCACGTGCTGCAGCTGAGACCCACGCACACAAGTAAACAAATAGATATTTAAATGCTCTTCCAATGACCTGATCTATAATTAGCATTATCCCTGAGCCTCAGGAATGAGCCTGAGTGGAAAAGGCAGAATAAACAGAAATAGAAGCAAATGACTGCAGTCCAGTGCAGAAGGGAGTCTGTCAGGGAGAGGAAGGAAGGATCAGGGCAGACTTCACGGAAGAGGTGGCCTCAGAAGGCCACACGTGCTATGTGCATGCTGCGTGCTAAGTCACTTCAGTTGTCCCCGACTCTTCATGACTCCATGCACTGTATGTAGCCCACCAGGCTCCTCGGTCCATGGGATTCTCCAGGCAAGAATACTGGACTGGATTACCATTTCCTACTCCAGGGGATCTTCCCAACTCAGGGATCAAATCTGTGTCTCCTATGTCTCCTGCACTGCAGGTGAATTCTTTACCACTGAGCCACCAGGGAAGACTGCTAGCAGTCTATTACTGGTCTCCACGGGCGGCTTCTCCAGGGTTTAAATGCAGTTGTCAGGGTGATGGACTGGAAGTTTCCTGGATCCCGGGATAAGCACAGCTCCGCAGCTGCCTTAGATGGAACAGAGAAACACTCCTCACTTTCTTCTGAGTTATTTGCTGCACCTTTCATCTGTGTCAGGCTCAGGACTGCTTTGGCCAATCACATACAACAAAAGTGCCACTCTGAGTCCTCCACAGTTGTGTCATAAAAGGCCGTGCTGCTTGCCTTTTTCTGCAGGACACTTACAGTTGGAACCCGGTGGCGCTAGTGGTAAAGAACCCGCCTGCCAGTGTAGGAGACATCAGAGACCCGGGGTCAGAAGAGCTCCTGGAGAAGGAGAGAGCAACCCACTCCAGTTTTCTTGCCTGGAGAATCCCACGGACAGAGGAGGCTGGAGGGTTACACACCATGGGGTCCCACAGGGTCGAACACAACAAAGCAACTGAGCACACGCACACACGTCCGTCTTGGAGAAGGCAATGGCACCCACTCCAGTACCCTTGCCTGGAAAATCCCATGGATGGAGGAGCCTGATATGCTACAGTCCATGGGGTTGCAAAGAGTCGGACACGACTGAGTGACTTCACTTTCCTTTCCTTTCTCTACTCTCAGAAAGCTGTACATGCAGACTGAGTAGGATCTGGAACAGAAGATGGATATGTACAGAACGTTGTTCAGTGAGAATAAAAGGAATAAATGGAGAATTCATTTAAAAAAAAGAAGTCCGTCTGCCCTGAGGACACTGTGCTGGAGAAGCCACAGCTAGACCCTCCAGGTGAAAGACCCAGCTGAGCCTGCCCTGCAGCCGTCTCAGCCCAGACAGCTGAGTCAGAAAGCCATAATGGGAGCAAATCCTCCAACCTGAGCCACCTGCTGCTTCCCAGCTGAGGTCCCAGACACCTCGGTGCGGACAAGAGCCACCCTTACTTTGGCTGTCCTGAATTCCCAACCCACAGAATCATATACCCTCTAAGTTTTAGGGTGGTTTTGTTACACAGCAATGGATGACCAGGATAACATTCTGAAACTGTTCTGGATAAATCAGGAGGTCTGACAGACAGGACCTCACCAGCCCATAGGACACCTCCAGATGCTGACTAAGAAGCACAGCTGCATCCTTGAAGGACCCATCCTACGCCTGGCACAGGCCTTGGCCTGCAGAATCCAGGCTGGATCTCACAGCCAGGTAGCTCTGCTTACCAGAGGCACTCTTTTCTTCTGCTGGCATCCGCAGGAGCCAAGCTGACAGGAAGGAAGGCATTTTCTCAAAACTCAGATAATTGCCCCATAGTCTCCTTGGGCATCTCCCAGGATTTGGGGAAGCCCCCTGTCCTCAGACCTTGCTAGCTCTGCCTCACAGTGAGTCATCTCAACATGTAAAAATTCATCACACATACACACGCCTCCTTTGGGCTGCCTTTTCCCTTTTCTCATTAAAAAAATAAAAACTCCACCCTACCCTGATCTGATCTGAGATCTTCAGGCTATCTTGAGGTAATTCATCTTGCCTCTTCAAACATTCTCCCTCACTCTGGTGGCAGCCAGAGGAGCCCATCTCCCTTCATTCTCAAAGGAAGCCTGGCCCCGAGCAGAGGACTGTTTGGTTTCTGAGATTTTCATTAAAAAAAAAAAAAAGCCTCTTCTGCAGTGTTTCTGAGGAAGGCTGCAGGCAAGAACTGAAGGGCAGAGGGAGCTGGGTGCAGATCACATTGGGTCACGGAACTGCAGGGGGTGGGAGCGCTATTTATTTCAGATAGAAAGGCCCGCAGCTCTGGACTCCTGGCTCTCAGTGAGGTCGTTCCCCTTTGGTCTAACTGGCAGCTGCAAGTTCAGTACGGGCAGCTGTCAAGGGGTCTGCAGACTTTATACCTCACCTTATGCAAACCTGGTAGACAAGAGTCAGGCTTTCTGTGGAAGATTGCGGAGGGGCGGTCATCCATACAGCCTGTGGATTCAGACAACCTCCTTCACCGGGACGCTGTCAGTTAAAGGTGATTTGCCTTTCTCGAGGAAGGAGACCCACCTCTCCTGAATCCCCACTCTGTGTGCTCTGCATATGTTGAATCATTTATCCTCACAACAGCGCCACAGATTGGTGAGATCACCTCCACTTGTCAGCTGAGGCAAGAGAGGCCCAGAGAGGCTAAGTAACTTGCCCAAAGTCACACAGCTAGAGACATTGGGAGCCTAGGTTCAATCCAAGGTCGGACCACCTCCAGGCTTTTGTCCCTCCCTCGTTCCTTTGCTCCTCCATCTCTCTCTCCCTCTCTCCCTCCCTCACACACTCTCTCTCTCCACTTCCCTTGAAGAAACCATAGAGTAAGTACTTCTGCTTAACCTATATAGGGGTGAGACTACTACGGTTTCACCTGTGGGTTTGAGGGAGAGCTTACCTAGTGCGTGGAAAACAAAATCCAACTTAAAACTTGTTTAAAGAGCCTTGGAGAATATTCCTGTTTGGGGCCTTGAACCTGGACTGGGGCTCGGGAAGGGATCTTTGTTCTTGGTCAGAGTCAGTCTTCATTCAGCCCATCCTTACCGAGCTGCTGGGCACCAGGCATCATGTTAGACACCCGCAGTGGAGCACAACTCAGTCCTCCGGGAGCTCCCAGTGGGAGGAATGGGGAGGAAGGCGGCGGCACGGAGACCGCTGTCTGAGCAGAATGAAACAGATACCAGAAGAGGGACACAGAGGAAGGAGAGGTCAGTCCTGCCAGAAAGCTCCTCACGGACCAGGCTGGAACCTGACGTCGTCCTGGGCAGGGTCTGAATACACGTCAGAGGCAGATTCACTCGGACCGGCTTCCGTGAACTTGATACGTAATGAGAACTAGGTTGATAAAAGCAGGCATCCGGCAGGACGTACTCATCAGCAAATCAATGAAAGCATTCCCTTTGCCTGACAATGCGCCCACAGGAAGCCACGTTATCAGAAAGTTACTTGCACAAATGGATTCCACAAAGGGGCTTTGGCGGATATTAAGACGTCTATTTCAGCCCGGGTAGCTTGAAGCCATCTCTGACCCTAAAAGGAAAGTCTTCTGCAGGAAACATTCGCCCTCACCTTTGCTCTGGTAAAACTCTCTCCACCCTTAGAATAAAGATGAGGTATTATTATTAAAGCAAACCTCTACTGCTCTACCAAGGATCGCCAGAAAACCACCTCATGAAGAACACATAGACTGCCTGTCTCCCCTCTGACTTTCCAAGGTGACCATTCTGGACTGACAGATTTTAGGGGCCCAGGTTCCCTCCATGTTGGGGCTCTAGTACGTCATCCACGTGATCAAGGCCAGGTCTCAGCCACGCCAGGTCCCCTCTGGCTGGCAGGGGAGGAGCCGGTAAGGAGCCAAACCCCTTCAGCCTGGAGATGGCAGGTGTCCTGTGCTCATATTTATCCACATCCCTCTTGGTAGAACTTGGTCACACAATCCCACCCAACTCCAAGGGAAGCCAGGAAATGACGTATGTCCCACCGTGAGCGCAGGGAGGTGGAGAGAGGAGGCGGAGGTGGAACCCTAACTATCTGCTTCAGATGGTAGTTAGGGTGTTTCCAGGTGTAACCAAAACCTTAACTTAAACCATCTTGAACCCACAGGACAACTTTGGGCTGCCTCCAAGGCTGGCTTATACACCACCTCAGCCCTGGAGAGTTCCCAGTACCCACCCTGGGTACCCCCCAGGCCTGGGTATCACATTCTAACATGACAGTTTTCAAAGGAAGAAGAGAGCATCTCTCCCTGTGTTCTGCCTTAGGTGAGAAGAGAGTTTTCCCAGAGAATCCACTCCACCTCCAGCAAGTATCCATTCGTATACCATTGACTTGAATTGGGCCACGTGCCCATTTCCGAACAATGACCGCTGTTACAGGCTGAACTGTGGCTTCCCACCCACCCCCATTCACATATTGAAGTCCTCAATCCCCAGCACCTAAGACTGTAACCATATTTGGAGATGGGTCCTTTAAAAAGGCAATATTTACTTTTATTTATTTACTGGCCACGCTGAGTCTCCACTGCTGCATGAGGGGCTCTTTGCAGATACAGTGAGTGGGGCTGCTCTCTAGCTGTGCTGCAGGGGTTTTCACTGCCGTGACTTCTCCTGGTGCAGAGCGCGGGCTCCAGTAGTTGTGGCTCACAGGCTTAGTTGCTCCTCGGCGTGTGGAATCTTTCCAGACCAGGGATTGACCTTCTGTCCTCTGCATTGGAAGGTGAATTCTTAACCACTGGACCACTAGCAAAGTCCTTAAAAGAGGTAATTAAGTGAAAATGAGGTTCTGTGGGTGGGCCCTAATCCAATAAGCCTGATGTCCTTTTAAGAAAAGATTAGGACACAGATAACACACATTCCAAGGGATGACCATATGCAGACATGGTGGCCATCCGCAGGACAAGGAGAAAGGTCTCAAAACAAACCAAACTTGCCAACACCTTGAACTTGGACTCTAAACTCCAGAACACTGAGAAAATAAGATTCTGTCATTCAAACTACCTGGTCTGTGGTGTTTTGTCAAGTAGCCCTAGCTAGCTGGTACAGATGGCAATCAGAATGGATCAATCTGGTCCACTCCTGGGGTGCAGTTGGTGTGAGACACAGCCCATGAGAGAGGGAGGTCTGGGTTCTGCAGAAGAAAGCCGATGGGAGGATGCTGGGCGATCGCAGGACAATGCCTGTGATGGACGGCAAGGTTGCCCTCCACCCCCGAGGCTGCGGCTTGACCCCTCTTTTCAGACCAGCACCCTTTCTGTGCACACCAGCCCCCTGCCGATTTTCTCCGACAGACATCAGTACAACCGTCTCATTAGACTTCTGCTTCCCCCTTATCATCAGTTCTCTTTCTAAAGCTACTGCAGTCGATTTTGCTAGGAGTCTGGGCCAGGCTGGGGTGGGGAGGGTGTCTCCCAGCTCTTCTCCTACATCGCTATGGTCTGCCACCTGGTTTCCTCCACTGAAGACCAGTCCTGCTTTTACTCTGCAACAGCCTCCTGTCCGTTGTTGGGGGACACAGGGATGCTGGTGAGTGTTTAACAACCTGTTTAGTGTTGCTATATTTGCCAATTTCCGTGGCGTGAATACCCACTGGGGTCCATTCTAAAGGACCCACAAGAGGCCACCGAGCACAGACTTAGGAAGAGATGGCGCACAGTGGCAACCCAGTCCAGTGGTGCCCAGGGAGACCTCCCTGTCACCTTCAAGGGGGACAACAAGGAGTCCTGGTATCATCCGAGTGTCCACTCCCTGATGGCTGGAAAACATCTCTTGGGGCAGGAGAGGGTTAAAAATGTTTTATGAGCCCTGATGGGAACCTGTGAGCGTGAGGAGGGCCTGAGAAAATCCTGGGGGTGCCTGGTTCTGTGTCCTGCAGGGGACCCCTCCCTCGATGTTCCCAGGCTGCGAGGATGAATGCCACCGTAGAGAGCAGAGTGGAAGTAGGGCTCAGCCAGGCTCGAGCAGCCCAGGACTGTCACTGCCCGCCCCCGGGGAGGCCCCTTCCCCCACTCACCTCTGTACAATTGCTGCCTCTGTTCCCCAGCTCCACTTCCCTCAGGGTCCCATGCAAACCAGACTCGTGATAAAAGCCGCCATTGATGGGCACTTCCTCTGCACCAGGCACTGGGCCGGGCCCTCCAGACCCATTTTCTCACTGAATTCATAGCACCACCCCCACAGACTTGGTGGGCGTAGTCTTATCCCCAAAATGAGGTTCACAGAGGTCAGAGGAATGGTCTCAAGGTCATGGCAGCAGAGCCGAGGTGACTGAAAAGTGGTGGGTTTTCCATGGTGCTTCTGGGGTCAAGCAGGCCAGGCCGAGTCATAGAGTAATACTGACAACGACGATGGCTAGAGCTTACTGAGGACTTCATTTAAACAGTGCATATACGCACTGACGTCACTGTGCGATCGAGGTGAATTATAGCTCCCATTCTGCAGATAAGGAACCCAAGGCCCAGAGAGGGTGTGCAGCTTGCTCTGTGTCACAGCTGGTTAGTGGCTGGGCAGGACTTTGGACTCTTTGGAGTAGGGTGGGGCGGGGGCTGCCACCCAGTCCATCTGTGTTCCCTGCTCCCCAGGTCAGCTTTGGTTCTCATGATATCCCTCCCAGAGGACCAGCATTTTCCTGGGGGTATTTGGCTTGATCCAAGGTCTGGCAGGCACCGTCTGGGTCGGGGGAAAGGAAATACCTATCCTTCCCCCTGGTGTCTGACCTCCAGCTGGCTGAGCCAGCACCTGGGCGGGGAAGAGGGTAGAATGGTGCTATTCAGAGAGTTTTCCTGATGCAATAACTGATTGCAAAACCTTTGCCATCCCTGAGCATTTTATGAAGGGTGGTAATTTTGCATAGCAGCAGGAAACCCCAAACTCATCCAG
Organism: Capricornis sumatraensis; assembly: GCF_032405125.1. Classification (NCBI taxonomy): domain Eukaryota; kingdom Metazoa; phylum Chordata; class Mammalia; order Artiodactyla; family Bovidae; genus Capricornis; species Capricornis sumatraensis. The sequence continues at coordinate 34,083,214 of NC_091079.1, forward strand.
CTGCCAGAACAAGGCACTGCAGGTCAAATGCCAGTCCAGGAGTACAGTTACCCCGAGACTGGGGTGTTAGAAACACCAACCAGACCACCACCAATAACCGCACCGTGGATCCAGTTCTTCCAGCACTCCTAATCATGTTTGATCAACAAAGTTCGCTCAGGTGGGTGGGGCAAACCCAAGTCTCAATTTACTGCCAACAGTATGGGTTCGCTCAAGGTCAGCAGATGTGGACAGGACAGAAGTAAGACTCAGACCTGACCTCCAGACTCTAGCTCTAGTGCTCATTTCCCCATAGTTGGGGACGATGGGTGATGCTCTCAGGAGAGTTCAGAGGCAACCGGAGGTGTCAGGGTGAGAGCAAGTACGGGAAGCTGTAGCCAGACGGACCCAAGTGCAAATCTTGGCTCTGCAAATCAGGCAGATTACTTGACCTCTCTGAGCCTTACTTTCCTCCTCTGTGGGTGAGAGAGGGTTGTGGTTAAGGGTTTGAACTGTGGAGTCAGAGTGCCTGGATTTTAATCCTGGTTGCACTACTTATGACTTCCCTGGTGGCTCAGATGGTAAAGCATCTGCCTACAATGCGGGAGACTGGGGTTCGATCCCTGGGTTGGGAAGCTCCTGGAGAAGGAAATAGCAACCGACTCCAGTACTCTTGCCTGGAAAATCCCATGGACAGAGGAGCCTGGTAGGCTGCAGTCCATGGGATTGCAAAGAGTCAGACACAACTGAGTGTAACCTGTGTGACTTTGGACAAGTCACTTAACCTCTCTGTGTTCATTTTCTTGTCTGTCAAATGAACATTTTTAAACCCCACCTATAGGCTTGAGGATTTGCTTAGCTAATACTAGTGAGGCTCTTAGCACAGGCCCAGATTATGGTAAGCAGTCAAAAATAATGAGCCATTATTGTTATCTACAAGATGGAGAAGAAAAGAGCTTTGGGGATGAAAGGAGATAACCCATTCCTGGTATATGTGTGTGTGGTATGTGTGTGGGGAGGTGTTTGAAAGGAAGTGCATTCTTCACAAATGGAATTGGGACCTTCTAGAAAGGAAGAAAAATGGGACCTGGGCTGGCCCTGGGCCTGCTTTGAGATGTTTCCTACTGAACAACCACCTGGCCTTCACCTCTGTGTTTCATCGACTCTTTGCTATGAATCAAGTGCAACCTCTTTCCAGCCACTCCCCAGTCCCAGCAACAATTCCTTTGAGAGAACAACCTCAGGCCGGAAATCTTCCTGCCCAGAGCAGTGAAAGGGCCCAAATGTAAATACATGCAGGCCTCAGAGTTTCACAACTGCCCTGAGTCACTTCTCTTTGCAGAGAACAGAGCCAAGGCATAAGAGTTCCAAATCTTACCAGTGAGGCTGAACCCTGGTGTCTTTCAGACTTTTTTCATTTGGTCTTTCCAAGTTCTCTCTATTGGAAGGAGGTTCTCTGTGTGTTTAAGCTGATGGCAGAAAAGGAAATAGAACACAGCTGGGACCCAGGTTTCAAATTTCCCCCATGAAACATGATTTCTGTCTTAATTCTTAATTATCTCTGACCCTTTCCCAGCTGCCTCAGAGGCCTGGCACCTTGCCATGTATTAGTGAGATGCTCTTTCGTTTGCAAGTAGCTAGAATTATAGTATTACATAAATAGGAGGAGTTATTTTCTCATATAAAAAGAAATTCAAAACTGAATAAGGACTGTTGTTATTTTGACAGCTCAGTGATGTCAAAGCCATACACACCATGATTCTGCTGGTCTTTTCCTCAAGTTGCAAGATGGTTGCTGCAGCTCCAGATATCACGTCTGCCCTCAAGGCTGAAAAAGGAGGGAAGAGCACAAAATAGTGGCACTATTGGTGTTGACTATTTCTTTATCAGTCGTTTATTTTTGCTTAAAATACAGTCGTAAAACTTAGTGGCTCAAAACAACAATTATTTATTAGTTCATGTTTCTTAGCATCAGAGTTTGGGCTGGGATCAGCTGGCAGTTCTTCTACTGGTCTAATGGGTTCGCTCAGTGACAGGAGTTGGTGGCTCAGTAGGGGCTATATTGTCCAAGAGAGCCTAAGTTGTGTATTATGTATCTGGTATTTGCTGCTGGCCAACAAAAGTCTGTACAGTCAAAGTTATGGTTTTTCCAGTAGTCATGTATGGATGTGAGTTGGACCATAAAGAAAGCTGAGTGCCAAAGAATTGATGCTTTTGAACTGCGGTGCTGGAGAAGACTCTTGAGAGTCCCTTGGACTGAAAGGAGATCAAACCGGTCAATCCTAAAGGAAATCAGTCCTGAATATTCATTGGAAGGACTGATGCTGAAGCTGAAGCTCCAGTACTTTGGCCACGTGATACAAAGAGCCAACTCATCGGAAAAGATCCTGATTCTGGGAAAGATTGAGGGCAGAAGGGGCTGACAGAGGATGAGATGGTTGAATGGCATCACCGATTCAGTGAACATAAGTTTGAGCAAGCTCTGGGAGACACTGAAGGACAGGAAAGACTGCATGCTGCAATCCATGGGGTCTCAGAGTTGAACATGGCTTAGTGACCGAACAACATCAAGAATGGCAATCTTCTACTTGGTGGGTGTGTTCCATTAGCAGGGAAAGGAGAAGGGATTTACAGAGACAGCTGGCAAAGTTTGCCCTTGGTGTGTTGTCTGGGTGGCTCTGAACTTCTTGAATTTATTCATTCAACAAATAAACATCCAAATATCAAGATCAGCTATGTGCCCATTTCTGGACAAGGTTGAGGGAGGGAAGGGCTATAATCTCTGTCCTCAAGGAGGCTGCAAGACCCTGGAGACACTCTTCTCAATAAACAAGAGAAGGTGCCTATAAAGATTTTTCACTAGAGCCCTATTTTCAAAGGGAGTTAGTAGAAGCAAGAGTGCCTCCATCAGGAGTGGATAAAGAAACTCTAGTTATATGATGGGCATGTTTATAGCAACTAAAATAAATGAACTAAGTCCTCACACATCAACCCAAATAATTCACCAACACATCTTGTTAAGTAAAAAAATAGCAAAATGCAAAGTAATGTGTGCTCAATTCATTGATGTGAATTGCAAAACATAAAACAATGGTATAAATTGCTTACAGATAAATACTGTCTTTTCATACTGTTCATGGGGTTCTCCAGGCAAGAATACTGAAGTGGTTTGCCATTCCCTTCTCCAGAGGACCACGTTTTGTCAGAACTCTCCATCATGACCCGTCCATCTTGGGTGGCCCTACATGGCATGGCCTATAGTTTTATTTAAGTTATTTTCATGGGTTTGAGTAATCTTCCGGAGTTGGTGATGGACAGAGAGGCCTGGTGTGCTGTGATCTCAAAGAGTCAGACACGACTGAGCAACTGAACTGAACTGAAATACTGTCTAGTAAAAGAAGATAAACATAGGGGAAGAGAGAAGGGATATCTAGCTGAAATGCTAATAATTTATTTCCTTAAAGAATAGATAAAAGATTGAAACAAACAATAAATTTAAATAACAAGGCAAAATAAAATCTGAAAAGGTTTTTTAAAAAAGTAGGACATACAGATGGCAAACAGGAACATGAAAAGATGCTCAGCATCACTAATGATCAGGGAAATGCAAATCAAAACCACAATGAGATACCACCCCACACCTGTCAGAATGACGGCTATCAAAAGAACAACAAATAACAAGTGCTGGGCACATGTGAGGCAAAGGGAACCCTAGTAATGCAATGTGGGAAGGTAAGTTGGTGTAGCTGCAATGAAAAACAGTATGGAGATTCCTCAAAAATTTAAAAATAAAACTACTATACAATCCAGCAATTCCACCTTTGGGTATTTATCTGAAGAAAATGAAAACACTAATTCCTAAAGATATGTGCACCCCTATATTCACTGCAGCATTCTTTATAATAGCCAAGATATGAGGGCAACCTAGATAGGTCTGTCAATAGATGAATGGATAAAGAGGATGTTGTATGTACATGCAATGGAATACCAACCATAAAAAAGAATAACATCTTGCCATTAATGACAACATAGTTTGACCTTGAGGATATTATGTTGAGTGAAATAAGTAAAGATAAATATTGTATGATTTCACTTACACATGAAATCTGAAAAACAAAACTTATGAACAAACGTAATTACACAGAAACAGTCATAGACACTGAGAACACACAGGTGGTTTCCAGATGAGTGTGGGATGGGGGGAGTGAGAAATAGGTGAGGGAGATTAGAAGGTACCAACTTTCAGTTACAAAATAAATGAGTCACAGATATGAAATGTACAGTGGGGGATTATATTCAATAATAATGTAAGATTTTGTATGGTGACAGATGACAACTAGACTTAACCGTGGTGATAATTTTGAAATGTATAGAAATATTGAATCACTACACTGTGTACCAGGAGCTAACATAGTGTCCTTGGTCAGTTGTACTTCAAAAACAAACAAACTCGGTTACAGAAAGAAAAAAATACCAGACTTGTCACTACTGGAGGCAAAAGGTTGGGGAGGGGGAATTGGATGAAGGTGGTCAAAAGGGATAAACTTGCAGCTGTAAGATAAATAAGAACTAGGGATATAATGTACAACCTGATAAATATAATTAACACTGCTCTACATAATAGTTGAAAACTGTTGAGGGAGTAAATCCTAAGAGTTCTCATCACAAGGAAAAAAATCTTTTCTCTTTATTTGATGTTAAATGTATATGAGATGATAGGTGTTCACTAAGCCCATTGTAATAATTCTTCCTTGATATATGTCAGTAGAATCATTATATTATAGGCCTCAGACTTATACATTGCTATATGTCAATGATGTCTCAATAAAACAGGAAGAAAAAAATAAATTTTTAAATTTTTTAAAGAAAATTTAAAAAATGAAAACCTAAATTATTTAAGAAAAAAAATTACCAGGATTTCAAAGGGATAGCTCCAATGAATATGAGGGTTTCTGGGTTTTGGCTTTTTAATTTTCTTTGGTTTTTTTCTGTCATTTCATTGAAGATTGAATCTGGAGTTCAATTTCTCCATCAACACTAGAATAGGGAAAATCAGAGGCCAGCCCAAATTCTGTCACTGGTGCAAATCCTTCTAAGCCTCAATTTCCTCTTCTGTAAAATGGGCTTGTGGCAGAGCTGTCTAAATGACCAACTGGACACAATAAACATTTTTTATAGAGCTGCTCAAATGCCCACCTTCTTGCCAATTTCTCTTTCCCTCTCCACGCCCCAAGCCTACAGTCAGGGACAGGGAACCCTGAGGTAGAACAAGGCATCTCCTGTCTTCATGCAAAATATACCCTCTGAAGTGAGAGTCAACTATCATTGCCCCAGGGAGGGAATAAGCGACATCACCAGGGCCAGCAGGTGCTTTGGTGGGAACTGGGGGAGTCTGTGGACGCCTTGGGTAGATGGCAGAGGAGGCACCCCTGTGCTTTCTCTTTTGGGGCTACAGCAGGGATTTCCCTCGAGAAGAGCCTCCTTCCTCCTTGCCTTCTGACCAGCCCAAGGAGTCCACTTGCCTGGTGTTTCACATCCCCTGGGGGGGTTCTATCCCTTCCAAGGAAGGTACCCAGGGCGCCCAAGTCACCTCCCCCAGAGCAGCCATTGTTTCCATGGTGACCCCTGAGCCTGTGCAGAAACTAGATGAGGGACAGAACACGCCCCGCCGTCCCTCGGGCATCTGGTGGCCTCCCACGTCCACAGGGCATGGCCCCAAGAACCATCGTCATCGTCGTTTGCATTGTCATCATCCTTGCCAATGTCTGCACGGCCTTCCTGTCCTGAGTGCCCTGGATGCGGCAGGTCCTTTGTGGGCATGAAGACATGTAGATCTCACTGAGCCCCGTGAGCTGGACTCAGTGGTCCCTCCTTCCAGAGCAGCCGCACAGTAGTGAAGCTAAGTGGCCCAGCTCACACAGCTGGTCGGTAACAGAGTTAGAACTTTCCCTGAAAGTGAAAGTGAAAGTTGCTCAGTCGTGTCTGACTCTTTGTGATCCCAAAGACTATACAGTCCATGGAATTCTCCAGGCCAGAATACTGGAGTGGGTAGCTTTTCCCTTTTCCAGGAGATCTTCCCAACCCAGGGATTGAACCCAGTATCCCACATTGCAGGTGGATTTTTTACCAGCTGAGTCACATGGGAAGCCCAGGAATACTGGAGTGGGTAGCCTATCCCTGAGCTATGAGGGAAGCCCAGAACTTGGCCTGGGGTGTTAGTATTCATGTGGCTGCAAAGCCCAAGCTTTTACTTCTTATAGTCCCCGTACCCTGTTGCCTCTCTTCCCAGGGAGAGGCAGGATGTGGGATCTGAATGTGCTCCCCCCATCCATCCCCTGCGAGGCAGCAGGGGAGGCTGAGCATTCTCTGGAATTGCCCTGAGGATGACTCATGGCCCTCAGCCATCTCCTCTCAGGAAACACTAGGTTAATTGTGGTCCACTGTTTCTCTCCCCGCACGCATGTGAGTGAGTGTGAGTGACTGTGGAGCAGGGAGGAGGCAGTGCCTGGTCAGGGGGCACAGAGAGAGGAGGGGGGATTCTTGGGAACATGAGTTGTCCCTTTCCAGACAGGGGCAGGGAGAAGAAGAGAGTCGGGGACCTCTGCCCAGCTCTCAAGGATGCCCTGCAAACTGTATTACCAACCACCCTCCACGTGCCAGGCATGGGGAGACTGTGCAAAAGTGGGAGAATGGGGCGGAGATGATTCAGAAGCCTGACAGGCAGGAGAGAGATTTGAAATCACTTCTCTGGGCAGAAGAGAGCAGACTTGGGAAACCGAGGAGGTTGCCGGGCAGGGTTGAGAAGCAGGTGATGGAGACCGCAGATCTCTGGGGCAAGGGAGGGCCTGTGGGGATGGATGTACTGGGGAAGGAAGGAATGATTCCAGATTTACAGGTGTTCCCAACACCCTGTCAGCCCACCCCCACAAGGCGGGAACTTGTGTGAGTGGCTACCAGGATTAAATGAGGCGGCCTAGGTTCCAGTGCCGGAGAAGGCAATGGCACCCCGCTCCAGTACTCCTGCCTGGAAGATCCCATGGACGGAGGAGCCTGGAGGGCTGCAGTCCATGGGGTCGCTGAGGGTTGAACACGACAGAGCGACTTCGCTTTCACTTTTCACCTTCATGCATTTGAGAAGGAAATGGCAACCCACTCCAGTGTTCTTGCCTGGAGAATCCCAGGGACGGGGGAGCCTGGTGGGCTGCCGTCTAGGGGGTTGCACAGAATCGGACACGACTGAAGCGACTTAGCAGCAGCAGCAGCAGCAGGTTCCAGTGCGAAGAACTAACTCATTTGAAAAGAACCTGATGCTGGGAAAGATTGAAGGCGGGAGAAGAAGGGGACAACAGAGGATGAGATGGTTGGATGGCACCACCGACTCAATGGACATGAGTTTGAGCAAGCTCTGGGAGTTGGTGACGGACAGGGAAGCCTGGCGTGCTGCAGTCCATGGGTTTGCAGAGTCAGACACGACTGGGCGATTGAACTGAGCTGAGGTTTCAGTGCAGGGGCTGCCACTTGCCAGGAGTGGGAGAAGTTGAGTGAGTCGGTGCACCCTCTGTAGGCACAGAAAACACAGACATCAAGGGCGGCGCACTGGGCTGGATCCCCGTGGCTGGGTCCATGGCTCAGAGTGAAGCCAGGGGGAGGGACAGTGATGATCAGCGGGTTGGCCCAATGCTACTTTCTAGAACATCCACCAAAATGTGTAAGATCTTTGTCAAGCATAGCAAAGTCCGCTGTTTTGTAGACGTCTTTCCACTTGAATAAGTGTAGATCTACATAACTAAAAAATAAAACGAAATACAAAGCATTCCCTAACAGTCCAGTGGCCAAGACTCTGGGCTCCCACTGCAGGGTCCACGAGTTCCATCCCTCATCAGGAAACTAAGGTCCCCACGTGCCATGCAGTGTGGCCAAAAAATAAATAAATAACATTTTAAAATAAAATAAAACACAAACAATAAAAATTAATCTCCCTGGTTTCTTTGTGCTTTTAACAGTATGTTGCCTATTGAATTTAAAATTACACACATACTGGAGTCTAAAAAATGATATAAATGAACTTATTAACCAAACAGAAACAGACTCATAGAAATAGGCATAGAAAACAAACTTATGGTTACCAAAGGGGAAAGGAAGGGGTGAGGGAGGGATAAATTAGAAGTCTGGGATTAACAGGCTTCCCTGGTGGCTCAGACGGTAAAGAGTCTACCTGTAAAGCAAGAGACCTGGGTTCAATCCCTAGGTCAGGAAGGTACCCTGGAGAAGGAATGGCTAACCCACTCCAGAAATTCTTGCCTGGAGAATTCCATGGACAGAGGAGCCCGGTGGGCTACCGTCCATGGGGTCGCAAACAGTTGGACACAACTGAGCGACTAACAGACACATGCTGCTGCTGCTGCTAAGTTGCTTCAGTCGTGTCCGACCCTGTGCGACTCCACAGAGGGCAGCCCACCAGGCTCCTCTGTCTCTGGGATTCTCCAGACAAGAATACTGGAGTGGGCTGCCATTTCCTTCTCCAATGCACACGTGCATTCAGTCGTGTCCGACTCTGTGCCACCGTATGGACAGCAGCCCACCAAGGCTCCTCTGTCCACAGGATTCTATAGGCAAGAATACTGGAGTGGGCTGCCATTTCCTCCTCCAATAGATACAACTACTATATATAACATAGATAACCAACAAGGACCTACTATTTAGCACAGGGAACTATCTTCACTATCTTGTAATAACCTGTAGTGGAAAAGAAGCTGAAAAGGAATATCTATTCCATATCTATATCTATGTCTATATATATGTGTATGTATATAACTGATTCACTCCCATATGTATATATATGACTGTATACCTGATAATAACATAACATTGTAAGTCAACGATACTTCACCTAAAAAAAGGAAACCCCCACAATAAAATAAAATTACACGCACACTCACATCTGTGGCTTGTCTGTCACTTCCTTTGGACAACGCTGGGCTAGCTGACTCCTTAGGTCTTGTCCCGCTTAGATTAGAAGATGGAATGACAGCCCATCCCTCCTCATTTAAAAGTCCTTCCTCAGGGCAGAGGCAGCTGCATTAATTAGGCTTTTGTTGCATAACAAACCACCCCAAAATGTAGTGGCTTCAAACAAGTGTTTATTTAGCTAACAGTTCTGTGAGTCTGCAGCTTGGGCCAGGCTCAGCTGGTCCATTCTTCTCTCAGTCTTGGCTGGCTCTACTCAGTGTTCACAGTGTGTTCACAGTCAGTCGGGCAGCTCTGATTCCGGGGTTTGGCTGGCCGTGGCCAGGGTGACAGAGAAACCAAGTCTGTGTCCCTTGTCGCCCACCAGGCAAGCCCAGGATCATTCACACGGTGGTCCTGAGACTCCAAAAGCTAAAGAATGCAAGCTGCAGGACGTTTGGCAGCCTTGCTCAGAGCTCAGCCCCGGGCACCAGAGGCAGAGCTGTTGTCCAAAGCCTAAACTCAAGGGCTGGGGAAGCAGACTGCCTCTATAGTGAGAAGCCTTGCCAAGAACTGGGGCCATTTTTGCAATCCACTTTCACCAGCTGAGTGGCCCCAAACAAGGAAAGGACTCACCTTGTTCCCCAGTCCCTGCTCTCTGTCAGGACCTCACTGGTGACTTTCATGGGCCTTAGGCACTTGGCCCCCATGGGCTTCTTTCTCCATAAAATGAATGAACATTTGAATAAAAGCTGGGGCTTTCCTGGTGGTCTAGTGACTAAGAGGCAGAGGGGCTGGGTTTGATTCCTGGTCAGGGAAGCAGATCCCACATGCAATAACTGAAGATCCTGCATGCCGCAGCTAAGACCTTATGCAGCCAAATTAATTAATTTTTTAAAAAATTAAAAATTACTAAATAAAATTTATATTTTATGACTACATTTATATAATGATGAACATATTCATTTTTTTCCTTCAGACTTTTAAAAGAAAAGAAAATTGAACCATTTTCATGGGCCCCTAGAAGTCTCCTGGGCCTGAGGTATTGGGTGTCCTGTGCCAGGCAGACGAGTTGGTCCTGCTCTTGGTGGCTGCATGGGCACAGAGCACCCCAACCCTGAGTGGCTCAGAGGCCCAGCAATTGCTCAGCCACCTGGGAGTCATTCAGGGTGCCAAAGGGTGGGGCAGGTGTCCTCTGACTGAGTTACATATTTCCACAATTAACTGTGTTTCTAATACCCTATGAGAACCTCAGTGCTTTGTCCTTCATTTAAGCAATGAACCATTGTTAGACTCCCAGGGAACCTCCCGGAAGCCAGGTGAAACCAGGAAGTGCATTCAGGGCTTCAGAGGGTGATACTGACATCAATGCCCTGCCCCTTTGTCCATCACTTTCCATCTGCCAAGGGCTTTGCCACGCTTCCCTGCCTTTGTACCTCACACCCACTGTTTGAGGTGGATGCAACAGATGGTCCTACCCCCCTTTCCACAGATGCAGAAACTGAGGCTTGGAGATGTCACAGGACCAAGGAGCCCCGGTTCCAAGAGGGGAAGTGCTGGGCTTCCACATGCCGGGTGACGTGGCCCTCGCGGTCACTGGTGTGGCCGCCGGCCCTGGAAACCGGAGCCTCCTCTTACACCTGAAGGAGGCCGGCCACAGAGTGCAGGCCTTCACTGAATGGCCTGTGTGGAGATTTCCTGATGGGCCAGAGGTGTAGGCCAAATGAATTTGGGGTGGGGTGGGGTGTGCTGGGTGGTTCTTTCAGCTTCTTGAGGAAGTAATTTATGGCAGCTCTTCAGTATTCTTGCCTGGAAAATCCCATGGACGGAGGAACCTGGTAGGCTACAGTCCATGGGGTCGCAAAGAGTCGGACACAACTGAGCGACTTTACTTTCTTTCAGTTTTTTCAAAATCAAAGCCTGCTTTTTGCTTCTTCTCAGATACGCATACTAGTCTTGTTTTTTGACAAGGCTATATTACCACGAGTCCTATTTATTTAAAAAGCCTATTAAAAACTAAAACTAGACCACCGTATGACCCTATAATCCCACTCTTGTGCGTATATCCAGAGAAAAATGTGGTCCGAAAGGATAATGCGCCCCAGTGTTCAGAGCAGCACTATCTACAATAGCCAAGACATGAAAGCAATCTTGGGCTTCCCTGGCGGCTCAGACAGTAAAGCGTCTGCCTGCAGTGCGGGAGACCCAGTTTCGATCCCTGGGTGGGGAAGGTCCCCTGGAGAAGGAAATGGCAACCTACTCCAGTACTCTTGCCTGGAAAATCCCACAGACAGAGGAGCCTGGCAGGTACAGTTCATGGAGTTGCAAAGAGTCGGACACGACTGAATGATTTTACTTTCCTTTCCTGCCCACAGTGCAGGAGACCCAGATTTGATTTCTGGGTCAGGAAGGTTCCCTGGAGAAGGAAATAGCAACCCAGTATTTTTGCCTGGAAAATCCCACGGACAGAGGAGCCTGGCAGGGCTACAGTCCATGGGGTGGCAAAGAGTTGGACACGACTTAGTGACTAAACCACCACCATAGGAAGCAACCTAAATGTCCGTCAACAGAGGAATGGATAAAGAAGCTGTGTTACATGTATATCATGAAATGCTAATCAGCCGTTGGAAAGAATGAAATAATGCCATTTGCAGCAACATGGATGGGCCTAGAGATTTTCATACTGAGTGAAGTAAATCAGACAGAGAAGGAGAAATATCGTATGCCATCCCTTATGTGAGGAATATAAAGAGAAATTATACAAACGAACTTACAGAATAGAAAGACTCACAGTCTTAGAGAAAGAACTTTTGGTTGCCTGTGGGAAGGGATAGTTAGGGAGTTTGGATGGACATGTATACACTCCTGTATTTAAAACGGATAACCAACAAGGACCTACTGTGTAGCACAGGGAACTCTGCTCAGTGTTATGTGGCAGCCTGGATGGCAGTGGGGTTTGGGAGAGAATGGATACATGTATATGTTGGCTGACTCTCTTTACTGTTCACCCGAAACTATCACAGCATTGTTAATCGGCTATAACCCAATACAAAATAAAGATTTTTAAAAAGAAAAAAGCATAGTAAAAAGGACAGAACTTAAAAGTCAAGTGGCCCTGTCTTTTCTGCCATCTTCCATCAGGGCAGCGGACCTAACCTCTCTGACCCAGCCTCCTGAATCTGAAATGATCAGCCAACACCTGGAGCTGCTTTGTGAGGTTTAAGGAAGAAGGATGCAGCGAGTCCGTAGCCCAGAGCTCAGAGGCCAGCTCCAGGCCTCCTGGAAACACTCATGGTCAGGACTCACTAGTCGCTGTTTAAGTTGCCCAAGGCCTTGCGTCCAGCATCTATAGGGGCAGAGAGGACCCCGCCCCTCGCCAGGCAGTCTTAAAACCCCTGCCGGCTGCCCTGTTCCTGACCATTCCCATGCAGCCTCTGGATGAAACATGCAGGTCATCACCGCGGACCAAAGTAGAATAAATACTCTAAGCGTCATGGACATTTTTCTGGGACAACATGAAAAATCGGTACTCTTAGCCCTCACAGTGCCTGTCAGGGAGTGTGGGGTCCAGCCCTGCCTGCCCCCCCAGAGCCAGGCCGGTGTAAACTGAGATGCAAGGGGGTGGTGGGGGGAAGCCTGGAGCCTGCATACCAGTCATATTTCCCACGTGCGTCTGCCTGCCCAAAGCCATTCCAGTTAGCTAGCTGCTAAGGATTCCCTCCCTGCTGGCCCTGAGAAACCACCCTGTGCCTGGCTGGCCCCTGTGTCCCTTAGGCGGTGGTGACAACATGTTTCCAGCTCTAGCTTTGGAGCCCTACATAAGGTCAGATCCCAGAGCAGAGGAGAGGGCTTCAGCTCTCAATTCAGTGCTGCCGCGGACATGCCGGACTCAACATGCCAGACTTGGGGCATAGAGACAGACTGGACAGCCAGGCTGCCTGGAGTCATTTGCTGATGAGTTCAGTGGGCTGTGGAGAGGAGCAGGGGGCCCTGAAGGTATAGAGCCAGGGGTATCTAATAAACCCAGTTGAGATGGGTCTAGGAAAGGTGAGATCAGGGGAGGGTTCCTGGAGAAGTTGATAGCTGATCTGTATTCTGGATATCACAAAGAGATGGGAAGGGCATGCCAGGCAAAGGGCTCAGTCTGGGGAGAGGCTTGGAGGAACATGAGCCTGGTGACGGGGAGGGGATTAGGAGAAAATGGGGACACCACCACTTGGAGGGGCCTGAGTATAAGTTGTAGACTTTGTCCCGGGCCCTGGGGAGCAGGCCGGGAGGGAGGGATGGCCAGCTCTGTGATTCTAGGTCTAACTCTAGCTACCTCTCAGGAATGGACAATGGACAGAAAAGGGTAGGACTCTTGGAGGCAAAGAGGTCCCTTCAGAGCTGCTGCAGAGGCCAGCTAGGAGGGGAGGGCAAGGGTCCTATGAAGACAGTGGCACTGGCAAGGAGGAAGTCAGAGAGGAGGGGACCCAGATTTGGGTGCCTCGTGTGAGAAGGGGCGAGTGAGGAGCAGGGGGCCCAGGAGAGCACAGCTCCCAGCTTGCAGGGCCAAGAGCCTGGCCCCCTAACAGGAGGACAAGCCCATTTTCCAGATTGTGTCAGGAGACAGAGCTGGAGATGAAAAATCTCAAGATACTAGCATACCTCAATCTACTGCACTTTGTTTTATTGTCCTTTGCAGATACTATGTTTGTTTTTGTTTTTACAAATTGAAGGTTTGTGGCAACTCTGCATCGAGCAAGTCTATCTGTGCTCTTTTTCCAGCAGCATTTGCTTGCTTCATGTCTGTGTCTCAGATTTTGGTTATTCTTGCAGCATTTCATCTTTTTCCTTGTTATGTTTGTCATGGTGATCTGTGATCAGTGACCTTTGATGTTACTATTGCAATTGTTTTGTTGTTGTTGTTTTGTGTTTTTAATTAAGATCTATACTTTTTTTTTTTAGACACAGTGCTATTGTACATGTAATAGACCACAGTAGAGTGTAAACATAACTTTTATATGCACTGGGAAACCAAAAGCTCGTGTGACCTGCCTTATTGCATGTTCATTTTACTGTGGCAGTCTAGACTCGAACCCACAATATCTTCAAGGTCTACGTGTGCTTGTGCAGGGCTGGGCCACTAGTTCCCAAGTGTCCACTGTGAGAGATAGAGCTCAGGAAAGCCTGGGTTATTGGATGTGAACAGCCATTGGAAAAGACCTTAATGCTGGGAAAGATTGACGGCAGAAGGAGAAGAGGGCGCCAGAGGATGAGATGGCTGGATGGCATCACCAATGCAATGGACATGAACTTGGGCAAATTTGGGGAGATGACGAGGGACCGGGAGGCCTGGCATGTTGCAGTCCATGGGGTCGCAGAGACTTGGACAAGACTGGGCGGCTGAACAAGACAAAGGGAAGTGAAAGGGAGGATCACTGTCATCAAGCCCTGATGAGGGTGTGGGGCAGTGTAGACGAGCATCCATTGAAGACAAGGGGGGAAAGCCATCTGGCAATATCTACTGATGTCAAGCTCATTTCAACATGTGGTGGATGCCCAGAAAATGGGGAGCTGGTGAATGAATGAAGAAGGCAAGGGGCAGCCATAGGGCAGACAGAGAGGGGAGATCAGAGAGGTGGGTGGGGGGCAGCCACACTCTGACGGGGGTGGGAAGATGCTGGGACACAGTGACCATGCCGCAGGGGGCTTGCGGCTTAGACACCCTTTGGACATATTGAACAATTTGCACTCCTTCTTTTAATCCTCTTTTCCACAGTCATTCACGTTTCCTTTTCTTCCCAAATATTTCTGTATCACCCACTACTTGCCAGGCACCTTGCCAGACTGAACATCCGTTAGTGACCAAGAAAGACCCAGTCCTCACCCTCACGGAGCCTACAGACTGAACACGGAGATGCAGAAACAAATAGACCGGTATGTGGAACTGTCACATTTCCTGGGCACAGATGTCTTCCCGGGCACTTCTTTGGGAGGTGGAGTCTTAGCAAAGATGGTAATTACAGGCTCTAAGGCCCTTTCACTCTGTGATCCCATCCGCTTGTGACCACCTTCCTGAGGGTTGAGGCAGCCACGACTATTCCCATTTTACAGATGAGAAAATGGAGAGGTGACCTGCCCAAGTTCACACAGGCTCCACACTATAACCCAACCCTGGGCCCCTTATATAAACCTCGGGGGAAAAGTATGTTAGGAAACTGCAGGGGAGCAAGCCCTAGTTCTGTAGATTTGCTGATTCTGGACATTTTGAATGAATGGAATCCTATCATATGTCGTGGTCTTTTGTAGCTGGTTTCTCATACTTCGCCCAGTGTTGTCAAGGTCCACCCGTGCTGTAGAATGTATCCATACCTCGTTTCTTCTCATTGCTGAGTAATATTCTGTTGTATGGACAGACTGTTCTGTTCATCCATTCACCACTGAGGCACATTTGTGTTGTTTCCACCTTTCACATGTTACAAACAATGCTGCTGGGAACATTCGTGTATGAGTTTTTGTGTGAACACATTTCTCATGGGTAAACACCTAGGAATTTCCGGGTCAGATATAATTCTGTGTTCACACTGCCACTGTTTTGCAGGAGGCAAAATCAGTCCCAATTTTCATATAAGAAATAGAGACTCCAAAAAGTCCAGTGAGCCTCCCAGTTGTAAAGAGAAAGTGACCGAGGAGGTTTTCTGTATAGTATCAGTTCAGTTCAGTAGCTTAGTCGTGTCCGACTCTTTGTGACCCCATGAATCGCAGCACACCAGGCCTCCCTGTCCATCACCAACTCCTGGATTTTACCCAAACTCATGTCCATCGAGTCGGTGATGCCATCCAGTCATCTCATCCTCTGTCGTCCCCTTCACCTCCTGCCCCCAATCCCTCCCAGCATCAGGGTCTTTTCCAATGAGTCAGCTCTTTGCAGGTGGCCAAAGTATTGGAGTTTCAGCCTCAGCATCAGTCCTTCCAATGAACACTCAGGACTGATCTCCTTTAAGATGGACTGGTTGAATCTTCTTGCAGTCCAAGGGACTTTCAAGAGTCTTCTCCAACACCACAGTTCAAAAGCATCACTTCTTCGGCACTCAGCTTTCTTCACAGTCCAACTCTCACATCCATACATGACCACAGGAAAAACCATAGCCTTGACTAGCCAGACTTTTGTTGGCAAAGTAATGTCTCTGCTTTTGAATTTACTATCTAGGTTGGTCATAACTTTCCTTCCAAGGAGTAAGTGTCTTTTAATTTCATGGCTGCAATCACCATCTGCAGTGATTTTGGAGCCCAAAGCAATGAAGTCTGACACTGTTTCCTGTTTCCCCATCTATATCCCATGAGGTGATGGGACCAGATGCCATGATCTTCATTTTCTGAATGTTGAGCTTTAAGCCACCTTTTTCTCTCTCCTCTTTCACTTTCATCAAGAGGTTTTTTAGCTCCTCTTCACTTTCTGCCATAAGGGTGGTGTCATCTGCATATCTGAGGTTATTGTTATTTCTCCCAGCAATCTTGATTCCAGCTTGTGCTTCTTCCAGCCCAGCGTTTCTCATGATGTACTCTGCATAGAAGTTAAATAAGCAGGGTGACAGTATATGTGATTTTAAAAGCCAAGATCTTTCAAGCCACTCTGCTGTGCCTTGTAGGGCTCAGTTCCTATACCTTTAAGATATATGGGGGTGGGGGTGGGGGGAGAAGATGCTGTCAGAATTAAACCAATGAGGTAAGCAGGGTCTCTGCCTTTGAGTGACTTACTATGTCACTCACAGGGTGAAACTTAGCCAGTGCCTACTCTGTGCGAAGCTTCGTGCTGGGTGTGGCGGTGGCCACAGAGGTAAAAGTGCCCTTCCGACCCCCGAGGGGCTCTTGCTCATGTGAGGGAGGCTGCGGGCATGTCAGTGGATGATGCTGGTGGGCGACAAGTGCTGCGGCCCAAAAGAGTGCTCAGGACACCTGGCGGGACTGGAGCAGGCCACCCCGAGGTTCTGGCTGGCCGGGTGAGCACTGAGCAATAAGCAAAAGCAAACGACATTTCAAGGTGAGAGGACAGTTTGCTTAAAGGCATTGCGGTGTTAGTGGGTCAGAGTGGAAGGTGCAGACAGAGACCTGGACAAGAAGCTGAGGGCTGGTCAGGCGTCTAGCACTGCACCGAGGAGACTGGCCTTGGCCTTTTGAAGTGTCTGATACAAGAATAATACAGAATAATTTGAGGGTTAGAAAAATCCCCTGGAGCAATGGAGAGACGGAGAGGCAGAGGTGAAAATGGGACAGGTTAGAAGTCTATTGCACCTGCCTCAGCAATAGAAGAGAGAGCCCAGACAGGACAGCAATGTTGGAGTGGAGAGGAAGTGACTAATGAGAAATGCACCTAGCAGGGGGGGAAGCGTCTGTGCCATTAATTGTCTCTGACAGAGATGACCTCTGGGATGAAGTGGGTTGAATGGGGCCCCCCAAGAAACATTTGTCTACTGGGGACCTGCCTATGTTTCCTTACTAGGAAAAAGGGTCTTTAGAGATGTTATTAAACATCTTCAGATGAAATTGTCTTGGATTATTCTAATAGGTCCTAAATCCTATGACAGGAATCCTCATAAGTGATAGAGAAGAAGAGACACAGATGAACATATTTATAAAACAGAAACAGACTCACAGACACAGAAAAAAAAAATCATCATTACCAAAGGGGAAAGGTAGAGTGGGAGAGTGATAAATTAGAAGTCTGGGATTAACAGATACATACTGCATGCATGCATACATGCTGAAGTCACTTCAGTTGTGCCCAGCTCTTTGTGATCCTATAGACTGTAGCCCACCAGGCTCCTCTGCCCATGGGATTTTCCAGGCAAGTATACTGAAGTGGCTTGCCATGCCCTCCTCCAGGGGATCTTCCCCACCCATGTCAAACCCATGTCTCCTGCACCTCCTGCAGTGCAGGCAGGTTCTGTGTCACTGAGCCCCAGGGAAGCCCAACAGATACATACTGCTGTATATAAAACAGATAACCAACATGCTCATACTGTACTGTATAGGGGACTATATTTAGTATCTTGTTATAACCTATAATGGAAAATAATCTGAAAAAGAATATATATATATCTAAATACATATGTATATATCTGAATCACTTGCTGTATACCTGGACCTAACACAACCTTGTAAATCAACTATACTTCAATAATAAAAAATTAATGGAAAATAAGACAAGAGAGAGAGAAATAAATCAATGGAAAATAAGAGAGAGAGCGAGAGGAGAAGGCCATGTGGGGATGGAGGTGACACAGCCATAAGCCAGGAACACCTGGAGCCCCAGAACCTGGAAAAGCTAAGGAGGGATTCTCTGAGAGCTCTGCTGGAACCTTGAATTTTGACTTCTGGACTCCAGAGCAGTGAGAGAAACCATTTCTATTGTTTTCAGCCACCATGTTTGTAGCGATTTGTTAGAGCTGCCCAGGGAACCCTGAATATTCAATAGAAGGACTGATGCTGAAGCTGAAACTCCAATACTTTGGCCACCTGATGCAAAGGGCCGACTCATTAGAAAAGACACTGATGCTGGGAAAGACTGAAGGCAGGAGGAGAAGGGGACGACAGAGGATGAGATGGCTGGATGGCATCACCGACTCGATGGACATGAGTTTGAGCAAGCTCTGGGAGTTGGTGATGGACAGGGAAGCCTGGCGTGCTGCAGTCCATGGGGTCACAAAGAGTCGGACACGACTGAGCAACTGAACAACAACAAGGAGACTAATACATGGGGTGATGCAGGTTTTCAGACTTCAGGAGGGAGGAAGGCCCTACTCCCAGCCTGCAGACCCAGAGGCTGCAAGGAGAAAGCGCTCACCCGGGCCCTGCCTCGTGCTAAAACAACAATGGCCAGTGTGTTGCCACATGAGGATTAGTCAAATAAGGATGAGCTCTGACTTCCCTTGAGTAATTCAGTCAGGCTGGAGGCCGAGGCTGCTGGAGGGGTGAGTGGAGTCGTCACCCGGTCAGCCAGCAAGGAAGAGCAGCATCAAATACTTCCCAGAAAAAGCCAAGCTCCGTGGGAACCTGCGAGAAACCCAACCAGGCTCACAGGTGGCACACCCAAACATGAACCAGTCCGGTGAACTCTAGGTCACCAGCCCTCCACACCCTTCTCCATATAGTGAGCTCACCCCCTGGTTGGCCACAGAGCTCTCTCGGGGTCAACTCTGCGCGGGGTGAGGTGATCCTGGCCAAGCACTCTCTAGACTCTGGCTCGTGGGGTCCAGACAGCTCAGAGACAGGACAGGAAAGGTCATATCCTCATTGGTCCCTCATCAGAGGCTGGGGGAGCCCCATGTGGCCCAAGAGCTTTGGAATCTGATAAGCTGGGTTCACATTCCAGCACCACCTCTTCATACCCCTGTGTCTCTGGATAACTTCAGTCATTTACTTAACCTCAGTTTTCTCATCTCTAAAATGGGGATGGTGAGACCCTCATTGCAAGACTGTTTAGAAAATTAAACAAGCTGTCATATGCCAAGTGCCCTGCACAGAGGGGCTGTTTCTATCAATTGTGTTGAACACCTACTGTGTGCCAGCTCCTGGGGAGGCTGCTGGTGAAGAAACAGGTCACTGCCCTCATGGAGCCACTCGGTAGCAAGGCAGACAGAGTCCAGAGTGGGAAGGCTCTGATGAGAGGGTCAGGGGTCAAGGGGAATCCCAGAGGAAGGTAGGCTGAGTTAGAATCACATTTCTGATGTGCCAGAAAGACTCACGGATCAGCTTGGGATCATAGAGCAAGCAATGGCAAGGTCAGTATTTAGATCCACGCTTCAAGCCTCCACCAGCTGCCACCTCTCTTCTAGGGCCTGGCAGTCCCTGAGGTCCAGGTGTGTAAGATTGGACCAACTCAGCGTCAGAGAGTCAACCTGCCTGGAACATCACTGGCCAGAGGCCCTGAGGCCTCCACCATGAGCATTGGGCCTCTGACCCACTGCCCAGGGGGATGTGGATGAATAATTGGGTTGTTTCCGTTTTGTGGTGATTACTAGTATATTTTCGATGAGTGTGTGTGGACAGGTCTTTGTGTGGGCACCTATTTTTACTTCTCCTGGGCAAGTTCCTGGAGAGAATGGCTGGATTGTGATGGGTACGACTGAGCTTTGCAGAGAGAGACAGAGAGAGCACCTCAGTCACTTTCCTCTATAAGGGCACCAACCCCATTGTGGGGGCTCCACCCTCAAGACTTTAATTACCTCCCAAAAGGCCCCACCTCCGAATAGCTTCACTTTGGGAGTTAGGTCTTCAATATATGAATTTGCAGGGGACTTAAACAAATATTCAGTCCATGACAGCCATTCTAATATATGAGTCATGGTATCTTACTGTGGTTTTAACTTGCATTTCTCTGATGATTAATGACATTGTGCATCTTTCAACGTGCTCATTTGGCACCTGTTTATCTTCCTTGGTGATAAAAGATCTGTTCAAGTCTGCCCTTTTTTTTTCTCTAATTACTGAGTTTGAGAGTTCTTTATGTATTCTGGATACAAGTCCTTTATCAGATCCATAATTTGCAAATATTTTCTCCTGGTCTGTGGTTTAGCTTACCACCATTTTCTTAATAGTGTCTTGAACTTAATGAAGTTCAATTTATCCATTTATCATGGGTTACACCTTTTCTTTCTTTCTTTTTTTTTTGGCCAAGTAGCATATGGGATCTTAGTTCCCCAACCAGGGATCAAAACCCCCGCCCCCTGCACTGGAAAAGCAGAGTCTTAACCACTGGACCACCAGGGAAATTCCTGATGGATTATACTTTTGAAATACCAACTAAGAAATCTTTGTCATACACAAGGACACAAAGGTTTTCTCCCACGTATTTTACTCTAAAAATTTTATCATTTAGGTTTCACATTGAGACCTATGATACATTCTGAGTTAACTCTTCTATATGGCACAGGTATGGTTAAGTTCGTTTTCCAGCATATGGATACCCGATTGTCCCCCAAAGACTATCCATTCTCCACAGAATTGCCTTTGCACCCTTATTTCTTAAAATCATTTATTCATTTATGTGTAGGTATGTTTCTCTTTCAGTTCCATTGAACTATTTGTCTATTGTTAGGCCAATCCTACTCTGCCCTGACTATTGTAGCTTTTTAAAAAATTTATTTTATTGAAGGATAATTGCTTTACAGAATTTTGTTGCTTTCTGTCAAGCCTCAACATGAATCAGCCATAGATATACATATATCCCCTCCCTTTTGAACCCCCCTCCCAGCTCCCACCGTATCCCACCCCTCTAGGTTGATACAGAGCTCTTGTTTGAGTTTCCTGAGCCATAGAACAAATTCCCGTTGGCTATCTATTTTACATGTGGTAATGTAAGCTTCCATGTTCCTCTTTCCATACATCTCACCCTCTCCAGTATTTATTGCTTGTAGACTTTGTGATGATGGCCATTCTGACCGGTGTGAGGTGACCTCACTGTAGTTTCGTTTTGCATTTCTTTAATAATGAGCGATGTTGTGCATCCTTTCATGTGTTTGTTAGCCATCTGTATGTCTTCTTTGGAGAAATGTCTGTTTAGGTCTTTATCCCACTTTTTGATTGGTTTGTTTGGTTTTCTGGCATTGAGTTGCACGAGCTGCTTGTATAGTTTGGAAATTAATCCTTTGTCAGTTTTTTCATTTGCTATTATTTTCTCCCATTCTGAGGGTTGTCTTTTCACCTTGCTTATGGTTTCCTTTGCTGTGCAAAAGCCTTTAAGTTTAATCAGGTCCCACTTGTTTACTTTTGTTTTTATTCCTGTTACTCTAGAAGGTGGGTCATAGAGGATCTTGTTTTAATTCATGTCATCGAGTATTCTGCCTATGTTTTCCTCTAAGAGTTTTATAGTTTCTGGTCATTTAGGTCCCTAATCCACTTTGAGTTTATCTTTGTGTATGGTGTTAGGAAGTGTTCTACTTTCATTCCTTTACATGTAGCTCTCCAGTTTTCCCAGCACCATTTATTGAAGAGGCTGTCTTTGCCCCATTGTATATCTTGCCTCCTTTTCAAAAATAAGACACCCGTAGGTGCGTGAGTTTATTTCTGGGCTACCTTGTTCCATTGGTCTACATTTCTGTTTTTGTGCTAGTACCATACTGCCTTGATGAATGTAGCTTTGTAGTATAATCTGAAGTCAGGAAGGTTGATTCCTCCATCTCCATCCTTCTTTCTCAAGACTGACTTTGGCTAGTCAGGGTCTTTTGTGTTTCCATATGAACTGTGAAATTTTTTGTTCTAGTTCTGTAAAATATGCCATTGGTAATTTTATAGGGGTTGCATTGAATCTGTAGATTGCATTTGGAAGTATAGCCATTTTCACAATAATGAGTCTTCCTACCCAGGAACATGGAATATCTCTCCATCTGTTTATGTCATCTTTGATTTCTTTCATTAGTGCCTTATAATTTTCTGTGTACAGACCTTTTGTCTCCTTAGATAAGTTTATTTCTAGATATTTAATTATTTTTGTTGCAATGGTGAATGGGATTGAATCCTTAATTTCTCTTTCTTATTTTTCATTGTTAGTATATAGAAATGCAAGTGATTTCTGTGTATTGATTTTGTATCCTGCAACTTTGCTAAATTCACTCATTACTTCTAGTAATTTTCTGATACTACATTTAGGGTTTTCTATGTACAGTGTTGTGTCATCTGCAAACAGTGAGTGCTTTGCTTCTTCTTTTCTGATATTGATTCCTTTTATTTCTTTTTCTTCTCTGATTGCTATAGCTAAGACTTCCAAAACTATCTTGAGTAATAGTGGTGAAAGTGATCACCCTTGTCTTGTTCCTGATCTTTGGGGGAATGCTTTCAATTTTTCACCATTGAGAATAATGTTTGCTGTAGGCTTATCACATATGGCCTTTACATGTCGAGGTAAGTTCCTTCTATGCCTATTTTTTGAAGAGTTTTAATCATAAATGGGTGCTGAACTTTGTCAATGGCTTTTTCTGCATCTATTGAGATTATCATATGATTTTTATCTTTCAATTTGTTAATATGGTGTATCACATTGATTGATTTGCATATATTAAAGAATCGCATTCCTGGAATAAACCCAACTTGATCATGGTGTATGAGATTTTTAATGTGTTGCTGAATTCTGTTTGCTAAAATTTTGTTGAGGATTTTTGCTTCTTCTCAAGTGCACATGGAACATTCTCCAGGATAGACCGCATCTTGGGTCACAAATCAAACCTCAGTAAATTTAGAAAACTGAAATCGTATCAAGCATCTTCTCCAACCACAACACTATGAGACTAGATATCAATTACAAGAAAAAAAAAACTGTAAGAAACACAAACACATGGAGATAAACAACATGCTTCTAAATAACAAACAGGTTATTGAAGAAATCAAAAGAGAAATTAAAAAAATTTCTAGAAACAAATGACAGTGAAACAACTCAAAACCTGTGGAATGCAGCAAAAGCAGTTCTAAGAGGAAAGTTTATAGCAACACAATCCTACCTCGAGAAACAAGAAAACATCGAATAGACAACCTAACATTACACCTAAAACAGCTGCAAAAAGAAGAACCAAAGACTCCCCAAAATTAGTAGTAGGAAAGAAGTCATAAAGACTATTGTAGCTTTATAATAGGACTTGAAATCAGAACGTCTTAGTCCAACTTCGCTCTTTTTCAAAGTTGTTTGACTGTTCTAGGTCCTTTGCATTTCCGCATGAATTTTAGAATCAGTTTGTCAGTTTCTCAAAAAGAAAACAAGATGTGGACAGACTTTGTATCAAGTTGTTGCTCTAGAAATTGTTCTAGATTTCAGTCTTTGACTCTTCACACTATGATAGTGCTTCTTGGTTTACTGGGCTCTTTCACGCCTTCAGCTGAACTCTCTCAGCAAGCCTGTTACCCAGGTGTAACTGGTGTACAGTAAGGAAAACTGAGCCTCGAAGGCAAAGAACCTTTCCCACGGTCACACTGCTATCAGGTGGCAAATAGGCAAATATGGCAAATAGGTTTTCAATGCATGATATCATGATATCTGAGTCCAAACCCACAACTCTCTGTACCACACCACCACTGAGTAAGGTCTCAGTAAGGATTCTTAATATTGTGTTGTTAGTGGCTCAGTCCAGCTCTTTGCGACCCCATGGACTGTAGCCCCCCAGGCTCCATTGTCCATGCAATTGTCTAGACTAGAATACTGGAGTGGGTAGCCATTCCCTTCTCTAGGGGATCTTCTCAACCGAGGGATGGAACCCTGGTCTCCTGCACTGCAACCAGATTCTTCACAGTCTGAGTCACCAGGGAGGTATTCTCAATACTCCAGAATTTAACAAACCGGACAAAAAGGGGCATTCACTGTTTTGATACCTTTAAAAAAAAAAGTCAGTTTCAGATGCTGGTGCCATCCATGCAAATGCATTTCCGTTGCCCTATGCTGAACTCTTTTCTCTGACTCTCTAAACCGTGGGTGTCAGTCTTAATAGGAAAACCATATGTCTCTGTTCCCTTTAAAGTTTCTTTCTTGGCAAGAACACAGCTCCGTGGAGGAAAAGGGAGAGGAAATGGGGATACATCACAGAACGAGGGATTCCGGTTTAAACGAAGGAAGAACTTCCAGATGGTGAAGGCTGTCGATCGCTGCATAGAAATACCAGAAAGAAAAAAAGAAAAGAAAAAGAGAGGAAGAGAGAACTTTTCCAGCTTGGAAATTCTGGGTCCACATGTCCCCAGGGAATAGTGACGATCTGGACCCTCTCTGTCCTTAAAGGCCATTAGAGGTCAGTTGTGTGGCCCTTCTCCAAGGTATACAAAGACATTCCCATGGTTTCTCAGGCCAACCCATCGTGCCCATGGGACCCCCCTCAGGGAACTGACAGTCAGTGTACCCGACGGTTCTGAGACGCACATTTCGCTTTGTGTCAGGTTCCCTGCAAACAGTTTCTGAGATGGAGATTTGCATGTGGGCAGGTTGTGGGGAGCGCTCTTGGGAACCACATCTGTTGGCAGTGGGTTGGGGCTGGGGGAACAAAGGGAGCAGATTGGGCTGAGGGAGATGAGCAAGCCCCTGGAGCAGAGGCCCTGGAGGTGGGGTGGCCCTGCAGAGTTGGTCCCTTTGTGATCCCCTGTCAACCAGGCCTTAGATGACAGCTGCCTGGGGAAGACTCAGCTCTGTGGCTCCAGCTCCTGGCAGCTGGGGAAATGACTGCTTTGGTCCTGGAGGGGCCTGTGGTTGGCGCCCCACCCAGTCACCAAGGTCTAAGATGGTTCTGAACATTCCTTGGTTCCTCGGCATTTCCTGGAGTAAGACCTCTGAGGTTCGAACTTAGAACCCCAGCAACACCCTCTCAGAAGTCATTTCTGAAGCCACAAGTCCATCACCGGTTCCTCCTCCTGCCAGGAAGGATGGAGTATATTATGACCCTTTGCACTGTAGCCCGCCAGGCTCCTCTGTCCAGGGAATTTTCCAGGCAGGGATACTGGAGTGGGTTGCCATTCCCTTCTCCAGGGGATCTTCCCAACCCAGGGATTGAACCTGGGTTTCCTGCAGATTCTTTACCATTTGAGCCACCAGGGAAACCCCATAAAAATCACATCAATGCCTAAGTATCACCACCTAGAAGCACTCCTTCGGGCCCTTCACAGGACTCATTTGCACCCACTTGGATCCCTGCCTCACCCTCCTGCTCGGGTAGGGTCCTCTCAAGCCCTCCCTGTTCAGGACCTCACAGCAGCTGGCCCGAGGCAGGTCCCCAGCCTGTGTCTGAAGGTGAAGTAAACCTCAGCTCTCTGCTCACAGAGCTGTGTCCCATGGCTTCATTTCTTTTCCTTTCTCACCGTCTCTCAATAGATTTTTTCCATTTTCACTCACCTCAGGGCTCCTCTTGATATTAATGAAAGACAAGATAATTCTAAAACTCTGCAATTTCCTTCATGTCACTCGTGGTGATTAAAGAAAATCCCTTGACTCTTTCATGGACCAGATAACAGTACTCATGGTTTCTGCAGTAGTGGACTCAACCAACCAAGGATTGAAAATGTTTTGGGAAAAAAATCATTCCAGAAAGTTATAAAAAGCAAAACTTGAATTTGCCACTGCTGCCAAATATTTATATGGGATTTACATTGTATTCACAACTACTTACATAGTATTACATTGTATTAGGTATTATAAGCAATCTAGAGTTGATTTAAAGTGTATGGGAGGATATGCGTAGGTTATATGCAAATTCTACCCCATGTGTGTATATATATATACATACATACATATGCATATATATAGGATTCCCTGGGGGTCCTGGAACCAGTTCCCCTGATACTGCTGCTGCTGCTAAGTCACTTCAGTCGTGTCTGACTCTGTGCAACCCCATAGACTGCAGCCCACCAGGCTCCCCCGTCCCTGGGATTCTCCAGGCAAGAACACTGAAGTGGGTTGCCATTCCCTTCTCCAACGCATGAAAGTGAAAAGTGAAAGTGAAGTCGCTCAGTCGTGTCTGACCCTCAGCGACCCCATGGACTGCAGCCTTCCAGGCTTCTCCATCCATGGGATTTTCCAGGCAAGAGTACTGGAGTGGGGTGCCATTGCCTTCTCCGTCCCCTGATACTGATGGAATGTAATTGATTAACCACCCCAGGAATGTCCCTCTCCATACCCTCAGTGGGGAAGGTGGCACTTCTACCCCAACCCACACTATCAGGAAGCTCCTGGAGGAAAAAGGAAACACTCCCTACAGAATGCTACCCAAAAGGGAGAAGTTTTACCTAAGTCCTAGAGGGGGTTGGTCCTGATAGTGCGCCCAAGAGAGGCTGGAGGGGACATTGCCCCGGGGGGAGGACATACTTTTCTGCGCTCCTTTCACAAACACCCTTCCATGTGGCAGCGCCAGACCCTGCTCAGAAGGAACCCGCCTTCTAGCGCATCCTTGCGTCTGCTCTGGGGTGGAGAAACAGCCCAGGGTGCAGTGGAACCTGAAGGCAAAATACACCACGCAGACTGAGGGTGGGGCTTGCAGGGCCCGAGAGGGTCCATAGAAGACAGGACAGCCAGGCCGAGACCTGGAGGAGGAGGAGGAGCTAGCAGGTGAGAAGGAGAGGAGGTGAGGGTGTGAGGGAGGGTCCAGGCTGATGGCGGCACCTGCACAGGTCACAGACAGGCGAGGGCTGCGGAGCTTTGGGGAAGGAGGAACATTCTGTCCGGCAGAGTGATGGGGAAAGTCAGAGCCAGGTGCTACAGAACAGATGGGCTGGGCAGGGCCTGAGAGGAACAGCTGGTGCTGAGACAGAGCCCTTTGGGAAGCATCCCGGGCAGCACCCAGTCTCCCTGCCCCCGCCCCCAGTGGGAATGGAGGCTACAGCATCACCATTGATGCGGCGCATGGGGGTCTCCCTCCCTGGACCACGCTTCCCCCACATCCGCATCCTTAAGGTTAGGGCTTCCTCACATTTTCCCAGTCTTTGTCAAAACATCACATTCTCCCATGGCCTGTCCTAATTAGTCTATTTGCAACATCTACACTTTCCCCAGCCCTGCTCTGTTTTCCTCCGCCCTTGCCATCACTCACACACTATACATTTTGCTCCTCTACCTGCTTACTGTCCAGCTCCCTCATTTCTTGTCTGTTTTGTTCACAGCCTAGATGCTAGGCACGTAGAAGGCACTCAGGAAACATCTGTGGGATGAAAACTGCTCATGACAGCTCCTATACACTGAGGATTTACCAGGTGCCAGACTTTGCCTTCACACTTTACATCAGTTCAGTTCAGTTCAGTCGCTCAGTCGTGTCCGACTCTTTGCGACCCCATGAATCGCAGCACGCCAGGCCTCCCTGTCCATCACCAGCTCCCGGAGTTCACTCAGACTCACGTCCATTGAGTCAGTGATGCCATCCAGCCATCTCATCCTCTGTCGTCCCCTTCTCCTCCTGCCCCCAATCCCTCCCAGCATCAGAGTCTTTTCCAATGAGTCAACTCTTCACATGAGATGGCCAAAGTACTGGAGTTTCAGCTTTAGCATCATTCCTTCCAAAGAAATCCCAGGGCTGATCTCCTTTAAGATGGACTGGTTGGATCTCCTTGCAGTCCAAGGGACTCTCAAGAGTCTTCTCCAACACCACAGTTCAAAAGCATCAATTCTTCGGCGCTCAGCCTTCTTCACAGTCCAACTCTCACATCCATACATGACCACTGGAATAACCATAGCCTTGACTAGATGGACCTTAGTCGGCAAAGTAATGTTTCTGCTTTTGAATATACTATCTAGGTAGGTCATAACTTTTCTTCCAAGGAGTAAGTGTCTTTTAATTTCATGGCTGCAATCACCACCTGCAGTGATTTTGGAGCCCAAAAAAATAAAGTCTGACACTGTTTCCCCATCTATTTCCCATGAAGTGATGGGACCGGATGCCATGATCTTTGTTTTCTGAATGTTGAGCTTTAAGCCAACTTTTTCACTCTCCTCTTTCACTTTCATCAAGAGGGTATTTAGTTCCTCTTCACTTTCTGCCATAAGGGTGGTGTCATCTGCATATCTGAGGTTATTGATATTTCTCCCAGCAATCTTGATTCCAGCTTGTGCTTCTTCCAGCCCAGCATTTCTCATGATGTACTCTGCAGAGAAGTTAAATAAGCAGGGTGACAATATACAGCCTTGACATACTCCTTTTCCTATTTGGAAACAGTCTGTTGTTCCGTGTCCAGTTCTAACTGTTGCTTCCTGACCTGCATACAGATTTCTCAAGAGGCAGGTCAGGTGGTCTGGTATTCCCATCTCTTTCAGAATTTTCCACAGTTTATTGTGATCCACACAGTCAAAGGCTTTTCCCTTATTTATCCTCACAACCAACCTACCTCCATTTTACAGATGTGCAAACTGAGGCCGAGGGACGGAAAGTAACTTGCTCCAAGTACACATCTAGTCAATGGTGGAGCTGGGATTCAGATTGTTAGATCTGGGATCTGCAATTTCTACTGTTGGGTTCCCTCAGGAGACAGCTTTAGCGTTTCCAAGAATAGACGATATCCAAGAAGTGTGTGTGCTTTCACATCCCTCCTCATCGTGAGCACACGCACATAGCTCAGTAAACAAATTCCGACGACTGCATGTTCAAATTCAGAGGGCCGATTAGCAAACCCAAAGCGGTGGTGTTGGCTACGTCGTTGGCATGAAGCTTTAACTCGCGGATGTGTGTCAAGAGTTTTGCAGTAAATCTCTAGGGTGGAACTCCTGGAAATGGGGATGCGCTTTCCCGTAGCCTGTGGTTCCCAGGCTACCCTGGGAGTCTGCTAACTCTTGTATCCTTCCCAGGGCTTCATACTTTGCCTTGGCACCTGGAGTCCAGACAGGAGGCTGCCTGCGGGCGATCTTATAGAAAAAGCATTCTTTTTCCCTATGAAACACAGCATAGCCATGCCCAAGTGTCTTATCTGAACCGTGAATAAACAACAAGGACAGAGAGCAGTACCCTGACTCATTTCACCCTTTCAACCTCTGCTCGAGGGTGTGAGGGGCTCTTGTCCTTTTATCTCAGAGATGGAGGCTGAGAGATCAGGGATTCACGTCAAATTGCAAAAGCCAGGGTTGGGGCCCTGAAGGAGGACTCCAGCCCAGGACGCTAGCCCTCAGTCCCCTGCATGTCCCTTGGAAGGTGCTGGTCAACTTGGTTTCCACTGTGAGGCCTAGGTGCATCTGCTGCACAGCCCCTGGGTCTGAGAGGGCAGTTGTCAGGTTTTATCTCTGCTCCCCCGCGGCTGCCTCCCTCAGCCAAAGCCCACATTTTGAGTAGTTCTAGGTTGGTTTCCTTGGGGGAGAAAAGGATGACACAAATGACTCTGTCTTTCACTTCCCGGACCCCACCCAGTGAACTTTTAAGTTGTGGAAATTTTATTAAATTCCTCAGCATAGCTTCTTTTTACATGTTCTGTGGTTTAACTCTCCCTGGGTCTTTTTGCTTATGATTTTAGCTTTTTCCTCACCCTCTTTAAACCTGAGCTGCCTCTCAACTGCACCCAAGTGCTAACACTTCTAGTCTTTGTATTCATATTGATAGTATTTGCTAATGGCCTTGCACAGAGTCAATAGGTATGGACCTACATCCAGTGAGTGGCTCACTTTGTGGGCTCGAGTCCTCTCGGGATGAACCTGAACTCTCCTCTGTCCAAACTCCCCTCCCTGGAACCAGTCACAGGGCATTTTCTCCTGCTGGTGCCCATGACCTTTGCTCCCTCCCGTCCATCCAGATTGGTCCCTTCCTCATTGGAGACAGCCCTAGGAGAGTCTCCTTGGCCCACAAAGTCTTTTCTGACCACTGTGATGCCCACAAGGTTTCCCCAGTCCTCTTATATCCTGAAGGATTATGTTGGCCTCACTGAGCTGGTGGCACATTCGATTCTAGAATTATCCTTAGAAAAGACAAAATGAATTATAAAGACACAAATCTGTATTTTATTATTATTTTTTACATTTAATTTTTATTTATTTTTGTATTTTTGGCTGTGCTGGGTCTTTGTGGCTGTGCTCAAGCTTTCTGTAGCTGCAGATGGCAGGGCTACTCTCTAGTTGAGGTGTGTGGGTTTCTCATTGTTGTGGAGCATGGGCTCTAGGAAAGGCGGGCTCCAGTAGTTTCAGCACATGGGTTGTATAGTTGTGGCTCACAGGCTTAATTTCTCCAAGGCAGATGGGATCCTGCCAGACCAGGGATCGAACCGGTGTCCTCTGCATGGCAAGATGGATTCTTAACCACTGGACTGCCAGGGAAGCCCAGGAAAGTGTATTTTAGAAAAATGAACTACCCCACCCTCAAACAGTCCAAGCCCCCAGACAACCCACTATAAATTTGGTTGGTATTTTGCATTATTTAATTTTCATACATTCACATGCATTCAAACTATCTTGAAAGCAGGAACAGGGGTTGAGGCAGGCATCCAGGCTCCCCAAGCAGCATCTAGCCAGGCTTTTGCCATTATCGTTTAATTGGTCCTACATGGGCTGTGCCAGCCCCAAGAGCAGGGGGTAAAAACCTCCTCCTCACAGCTGAAGCCACCAGGACGCAGTGGACTTCACAGAGTCACCTGAGGTCACACAGCTAGTGAGAAAGAGAGTGAAATTGGAACTGGCGTCTTCTGACAAGCCCAGTTGTTCTGGGAAAAACACTGAAGGACGCTTGACTTCCCTAAACCTCACTCCCCGAGTGCCTGGCCCTGCAGAGCTGAGGTTAGCGAAAAAACGTGTCGCAATCCTTCATTGCTCTGGGGGCAGCCAGACGGGGCTTCTCATCTGTGACTCGATACGGGCCCTGGGTGTTAGTTCCTTTCAGGCCACTGGTTCAGCGTCCACCTGGGTGAATCATCAACCATCAGCCAGCTGTCGCCTCACCTTTAGCTCCATGCGGCGTGAAGCTTGTTTTCTTTTGCTGGCATCAAACGGTCACCTCTGACACGTGGTGAGATGCAGGACATTGCCTTCAAGTCAAACACAGACCTGCAGGAAAAACAGATTTGTGGAATACAAGTGCTCTAGGGTACCAGGAGCTGGCTTCTCCCTACCAAGCTCCCACGGCTGGTGGGAATGTCACCTGCCTCCAGGAAACAGATGGAACAAGCGGGTTAGCTGGGAGCATGAACCAGGCCAGGCAGCCCTGGGGGCCCTGAAATCCCTGTTCCCTGGGCTCACATTTCTCATGTGAAACTCGGGGGTCAGCGTGGCCTTGTCCCTGCCCTCCATTCTGCAGTCCCTGCTGAAATCCCAACCGCGGTGGGTGGGCAGGCGGGTTCGGTTCCATGATTAATTGCCAGAGCTTCATGCTGGTGTCAATGTCCTGTCAAGGGATTTGATTTCAGCACTGGCAGCCAGTAAAAGAAGGTTCTTAGGAGGTCTTTGGTGACTGTGGGAAGGCTCTGGGCCCTGGCATGGACCTCTTGCCCTGCTCTGTGCAAGAATTTCCCAGGGAGCCCCTCAGGATAATTATAGATGCTTCAAGACACCTATTTCTTTTACTTCAAGAATTACATATTTATTTTAATACATTTTAAAATATACTCAGCATATCAAACTGCAATTTCATATATTGCTTAATATTTTTTTAAAGTGACTTGGTTAAAACAAGCAAATGATAATCCAGGTTATGAGGATATAGCAAAACTCTAACGGAGGAGCTAGAACAACCAGAGTTTGGAAAACACCACTACTTTCCTGGAGAATCCACTATTCATGCCAAAAATATGGACCAAGCTGAGATCCAACTGAGGATGGTTGGAGATTTCTTTCTCTGGAACTACCTTAGTCCATTTCCAAGCTTTCAGTTTGTATGAAACTTAGACTGGTAACAAAGAGTGAGTAGGAGGATTTTTTTGTTTGTTTTGATTTGTTTTAATTGAGACTTTACCATATATGGGGCCCTAGGGGATAGAGATGAACAGATGCCACCAAGTAGCGCAATTAAAAATAGTCTGTGCAGGGCTTCCCTGGTGTCTCAGTGGTAAGGAATCCGCCTGCAAGCGCAGGAGACACTGGTTAAATGCCTGATCTGGGAAGATCCCACCTGCCACGGAGCAACTAAGCCCCCGCACCGAAACTATCGAGCCCATGCTCGAGAGCCCGGGAGCTACAGCTACCGAGCCCAAGTGCCACAACTGCGGAAGCCCATGCACCCGAAAGCCTGTGCTCCCCAATAAGAGAAGCCACTGCAATGAAAAGCCCAAGCACAGCAGCTAGAGAGCAGCCCCACTCGCTGTAACTAGAGAAAAGCCCCGTGCAGCAACGAAGACCCAGCACAGCCTCCCCCACCCCCCCAAAAAAAGGAGTCTTCGCAGTGAAATCTGAAGTGGCTGGGAGGGTGTGACACATGGAATCGGGATGAAGCAGGTCACCAGGCCTTCACCTCAGCAGATGATATTTTAAAAAAAAAGAGAGAAAAATATGTACAATTCTTTGTATTTACCTATGACCTTCTTCTGCCCACATGGCTCAGAGGGTGAAGAATCTGCCTGCAGTGCAGGAGATCCAGGTTCTATCCCGGGATTGGGAAGATCCTCTGGAGGAGGCATAGCAACCCACTCCAGTATTCTTGCCTGGAGAGTCTCATGGACAGAGGAGCTTGGGGGCTACAGTCCATGGGGTTGCAAAGAGTCGGACATGACTGAGCTACTAACCCTCTCTCTCTTTTGAGCATTTGACATAAAAATGTGATGTTTAGATAGCTATAACTCCAACGTATATATACACGTCGCTCTGTCTGGCTTTACGAATCCAACATGGTTTCATTTGGGTCTTTCCTTGTATGTCAGGTGCCTCTTGTCCTCACAAGGAGTGTGAATCACAATCTGCTGGAGAACTTGTAAAAACGAAGATTCCTGGACCTGCCTCCCAGGATTCTGACTCAGTCGCCATCTGCATTCTTAACAAGCTCTTCAGATCCTCGGATAAAGATGTTCCTGGACCTCACTTGGAGAAAACTTGAAGCTTGGGGACCCCACATGGTTCAGATGTGGAGTCCACCCTCAGAACCCAATCAAGAGAGAAAGATAAGACACTACAATAAGTCACAAGGTAGAAGGTGGCCAGTGCGGCAGGACAGCATGAACCAGAGTGCCAGGGAACTCTCACCACCATCCCCGACACCCAGGGGTGCCGAATCTTGACCCTCTGTTCCAAGAAGTCTCCACACTTTCGCTGTATTGCATTCCAAGTCCAAGTGAAGCCACTCAGTCGTGTCTGACTCTTTGCGACCCCATGGACCGTAGCCTACCACGCTCCTCCATCCATGGGATTTTCCAGGCAAGAGTACTGGAGTGGGGTGCCATTTCCTTCTCCAGAGGATCTTCCCGACCCAGGGATCGAACCTGGGTCTCCCGCACTGTAGGCAGACGCTTTACCATCTGAGCCACAAGGGAAGTCCAGCTGTATTGTATTCCAGCCAACCTTGAATTACATATTCATAGTATTACTTCTACATCTGGTGGAAGACTCATTTCACTGATGTAGGAACGTATTTTTCATATTGGATGAAGGATAGCAGATAGGAAAACCCTTACCTGTCTTAGACAGAAGTAGTTTTTGGGTGGTAAGAACTGGGTGCTCTTCTGAAGCTGTGTGGTAGTGAGGTGTTGCCTAAAATACAGCTTCCCAAGACCCCATCCTCTACTGCTCACCAACAGAATCAAGAAAGAGGCCCCGAGGGATCCTTGGAAGGAAGCTGAAGATCTTGTGAGAAGCTGAGGCAGGCCCAAGAGCTGGGACCTCCTCTCACGGTATCTGATTCCTTACCACCCACCATCCCTCCTGGAGGGCTCACAGTGGCTTCACCTTAACGAAAAGGCGTTAGACCCATGTGTTAGAAGAATGTGGGGACTCCACCTGAGAGGATGTGGTTTTCTCAGGGACTTCACACACAGGCTTCCTGGTTTGTCCCAGGATTGGGTCTTCCTTCACCCACAGCCACGATACAGGAGAATGTGCTTTGGAGGCTCTGGTTCCAACACTGGCCCCATCACTCACAAACTCAGAGACCTGGGAAACGATTTTATCTTTGGTCATCAGTCTGCTTATCTGAATCCAGGGCAGTTGGGAGGATTAACGGGGATTATGTAGGTGAAATGTGTCAGATGAACTCTGACAGATGCTAACTCTCATGAGTCTGGGAGAAACTTTTATCTGCATTAACTTATGCATATTTCTTACTTAAATCTTCCAAGGACATAGAGAGCATTCATTTTTTCCCCCATGCCCTCTTTACTAATCAGTGAGCATCTGTGAGGTGACAAGGCTCTGTGTTAGGGGCTGGGGATGTGGAATACAGCAGACCCGGCCAGAGGATGCCCCAGAACCACGGGAGGGGCCCACAACAGAGGTGAGAACAATTGCCCACAGGGCTGCACACCTTCACTGGGCCCTGGGCTCCTGGGTGGTTGAGTGAAATATTCCACCCCTGTTCAGAACAATGCTATTAAAAGCATAAGATTACAAAGGAAACCGGTTGTATTGAAATAAAGTGTTACTCAGTCGTGTCTGACTCTTTGTGATCCCATGAACTACAGCCCGCCAGGCTCCTCTGTCCATGGGATTCTCCAGGCAAGAATACTGGAGTGGGTTGTCATTTCCTTCTCCAGGAAATATAGTTATGGAGCCATTTAAAAACTGAATTTGTGGACTTTTCTGACGGTACTGAGGATGGGAATTCACCTGTCAATGCAGGGGACAGGGTTTGATCCCTGGCCCAGGAGGATTCCACATGTCGTGAAGCAACTGAGTCTGTGCGCTGTAACTCCTGAAGCTTGTGCACGCAGAGCCTGTGCTCCACAGCAAGGAAAGCCACTGCAAAGAGATGCCTGTGCACCGCAGCTGGAGAGCAGCCCCTGCTCGCCACAAACAGAGAAAGCCCATGCAAAGCAATGAAGACCCAGTGCAACCAAAGAGAAAACAAAATGTGTGATCTAGTCGATACGGTTTTCTTTTATCACAGAAAATGAGATCTAACAGCAGATTTAGTAGATACTGTATTTTTTTTTTTCAGAGACTTTTCATTTCCTTCTTATCCGCTCTCCTTCCTTTAGGGCTCCAAATACATGCGTGTTAGGCTGCTTGATACTGCCCCTCAGCTCACTGATGCCTTGTTTTTTTCTGTTTTCTCCCTGTGTTTCCACTGAATTGCTGTGGAATTGTCTGTATTGCTGTATCTTCAGCCCCACTAGTCTTTTCTACTACAGTATCTAATCTGCTATTAATGCCACCCAGTGTGATTTTCATTGCAGATACATTCTTTACTTCTAGGAATTTGATTTAGTACTTTTTCTAACTCCCATGTCTCCCCACAACATTCTGTCCTTTCCTTTACCTTTTTAAACACAGGGAATACATTTTCAACTGCTGTTTTAATGTCCTTGTCTACTAATTCTACCATCTGTATCATTTCTGGGTCTCTTTCAATTAAATAATTTCTCTCCTTGTTATTGATCGTATTTTTCTGCCTCCTTGTATGCCTGGAACTTTTTCACTGGATAACAGACATTGTGAATTTGACATTGCTGGGTGCTGCTTCTTAATTTCTTTCGTATTCTTTTAAATATCTTTGAGCCTTGTTCTGGGACACAGTTAACCAGAGACAGTTCAATCTTTTCGATCAGACATCAGCAAACTACAGCCGAGAGACTAAATCTGGTCTCTTGTCTGCTGTTGTACGGCTCATGAGCTAAGAATGGTTTTTCCATTTTGAAATGGTTGAAAAAAATCAAAAGAATATCTTGTGGCCTGTGAAAATTGTATTAAATTTTCAGTATTTGTAAATAAAGTTTTATTGTCACTCAGCTACTAGCATTCATGTCCACACTGAACGCGGATATAAAGTTTTATTGGCACACAGCTACTAGCACTCATTTCCATACCAAACGTGGCTGCTTTCATGTTACCATGGTAGAGTTGAGTGATCGTAACAGAAACCAAGTGATCCGCAAAGCTGAGACTATTTACTGTCTGGCCCTTCACACAAAAAGTTGCCTACCCTTGCTTTTGAGGCATGCTTATAAACACTAAGCAGGATGAAGGCATCCTTTGGTCCAGGGCCAACTTTGCCCTACTCTGGCTGGTGGGAGAAGGAACATTCTGGGGCCTATGTGAGCTCTGGTTTTCATCCCCGCTGATCCTCTGGGAGGTTCTTTCCCAGCCTCAGGTAGTTTCCTCACAGGCCCGAGCTGATGATGACTCAGCTGGAGGCTCCAGGGGGACCCTCTAGGTCTCCAGAGCTCAACCTCTGAGCAGCTCTCCGCTCTGCAGACTCTAGCTGCTCCACCCCCCTGATTTTCAGCTTTGTCTCCTCAACCCAGACCGACTGCCAGGCTCCAGCTGGATCCCTCTCCCCTGACAGTGGCCTGGGAACTCTTCAGGCAGGAAGCAAGAGCAGCATCCACTGTCTGAAAACCACGATTTTGTCCATATATCGTCTAGATTTTTAACTGTTAAAGTGAAAAGTGAAAGTGTTAGTCACCCAGTCGTGTCCGACTCTTTGTGACCCCATGGACTGTAACCTGCCAGGCTCCTCTGTCCATGGGATTCTCCAGGCAATAGTACTAGGGTGGGTTGTCATTTCCTCCTCCAGGGGATCTTTCCGACTCAGGGACCGATCCCAGGTCTCCTGCATTGCAAGTGGATTATTTACCACTGAGCCACCTGAAAAGCCTTAATTGTTAAAAGTCAAGTTGGTTAGTCATGTCCACCTCTTTGTGACCCCATGGACTGTAGCCTACCAGGTTCCACCATCCATGGGATTTTCCAGGCAAGAATAGTGGAGTGGGTTGCTATTTCTTTCTCCAGGAGATCTTCCTGACCCAGGGACTGAACCCAGGTCTCCCACATTGTAGGCAGACTCTTTTATGGTAAAAGTGGGAGTTAAATCCAATTTCTGTTATCCATTATTGATAGAAGCAAATTAATTACTGTATTTTAAGAGAAGAGATAAATGTAAATTCATCTTGATGGCAACAGGAACGCTGTGTGAAAACGTTATTTTTATTGGTGATGAAGTCACAGATACCGGTAATTCTACTGGAGTTCATTGCCTACATTAAGATTGTAGAAACCCTTAAATTCGTAGTAGAAGTCAGTAAAAGTAAAGATGCCATTTTTCTTCCCATACTAATTCATATACCTTCTGAATTTTATTCAGTCTTCTGGGGCATCCATGGTTTCCTGGATAAGAGCTCTTTTGCTGGTATGCTAACAGTTAAGTTTTTCTTCTGAGTACCAAAGAACTTTTAATAGGCCCTCTTATGGAGTTTATTGTCGATTGCCTTGCAATTCTTTTAAAAAAAACCCATGTTTTGTATAAAACAGAGGCCTCAGTTTTGTTTTTTTTTCCTCTCTGTGGGCAAAAACATCCCAACACCTTCCAGCACAGCATCTATGTTTCGTCATCCTGGGCCTTGTTTTTGCTGTTCTGTGAATTCACCAGGGACTCCGAATTCCTTGTGAACTGTGGTGACTGTAACCAGCTCAGGCCCCATGCAAAACCTGATGGCCAGTCTTCCCTGAAACTCTGAATGACAGACAGCTTTTCCTGTGCATCCCAGCGGCCTTCTGACTTCTTTTTAACAGCACTGCACTTCTGGTTTGTATTCTGGTTTTGACGGAGGATGGTCCTTGGGCTTCTTCCTTTCATAAGTATGTCTTGCTTTCCCTTTTTGTTTTAAAATAAATTTTGTATTTCTTCATGGAAAAAAAAAAAAAAACCCATCCACGAAATGTTCCTTTTTGTGGTCATAAATTTTTATCTTGTTATACATTTGGATCATTCTGTCACCCCCTGAATGCATAGGGAGTCATCTTTACAGACTGAATTTCATCCTCCCCAATGGCAGGATGAACAGAGGAAAGAACTAGCCTGGGTTTTCACTCCATTATACTTAAAAAATATTTAAAAAGTAGCTCATTAGAACTATTGATTACTACTAGTGATCAC
Source organism: Capricornis sumatraensis (assembly GCF_032405125.1). Taxonomy (NCBI): domain Eukaryota; kingdom Metazoa; phylum Chordata; class Mammalia; order Artiodactyla; family Bovidae; genus Capricornis; species Capricornis sumatraensis. The sequence goes on from NC_091079.1 coordinate 34,121,547, forward strand.
TGCGGATAAAATGAATCTACAATTGGGAGATTCAGGCATAGAGACAGATAAAATCAAGTTCCTTTTTGTTATCAATCATTGTTTAATCTTATCTTCTCATTAACCCTTAACAGATTTTTTTTTTAAGCACTGCTTCTTTTAATCTTGGGTTCCATGAGGCTTTGAATAGAACACTTTTTATTTCACTCTAACTTTTGAGATTCAAAAATGTTTCCTAGAATATTGATAGACATGTGGTTTCGAGCTGAACTGGGGTTCCCAGTAGCTGTTCTAGCTGTCCAGTCATTTCAAATAACCGGAAAGAAAGCCCTCCTCTCCCTCTCCTGTAAAGCAATCCCCTCTTTGTTTATTTAATCATTTATACATCATAAAATATACCATTTTAAGTGCTGGATTCAGTGACTTAGTAAGCCTAGAGCTGTGCAACACTCATCCCATGACAGTTTTTTAAAAATTTACTTATTGATTTATTTGACCTTGCTGGGTCTTGGTTGGGGCTTTCCAGGTGGCGCTGGTGGTAAAGAACCTGCCTGCCAATGCAGAAGACCTAAGAGACGCGGGTTTGATTCCTGGGTCGGGAAGATCCCCTGGAAGAGGGCATAGGGGCATGCGGAATCTAGTTCCCCGGCCAGAGATGGAACCCAGGCCCCCTGTATCGGAAGCTCGAGTCTCAGCCACTGGACCACCCGGGAAGTCCCCACAACCCAATTTCAGAACTTTTACTCCAAAGCAATTCCATTCTCACCTCTAGCCTCAGGCTACCAATAATCTCCTTTCTGTCCTTACAGAGCTGTCTTTTCTGGACATTTCATGTAAGTGGATTCACACACTATTCGATCTTTGTGACTGGCTCCTGTTCAACTATGTTCCAAGCGTTGATACTTTATTCCCTTTTATCACAAGCAGTATTTCCTTGTATGGCTCCATGGCTTCTGTTTAGCCATTCACCAGCTGGACATACAGATCTCTCCCAGTTTTTTGCTATTATAAAGCATGTTGCTTGTGAATATTCATACACAAGGCTTTGTGTGAACATAGTTTTGACTTCTTTTGTGTGGATCCCTAGGACTGGAGTTAATGTGTTGTGTGGTAAATTCATGTGCAACCTTTTTTTTTTTTTTAAAAAAACAAACTTTTCAGTGCCTGCACCAATTTGCATTTCCACAAGCAATGTATGAGAATTCCTGCCCCCAGTCAGATTTAACTGCCTTCTTTTCAGAACAGCTAACCCCCTTCATGAAGTTTCACAGGAGCTTGAAGGCAGATTTCCACAACATAGCAGACTTCCCGGACTGCTGGGTAATCCACACTCAGGATTTACCCTGACCCCATCTCCCAGCCGAAAGTTTTCACAGGCTTTTGATAAACTTGTTTTGAATTTTGTTACCTGATTTACTAAAACTCAATTTTTACTTAATAATTTTCCTGTAGTTCCTCTCTTTGTCCTGCTGTCTCCTAGACATGGCATTTATATAACCTTTTATGGAGTTTATTTTTGTGCATATCTGTCTAGTCCAACTGAACAAGAAACCCTCTCAGAAGGACTTTTTATATCCAAAGAGACTAACACAAAACACGTCACAAAGTGCCTTAAAAAGCGTTTCTTGAATAAATACTTAAAGATGCAATATACACATTGGGTTCAAATATATTCGAATTTCAAAGTCAGCTTGTTTTCCTTCTAAAGGGCCATAGTCTTTGCATAGGACCAATTCATCAAATAGGAATCTTAGGAATCTTAAAGAAACCCTGGGGAGAAGTCCAAATCTTTTAGTTTATGTGACATATCTCAGGCCTGGAGCAGTAAAGCGACTTGCCCAAGGTCAACTGTATGTGCTGGTCAGGAATATGCCATTACTTCTGGAAGAAACCCTGCCATAAAGAGAGCAGGTGAACTGAAGCTGGGGAGATGAGAGTGGGGCTGCACTATGGTAGAATCCTGAATGCCAGGCCTAAAGTTCACTTGGTAGGAAAGGATGCAGGATTATCCAATCAGATTCTTGTAGATCAACATGGGAGGTGGCAGATGCGAGGTGGGAGACCAATCTAAGTGGAAGGCAGGAGGGAGGGCCTGGACTTGGTGGGGTGTGTTTGCAGAGGGAAGGAAGGGACAAGCACTGGGCTATGCAAAATGCACCAATGCCTGGAAAATGGGACTCACCTGGGATGCAGTGGTCTCAGGAGCAGATCTAAATTAGGTGGGATAGAAATGCAGGTCCGCTGACCATTCGGACATCCTCCACGGCCCCAGGGCAGGGAGCTTAGTGGGTCGGAGTGCTCCCTCTGCACTCTTGGTTATGTCCCAGTATAAGCTTTACCAGCACCACTCAGAAGCCAGTGACCTCAGGCTAATGACTTACTGACTCCGAGCCTTAGTTTCCTCATCTGTAAAATGGGGTGATAACACTTCCCTCCAGGGTTACAGGGAGGATTCGGTTAGGTGATATGTTTAAGGCACTTAGCCCTGAGCCTGGTGTGTGGCCAGCCATCAGTTCCCGGAGGCCTCAGTTCCCCTGAGCCCTGCAATTTCTCCCTCCTCACAGAAAATTTCAGCTGGGAGCAGTGCAGGAGTTGCTTCGGGCTGGACACTCCATGTTTGAAGTTCTATATATGGTGAGTGAGAAATCATCTTATTGTTTGGACTTGTGGTCATGTTTTAAACTTACTCAATTGGAAATTTCTTAAAGGAACTAGCACTTTTTTTTTAAATGCCATGTTCACACTATTGTCCAAGTCCTAAACCAGTCATATATGAAATGATTTCGCTACAATGTCTGATGCAGTTTTCAAATGCTTCTTATGGGCTCTTGGGTGATCTCAGATTAGGCTGGGGCTCCTGGGACTTCCCTAAGACTCCGCACTTCCAATACAGGGGGCACCGGTTCAATCCATGGTCTGGAAACTCAGATCCCATTTGCTTGGCAGTGTGGCCAAAAGATACAAAAACGAAAGAAAAAAAAGGCAGCTACAAAGACTCAGAGCAGCCAAAAATAAAATAAATACAGCAGTGGAAAAAAAAAAAGACTGGGGTCCTCTAGGAAAAAGGGATGGAACCCCCACCATCTGTTTGCTCCCCTTTCATTTTTTGCATATTATTGGGTTTCTCAATAAGACAAATAAAATTTCATTTGAAGAAAAGGCTTCACTTTTTGGGAAAATTCTTATAAAGGAAATTTAACAAATATACGAGACTGATCATGACAACCAAGTGGTGAAAGATAAAAATAAGTTTTATATACAAAACTTCAAATTCGCTAATTGGTTGGACAAGTATATATATTTCTGAAGAATAAAGAAGGAAAAAATGTTACAGGCTACAAATACTTTTCCATAGCAGAATGGCGTTTGCATTTTTCTAACTGGTATAAATGTCTACACCAATTTTCTGGAATTCTCTTTAGAAAGAGTTGGGGAAAATGCAAATTAAACCTTAGGCAAACACTTCATGCTTGTCTCTATCTGTTTAGGAAACAAATTATTTCACAAAAGAACCGCATTCCACGAGAAGTATGTTTGTTCTGGCTGAAACATCATCATTTCCTCAGGAAGTCTGATTCAGATAAAGCATCTAAGAAACTCAAAATTACTTAGTTTGTAGACAACTGAATGTCATACTCCTTTCTGAATTCCATGAGTGTTTCCAAAATTAATTCTGCCATTGTAGACTATGCTTTGAAATTCAAACATATGCTATTATTTCATGGCCATTACTGCCTATTCGATGTCAAGTCCAGTTATTACCTGCATTTTAGTGAATTTTTTTCACTAACGCATGTATCTTGTTTATTTACAAAGGTTTCATTTTTATTTTTTCTTTTTAGTTTTAAAAGGTTTTGTTTTTAAATGTGGACTTGGAGTATATTTTTAGAACCTAGATAAATCAATAGGGAGGAGGAGAGGGTGTGATTAAGAATTCTGAGCTTCTGGAAGCTCAGTGGTGAAGGATCCACCAGCCAGTGCAGGAGATGAGGGTTCGATCCCTGATCCAGGAAAATCCCACATACTGTGGAGCAACTAAGGCGATGTGCCACAGCTGCGCGCAAGCCTGCGCTCTACAAGAGAACCGGCAATGAGAGAGTAGCCCCTGCTCGCTGCAACTAGAGAGAAGCCAGCAACGAAGCAAGACCCAGCACAGCCAACAAATTAAAAGGAAACCGCCTCCCCCAAGAACCCAGACTCTGGACCCAGATGACTGAACCATCCCAGCTCAGTCACTTACTACGATTTTCCATAGGTCACTTCATTTCTGTGCCTCATTTTACTTATTTATAAAGTGGGAATAATAACTGTATCGCTCTCATCAGGCTGAGAAAATTACAAGTTAATATTTTCATATATGTGAAGTGCTTGAAATAGTACCTGGCACACAGTATATGCTCAATAAATGCTAGCCATTGTGAGCTCTTCTGGGTTTTCTAGTGTAGGCGGGGCATGCTTCGTAGGGTTTCATTGATTATTCTAGTTGATAAAAGGCTGCTGTTGTTGTTCAGCTGCCAAGTCGCGTCTGACTCTTTGGGACCCCATGGGCTGCAGCATGCCAGGTTTCCCTGTCCCGCCACTGTGAATAGATTAGTCCTTTTCATATAAATAGGATATAATCAGTGATAGTCAATTTAAAGACCCTGCTGGTCATAAGTCTACAGACTTTCAGGGCTGAAGGGATGACAGGGAACATCTTATTTAATATCTTTATTTTGTGGTTGATGACCCCCAGGCACTTATGAAAGCCAAGGCAGAGAGCAAGGCAGAGAGTAGCCAGGATGTGGTTGCTTCCGACAATGAACGCTTTAGGCTCTCAGAAGGCTGCAGCAAAGTTTCCATTATGGCATCACTTATCATCCCACTGATAAGCCAGCTACTGGAGCAGTCCGTGCTCATCAGAATGACAAACAAGAGCATTTACATATTTGGAACTGTCAATACACAAAGTAAAGACAGGTAAGGAAACTGGCTTTGCTTTATACCTTCATGCTATTCTTTACTATCCTGATAGAAAATCCTTGCAATTGGGTTGTTTATATGTGTTTCCATTTCAAACATCCCTTGCAAAAAGCATTCTTTTTTTTTTTTTGCTTGTTTGTTAAAACTATAATAAAAACTATAGCTATATACTATATATAGTATATATATAGTTATATACAGTTATATATTATATAGTTTATATATATATAAACTATAGTTATAGTTAACAAACTATAGTTTGTTAAAACTATAATAAAAAACAGTCTGAAGGATTATAGGCCACCACCCAGCCTATACCACTGGAACCATTTACACCTCAGGAGGCACACATACACAGATAATCAAAGTTTTATTTAAAATTAGAGAACACTTAAAAATAAACAATATAATAGACTTGAATGCTTATTGGAACATAGAAAAATGCTTTCAAATACACTAAAACCTTCAAATTTACCCCAAAGTATGCTATGCAGCCAGTCGAAGTGCTTTGACAAGCATCACTCTCTACGGATGGCTGGGGTAGGAGGTAGGCTGCGGAGTTCCCTGCAGGCAGGGGGGTTTCTTAGTTGGACTGGCGACGTCTCTTCTTGTTGTGGCTCTCAATCGCTCTTCTCAGCGCCTCATCCTGGATGAGGTCCGACATTCTCATGTCTGTGTGGCTACAGCCAATTTTCGGGCAACTGTGAGAGAGCAGAAAAATCAAGTCAGGCCGCTTCACCTTAATGCCTTCAGAATCAACTTCTCTCCGTGCAAAAATGTAAGTGCACACTTAACAAAAAAACTGAATGAAAAATTCTTTCAATTCTATACGGTTTTACAATTGTCAAAAGTTTCACACAGATGATTTCTCATAATCCCATAATAACCCCTCCCCGCCACCTTTTTTCCTCTAACCCCTATCATGCCAGCCCCCACAACTGGTAACCACTGGTCTGTCCTCTCTGTGAGTTTGCTTCTTTTTTGTTTTATTCACTAGTTTGTTCTATTTTTAGATTCCACAGATAATGATATCATACAGTGTTTGTCTTTCTCTGTCTGACTAATTTCACTTAGCAGAATTACCCTCCAAGTTCATCCACGTTGATGCAAATGGCAAAATTTCATTCTTTTTTTTATGGCTGAGTAGTATTTAAGTGTGGAAATTTTACCAAAAAGGGGTACATTTAAAAACTCAGGACTGATGTGCACTCATTCACTAGTTCAGAGTGCCTACCTGAGCCAGGGTCTGTCCAGCACTGGGGCTGGGGCAATGCCCACTTCACGGCACTCACTTTCCAGTGGAGGAGAGAAACCATTGCTAACCCGCTGCATAGCGTCTTTAAGTGCCACAATGGCTAAAAAAGCAGGGTCAAGGGAGAGAGTGTGAGCTGAGGGGCTTATCTAGCAGGGGTCAAGCATGGCTAGCTGGGGAGGGCTTCTCTATTAATAGAACAAAGGCTGCATGTGGCCGGGCTGGGGCAGCGGCATGTGTAGAAGTTGAGCAGGCAGCTGCTTGGTATAAGAGCAAGGTCAGTGTGGCTGGAATGCCCAGGGCAAGAGGGAGGGCATTTGGAGATTTGACTGGAAGTGTGTGGGACTTTGGATTTTATTTTAAATATGAAAATCCTGGAGAGGAGGGATGAAATTTAGCTTAGATTTAGAAAACATGACTCTGGCTGTTTAATGCGGACACAGGCGGAGAGGAAGCAGGGAAGTGAGGGGGTCATGCAGCAGCTGGGAGAGAAAGGGCAGCTTGGATGAGGGCGCAGCTTCCGGATATAGCCGGAAGTAGAACCCAGGGGGCTTGCTGACGGACCGATGTGGAGGGTAGAGCAAAGAGCTGAGCTTTGTTCAGAGTTTGGCCAGAGCTGAAGGGCCTTGGTGGTACCCTTTATCTCCATGGAAACAACTGGAAAACTAGGTTGGGATGGAATCAGGCAGGAGTCCTGGCTGCTACATATTCTCTCTGAAATGCCCACCAGTCCTCTCAGTGGAGAGGCTGCGTGGGCCGATGGAGACTCAGGGGAAGAGCTGCGGCTAAAGAAATCAGTGGGTGAGTCATGGTTCTGTTCAGATGTGGTCTCCTCTGAAGGCAGTGGGCTGGATGAAGTCACCTGATTTCTTCTCAACATGAACCAGACTTGGGTAGAGTAGAGCACCCAGTTTTGAAGTCAAAGCCGACCTAGGTCTCTACCGCCTACTTGCTTGTTATGAGACCACCGGCAGCTCACTTTGACTTTTGGAGCCTCTGCATCCTCAGATTTACAGAAGGCGCAGAATCCCAGCTTCACAGGGCTCCAGGCAACACAGTGCTCAGTAGCGGTCATTCCCTTCACTGCCTATAGCTTGCATACCTCCAACACAGACATGTGCGCATTCGTGCACTCATCTGACCCTCTTATGCAAGTGGCCCTATGAAGGGTTCGAAGCATCCAGCTGTAAAATACAAATACAGGTTCTTGCCCCACACAGAGCTCTGGCCCAGTGATCTGAGACAACCCTCCAAAAAGCACAGATCAAACATAACGAAAACAAGACAAAAGCTATAAACCAGAAGGGGAAGAAAGCTGATCATGCGAGGTCTAATCTGTCCAGTAGTAGAGGGTTCAAGTGTGTAACACAGAAGAGAAACTTTTTCTTGGTCTTGATTTCTGGACCAAGGCATCTTTCTGTGAGAAGAGCATGAATCAGTGTAATGAATAATACGCTTGCTAACAATATTTATATTTACTGAAATGGGTCCTGTATGGTCAGGTACTTGTGTTAAAATGTGAAGCTAGAAAGGTAACCATGTGAAAGAGGATGGGGGCGACTGGACCAGATATGATGACTTGGCTTTGTGTCAGGGGGAGGCTTGGAGGTGCTTGAGAAGAGCTTTACACTGGTTTAAAACACCCTGAGGTCTCAGAGTGAGTTTTTTCTTTCAGTATGAAAGTCAATAAGCTGAGATTATGAAAAGATGCTTTCCTGACTTTGGAAAAGGCGTTTCTCACCACTTGATCTTCTGAGACATGGAGATCCAGCTTGAACTCAGTGGCTGAGATGACCCTCAAGCTGATGCCTATCAACCCATCTGATCATCTGCTCTGACTGCCCTGCCTGGCTGGAGTCTCCCCCAACCCCCACCCCCGCCTCCCCTCCCCAGGACAAAGTCTTTAACACCAATGGCCAGACAGTGAATAAGCTGTTTTAGGGAAGTGGAGAGTGAGGTGGGGAGGACTTCCTGATGACATCAGTGGTTTTAGTCAGTAAATGAGAGCATTCTGAGAATGTGTGATTGGATTAACCACACCGCTCAGCTGCAGAGCTGGCTGCACATCACCCCAGGGCTACCCGTGTCAGACAAAGAGGTCTGGGCTCATTTAGGGGATTAACTCGGGGGACAGAGGCATTAACCCAAAAATCCTCTCAAGGGGAGCCAGACGGCCTAGAGACACAAATATAGGCTCAGGAGTAAATGAGAGCTGGGCTCCAGCCTCCTGGCTGTGACACTCTGGGCAAGTGACATCAGTAACAGGCCTCAGGTTCTTCCTCTAAGAAGGTAGAGCATATAGGGCTGTCATGAGAAATGAGTGGGATGCTGCATGACAAGGGTCCAGGCATCCACTCAGGTGCTAAGTAAGCTGGTTGCTGCTCTAGGACATTATTTCTGTTCTCAAGAACCTTGTGGAGCAGAGCCAGCCCCACCTACAGTGCTGGTGGGAGGCCGACATGCCACAGTGCAGAGGCGCCGTGGGAGCATGGGGAGAGGGCACTTTGTGCAGCAAGAACGAGGGTTCTGGGAAGGCTTCTTGGAGGAGACGTTGATACAGGAGAACCTTGTTTCTCACCCTGTCTCAAATAAACACACACTAGTTTCTAAACTGAAGAGGAAAAGACAAGGTTCATAATGACAAGATACTGAATCAAGGTACTCCTCCTCTGGAGAGAGAACACTCTGTAAGCATAGTGCATCCATCCCCACGACACCCTGGTGAGCTAGATAGGTGTGGCCACACCAGTCTTAAGCCCTCGCGTCATCACTGTGCAGGAGTCAAGCCTACAGGCCTGGGAGGAGACGCTGGGTCCTGAACTCAGGTCACTGACAGGGCAGAACATTCCAGCGCAGCAGCGGACAAGCGTGTGTCGACTGAACAAAGGGACCTGGGTCTCAGGGGTCCCAGAGACCGTGGGGAACCTTGGCCTCAGCATTAGCACAAACGTACAGGATTCTGGGTCTTACGAGCTCCTGGATTTGGGCCCAAGCATTCCAGGGTCCACCCAGCTCTAGAAAGCAGGTCTGGAAATCTGAGCAGGATGGATTCTCATCATACCTAAACCCAGAGGGTAACTCAAGCCTACATCCTCTGCATCTGAAATGATGTGTCACTAAGCAGTGAGGTAAGTAATACAAACATGAACAGTCTCGACCTCAGTAACCCGGCTGCTATTTGTTCAGCACTCTGCAGGCCAAAAAAGAGTGTTCTTCTAAGTGGTTTGCTTCTCCACTGCCAAGAAATATGCTGGTGCAGACCTAGACTGGAATTCCCCACTGTTCCTTTGATCCTGAAATACTGTGAAATGTTGTTCTTTTCATTTTACAGATGAAGAAACTGAGACTCTGAGAGGTCAATGGTTGGTTCATGGTTGAAATAGGGCCTCTAAGCACACTGCTGGAGTTCCGCTACTCAACAACACATTTCTGTTCAACCTAACTGTCCTCTCCACACTCTTAAATGTGACTGTTTGCTAATACAGTCTCTGTTCTTAAACCAGAAAGCAAAGAAATGACTATGGATAACTGGAAGTATCTTATACAAGTGAAAATCATAAGGCAGTTTTATTAGTAAGATAATAAACAGACTGATTATTCAGAGATCTGCTTTAGGAAATTATTTTAACTAACAGTATTTAGTTAGGGCTAAAGTCTCAGCCATTTTATTCTGACTTAAGCCCATGCAGAGAGATGTGTCAGGAGGCCTCACGGACAGGAAAAGGAGTCAGTGCTAGTAACACAGTGTGCCTGGGACTCCTGTCTAACAAATCAGAGTCAGAACCAGCAAGGAGGAAGAACGGAGAAACTGGGATTTCTCAAACCGGATGTGTCACGGACATTTTCAAACAAAGGGAACCCAGACGTGCTCATCGCCCAAACATGCGTCCTGGGAGATGACACTAATTCATACTTCATCAGGAACCTCTGGGGTAGGTTTTGAACAGGCCCTGGATTCCAGCCTGCTGCCAAATGCAGTGTAGCTCATCCTCAAGGCCCCGTCAACCCCGCCCCCCACTGGCTCCTGTGAAGCTCAACTCTAGTCTCGCTTCCCCTCTCTCCCAGCTGCGTCTCAGACTGCTTTGTTAGAATCTTCTTCCTCTGACTGCCCTTTCAGAATGGCAGAATGCTGTTTTGGCGGGCCTCCGTCAGGTGCTCTGGGGACACAGTAAGCAGAGCAGAGCTGCATCCTGGCTTCACATTGCTCAGACCCAGGCCAAGGCCCCATCCTTGGGGCTCTCGGTTGCCTGTCACATCTGGTCCAGAGCTGCACCTGGCAGATGTGTGGGTCTGACTCTTCTGTATCAATAACCTGTTAATCAACATCCCACTCAGAGCTTCTCCTGAGGTCAAACACCCACATTTTCTACATCTCCTGGATACTTCCAAACAGCTGTATTGCTAGGGACCTCAAACTTAGCATGACCCTCTGATCGTCCTTCCTAAACGCATTCCTCTTACAGCCTCTCCATTGGCTAATGACATCACCGTCCTTCTAGACACCCCGTGTAGGCAGGTCAGTGATTCTTCCACTTGCTCCCTCCAGCTTTTGTTTTCTGCCCATCGTACCTCCACAGTCATCTTCTCCTAAATGCCCTTCCACCTATGACTCTGGTCTCAATCCTGGCTCTCATGATCTATCACTTAACTACTACCACAGCATCCTAACTGACATCTTCACTGCAGGCCTTTGTTCATTCATCCCTTAAATTGCTACTGGAGTAACTTCCTAAAACCCAGGTTGACTTGCATATTCCCTCAAAACCCTACAGAACAATGATGGCAAGAAAGACAAGGAGGACGGGATAATGTTTACTTACCACGTGACAGGTGCTCTCAGTGCTTTCTGTATATCTTATCCAAATTTCAAACATACCACTGAGGCACTTTACAGCTATGACCATCAATTTACAGATGAGGAAACTAATGAAATCATAACATTTAACATCCTCTGCGATGAGTACAGAACAGACAGAATTTACATACACCACTTCCCTCTTACTAGAGCCCAGAGCATCCTTCCCATCACCCTCTAACAAACAATAATTGCACCTGTATCTACTATTCCCTAAGTGGAACAGACTCTGAATGTGGTGAGCTTCTTGGCTGGAAAGACTCTTCTTCACCCTTCTCTGAAATGCTTTTCATTTTTCAAGGCCCAGCAGAAATACTACCTTTGCTGTAAACCTTCCAGACGTCCTCCACTTGGACTTCATTGTATTACCAAGCTATGAGGATCTGCAGTGTTCACGGAATCTGCGTCCAACTTATAGAAAAGCATGGCAGGAAAATACCCACACTTTCCAAACACCGGGTGTTGCTCAAGTGCTTCCAAACGTCATTTACAATTCAGAAAAGGCAAAGGACATTAGAAAGTCAAAGTATGTAATCAAGAAGATGTGTTTCAGTGCAAGCCTATTCTGGAGTTGCTCCCATCCCTCCTGGGACTTGGGAAAAATGTGCTTTGTTATCAGTGCCTGTCCTTTCTGAATCTGACTTGAGGAGAATATCACAAACTTTAAGGAAGAAGAGCTGTGAAACAGAACTATCTGGGAATGCCTATTCTTAGCAGTTACGTTAACAAATTAAAATTTTGCTTTTCAGACAATAAACATAGGAAAAAAAAAAAGGAGACACGGAAGGCTTAGACATCCAAAAACAAAGAAAATTACACTCACAGGGAAAATAGAAGGTTCCCTAGGGAAATGGGACGTCTCAATTGTAAGGTGGAAAGTCAAAACAGACAAAAATGTACTCAGACAATCTCGATTTTGTAACTATTAGGCAGGCTTTCTAGAATAGGGCAAATAACTTGATTGAATAACCATTAAGATATCTACAGTCACAAATGCCCTATCTGTACGTCCACACCCAGATGAGGAGTGGTGGGGAATTCCAATTTAGGTCTGGAACAGCAAATTTCTGGATGATAGAGAAGCAAAGCCACACATCAAAGGGACTGTTATCAAAGGTCCATTGAGAATTGGTCACACCTGCAATTCCATTCCTTCAACAAATCTGTGATAAGAGCAGAAGAAATGCCAACCAAGTCACAGCCAGGCTAGCCAACTCAGGCTTCTGTGTCATTGCAGGAACAGAGCTGTGTGTGTGTGTGTGTGTGAAAGGGGTTAAAAAAAATACATACATACATATATATATGTAAAAGATTCTCTAAACTTTCCAATTAAAAAGAAAATTTCTCATTGAAGTCACCCATGAATTTACTTAAACTGTTCGTGACGTTATTTATGTAATTAAAGATATGAAAGCTTTTCCTGGACAGTCACATCTTGACCATCAAGACCAACAGAAGCCAAGACTTCTCTGGTGGCCCAGTGGCCAAGACATCCCACGTCCACAGCAGGTGGCATGGGGTCTGGGAACTAAGATCCCGCCTGCCACGAGGCACAGCCGAAAAAAAAAAAAGACCAGCGGGTATGAATTCTTAGAATGACAACTTAATACTTTTTTAAGCAAACTATCTGTATTGCAGAATGCAAAAAAAAATTTTTTTAAACCATTCCTTCTTATTTGAGTTTGGACATATAGAAAGGGGAAAAGAAATTTCTCAGAATCACAGTTCTCCTTTATTTCTTTCAGGCTACAGCACACACAGGGCTTTCCAAGTGGTGCTAGTGGTAAAGAACCCGCCTGCAAATGCAGGAGATATAAGAGACACGGGTTCAATCCTGGGGTTGGGAAGATCCCCTGGAGGAGGGCATGGCAACCCACTCCAGTATTCTTGCCTGGAGAACCCCAAGGACAGAGGAGCCTGGCACATTGAGGCCCATAGGGTCACAGAGAGTCGGACATGACTGAAGCGACTTAGCATGCATAGCACACACAAATTTATAAAAATTCCTGTTATCTAATGATGAGAATTACATCCAACTCCCTTTTCTTGTATTTTGAAGGTATGTTTGAAGCTCCTTCAGCTTCTTCCCGAACAGATTACTAATTTTTCCCCTCACGTGTTGTGTTTCCTGAAAACCGGCTTTCACGTTTATACTATCCCTCTGGGTGAATGGACTTCAGGGGAGGTTTAAGCAGCTTTCCCTCCAGCATGAATGCACTGCCTGGGACTGACCACCCCTGGGAAGGGCCACTTCCCTTCCTGCAGCAACTCACCAGGCCTTTTTCTTCCGCTTGTGCTTGGACTCAATCATGCGAACAATGGCTTCCTCTTCATAGGTGTGGCCACACACTTTATTTTTCACTGGTTTCTTCATTTCCAACTGTAATCAAGAAGACATTAGACTTTTAGGAATGATGATGACCAGCTTCCAGTAACTTCTTCAAGTCACCAATTATTTGGCACTGCTTTCACCTAGACCTGGGGCTTCTGAGGTTTAACCTCCCCATCTCGTGGCTCTACGTAACTCAGGGCAGAGGGCCATAAATGCAAGGAGAAAATGCAGAGAAAATGCAGGGAGACCAGAGGCCTCAATGGCACCTCGCCAGTGGGGCAGGAATATACTTGTAGATCCCTAAGGACATCATGGACTGCAAACTCTTTCCCAGGTCTCCTCCTGGACCCTCATCACTTTCCTTTCCTCCCTCGTCAACTCCAGACAGGAAATAAAGTCAGAAAGCAAATGGGAACTTTTTGCCTCCATGAAGCAAAGTGCTTACAGTACCTGTGTAATGGGGCAGATGAAGTTGGTCTGACTTTGAGTCACAATCATATCTTCATCAACTCCTTCTGTGCTGTCAGCCTCTCTGTCTGATTGAAGACCATCTAGAGGGGAAAAGGGAAGCTGGTGAGTCTTGTTGCTCTAACGTGCCAAGGACAGGAAGGGATGGGAGGAAGGAGGCTGACAGATTTTCAGGGTCTCTTTGGTGTGCACCCCTGTGCTAGGCGCTGGGATGCGTATTAACTCTTTTGCAGGGGGAGGTGGGGCTCTGCCCATGTTTGGTAAGGAAATAAACCTGGAGCAGTGAAGTAACTTTTTCAGAGTCACCGAGAGTGATTCTGTGGGGGAGGACTGTTCAGTCATCAGGAATATGGCTTTGGAGTCAGAAGGACTTGATTATCTTTGTCACTTCCAGCTGTGAGACCTCGGGCTAGCCAGGTCTTTGTTTTTTAATTTCTCTACTTTATAACTATATTGCAAAGATTAAGAGGTGAAGAAGTCCGTGTGCTCTGCACAGCTCCTGGCACAAAGACACATTCAATAAATGGTAATTACTGTTGGATAGTACAAGGATTCTCAAATTTTGAGCTTAGAACCCTTCTGTACTTTTAGAAATTATTGAGGATGCCAATACACTTTAGGTTATGTTTATCAAGATTTGCCACGTTAGACATTATTAAGACTGAGGAATTTTAAAATACATATTTATTAATTCATTTAAAAATAATAACCACATGACAAGCTAACATAAATGATATCTAAAAAAATTAAAAATAATTATATTTCCCAGGGCAACAAAAAAGTTAGAGATAACATATTTTTGAACATATCTTTAATATGTGACTTAATAGAAGACAGTTGGGCTTTGATATCTGTGTATGCATCTAGTCTGTTGTGATATTGCATCACGTAGCCTTGGGAAAAATCCACTTATGAAAAGAAAGAGGGTGAAAAGGGCACATGACATCTTAGTATTATTATGAAGATAGTGTTGACCTCATGGGTACCCTGAAAGGCTCCCCGAGTACCCAGCGGGCTCCTGGTCCACACTTTGGGAACTGCTGAGCAAATGCGTGGTAGGGTTGGCTCTGAATGTAACGTATTTGATTCTGAAATGTATGTACTTTTCATGGTCCTTGCCCTTCAGCAAGGGAAACTAGGTAATACGTGACATTTGAATGGGGGTACTGACAGAATCTCACATGAAAGCCTTTCTTTTTGGAGAAGGGAACTTGTCATTTTGCACAGAAATCAAAGATCAGTAGTGTTTTAAACACAAGTGTGACACTGTAGTCCTTCTTCCTCCTTTTCTCCTTTTTCCCTTCCTTTCCTCCTTTCATTCTGGGAAAATAACCGACGTTAAAAAATGCCTTGCTTTTAATGTTTGAGGGAAATCCTTTTCTTAAGCTGAGATGGTTCTGCACAACTTTTAGTTCCTAGAACTGCGGGCCCTGGCCTTCCCCTTCTGCCAGATAAAGTGTCTGCTGGAAAAGCACCCCTGGGGACAGGAGAGGGCTGCAGAGCACCTGCTTGAAGTCACCCAGTGAACCCATGGCTGAAACCCAGGCATTCTGCCCTCAATTACTCTGGTTTTTCTGGTGGGGGGGTTCTCTTTGCTTTAGTGACTAGTGCTATTTATATGCCAGCTTATTTTATCTTCTTAGAGAGATGTCCCCCAAACAGCTCTTACTCCTTGAAGAAGGCAAGAGGGACGCTCTCGAAGCTTAGGACTTCCTGGATGGAACATTTTCTTTTAACCACTGGTGGTTAAGGTACAGTGCCTGGCGCCTCTCAGCTTTTCAAGAGGCTATAAAAATGTCTGAGACCTTGAAAACCACATATTGCATTCAAAACAGGATTACTACAAAAAACTGAAATTAATCAGTTTTAAACGTCTACAAAATGTAATGTTGGGTTAACTTCATTAACAGTTGATTTGGTCATCAAAAATATTTCATTTGAGAGCAATATGTAGGCTGGATTTCAGTATTAATTTAATAACTCCCAAGTATGCAGAGATAATTGCTGAGAAATTAATAGCCAATTATAGGCTAAATCACTTATTTGGAGCCAAACTTTTTCCAAACCAAAGCTGTATGGATAAAAATATGTTCAAAAATGTTGCCAGCAATAAAATTATATTGAATGTGAGGTTGCCAAAGTTTAGTATGCTTGCTGTGATATGAACTGGGGCTTCTGAAATAATTTTCCTTAGATCTATGAAGGGTTTCTGTGCTTACCAGGACCTGTCATTAGTATTAAGAGTACAAGAGTCAGACTTTTAAAAGAGGCCTATTATAGACCCAGCGATTCTTCAGGTTGTCTCAAGAAAGCTGGGCAGGTAAGGAGAAAAGTCAAGGGGCAGGATTGGGAGCTGTTCTGATTCCTTGATTTACTTTCCAAAGCCTCCTCTGGGGGCTGCTGGAGTCCCTTTCGGATTATGCATTTGACAGTCAAAATAAAAGCACCGCTTTGTCCATTTCTTACAGGGCTTACTCTGAACAGATAGCACATTTCTGACTAATAGATGTTATACTGTGGAACTCACCAGAAAATCTGTTGGGTGAATCACAGAGTTCACACAATGTGAAAGACTGCAGGTTCTCTTTTTCTTTCTATTTTTAAATTTCAAAAGGTAGAGGAAGCAAGAAAGCACAACTCAGATGCAATAGCAACCACCAGGGAAGGCTGAGCAGGGAACTCAGAAGCTGTAGGTGGCTATCAACAGCACTGATCATGAAAGAAGAAGGTGCGGAAGAATGCCAACAGTGAGTAATAGCCCATGGACTGAGAGTCTAAAAAGAGAAAGAGCCTCAAGAGCTAAACTTCTCTTGAGCTAGAACATTTCCTCACCCGAAATCTGTATTTATAGAAAGTGATATCAACGTTGGGATTCTACAATGTGCTGAACAAAAGGTCACATCTGGCAATAAATATCATTTACACTAATCTCAGATGGTAAAGAATCTGCTGGCAATGTAGGAGACCTGGGTTCGATCCCTGGGTCGGGAAGATGTCCTGGAGAAGGGAATGGCAACCCACTCCAGTATTCTTGCCTGGAGAATTCCATGGACAGAGGAGCCTGGCAGGCTACAGTCCATGGGGTCACAAAGAGTTGGACGTGACTGAGCAACTAACACACATACACACACACTGATCTACACAAAAAGACACAACTTTTGATAAGCCCACTGATCTACACAAAAAGACACAACTTTTGATAAGCCCACTGAAAGGAAGATTGGAGAGAAAAAATAGAGATTGTCTACTAGAGTCACAAAAGTTTTTAAATTGGTTTAATTTTGAACCTCAAATAAGGTTTCTAAATGAGAGAATAAGGATTCCCTCATTTACTTGAGAAAACGGAGATCCAAAGACATTACAGGTTTTGTCCAAAGTCATGCAGGGAGTTAGTAAATCAACACATGGCTCTATTTTCTTGGTGTGGCTAATTGGAATACTAAAACCAGTGGGTAGGTTCTGGAAGCCACCCTTCCCTCCCCCAGATAATTATTTTATTAATAATAATACCTCGTTTGACTGTTACATACAGCTACTGTGCTCAGCACTTTATATATATTATTTCACTTAATCCTCACCAAACACCCATGAACAACAACTCTACTGCTATTCCTACTGTAGAGACAAGAAAACTGAAGCCCCACAATATTTTTAAGACAAAAGTAGAAAATGTCAGCATTATAATAAAGAAATAAGTGGATTAAATCAGTCTGTTACCCAAGAGAGCTCAAAAAAATTTTCAGATTAAAACGAGAAAGACAAGATGATGAGTCACAGTCCATGTACATAAACAAGGCATGTTGTCAGAAGCATATGTGCCAGCTGTTAGCTTCCGATCAGATGGGCAGATCTCAGACCCACACCCAACATCCATGCCCAGGCCCAGGGCACCCAAATGAAGTGCTGAGGAGGGAAACCTGGGTATGAACTAACATTTATAGAGTACCCATGAGGGATGCATCAGGGTTGATTTAGTAACTTGAATGGGTTTTTTTTTATGTCATAAAATAAAAACCAAAAGGAGAAGACACAAAAAATGCTGTAGTAGTAATGAAGTAAACAAGCAAGGGTTTCCAAAGGTCTGCGAATATTCCCCAGTGACGCAAGGTGAGGGGCTTGGTGAGGGCGCTGATTGGGTCCCCAAGATGGGGGTTCACGGTTGGCCAGCTGTGACCGTCAGTGAACAGCTGGATTGTCCTGTCGTCCCCCGTGGTGGTTCCCCAAGCCCAGACCTTTGGAATCATTCTTGATAACTGTATTCCTCTCCCTTCATTCCTGACATCCAAACCACAGGCAAGTTCTGGTGACTGGTTCTAAAATATATTCCCTAAATCAAAGCCGAGCCTTTTCTTGTGATTTCTACTACATCTTAGTCCAAACCACTATGGCTTCCTGCCCAGACCTCTTCAGAAGCCTCCTAACTAGAAGCCCTCCTTCAACAAGGACCACCATCTACACGCGCACACCACCCCCTGCCCCACCACTCCGACCTGCTTCTCACAGGGGCCGGCATGGCCAGCTCCTCGGACCAGTCCCCTTCTCGCCCACCGTGCTCAGGTCACACTGGTCTTTTTTCTGGAACATGCTAGGCTCCTTCCCATCTTTGACTTCTATACCAACCTGCCTGGAATGTTCTTCCTCTTGATCTTTGTTTGTCCTACTTCTTCCTGTCATTTTAAAATGTCAGCTTAAATACTGTCCCTTTGGAGAGGCCGTCTCTGACGTCGTGAGCTAATAAAGAAGACACCCAGGCCTTCTCTACCCCGTGACACTGTTGTGACTGCTCAGCACGTCTCTGTAAGTGCTTCTTTCTTCTCTGTCTCCCTCTGTTCTTCTTCCCCCCTCCCCTGTTCTCTTCCAGGAAAGCAGGGACTTGACTGACTTATTCACTGACCTGCTTTCTGGGAAGAGAACAGGGGAGGGGAAAAGAGAAGAGAGGGAGACAGACAAGAAAGAAGCACTTACAGAGATGTGCTGTGCAGTCACAACAGAGAGATGGGGTAGAGTAGGCCTGGGTGTCTTCTTTAGCTTACGATGTCAGAGGAGGCCTTCCCAGATTCTAAAATGTCCCTGGGCTTCCCAGGTGACTCAGTGGTAAAGAATCCACCAGCCAGTGCAGGAGACTCAGGAGACACGGGTTTGATCCCTGGGTTGGGGAGACCTCCCGGAGAAGGAAATGGCAACCCACTCCAGTACTCCTGCCTGGGGAATCCCATGGACAGAGGAGCCTGGTGGGCTGCAGTCTATGGGTCACAAAGAGCTTGACACGACTGGGAGACTGAGCATGCAGACACAAAATGTCCTTGGTATACAGTGGTAGGTGTTCAATAAACATCTCATTAGTGAAGTGCTTCATCCAACAAGGCAGGAGTGGGAGTATTTTTCACAAGGATATACTTTACATATTTAACAGATGTGGCCACACACACACACACACGTTTCACACGATGATTTCATAGGTTTTAGGCAAATAACAGAGGACCTCACTCTAGCTCAGGGTACAGCCTTGGACCCTGAATTCCATGTCAAAGGCAGGAAGTATATGTAAGTGTTACAATTATAGTAGGCTGTGTGGTAATTACAAAGGAGAATCCAGACATGGTTTTGTGGTCAGAAAATACACTTGGGCCTGGCCACACACAGCCCTAGTATTAGTCACTTGTCTGTCTTCAGGCAACCCAAATTTGGCTGACAGTTAGACAGTTTTATGCCAGCTGGGAATAAAAGTTGATTGCTATGTGCTTTTTCAATTAAGTCTGAACATTTTTCTAAAAGCACTTTTCTCCTGAAAGTTAGTAGCAAATATTCTACAAACATTTGCTGCCCGCTTGAAATGCTTATTGGACTGCCCGGATTATTTTACTTGCACTATTCTGGGACGGCATATTTAGAGAGGTTGAGCTGGTACACGGAAGATCCCCTCCCTACCCTGCAAAAGAAGACTGAGTCCAGGTTGGAAACTCTATAGTTACAGTGTCTGCATATGTGTCTGCGCCAACTCCTGACTTGTTTCTCCCACCCAGCAGCCCACAGCTTGGGCTACGAGTGGCTGCCTCTGTGAACTTGGACATACCTTAGACTCTGAATGGAAAGGAGTATGTCAGCAGGCTCAGTCCCTCTGGCTTGGAATTGAGGAGTGTGTGTGTGTGTGTGTGTGTGTGTGTGTGTGTGTGTTGGACACTCTATACTAATGGGTGTCTAGTTTTGTTCTTGTGGCTTCCCTGGTGGCTCAGGTGCTGAAGAACCTGCCCGCAATGTAAGAGACCGGAGTTCAATCACTTGGTTCGGAAGATCCTCCAGAGAAGGAAATGGCTACCCACTCCAGTATTCTTGACTTGAGAATTCCATGGACGGAGGAGCCTGGTGGGCTACAGTGCATTGGGTCTCAAAGAGTCAGACACGACTGAGCAACTGATACTTTCACTTTTCATCTCTGTTCTTAGTTTCTTCCTGGGACAAATGGACTGTCCTGAATGCTAGCGCTTCGGCTGGGCCAAGCTGCCATTGAGGGAATCCTAGCTTTGGTAACTCTGACACAGGTTAAGAGCTAAGACTCTTCTGTCTGTGAACAGCTTTTGCAGAATTAAAATGCAGATGATGTCCAGATAGGGCCTACATAATTAAAAATTTCCTAGGAGTTATAACCTTCATAGGATAGCAAAATACAACAGACAGAATTTCAACAGAAAAATATTCAACAAAGGTAGATTGAGTTAATAATCAAAACAATGAATAGAACATAATAAGGATCCAATAAATGTTACTTATCATATATGTGTGTATATATATATACATACTTATATTTTATTATAAACCAATGTTATATGATTGTAAATTGTTGTTGCTATTGTTATTTTTTGTCTTCTCTGGTGGCTCAGATGATAAAAGATCCATCTGCAATGCAGGAGACCCGGGCTCGATCCCTGGGTTGGGAAGATCCCCTGGAGAAGGGAAAGGCTACCCACTCCAGTATTCTGGACTGGAGAATCCTCATGGACAGAGGAGCCTGGTGGGCTACAGTCCATGGGGTCACAAACAGCTGGACACAACTGAGTAACTAAGCACACATGTGGTGTAATTTTTATCATTACTTTGTGCCAGGCACTATGCTTGATATTGGCAAAAAATAATCCTTGCCCTCAGGGAGCTCAGTCACACAGGACAAATGTAAACAGTGCAAAGCAGTCTTGTGTGGGCTACGCACATACGAGATACTGTGGAAAGAAGCTCCCAGGAGGGAACAGGGTCAGCCCCTCTGAGGAGGTCATAGTTGATCTGTGTCAAAGAGGAGGCTCTTTCAGTCACATTGTCTGATACAACTTTGCTGCCCCCTTAAATGTGAGCATTTCACTCACACCTGCCGCAGGTCAGGATTCTGATCAATATTCTTCCTTCTTTGGCTACCTATACAGATTCTACATATTTTGAAGAAGCTATATATATCCAATGCTACTCAATCCAATCCAATCCAGTCCAACCAAACCCAATACAACCCAACCAAATTCAACCCAACCCAATCCCTACAATCAATCTCTTTTCTTTGAAATCTGTTAACACTTACTGTATATACCATACTCTTTTAGCTTAAACTTCCTCATTATTCAGTTGTTTTATGTGGATGAAACTTCTTTTTTGGGTAGACTGAAAGCTCCTCCGAAGATAAGCTGTGTGTGTTCAAGTCAAGCCAGCTCAAGTCAAGATGCATGAATTCAAACACCTGCTCTGTGCCAAACACTACACAAATGCTAGTGGAAACAAAGGTTAAAATCAGGTGTGGTGAGAGAGCCAAGTACTAACATTTTGTGCAATGAGTCAAATAACAAATCTGTTTTGTACAAAGTACAAAAGTAACCGAGAGGCTCTTGCAAGGTGGGGTGAGGAATCGAGGTGAACCTCCCTGAGAGAGTGATGAAGCCAGGCTCTCCAGGGAGGTGTGATAAGAAGAGGTTAAGGACACTCAGGCAGTGAGGATTAGTGTTTAGGAATGTGGGCTTGGGGACAGCCCGCCTGGGTTTGAAATCTGGTCCTATTACTTTATTAGCTGGGTGCTCTTGGGCGAGTGACTTTACCTGTTTGTATCTTCTCAGCTGTGAGATGGAGCTTATAACCATACCTACTTCATAGAGCTGTATGAGGATTAAATGAATTAATGTGTGAAAAGTTCTTAGAAGAGTGTCAGGCAAAGAGCAGGTGATCAATAAATGTTATGATGATTAATATTATCACTCAGAATTCACATGGAGCTAGCATAGAGTGGGTACCAGTAACATATATGCTCTGTTCATTAAAAATGATATGCTGAGGAATCACCCGAAGAGAAACCACAACATTGTTCAAACCAGAGTTCTGAATGGGACGAGCCTGCATGCCCAGGGCAGAGGGAGACCTAAATTAGCCCTGTTGTATTAGCTGACCCAGCACTAGCAACATCTTAGGTTTCCCAGCTGTGTTCACTTCCACGGCTCTTTCAACAACCCACTCTGAAGATCTTGAAAGTACACTGATGAAGAGTTTCAGCTTACATCCTCCAAAAGAGCTGACACTTTCATTAGATGTACCCTTTCATGTTATCATGTACTTGTTAAGTTATCTACTTTTGTTTTAGACACATTCTTTGTCCTCAGCTGATGTACTAATTTGCTCCCATTTCTTTATTATTTTTTGTCATGCTGTACAGCATGTGAGACCTTAGTTCCCCAGCTAGGGACTGAACCTGTGCCCCTTACCGTGGAAGTGCCAAGTCCTAACCACTGGACAGCCAGGGAATTCCCACCTCCATTTCTTTAAATACTGTCAAAATACATCATATGTCAAAACATGAGGGTTTTAAGGTAATCAGAACCCAATGCATTTTACTGGTGGGACAAAAAAACCAATCCTTTGAGATGTGGTCATACAATATCCATGTTAAGTCAATAAATACTGAAAATATCCTCAAATTCAGTACATGCATTCAGTACATCTTATGCAAGTACAGAGAAGGTTTGATGCTCATCTCTAAGTTTCTAACCAAAAGCAGACAGTCAAATGCACACATTCTATTTCTTTGCTTTGGGTAAGTAACTAGAAAATCACATGATAGGCAAACTGATTAGCTAGCATGGAGATGGTCTACAACTCCCAACTGTTTAGATCCATAGAAGAGTATGAAGCAAGTAAACATCAGAAGATGAGAAATCCCATTCAGGTTCATCTTATGTTTTCTTATTTCTGAGGGTTGTAAATACCACCCATCCAGGGACCCAACACAGTACACGGGAATTAATCCTATATGCTTTCCAACCTCTATCTATAAACTATCTTGACTCTGTCTCCTTTTCATGCTCACTGGTGCTGTCCTAATTCAAGTCCCCAGCACTTCCTATTTAGAACTTTGCAAAAGTTCTTTGTCTCTCTGCCTCAGTCTCTCCCCGATCTTTATCAGCACTCTAGCTAGTCATCTTTTTAAAACCATGGCCTCCCATGTGGGTTTGATCCCTGGTCAGGGAACTAAGATGGCACACACCATGGGACAGCTAAGCTTGTGTGCTGCAACTGGAGAGCCCCTGCACTGCAATGAAGACACAGGACAGCCAAACAAGCAAACAAAAATCCCAACAACAACAACAACAACAAAAACCAACCACGGCCTCCTCAGCAAGACAGCAAGACTGTTCACTACTTGGCCCAGAGGATACTCACCTCCCTCCTCAATCCCTTCCCCCATATTCATTTCAGACTAATTATAGTTAGCTCACAGTTGCCAGGCTGCTCTGCACCTCTGCCAGCCCTTCACCCAGCAGTCTGTGACCACCCTTCAAGATTCAGTTAATTTCAGTATTTCCTGTGTGAAGCCCCAGAGCAGAGGTGATTCTTCCTTTAGCCTCCAGGGCACCTCTGTAGATGCTGAAATCGTTTGTTTACTTCTCCATCTTCCCTACTAGACTGTGAATTCCACGAGGGGAGGAACTCTGCCTTATTTATCTTCACATCCTCAGGGTGCCAGGCAAGGTGCAAGAACTTAATAAATGTCCATTAAATGACTGGTTGCCAAAACAAGAGAATGTTTTGAACACTGTTATATATATAAACTGACTGTGAAAGTAAGATGAAAACAGTGAAGAAGACTGTTTTGAAGGCAAATAGTTTAGATCTTTAGAGCTGGTCTTTGATCTAATCACCTTTTTTTCCCCCTGAAAGGGAGCCATTTTACATTGTCTGGGTCATTCCACTCTCCATTCTCTGTTCCACGTCTGTGCAGAAGCAAACTACCAAAAAGCAAGATAACAGGGGTTGCATTCTAAGAAGCAAACTCTTCTACATTATGTCTTTATGTCATCTCTATTATTCCCTTGCCCCAAATCCTCTATGTCCAGAGGAGAGTACAGTAATCATCAGTTGTGAAAAATGTGTAAATCGTCTTAAGTTTGCTGAGGTATATAGAGAGTGTACACATAGTGACATTCAAGTACAACAGTTTTTATAACAGAGAAACACTGGGGAAATCTAGATATTTGAGAGACTGAGAATTTACATGAACTGTGACATCACCACTCAAAATCTGACAGAAATTAAAAATAATCTTTGTCATCAGAAAATGAGGTTGGAAAAAAATGAAATGAAAACTATATAGGTTGTATGGTTAATTTATCTTAAAAAATGGTATCTAGAAAAAAGACTGAAAGGAAATAGGACAAAATACTGCAGTCCGCTGTGTCCTGGTGACATCACTGTGTATGTGAACTGGTAGTAAACGAGGAGTCAAGGACATTGTTTAACTTTTGAAGAATAATTACTTTGCTTGCACTTCTTATATCTAGTACTCTTTATGAGACCAAGTAACATTTAAGAAGTAAGTAGGGCTCATGGCAATGCAGATGGATGGGTTTGTTTATTCAATTTGTCAAACTGAAACACATTATGAAACCAAGTCTACAGATCATAATATTTCAAAAGGGAACTTTAAAATTTATAATTGCTCAACTTGAAAACTATAACACTTCAGGTTTGGGTAAGACAGGGGCTATGACACCATTTTCATCCCTGATACATTTGAGATTTATTATCCTAATGGCAGTTACAATATTTCAAACTTATCTGTTCCATCACAGATAATCCATCACAATGTAATTCAAATAACATCATGTCTTCCATCTCTAACTTTAAAACTCTAGAGAAAACAAGAATGAAATTCTTCTAGTCAATGCAAGACTTTAACAGAGTAAAGCCAGCACCAATATCATACTTTGTTTTGTAAAGCTTCTCAAAATAAATGATATATTTAAGCCTCAGAGGATAAAAGGTAAGAGGTACAGAAGACATCCGCTGTGGGATAAAGCACAGAGAAGGGGAAGTATTTGTCTTACTAACCGAGAGCAGGCCTCGAGTCTAATCAGATACGTTCCTCCATACAATTTATCCAGCACAGTAGTTACAAAATGCCCCGGATCTGGCGTTAATTAAATATGCTTATTTTTCCTTTTCCCATGTATCTGATGAAGCATATCAAGGTTTATTTTTGATCGATTTAAAAATTCTCCTTTATGGTGGCACAATGTAGTCATGTTTATAAAAGAAAAAAAAAAAAAACAGAAAAAAGAAAGGGGAATAATCCCCAAAGTATATTACCATATGGAAGAAATTAAAAGAGGTCAGAGCCTGAGGGACCAATCGAGCAAGGCTTAACAAGCCTGTCAGCAGCAAAGTCAGCGAAGCCACCCAAAACGCAGACCAGCTCCCCAGCCTGCAGCGCGCACGGAGCCAATCAGAGCTTCCGAGAGCCATGGACCCGCAGACAGACGCTCTGGGCCACCTCGACATCTGTTTTCAGTTTGCAGGGTCTTGTCTGAAGTTAGCCTAACAGAAAACATACCAGAGTTGGGGGAGAAAATCCCTGCCAACTGGAAGGAAGAAGAGAAATGAGAGAGAGAGTGAGAGGCAATGGGAGAGAGAGATGGAGAAAGAGAAGGGGGAGGATGGGGAGGAGGAAGCAGGGAGGAAGAGGGGGAGGATGGGAGCAAGCGCTGAGGGCCCCAGACCATCGTCCACACTGGGGCTCACACACAGGGAACCAAGTCCCCGTCGCCAAGCCTGCTTTCCGCGCCCCCATCCCCTCCCTCCTCCTCCACTTTCCACCTTCTAGAAAACCCTCCCGACATGCAAAGGAAGACACATGACTTCAAAATTGGGATCAGCTTAGGACACAGCTCTTGTGAATGTGTACAATAGATCTGAGTCACTGGTTCATTTTGTAAACATGAAGAAATCACACTTTTAAAACTTCCTCCTCCATGACACTCACAGCGCTTGACAATACACTTAGCATGGAACATTGACTCTTCCTTATTCACACCCAGGGATGTCAGGAGGGACGGATTTTCTTTCCCACTGAAAGCTCACAGATTACAGGGCAGGTGGTAAATTCAGAGGGAGCTCGCGAGAGAGGCAGAAGTGGGGCTGAGGTGGCTGTGAACCTGGGCTGGGCCATGTAGAAACATACAGAACTCAGCAGCAGCCTTTCACCAGCAGCATTGCCTTCCATGGGGAAACCTTCCCACTCAGGGGCTCCCCATCCACACTGCCCCCTCCCCATTTAAATCACTGGTATCTGTTTCTGTCTTCCTGGTTCATCCGTAAGCAACTCATGGACAGGGACCACCTTTGCTCATCATCTCTGTAACACAGTGCGTGACCCACGCTAGGGGTTTAGTGTTGATACCTGGGATCCAATCTTAAGGGGGGCTTACAAGTCACTCTGTTCACTTCTGAGTTCTTCTGCAGAAAAGTGGTTCAGCTTGGGACCCAGAGAAGAGCTCTGTAAGGTGGAGTATGTTAAGTCTAGGTCGAGGTACCACATAGTTCCACCATAAATTGGGGAAAGAGGTGTTAAATTTCCTGTAGATGATCACTCTCTCTTCTCAGCTGTTTCATTAGGATACAGTGAAGATGAGATAAAATATTTTGCCCTCATTAGAGAAAAGGACCTGATAAACATCCAGGCAGGAAGAGAAACATCATGAAGGGGAACCCTGGAGACAGTTTCGGAAAGGGCAGAGCAGAATGCCTGGCTGATCATGTTCATTTTCAAAGCGTTTGGGGGTCCAAGTTCTAGTGCTGCCGTTTAGAGTCTGTGAACATTCTCATGCTTCAGAAGGAAGCACTAATGGGGTGAAAGAGCAGATGGGAAGAAGGGACAAAACCAAGGAAGAAAGGAAGGAGAAAAAGGATCTCAGAACTTGCTTTATAAACTCGATAGGAAAAGGAAATGATGGTCTCAAATAACTACCTTCCTGAGCTTCTAATGACGATGATGAGGTCTGTTGGAGGCACCATCTCCAGTCTACAGTGTGGCCCTCATCTGGGTGGCAGGGAGTGGTGAGAGGTACCAAACCACTAGCACACACACCCCAACACTGCAGGTGGACAAGGCTATACCGTAGCTCTCTGATTTCTCTGAGGACAATTCTCTCTGTTAGCGAAGAATTCTCTTGAGACAAAAGCCAAACCTGGGGTGGGATGAACTGGGAGATTAGGATTGACATATATACACTATCAATATTATGTATAATGACAAACCTAGACAGGGTGTTAAAAAGTAGAGACAGTTTACCGACAAAGTTTCGTGTAGTCAAAGCTATGGCTTTTCCAGTAGTCATGCACAGATGTGAGAGTTGGACCATAAAGAAGGCTCAGCACCAAAGAATTGATGGTTTTGAACTGTGATGTTGGAGAAGACTCTTGAGAGTCCCCTGGACTGCATGGAGATCAAACCAGTCAATCCTAAAGGAAATCAATCCTGAATATTCATTGGAAGCACTGATGCTGAAGCTGAAACTCTAATACTTCGACCACCTGATGTGAAGGGCTGACTCATTGGAAAAGACCCCAATGCTGGGAAAGATTGAAGGCGGGAGGAGAAGGGGAAGACAGAGGATGAAATTGTTGGATGGAATCACCAACTCGATGGATACGAGTTTGATCAAGCTCTGGGAGACGGTGAAGGACAGGGGCGTGTCCATGCGCTCAGAAAGTCGGACACAACTGAGTGAGTGACTGAACAACAACAACTATTATAAAATAGATAACTAATGGGGACCCACTGTGTAGCTACGTCACTTCAGTCATGACTGGCTCTTTGTGAGCCTACAGACCCATAGCCAGCCAGGCTCCTCTGTCCATGGGGATTCTCCAGGCAAGAATACTGGAGTGGGTTGCCATGCCCTCCTTCAGGGGGTCTTCCTGACCCAGGGATGGAACCTGCATCTCTTATGTCTCTGGCACTGGCAGGCAGGTTCTTTACCACTAGCACTACCTGGGAAGCCATATCTCAAGGAACTCCCACTCAATTCCCTGTGATGACCTAAATGGGACGGAGGGGGCTATATATATGTGTATATGTGTGTGTATATATATATATATGTGCACATATAGTTGAATCACTTTGCTTTACAGCAGAAACTAGCACAACATTGTAAAATAATTTTTTAAAAAGTCAAACATGGTGCGGCAGCTGGCTAAGACTCGCTTTGAGGCCCTCCACCAGCAGTCCCGGGAGGGAAAAGGCAGCAGGGTGTTCAGGACCTGGCAGAGGAGGCAGGCTAAAAATACACAAAGGGTGAACACCAAGGAGGAAGGGAATTGTGCAGGGGAGGCAACCAGCACACTAATTATAGGGCCATAATGAGGAGCAATGGAGTGAAATGAAGAAAAGGGAAATGTTAATTGTCAGGAAAAACTTGGTTGGGCCCTCAGTGAGGGAGAGATGGGTTTCTCATAGTCTTCACAGAGTCTGAAGGCCATTCATCTCTCCAGAGCTGGTTCAAAATGAGCTAGAAATTATTTAAAGGCAATTTTATTTTTGTTACCAAAAGTAGATGAGGTTACTTGATGACACACACAAGGCCTCTCATATTTAATTTTATCATTCT
Organism: Capricornis sumatraensis; assembly: GCF_032405125.1. Taxonomy (NCBI): domain Eukaryota; kingdom Metazoa; phylum Chordata; class Mammalia; order Artiodactyla; family Bovidae; genus Capricornis; species Capricornis sumatraensis. The sequence goes on from NC_091079.1 coordinate 34,150,301, forward strand.
GTTCTCTCTTCTAAATTAAACTGTAAAATAGTTAATGATGAAAAAAGTCTATGACTATTTCATTCCAAAAATATGATTCAACATCTAAGGAGATTGAAACCGGCAAAGTGAGAACAAGTGAAGAGAATGGAAAACAGTCAAACAGGCTTAAATTGACAACAGATTTACAGATGACAGCAAAACTAGAAAAAGAAAAGTACTAAACTATAAAAAAAAAAAAAGAAAAGAAAAGAAAAAGAAAAGTACTGAAAATACGACGGGTTTCTCTTATTTTTCAGAAAGAGTTCAGTTACTTTATTTTTCAGAATTAATACAGAGATGGCAATTAAACTTAACTGATCATTGTCAAGACACCGTAAAGAGCCTTAGCTTTCAAATTTTAACCCAGTTTCAGTCTGGTAGCAGTCTCACAGCTGTTAGATCACTGAAACTTGCAGCCCTAAAGAGGTTAAACTTTAGGTCATAAGAAGAGACTACAGTATTGAAAGCTCATAGATTGGGAGCAAGAAAATCTATTTTCTCTTCCTCATTTAGAAGCCCAAGGAATGATTCATGTAACTTTCATTGAGTAAACGTATGCTGACAAAGCCTGTTTCTTAGGGGCGGAGGATGCAAAGGCCAGGGGTTGAAACGAACTAGAAAACATAAAACTTTATGCTGGGGGGCTGAGTACCAGGATGGACATGAGTTTAGTGGGGTGGGGGAGCTTACAGAGAGGCTTCTAAACATGACTACAGCAGGGACAGTGGCACTGGAAAGAACCCTGAAGGAAGAGGAGGTGAGATGAGCAAAGGCAAAAAGGCGAGAGAAAGCAGTGTTGGCTGTTCCCCCATCCTCGGCGGATGAGTTTAAGAGCAGCAACTCTAGTGATGGGCACAGGTTCCCTATTATGTACATTACAATAAAGGAAGCAGTACAAGCATCTTAAAGTCAGGCTTTCTGATATTACTGATACTTCTCCAGTACTATTACTCTGGAAAAAGGAGTAAGTCCTGAAAACATGATGGGTTTCTCTTATTTTTCAGAACAAATTCAGTTACTTTATTTTTCAGAATTAATACACAGACGGCAATTAATTTAATTGAGCACTGTCAGGACACCATAAAGAGAAGTATAAGAATATAAATATTCTTATATTTGGCTGCACCAGGTTTCAAGTCTTAGTTGCGGCATGTGGGATCTATTTCCCTGACCAGGGATTGAACCTTGGCCCCCTGTACTGGGAGCCTAGAGTCTTAACCACTGGACTGCCAGGAAAGTCCCCCCAGTATTATTATTATTACTTTAAAATATCCTAATATGTAAGCTGGGGCTTCCCTGGTGGCTCAGTGTAAAACCGTCTGCCAATACAGGAGACACAGGAGTGGCGGGTTTGATCCCTGGGTCAGGAAGATCTCCTGCAGAAGGAAACGGTAACCCACTGCAGTATTCTTGCCTGGGAAATCCCATGGACAGAGAAGCCTGGTGAGCTACAGTCCATAGGGTCTCAGAGTTGGACATGACTTGGTGACTAAACAACAACAACAGCAAAATGTAAGCTACCCAGCAGGCTGTCTGCTTGCTTCTTCCCCTTCCACCGGCCCACCCACCCACCACCATGGACTGAGGGCCTGCCATCTTGGTAGGTCCTCCATGCACCAAGATCAGCCGGGCTGCGCAGACCTCTTGACCTAAATGACTCACTGTCTGGCATCAGGGGAGAGAGTGCCTTTAAAACACAGTGGGGTAAGTTCTATGAGCTTCAGCAATGGTTTCCAGAGAAGAAAGGGGATTCCAAGCAGGGTGGGGAGTTCCTGCTCCCCCCAGAGGCAAGAGAGATTTAGATGCATTTTGGGAGAGGAAGCTGGGAGTAGATGGGACGTAAGGAGACATGATGACACCAGATACTGCCAAGCAGTGACCCTTGCAGAGCAGCAAGGCGTCAGGGAGCTTGTTAAAAATTTTTCTCTCCCTATGTGAATTATCTAGATGTTACATTTTGGACAAGATTTCAGGATAAGTTATATCTGATGAGGTACTCTGTGTTCTCCCCAGTGTGCCTACTCATTCTTGCCCTTCAGGTCAATTGCAAATTCAGGGCTAAAGCTATAAATAAGTTTTCAGAGATTCTCTTAAAAAACTTTGGTCTGATTTCAGATCCAAAGATGTCTTAAGCATTGCGATGGCCTGATTCTGTCCTTATCAAAAAATCTGTTCCATACACATTCAATTTCACCATCCATACTATATTTATGACTCCTGTAACAAATTTTATTTCAAATCCTACTTCTGACAAGAGGCACTGAATTTTGAAAGGACAGACAGCCTGCAGGCAGATTCAAAAGTTGAGTTTACAACACTCAGAATTTTCTAATTCAGGCTTTCATCTTGTATAATGTTAACTACGTAATTGCTAACTTGATTTTTCTTTTCTTCTCTGTATTGCTTCTGAGGTTCTGATGAAATGTTGGCAGCCATTGCTAATGAAATTCAGAAAAGGAGTATTCATTTTTCCCTCTGTTTGGGAACTTTGATGCAATAGATGTTTGCACACTGCTGTCAGAACAAATAAGATTCGCTATTCCTAAGCGCAAAGGGAACATGGCTTTTCAAAAGAAAAGTGAGAAGAAAATTCAAGCAGAGGGGACTTGGGGAAATTTGGCAGGCAGAAACTTTTGTGCTCTGCTGATTTGATTGTTTGAGAAACATTTTGAAGAGCTTTAATGTAAAAGGGAGTTGTTTCTTTTTTTCTTCCAACCAACATCTAGGGTAGAAAAACAGTGTCTTCAAAAGAACTATTTGCCAATTAGAAGAAAGCAGTACTTTGGCAGATAGTGAAAGGGAAGTGACTGAAAGTTCTGGGTTCTGCCACTGGGAGGTCATGCCACTTAAACGAATGTTCTTAACCTTGTTCTTTTTCCAATCTGAAAAATAAAGGACTGAGACTAGGTAGGAAGGTAGATTCTACAGTTTCTAAAATCCATTCTAGTTTAAAATTCCTCATCCTTATAACCATTATCAAACCTTAACAGTATCTGAAAACCAAAAAAACAAAAGATTTGCATGAATATTTAGGTAGTCAACTCAAAGGATTCCTTGCACTAATTTTAAGGCAAACGTTGCCTTCAAGAGTCAATCTACTTGTAAACCAAACTTGCACAACATCCTAATTTATGTTACAGAAATAAGTGGCCATTAGTAACCTAGCAAATAGAATTTGGATTTCAAGTGATGAAAACATGTTTCACTATGACCAATGTTAAGTATAAATTGAGCAACAGAGATGGTTACCCAAGTACAGCAGGTAGGTGCAATGTGGTTATTACTAACATTTTGAAAACTGTGTTCAGGAAGCCTTATAATCACAGCATTATTTTACAAGAGTCAGTGGACTACAAAGAAGAATTATGTTCAGACCTGACACATACTAAGAGGGGGAGTAGGGCTATAAGTTAGCAACAGTAACAGAAATTAAATCAGGGGCTGAAATATATTTTCCCAGACTCTTACCATGCCATGGACACTTAGATCTTTTTATTTTTTAATATTTAAAAAAATTTTTATTGAAGTATAGTTGCTTTACAGTATTGTGTTAGTTTCTGCTGTACAGCAAAGTGAATCAGCCCTACATAGAATATATTGGGCTTCCCTGATAGCTCAGTTGGTAAAGAATCTGCCTGCAAGGAGGGTGACCTGGGTTCAATCCCTGCGTTAGGAAGAGCCCCTGAAGAAGGGAAAGACTACCCACTCCAGTATTCTGGCCTGGAGAATTCCATGGTGGACTGTATAGTCTATGGGGTTGCAAACAGCTGGACATGACTGAACAACTCTGAATCATACATATATGCCCTCTTTTTTGGACTTCCTCCTCCTTTAAGTCACCACAGAGCACTGAGTAGTTTCCTATGCTCTACAGCAGGTTCTTGATAGTCATCTATTTTATACATAGTGGTGTAAATATGTCAATCCCAATCTCTCAATTCATCCCACCACCACCCTTTTCTCTCCTTGGTGTCTATGTTTTTTCCTCTATGTCTGAGTCTCTATTTCTGCTTTGCAACCTAAAAAATTAGGTACTTTTAAAATAAGACATTTGCCCAGTCTTTTTTTTCATACTTTAAGATTACAAAATCCGCCTACAGATTAACCCCATTTCCCCAAATTATAATCATTTTTTCACCAATCATTTGCAATTCACATAAACCTGTAATCTCACAAACATGAAGTGGCCCTTCAGTCACTGAAAAGGGTAAGGAGGTCAGACTTGGGGATATTATTGAACACATATGGCCAAATCTCTGGATGAGCTGGGGGAGAGGATTCCCATAACTTCCAGATGTCCTGCTTGTGTGAATGTATAGGTAGCCAACAGGACTATTAGTTTAAAAACATGAAAACCACACACTGCAGCCAGTATTTTTCTTGGAAGTATTATTTGAAGAGGCATTGATCTGGAAGCCCAACCTTATTCCCATGTAGACTAAAATGTGGCTTGCAAAGAATTTGCACACAAGCAACTCACATTCACTCTTCCACGTTTCAGACAGTAAAATGCCACACATGGCAAATGAATCATGAACTCGATCATGTGAATTTCCTTGTGGTCAATGTCTCCCATTTCTGCTCCTCGGCAGTCTCACTCAGTGAGACCCCCAGCATCCTTGTCACTTCTCTGAACCCATTCTGATCCTTGTCATCCTTTCACAGCTTATGACTCTGCACATAACCAGTTCCCCCCTCCTCACCCGACAAGCGCTATCTCCCACCCAACCTGTGACTGGGGCAGTAGGGAGGAGCAGGGTCTTCAGAGTCAGATCTAGGTGGAACTTGCCTCCAACAGCTCTCTGATTGCAGGAGAGGCACCACCTGGCAGAGCCTTGCCTGTAAAATGGAACAACACTCAATTGGTGGGACAGTTGTGTGGACCAAGAATTTAACTGAAGGCCCGATTTAATTTGAGCAGATGGATTATCAAGCATACATCAGCTCTTCTCTCCCTCTCTCCCCTTGGATTCCAGGGGACTGGATGTGTTTGCTTTGGTTTCCGCCTCAACTCTTCCATGTATTCTTCAATGGTCCCTTCTTCCTGGGACTGGGATCCTGTCAGGGCTTAGCATGCCCTACTCTTCTGCCTCTATTACAGGGTGCCATGTGACGATACATGGCCTCTCCTAGTCTGTTATTTTCCTAGTCCTGACTATTCACTTCCTTGTTATAATGTCTTAACAGTGCCGTATGCACACAGGGCCATAGATAGTGTTTTCTGAGGACCTAGCTCACTCAGTGCCACTACCTTATGTGTTTAGATGATACATCAACCAGTATCCACTCTGAACTTTTCCCTTCAGTTGAGCAATGCCTAGGCCTCAGTCTTAAACACCCCAAGTCATTAGTAACTCTGTTTTATATGACATACGCTTATCTTTTTTCTGACTCTTCCTCCGCTTTGTCTCAGTTGATCAGGCCCCGGGTCAGTGATCTGTTAAATCTGTAACCTCTAGCTCCACGGGTCCTCTCCAGGGCATGCTTCAGGCTACTGCGAGGGCCTGTGTCAGCCTCCCACCTCGCAGTCTGTGCAATATCCCCTCTATTGGTCCTGTCTTTGTTCACAGGCAAAAGGGGATAATTTTAGTTACTTTCTGGCTGGATATCCATAACTTTCCTCCCAATATTCTCAGACAGACTTCACAGAAGGAGACAACATGAGCTTAACTTCTGCCTCCCTCAGTACCTCTGTGTTTTTGAGCTGGTTATCCAATCTTTTCTGAGTGTTTTTCCCCATCTATAGATGGGAAAACCTCACCTGTGTGGTATGGCTGCTCTGAGGATAAAAACATTTGGGGTAAAATGTTAAATATGGGCCTTGGCATGTGACAGCTGTCAAAAAAAGAGGGAAAAGATTCTTCTTAAACATCCAGAGCTGCTTCCTACCACCCAACCGCTCCATTGCGCTCCATCCCTGTCCTTTCATTGGCAGTGATTTTGAGTGTCTGGCTTCCCCTTCAGGGTCCCACTGTGACTTTCCTCTGAGGTACAAATCACACCCAAGAATGTCATCCACTGCTTCAAGGCTTCTTTCTAGATTGTTTTAAGATATTCCATGATCCTTTTTGGCTCCAAATCCTCTCACACACTCTGCCTACCATCCCCTAAGCTACATCCTGAGCTCTCTCATCTCAAGATGTCCTTCAGATGCCAACCCCAAGTTGGTGGTCCAGTGGTTAAGACTTCACCTTCCAGTGCAGGGGGTCAAGGAGTTGAGCTCCCACATGCCTCATGGTCAAAAACCCAAAACATAAAACAGAAGAAGTGATATTGTAACAAACTCAATTTAAAAGTGGTCCACAGCCAAAAAAAAAAAAAAAAGAGAGAGAGAGAGAAATGCCAACTCCCAACCTTCCTGATTAAAATATAATGGACATTGCTACCTTCCAACCCTTGAGAAAAACAACTCTGCTCCAGCAGGGGGAGGTGGGAAGAAGGCTGATCAGATCAGGCAGTCTGCTCCCAACTTGCTATATGACCTGGGCTAAGGCACTTTGCTTCCCTAAGCCAGGGAGGAAGACTGGAATGTCTCCCAGCTTCTTCCATGCCAGAAGATTAGACTCTCTGAATTTGGTATACTTGGATGCCCAGTCTCGTCCTCTTGTCTGTGTTGTTCCGCTGCTGTGTGAATAACCTTTAGGCCCCTCAGCCTCAGCGTTGTTCTCAAGGGCAGAGACTATTATCTGGGTAACTCACTTAGCACAGCCTGGAGGGCGGTGCCACAGATAGTGTAATACTTAATGCACGCATTTAGATGACAATGATCAAAGCAACTCCAGTGAGGCACAGACAGCTGCCACGAGATGACTCAGACCTCTCTGCAAAATGGCTTAATTTAGCACCCTTTCACTCATCTGCAGAACAGACTCTGAGTGAAGAACGAAGTGAACTGAATACCCTTTAACTAATATAACTTTGCAATGGCCCTGTAAGGTCAGGAGTTTCTATCTCTAGAACACAGATGAGAATGCACAGACACAGACAGCTCTGTCTGTGTCTCGTGAGTCAACGGTGCACCCAGGGGCCTGAGGGAGTCGTGGAAAAACCCTGGACTGAGGGGGAGGTAGACCTGAGCTCCAGGCAGGCTTCTGCCATTAGCCATGTGTGTGACCTGGGAGGTGGTACTCTGGGGGTCTGACTTTCTTCATCTTGAGCAGTGGTTCTCAAGCCTGGCAGGGGATTGGGACCACAAAGGAGATGATATTAGAAACAAATCTAGACTCTCAGGCCCACCCCATGGGTCTGGAGGAGGCCCAGTCCACTTTACCTTCTGTATGTGCTTCCGTATGTGAACAGAAGTCATAGGCAGCGAGAAATGACACTGGAGTTTCAGCTTAGTGTTCCGTTCAGACAGCTTGGAAACCAAGTTCCCAAACCCATTAGATCATCTATTCCTTCTTTCTTTCTTAAGAACCCAAACTGGACCACTTCCAGGCATATTGCATGGGAGCTTACCACATGCATGAGAACCCAAAGAATTTTGAAATCAAATGTTCGTTCATGGGACTCACGGGGTCAAGTCAAGAAGTAATCTTGTTTTGACAGAAATCCAAGCTAAAGTGCAGTAACTCCTCTCTGAGCAAGTTTCTTGTAATCAGTGTGGAAGGCTGGAGCAGAAAGGGAAAAGGCAGCAGGCTTGTGGGAGCAGCCTAAGAAGCTTCTTTTCAAAACAAACACCTGTAATACATCTGGATTTGCTTGACTAAATCTTAAAGATTCAGTGAAAGTCTGATTAACAAGGGAAGAAGGAACCTAAGTATTGGTTTGCTTCAGAGTCTGAGCACTCTTATCTATTGAAGGCTTACTGTGTGTGTCAGGCCCCATGCTAAACATTTTACACACATTATTGCATTTCACTGGACCAACTCTGATTCAAGTAACTTGCTAGGTGCTCAGGTGTGTCTGACTCTTTGTGACCCCATGGACTGTAGCCCATCAGGCTCCTCTTGTCCAGGGAATTCTCAAGGCCAAGAGTATTGGCCATACTGGAGTGGGTTGCCATTCCCTTCTTCAGGGGAAACTTCCTAAGCCAGGGATAGAACCTGGGTCTCCTGCATTGCAGGCAGATTCTTTACCATCGGAGCAACAGGGAAGTCCTCAAATACCTTATTCACATTTTACTGAAAACTGAAGTTCACAGAGCTAGCCAAACCCAGGAATAATTTGACTCCATAAACCATGCAATACTTCAATAGGTCAAAATTTCTTGAATATCTAACACTGAATAGCAAAGCTCGACAAACTGGTCAGGTTTCTAGGAATCTATGAATTGGAGACAAAAGTATATCTTTTCTGGAATTCACAAATGTGCTTCACTTAGAGGAAGCTGGACAAACAGAAAGAAAATAATAAAACATAATTTACAAAATTTGAATCCAACTCCCATTCTTGATGTTGGTTTGATTGTGAATGTACCCTTGAAAAGACAGTTTTCTTATCTTGCTGTGGGTTCCATATCAGCAGAGTGAGGGTGATAGGAGCTACTTACATGGTGGGGATGTTGTGAGAATTAAATAAATTAAGTCCACAAAGCAGCTTTGATCTCTTTAGAGAAAGGTGCCAAATAAACAAAATATGGAATTATTATTTGTCCTTCTAAATGCTGTAGCTGATTGACGCTTATAAGAAGCACCCCAGAGACCAGACTCCTGAGAGTCCCTTGGACTGCAAGGTCAAACCAGTTAATCCTAAAGGAAATCAGTCCTGATTATTCATTGGAAGGACTGAAGCTGAAGCTGAAGCTCCAATACTTTGGCCACCTGATATGAAGAACTGACTTATTGGAAAAGACCCTGATGCTGGGAAAGATTGAAGGCGGGAGGAGGGGACGACTGAGGATGAGATGGTTAGATGGTATCACTGACTTGATGGACATGAGTTTGAGCAAGCTCAGGGAGTTGGTGATGGACAGGGAAGCCAAGCCTGGCATGCTGTAGTCCATGGGGTCGCAAAGAGCTGGACATGACTGTGAGACTGAACTGAACTGAGAGACCAGACTTCCTCCATCATTTTCTAAACTTTCGAAATCTTACCCCACAAATAAATCTGTGACAGCAAGAGGTGGAGCAAGCTATATAGGCTGCCAGTTCACTGTTGATTGGAATTTGAAATACAGTAACAAACCAGAGGTTACCAGTGGGGAGAGGGAGGGAGGAGAGGCAGGGAGGGACAGGGGATAAAGAGGGACAAACTATTATGTATAAAATAAGCTATGAGGATATATTGCTCAACACGAAGAATATAGTCAATATGTTTTAATAACTGTAAGTGGAGTGTAACCTTTAAAAACTGAATCACTACACTGTACACCTATATATAATATTGTACATCACCTATACTTCAATTTTAAAAAGCACAATAAGCCTGTCTTAAAATTCTTTCCAAATTCTTTTCCCTTTCCAAGGGGATTTGAGTTCTGAAACTCCATTTGGGTTCTGCTGAAGTAATCTCTTACAACAGGTCTGATTTTGAAGGCAGTCCCTCAAACTGTGCTATTAAAAAGTATTAGTAGAAAAGTATACAAAAAGCATTCAGTTGTTTTCTGTTAAAAAGCAAAGAGGAAAGCATGTATTTTTTTAAACCTCAGGAAGAAGAAAAGTTACGGTGTTCATCTTTCGCATACTGTTTTCCTACCCTGTTTGAGGTTACTCTTTCCCATGACACAGTTCCTGACATTTACACAGTGTTTTACAATCTTTTTATTATCTCATGTTCACAGGCACCCTATGAGGGAGGGCCTGGGGACTGATAACCCTTTCACAGGTGAGGAAACAGTCATAGAACCTTCATAACGTGTTCAAAACTGGGAGGAAACCTTTCTTCCTTAATATATGGCATTGTACCACCTGTTTGAGAGGGTCTGCGCGAAGTCAAAAACTGAATACAATGAAATTCCAAAGTCAGATATATTCCTATTACATGAAGGCATCATGAAAGCGTGGAGCTTACCCTCTTCCTTTGCTTGAGGATTCAATTAAATTAATGTCATCAACTACTCACTGGACATTATGAAAGACTTTTCATAAAACTGATCACAACAATATTTTCCATTCCTCATGCTCTTCTGTAAGGTAAACTTGAGATTTCCCCACAAAGGGACGAGTCTAATTTCCTCCTCTTTGAGTGGTTTTTAGTGATTCAGCTGTAACCCAGAGAATCCAGGGGCAGTGACAGTGCATGCTTTCTGAAGGCAAGTCAGACAAATGACCAAGCTTCTACCTTGGTCATTTCAACAGTCACCCTCGGGACTCTTCCTCTCACAGGGGCCATGCTTTGAAAGCCAAAGACATAAGGAGGAGTCAGGTAGGATCTCAGGTATGGAGTCAGAGCTAAGCCCATACTTTCAGTCATCCCATCTCAGCTGCGAGAGACATGAGTGCAGTAGCCTCTGATGATTTCAGCCTCCAGCCACTTCAGTCGGCCACTGGTATGTGTGTTACCAGTCAAGGCCCTGGACAACATGCAGGAAGGAGAAGCCATCCCCCACTGTGATCTACCCAAATTCTTAGCCACAGTACATGTGAGCATAATAAAATGTTTGAAGCTTTTTGCTACTGAAAAAAATAATACCTAAACACATAAAGGGAACAAGGTTTGGGTTTCTCTTTTAGTGGAATCAGTATTACATTAAAACTGAAAGAAGCCTGTGGTCATCTAGGTCAAACCTCGAATTTTACAGATGGGACCAGGAGAGGCGAGTGCTCAGGCCTCATACTCTTTAGGACCTGTGTCAGGACGCCCACTGCTCCTCAAACCTGAGACTTGCAGGCTTCCCACGTGGACCATCCTTCCTTGTTGGGATGTGAAATTCTAAAAGGTTAGATCTAAATTGTTTTATTTAGCACCTAGTATACATTCAAGGCTGAAGAAATGAATGTCATTAGGCGTGGAATTTAAATCTAGAGTCCTCCAGGTGTCAGTTTACCACTTGTCCATGAATTCCTCAAACATGTGGAATAGATCTGTGTTCCTCTGAGACTAGCCTCCTCCTTGAGGTTGGATATTATCAAAAGGGCAGTGGAGTTGACTGCCATGCTTCTCATGGTGGGTCATGGAGTGAGTTCTGTTTTCCCCAAGCAAGTGAAGTGAAAGTTTCTCAATCATGTCCAACTCTTTTTGACCTGATGGACTATAGAGTCCATGGAATTCTCTAGGTCAGAATACTGGAGTGGGTAGCCTTTCCCTTCTCCAGGGGATCTTCCCAACCCAGGGATTGAACCCAGATCTCCCACAATGCAGGCGGATTCTTTACCAGCTGAGCCACAAGGGAAGACCAAGAATACTGGAGTGGGTAGCCTATCCCTTCTCCAGCAGATATTCCCGACCCAGGAATTGAACTGGGGTCTCCTTCATTGCAGGCGGATTCTTTACGAACTGAAGAAAGCTGCTTTATTTCCATCCCTCTGAAAGCTACATGCTCTTAAAGCTACCCCTTCCCTCCTGTTTCCACATCATCATCCCTCCCCCTTTAGCTAACCTACGTTTGACTCTAACTCCCAACCTCACTGGCCCCAAAGTCAACAGTTTAGGCAACTGTGGTTCTTTTGGAGGGGTCTGGAGAGTAGTAGCAATAATGACCATTCTTACTACTAATATTACCACTATCACTACCTCTGCCACCCATTACTTTTGGAAGGCTCACCATGTTCCAGGCCCTGTGCTAAGACAACACTGTGTATTAACCTAATTCTTTATGTGTTTCACTACAACATTCTGATGCAGGTTACAGATAAGGAAACTGAGGCACAGAGAGGTAAAGTGGCTCAATGCCCCACTGTTAAGTCTGGCCTCAGAGGCTATACTCACTACCACTCTCCATACTGCAGTGGGGTCACAAGATAAAGAAAGACCTCCAGACTGCATTTATCCAGGGATACTGGAACAAGCTGGACAGGTGTGCTGCTGGTGAATAAGATAATCTAGAAATGAAACTGTCTATAATCGAATGCTGATGTGGATTCCAAGCGGAAATCCACATAAATCCCTAACGCTGAATATAAACAAAGCACAGTATTTGTTCCAAAGGAAATGTTTTTGTTAACTAAAAAGAAAGGAAACAGGATATCAAAAAACAATGGCAATTCAAAGGTTCTGAGGCAGCTTTGAAGGAAGAGCCAAGCTGAGCGGCCCTGCTCATAGCTGAGGGCTCGTGCAACGCTGAGCTGCTGCTGGTTCCTGGGCTGAACGAACCCAAGCTGCAACAGCAAGGCTGTCCTGGGCTGTCAAACATTTCGAGGGAGAGAACCTATTAAGAAAGGATGTCCTGCTGTGGACTGAGGTCAGCCTGATCTCGCTACACTTGAGACTTGGTTTCCTAGGTAGGGATGTCACTGGGAATATCCTTGATGCTGCAACGTGATTCAAGAGTAAAGTTTTCTCTGCATCTAAACTCACAGTTTAATCTTGGATGAGTGTGAACAATGCTCCTCACTTTTCTTTAGTCTTCAGTCTGTTGGAGGTGCGACGTAAAAGGTACTGAGATGGGGTCAGGAGATCCGACTTCGGGTCCCACTTGATGTACTAGACAAGACATTTCCTCATCTATGAGAGGATTAGAACTAGATGACCTGGGATATTATTGCTGTTGTTAACTATAACATTTGAAGACTCTAACTCCCTGGCCACTAAAAAGGAAAATCACCAGAAAATGGAAACCCAGCTGACCAGAATTAATGGAAAGGTTGATGCTGCATCTGATGAAACAGTGATGATGGATAGCCTATCACTGATTCACACCAGAAAACAAATAAGGTTGCAACTGTGTGCACCAAGCTCTGAATCATATGGAGGATCCTCAAGACCACATTTTGAAAATCCCTGAGCTGGGCTTTCACGAGAGAACTACTCATCCACTTCTGGCTTGGCAGCTAATCAAGTTTCCAAACCAACAGGGCTCAGCATCTCGATTTTCTCCGATGAAAATGTGTATCAAGATACCACTTTGCCCGGCACAGACCAGTCCTGGCTCTTAATATGCTCAGTCAACCACAGGTTCATAGCTCTCCATGTGCTTTTTTAAAAAAATATTATTTATTTTTATTGGAGGGTAATTGCTTTACCATGTTGTGCTGGTTTCCTGCACACATTAACATGACTCAGCCACAGGTGTAAACTCTATGTGCTTTTATACACATGTATGTTACTCTCTTTTCACTAGACGCTGATATGACAGGCATGGAAACTGATCTTTAAATGGAGAATATCATTATTACACTTGGCTCCACTTTACCTTGTGTTAATGCATGATCTGATGCATTATGAACACTTGTAAAGAGAGATACATCATGAAGGTCTCTAACATCAGGTTTAGAACCTGCTACTTGCAGACAGGATTCTCATAGTCAATTTCAATGTATTTTTTTAAAAGATCAAAGAATCTGTAAAAAGAGCCAGTGAAGGGTCTTTGGGGGATGTCTGCCTCTTAGAAGTGATTAACAAACTTGAAAAAAACGTCCACTGCTGTTTCCTTAAAAGTCAGTTTTACTAAAGCAAACAGCTAACAAGTGCTTTTCCTTGTGCTGGAAAACCTCACCCATAATTATGACAGTTCTCAAATATGGCAATCTTTCACTGAGGAGGAACTCTTTAATTTATACTAATCTCAAAAGATTCAAAGGGAGTTCCCAGATTACCTATTTATAATCCATTTGGACCCGTTTAGAGATGTTAAGAAACTTTGTTAACCCTATTCATGATAATCTCCATGATAATTAATTACCTAATACAATTTTGCCTTTAAATCCTTCAACAATTATATACATGAATTTTGTGGTTACTTACCCATATTGGAGAAATGACTCCTTCAGGTCAAACATTCAAATCTATACTCCTAAAGAAAGGTTACTTTCAACAGCTTTTATTTCTGGACACTCTGTGCCCAACACCTGTATTAAAAGTACTTGTTGTTGTTTAGTTGCTAAATTGTGTCCGCCTCTTTTGCAATTCCATGGACTATAGCCTGCCAGGCTCCTCTGTCTATGGGATTCTCCAGGCCAGAATACTGGAGTGGGTTGCCATTTCCTTTCCAGGGGATCTTTCCAACCCAAGGCATCTCCTACTTGGAGGGTGGATTCTTGACTGCTGAGCCACCTGAGAATTCCAATCTCCTTAATTCTGCATCTGATTTCTTATAATATAGCTGTCCCTTGCACACAACACCAAGAAGTTTATTTTTTAGTTCAATATAAAGGGCCTTTTGAAATATAATATTCGCTTGCTTCAACTTGACCAGGAAATAAGGCAAAAAACTTAAGCTATTTTGGACAAACCTATAAAATCAGTTTCTTAACTCAGAATAATCTTTAAAAATCTCCTTTAAAGAAAACATCCTATAATGATTCAAAAAATCAAAAACAAGCATTTTTCAATTGGTAACTATATTCATTTGATGATTATATTTCAATCAGTAATTCTCATTTTTTTGTTTTTCTCTTTCCTTCCCTTTTTTAAAACCACAGTTTTCTTTTTAAACTTATTTTAAAAAAATTATGCACACATATGGTTAAAAACTCAACACAAGTGAACAAAATGAGAAGTAAAAGCCTCCCTCACTGTCCACAACCCACAATCCCAATCCTCAGAAATAACTATGTTAGGTTTTTGTGTATGCTTCAAGAAATGCCTTACACACACACACACACACACACACACACACACACACACAATGTCTATTTTTCATTCAAAAGAGATCCTATGTTAATATATATTGTTTTGTATCTTGCTTTTTATATCTAATAGTATATTTGGGTGATCATTTCCTCCAGAATACTGGAGTGGGTTGCCATGCCCTTCTCCAGGGGATCTTCCTGACCCAGGAACCAAACCCAGATCTCCCGCATTGCAGGTGGATTCTTTACTGTCTGAGCCACCAGGGAAGCCAAGAATTCACTTAATGAGTCTCCTAATAAATAACATTTAAGTAGTTTCCTTTCCCCTCTTTAACTGAGGTATAAATTGACATACAATGAATTAGTATATAATTTGATATACTTGACATAGGTATGTATCCATGAAACCAACACCACAATCTACATAGGGCACCCCCAATTTCCTTGTGCCCTGGGTGATCCCTCCCTTCCACTCCTTCCCATCCCTACTTCCAAGGAAGAGCTGATCCATTTTCTTCCATTTTAGGTCAATTTGTAAAGAATTTCATATAAAGAATCACATAGCATGTGTGGTCTTTTTTTTTCTGGTTCCTCGCTGCATGTATCAAAAGTTTGTTCCTGTTTTTTTTTCCTTGCTGAGCAGTCAGTCCATGGCTATATCATAGAATGTTTATTCATTCATCAGTTGATGGACATTTGTTTCATTTTGAATGACTATAAATAAAGCTGTTGTGAACATCTGTATAGAAGTCTTTGCATGGACGTATGTTTCCAATGCTTCTCTATATACCTAAAAATGGGATGGCTGAATCATATGGCTGCTGTGTCATGTCTGACTCTTTTGCAACCCCATGAACTGTAGTCTGCCAGGCTCCTCTGTCCATGGGATTTCCCAGGCAAGAATACTGGAGTGGGTTGCCATTTCCTTTTCCAGGGGATCTTCTGGACCCAGGGATCGAACCCGAGTCTCTTGTGTTTGTTACATGGGAAGGTGGATTCTGTACCACCGAGCCACCAGGAAAGCCACCATATTACACCTGATCTTAGCCAAAAGGCTGAGAAGTGATTCACAGGTTTTTCACAAACACCCTTTTTAGGTATGAGTAGGTTCCTTCTATTCTTGGGGCTTCCCAGGTAGCCTGACAATGCAGGAGAACTAAGAGACGTGGGTTAGATTCCTCAGTTGGGAAGATCCCCTGGAGGAGGGCATGGCAACCCACTCCAGTATTCTTGCCTGGAAAATCCCATGGACACCCAGGGAGGGCTCCCACACTCCCAGGGCACGTCAAGGCAACCTCCACACGTTTGCTCCGTCACATTTGCTCTGCAGGAGAGAGCTCCTGAGCCTAGGAGGGCTACAGTCCATGGGGTCGCAATGAGTCAGATAAGACAAAAGTGACTTAGCATAGCACTTCTATTCTTAGTTTACTGAGAGCTTTAATCAAGAATCAATACCGGATTTTGTCAAATGCTTTTTCTGCATCTACTGAGATGATCATATGATCTTCTTTGAGCCACTAATATGGTGAATTACACTGATCAATTTTCAAACGTTAAATTTACTTTGCATTTGTGAAATAAATCCTACTTGGTCATGATGTATATCTTATATATATATATATATATTCTATTTGCTAAAAATCTGCTTAGAATTTTTACATATATATATGTTTATGAGGGATATTGGATTAGTACCTTTCCTATAATAATTGGTTTTGGTATCAGAGTAATGCTGACCTCAAGGAATATGTTGGCTAGTAGTTTCTCTTTTTGATTTTCTATAAAAGTTTGTGTAAAATTGGTATTATCTCTTCCTTAAATATTTGGTGGAATTCATCATAAAGCCACCTTGGACTGGAGTTTTCTTTGTGGAAACCATGTTTTTCTTTTTAAGTACAATTATATTTCATTAATAGATACAGCACTATTTTTTATAGCACTATTTATCTATTTCTTCATAAGGGAGCTTTGGTAGTCTGAGGCATTAAAGGCATTTGTTCATTTTATCTATGGTATTAGATTAATTTGCATGAAGTTGTTCACAATATTAACTTATCCTCTGTTATGTGTAGAACCTATGTTGATGTAACATCTCTCATTCCAGATGCTGGTAATTAATATAATCTTTTTGTTTTGCTTTGTTTTTTTCCCCCTTGGTCTGGCTGGAGGTTTATCCATCTTCTCAAACAAGCTACTTTTAGTTTCACTGAGTTTTTCTGCTGATTATCTAATTTCTATCTAGCTCTGCTCTAATAATTTCCACTCTGCTCTTTTTCTTTCATCTGCTTACTTTGATTTCACCTATTCTTCTTTTCCAGTTTTTAACATGGAAATTGAGGTGACTCATTTGAGAACTTCCTTCTTTTCTAATACGGGCAGGTGTTTAAAGCTACACATTTCTATTGCTTTAGCTGTACTCAATTAATTTTGATATGTCAGATTTTCATTTTATTTAGCTCAAAATACTTTTTAAATTCCCTTTGATATCTTTTTTGACTACAGGTTATTTAGAAGTATTTAGTTTCCAAATATTTAGAAATACTCCAGATATCTTTCTGTTATTGATTTCTAACTTAATTCCACTGTGGTCAGAGAACATTAGATAACTTGAATCCTTCAAATTCACTGAGACATGGTCTATTTTAGTAAATATTGCATATGCACTTGAAAAGAATGTGTTTTCTGCTCTTGTTAGGTGAAGTTTGGAGATATTTTCCTATATCCTCACTGATTTTTGGAGCACTTGGCCATCAATTGTTGAAATCTCTAACTATAATTGCAAATTTGTCTATTCTCCCTGGCAGTTCTATCAATCTTTTGTTTCAGTAATTTTGAAGCTTTGTTATTAGAAGCATTAATGTATTTTATGTTCTCTTGATTAAGTGACTTCACATTATAAAATGACTCTCTGTATTCCTGGTAACAGTCTCTGCTGTGAAATCTACTTTCTCTAATATGGTCATATCAGCTTTCTCTTGTTTAGTATCAGCATGTGCTTCCGTTCTTTTAGTCTGTCTGTGCCTTTATATTTAATGTGGCTTTCTCATAGGTCCATATAGTTGGAGTTTGCTTCTATATAAAGTCTGATAATCCCTGTCTATTAACCGTGATGCTTAGACCACTTACATTTAATGAGTACTGACATGGTTGAGTTCAAACTTACCATCTTACTATTTGTTTTTTATTTGTCCCATCCACTGTTTATTCCTTTTTTCCTCTTTTTTCTTTTTTTTTAGGGGAGGAGAGGTGGTGCTAGTAACTTTTAGATTAATTGAGTATTCCTTATGATTCCACTTTATCTTCTTTGTTGGCTTATTAGCTATAATCCTTTGTTGTGGCATTTTAGTGACTACTTTAGATTATAGTACGTATCTTTAACTTATCACAGTCCACCTTCAAGTGATATTATTATACTATTATATTATCCTGTGTATATTGTAAGAGAATTAGAACAATATACTTCCATTTTCCCCTGCCTGGACTTTGTGCTATTATCATATATTTTACTTCTACAGCTGCTATAAACATTGCTAGTATTTCCGCTTTTAAAAGTTAACAATTAAAGAGGCCAAAATAATATGGAAAAATATTGACATATACCTATATAGTTATCATTTATGGTGTTCTTCATTTTTTTGTGTAGAACCAGTTTTATATCTGGTATCATTTACTTTTCTCTTGAAGGACTTCCTTTAATATTTCTTGTAATGCAGGTTTGCTGATGAATTCTTTCACATTTTAAGTATCTGAAAAAGTCTTCATCTCATCACTTTCTAAAGATATTTTAAGAATTTTTGATTGATAGTTTTGTTCCTTGCAGTACTTTAAATATTTTGCTCTACTGTTTTCTAGCCTGTATTTTTCTTTTCTAAAATGAGAAATGTGCTGTTATCTTCTTATTTGTCATTTTGTATGCAATGCATCTTTTCCCCCTCTGGTTGCTTTTAAGATTTTTCTCTTTATTACTTGTTTTAAGCAATTTGATTATAGTATGCTTTGGTGTAGTTTCTTTCATGTGTTCTTGTGCTTGGGGTTTGCTGAATTTGGATCTATAAGTTTAAAGTTTTTGACAAATTTGGAAAATTTCAGCTATTATCTCTTGAAATATTTTTTTCAGTCTTCCTCTCTCTCTCTTCTCCTTTGGGAACCTCAATGATACATATATATGACTCCTTGAAGTTCCATAGTTCATTGGTGCCCTTTTCATTTTTTTAAAGTCCTTTATTTTGTGTGTGCATGTTTGATTTTGAATAGTTTTTATGGCTATGTCATCCGGTTCAGTAGTCTTTTTTCCTGCAATGTCTGTGTTGTTGTTAATCCTATGCAGTGATTTTTTTTTCTTTCTTTTTTAAAAGTTCAGCCATTGTAGGTTTCATCTCTAGAAGTTTAACCTGTGTCTTTAAAAAGATATGAAAAGATCTATCTCCTTACTTAATACGGGCAATCTTTCCACTAGCTCTCTGAACGTAAGAAATGCAGTCATAACAAGTATAACATCCTTGCCTACCTATTTTTATATCCATGTCACTTCTGAGTCAGTTTCAATGAGTTTTCTTCCCCTCATTATGGGTTGTATTGTTTTGCTTCTATGCTAAACCTCGTAATTTCTGACTGGATGCCAGGCATGGTGGAGTGGTGTTTATTTCTGTCTTCTCATAAACATTCTTGAGTTTTGTTCTGGGATGCAGTTAAATTAATTGGAAATAGTTTGGTCCTTTTTGGCCTTGTTTTTAAGATTTGTTCACGGTCAGAGCTGTGTATAATCTATGGTTAATTTTACTCTATTACTGAGGCAAGACTTTAACTAATATTCCTGAATTATGAAATTTTGTTGTTTTTGCTGTTGAGAACAGACATTACCCCCTTCCTTCCACAGAGTTCCAGGCACTGTTCTCTCTAGTCCTTTAGATAGTTCTTTCTCTGACCTTGGGTCATTCAGCCATATGCATGCACTCCTCTGTACTCAAGTCAACACACAAGGGAGAGAGCTGTTCAGTGCTCCAGATTTCTGTCTTTATGCAGCTTTCTACTCTAGACTAACTTTCTTGGCTTCCCTGGACTTTTAGTTACACCTCCTTCAACTAGGGAGACAACAGAAATCTGCCTGTGTTCTGTTCCCTGTATTCTGGCCTAGAGACTCTCTCCAAGCAGTAAACTGGAGCAATTGGGGCCTCTTTTTCTTGTCTTCAAAGATCACTGCTTTCTGATGCATGATGTTCAACATCCTAGGAAATATTGTTTCACATAATTTTTTTTTTTCTTTTTTAAAGTTTCAGGTGGAGGTAAATGTGGTCTGTGTTACCTAATCTTAATCAGAAGCTAAAGTCTCCTACTTTTTGACTGATATAATAAATGTGGCAATATACCTCAATGCATACACACCTTTGATTTTGTGTATGGATCTATCTGTCAAATAAATTATCTAAGGTGTCTTTGTCAGATTAAACAGTAAGTGCATTTTAAGTGCAAATGATTTTGCCAACTGCCCTCCAAAAAGTTTTCGCAACCAATCTCCTACTAACAGTTTTTGAGTATGCCTACTTTCCCATACACTCTGAACACTGAGTATTATCAAATGTGCTCATCTTTACAACTTTGATAGGTAAAAAAGTTATTTTATTTCATTTCTTTTGTAAGGTTAAACATCTTCTTACATGCTTACTGATGACCAGTACTGCTTTCTTTCTGGAACTATTTATGTCCTTTGAATTTTTAGAAAATTGATTTTTCATTTTCCTATCGATTTGTAAGAAACTGTGTAGGAAATTAACCCTCTATCATATGAATTACAATTTTCCCCTTTGGTCAGTTGATGGTTTCTCATTGATTTTCCTCAGGTCTTTTTTTTTTTTTTGCCATGAGTAATTTTTAATTAAAAAAAAATGTAGTCCAAGTTATCAATTTTTTCTGTATGTATCAATCTTTTTCTAGAGTTCTCATAGCTCCTGGATATATACATGTACACAACAGTAACAGGAGTTTATATCTTAAACTCATAATTAAGTGAGACAGTTTACTTGTTCCCCCCCTCCCCGCCCCGATAAACTGAAATTAGGTAACAGGCTGCTATACTGAATTCATGTTTTTTATGCTGATCAAGATCTCTGTTGGGCAACTGTCATTGATTAATAAAACACAGAAGATACAGATTATTACTTGTAAATACAGTTTGGCAGACAAAAATGTCAAAGCAGAGAGGAGAGCAGTGGTATAATAAAGGGATCTTTTGGGGAATCACTGACTTTAAATCACAGTCTTATTTTCCCCAAGATGGACTCATCTTTAGAGTTTTCTGGGAAGATCGAGCAATGATATGAAACCAAAAGTGATGATTATTTCAAGACATGTTGGTTGGTTATAAGACAGTTCCTAAATTTTGGAGCCTCCCCTAAAAACTCCAGGAACGTCTCCCCTGCTCCCTCTGCCACTGACCAATATAATTACTGCTGGTGTCATAAACATACTGAGAAAAGAGTTTATATCTTGTCACACTTTCTTCACAAAATTGCCTAACTGTAAGTTTTCTGTAAGTTCTATTTTCCCAACCAGGCAGTCAGCCACTTGAAAGCAGGGCCTTGGCAATACACTTCCCCAATACTGAGCTTAGACATCTATAGTTGAGTTGTACTGAGCTTAAAGCATGTGCTGTTGAAGGTAGTAAAACTGTAGAGAAACTATCAAACTAGGAGGACAGAATCCGAGAAGAAAGTATGCTATTATTTGCCTGGGGATGACACTTGGCATCATCAGGCATTTGACAGAAACGACACTACTGTCCAACAAAGGAAAGTAAATGCGTAAGGCCTGAAAGAAGACCCCTCTGAGGAGAGAATACAGTTGCTAGAAAGGTCAAGTTCTCTCTTAGCATAGTTGGAGTGAATAAAGTACCAAGGAACTGAAAAACTGCATACCATCATATTTTCTTAGGGGAAAGGAACTAACTTTTGGTGAGGGTCTATGCTATGATGGAGAAGGAAGAGGACAGCTAACATTTAATGCTTATCATGTACCCAGCACTGTCCTAATAAACACTTTTCATGAATTAGCTAATTGAATCCTCTTAAGTCCATGAAGAGGATACTTCTATTCCCATTGCACAGGTGAGAAAACCAAGGTTCAAGGACATGCACAATTACTTGGGTAATATAAGAAAGCAGGGCTATCTGACTTCAAGTCCAGCCCTTGACTATGCTATAGACTATCCACCTCATGTCATCCTCAAGAGCAACCTCAGTCGAAGCTTTCCCACACTGCTGATGTGGAAACTGGAGTGCTGAGGCAACCACCAACTGGCCCTCTGGGTCTTTCTGACTCTAAAGCTTAAATATTCCTTGCTTGCTATGTGGAGTCTTCTGATCCCCGCTTCTCCACCTGATTGTCCCAGTTCCTCTATCCCTGTAACTCTCCTTCCATCTGCTCCCAACACACACACCAAAAGGAAAAAGCAAAAAGGTTTTAGTCACACTAGAATAGTCAATGATGAAGGAACGTGCTCTCCATGGTCATTTGTCTGTGTCTGCCTTGGCTCATGTTATTTTCTGTGCCTACCTATATTCCTTCCTTTAAACCCATCCATGTGAGTTATTTACGCCTTGGAGGCCCTCCTTGATTTTCACCTCCCTTCCTAAATCAGTTGTTCTGACTCTGCCCTTACATAATACTTTCCTTACAACTCTGCCCCTACAGTCCTTCTCACGCTCTGACCATTTCCCCATCTAGACCTCACTAGCATCTTATTTAACTGTGGTATCATCAATGGCTGGCACAGTGCTCAGGCATGGTGCACAATGAAGGAACCCAATAGCTTGAAAGAGAGCCTGCAGGTCCCTACAGAGCACTTGCTATGGAAAAGAAAGCAACCGCCAGGTTTATAACCCCACTTCCAAAGTTGGACAATCACCACCTGGACAGACAACCCACCTAGGCTTGGTTACTTTCAGGGAGGATTGAGTAAGGCTACTTGAAAGGAAACTGCAAGCCTAGAAAAGCACGTTACTGACGTATGGGATCTGTATGAGCTTTTAATGGCACAGAAGAGTTGGCCTGCTGCTCTGACATCCACTCAGGCATTAAGCTTTGCTCCTAGTTGCGAAGTTATTTTGAACAAATCATCTTCTACATCCATCCAACTCAAATCTCTGTATGTTTGCTACCCTATTCAACTGCCAGTCTTTGAAGACCTCATGCCTTTGAATACCACAAGGCAATCTTAGTCACTTTCCACTATACTAAATAACTGGAAATGCTCTATAGTAAATGAACCTTAGGAAACATCACTATGAACAAAGCTAGTGGAGGTGATGGAATTCCAGTTGAGCTATTTCAAATCCTGAAAGATGATGCTGTGAAACTGCTGCACTCAATATGCCAGCAAATTTGGAAAACTCAGCGGTGGCCACAGGACTGGAAAAGGTCAATTTTCCTTCCAATCCCAAAGAAAGGCAATGCCAAAGAATGCTCAGACTATGAACCATTGCACTCATCTCACATGCTAGTGCGAGATGCTCAAAATTCTCCAAGCCAGGCTTCAGCAGTACCTGAACTGTGAACTTCCAGATGTTCAAGCTGGATTTAGAAAAGGCAGAGGAACCAGAGATCAAATTGCCAAATCTGCTGGATCATCGGAAAAGCAAGAGAGTTCCAGAAAAACATCAACTTCTGTTTATTGACTATGCCAAAGCCTTTGACTGTGTGAATCACAACAAACTGGAAAATTCTTAAAGAGATGGAAATACCAGACCACCTGACCTGCCTCCTGAGAAACCTGTATTCAGGTCAAGAAGCAACAGTTAGAACTGGACATGGAACAACAGACTGGTTCCAAATCAGAAAAGGAGTACATCAAGGCTGTTTATTGTCACCCTGCTTAACTTATATGCAGAGTACATCATGAGAAATGCTGGACTGGATGAAGCACAAGCTGGAATCAAGATTGCTGAGAGAAATATCAACAACCTCAGACATGCAGATGACACTACCTTTATGGCAAAAATTGAAGAACTAATGAGCCTCTTGATGAAAGTAAAAGAGGGGAATAGAAAAAGTTGGCTTAAAACTCAACATTCAGAAACCTAAGATCATGGCATCTGGTCCCATCACTTCATGGTAAATAGATGAGGTAATAGTGAAAACAGTGACAGACTTTATTGTGGGGGGCTCCAAAATCACTGCAGATGGTGACTGCAGCCATGAAATTAAAAGACACTTGCTCCTTGGAAGAAAAGTTATGACCAACCTAGACAGCTTACTAAAAACCAGAGATATTACTTTGCCAACAAACGTCTGTCTAACCAAAGCGATGGTTTCTCCAGTACTCATATATGGATGTGAGAGTTGGACTATAAAGAAAGCTGAGGGCTGAAGAATTGATGCTTTTGAACTGTGGTGTTGGAGAAGACTCTTGAGAGTCCCTTGGACAGCAAGGAGATCCAACCAGTCCATCCTAAAGGAAATCAGTCCTGAATATTCACTGGAAGGACTGATGCTGAAACTGAAACTCCAATAAATTTGGCCACCTGATATGAAGAACTGACTCATTTGAAAAGACCCTGACGCTGGGAAAGATTGAAGGTGGGAGGAGAAGGGAACGACCGACGATGAGATGGTTGGATGGCATTACTGACTCAATGGACATGAGTTTGAGTAGAGAGTTGGTGATGGACAGGGAGGCCTGGCGTGCTTCAGTCCATGGGGTCGCAAAGAGTTGGACATGACTGAGCAACTGAACTGAACTGAAGTTGCTCACACAGGGCTACATGGGAGATTTCAGTGAGAAGATAAGAGTAAGAAAGCATCAGTCACTTTCTGCCACTATTTGGTTGTGCTAATTGCTGGTAAACTGTTGTTCCATCATTTTGGGTCCCTTGGATTTTGCATTTTGTCCTGCAAAACTGGTATCTCTTACCTGTTGAGGGAAGGAGAGTTAAGTTGTGGGGGTTTTCCCTTTCTTTGTCATCAGACTTAGCTGTGTCATCACTTAGCTCTGTCCATGAAGGAATGGGGGGCACTAGGAAACTTATCAGAACACGCGTAGCATGAATGCTGGGGTTAAGGGCCAATGCAGAAGGGCGGTCAAAAGGCAAAACTGATTCTGAAGATTTGTTTCAGTGTCCTTAGTTTATGTGAAAGTTGACAGAAAGAGAGGTGTAGCTGGCAAGTCATGAGGTCCTGCACTTTACAGCTAAGAGTACAGCCTATCTGTTATCAAATACAAATTAGGAAGTTGTAGTTGGTTCAGTCTTGGCATACAGGCCCTTACTATTTCTTCAAAGTGTTTTCCACATGCCATATTTAGACTTGGAATAATTCTGAAACACACGAGTGAGAAGCTTTCATAAAATGAACCCAACTGCTGATTCTTTTCACCGAGTAATGGACTGTTGTTGTTTTTTTTTAATCAGGGCCGCCCCTTCCTACCTTTCAGGTCTTACTCCACCCTTCCTGCCTTATGTTCCAACTCCATCTGCCTCCTCATTGTTTCTGGAAGAAGTCATCCCAGCCCCAGGGCCCTTGAATATGCTTTTCCTTTCCTATGTACCTGCTGAGTTCTTCCCTGTGCTCTATCCCTGATGATTCCTTCTGCTTCAGCTCGAGTCACTTCCTCTGAGAGGCTGTTTCAAACCGCTCTTCTCAAAGAGGCCCCCAACTCTTTATCACATCCACCAGCTGTCTCCTACTTACTCCACCCCATCCTGTCACTGGGCAGAAAGCTCATTACATAATCCCTGCACCTGAAATAGATCTCTTTCCTTTCATCCTGTCTAGTATACTTAAAGCTACCCCAGTCACCATCTTTGTTCTGATGGCACTATGGATGCAACATGGATCATCAGAAGGTTTTCTAACAGTGCCTTAAAAAAGGTTTCTGTTAACTCTATCAAGAAATTAAATTTAAAAATCACTTTCCAAGCATCTGAGATGTTATTTTAATGTTTCTCTTTCAGTTGAGCTCCTAAAGTGTACTACGTGCATCGTCTGAAAGGCACAGAACAGAGACACTGAGGTTTATTAAACGTTTGAAAGACTTTATTATCGCTGAGGTTTCTCTAATTCCGTCTGCAACTCTATAATGCTCTCATTTTCAAGAAAAACAGTCATCTTGATTCTATTTCACCACTGAGATTCACACAAACTATTTCACATTTCTTAATTTCCAAGCAACACTTAAATTCTTCAGACTTCTTTCAAAATAGCTACAGGGAAATCCCTGATGATTTCAGCTGACAATTCCTTGATCAGGAAAAGACTTTAAATGCCAATCACCAGAAAAGTTACAATTTACAGGAAAGAAAGGGGAAATGCTGACATATTGCGCAACACAGCACGGATAAAGCATGGTTTATGAATTGCATGGCATACTCATGCTGACCGTTTTATAAGGAATTTCTGGTGACATCATAAACTATGTTAGAGCAAATGAACTGTTTCTATTGTCCATGCTTCTGAGAGTCTAAGGTGAAAATAGGATTCCCTTCTTTGGAGATTTTATGGGTAAAATGAGGTAACAATTTGTGTACTTTTTCCCTGCCCCTAGACTTCTACAAAGGTTCTGGGTTTTCAATGAAGCAAAGGACTGAGCTAAAGGGAATTTCTATCAAATGTCTAGTTTCATCCAGAATGATGAGAGTGCTTTTCTTCTACATTTCCATTACTTGGTAGAGGAAAGGCATGATCTGCTTCTGCCTCTAGCTCTGGGTATTCAGATCCAAGTTCTCTGCAAGGGCAAATGCTACAGTAGGGTCCCCAGGACAAAATCCTCCCCAAGTTACAAAAAGAAGATAGTCTGAAGGTAGTAACTACCAGGATGTAACTGTGACCCCTGATTAATCTGGTAATAAAATCAATTAGGTTTCAGTTGCAGTGATTATGTAACATCTTAGAGATGAGATCATCATGAGCAGTGGGTTTTCCCCCTTGGAGTCTATATAAATTCATCAATAAACTATACTCTTTATTAACACTTTATTTTAAGTGATTACAAACACAAGGCATTTCATAAACATATTTTGTCATTTGTTACATTGTAATTTAGCAGTATGATGCAAAATTTATAATCTTCAGTAAATGAACAGGAAGTAAACAAACATAAAAAAAGAAAACCTCCAGAAGGTTAAAATAATAGATCAGTGACTCAGTCCCAGACTCAGCCTAAACCTCCATTCAGATTGGGTCTTAAGCGTTTACTCATCAGAATGGTGTCGGCAGGGAGTGAGAAACGACAGGAGAATGAGCAAGACACTGGTAAGTATACGTAAGACTAAGAAAAGGGGCAGAGAGCAACTGAGGATTTAAACGTAACCATGGAAATCTTAGAGGGAAACTCTGACATCGGCCTTTATTTCGAAAACCATTACCGAATATCCAAAATAACAAGTGATTACAAATTTCTGTTTAACCGAATAGCAATGACCATCACTTATTGGCCACTCATA
The DNA here is from genome assembly GCF_032405125.1 of Capricornis sumatraensis. Lineage (NCBI taxonomy): Eukaryota > Metazoa > Chordata > Mammalia > Artiodactyla > Bovidae > Capricornis > Capricornis sumatraensis. Next base: position 34,177,362 of record NC_091079.1, read on the forward strand.
GGCTAGGTACTGCTCCAAGAATTCTCCACACATTATCTCTTTTTAATCCCCATGATATTTCCATAATGTTCCAATTCCCATTTTAGGGATAAAAAAATTGAGGAGCAAAAAGGTTAAATAACTTGCTTCAAATCTCACAGTGGAAGCCTGGGAATGGAACTCACTTCTGACTCCAATCTGAGTTATTAACCAATGATGTATCTTCTCTATTTGGGCGTTTTGGAGCTAGTCTCTCTGAGTACCCTTTGGGGCTAGAAGCATTCAAGTATTTTCAGATGCTTCATCTTACCGATTACACAAGCAATTAGAGTTTCCCAATAGAAAGATACTATCCATTGTTTCTGTGGACTCACACTTCATTCCACTGCAGTTTTGCTGCTTAAATAGGCGGATGTCCCACCTATCAGAATAGACATGGAAAAGAAACTGGCTTCCAACCTGTTTTATTATCTTTCTGAGGTTCTCACTGCAGAGTTTTAACATTTTCTTCCTAAAAATCTGGTAATCACAGACTAGTGCTTCTTGTTTTGACAGTCCAATCTTATTAGATCATGTTCTAGCTCAGGCCTTGCTCAATATTCTGAAATTTCAGACCTACCAAAGCTACTAAAAAGCTTTTCAATTGAGGACTCTACGACCTCATGTGAAACTGGAGTCATGGGAACTTGAACGAACTAATAAAACATCTCTATGGAAGACCGAAACAGTGATGACAATGGAATGGATGACTAATACGCACATATGACTTTTTTATCCAAAGCCCCCAGTGTTCAATGCGTTTTTGTAAACTGATTGAACTTCTGCACAGTAATAACCACGCTTTGTACTTTCATGACACGATTCTTTCATGAACTGCTGTGTGCTGGCCTCATGTTAGCACACTCCAATTGCCCTCAGGTGGCTGGCAGGTGGTATGAGAAATGTACTCTTCCATCTTCAGAATAAAGAAATGGTACAAAGGAAGAAGAATTTGAACTGGGCAGATTTCAGGAACTGAGGTATGCCTGCCTGAGTCGGGGGCCTGTAGAACCTTGTGGGCGAGGGTTGGCCACGCAGCTCAGCAAGAAAGGCAGATGAAATTCCCAATGAAAGCAATTAACAAATACTTGGGCACACATTACTTTTGTGTCCTGTGGCCCCATGACTCAGTGGAAGTGAAACATGTATCTTATTTCCCTTCTAGACCTCCACCCTCCCTTCCCCAGAGCCAGCCCATAACCTCAAATCTCTCAGCAGCCAAAAGCAGATGACTAAAGACAAGGCCAGAGGGTTCACCTCTGAGCAGTCGTTTAGCCTGTATTACTGGTACTAACCAGAGCAGCATAAAATTCTACCATGAAAAAGGTTAAAGGACAAAAACTGCTCTCTGACTCAGGGAAAACATCAGGCAAGGATAATGTTCAAATGTGTGATTTTAAAATAAATGACACAAAGAACGTTTTACTTGAGATTCTGTCTTAAATCAGAGAGCAAAGGCCTGAGACTCAGTATTTAGCATCTTGTTAAATCTGGGTCACCAAGTGTAATGAGGATTTTCACTTTTCATTTGGGGTTATATTGTAAAGAGAATGGCATCAGGCTCTAAAAGATTTATATATTTCAGCTCCTCTGGGGTTAGGCAATGAGCTGGTGTAAAGGATGTGGGCCAGGTGGGGACTATGCAAAGTGGAGGGGGTGCTCCCCGACTAAGGCAGACTGTTTCCCATGGGAGGGAAGGGAGACCCAGTGTTGTCAGATCTGGCATATTTAAAATAACAAGTTGGAAATGTGCATCGTTATGTGAAATCTCCCAACTGTTGTATATTTCAACTAACTGATATATGTATACACAACCCCATGGGCCAAAACAAACACATATGTGGGCCGGATCCAGTGCACAGACTCTGGGGTCTGACCTCTGTGACCACAGTCATGGTTTTCAACCTGTAAGCAGTTAAAAGGAAACAAGATCTGACATATCCTCCAGGGAATAAATTACACCATTGCTTAGTCAAATGGCCCTTTATAACTTTACCGTTTGGGGTTTAGAAGTTAAGTCCAGAAGTTGATGATGTACTAACTATATTAAAGTCTCCAACTTTGCCAGTTCTTGTAAGGAGGGAGGTATCAGAGGATTTTAGGGCAAGTGAGGGAAGAAGTTTAGAAGGGAGATATTTGGTGGCATCACAATGAGGTCTGACCAGCTGACTCCAGGCTGGAGCTCATTCCACCTGTTTAAACATCTAGAATTTATTCTCTGCTGCTCCTAGAGGCAAATGAGCCCAAGAAACGTGCTAACCGGGGGCTTGCAGTTGGCAGCTGAATAGGACTGACAGAAAGGTTTGGCTACAGAGAAAAGAGTCACATTCCCCTTCTGATCTGAGAACACGCTACAGAACAGACAAGGCACGATGGCGAGCTGGCGGGCTGCCCATCTTCCTTATCATCCGTGAGGCATCACGTCATACACCGTGCTTTCAGCTATCTTCCCATACTGCTCCTGGAGGATTTCTAAACATAACCGTTGCACATGTGTTTGGAAGGAAGGAGGTTTCTATTTTAAAGAAGACAAAGTTCCTTGTCTCTGGCTATGGTGCTTGAAATCGACTACCCACTGCGTTCTGCCATGGCCCAACGGTCCTCAGTGTTAAAAGTGAAGAGGGAAATAAATGCTGGACTCTTTCCTCCACGCTAAGTGACAGGGGAGCTGACCTGTGACTGATTTGCAGTGGGTTGGGGAGACTGATCCTCACTGGCCTGGCTACCATCTTCATATGCTGTTTCATCCACTAGCATAATACAGCAGTAACACTCACACCTAACCTTTACGGTTTGTTCACTATGTACGCCAGGTACACATGCTTAATACGTACATGCCAGGTACAGTTCTAAGTGCTTTAGGTAGATTAACATATTCCTCACATAACCCTAAGGATGGAGGTACTATTATTACACTCATTTTACACACGTGGAAACTGAAGCACAGAGAGGTTAAGTATTTTGCCCAGGGTCACACAGTCAGTGACTGGTGGACTAGGAATTCAAACCCAGACAGTCTGGCTCCAGGGCTGGGCTAGATAACCTCTCAAAAGGAGGAACGGATCTCAAGGTAAAAGCTTTGAGACTGAGCTACTTACAGTACAATATGAAAGTTTGGCAATTTTCTGTTCTGATGGCAAAGAAATTTTCTGTTTCCTCATTTTATGCAGGTATCAGAGCAATTCAGGAAAAGAAATCTAAGAAATTTCAGGGTGCACATTTGACTCTTCATATTTGCTACAGTGGAGTGCATCATATCATTTTATATGCAGAGATTCAAGCATGGTGGGGGGAGAAGGAGACACAGACAGGATTCAGACAGAGCACTGGGGTCCCAGAAGGGGCATGGGGTGGGACACCACAGCCAGCTCTCTCTTGGTGGTCCTAGTTCCCTGTGCAGCTCTGGTTGTGCAGAGTGCAAGGCTGCGATGAAAAGGTAAGTGTTTTGTTTTGTTTTGTTTTTAGTATAACGTGGCTCCTCACACAAGCCAACTACTTCATCTGGTACGCAACTGAAAAAATTGCAACACTTGAGAAAAAACTGTCTGTGGGAGACTGACTTAGGAGACCATGCCTCTGCCTGCCTCAAGGACTTGCAGAATCATCTTCCGTAGATTTAATTTTCGCCTTACACACCTAAAAAACCCAGCTTCCTGCATAACCTGTAGGTAAATTAATTTCAGAATTAATTTAAAAATTAAATTTTCTTGTAATCATTCTCAAGCATTTCTTCAGAAACAATCTATAGTTATTTTTAGGTTCAGCAATTGTTTTCCAAGTCTAGCTTCAGAGTCAACCTTTTAAAGGACCCTCAGAGAACATCCTATGATAACCCAGAAGCCTATACTGTAATTGAGACAATGACTCGCTACTGTTTAATTGCTTTCTTATTTATGGCTCTCTACTAGACTACAAGCTCTATGAAGGCAGGGGTCAACTTTTCATGATGACTGGCATGCAAGAACACTCAATATCTAACTATTGAAAAATAAAAGCATTCAAATTTATATACCAAAGCACAGGGCTACACTTTGCTCAGAAAAAAATTCCACTGCATATAGGTATATGAGTGTTTCTAAATTCCTAAACTAGGTGGGCATTCATCTTCTAACCTTCATTTTCTTAGGATCTGTTTCTCTTTAACGAATACACCCCTTGCTGGGTGATCTCATTCATTCCTCCATGCCAACCATATGCCAACAATGCCCACATTTTTATATCTCCCCCAACCCCTCCCCAGAGCTACAGGCCTGGTTTTCCAACTGCCCTCAAGATATCTCCGCCTGACATAAGTGACTCAAGGTTAACGTTTCCAGAACTACATTTTATCTGCACCCTCCCAACCCTACTCCATTTCCCCTTCTCTGGAGTAAAGGCTTGTTTCTTGCTGCAGTTTCAAGTGAGGCTTTGGCGTCAGAAAAATCTACATTCATATCCTTGCGAGACACTGACTGGCTGCACGGCATCAGACTTCTCTGAGTTAAAATTTTTACAAGAGTAAAATGGCCCAACATAACTGACTCCATAGAGTTGGCATGATGACTAAATCAAATGATCCATTAATGCCTTAGCTCAGTGCCAAGTATAAAGCTTCAGCCTGCAATAAAATAGTTCCTTCTATTACTCTCTGTTCCGGTTAATTCAGTATCTCCATAAGCTGGAAACCTTAACAGTCATCCTTTACTTCTGATAATCCTTTTACTCTCTCTTAATTCAACTAGACCTCAAATTCTCTCAATTCTACTTGTAAAGCCTCCCAAACCTGGATTCGTCCTGCATCTCCACTGTTACAGCCTTCACTCGGGCCCTTGTCTTTGTCACCATTTATTTAATTATTCTTTCCTTGTTTCAGGTCTCTCTACATTTAGCCCACACATTACAGTGACCCCAAAATCATTGTTCTTCAAACCTATATGAATCATGTCATTCCCCTGCCTAAAAACCTTCACTGGCTCCCAGAGGTGCAGTCCACATCCACAATTCTTAGGAATGGGGTGGAAGTACCACTTACATAAAATGACTTGAAAGGATCTTTATATACACATTTTCACTTACTCATCACAACAAAGCCAATGAAAAAAATAAATGTGTAAAATGAGGCTGTTCACCGACTACTAATGGAAGTCCAAAAATTTGCCAATGTCTAAATCAGTCAGAGAAACTGAAATTTACAATCAGGCTTGATGCTAGCTTGTACATCTATCAGTACAATGAATCTACATCTTATCTCAAGAATGAACTCTAAAGTCAAATATAAAATAAAAATTTCATATGACTCGAAGCCAACTTGACCATTTCTTAGAAAAGTTGAGCAATATCTCTTTCCACGTTAGAAAGAATGCTGTTTCTTTGGCTGACACAAAATGAAGCAGTTGACAGGCATCACCTGTACTATTTCACTGTAGTCATTGTCTCTCTCCATTTTTGCTGAGTACTAACAGCTGGATTTATCTACAGCAACTGGAATACACAGCTAACAGAGCACCTAGAGTGTACCACGAGTGAATATTACCTATCCCTCACAAACAGCTAGAGGAGGCAGAGACCACATAATCTGCACTATTAGGCAGCTAATTTACATACTTGTTGGAAAATTAGTCCCCTCTATTCTTTATCATGGGGCATCCCTGGTGGCTCAGACGGTAGAAAATCTGCCTGCGATGCAGGAGATCTGGGTTCGATTCCTAGGTTGGGAAGATACCCCAGAGAAGGGAATGGCAACCCACTCCAGTATTCTTGCCTGGAGATTTCCATGGACCTGAGGAGCCTGGCAGGCTACAGTCCATGCGGTCACAAAGAGTCGGACATGATTGAGTGATTGATGCTTGTCTGCTTCTTAATCTTACAGTTCAGCTCCTTCAACAATCATCACAGATTTCAAAATAGCTGAGTATGGATTAAGAGGCTTCTGGGTAGGTCCTTACTTAGTCCCACAATTTGCAAAACAAATGATCTTATTCCCAGCCAAACTTCTGTCTGTCCTTCACGTTCTTCACTGCAGTTTGGTCTGGAACACAACCTGACTTTGGGGTGTCCATTCAGTTGAGAACAACTTTTTTCAGGGTAAGGAGCCTGAGTTCCCATGGGTTCCTATGAGTCAAAGCTGAACTGCAGGTTCATGGGTGGGGACAGCTGCTCTGAAAACGACCTCATTTTCTGGTCTAGTGTGGTCAGGAACAGGAAGCTGAACCTTTGGTATTTTGGGCTTTGATTCTACCCTGCCCTGAGAAAGCATTCACCCCTACTGGGGTCTTTACATAGAGAGTGAGCACATTTACAGTGTCTGTTGGAAAAACAGAAGATGCTCAGAGGTGTGAGGCTAAAGTTTCAAGCCTGTGTCCTACTGCTTGGTGTCCCTGGAAATCACGACTGTGTGGTGAGTGCTGTGCACTCTGAGTCTGTCTCTGATGTTCAGAGTCCTTTGGAAGCAAGGGCACCCAGTTTCTAACCAGTTCCTGGGCAGTGGTCAAGGAGATTCTGAAGTCAGTTCTGCTGCAATCAGTGTGGTGGCAAACAAGTCCGTCTGTGTGTGCATATGTGCTCACTAGTGTCCCATTCTGCAGCCCCATGGACTGTGGAGCCCGCCAGGCTCCTCTGGCCATGGGATTTTCCAGGTAGGAATACTGGAGTGGGTTGCTATTTCCTCCTCCAAGGGATCTTCCCGACCCAGGGATCAAACTCATGTCTCTTGGGTCGCCTGCATTGGCAGGCAGAGTCTTTACCGCTGTGCAATCTGGGAAGCCCCAAACATGTCTGTATGCTCATTCAATTACAGTCCACAGATCTGGGTTCGAACACTGCCCCAGGCAGCCTCCCTAACCCCTCTTATCTCAGCTTCCTCCCTGGGGACAGTGTCATTTGCCTTACATCATCATTCTCATCTGTTCTCTCTCTCTGATCCGAACCAGATAACTCAGGTGAAGCAATTCTGCAAGCTCCATAATCAGCAGTAGTTGCTAGAATTCCTCGTAGTTCTCACTCCATACTGACCTCAAAGTCAAAGTCTTTATAAAGGTCTATGAGGCCCTGTGAGATCAGCCTCTTGTTGCCATTCTGATCTCATTTCCTGTATTTCCTCCCCCTGCTCACTCTACACAGACCTCTTGGTCATTCCTGGAACATTGTAGGGCTCTTCCTCTCCATGCACTGATTTCTCTCATTTTTTTCCAGGTGCTCAGAACGGTGCCCAACACCTAGGAAACACCCAACAGACATGCACTGAATAAGTAAGGAATGAATAAATTGCCTTGTGTGGTCAACTAACAGCTCACAGAGCATTCCAAAGTGTGAAAATTGAAAGTTGCTCAGTCTTGTCCGACTCTTTGCTATCCCTTGTTCTATACAGTCCATGGAATTCTCCAGGGCAGAATACTGGAGTGGGTAGCCGTTCCCTTCTCCAGGAGATCTTCCCAACCCAGGGATAGAGCCCATCTCCCGCACTGCAGGCAGATTCTTTACCAGCTGAGCTACCAGGGAAGCCCCCAGAGCATTCAAGCTTGGTACTAAACACCTCACTCAACTGCCCAGGTCTTGGTATGTTTAGATCCCTTTCTGAGAGAACTGGACTCTGTCCACTAACACTTAACAAGAAACTCTTCCAAGTGCTTTCTATGAATTAGTTCATTGAATCCCCACCTTCATTTCTAGATCTTACTTTAGAGAAAACAAAGCACTGAAAAGCGAAGCAATTTGCTGAAGGTCACCAAGCTAATAAATGATGTAAGCTGGCCGGTGGGAGCCATTGGCTATTCTTACTTTTGGCCAAGGGACCAACCTTTTGGGCTGACGACTGCTTTGAATGATGCTTACTGTCCGGCTCTCACTGATTTTATAATCCCCTTTGGCTGCCAGCCAAGCAGGCAGGTGATCTTTCTCAGGGCCCCCTCTCTCCCTGGCCCACGCACACTCCCTAGCCAATTCTGCTCAGGTTACAATGGAGAAGGTCAGGCCAGATGGGTAAAGCAGACAGCTTGTTTCAGGGACACAAAGGCCCACAGGGTTTTGTTGTTTTTTTTCTTATAGCTTCTACTTCACAAAATCAGCTAATCAAGGAGACCCAGAAATGAACTTTAACAGTCAAATAAGGATGGGGTTTGAAGTCAGCAAGTCAGGACATTATTTGCAGCTGATGATGCTGGTTAGGTAAGAAAGAACTGCTCAAGGGGCTACAGAGGCCAGTGGGAAGGTCCCATTTCCCTTCACCTCACTGGTGTCGATCCATCCTTCAGACTCATCTCAGCACTCCAGGCCTCAAGAAGCCTTCTCGGATAAGCCCCATGCTCATCCCATGCCCGCTTTCCCAGGTGAGCCTCTTCTCTACTCTCTAAGCTCCAGTATCTCCCTCCACCGTAACGCTTGCTGAACTGTACTGAAACCACCTGCCTCCCCACAGGCTGGACACATGAGTGTGGGGACAGCGTCCACTGCATGTCTGTCTCCTCTGTGCCTTGTGAAAAATGTTCCACAGATGGCAGCTGAACCGAATGGCATCACTCTGCTGAGGTAAACTTCTGACATCTTCCGAATCATCCCAGTTATCTTTGATCTGGCTCAGACCTGAATGACAAAGCCCTTGAAGTGACCCAGTTACGGCCCATGAGGGGCAAAACTATGGGGTCAAAGGAACAATCCTCAAACTCCATGGCACTGTCCTGCCATGCACTCAAAAGTCCTCCCCTCTGTTCTCATGGGTCTCCTTAAAATAATGTGTGAAAGGAGTTGTGACACTTTCTCTAGGGGTCCTCCTTTCTCTTTCAAAAGGCAGCACAAGGATAAAAGATCTCTGGATTTTGCACTTTTGATGAGAAGCCACATCAATCAAAATACCTATAACCTCTTGAGTCTCACCGTATATAGATTAAAAAGTGCAAAATGTTTGCAGGTGATGCTATTCGTATTTTTAAGGGTTTACTTTTAGAATAGTTCATTGGGTCAGAGTAAAGAAGCCATCAAAAAGAGGGAAGAAATAATGTCACACTCCTTGTGACTAGCACCAGCTATTCATGAAATATACTGCCTTGAATATCCATGCAGATAAATATTTCAGCAATAAATGGAGAAAGGAAGTGAATTTTAAAGTATCTGAGGAACAACCCCCTTGGGATTATTAAGTCAGACTCTTTAATATCATCCCAAACTGAATCCTACAGCTGACTAATGCTGTAATGAATTTTGCAGTTATCAAGAAGATTAATTAAGAAAAAACCCACCCTGCTTATTCCTAAGCAATGTTGACATGAATCTCAAATCGGTGACAGCAAACCACATACCACAAAGTATTTAAATGAATCAGAAGTTTCGGGTGGGGCCTAAGCTTAAAAAAAAAAAGCAAAACGAAACCCTCAGATGTTAAGAGCCACTGGTCATGTTCAATGGCATTCCCTTTAATTCTTACAATAAACTGGCCCATTTTTACAGGTGAGGAAACTAAAGTGAAGGCAGTTTAAGGAAACTCTCTACACCAGCTGGCTTAGAAGGTGCAGCGGCAGGACTGGATGCTCTAAGTCAACAGAGCATAGGGGTGGGAGTGGGGTCTCTGCAGCCAGAACGTGTGATCTCAAATGCCGGCTCCGACACCTACTAGCCTGGTGACTTTGAGCAAGTTTCTTAACTTTGTGTCTCAATCTTCTCATCTGTAGAAACGGAGATATCAGTAGTACGTATTTCAGAGGGCTGTGGTCAGGATTAATGAGCTAACTTATAGAAAGTGCTTACAACAGTGCCTGGCATACAGTCAGCATTATTTTTGCTCTTATCTGACTTCAAAGCCCATGCCTCTTCTCCCTCATCAACGGTTAAGCACACATACTACTGTTTTGAAACATTTCGCAACTGCCCACCCTAAGTAACAAATAAATGTTTGTTAATTAAAATATTCCACCGTGTTTCATTCCAGAAAGGGTTAGTGTTGAGAAAAGCAGGCATCAGAGAACACAACATATGGCTCAACAAAGGAAATCCATTTTCACTGTTGAGAACTTCCTGAAAATGGAAGGAGCTGCCTGTCCCAGGAAGTGCCTCAATCAAAGATGACCACTTAGTGAAGATTTTATACAGCAGATTAAAAAAGGGCTACCTTGATAGCACAGGGGAAGGACTGAGGGAGATAAACTCCAGGGAGTCTGTTTTACACTGGAGAAGATTAGTGGCTTAAAGAGCTGCTTTTTGGCAAGGCTCTTTTACAGGAATGTTACTTCAGCTATGGTATACTCAGACACTTACCTTGACTAAAAAGCATGAATGGTATGAAATTGAGGCTGTTAAAAATGGGTGTGTGGGAAGCATGTGTGTGTGTGTGTGTGTGTGTGTGTGTGTGAGAGAGAGAGAGAGAGAGAATGTACGACTTAAATTAATTCATTGATTTTAGTATATCTCACAGTAAAATGGCCCAGTGAAGTGATCACAGTAATTCAACTGAATAAGTAACTATAAAAACTTTATGCTTACAATCAGAAAGAAAACACTTCCCGAGTTTCTACATCTGCTCTATATTTCTATGCAAAATAGGTAATCAGAGGTGCTTGGCTTTCTGAAGGAAAACCAGTATAATATTCTTTTTTTATTCTGATTTCTTAACAGAAAAGAACAAGAAAAAATCTTTGATCTATTTTTGTTTCATGAAACATACACCTTGGGCTTTTCCTATAGGAATAGCCAGCCTTGAGTGTGCCTCTCCTAAGCAGTTATTGCTTTATGTTTATATGCAAGAATATAAGAGGGAAAAGAAGTCATAAGAGCTTTGGTAAAAACTACCATGACAAAAACAAAAAACCAAACTCTACTACAGCAAAACTCATCAATTTGCTTCCCTATTTGAGGTCTGTTATCTCGTTCATTCATTTATATTCTCTCTCACATTTCCCCACTGTCCATCCCTCCACTCCCTCCACTATTTCTAAAGGGGAGGCCATAGTACTCAATATGACATGTACAGAAGGGAAGTTGTTGGAGAGCTCAGGACACACAAGCTCTGGATAAGGCAAGTACTACATTTCATTAAACTTTGGTTTGTAAAATGGGGATATGATAACAGTACCTATTTCAGTGAACTATGGAAGGAATTAAATGAGATGATCTAGGTAAAGTTATTAGTATAACCCCTAGCACACAGTCAATGCTCAATACGTGCTAGGCAGTGTTATTTTTTATACTCAACAGCTAATCATTACAAAAATAAGAACCTGAACTATAATTCCTACTTCTTTAAACACACTTCAGGTCTTCTTTGATAGTTCTAAAGGCACATGGGCAGGGTTATGGGGTAGTTGGAGATCTTCATTAGAGGCAACAATTATCATTGTGTCATGACATGCTTGAGTTTTAGCCAAAATAATAGTTTAGGTAACAGAATGCTCAAAACAGAATTTACTAAAGTGTCAAAAAACAAACCCAGCTCTATAAATGTATGAAGTTATTGCTTCCCTTTCCCTTGTGGGAGACAAAAGTCAAGCTCTGCCCATAAGCCTGACTCATATACTTCCAATCTCCCAGGCCTCCCTCAACCTTATCCCAAACCAAACTACAAAAAATGCATATTAAAAGTTGAGGAACAAAGAAGGCAGAACATATGATGATACATTATGAAAGGATTAATTATCCACTCTGAGTTATTTTTCCTTCCCTCTTTGATTCCTTCCTGACCTACTCTGAACCGTGCTAACTGGACACAGACATGCAGAGACTGGGGGAGAATCTGAATCTCTGCGGTCATCCCCTCTATGGTCAGGAAACACGATCAGGCTACCATCAGGATCTCTTTTAGGGGGGTTCTTTCTGAGAAATCTCAGGACCTTCTCTGAAGAAAGCATCCTTTCAATTTTGACCAATTTTTAATTTTTTTCTTCTCTCATCAAATGGCCTTTGTGGACACTCTTTCTACATATCTGCCAACTGGCGAAATCAAGATGGTGAAACTCTGATACCTTCTAAGCTCCGCAATTTTTTCCTTCCTTTGACAGAGATACAAAGATAACCACAGTAGAAGCTCAGTCTGTAAAGAGATGAAAGGTACAACAGGTACAGAATAAAGTCTAGGCATATAAGCAAAGGCTAAAAAATCATAGCGCTTTTACTGGAAACGAGGGATATGGAGGCAACCACACGTTATAAAACAGTGCTTTCCCTTCGTGTGCAGCCAAACCCCCATGTCATCACAGTAACACGATATTCAAGAAAGTCCAACCTACTTTAAGTAGTTTCAGGTGACAGATTATTGGCCCACAATGAGACACAGACTGATGGATCACAGAGGAGAAAAGTTCACTGTGCTGTGAAGTACTGCTAATCTAGACTGATAAAACCAGAAGAGACAGGCATCTCTCCTTTCCAGTGTTTACTGGATGACATCACACTGTGGATTTAACCAAAGTGCTGTCTAGATTATCCAGCAAATGTCACATAAGAGTATTGAGTAGCTTAGATAAAGGTCTCAGAACACTGTGAATGAATTCATCCTGCAAAACAAATTTCCCAGATGAGCTCATAATCTTAACTCCATGCCATTTCACTTTGTATTCTTTCAGGCATAACTCTAACCCCATAAATGACATTCATCTTGGATAGAACAACTGTGTTGTTTGAGAACGTCAACCTGGTAATGTAAGGCAGTTTCCATTACGTGCATAAGAAAGCATAAAGGTTAAAGCTCTTGCCTTAGGTTGGTAAAATAAATATTACAATATTAATTCATCAGGGAAACACACATCAAAACAATGAGATACCAATTCACAACAACTAGGATGGCTACAATCAAAGAGACAGATAGTAACAAGTGTCGGCGAGGACGTGGAGCAATTGGAACCCTCACACACTGCTGGTGGGAATGTAAAATGGTGCAGTCGCTTTGGAAAACAGTCTGGAAGTTCCTAAAAAGGATAAACATAGAGTTACCATATGACCCAGCAATTACACTCCCAAATACCACAAGAAATGAAAATGAAAACATAAGTCCACTTGTACATGAATGTTCATAGCAGGATTATTCAAAACAGTCAAAAAATAGATACAACTCAAATGACCATCAGTTGATGAAAGGATAAATAAAATGTGGTCTACCCATACAATGAAATGTTATTCAGCACTGAAAAGAATGGAGGTCTGATTCATGCTACAGCATGGATGAAACTTGAAAACATTATGTTAAGTAAAAGAAGCCAGTCGCAAAAGACCACATATGCATATTTATATGAAATGTCCAGAAGAAGTAAATCTTTTAAAGACAGAATGTAGATCAGTGGTTGCCTAGAGCTGGGGGGATGGAGGGCAGGGGTTTGGGGGTGGGTTGGAGGAAAATGGGAAGTGAATGCTAATGGATACAGGGTTTCTTTCTGAAAATGTTCTAAAATTGATTGTGGTGCTTGGTTTCACAACTCTGTGAATATACTAAAAGCCACTGCATGTGTACTTTAAATGGCTGAACTGATATGTGAATTATGTCCAATAAAGCTGTTATAAAAAGTAATATTAACATATCAGATAGAAGGAGATATGGTCATCTAACTACAGCAAGGATCACTTCTGTCACAACATTAAGTATGAAACCTATCGGCTAAAGGCTCAAGACCTAAATAATGGCTTTCAAATGTTCGTGACCTCACTAATGTTTAAAGTAATCCTGCCATGTCTACTAATCAGTATCCTTGGTAATTAAGCATTCCTCCTGTTTGGATTCCCTGCAATAATTAGTTAATTCCCTGCATAAAGCTTTCCACATAAGAGACGCTCAATGTTTTATTGATTTCAAGTACATTTAAAAAATAATCAACTGAAATCAGTAAATACAAATCAAACCAAATCTGGGGAAAGCTGACTGGCACTACTATAGCTACTTGCCAAATTAAACCTGGGGCATCTAAAATGCAGTCTCCTCTCCCAAATTTTAGTAAGTCGTTACTGGCTACAAAAAGATTGATGCCCTTCATTTGCCTGGGTTGCATCTCCCTGGATAAAATCTGGAACTTTCTAGGCAGGGGTTACTTCTGATGTATATTAATACACAAGATCCCTTAAGAGAACAGACTCGATGATTTCAATACCTTTAGACCGTGAAATTTTTGCACCTTATTTTATGTCCCTGGATATGCTCCAGTGTCTCCTAACAGAAGAATAGAATCTGTATCCTACTGCTGTATGAGAACTGGATAAATCTTAATTATGCTGAATTGATTCACAGTGCTTTTTAAGTCTACTTTATCCTTCTACTTCTCTGTATATTCATTCTATTAACTTTTGAGATTTTGATATTGAAACTCCAACTAAAAATCTTAATTTATCTATTTAAATAAAATAGTGGAATTATATGTAACCTTATTCTGTATTTTCTAAGTCTCTTATAAATGTGTTATTATACTTTCATAATTAAAAAAATAAATATTAAAAAAAAATATACAAGATCCCTGAGCACACAAGGTGAGATAGTACTCTTATTTCCTACTTATGGTCAGGAAATCCCCAGGTAGTCATTTGTGGTTGTTGTTATTTTGTGCTTTGTTTTTTTCTTCTAATCTAACCTGATGTTTAAAAGGATGATCTCTGGAGCTAGTCTGCCTGGGTTTAAATTTGAGCTCTGGTCCTTATCAAAATCTCTGGACCTCGGTTTACAGGGCACAGGGCTTTCTGTGAAGATGTAAAGTACTTTGAAGGATGCCTAGAATATAGTAAATCTCAACAGTGTAAAGCTATTATTATATTTAGATTTGCAGAATCCCTGAAACAGAATTTGGGGATAGCTATTGTTATCACAGAGAGGAGCATATTGTATCAGATATAAACCAGCCCCTCCCTGAGTCAAAGGTAAAACTATATAATCTCATTCTTTCCCAAATTTCTGGTTGGGAAATGCCACTCCAAACCAAAGGAGGTTTTCAGCAAGTATGACCTGCCAACAATTAAATTTTGTTTTTCATGATGGAGAACCCTCCTGGAGGCGGAGATGATATTCTTGGTTAGGTATGTCATTACAGTTGTGTGCTGGACAGGAAGATGAGAACTACTGCCATTGTGATTAGACATGGTGCTTTTCAGAATCTGTCTGCATTTAATTTTCTTTTGGATTTTCATCACTGAGAGGGAAGCACACAAATGGCCTATAGAAGCCAATGACAATACCAGTGGTAAAAGCCTTCTGATAGTTCCTAAATCCCTAATTTTTTAAAAGACAATTTGTTTGAAAAATTTTTTAAGCTTTTCAACAAAATTCTTTTGGAGATACAAAGGGCTTTTTCATGATATTTTCGTTTGCCCATGTTTTCCATAGCTTCTTGAATCTTCACATTGTTAGTGTGGTAGACACTGGGAATATTCACCTATATCCATTTTCCTCTTCCTCCTGGGTTCCTAACTACATGTTTTTCCAGCCTTCCCATAAGTAGGTGCGGTACATGTGACTCAGTCCTAGCCAATGAAGTGTGAGTGTTATGAGATGTGCACTTCATTGTCGAGACCTGGCCCAATCTCACACTTTCTCCACGGACTAGCTTGAATAGAGGGGACTCAGGAGGAGGGAGCCACAAGATGGAAAGAGCCTGGGTCCTTGAAGAACTTTATGGACCAGACCTGCTCCACCCCGACCCAATGTGCAATGAACTTTACATAGAGAAAATACACAATAACAAGCCACTGGGGATCTATAGCTGTTTATACAGAAGCACCTGTAGGTTATTCCTAATTAATACAGGCAGGTAAAGGCTTTATTGACTATTGTTCAGGGGAGTTGGTTTTCTTCAGAATAGTTCTTTCTCTGTTAGATATTGGCAACAAGTATACTAATAAAACACATTTATTTGATCCCTTCTCCTTTAGTCTCTCTTACTAAGATCACCAGATACAATCTTTCAATCATGTCCATAAAACACATCTAGGTGTATCATCTGATCTCGCCAGGTTCTTCTTTAGAGAACCTGTCTCTTTCATTGGATTATTTGTAATCTTAATCTAGTTCTCTTTGTAGAGCTTGCCAAAGTATATCTCTAATTGTGCACTTGATTAATTGTGTACCATTCCAGAGAATCAATTTAAAATTATATCAAGCTCTGAGTTAGGAGCTGAACAATTACAAATTGTCAGATAAAAATTAAAAGCTATCAATGAACACTAATCACATTTATTTATAATTCTTCATATAGCAATCTATTTATTTATAATTTTTTATAGCAACCTTTTTGTAGACCATGTGATTTAATGTAAATCACATTTTCCTTTTGGTATTAAAGTTATAAATGGAGTGAAATGTAAATGGCATCTTTTATGATTATTGTCTCTGGCCTCTTTGGATGAATAAAAAAAGACAGTATAGCTACCTTGGGTTTAAGGTAGCTTAAACCTGGTAACGACCTTCTGGAAGTTTCTATTCTTGCTCACTAACTCCTCCTCTCTCTTCCCTTTAAAAAATGTTTTTAATACTTACTACTATATAGCTTTTTATTTTCTTGTTTACTGCCTGCTTTCATTACCAGACTGTAATTCCCATAGAAGGCAGAACTTATATTTGTTTCCAATACCAATTATCAGGCATTGCTCCAAGTATTAGGATTAAACATAATTGAAGATTAAGATTAAGCAAAATTAAGATATGGTGCCTGGCCTTGAGGCACATATACTTAGGTGGAGGAAGTATATGCTTATTGCCTGTAAGCTCTGAAATGTTATATACTGAGATAAGAGCTACTAGGTTGTACTTTTCACTTCAAGCTTTCTTGATGTTGGGTGGTAGTCAGGGTTGTCTGTCTAGCCCATCCCATCTGTCCCCTTGACCACAATGGACTTCTGGCCTATACTATTAATATATAGAATGACTTCTCTCTTCGGAGAGGTTGGAATTGGAAGTGAGAGACTCTAATTCAATCCGAGTTCTTCAGCTGAAAGGAAAGAGGATATACAGCTTAGAGGGATATGCCATGGGCATCTTCCACTAGATGGAAAGGGAAATAAGAAAGCTAGTCCAGAGACAGAAAAGAAAGAAGCACAAGGCATGGGAAGAAACAGAGATGGAAGATTCATGGTCTAAGAAAGACCTAAAACTCCACTTCATATTTTGTTTCTAGTCCCTTTTCCCATAAGAACCCTTACTTCCTTATAGCTTTTTTTTTTTTTGCTAAGGTTATCTCATGTTATATTCCTTTGCTTTCAATCATATTGAGACATTTCTATTTAATATGAAATATTAAGAGAGCCTACTGAATCTCATTCATTTTCATAGCATCAAGTATAGGTGCTATTCTCCAGAAAAGTAGCTTTCCCCTCTGTGTTATAAACAGTGCATCTGTTGGATTTTAATACTTAGGAATGCTAACAATGCTTCTAAGGTGCTTGCCTCGAAGTTTGCCATTTTTCTCACCAGTGATTTTAAAAAGCAGGCTCATTTCCATTCAAGGGCAGAACATCAAAGGCCAACATCCTTTAAACCCTGTGAAAAACACTATCACATGTGTCCACCAGCTTTTGTGGCTAGTTAACATGCAAGGAAAAAATAATTCTTCTTATAAACATCAATGGTATACTTGTACTCATAAACAAAAAGGCTTTGATAATGAATGCTTTGATTACAGCTCAGTAGTTGATCAGCTAGTCTGATTAACAACTTCTAACTGGAGACACCAGAATCTGAACACACCTAAAATGCATGGCTTTATAAGGTCCTACTCAGGAAAAAGAAACTTAAGCTTTTTGTTTGTCGGGGGGGAGGGGGGGGAGGTGGGGGCAGGGAGGGGGGTGGACATACTTGAGAGATTTCAACAGCAGCACACCCACAAACATCTGCTACTTTTAAAGTGTCTTCTCTCATTATTCCTCAAGATCTGTCAGGCACTATGAACGTAAGAGGAGTAAGACTTGGTCTCTATCCTAAAACGAGCTCACCGTTTATGGGCAAAGACAGACAAGGAGACAGGAAACCATGATACTCTCTGCTAAGTGCCACTGCTAGACACACCAGCATGGAGGAGACACATCTCATCCAATCCTGGGCTCTATGAGCTCAGTCTGAGAGAATAAGCAGGAGTCAGGCAGATTGTGAGCAGAGGTAGGGCTGTGCTAAGAGAAAGGAGTGTGGAAAGAGTATGTTCAAGGCAAAGATGTGAGGAAGAGGGTCGAGGTGTTAATAGCCAGTTGTCCTATACGAGGGGCCTTCCAGATGGCTCAGTGGGTTAAGAATCTGCCTGGAATGCAGGATCCAGGGTTTGATTCCTGGATCGAGAAGATTCCCTGGAAGAGGGAGGGCATGGCAACCCACTCTAGTATTCTTGCCTGGAGAATCCCATGGACCCAGGAGCCTGTTGGGCTACAGTCCAGAGGGTCGCAAAGAGTCGGACATGACTGAAGCAACTGACAACGCATGCATGTACACACAGTCCTATGCGTGAACAAGGTGCTTGAACAAGGTGCTTAGGATAATTGCCTATATTGTCCTCCAAAGCTCCTGTTCCCAATGTTTTTCATGCGCTCCGACTACTTTATTGATTTAGTTCCACAAATATTTACTGAAGTCTTAGTAAGTTTTAGTTTGTAGGCTCTGGGAGCACAAAGATGAGTAAGACCAGGGAACAGTAGGGAATAGTTTTGTACTGAAGAAGCTCAGCCTGGTGGGGAAGAGAGATCCGGGGTATCTGGAGAGCATTAAGAAAGACATGTGCATAAAGTAAAGGGGCAATAAAGCTTATGATGAGTCTTTAAAAACGAATAAGAAACTGGCCGTGTCAGAAACAACAACGTCAAAAGTGAGGGAAGCACTTCAGACAAGGAAGAGTGTAAGACAAATGCCGTGATAAAGGAAGGGCCAGGGCATAGGGGGAGGGCAGATCTGAGAAATTATCTAGGAGGCAAAAGAGCAGATGTGATTACCGGGAGTGAAGGGGGCAAGTCAGTCTATTAAGACTACAGGTTTTTTGTTTTACTTGAGTGGTGCTCAGTCACGTCCAACTCTTTGCGGCCCCACGGACTGTAGCCTGCCAGGCTTCTCTGCCCATGGAATTCTCCAGGCAGGAATATTGGACCGGGGTGCCATTCCCTTCTCCAGGGGATCTTTCCAACCCAGGGATTGAACCTGTGTCTCTTATGTCTCCTGCACTGGCATGCGGGTTCTTTACCACTAGCGTCACCTGGATTAAACTACCCAATAACTGAGATTGCCGGAGGAAAAGCTGATTTTCTAAGAAAAAAGGGCACGTGGAAGCTGCAGTGCTCCACACCCAATGGGTAAGAAGGATAACAGGGCAGGACTTTGGCTGGAGATGTCACCCAGCAGCAAAAAGGTGGGGCTGGGACAATAATTGACACGACACAAGGAAAGTCAGTACAGTAGAAAAGACGGCAAGCAACCAGATGCACAATCCTACAAAGCATCATTTAGGTGCAGGCAGAGGAGTCGGGAAACTCAACAAAGGAGATGGAATAGAAAGCAGTGATTTTCTAGCAACATCAAGTCATCAAAGATTTGAAATGAAGCAAAGAAACTCAATAAGATACAGACTAAAAATCTGTGCCACCTGCAGGTAGCTGGAGATTTATCCCAGGGAGGTTTTCTCTGGTGCAAGGGAAGAGACCAGGCTGCCGTGATGGAGGAGTGAATGGGAGAGAGGAAGTGCTCCCTGGGTATTCAGACCACTCTTTGAAGCAGCCCGCTGGAAAAGGGGAAGCGAGCGAAGAGGCATCAGCAAATGTGGGATGATCTCAACCTCTCTCTCTTTATGATCCATCAATCATTCTAAAAGGAAAGATGGAAAGACCTGAGTGGGCCTCCAGGCTGAGAGGAAAGCCGCAGAGATGGAGAGACTGAGGATACTGGCAAAGAGACATAACGGAAGGAAAGGGTCCCAGAGGAGAAAGCTGTTCTAATTATGTAATCAATGTGAACAAATTTTAGCTTCTAATTGCCTTCAGCCAGGAGAGCTGTCAAGCAACACATGTCACAGGATCAGGCGTCTGTGGGAAGCAGTAGCGGCGTGAAATGGTGACACTGGGCTTGAAGCAACATCAGAGCACAGGGGACAAACTCCAAATCTTATCAATCTGAAGATTCCTTACATGCTCAATAAAGCCCTACAGAGAACACTGCTAGTGGGATTAGAAAAAGTTTATCATCTCATCGGTGTCTCCTAAAGTTCTGGAATAAACAATGAAAACCATTCTTCAATTCAGGGGATTACAATCTCTACACAAATGTGATTTGGGGGGGCAGCAAAGGAGTCAGACTGAGCTGGAGTCTTGGCTTTGCTAGAAACTACTGACTTTAGGACAATTTCTGTGCTCTAGGCCTGGGTGATGCTATAGCCCAGAATGTGAGGTTTAGGCAAGTTCTTAGACATGAAAGTGTTTAGTAAAATATAATGCTCCCTGCAAATATATGGTGCAATATGGTGCATGATGCACTTTTAATCATGTTATTTGGAATCTCTGAAAATTGGGCAAATCTGAAAGAGATGGCTGATTGAATAGGTTTTGTCATTACCACTGCCAAGTCACATCAATACAAAGGAAAGAAATTGTTAAAGCAAAGACCTTCAACTTTTGGTGATGATTAATTCCTTTTGATTTTCAGGTAGCTTTGTGATTCTGAGAAGAAACCAGGAGGTTAGATATTGATAAGGAAGTACACATTAGTTACTCCAGGCACTGGGAGGTGAGGAACTAGTGTTGCCAGTGGCAGAGTGGAGACTGGACAAGTAAGACTTCAAAGTCTATCCTAAAGGTTAAGAGCTTACGTTTTAGTCAAGACAGACCTGGGTTTGAATCCTGGCTCAGTTGCATATTAACCATATATAATCTTGGACAATCCAATCTCATTCACTGAGCTTCAGTTTTCTCATCTGTAAATTGGGATAATAACATCCACCTTCAGAATGTTAAGGCTTCCAGGTGGCACTAGTGGCAAAGAACTCACCTGCCAATGCAGGAGACTAAGAGACACGGGTTCAATTCCTGGGTTGGAAAGATCCCCTGGAGAAGGGCAAGGCCACCCCCTCCAGTATTCTTGCCTGGAGAATCCCATGGACAGAGGAGCCTAGTGGACTACAGTTCATGGGGTTGCAAAGAGTCAGGCACAACTGAAGCAACTTAGCATGTACAACACTGGGTAATTATGTAAGTGTGTGCATGTGTGGCTGTGTGTATGGAATTCCTGTTATAAGTGCTCAATAAATGGTACCTATTATATTGGACCTGTGGTTACAGACTTCCCAGAATCTTGTATTCTTTTCATGTATAGGTGTTATTTACTGCTATTTATTAAGAGCTTTGTTACAGTGTTATCTAAGTCTCCATGTTTAAAGCATAAAATCTACTATGTCACTTAAATACTCTGTTGTTGAGAGTAAAAAAACTGTATCTACTTCTTCTCTGGATCCCCAGGGTGTAATAAAGTACTAAGCACAGAGTGTGTATTTAAGAAATATCTGTTGGAGGAAGGAAGGAAAGAAAGGAAGAAGAAAGGAAGGGAGGGGAAAAGAGAGGGAAGGAATTTGGGATGTCAAGAGCTGCTAACTCAGGTGCTATGAAATTCAAGGGCTGAGAAAAATAGGAAAAGGCCTTCCTGAGGTATCAAATGTGACGAAGACTTCTTATAAAAAGCTATTTTCTTGGACCTGTGTGATTATTTTTGGTTCTCTGAGCTCTGGTATTTCTCTCCATCTGCCAAGTGGGAATGGACCAATTACAGTTCAAGTTTGCTAACAGAGATTACTTAAGGTAAATATTTGGTGCTTTCCAGAGCAAATCACACCATTTATTTTAATGATAAGCTCTTTCAGATTTAGCTCCATTGATACCCTGTAGCACAAATTGGACTCCAATTCCAACTATATTTAGAATCCTTTTCACATGGCATCATTCAAGCACATGTGGGGCCAGCTGTTGCTATTCTTTCCTAGAATCTTACCGAGATAGAGATTTCAGTAAGATTTTTAAAAATAAATCACACAGGTGTTATCTCTGGGCCAATTAGCACATTAGCTATAAAAAGAGTACGCACAAATGAGCTCTCTCTCCACAAGCTCAAGAGGGGAACAGGGTTTTCACTGTTTGGATCAACCTATTTTCATCTGGTTGTATTAAGCTATTTTTTTTTTTTTTCCCCACCAAACAAAAAGAAAGTGCTTCCTGGACTGTGGTACTACACCTTTTGCTGCTCTTGTTGTTAGTAGTTATGCGACTATTACCACAGAATGAAGTGATGCAGTAAAGTTCTTCAGATTCAGATTCAAGTAACATTCATTGAGCACGGCCCAGAAGCTCTGTAGATGCTCCTATACCCATGACATCATTTTCCTCCTCAAGACATTTAAAGATACCAAAACTCACTGGAACACTGTCTTCAAAAACATGGGAAGTCAGAGAGGCAGCTGAAATCCTAACAATGACAGAATCTAAGTATCTCGAGGTGGTGCAAAGATCACTGGTTCAACAGTGCTGGATCTGGGTGGAATCTCTCTCATCCTGTTTGCTCATTTCTAACTAATGGATTGGTTGGTGTCAAGATCCTGGGCTGCTCTGCTGGGTGTCTCACACTCTGAAGTAGATTACAGCCTTAGCTCTGCACCTGTGTGTCATCTTGAGTCTTAGCCACAGCTTGGAACTCTTCTAAAGCAAGCTGAATAAAGGAGTTGTGAGAGTTGAGGAAATACTCTTTCCTTAAGGGAGTTTTTTTTTTTTTTTTTAACAAAGTGGAAGTACCCCAAAATAAAAATTTTTTTTCGGAAATAGGCAAAAATCGGCCTTGGGTTTCCCCTGTGATCTACATATTGATCATGTGATGTCATTAGGGCCCTGTCCCCTCCCCATGCTGTTATGCTGACAGCCCTTTCCTATTATTAAATAATACTTTTCATCTATGTCTCCCTTTATGTTATATTACATAATCACATTTAATCTTCACATTATCCTAATCTTAGTGATATTCACTTAGAGGCTAAGTGATTTCTAGTTGGTCATAGCTACTGAAAGAGGCAGAATGGGTGCCCAAAATCAGTTCTCTTGATTCTGAGAATAATAGGAGCAGTAGTTAATAACTGACCATGTGCTAGGCATTGTGCTCAGAGCTTCAAATATAACATTACCTTATTTCATCACCACCGTAATTCTACAACTAGATAGTATTACTGTCCTCACTTACAGAACATGTACCATGGGACCACAGAGAGATTACATAGTATGCCCACTAGGGAAGCCCACAGTATGCCCAGTGAACCAGTGAAGTTTCTCAGTCATGTCCAACTCTGCAATCCCATGGAGTGTAGCCTACCAGGCTCCTCCATCCATGCAATTTTCCAGGCAAGAGTACTAGAGTGGGTTGCCATTTCCTTCTCCAGGGGATCTTCCTGACCTAGGGATCAAACCCAGGTCTCCTGCGTTGCAGGCAGTCACTTTAACGTCTGAGCTACTAGGGAAGCCCTGGTATAGTATGCCCAAGGTCCCACGATTATCAAGACGTACAATTCAGATTCTAATTCAGGCAGTTTGCTTTATGACATGCTCTTTCAACATCTATGCTAAACAGCCTTCTTCCTAAGATAGTATAGCTGCTTCCACCAAGAGTTTTCATAATTCCCATCTATAATGTAGGCAAAATTTGTGCAAGAAGGAGAGTCCAAGGTTGCCTAATACAGCTCTGCACTGGAGCTCCAAGTCCTGTGTAACATAGGGCATCCTGCTCTGGGACAGCAGACTGATACTTTGAAGGCATGGCCTGTAGGGAATCACTGTCATCACTGTGCCCAAGCTCAGCGTATGATCCACAGATGATGCATAGTAACCGTGTGCTGAGCAGAACTCAACAGAAACTACCAAGTCTTCAGAGACAAACTGAAAGGCTGACTTAGGGTTACAGTTGCTTAAATTTTTGGCTGTACTCGCTCTTTGCTGTTGTGTGGGCTTTTCTCTAGTTCCAGCGAGCAGGGGCTACTCTCCATTGCAGTGCATGGGCTTCTCACTGTGGTGGTCTCTGCTGCAGAGCGTGGGCTCTAGACAACAGGCACAACAGCCGTGGTACACAGGCTTAATTGCTTCATGGTGTGTGGGATCTTCCCAAACCAGGGGTCGAAGCATGTTTCCTGCATTGGCAGGCAGATTCTTTACCACTGAGACACCAGGGAAGCCCCTATAGCTGTGCTTTAAAATTAACAGACAAAAGCCAGAAATCAAAAGGATAAATTCTGACTCTCAAATATCAGTGAAGCAGGTATAATATGCACCAATCACATGCAGCCTGCAGACAAATTTTGTTTGGCTACTTATTGCTTTTAAATTTCCACCCAACAGCTAGTATTTGAAAACTAAGAGATTTCATTCAAAAGTCCCAATTTTCAAATTCTCTAGAAAAACTACAAGATATGTCACTAGACAGGGCATCTGCTCTCTAGTTCACCAATTTCCATGGGACCAGATTTATCCATTTATTTTCTTCCGTGGCCCCTACCCGATTCTGAGTCTGTAAACTATGAGCTAGATAAGAGTGTAAAGAAGATTTGGAAGCACATTAGAGCCTTCTAAGATTCTTAAATCACCATTTCGATATACCAAATAGACTACTCAGCCAGCCTTTCTGTAAAGTACATTAACATTTTTAGTCATTTAGTGACTGAGATTTCCTCTTTACTGCAGATAAACCAACAGCTTGCTCTCAACACGGCTTAGTTGTCTCCAAACTTAGAATGTCTCCAGCATTACAGCACTATCATAAAAATTACAAACTGGGCCAGCGTCCTTTCTTTGGCTCCAGGTCAAATGGCCTGTGCTGTTGTTGTGGAGTCCTCTGCACAGTTTGGGCAAAGAGTGAACTATATCTCACCCACGTGTTTTAAGGAAGAAAGGCTGTTTCTGGCGGAAACTGAATCTCTTTTAATGCCATCCTAACCTACTTATAGGGCTTCCCTGGTGGCTCAGAGGGTAAAGCATCTGCCTGCAATGTAGGAGACCCGGTTTCGATCCCTGGGTCGGGAAGGTCCCCTGGAGAAGGAAATGGCAACCCACTCCTGTATTCTTGCCTGGAGAATCCCATGGACAGAGGAGCCTGGCGAGCTACAGTCCACGGGGTAGCAAAGAGTTGGACACGACTGAGCGACTTCACTTTTTTTCAGTCTGCTTATAATTGTCACATGTGTCGTAGGCAAAATGTTGACACTGGCATTCATTGACCCCTTTTGGGTGGGTAGGATTTTCTTTCCCCCCAATTCTGTGGTCTCTGCAGTTGTGCTACTATTTAGGTAGCCTGGAGCCCAGGAGAGCAGCAGCTAGGGAGGCAACTATGCTTTTGAGAAAGTCTTAAACATGTCTATTTGATCCAAATATAGTTACAGACAAACTACACCAGTATGAAAAGAGATTTCCCTTACCGAGTTTTGAATTTTATAATAAGAATATTTCCTCAATTAGTCAGTGAACTGCTACTGAATTCTGTGCCTTAAATAAAGAATCTATAGACACTGAAGGACTTTCTTATGTTTAGGGCCCAAACAAAAACCCAAAAAACATTTAAGGAGCAAAAATGATAGCTAAAATTACACATTCAGTATCATTTTATATTAAAATCCACAGGACTTCAAATAGTGACTTTCTTCTTCTTAAGGTTAACAGAATCCTTTCTGAATTTTTTTGTTTTACTATTATATATAATGATAGGAAATATGCAGTTTCTTTCACTATTAAAAAAAAATCCTGCTTGTTAGAAAGTCTGCAGTCAACTCAGCTTTATTGCTTTGAATAGGCAGTTTGCACACAGAACAGTAAAACTGTTTAATTAGAGAACATAATAGGCTTAGTAGATGTTGCAATCAGAACACTTTAGGTAAATGGTTTTAAAAGGACATTTTGTCAATTTAGAAATACTCTTTGGAAAATCAAATTCAGTTACTGAATTTATGCAGGCTCTCACTGTGGGAATGCTTGGACCTATTTTTCTCTGGCAGAAACACAAGACTAAGTTTAGAATAAACCAACTTCTATTCAGTCCCCTCTGGATGAGGACATAAAGATGCTTCCTGCATCAAGGAATTTATACTCCAGCAGGAAAACAAAAAGTGACAAATGAAATACATGCTCAGTGGTATAGAGTTCAAGGAACTGCTTGCTAATTCACGAAGCGTGTAGGAGACTGTGCTCGGTGTCCTATGTCATTTCTCTGCAAATAAACAATGCCACCTTCACAAGGGCAAATGTTTTTTAAGGCTGATGAAAGATAAGACTGTAGCTCGAAGGAAAAAAAAGTGTTACAATTTAAAAATGTTCTTTAATGCAACCGATCTGCCAGAAGACAGGCAAACAGTCACTGTTTTAAATGTGCATGTTTATTTGCTAACAACTAAGTTGGATGATGCACTTGATTATTTTAATACATTATAAGTTATGATTTAACTCTGCTTAGTGTTCCAACTCTAAGCTTCAAAAAAGAAAAAAAAAACGAGAGAGAAAAATCAAAGTAGGAATCTACCCCTTAATGCATCTTTCTGGCCATATGGCTGGTAAATGTTCCAGCCCTAAACACTTAGGTTTATCTGGTCTAAATTTAGCAGTCCTTATTCATTCCAGTCCAGCACCTTGATTCTAATGATTGTAGGTCTCTTACCTAAAATGTTTGTATTTGTCATCTACGCTGTTGTAAATTTATTTGAGACAAGTCTTAGTGTGGTCATTATCATTCTTAAATAACAAGACCATTTTCCATAAGGAAGCTACTTTGCTGACAGTGGCAAAGAAAATGTTAACAGTCATGCCACCACAATCCACCATTTGCAATATACATGGGCAGAAAAAAACAACCCTTGGTCTGTCTCAGCGCGGCATCTGCGTGAACTGCCTCGGCTCGCCCATGGCTCTCTCAGCCCCCAGGTGCACTGAGCCACATCTATCAAAATATTTACCCCCAAATTAGCTTTGTAATAAGAGTGGAATGTCCTTTTTGATGATTTCCTTTGAAAAAAACATGTGTATCTAACTGGCAACTATAAACTTTTGGAAACTGTAGATCACAGGAATCCACTTACTTAAAACCGAAAACAACTCCATGGTGGTTACAGTTGATGCATTCGACTTAGCGACTGAACAATACCGAATAACTATATAAATGCATAATGCAAGCAACAGACTTTACACTTACACCCTGGACTATGGCTCTGACCTCCAGCTGACTGTTCCTCAACTCCAACCCCAGCCTGCTTCTCTCGGGGAGCTGAATACTTGTGGACAGTTAGTAAGGAGGTAGCATCAGGTATGAACCTCCAGCATCAATAACATACGAACATTAGGCTGGTGAAATCTATAGCAGTTTTCGAACAGGTTAAAACAAACATCAGCTTCTGGGATGGCAATTTATATTTTGAAATGAAAAAAGTACATTCACAAGAAGGGGGGGGGGACCCTCCTGACTGAAGCAAAAGTGTGCCAAAATCCATGTTCCTTTTAAATATTCAACACTCATTGCTGAGGAAATATACTACCATATACTACCATACTGTCCACAGGGTCGCTGAATAATCAGCAACCAAAACAACGGTTCAGGAACTTTGCTGGTGGTCCAGTAGTTAAGATTCCACTTCCCAATACAGAGGACCTGGGGTTGATCCCTGGTAGGGGAAGATTCCACATGCCTGGGAGCAACTCAGTCTGTGTGCCACAACTACTGAGCCCACATGCTGCAATTACTGAAGCTCATGTGGCTAGAGCCTGAGCTCTGCAAAGGAGAAGCCACCGCACTTTGAGTCCCCCCTACAGTGAAGGGCGAGGGAAGAGGTCAGTTCCCACATTCATGAGCGCATGAGCCTTCGCTCTCACGCTGCTCCCCGGTCCTGGCCTCAGCATCCCTTGCCTGCACTGGCTCCAGCCTTCTGCCCTCAAGTCCTGTGTGCCTCCCTCAGTGTCCTATACTCACAGAAGGAACTAGAAGGATGGCAAGTAAACTTGAGACCAGGACTACGACACAACATTCATGAAGTCTCAAGGGCCCCAAAGATTGCTCAGTATGCATGTAGGAATGTGGCACTCATTCCTCACAAGAGGGGAGAATTCCCTTCGTTCTTTTTTTTTTTTTATCACTAAGATAAAGTAAAACACAACAGAATAAAAGATAAAATATTCATGCTTCCTTCCTTCCGTAACAAAAAAATCACCATCATTTAATGGCAACCAATTAAAATCCAGCAAATACTTCCAGGTCTATGTGCACAGCATTGCAAACCTAGACAATTTATTTTTAAAATCTTAAGTATGTTAGTTTTTTGGAACCCCCTCCCACCAAAACATCATATCAAACACACTTAAGAGCTGTATTCAGAACCCAAATTGAAAATGATTTTACGGCCAAAACAGTTATGCAAGAAGTTTTGTAGTTTTGTTTTTTAAGTTATTTGGCCATCAGCTACTCAATTAATTTACAGTTTGCTGACTTCTCAGTAAATCACCACTAAATTTAACATTTTATGAACACGATAAAATATTTGGTTTTGTTTGCTTATTTTTGACACTGTACTTTTTTGTGTTTTGGAGCTAATAGTTTTTCTTTTGAGATTGCTAACATTTTTGAGGTTCTTGAAAAATACAATAGCATTTAGTCATTGTGCCTCTCTTAGCTAATGAATAGAGTGACGGCCTTGACCGGAACAGCTAGGGAGAGGCCATCTGAGGAGCAGATGCCTTCTTCTGGAACTGGCAGAAAAGATACAGGCTGGGCGTAGAGGAGGGGGCCCAGAGGGAGGAAGAGTGGCTAAGATAGCTCATGTCACAAAGGTGCAAACTCAGCAAACAGGAGACAGGATGGCTGACACTCAGTGTCATTCAACAGTCACTCAGTGTACTTCCCACAGGAGACACAGACGCAGGGCTTCCCTGGTGGCTCAGCGGTAAGGAATTCGCCTGCAATGCAGGACACAAGGGTTCAAACCCTGGTTCAGGAAGATCCCATGTGCCACGGAACAGCTAAGACTGTGCGCCACGACTACTGAGCTTGCACCCTACAGCCTGGGAGCCACAAATGCTGAAGCCTGCGCTGCCCTAGAGGCCGAGCTCTGCAACAGGGGAAGCCACCACAGTGGGAAGCCTGCACACTGCAAACCAGAGAAAAGCCTGCTCAGCAGCGAAGACCTGCACAGAGGAAAAAAATCAAAAATAAATAGTTATTAAAAGACAGAGAGAGACATGGATGCAGAAAGCACTTTCCTGTCCCTCAAGATCTTTATAACCTTGAGGTTAGGGGATATAGGTAGGGGATACAGCACTTTAATACAGGATGTAAGGCAAAGCATGAAAACTGCTGTAAGCAAGACCTCAAGTACCGTATACTTTTTTCCCAGTAGTCATGTAACGGCGGATGTGAGAGTTGGACCATAAAGAAGGCTGAGCGCCGAAGAATTGATGCTTTTGAACTATGGTGCTGGAGAAGAATCTTGAGAGTCCCTGGGACAGCAAGGAGATCAAACCAGTCAATCCTAATGGAAATCAATCCTCAACATTCATTGGAAGGACTGATGCTGAAGCTGAAGTTCCAATACTTTGGCCACTTGATGTGAACAGCTGACTTACTGGAAAACACCCTGAAGCTGGGAAAGATTGAAGGCAGGAGGAGAAGAGGACGACAGAGGATGAGATGGCTGGATGGCATCATCAACTCAATGGACATGAGTATGAACAAACTCTGGGAGATAATGAAGGACAGGGAGCCTGGTGTATTGCAGTCCATGGGGTCGTGAAGAGTTGGACGTGACAGCAACCAAATAACAACAAGTGCCGTGAAACCACAGAGGAGGGGGCTATCACGAGAGCCACCAAATGGCATGACTCCAGGGGGTGCCATTTACAGTGCCATCTATGTGAATGGGGCCCCCACAGGTGTGTGGTGCTGCAGTCCTGGCTGCGGGAATAACAAAAGGCTTTCCAGAAGAGATGACATTTGGGCAGGTCTGTGAGAGATGTTTCACAGGCTCTTCCATTTACTGGCAGAGTCACTTCTATGGGCTTCCATTTGCTCATCTGGAATAGAGATAATAACACTGACTTTTTGGGGTCATTCGGAGGAAATGAAAAGATATATGTGCAGTATACATGTGCCAAATACATCCTTCCTTCCATTTTTCTTTCCTTCTTTCTTTATTCAGATGCTTGCTGAGTTTCTACCATGTGTCAGATACTCTATCAGGCGCTGTATATACAGTGAGGAACAATACATGCATGTTTGCCTTCAATGAAACTTACAATAAAATGGGACTACAATTACGAATTAGTTTACAGATAGGAAGACATGAGGAAGGTAGGCCACATGGTGGGCCATGTAGAAGAATCAGTGAAAGCAAAAGCAAAGCAAGTTGTGTCCAGAAAACAATCAGGCACCCAGTTTTTCAGGAGTAAGGAAGAGGGTTCTAGGGTGTTAAGTTCCTTTGTTAGTGGTTAAGACTAACAGAGCTGGAAAATGACTCAGCAGCAGCAAGTCAGGGAGTAGACCAAAGTGGCAAATAGGTTTTATTTCCTACCTTAGTTCTCACTGGTTAGTAATGGCTTCCTGGAAGGCTGTGCTGAGAAGGTACTCATGACTGTTGGTTGAGGTCCACCATGGGCACTGCAGGGGCTGGGGATGGGTTAGGCGTTCTTGCCTAAATGAAACTGCGCAGCCTGTCTCTGTAAAAAGTCATGTCTGGAAGAATCTGTGTGACTTCTTTAGCAAAGATCTAGAGCATTAAAGCAGGACAGGAGACCCAAAGCGGGTGGAGACCTCTGGCTGGCTGATAGCACAGCAGAAGGCGAAGAGATCAAAGGAATACAGGGTGGCGAAGACTACTTTAATGAACTGGCTTAGTGCGGAATTCACGTTGGGATGAGTCATCAAAATGGAGCCAATGGATTAGAAAAAGTGAAAGAGGCTGGGTTTTGGAGACAGTGAGTCCTCTGGTTAAATACTAGGTCTTCCAATAAAATTAGCTTCTTATGCCACTTAATCTTTCTGAACCTTAGTTTCTCATTAAAAAAATGTAGATATTAAAACTTACCTCACATGGTTGTGGGAATGACTAAAACACATTGTATAGGACCTAGAACACACGGGACGCTCTATAAATTGTACGTCCTTTCCTCTTTTCCTGAAGTGACTGGAGATTGATACATAGAAAATTTTGTAGGTCTAGAGAAGAAGGCAGTGGCACCCCACTCCAGTACTCTTGCCTGGAAAATCCCACAGACGGAGGAGCCTGGTGGACTGCAGTCCAGGGGGTCGCGAAGAGTCAGACACGACTGAGCGACTTCATTTTCACTTTTCACTTTAATGCATTGGAGGAGATGGCAACCCACTCCCGTGTTCTTGCCTGGGGAATCCCAGGGACGGGGGAGCCTGGTGGGCTGCTGTCTACGGGGTCGCACAGAGTCGGACATGACTGAAGCAACTTAGCAGCAGCAGCAACAGAGAAAAAAAGTTAAAGATTAGAGAATTTGGAGGGTAAATATCCAGGGTGGTGTGAGTGTATGTGTGTGTGCTCAGTCGTGTCTGACTCTCTGCGACCCCATGGACTGCAACCCGCCAGGCTCCTCTGTCCATGGGATTTTCCAGGCAAGAATACTGGAGTGGGTTGTCATTTTCTCCTCCAGGGAATCTTCCTGACCCAGGGATCAAACATGAGTCCTTTGTCTCATGCATTGAAAGGTGGGTTCTTCACCACTAGTACCACGTGGAAAGTGAAAGTGAAAGTCACTCAGCTGAGTCTGACTTTTTGTGACCCCATGGGCAATACATGGAATTCTCTAGGCCAGAATACTGGAATGGGTAGCCTTTCCCTTCTCCAGGAGATCTTCCCAACCCAGGGATCAAACCAGAGTCTCCTGCACTGCAGATAGACTATTTACCAACTGAGCTATCAGGAATACCACCTGGGTCTGGCAACAAAAGAAAAGAGACCAGGGTTTAGGAAGTCAGGGAGTGGTGAGACGGAGCTAATACACTGGCTGGCTGGTCATGGGCATGGTCTTACATGCTAGATCCCATGGGAAGATATGGGGAGGAATACAGAGTGGTTTATCTCTGGGGGAGTCCACTGTTAACACAAAGGATGATTGTTTTCACCCAAAGTTATAATGTACAATGTTAAGTATGCCCAAGAATTTGGGTACCAATGACATGAGAGTCAGGGAACAGGGAGCAGGGTGGGAGAGAAATTGGGGACAGTTTCACAGAAGCTTCAATGAGAGCTGCATCAAAGGACATCACATTTTTTCTAAATGGGGTGAGAGATATTATTATTTGAAGAAGGAAGCATATGTAAAAGGGAACAGAGGTGTGACAAGTCCTATCCAGCTTAGATGCTCAAATCATATAGGATAAAGAAATGGGGAAGAAGGGGAAAAAATAAATGAGTTAGGTGCTCAAGCCACCAGGGATAACTTATCATTCTATTATTATTTTAACTAATTAATAAATTTATTTTGCCTGCCCCAGGTCTTAGCAGCAGCCCTCCAACTCTCTGTTGCCCGAGGATGCAGTAGTTGCAGCGAGTGGGCTTCGTTGCTGGGAGGCAGATGAGATCTTGGTTCTTTGACCAAGGATTGAACCTGAGTCCCCTACATTGCAGGGCAGATTCTTAATCACTGGACCACCAGGGAAGTCCCTTATTTGTACTGTCTTCAGATTGGCCAAAGAAATTTCAAGAGCAACCAAGCACAAGCAGATTTTTATCATTAGAATTCTAACCTTAGTTGGCAAAACTAAAGCTGCATTTATCCTACCTAGAAATCAATCTAATGAGGCAAATAAATACGCATAGAACTGGAAAAGTCATGGCCCCTGAAACATGTGCCCAGTGGAAACGTGGTAGGTGACATCCAGTTAACTGAGAGAAGAAGAGCTTGCCTCACAACTCAGAAAGCACTGATTTTTAAAAGCTAGTCTTGTCTTTAAAACAAAGTGAAGTGAACTAAAAAATAAAATCACTAAGTTGACAGGAACTAAAATGAAATTAATACAAATTTACTTTGGAACTCTCTCAGTTTTAGTAAGTTATAACATTTTTTTTGGTTTCATTTTCATTATATTTGTTTTGAAATCTCGAGCGCTCAAAGCTTTCCTTTGTACTGAGGGTCTCTCACCTGCCAAACGGTTTGGGTTATGTCCTGCCTGGAGACCAGGGGTGAGCAGGGAGGAACGTAGAGTAGATACGCCTTTTTGGAACACAGTTTGAGAGGGCCTGGTCTTACGAGCCCAGGAAGTCCTCTGAGAATGACATCATCATTTCGGTGACTCATCTGTGGTACAATCTATCTCGCAAAAGGAGAGGAACCTGAACGCAGCACGAGTTATGCTGAACAGGGCACAAGAGGCCGTGGGGAGGGCTTGCCTGAGAAAACCTGGGCATCTGCCCTCTCCAGGTCCCACTGGAGGACCCGCAGGCCATCAAGAAATGACCACCTTCATGAGATCTCAGGTTCTAACACTTGAAACACAGCACTTCAATTTCACAGGTACAGAAACTCAGTCATACGGGCACCAGCTGACCCCAAACCACAGTCTGAGTCAGAAACAGGGCCAGAATTCAGAAGCTGGTCTCCAACATCACACCATGTCCTAGCCCACTCTACTAAACTGAAAGACACACTTGAGAGGATAAACTGATGAATCACAATCACACTGTGGATTAAATAAAGAATTAAATAAAAACCAGTTGCAACCTCAAATATGTCCATAAACTCTAAGTTGGAAAGGTAGTTTTAAAATACATTTTCCAACTCTTTTGAACTAAAATCAAATTTAGGACGCTGTAGCAAGGCAGTTCAAACAAAAGCTAATTTTGTTTAATGAACTAACCAGGAAGGCATTGTGAAAGTATTGTGCAACTAAATGCTTAGCTAATTACTGTGAGATCAAATAACTGTTACCATAGTTACTGCACACTGTTTTCCATAATAACTTTTATCACTTCAATAAATCTTTGTGACGCAACAAATATAAAAAGTTTACTGTAACATGACTATAATGTTTTGGAAGGCACCACTGATGACTGACCTACCAAAATTACCTTCCCATATTTGTCAGTGAACAAGGGCTGATACTGTGTCTAGTTGACTCAAGATCAAAATGTTTCACTGGCTTCTTTAACAGGCTGTCATTCCTCAAAAGCTGACTTTACCTGGTCCAGTCATTCAACAGAAGGAAAAAAAAAAAAAAATCAAAGGGCCCTTAGAGCATTACCTCTTGTTTCTGAATGAGGATAAAAATAACAGCAAGCATTAATGAAGCCCTAATTGTCAGGTTCCATGCCAGGCAGTTGACATACATCATCATCCAATTCTTCCTACCTGCTGTGGGACAAGGATCTGGCCCAGAGTCATTCAGCTCCGCCTTGGGAGAGGTTTCAACCCAGGTCTCTCTTGCTCTAGGTGAAAAGTCTGTTTTCTTTTGGCCATACCATACAGTTCTATATTTATATTAAAAAGGTGATTTCCGTAACTGTTTTCTTGCTGTGTGTATTGCTAAAGTTACACCGAAAGTGCCACAGGAGACTCCCTGACACAGCGCCTGGCTGGTCTGTTTGCTGAAAATGTCACTTCGTTGGATGTCACTGGAAAATGTAAATTCTTTCCCTGGCTATACCAGAGTTGAGACTTGGTTATAATTACTATTCCCAGCAAACCCTCCACCCCCGCCTGCTCCCCACATGCAGGGCTTAGTCATTTTGTCACTTTCACTCTTTCCTGTATCCTACCCTTTTCGAGAGCTAAATGCTGAGATTCTTGAATAAGTGAAGCAACAAACATGATCTAATAAGTTAAGACTGACAGTAAATTTATTAGTACAATGAGTACGATAAGATAAAGGCAGCTACAGGCTCAAAGTTCAGTCCTGTCCCTGTGAGCCTGCGTTGCCTTGGGCAAGTCCCTGAGTAACTCTCGGGTTTTCCCATCTGGAAAATGGGGTAGTAATCCCCACTGAGTAACTCATAGGGATATCATACAGATCATTTAATGTGCTTGAATTCCCTGAAGATGCAAAATGCTAAGTACCATAATCATTATCAAAGTGAAATGTAAAACATAGGATTACAGAGTATTAAAAAGCAGGACTGAACTGATGAACCTATTTTAGGGCACCAATGGAGACGCAGAAGGAGAGAACAGACTTGTGGACAGTGTGGAAGGGAGAGGGTGGGACGAATCAAGAGTGGAAACATACATACTACCTTATGTCAAACAGCCAGCGTGAACTTGCCATGTGACATAGGGAGCTCAAGCCAGCGCCCTGTGACAACCTACACAGGTGGGAGATGGGAGGGAGGCTCCATAGGGAGGGGACATTTGTATACCTGTGGCTGATTCATGTTGGTGTATGGCAGAAACCCGCACAATATTGTAAAGCAAATATCTTGCAATTAAAAAAAAAAAAAAAAAAAGCAGGACCAAAAGCCACAATCAGAAGGGTATCCTACTGCAATAAAATAAAGCATTTTTATATGTTCTGCAGAACCCCGATGCAGGAACTCCAGGGTTCCCACCTATGAAACCTGATTCATACCTATTCAGCACTATTCCAAAGGTCTCAGTGTTAAGAGGCCAAAGCCATTTCATCGTTGGTTTCAAAGATGAACAGGTAGGATTCATGTCATGGGCTGAATCAGCCTAGCCTGACTCAGCGGCTGTAATCTCCCTCCTATTAGAGATAGCCAAAGGCTGACACCTCTGTCTTTTGCCCACCCTCTCCCCCTACCATCCCAGGGAATTTAAGTTGGAAACTTGTCCTTGACTTTACGCTCTCTATCTCCTCCATCCAGCCGGTTACTGCTACCTCCAAATCTTTCCCAGATTCTTTCTCTTTGCCCATCCTGATAGAGCCTTAGATGAGACCCTTCTCACTTACCCCAATGACTGCAACAGTCTTAGATCAGCTTCCTGCTTCAGTTCCCGTCCTCCCCCTTAAATAGACTGGTCATCATTCGACCCCTGCACATAACATAATGCTGGCCAGGACTTGCTTTTGTTTAAAACAGTTCAGTGCAGGCCATTGCTTTCAGGATAAAATTCAGATTCTTTTGCAAGTGATAAAGGAATTTTTCTACACTGTCTCCAACTTCATTTTTTTTTTTAAACCTCTCTCCTTATCATCCTCCAGTCTCTCTCTCGTCTCTCTCTCTCTCTTTGCTCACCACTACTATAATATCTACTACACTATATTGATATTCTTGTTACTTGTAAAGATGCCAGTCGTGAAGAACCCCAAGGGCAGTGACTGGCCTTTATTTCAACCTGCCATAAACCACATACGTACCCAATAAATGTTAAGTGAATGAATGAATGAATGAATGAATACATGCACAGAGGCTTCCAGAAGACACGGTAACCAGTTATGTCTTTTTTTTGTTGTTACACTCTCAGCTTGGTAAAGGGCTCTTGAGCAATTAATTTGATGGATGTTTTTAAATACAGTTGATGATAATGATAACTGGTGCAGAGTGTCTTGTTATTAAGACTCAAGTGAACCAAGTCATACTTTGTAATGCAGACCTCAACCATGCAAGTTTGCCCTTTAAGCGTTTAAATTTGGTCAGATTCCATGAACTACTGCCAAGAAACAAACACTTGAAACCTAATACAAGAGCCTTAATGATTCTGTAGAAAGCTGTGATCACAGAATGTTCACACCTATCAGAACCCCTGCTGTAAAGAAAAATTCTGCATCAAAGTTATGACAGGGACAGGAAATAAATCAAACAGTGAGTGGCATACAGAGGAGTGCCATTTTAAAGGGGTATGGTTTTGTCTGCTCCCCAGATACAGGAAAAAAGGTGAAGGAAAAACAGTATTTTACTTCCCTGCTCGGGCATGCTTTGGGACACAGAAAACCCAAATCAGTCCTATAGAAACCAGCTTCTTTTACTCAAAGTAGGAGCACCAAATCTGCCGTAAATCATCTTGGAGAATGAGCAAAGACAACTGTGCACAAGAAGCTTGTATTTTGTGGAAATAAAAAACAGAATTATGAAGCTTAAAAATACATAAAAATAAGACATGATCTCTACCCCGATATCTGCCAATTTTAAAAAAGTCTTTGAAACTGGTAAAATGTGAGCAATTTAAATGTCCACCAGTCATCCAGGAATAACATCATCTATTGAGTTAACTTCAGTTATAGTTCACGCAGTGGTCATCCAAGAGAACCATCTCTTATTTTAGCTTCCTACTTTTCGACACTCTTCCTCCTCCTGGATCTCAATTTTCATCTTCTAAGCTTAAGACAACTCCTGTGATTACTCATTAGTTTTGATCTGCAGGCTCTGGCACTGCTGGCCACATCATTCTTCCTGAAACTACTTCCTCCCTTGGCTCCTGCGCTGCTATGGAACCCTGCATCTCCTCCATCTCAGACCATTCCTCCTGATGACCTTTCTTCCTCTTTTTAGCCAATGGATGTGTGTCCATCTCAGTCCTCAGTGTTGTTCCTGCTAAAACACCAACATTATATCTGGATATGCAACTTCCAAATAATTCACTTTTAGCCTTAATCTGTTTTCCCAGTTCCAGGTCTGTACCCTCAACAACCTAAGGGATATTTCAATTGCTCATCTCACCACTACATCAAAGAAAACATGTTTGAAACTGTTCCTTCGTAGCCCAAACAGTTCTTTTTGCATTTTTTGGAAATGGACTGACATTCTCTATTGTACTCATGCTAAAGCCTTGAGGTGATTTTTTTAACCTCATACTCCTTCTAACAACCAGTGCAAGCTGCAGTGCCTAATTTCCAGTGTCCTCTGCCATGTCTTCTAGCAACCCTTAACTTACATTTCTAATCTTACCAACCAAAATATACTATTCAAAGATATTTAACTGTTTTAACACAAAACTGTCTCCAGTTTCTTTTCTCCAAAATGCCACCAGGTTGAACATTTAAAAATATTAATTCAATTAGGCCCTCCTCCACTCAAAAGTTCTTCTGTAGTTCAATATCACCTTTGTAACATGAAAGTATTGATTTCTTAGCCTAGCTTTCACCTACCCTGGGAGTT
Source organism: Capricornis sumatraensis (assembly GCF_032405125.1). Taxonomy (NCBI): domain Eukaryota; kingdom Metazoa; phylum Chordata; class Mammalia; order Artiodactyla; family Bovidae; genus Capricornis; species Capricornis sumatraensis. The sequence goes on from NC_091079.1 coordinate 34,215,320, forward strand.
TGGTCCTGAACTTCTGGTCTAATTTCTCATAATCTTCCATTATAAAACCATAAGGATGAAAGCCTCTACATAGATCTATTCTCATTAAAGAAAAGCAATGAAAAGAACATATGCTTAGGAAAGGAACCTTGTCCTGCTTCTATGTCTGTTCTTCAAAGAAAATATTCAGTGTCTTTTATTTATGAATCTGAGTTTTTAATCTTATGATATCCCCAGAGACATTTCTCCTCATCCTTCTGAATAAATATCAGAATATAATTCCAAGGTCTGTTTCCTTGCCCTCAACTCCCTTTACCCCTGCTAAGACTCAGTAGGAAAGAAAAAAAAAAAAAACTACTTTAGTTCTTTTTCTTTTTTCTCCTTCTAATTTTAAACTTCTAGCACTTTCTTTTTGTGTGTATCCCCAACTATGGACCTGAAATTCTCAAGGATGCCCATAAATTGTTCAGAAACCAAGTGTAAGGAAAATGATCAGTTAGAGAGAGTTTTCTTTTTATGTTCTTCCCAACTATATAAAAAGACCCAGCGATATATCAGAAAAACAAAATCTTAATAAAGGGATCATTTGTATCTCCATATAGTTCTATTAAGTATATATCAATACTTTGGCCACCTGATGCGAAGAACTGACTCACTGGAAAAGACCTTGATGCTGGGAAAGATTGAAGGCAGGAGGAGAAGGGGATGACAGAGGATGAGATGGTTGTATGGCATCACCAACTCGATGGACATTAAGTCTGAGCAAGCTCCAGGAGTTGGTGATGGACAGGGAAGCCTGGCGTGCTACAGTCCATGGGGTTGCAAAGAGTTGGACACGACTGAGCGACTGAACTGAACTGATAGTTCTATGAACTCTCTTCCCATGGATAACAAACACAGATGATACTGTTTGTCCTTATCATCATGTATTGCTTTCATTATTTAAGACACTTCACTGAAGAGCAAAGACTGTACAGAAGATAGATGGATAAAATTCTACAATGAACAGAAAAATGAAGAGAAACTTCAATGACAACAATTGCAGCAGGCCACTGGGCTCTGACTCAGACTTTCTGGGACTAAGTTCCATTCTTCCTTTCAGGGCAAACTCAAGGGAGAAACTGGAAGTCCTGATTTTGCGGCAGCCATCATGGTCCTTGTCCAGGACTGTGAACCTGTTCTTTGACCAGCATCCAGGATACCAATTATGGGCCAGATACTTCAAAACCAGAGATAAAGTATAGCTCCTGTCTTCAAAAAGCCATCTAACTGGGGGTATCAGACTATCAGAATGCTACATGGTAGGCAGATGGAGGCTGTCATGTATCAAGGATATCTTTAGTGAATAGGCCACCCTGGTGGTAAAGAATCTGCCTGCAATGAGACAGCCAGGTTCAATCCCTGGGTTGGGAAGATCCCCTGGAGAAGGAAATGGCAACCCACTCCAGGATTCATGCCTAGAGAATTCCATGGGCAGAGGAGCTTGGCCAGCTATAGTCCATGGGGTTGCAAAGAGTCAAACATGACTGAGCGACTAACACTCCAGTGAGTAAAAGTTGTTAAGCACTGGTTTAGGCACTGAACCAGGGGACACAGCAATGAGTAAAGCATTATACTCTAGAGCCAATATCTGAGAGGGATCCTTGAGTGAATCTAGGATTGGGTTTGGTCTAGGAAAGATGAGACCTCTTACAGCATTCTAGAACATAAACATGGTAGACCTAAAACCTAACAGTAAATCAAACAAGAAGCTAAGAAGTAATTTTTTAGTTTCCTTATATGATCATCTATTCCATGATCCAACAGGGATTACTGGGCACTCCAATGTCTAAGAGAAAAGACCCCCCAAAACATTATAGGACCAAGTGGACATTCCTGTACAGACCCTTTTTGCAACCCAATGGACTGTAGCCTACCAGGCTCCTCTGTACATGGGGGTTCTCCAGGCAAGAATACTGGAGTGGGTTGCCATGCCCTCCTCCAGGGGATCTTCCCAACCCAGGGATCAAACCCAGGTCTTTCACATTGCTGGTAGATTCTCTACCATCTGAGCCACCTGGGAAGCTTGGCAAACTGCAACTAAGGTAATTTATATTTGGCCATGTTGAATTTTGAAACCCAAGTCTAGACTTTTTGAAAATGGATGCCACTTCATAGCTTATTGCCCTTTCTCTGCTCACTTAGTCTTAACACTTGCTGATTTAATATAGTACGATGGACTGAATAATATTTTCAAATAAGCTTTACTAGCTGTAGATATCATTCCTCCAGTTACCTCATTATAAAGTCTCCACCCCATGGAGAGAAAGGAGGTTGGTTGTGTGTGTAAAGGAAATTGCTAAGGCTGACTATCATAAACATACAGCTCTAGTTCCAGAGAATAACAAACATGTACTCATCCTCAGCCCTTTTCGGAGAGGCAAGGAAATGACCATAACCACTACCGTGGTCTCAAAATTACTACTTGTCTTTATATAATGCCTGAAACTTTTCAAAGTTCTTTCAAAATCACTATTTTATTTGACTTTTACATCAAAGCTACAAAGTAAATAGGGTGTGCGCTATCATTTCAGAGATGAAGAAATGGACACAGAACGGGTCCCACCTAAAGTTAGACAGCTTACCAGAGAGTTTAGGAAAACAACCGATCCTCGGTCTAAGACTCATCTCATTACACCAGACTGTGGAGCTATGAGCATGGAGTCCTCAAGTTTCTAAGTGCCTGGCACAGACTGGCACTTGGTAAGCCCTGGCTGTCTTATTTATCTCTGTTATCATTATCCCTGGGTCTAAAGCTGCATTTGGTGAAGGAAGGAATAAACAATGGATGGATGGGAACTTTCCTGACAGTCCAGTGGTTAAGACTCCACACTTCCACTGTAGGGGACATGAATCCAACCCCTGGTCAGGGAACTAAAATTCTGTATGCTATGTTGCACGGCCAAAAATTCAAACAAACAAAACATGGATGGATAAATAATAATAAATAGATGGAGGAGGAGTGGCCAAACTAAATGAAGGTTTAACTTATACTCAGCTACATAGGCAGCAGCTTTCATAAAGTTACATAAAATTGATTTCACAAATGCTTTTCCAAAGCTTCTAAATTGCTTTTTTAAAACTTCCTGACCTGATTAGCTTTAAACCAAAGTAGACAGTTTTCTCTGACCTATTTCAAAGCTAATCTTTAAATCCCTTGGTTACAAAATTGTAAGGATTAAATAAATATTTGCTCTGTGAAAACGCATAATGGGTAAGGCAAGAAAAAATCCACAAGTCAGAGTAAACTGACTAAATTTCCAGAATTCAAGATAAAAACAAAGGAGTTCAGTGTAATGAATCTTCAACAAGAGTTTAGGTGCCATTATTTCAAAAGTTACTAAAGTCATAAACCCAATTGCGTGAAGAGTTCAGCAGCCAAACTGAAAAAGTGAAAAGTAGATGCTTTCAGAAACAAAGAAGGCTTTATGATGTTGGATATAGACTACACTTGAGCACCTAATGCCATTTTCAGATAGATACCCGGAAGAGAAGCATTTCCAATCTTATGAACTGGGTCACCCTTGCACGCCCTCCCCAGATAACAAAGCAGAGCCTACACTTGCTCCACACAGTATCCAGTGCAATGATGACTGTCAATAAATGTCAAACAAATTGGGATAGCTACACAAAAAATCACAGGTAAGAACCTAATTCTGCGATGACCATGGAGTGCTTGTTGTTGTTTAGTTGCTAAGTTGTGTCCGACTCTTTTGCAACCCCGTGGACCTACAGCCTGCCAGGCCCCTCTGTCCATGGGATTTCCCAGGCAAGAATACTCGAGTGGTTGCCATTTCCTTCTTCAGGGATATTCCCAACCCAGGGATCAAACCCAGGTTTCTTTATGTCTCCTGCATTGGCAGGCTGGTTCTTTACCACTAGCACCACCTGGGGAGCCCTAGCATGTAACATATTTTATATACATTTATACATATTATGTGGGCTTCCCTAGTGGCTCAGATGGTAAAGAACCTGCTTGCAATGTGGGAAGACCCAGGTTCAATCCCTGGATCGGGAAGATCTCCTGGAGAAGGGAATAGCAACCCACTACAGTAAACTTGCCTGGAGAATTCCACGGACAGAGGAGCCTGGCGAGCAGCAATCCATGTGGTTGCAAATAGTCAGATATGACTGAGCGACTAACGTAACAACATAGCACACATGTTATATACAACTGCACTTACCCCAGTGAATCAAAGTAAACTATAATCTTTTTGCCAGTGCTATTTCAGGGCAGCACTGCTAAGCAGTTGACTCCATCTTCCACCTTACCTTCCTGGTTCCATTCTGAAGCACACATTTGCACACTGGGCTCCCACCAGTGACTAGCCTAAGGAATGACTCTCCCAGGTGAAGTCACATTCAAGGGCCCACTCCCTTACACTGCACTCCGACTCACCACACAGAGACCTCCTCCTGCTTCTGGACTTGAAGCCTGAACTCGAGAGTATGATGCATTCCATCTCTGGCTCTGGTACAGACTTTGGCCTCTAGGAAGTCACTGTGTCTTTCTGGAACATTTTTAAATAAAATATTTATGGAGTAACTTTCATGGCAAGTATTATGTATCTGCCACCCAACTACGGTGTGATAATAACAACCAATTTTCTGAAAATGACTGGTACTCTGGTAACTTTATGACCTCGCTGGATCCTCTTAACAAGCTCCCCTCAAAGGATGGTCCAATTATTCTTCCTGTTTCACAAACAAGGAAATCAAGGCTTGGTGAGTTCTCACATTATTTTTTCTATTTTCCAGGAGAGGATCCAGAGGCTTAAAGATACTACCCAGAATCCACCTCACAGTAACTAGCTAACTGAGCAGCTCAGAAGCAGCAGAGACAGGATTCAAAGCCTTGTGGGGCTGATTTCAAAGACACTCCTTAGGAATGAGGCAGCTGAGAGCACCGCTGACAGACCAGCCCTCTGCTCTCAGCCTCCTTTGGGGACCACTTTAGCAGAAGAGAGTCGCCTTGCCCAAGCTCATGCCCTCGTCCTGGGGTGACTGGCACCCAATGGGTGGTCCACAAGATATAAACGCCTGGCCCCACGTCCCCAACTCAGGACAGCTCTGAAGGGTCCTCCATCTTCAGAGCTCCCTGCAGCTTCTGCTGAGGCCATGTCCTCCCAGCCTGACTTTTTCCTCTGCCCAGTCCTGCTTCCTTCCTCTCCCTTCCAGGGGTGCCGGCCCCCAGAGCACTCCCTGACAGACTTCTTCATCCTCATCTCCACCTCAGAGCTGGCCTCCCAGAAAACCTGACTGCAATATCCACATTCTCTTTACTGTGTTGCCTCAATTGCTTCATCTCTAAAAGGGGAGGTTGGGTTCAGTGAACCCAACCTAGGTTTAGTTTTAAGATTGCAGTTGGCACAGGTGAAAAAGGTTAGGAGTCAGAAGAATCTGATTTCTATGACCATCTCAGCCACTCACTAGCTGCATGAGCTTGGCCCCTGAGATCCCCACTTTCTAGACTATTAACTATAGACTATGATCTACCTATCCTTCTATCAGAGTTGTTGAGAGCACCAGATTAAAACTACAAAGCCCATAATAACATAAGTTACTATTTTCATGATGCGGCTTCTCAGGTGGTGTGGTGGTAAGGAATCTGCTGGCCGATACATGAGATGCTAGAGAAAAGGGTTCGGCCCCAGGGTTGGGAAGATCCCTGGAGTAGGAGATGGCAACCCACTCTAGGATTCTTGCTTGAAAAATTCCATGGACAGAGGAGCCTGGCGTTCTACAGTCCATGGGGTCACAAAGAGTCAGACAATGACTGCATTTTTAAAATAGCTATTACTGTTACATTTGTGGAAGCTGCCATAACAGGAGCAGACCAGCAAGGAATAAAATGCTGCTGTCCTACAATTCTCTGGGGAGACCCAGCCAAGGTTCTCAGCACTCCAACCGCAAAGCCTGTGGCAACCCTGTCCAATTTGTATATCACGACGTACATCTCCGTTTATGGTATTCCTCCAGTCTCAACGGACTGTCCTTGACCCTCTGGCCCTTTATCTCTAACTGGAGATTACCGCATGGATCACAAATTCTTCTTTTTAATTTTTATTGGAGTATAGTTGATTTACAATGTTGTGTTAGTTTCAGGTGTATGGGAAAGTGAATCAGTTATACATACATCCACTTTTTTTTAGATTCTTTTCCCATATAGGCCATTACAGAGTATTGAGTTTCCTGGGCTATACAGTAGGGCCTTATTATTTATTTTATATACAGTAGTATGAATATGTTAGTCCCAAACTCCCAATCTTCTCCGAAGAAGGCCTCATGCCTTCTTCTTCATCACTCTTCTATTTTTTCCCCTTTACTGGCATGAGTTCCTTGGGAATTTATCTATTTTCTGTCCCCCTAAAACAGAGAATGAGACGGCTGGATGGCATCACCAACTCAATGGACGTGAGTCTGAGTAAACTCCGGGAGCTGGTGATGGACAGGGAGGCCTGGCGTGCTGCAGTCCATGGGGCTGCAAAGAGCTGGACACGACCGAGCTACTGAACTGAACTGAACTGAAAACCACCACAAGCACCAGTACCAAATCTTCTCATGCCCCTGTGTTCTTCTCCAGTTACTTCTCATCCCTTCCCTGTACCATCTGTGTCTATCTTCTTATTTCCCATTCCTCTATCCACTGATAACTGGCTTTGCCTCGGCTGGTTAAACTCATCACGGACTTCTCATTTATGCTCATCTTACTGGACTGGTTGATTACATTTGACACATAAGATCACCTTATTCTTGAAGCTCTACTCATTTGGTTTCTGAGTCAACTCTTTCTTCAGTTCAGTTCAGTTCAGTTGCTCAGTTGTGTCCGACACTTTGCGACCCCATGAATCACAGCACACCAGGCCTCCCTGTCCATCACCAACTCCTGGAGTTCACTCAGACTCACATCCATCGAGCCCGTGATGCCATCCAGCCATCTCATCCTCGGTTGTCCCCTTCTCCTCCTGCCCCCAATCCCTCCCAGCATCAGAGTCTTTTCCAATGAGTCAACCTTTCGCATGAGGTGGTCAAAGTTAAAATCTGTTGTGAGCGCCTTTTCCTTTCATCATCTTTTTTTTTCCTTCTGGCTATGGCTATGCCATGTGGCATGTGGCATCTTGGTTCCCTGACCAGGGATTGAAATCATGCCTCCTGCAATGAAAGCATGGAGTCTTAACCACTGAACCATCAGGGAAGTCCCTGACCATCTTTTAAACCTCAAGGTACTCCTAGGGCTTTACTCCTGGAGCTCATCAGTTAATAATTTCTAGTACCACCTTTGTGACAGTGACTGCCAAATCTTTATAGCTTGAATCTCCTTTAATTTTTGACTTGTATACTCTCCCTTACACTCTCCTTCCCTCTCTGCTGTTGGCACTGGCATCTAGCCAGTCACCTTAGCATTCTAAGTCTTCCTCTGCTCTTTTTCTCCATAGTTACTAAGTATTATCCTTTCTGCCTCCTAAATACGCCCTTATCTTTTAACCCCCTAAATATTTCTTGAATCCATTTTTCCTTTCCCACTCTAACCACTGTAGTATCAATTCAGGCTCTCATTGTCCTTTCTATACTTCTTCCATGACCATCTAGCTGGTCTTCCTGCTCCCAGTTTTAAAACCCTTAAATTTACTTTCTTCACAGTGGTAGAAGGATCTGTCTAAAACACAAATCTGATTAGACTGCTCCACTAGTACTTAGGACAATAACAGAAACACCAAATTGTCTAGTCACAGTATGCCTTCCCTGTTGGCCCGCCACGTTCCAATCCTGGCCCAGCTCTCTGGCTACATCATCAGTAACCTCCTATCCCCAGCTTCATGCTGCAGTAACTACTGCATGCTCATAACCCGCAGTACTCACCACGCTGCTCCGTGCCTCCACCCTTGGCCACACTGCTGTCCCTTCCATCCAGAACACCACTCTTTCCCCCCGACCTGGCTAACCCTTCCTCACTCAGGACTCAGCTGACGTGTCATCTCCCTGAGGAAGTCTTCCTTGATGGTGCAGGAAGGATTAGGTGTCTCTCCTCAGGATGCCTGTGACAGTGCACGTTGCCATCACTGCAAATCTAAATTGCTTCAAAATCACTAACCTTGTTCTGACAAAAAAATCTTGGTGGCTTCACACATTAGTCACATATTTTGCTCACACATCTTCAACCTGGGCAGAGCTTGGTGAGAAGGGCTTGTCTCTGCTCCACGCAGTGTCAGCCAGGGCAGCTCTCCTGACGCCGGGGAAGCTACTCCCTCGATGGTTCATTCACAGAGCTGACAAGCGGGTGTTGGCTGTTAGTTCCTCTCCACCTGGGTGTTTGACTGGGGCCATTCAGACTTCTTCATGACATGGTAGCTGGGTTCCAGGAGTAAGTGTCCTAAGAGACAGGAAGTGGGAGCTGCTAGGTTCTTAAGGCCTGAGTCCAGAAACTGATACAGTTTCTGAGTAGAAATGGAATGTATGCATGCATGTAGGCTAAGTCTCTTCAGTCGTGTCTGACTCTTTGTGACCCCATAAACTGAAGCCTGCTAGGCTCTTCTGTCCATGGGATTTCCCAGGCCAGGATACTGGAATGGGTTGCTATGTATCCAGGGGATCCTCCTGACCCAGGGATGGAACCCATGTCTTCTGTGGCTCCTCCACTGCACTGGGAAAGCCCAGAAATGGAACAAACTTCTGCTATAATGTATGGTCACCCAGGCACAGGGCCCAGATTCAAGGGGAGGAGGGTTAGAGTCCTACCTTCTGACGAGAGGCGTGTCAGAGACTTTGGGGGGCCATGTTTTAAAACCACCGTACTCTTCTATTGGACCATGAGCTCCTTGAGGAACTCATGGTCAGGCTATGTGTTTGCTGAACAAATTTATTCATTCCTGGACCAAACTACCATCATAGAACTTCACATTAACTTGCACCAAGGAGGCTGATTCCAGACAACCCATTTATCAATTACCAAGAGGATTAAGGCTCAAAGGAAATTAGGCTGAAAGTCTTATAGCATTTTAGAAGTTGGAGGGATTTATTATAAGCTAATCAAATTATAGTCTTTCATTTTACCAAATCAAACCAAACAAAAAACCTGAGGTGCACAGATAAAAGAATACAGCAAAGACTCTATGTGGGTCAGTTACATAAGAAAGCGATTCATAGTTTACTATATATAGGAAGTACATGCTACTTATTTGCTCACTTTCTTCCTTTAGCAAGTCAGTTAATTAAACCTCAGAGTCTGAATGATGAGCACTGTTCATTTTCTTTCTTTTAAAGGGGAACACTATTTACTCTTGTGAGCTGGGTCCCACTTACAACTATCATTGTAATTCAGTCATCTGATGATGCACTGTGTGTCTGAGAAAAATGTTCTGTGGCACATCAGTGACTCAAATACTATGCACTGACATGCATCCAGCCATTAACTAGAGCACAGGAGGGTGCATAAGATCTCAGTTATGAGGCATCTTTAGACACGACTGACTCAAACACAAGTGTTAACAACAGAGGAATTTGAGTTTGAATCATTAAATTAACAAAGTCAAAGGAAATGAAATAATCTGACATTATAAGGTTCAAATTACAAACCTAATTCTAAAAGTTGAATTCTGAACAAATTGTTAAAAAATCACCTTACTGAATATAGAGAGAAAACTAATTATAGCTTTAGAAACACACATTTAGACGAAAATATTTCATTTATTCTAAGCTTTCTGAGGAGTTTTCAAAACATTAGATAATCTTATAGAAGTTATAATGACTTTAAATACCCCCACCCTCCCATATTGGTGGGGACTATCAATTCACTGAACACACAGAAGCATTTTACAAGAAAGTAAAATCAGTTTTTCCCTAGGGAATAACCCCCGACCACACCCCAGAATTCTTTCCTGTGTGGCAGAACGCTGAGGAAAGGTAACTTCCTAAATAGTTACTTTGTAGATCAGACTGCCTATACAACTTCATTTTAAGCTATCAGAAGGAAGGGCACAACACTAATTTAGCAACTCTCTAGGAAAGGTAAGTCACATGGGATGCTGGTTTCACTAGACAAACTAAGAGGTATATTTATAACATTATCTGCATTCCCTACCCAATGTTTATGCAGTGACTACGTCTTGCCCAATATAACAACTGAGAAAAAACAAGATCCTTAGTAACAGATCAGAGATAAACTGGAAAGAAAAAGAAAAAATCCAAAACTCTTGCAATCCATCTGAAACATACTGTAGGAATTTCCAAACCCCCATCCACAAAGCCTGCATCTTTATTGTTTACAACACAAAGAAAGATTGTCCCGAGGGGTTAATCATTATCACAATACTTTATGTACCAACTAGAAGCAAGACATTGGGCACAAAACAGTTTAGAATGTGTGTGAGCTCATGTGTGTATGCTCAGTTGCGTCTGACTCTTTGTGACCCGATGGACCGTAGCCCACAAGGCTCCTCCGTCCATGGGATTTTCCCAGCAAGAATACTGGAGTGGGCTGCCGTGCCCTCCTCCAGGGGATCTTTCTGACCCAGGGATCGAAACTCCGCCTCCTGCGCTTCCTGCATTGCAGGTGGATTCTTTACACCTGAACCACTGGAGAAGACCATTCAGAATCTGTGTACACCTGCTAATTCAGATTCTCTAATAGATAAGCTCAAAATCCTTCAAGACAAGGCAACATGGAGTTCACATAAGCTTAAATAATGTTCCAACATACTTGCCTCTTTCAGATGGAACCTAGCTTAAAGAGACGTGGCAGTACCCTGGGGTGGAAAGGGAAGGACAGTTATCTCTTTACCATCAGAAACAGCAATACAAAAAACCCCAGTAATAACAGCTACAGCTGATGGACAGTCTACCATTTGCCAGGCACAATATTAGGTGCTATATGTGTACTTTTATTCCCCACCACAGTCTTTAGATATAAGTTCCACTTGTGAATCCTTGGACTCCCCTGGTGGCTCAGACGGTAAAGCGTCTGTCTACAACGCGGGAGACCTAGGTTCAATCCCTGGGTCGGAAGATCCGCTGGAGAAGGAAATGGCAATCTACTCCAGTGCTATTGCCTGGAAAATCCCATGGACAGAGGAGCCTGATAGGCTATAGTCCATGGGGTCGCAAAGAGTCAGACACGACTGAGAGACTTCACTGTGAATCCTTGTATTACAGTAAAGAAAAGCAAGGCTCAAGGCAGTAAAGAGATCTGCTCAAGGGACAGGTGAGGGTGATCTGAACAGCCCAGCTCTGCTCCAGAGCTTGAGTCCTGAATTTATGAACTGCTCACTCCATACGTAATTGTTCATTTACTTTAATTTAGGTACTGCTTACATAAACCATACAGATGAAACATGTGCTCTTATTATAAAATAATTTAGAAACAGATTCATACAATTGATTTTCAAACCATTAACGACATTAAAATACAGCTGACCCTTGAATGACACGGGGGTTAGGGGCACTGACACCTCTACCCAGGTGAAAATCTGAGTATAGGTGAATCCATGTAGTTAAAAAATGTGTTGTTTGAGAGTCAACTGTGTTTCTTCAGTTATAAAATGCACCATTATTTTCCACACTAAGCAGAAAAAAAAAAAAGTGCTGCCAGTTACAAGATGATAGTAAGATATGTACCAATTTTAGAGATATTAAAACATGAAGATACTTGTCTTAAACACTGATGAGGGACTTCCCTGATGGTCCAGGGGTTAAGTATCCACCTTCCAATGAAGGGGACGCAGGTTCAGTTTCTTGTTGGGGACCTAATATCCCGCATGCCATGGGGCAACTAAGCCTGAGCACATCAACTAAAGAGAAGCCCAGACACAGCAACTAAAGGTCCCACGTGGACAACTAAAGACCCAACACAGCCAAATCAATGGATATATATATACTGATGAAATACAGTTTGTTTATTTTGCCCACTTGTTCCTATTTATCGTCCCTTTCCAGTTTCATACTTTAGCTTCTCTTTACTTACTTAATTGCTGGTGTTCCCAGAATTAGTTCCGGCCTCTTTTTTTTTTTTTTTGCTGATTACTCTCTCCCCCTGGGCAATCTCATCTATTTGCAAGGTTTCAACCACCACCTGGTAAGGATATTGTAGCTGTCTTTCCCCAGACCATATATGCAATGGTTTACTTCCAAACTGATATTGTGTTAATCTTTCAAACTCAATATGTTAAAAAGTCAAACTCACTGTCCTTATCCAAAGCCTGCTTCTCCTTCCAGGGTCTATCTGGTGGTGATGGCATACTGGAGTATATACTGAAGAAAAGACTTTAGACTACACATCCAAGTTCAAATCTCAAGCTTTGACACAGCCCCCTGTCAGACTTTAGTCAAATGATCTACTGTTATTCAAAAAGTCTGCTTCCTTATCTAAAAAGTGGGGCTAATAACTTTCAGATGGCAGTAAAGATTAATTCAGCTAATTTACGGAAATAACTATCACATGGTCTAATACATAAGACAGAGGATGAGATGGTTGGAGGGCATCACCGACTCAATGGACATGGGTTTGGGTAGACTCCAGCAGTTGGTGATGGACAGGGAGGCCTGGCATGCTGCAGTTCATGGGGTCGCAAAAAGTCGGACACGACTGAGTGACTGAACTGAACTGAATACATAATAGGCCCTCAATAAATAGTTGCTATTCAGCTATTATTAGTTAATGAGGCCCTCTTCTGCCTAGGAACCTAAGTTGAGAAAGATCCCAGGGAGAAGGGAAAGGCTACCCACTTCAATATTCTGGCCTGGAGAATTTCATTGACTGTATAGTCCCTGGGATCTTTCTAACCCAGGTCTCCTGCACTGCAGGAGGATTCTTTACCAGCTGAGCTACAAGAGAAGCCCAAGAATACTGGAATGGGTATCCTATCCCTTCTTCAGTGGATCTTCCCAACCCAGGAATCAAACAGCTATGAGGGAAGCCCATTCATAAACATTTATAAACGACATTATTATCAACAGAAGCCTCACTATTTAAACATCAAGATTCAGATTGATTTAAAATATAAAAACTAATAAATGTTTGGAAGTAACATGACAAATAAGTGATAATCAGAAGAAATTATAGCTATAATAATTTCAGGTAAACCTGAATTCTTGAGAATAAAAATGAAACAAGTGGGTTATTTTAAATTAATGACTTCACCTATAAGGAAATAACAGACTCATGCTATAAACATTTCAACAGCTATCAACTGAGATATACCACGTTTACTTTCAAAAAGAGAAGGATAAAAAGAAATTCGAGAGTACTGTAAGATTTCAGCATCTCAGTTTTCTGATTAGTTAGAGGGATACAAAAACCTGAGAGGATATAGAAGGCATGCTGTTTTGGGAAAATCCATTGTGAGCATCTTTACATTTCCATACCAACAGGCATACAAAGAAAGTAGTTTTCCTCAGTGTTTTTAGAAGTCCATGCCACCTTTAAAGAAACTTAAAAAAACAAAAAACAAAAAACAACGCTCAATCCTGCCTTTAATGCTTAAAGTATTTTTTTTATCCCAAACTTAAAATATTAAAACAATGGCAGATTTTGGAGGAGAAAAATTTTTAATTGAAGTAGAACTGACCTACAACACTGTTAGTCCCAGGTGTACAATGTAGTGATTCACTACTTCTATACATTACAAAAGCACCACCGCAGTTTAAGTCAAGTTACCATCTGTCACCACACAAAGTTATTACAGTAATATTGACTGTATTCCTTATGCTGTACATTTCATTCCCATGACTCATTTATTTTGTAACTGGAAGTTTCTACCTCTTAATCTCCCTTACCTATTTCACTCATCCCCTCACACCCCAACCCTCTAGCAACCACCTGTTTGTTCTCTGTATCTATGAGTCTGTTTAGTTCTGTTTGTTCATTTGCTTTCTTTTTTAGATTCTACATATAAGTGAAATCACATGGTATTTACCTTTTTCAGTCTGACTTATTTCACTTGGTTCATCTATGCTGTTGCAAATGGCAAGATTTCATTCTTTGTATGGCTAATAGTTCATTATACGTGTGTTTATATACATACATACATATATATATAATTTCTTTATTATTCATTCATTTACCAACGGACATTTCGTTTGCTTCCATATCTTGGCTATTGTAAAAAATGCTGCAATAAACATACGGGTTTATATATCTTTTCAAACTAGTGTTTTTATTTTCTTCAGAAAAATACCCTGAAGTGGAATTGCCAGATTGTATGGTAGTTTTATTTTCAACTTTATTAAAAGCTTCCATACTGTTTTCCATAGTAGTTGCACCAATTTACTTTCCCATCAACAGTGCACAGGCTTCCCTTTTCTCCACATCCTCGCCAACACTTATTATTTGTTGTCTTTTTGATATCAGTCATTCTGGCAGGTGTGAGGTGTTGTCTTGCTGTGATTTGACTTGCATTTCTCTGATGATTAGTGATGATCATCTTTTCATGTGCCTCTTGGCCATCTGTATGCCTTTGGAAAAATGTATCCTCAGTCTCTGCCCATTTTATAATTGGTTTGGGTGTTTTTGATGTTGAGGGAAACAATTTTTTTGCTTAAAAGCTTTGATCAACATAAGCACTGAGTATTCTTGCTTGATGAAAACGTTTGCCTTCCAGCCTAAGTGGTGTACAAAACAAGAATTCAACGTGGGCCACGCTGATCAAACTGCTTTGCTTTTTTAGTCACAGATGGAGAAAAACCAGCCTTGTGGATGAAATGAGGGACATTCAAAGTCCACTAATTTGTTTTGGAGTAAACAGGGAAACATTTTATTTAAAATTCTTCAAAGTGATTTTTCTAGAAGTTATTTTGGCAACAGAATAAAACTTCAGCTATAAACACTTGCCACAGGACCTTCCAGCAAAGACTGAATGCAGGTGAGAAAAGTATTACTCACAAACTCTCAATGGATTTTCAGCTGTGAGTTGAAAAGCTATCATCCAAATTTGTTCTTCACACAGATTAAGCTAAATTTTCCCCCTCCCTGAGCCTTTTTTGCTTTCTTTCTTTCTTTTTTTTTTTTTGAGAAATTCAGTAAGTCAGAAAATTAAGAGGCTTGGTACAACTTAATGCTTTGCAAAGTGGACTCTGGCACTAGACTGAGTTGCAAAGCTGGTTCTGCCAATTATTAGCTGGGAGCCCTGGGGCAACCTACTAAGACTTCCTGTACCTCGGTAGCCATATCTGTAAAATATGTAAAATACTATCTGTACCTATTTCAGATGACTGTTTTGGGCAGTATAGGAGATAGTACACGTAAGGCATCAGAAAAACATCTAGCTTGCAAGAAGCACTTGAAAAATGTTTGTGAGCCTTATTAGTACAGCTAAATTTTGGCTGTAAACACTTAACGTAAGAAGCACTGTAATGAAGTTGGGTTTCACCCCTTGAAGTTTCAGTTCTTTGTATATAAAACTTTGAAAAACATCTTCCAAATGTTATGCTTTGCTGAATGCTTGCAAGTTTGAAGCAGTTGCTTTTGTCTTTATTGTTTCAGAAACAGAGTAATATTATCCTTCAGTTCATAAATCTTTCCAAGCACTTTTCCTTTAGACACGACTGAACAGGTCTAACAGAATATGTTGTTGTTGTTTAGTTGCTAAGTCGTGTCCAACTCTTTTTTGAGTCCATGGACTGTAGCCCGCCAGGCTCCTCTGTCTATGGGATTTCCCAGGAAAGAATACGGGACTGGGTTGCCATTTCCTTCTTCAAGGGATCTTCCCAACCCAGAGATCAAACCTGCATCTCCTGCATTGGCAAGCGGACTCTTTACCACTCAGCCACCAGGGAAACAGAATATGAGGCAATATAAATATTCACTGATTATTTCTTCTCATAGTTTGATTTCAATTTTTAACATTAAAACCTTCAATTCATTTGGAATGTATTTTAATGTGGAATATAAGGGCTTCCCTGGTGGCTCAGATGATAAAGAATCAGCCTGCAATGTGGGAGACCTGGGTTTGATCCCTGGGTTGGGAAGATCCCCTGGAGAAACTTCAGATTTAAGTCATGTCATTAAAGCATTAGCCAATGGTTCCAATTTTTTTTTTTTCTTGAATAAACCAACTTTCCCCCATGATCTGAAAATCTACCACACACCAAATTTCACATTTTCACGATTTTTCTGTTTATTTCTTATTGTTTTCTCAGTAGAAAAAGGGGCTTGATTACATTGGTTAGTCACTGAATCACCAGAGTAATGCCTTGGTGATAGAAATAAATGGCTGAAAGAGGTTTCCTCTCCAGACTTCAACAGGTTTAACGGATTTTCTAATGATGCAAGGTACATTATTGAAACAAACCCAAATTTATCATATGTACAATTCTTTCAATATGCTGGCAGATTTTATTCTAATATTTCACTTAAGATTTCATAAGTGTAGATTTATGTGAAAGTGTTCTTAACTTTTAAGAAAAAGACAAAACATGGAATTTGGTCATAAGTCACCCAAGTTTCATAAACTAGGAAATGGTCCCTATTTTCACAAGGTGTAAAACAGATTATCTAACACAGAAAATATCCATTCCTTTAAGATCTGACAAAATTTAACAATTAATATGTCTAGGGTTTTTATGTTTGGGAAGGAAAGGACCTTTCTTTTAATCTTATTTTTGTAAATGTCATTCACAGTTTTGACCATTCTGAGTCCATTTTGGTTATTTTTGCTTTAAATCTACTTTTGGCCATTCATTTTGCAGATTTAATTCATTGTTGTAATGTTAAACATATTACTCTTTACAAATCCATTTAAAAAATTCCCTTTGCATCTATGGTTACAAACTTCTCTTTTTTTTTCTTTTAAAGGTGTGCCTCAGGATAATATTATGGTTAGATTGAAAAAAAAAATCATATCCTTGCCTTTTAACAGAACAGTGTAGTCACTGTGTGGAAAGTTCAGGTTTAATTTTAAACTGTATCCTGTTTTTTAATGCTTCCAAAACTTCTGCTTTCCCCTCATTCTTAGCCAATTGATTAGGAAGTTATTCATTCTAATTCTACTTAAGCACTGCTTGACTTTACTTTCTTGATCCTGTTATTTCTTAATTAATGTCAATAAGAAAATGACATTTTAAAAAAAATTTCCTTGCATTCTTCCATCTTCCCTCTGCCTACCAAACTACTGAAACATTTTGTAATCACAGATCCCCATTACTATAAGTCTGTTTCAGTATTCTTTTTTGAGAACTCTATCATTAGTCTTGTGAGTGAGTGAAGTTGCTCAGTGGTGTCCGACTCTTTGCGACCCCGTGTACTGTAGCCCGCGAGGCTCTTCTGTCCATGGAATTTTCCAGGCAAGAATACTGGAGTGGGTTGCCATTTCCTTCTGGTGGATCAAACCCAGGTCTCCCGCATTGCGGGCAGACTCCTTATTGTCTGAGCACCAGGGAAGTGCTATGACTTATGACTTAGTACTATATTAACAATTCTTATTCACAATTAATTGCATACCACTTAAAAAAAAAATCACCCTATCATTTCTTCCCCTTATCGGGTTCTTTACTCTTACTACTTATTTGGCTCTTGCAAGTCTTCGCGTAATTTCCCCCCTCCAGGGCAAGCACATGACTGGGATATTTTGCAAGTCATTCACTGTCAATGATGATCTCTGTGCTGCCCTTTCAAGATGGCTCAGCTGGCTGTAAAATTTGAGTAACAACCTTTTCCTGTTGATATCTAAAGTGATGCTCTGTTGCTTTTAGAATATAGTGCTACCACTTAACTGGATACAAATTTATTCTCCTTCTTTCATATGGATAACAACTTTTCCCTCACTCCACTCTATGCCACCCCCACATGATGTTTAGAGTTTATTCATTGTTAAAATACAACAATTTTGTTAGAATACATTTAAAGAGTGAATTCTTTCATCATTATTATTCTCTTAGTCACAGCTTTCTTGAGATATAATTGACATAGCATAGAATTTCCTCATTATTTACTGCTGGCCACCTTTGATGTCAAGATTCACGATTCCCTTCAGCTAAAGTGGTGGTGAACCTGTGACATTTAATATGTAAGCTCGGGTTATCAGAGGCCTATCTGATAGGCCCTGAAGCTGACTGTTGCTGCCACACTGCACCTCCTCCCTTCTGTTCCACTGGCTCCATCTTGGAACACACTTTACATTCTTCACATACTCCTGGCTTTCTCACCAGGTTCCTCTTCTTTCTCCACTGTTTTGCCAGGTCCAATCCTCACCCTTCCTCTCTCATTCTATACACTCTTCCTGGGTAATCTCATCCACTTTGGGGCTCCACCTGTCATCTCTATCAGTGGTTCTCAAGCCCCTCCCTGAATACTGTTTCTGCAGAAGCATTCTTCCATCAGTAGCATCTCTCATCAGACACAGCAATTCACAACTGCAGGGATATTCTGAAATCTCAGGAGGTACATTTATAGCTTCAAGAAGCACTTGTCTGGGAACCTTTAGCTGGAGACACATGTTTGCTCCATCTGTGGAGGACAGCACCCACCATCCACTGAGCTGTCCAGTGCACGGGCCTGGGGGGTCATGACCACTAGACCTGAAGATACAGATGGTACAGTTCACCACCACATCTCACAGAGTGTCTAACTCAAAGCAGCACAATGAGTATCTGCTGAAGGAATGAATTCAATCACTAATCACTGTGGTTTCTAATTCATACCCTTTCAACTCATCCTCTTCTTTTCATTCGCACTGTCAGAATTTTAGTTAATGTCACGATTATTGTCTACTGGCTACTAGTGAAGTCTCCCAGCCTCGAGTCCTGCTTCTCCCAACCCATTCTTCACGCTAGAGTCAGTTATCTTTTTCAGTTATAGATCAGTTCTTACCATCCCTCAACTTAAGGTCCTTTAAAATCAAACCTAAATTTCTCAACAGATACATAAGTCTCTAATTCTCTTGACTTTGTACACAGCATTTCTTCTACTTAGAAAAACTCAGGTATCAATGTAAAGAGAATTTCTTGATGCCCCAAAGCTGAATTAAACACTCATCTTTTGTGCTCTCTGAAGTGCCCTGTTCTTTTCCTACTACTGTACATATACTGTATTACAACTGTGTGTTTACTTGTCTGTCTCAACTACACTATACATTTTGATAGGTGAGCCAATGTCCTTTTCACTGTATCTCAATGCCCTGCACAGTGCCTGGAACAGAGAAGGCTTTCGATGAGTGTCTGGTGAATGAATATCACTAGTGACCATGGAAGTAGGTAACTCTGGAATTTTATCACAGGGACTCTGAACCCAGTGGGATCCATAAATAAAAACGAAGAGGTCATAAACACCATGAAATTGTACCCAACATTTTTTGAGAGTAGTTTTCAGACTGCGAAGAGTCAATAATCCTAAAAACTTTAAAAACATCCCTGTTGGAGTTTATTTGGTTAGAAAGAAACTTGCTAAAGTATATTACAAATGAACAAAAACAAAATGTAAATACATAAACACAACACACAGATACACTAATATACATACACAGAGACTGACTGAATTATATCAAGCCTTATGGTAAATCTTTTATTGGAAAGGGACAAGAATCAGAAAGTTAAGAGGGCAGTAGCAGGACTGAAGAAAACCAGACGATGCCAGAAAAAGAATTTAGAAAGACAGAATAGAGAATGAAAAGGAAATTAGGTCTACTCTGTCATTTCATATAGGCTCCTTATGTAGCCAGCCTGTGAAAGGTTAGGGCTTTACAAAGGATGTCCCAAGTCTGAAGATATCTGTATAGTTTTGAAAACTGCATCTTCAGCTTGCCGTAATGCTGCCCAACTTCAGCATAATTCTGTCTCACCAGTCTAGTTGTCTTTTCAGTTCTGTCCAGTGAATCTCTGTCTTGACACTGACCTTCGACAGAAGGAAAGAAAGAAAAAAGGCAGGCAGTCGCCTGGGCTCATGAGAAAAGAGACACAGGGAGAAGAGTAAAAGTCAAATGCTCATTACTTTTCAGGTAACCATCTTCCTCCAGCTCACTCTATTCCTTTGTCTTTACTTAGGGTAAACTTTATATACTTCTTTACTTGCAAGAATCTTGACAAGATATCATGTACTTTGGTAAAGTAAGGAAATATACTTAAGTTCTGAAAAACTACAGGCAGTTTTGAGAGTTGTGTGTGGTTTTTTTTTTAAATAAATGTCGACGATGGTTACGTTAGCCTCTACTCACTAATTAAACATTTAATGAAACTAGAAATACGATTTTTCTTTCTTTTTTGGCAGAGGGGAGGTTATTTCCATATAGCATGTAATATACTATACAGCCTGGTTTGCTTTAGAAGATGCCAACTTTTGTATCATAAGATTCTGTTACTGATTCACTAAAGTAGGACAAGTACTTCAGAGGTGGTGACAGGCCTGGTTTTGAGTGTTTTGATGCTACCCAGGCTAACTTCCACTATGGACCTCCTGTCGGGTCCTCAGTATAGCTACTGGTCTTACTTACATTCAGGCTGTCTCTGGCTGTGAAACACATCTTGTTCACATGGGAATGAAAAATGGACTCTTTCCTCATTATTATCATCTTTCATCCAAAGGAAATAAAAGCCAGAGGATGGTAAATCTGGTCAAAAAGCCCGAAAAATTTACTGACTGGTTAAACAGCATCTTAATAATCAGGAATGGCCCACAAACCTATAAAGCAATTCATCCCCATAGTATTCATTTAACATCAGTCTACAAGAATAACCGATATACAGAGATAGCAGTCTCATGAATTTTACATGTGCCTCATTTTGCAGCAGAACTCCACTGTATAAAATAGACAAAATTGTGATTGTCAAAACAATAGTTTTAAAGAACCAAGAAAGTCTTAAAGATTCTGTATTTTTCTGTCCTATTTGAGATCTTTCTGTCTTAATCTACCAATAAAATATAGATTACTTTAAATCAAATTGATAACTGAGGATTGCTCTAGGTACCTTCTTGCTAAATTTATAGTGAAATGTAGTGATCAATTATTCTGGCTGGAAGTTGGGGTGACAGGGGAGGAACAGGAGAGAAAGAGGAAAAATTTCCATTTACCAAAGTCCCACCTGATAGTGTACTTATGTAATACAAGAATCAATTTTTTTAAAATTCCAGGATACACTTGAGAGTTATAATGAGTTTTGCCCTGTATCTACTCTGATATTCTTTTTGACAAGGTATTGCTGTTAATGATTTACTGAAATCTGGTTTACATTCCGTTAGGTAAGCAGAACATGGCGTTGAGAACTTGCGCTTTATTTTTTCGATAGCAGTGTGTGGAATTTTGAAACCCTTTCAAATGCTACTGGGACTGTTTGGAGGAAAGAGAAAGATGAGAATGGAAGAAAAAAAAATTCTATAACCTCGTTCATTGCCTGCTCTACTTGCATCCTTATCCTTAATCTTGTCGAACTCATTCTGTCCTCCATCTTCTTTGGGTTTCACTGCTGCAAGAGAGACCCAGGTTAGGAAGTGACTTGAGTATGATGCCAGGATCGACGTTGACAATGAGATGAGAGCCAGAAGTGAAGCCGCAAGGGGCTGTGAAGCCAGAACTGGAAATGAGTTGTTGGGGGTTCTGAACATGTGGCATCTATATAACATCATATATTCCATTTACCCAAATGGGTATGAAATTCACCAAACCAATAATACTCACCCAGAGGATAAGGGTCTACTATCATTGACACAGTATTATTTGGTACTCTTCAGCTGAAATGCACACATTATTAAGATGTTCTAACATACTACTTCTGGGAAGACCTTTTCTGGTGAAGTGTGGAATGGAAAGGGAACATGGAGCAAGATGACAGGGATGGCATCACCTGGGAAATCCAGCAGTCCGCTCCAACAGATGGCCACAAGGTAGTATTTACCTTGATGAGCCTTGCAGACTCTGATACCCGATCTCACTGACTGGACACAGGAATGCAGACTCATGCTAACAAAACTCACAAGACACTGATGTATACAAAAAAAAAAAGAAGGCGACTTTATTATTTACAGTGAACAACAGAAGACTCAGGCATACTGACGCTGCATCAGTCTGACAGTGATGACTCTGCATCAGCCCGATAGTGCATTATCTCCTTGGGAAGGCAAATCACCAGAGGGAAGCTTGGTGCACACGGAAGCAGAGCAAGTGGAGTTAATTACGCAGGATTCCAGTGCAGAATGGCATGAGGCTCTGCAGCTCTGTACCACAGGGCTATCCACCTGCACACAGGCTGGATGCTTGCCTCCACCTGGCAGGTGCTATTGGTCAGACAGTGCTTTGTTAGGTATAGTGACAATTTCATTAAGAGTTTTTCTTTTCTTCTGTTTTGGAGAGAGAGAAAATGCTCTCCTGAGCATTTTTGTATGTTTGTGTGTTTTAAAGATGTCAGTACCATCAATCAGGTTAGTCAAATCTCTGCGCCCAGAGTCCTTATGTCTCGTAAGATCACGTTGCCTTTCTTGACTTTAATCAGTTAGACGTTCATTTCTTAGTTTAATTTTCAGAGAGTATTTGCATTTTTCTGCTTTCTGGGATCAAGAGGGGCACCACATGGTGAACTCCACATTTGCCTACAGGTTCCACAAAGTGTCAGTTAAATTTAAATCAACCTGTATTCACTGTGCCAACTTTACACCCACTGCTGTGCCAGACACAAAATAATATTTAAAAGCATAAAGAGAGACTCTAAGGAGACACTGTATCTACTGGATACCTACAGTCCTAAATTCTTTTAAGGTATATTTATTCATTTTTTACTAGCATTTATAGATCCTATCCTATATATGAGGATTAATGACATACAAGAAATATAATGATAAAAATTATCTTGTTCCCTTTAAGAGCTTACAGTCTAGCAAAGGAACAAGACATTTTAACAAACAAAAAAAGAAAAACAGGTATTGTGCCAAATGGTATGGAACCTGGTGGAAGGAACACTTTTTTTAAATCTAAGGGCAGAAACAGAAGCCATCCTTCTTAATCTGTTTTTTAAAGTACTAAATAATAATGAATATTAAAAAAAATTAACAGTGGTGTGAAGCACAAAGTATAATAAATTTCTTTCTCGCTTCTTCCCCACCCCTATTCTATCTCTCAAGGTTGTCCTCAAAAGTTGGAGAATACTTTCACATCTTTTTTGTGTATATGAAACACACACATAAACTTCTGTATTCCCAAACACATATATTTTAAAATTTCTGTATTTTATCAATGTGTGGAATTTATATATTACACATTCTATTCATAGAACATAGACACACATGCACATATACATGTATATAATGCACACATGTGTGAGATCATATTATTATCTCTCACATCTAACTTTTTGTTTTAAATTATAACACATACACAGAAAAGTACACAAAACAAAAATGCCTAGTTTAGAAAATAAATTACCCTACTGAGCTTCCACCAGGTCCATAAACAGAGGATTCTGAGTACCCCAGAAACTCTGCACCACCCCCAAATCATTATGCTAATCTTAATATTAATCATTTACTAGCTTTCTATGTAGCGTTACTACCCAATGCAGGCAAAGTCCAAATTTGCCTGCAGTAGCAAATGCCCTCAAGGAAAAAGCAGTGTTAGTTCTGAATTTTCATTCTTTTTGATGCAACGGTAAATGGAACTGCTTCTTGAATTTTTCTTTTTGATCTTTTGTTGTTAATGTATAGAAATGCAACAGATTGCTGTGTATTAATTTTGGAACCTGCAAGTATACCAAGTTCACTGATGAGTACTAGCAGTTTCCTGGTAGCAACTTTAGGATCTTCTATGTATAGTCATGTCATCTGCAAACAGTGACAACCTAACTTCTTCTTTTCCAATTTGGATTCCCTTTACTTCTTTTTCTTCTCTGACTGCTGTAGCTAGGACTTCCAAAACTATGTTGAACAAAAGTGGTGAGAGTGGACATCCTTGTCTTGTTCCTGATCTTAGAGGGAATGCTTTCAGCTTTTCACCATGGAGTATGATGCTAGCTGTAGGTTTGTCATATATGGCCTTTATTATATTGGAAATATGCACCTCTATGGCCACTTTCTGGAGGGTTTTTATCATAAATAGGTGCTGGATTTTGTCAAAAGCTTTTTCTGTCTAAGCTTCTTTGAACTCTTGTTTTTCCTTACAGTTCCTTAGAGTTTCAGGACTTTGCTCCTCTGAGGATGTTTTCTTGTACATATTCAACAACTTCAATAATTTTCAGCAAGAAAATTGTTCAGATAACTTAATCAGCCATATTTCCAGTAACAAAAATTGGTGACACGTCTCAATTTCTTCCTGTGTTACAGTTCTAAGAATAAATGTAGATTCTTATCTACTAGATTCTGACCCCATAGGGATTATGAGAAGTAAACATCTTCGATTTTCCACAGCATGAATAGTGAAACATGCAATAAATGCACAAAGACTAAAGAATAAGCAAATGGAAAAAGAGAAGGAATATGTAATTATCCTGCCCTTGAAGAGTTTCCATTTTCCTTCTGTGAAGGAAGATGAGATATATATGTATAAAACAATTTGACACAATAAAGAGGCATGTTTAAATGAAATCACTTATATTCACTGACATGGACAGATTTCCAAGATACATCATCAGATGGAAAAAGAAAGTTATAAGATGGTGTATGTGTGTAAAATATACCTAAATCTATAGCTATCTCCATGTGTATAAACATGTATGTGTGTAATATGTGCCATGTATATTCTTGCTTATATGAAGAAATATGACAGTAAAGACACATAATGGTGGTTATCTCTGCAGATTGGAATTGGGAAGCCAGGAGCAATCTTTTCACTTTCAAATATCCTATGTAATAATTTTACATGAAGCATATATTACTTTTATAGTTAGGGGGAAATTTTCAAATTATATTCAAGGGCAAACATACCTGACACAGGAAATCAAGAACTAAAAACATCCAGAAATCAGACCCCAATAAATGGTTATTTTGAGACATTGGTCTGCCATCTTCTCAGTCGGTCAGCTTTCCAAATAAAGTCATACTTCTTCCCTCAAAATATAAAAATAGCCTGGAAGACAGCTATTACTGGGGAAGGCTTATTTGAAAAGGTAGGACTTGAAATGGGTCCTGCAGGACTGGCAGAACATAAGTTAGAGAAGAGGAATGGGGGGGAAGCAGCCTTGATGAACAAGAGTTGTGCTGTGATCAGACAGCAGGGAAAGAGTTAGAATGGCACCCAGAGAGGCCATGAGGAAGTGCATTCACCTGGCTAAAACTAACTCCAGTTTACACTGAGAGGCAGGATTAAACGGACATAGAGTCAGGGTCTAAAATGGTGAAATCTCATCAATATTAAGTTTATAATTGGGTTGATGGGAAATAGAAGTCAATACGAGACAATACTCATCAAATGGAGTAGTTTTTGCAGAATGAGATCAAAGGAGAAAGACCCCTGGTAATTTGCAGTGTTAGACTAATAACAATTGGTTTTTACTAAGTTGAGAAATGCAGTTTTGGACTATTCAATTGTTGCAGTGGGTAAAACTTAGCAATACTTTGTTCAAAATCAAAAAAGTCTCTACAGTTGACTTTAAGGAAGAAAAATTCTAAATAAGTAAAATTTGACAGAATTAAGTATCTTTAGGGGTTCAAATTATTTGGATCTATATATTTATCACATGAAGGCCCAAATCACAAAATTATGAAAACCAAAAAAAGATCACTATGAATTCATAATACAAGTGATGATTAAAAATTTTTTCTTCCAAGTAGATTTTAACTTCTGAGTGACATATTACAGCCCGGGGCTATAGTCTTAAAGTGGAGTTTATTACAGTTTTACAGTATTTCAAAAGTTTCAGTCAGATACTTTTTCTTGCCTAGCTAGAGGTCAAAAGCTTGAGGATTCTTACATGATAGAAAACAAACTTCAAAAAGCTTAAAAAGTGACCTGTCATGCTTCAGACTCTTTACTTTTCTGTAAGGTCACATTTCTGAGGAAGATGACAGAGTTGGTGATTGTGTAACTAAGCCTCCAGAACTACTTACGACTCTGGAATGTGATCATTGTTTTGCAATGGAGTTGGTCACCATCATATGAAAATCTTGGGAAATAAAATATCTTGTTTACCTGCTAGTTCCTGTCATAGAATAGCTCATTCACACACAGCACTGCACTACTTTAGTCTAAATTCCCAAGCTACATTGCTTGGCACTAATGATTCTATCTTAAAAGAATGTTAAGACTATTTCTACATACTTGAAGAGGTAAGCAAAAGAGGGAAGAGGGTCAGGGGAGAAAGAAGAGTGGGAAAGAAGAAAAGAAATGCTTCACAGTAACGCAGGAAGTGGGAGATAGGAGAGGACACAGATGAAACAAAATTGGCTCTGAGTTGCTACCTGTTGGTAGAAGGTGGAGCTGAGTACACAGCAGTCCATCTTATAGTGTGTCTTTGTATCTTATATAATTAACTGTTCCATAATTTAAAATGTAAAAATGAAAAAGAGCACATACTTAATTTTTCAAGACTGTCTCCTAACTTGCAACCTAAAAAGGGATAATACAGCACTGTTAATAGTACTGCAGTAAACAAGTCATCTTTAGAACACTGATTTAAGAGTTTAAGAGTTTCTGAAGCTTATCTGTCCAGCAACAATGACAAAATTTATGCTGGATGATAATCCTTATTCTGCACATCATTCTTACAATAAAGCACTTTCACATCCATATCTCAACCACTCTACACATGAACACTGTGAGATCTGGTGGGTGACATTCTAATTTAGGAAAAATATGAGGTTCAGAGAAGTTAAGTAGATTTCAGTTCTTTCACCCATTCCACAAACACTAAACACCTGTGTTAGGCAAATCTATTCTAGCTATTAGAAATTAAGAGACAAATAAAATGTGATTCCTTTTTTTAAGAGGTGCATAGTCTAGCAGAGGGGAGGGATTTATAAAACAATTACATGATGATATGGTTTATACTACAACAGTATTTTTCAAGAAACATTTTTTTAACTATGACTTAAAGTAAGAAATACATTTTATATTGCAACCCAGGATAAACAAACAAGTTTAAGTGAAACAGAAGTTTTTTGAAACATGACTCTTTCTATACACGATTCACTCTGTGGTATTTTCTAATCTACCCTATTCTGTATCTTTTCTTTTTTTAATAAAATGCTGGTCACAACCTTTTACAATTGGGTTGCTGCTTACAACATCTCATTATTCACTAGTGGGTGTGACCTACAGTGTACAGAAGTGTGAGGATGAGTATGATTGGAGTTCTGTGGCAACACAAAAAGAAACAGACTGTTTCAGGGAATGAGAAAGGTCTGAAAGAGGTCAGTCCCTGAGTACTTACAATACTAAAATGGCAGAACCAGAACAAAGGTCTTAGACTTTTTGCTCTTGGAATTATTGTACTGTTGCACGCCGGCCAAAGACACGGCAGTGACAGACTGTGGACTCACTGCAAAGCTACCAAAGCAAGTTGTTTTCCTGAAGGGATGTCGGCAATCATTCATTCATATTTACTAACTCTTTACTATGTGGCACAGTACTTCCTGTCTACTGGCTCATCCTGCTACTACCTGTGAGACAACTATAAACATCCTAGACTATGAGGTTTACTCTATGACTAACAGTCCCAAATATTTGTTTCCTCAAAATTTCTCTGGAAGACCTAAAAACAAGAGATCAGGCTAATACGTGTTAGATGTAAAATCAGATACTGTAATTTTTATCAACTACTGATCTAATCTGGGATTTTGTCAAGGCCTTAATCTTCTATTTCAGCCTCAAAAGCCTGCTGTCCATGCAGCCAGTTGTGGCTGCTGTGTACAGGGCGCAGGGAACAGAAGGGGTAGCAACCATTCTTATCTTATGCCGCTGCCCCCTGCCGTCGAAGAGAGAGAGGGGCAGGATTACAGAGACCTGTAGATTTGATTTTGCTTTGTCATTCTGTCCAATAGGAACGTTTCCATTTTCAGGTACTTGTTCTGAGAATCTATTTTGCATGAAAGACTCATTTTGTGAACCTGACATAGTCCTTTGGGCCTTTTATCCAGTAAGCAATAAAAGAGAAAAGGTGCTTTTCCACATCAACATGTGCTCAGCTTACAATAGTGCTACTATTCCTTGGGCATTCAATAAATATTCATCAAGGATATGGATACAGACACCGAACAGAAAATAGACAAAAGGAAAAAAGTTAATTGAACTTCATGAAAGATAGAGGAGCTACAGCTGTTTCTCATCCCTACTTCCCCAAAGGGAAACATGGTTTGAATATCAAGATAAAAGATTTTGTGGGCTGAAGTACCCTTAATTAAAATAAAATCAAACCGAACTGAACCAAACCAAAAACATCAACCAGCATTTGTGCCTTTAATCATATAATTGTAGGGTCTTAGTAAACTGAAAGTATTCTGGGTTAGGCTTTATAGGTATTAACTCAGTAATGGAGGGTTGGCCAGAAGGAAATGAAAATTATACTTTTGAGAAAGTCACTGAAAAACATAAGCCATTTGTAAGACACTCTGAGCTTTGGAGAATCTCTTGCTTTGGAAGACCTGTTTAGGGCTGATACCTCTGAATATTCTAAGAAGTCTAAACAGGTGAATGAACTACAATCTAAGACCTTCATGTTTTAGGCTATACAAAAGATTTATTTTAAGAATACTCAGTCTTTAATTTAAACCGCCAAGTATCATTTTCAAAATGCTGTAAATATTTAGTTGAGAATCAAATGATAAAACATTAAAACAACCAACATAAGCTTGGTATCATTTTCCTTATACAGTCTTTAGGATTCACTTCCAACTCTGAAGCATCTTCAAATGACTGCACTGCTTCAGGTATCTTGGACCCATCATGTCCAAAACCAACTCTAATTCAATTCTACTCTTTTTTCCTGCCCACCTCCCAGAACACCCATTCTTCTTCATTAATTCCAGTAATCCCTAAAATGAGTATTCACAGGAAAAATCCACAGGAGAAAGGATTAAATATGAAAAGCTTCATACTGGATTCATGCTCAAAAGTATTTATTAAAGGTATGTGATTTTTACTTTTTCTATTTCATATTCAGTGCTCCCATTTCATTTAGTTTATGTTTTCCAATTTCTCTGTCTCTTTTTGTTATTGTTGCTCTTTCTCAAGCCTTTACCAAGCCAAGTTAAAAAGCTTTTCTATACATATATGTATATAGTACGGAGAAGGCAATGGCAACCCACTCCAGTACTCTTGCCTGGAAAATCCCATGGGTGGAGGAGCCTGGTAGGCTGCAGTCCATTGGGTCGCTAAGAGTCAGACACGACCGAGTGACTTCACTTTCACTTTTCACTTTCATGCACTGGAGAAGGAAATGGCAACCCACTCCAGCGTTCTTGCCTGGAGAATCCCAGGGATGGGGGAGCCTGGTGGGCTGCCGTCTACGGGGTTGCACAGAGTAGGACATGACTGAAGCGCCTTAGCAGCAGCAGCAGCA
This sequence comes from Capricornis sumatraensis, assembly GCF_032405125.1. Taxonomy (NCBI): domain Eukaryota; kingdom Metazoa; phylum Chordata; class Mammalia; order Artiodactyla; family Bovidae; genus Capricornis; species Capricornis sumatraensis. Next base: position 34,244,732 of record NC_091079.1, read on the forward strand.
GCAGCATGTATATAGTATGTATAATATGCATATTTTAGAAAATGTATGAATTTTTGCCTAGCTAAAAAAATTATGACATTTTCAGTCCACTTGTTTGACTTATCATGAACAGAATGCTAGACTTCTTTCTAATTTATATTCACTCAAAACTTTTATATAGCTTCATGTATTTCGGCATCTAGCATTACTGCTAAATGTCTAGAAAATTTATAATCTTAGTGATTATAAAGTTCTTTCTGAATGAGGAGTGAAACTAATTCTGAAAATATAAATACTATGTTGTAAAAAAGGCAGGAAATTAACAAGTCATAAGTATCATTAACTAAAGTACAGATTTTGCTCAAATTTCACAAAATTTTATGCATCTATTATTAGTTTTCAAACTATATTCAAGACTCTACATTGTATTTAATTGTATTAAGCAGCTTCAGCTGTATGCAACAAATTCTGATAAATTTTCTTTTCATTTTTATTCTATTACAAATACTTTCTAAGTTTCCTTGTTATGGCTTCTTAGACACAACCATAAAACCATCATTTAAAAGTGGACATTTAATTTCCAAATACATGGGATTTTGTTTAAAGTAAAAAAAAAAAAAAAAGAGTACATGACTTTTAAAAAATCGAGATGACTAATCTAGACCTCCTCACTGCCTTCAGATCGTCAGTCTACTAAGGGCTTCCATTCTACGCCTCTTCCACCTTTTTCTCTTCCATTCCTACCACTTCTGCAGTAGCTCAGTTTCTCCATGTCCTGCTTGGATTTCTGCAAGTCTTCCATCTTGTCTCATTTCTTGCAATATCCTTTTTCAATTCTTTGCTCTGCCACTAGAAGTACCTTCATTAGTCAGATAATATCACTCATACAAAAAAAAAGGATATCAAAGGGGCAAGGGGGGGTGGTGGTGGGATGAACTGGAAGACTGGGACTGACACATACACACTACTGACACTACGTATAAAACAGATAACCAGTGAGAACCTACTGAATAGCACAGGGAACTCTACCTGGTGCTCTGTGGTGACTTGAATGGGAAGGAAATCCAAAAAAGATGGGATACATGTACATGTATGGCTGAGTCACTTTGCTGTGCAGTAGAAACTAACACAACATTGTAAAGCAACAGTACTCCATTTAAAGAAAAAAAACACAAAGGCACTACCTACACAATAATCCAAACACTGGAGTGTGGTTTTTACGACTCCACACTTGTAGAGGGGAAAAAAGCATGACCTTCAGGCCTACATTTGAGTTTTGGTCCTGCCTCTGATAAAGCTTTGTGATTTGGGGGGAAATCACTTAGGCTTCTTGAGCTTTTTATTTCCATCTTCCAAAGTGGTGATATTAATAGCTCACAAAATTGTTACATAAGTCAAATGAGATCATATATGAATGAGAAGGAACATAGCACAGAGTCAGACACACACTACCAGTGAAGTTGCTCGGTCGTGTCCGACTCTTTGTGATCCCATGGACTCTAGCCTACCAGGCTCCTCCATCCATGGAATTTTCCAGGCAAGAGTACTGAAGTGGGTTGCCATTTCCTTCTCCAGGGGATCTTCCTGACCCAGGGATTGAACCCAGGTCTCCTGCACTGCAAGCAGATGCGTTACCATCTGAGCCCCCAGACACACTAATCGATCATGAATTGTTTGATCCCTACTTGCTGTAGGTTTGATGCTACTATTGCCCTCTGTCTCACTCCCATTACACCTGATCCCACGACCCTGGCACATAAAACACCAGCCCACCTGGGAGACATGACTTCCTCAAATGTGACACGTGCTCTCAGGCCTCTGTGGTTCTATGTTTTATGCCCTTGCTTCACAGGTCCTTCAACTGCCATCTCAAGTGAAATTCTACCCATGCCTCAAGGCCCAGCTCAAATGTCAACTCTTCCAGGAAGTCTTCTACCAACCAGAATTAACCACTTTTCCTTCGTGTTCTCCATGCACACTGCTTACAGCTTTATTTTTGTATTTATTTCTGTTATAATATTACTATTATATTTGTATTAAATATAAAATTATGCTTATATATGTTACCTGTGTGAATTACAAGCTTCTTGAAGGCAGAAAGCATGCTTCTTCTCAGCAACTAGCACCCTGTACTGGGAGGGATTTAATAAAAGTCTGCCGGTTGAATAAATGTATCAAAACATTTTCAAAATGAGTAAATTTTTACCAAAACAAAACACCAATCACTTGTTTCAACTTCTGAAATAATTTTTAGAAAACAACTTCTACTTGAAAAATATACTATTAATCTAATATGTAAATTAAAAACAACAAAGAAATGACCTGAAAATGGTAAATTTTTGATTTTTCAGACTCAGTGCAAAGAAAAAGATATTATTTTTAAACTATTAAACTAATATCAATTATCATTCACTGACAGACCACTCGTGAGTGAATATTAATAGAGAGTAATGAGTCAAAGAGGAAAATCATGCTATTTAAATGGAATATTAGATATCAATTTAAAATCATATTTTCAGATACTTTATGAACTTGCACTATAGTGAGGGAAATAATCAGAACACAACACTGATCCCAATCTTGCAAGGATATGTTTTATAAGAAAAAGGACTATGGAAATATAGAAGCCATTACTATGTGGTGGGACTAGAGGTGATTTTTATCTTTTGTCTTTTGTATTATTTCAATTTTCTATGACATAAACATTTGCATAGTTAGAAAAGTAATTTTAAAAAGGATTGAATATCAAGAAATTCTAATTAAAGCTTAACCTGATTTGTAAATACTAAAGAAGTTTTATGAGCCCAGTAAAAGACTTTCTGATTCTTAATATTAATTGCAATCTATTTGCATAGACATCGTTCAACACCAAAAGTTAATGCTACAGTTTAGAAGATGTTAATAAAAACTTTCCTGAATTCTAAATAGAGTAAGTAAACCTTTGACCAGTTATTCAGCAGGCAGCAAAGCACCAGTTCTGGAGGGGCAGAGACTGAATTGGCATCCAGGTCAGCTGCTTGTCAGCTGTGTGACTTGCTCTGTCTGAGCAGCACAGATGCGGGAAAACCCCCAAGCTCCCTCACTGTTCTCCGCAGGACCAATGAGGATGCCGTTAACGAGAACCCCACACTAATGTCTAGGACATGGCAGGTCCTCTCCTATCTTGTGTCTCAGATCTGGAGACTGTCCAAGCTTATTGGAAGATAGACAAAGATGAGCACAGGGTTTCATTCTGACTTGAAGCGAAGCTGAAAGGCTGGTTATGCTTGCTGGGTTGTCAAGGCTGATTCTAAGAAAACAGATCCTAAGTGATGCCAGCTGCACCAGCCTGGCTGTGACCATGGCAATCCCAGGTGGACTCCTCTGCAAAGTGGGGCAGGGCTGATAACAGGAGGCTGATGGAGGTGGATGAGCGGGTTGGAGACAGGGGATTGAGAGGACACAAACACATGAGGGAGAAGGAGGAGAGAACAAGTCTTGGAGGGCAGTGCCATCGAAGGGGCAGGGAAAAGAGGAAGCAAAGGGAGAAAGTGGAAATAACCAGATTGTCAAACAGGGAGGAGCAAGTAGGGAGAAAGTTGTCTCTTCCTCTCCACTGTCTTCCTCCCCAAGGTTTCTCCCCCATTTGTGTCTATTCCTCTGCTTCTCCCTCTTTTCTACGTACCCACCTCAACTCCACTTCCAAAACCATATTCTTATTCTCAAGATTCATTCCTCCTCCCTCTCTGACAAGTGGCATTCCTTTCTCCAGAAGTTAGAAAGTGAAAACCTAGAAAAACGCGAGAATTGCCTGCAATCCCTAAGCTGGCTTCCCCAACCCTCAAGGTCCCCCAAGCATCGAGGGTAAGATCTAGAACTGATTCCAGCTGCAGGCATTGGTCGGGGTCGAGGGGACACAGCACAGAGCAGCTGCTCACCTCTCTACCCTCTGTTTCCGGCCACCCCATGTCCTCATTTGCACTATCTTCAATTACAATGGATGCACTGTCTTCAATTACAAAAGACCCATGCAAATGTCCCATGATTAGAATTTACCATCTGATAATTGTATGGTCACCTTCCCTTCCTGGCAAATTTACAAAATGTTATTTTAAAATGTCAGGATTGGACATGTTTAAAAGAAAGAGCACACAGAAACTGGGCCACAAGAATATTTACTCAAAAATTATAATGTGCCTGGGGTAGGACTGCCTTTATTTCCCAAGTACAGGATCTTGACTCTCAATATATCAGTTTAATGTGCCAAGGAAAAGTTCAGGCAGAAATGCTTGAGTCTGGCTGTCTTGAAGGAAGTTTATGTATTCTTTTTTACAAATAAATATAAAGGTTGCATTGAATCAAAGTGCCAATAATGTGCTACACAGGTGGGTGCTGAGTGGGGGCAACTTGGACAGAAGGATATATTTGGATTAAAAACTAACAACTCTATTAAAAAATCATCTTTTGGAAATCATCACCTGAAGAATAAGAAAACGCTAATACTGTACTGGGAAATGCATTCAACCTCGAGTTAAAGTGTGTTACTTTGTATCTTACCAAAAAATATGATAATTTGTTTACAACTGCCAAAAGCAGTGCTGCCTGAAGTGAAAACGCGAGCATCTGTGCAAACAACTCTGTTCAGCAAATAAGTGTAATCTGCTCCCAATGTTAAGAGAATACTTTCCTGTAAAAATGAACCAAGAAATAAAAAAGGGAGCATCTTATTAAATAAAAACAAATGTACCCAAATGCACAATACAATCAAATAAACTATCGGGACCTCCCTAGAGAGGCTTCTTCACTCACTGTACCTTTAGACCCTGCACTGCAGGGAGACGCTGGCGGAAGACTGGATGCGGGAACAGGGTGAACTCTTCCTCCCCTTCTGAAGCTCTCAGGAACTTGGACAAAGCCAAGAAAGAAGCAAGAGCTGTGGGGCTCTGAATAACTGTTTAATAGTGTTGACTATAAAAAAAACAATCGGAGGGTTTGAAATGAATGGAGTTGAAAGGGCAAGAAAGAGGATGTCAGAGAGCTTAAAAGAGCCACAAGATGAGAAGCGGCTCTGCCTGCCGTTGACGGAAGAGGCTTCACTGTTAGTCAAGTTGTTTCCAGAACCCAGCACTGGTTTAAGAGCTGGTTTTTGTCTCTGAGGCAATGTAAAGAACATGAAGTTTTCACACTCTGCTCCTTTTAGGGATCGGCACACATGGCCTAAGATATGCTGGATATGTGATCAGTCTCTCTCAAAGATGTAGTCCACTTAAGAGGCTACTTCATTTCAGCAATAGAACTCCAAAATTATCATTAATTAAAAAAAAAAAACAACTCACATCTCACAAAAGAGGTCATATTATCACTGGTGTGTTGACTTCCCCCTCTTCTCCTACTTTTAAAGAGTTCTTTCTTTTTCCTCAACAAAGGCAGTCACCAAGGGGCAGTTTACGTAATGGCTAAGGGCATGGACTCTGCAGCCAGATTTCCTGGGTTTGAATCATGAATATGAAGTTGAACGAGTTGCTCAACTTCTGTGAGGCTCCATATCCCCTTCTGTAAAATGGAGATGATACCACTACCCAGCTCACAGTACCTTAAACAGAGCTGGCTACACAGGAAGTGCTTAAAGAAGGGCAATGACTGTCACTGTGTTTGTTTGGTTTTTTTAAAGTTAACTGCAAGGTAGCAAAATCCTTGTAACCAAAAAAAAAGAAAGCAAGCATATGACTAATGTACTTAATAACTTCCCTTTCCAAGTTAAGAATATACTTCTTGAAGACTTACTAATTTTTTGTCTCAAATATCTCATAGTTTCTGGCATATAATAAGAGTTCATAAACGTTTTAAGAACAGGAATGAATGAAAGGAAAAGAACAAAGCTTTGTGGATCAAATAAGGCTGTAATATTTGCTGCATAAATAAATTCAGATTTAATGAGCTTTTATTAAGCGCCTACTTTGTGCCAGACCCTGTGTGAAGTCTTTATGTTGTTTTAATTAATACATTTCTACGGACAAAGCACATCTACATAACTGTGTAACAGAGTGGCTACTAGGCTATGCTGAGACCCATTTAGAATAGGCCTTCTCAGTTTGCAACCCAGAAAAGGCTGGTTAACTAAAACTTGTTAATTTTCAAGCCATACAAATTACTAACTCATTTACATGCTGCCAAAATGTAGCAGCAGAGAGACCACATGACTGAGACACAAGCGAAGGCTATGCCTGGACTGGCATCTGCTCTTCTAGATCTACAGCAGGGTGGTGGTCCCCCATTGGGGGTACAGAAAGCACCTTGGGATATTTTTAACGCCCAGCAAGCCCAAATCAGAAAGCCCAGCTTTACAGGATCTCTTTAACCACAGAATAAGGAACCACATATTACATTCAAGATTTGGCAGCAACTCAATTTCCAAATGTTAGTTCTTCATGAAACCATCCTATATCTCAGGGAAACTTCACATCGAGCTCAGCTCTTCTACTTTTTATTTTACTGGGAAGAAAATTCTAAGCCAGCATAAATGAATAAGTGGATTTCAGTCTTATGAAAGGGCTTTTTGGGTGTGGTCAAGATAGCTAACTTTGAAAACTTAGCAACACAGGATACATTATGAGTAAGTCCTTTCCTTTTTTTTTTTTAAATAATGATGCTAACTCACCAGATCCTTCTGAAAGAGTCCTTTTATTAATTTCAATGAAGTCAAGCAGAGAACAAGTTGTAATATGAAACACCATTTATGCAACTATGTTGAAATTCTCTGCTAGAGTTATCTTCATGTAAGAATTTTATGGTAAAACAATTTCAAAATAATATCAAGCATTAGCTTAGGCTCATCTTGGTTTAGGCTGGCTTTCTATACAAATCACTGAATTCTACTGCAAAATGACAGTGCCCTTAAATAGAAAAAAAAAAGAAATCCTCTTCCTCCACAGTTCATATTTTAATAACAGAGCTGAAACTAAGCTTCAACTGAAATTATATTGTTGGGCAACTCCAGAAACTAAACACAAAAACATGTTAAAGATTGCAACATCAAGGGAAAACCATCCTCATATATGTACTTTTAGATTCTTAGCTGTTTTTGTCCCCAGCCCAGATGAGATCAGCTGGAACCTTCAGAGGCTTTCCTGCAGTCAGCCAACAAGCCACTCACTCCTTCCTCAACCACAGGGGTTACCCAGGGAAGGACACGCAATGCATTTAAAGGGCCAATAGAAATCCTGTGGGTGGGTTTGGTCTGCCTTTCAAAACCAATGAGCGTCCCATTATATAACCTTTAATAATAAGAGAGAAGTTTACAGTCATATACCCAACTAAACCCAAGGCAAGCTATGCTGCATGCCTCATTGTACCATTTTTTTTTTTCTTAAAGAAGTGGTAAGAAATAGTAAAAGAAAAAGCTGTCTGAATGGCACAATCCATCTTGTCAGGTAATGCTGGAAAATTGATGAATTGAACTTGGTAGTAAAGCTTAGGCTTGTTTTTTGCAGTGGGTTTCATGGCAGTCTGATGTTTTTGATCAGAAAAGCCCAAGCATCTAAAACAAAATCTCCATGACAGCTGATTAATTCTTTATAAAATAAAGTAAGTCCTTAACCACAAGAGAATTCTGAGAATCTGGCTTTTCCAGAAAGCCCAAGAAAAATACTTCAGTTTCACCATTCTCAAATTCATTTGACTTTGAAACAAAATAAACATATTACTCTATTTAATATCTTGCACAAGCGAATTCACAAGAATGAAATGTGTTCAGAGTTCCTAGAAAAAATGTAGCAATACAGGCTGCCAACTCGTTCAATGTCAAGCTCTAGGCAGTATAGCCACACTAGCAGTAAATGACTCAGAGTGAGTCACGCTTAAGCTATTTTTGCTTTTAAAGTACTGCCAGGCACTGTGCTAATATTCAACCCAGAGTAAATTTAGCCCAACAAGAAAACAAGTGTTTCCATGGTTGCTTCTTCACAGTGTTTATGGTATATATGCAGCCATTAGGCACAGGAATCTAGCCAGATAAATTAAATGATCATCTTTCATTTATATCCAAGCTTTGGAACACTGGAAACACTAAATGCAACTTATTCTTTCATCTCCTGACTGTCCACCCCTCCAGACCCCAAATAGCAACTACATAGAGAGGATCCTGTTAATGATTCATATAAAAGTTTGTTACCATTAAAGTACCTTTAGTGGATTGTTGTTCATGGATTTTATTTGGCTTTGTATTAAGAGTCACAACCTGCTGATGGTGCAGCCACAGGGAACTAAACTGCTTAAAAAGTATCCAGCAAAACCAGCAGGAAATGTGGACTACAGATACTAAGTGAATCATTAGGCAGTATCTTACCCAGCGAATGGTCAGAGTCTGGGAATACAAACGCTCACAGGGTGTCTAAAGAACGTTAGTTGTTCTAATTCAAAAAGATATATACATGCCAATATTCATAGCAGCACTATTAACAGTCAAGATATGGAAGCAACCTAAATGTCCATCAACAGATGAATGGATGAAGAAGATACAGTATATACACACAATGGACTATTACTCAGCCATAAAAAAAAGAATGATACAAAGTCATCTGAAGCAACATGAATGGATCTGGAGATTATCATATTAAGTAAATAAGTCAGACAGAGAAAGACACACATCATATATCACTTATATGTGGAATCTAAAAAAATGATACAAATGAACTTAATTTACAAAACAGACTCCCAGATATAGAAAACAAACCCATGGTTAGCAAAGGGAAAAGTGCAACAGCCACTCACTTGAGTAACACACTGACTACGGAACAGATGCTAGGACTTTCCTCTAATTAAAGCTACCTGTCTATTTAAAGCTGTTAGAAATCTAAGTCTAGATAAAGCTGTTAGAATCCTTAGCTTTATCTACAGAATCAATGCTACAGTTGTATACAGTGGTTAGCTGTTATGCTCAGCAAAGAAATATTACAGCTAACTGTCCCAGTCCAGGTTTTCAGAGTAAGAAGCATGCGCTCCAGGATGCAAACTCTTGTAATTTTTATTTAAAATGAACTTTTGTCTAAACAATGAGGGGGAGTAAGACTAGGTTTCACTAGTAATGTACATATGGACATTATGCAGACCATGTATAAAAATGAATAAATAAAATATCACAAGGGTGTGCTCCTCCCCATAGGAGAAAACAAAAAAAACGTGGAGACCACTGCTATCACAAGCACAGCCACCTGAAGCACGGAACCCTCTCCTCTTCAACCTGTATCTCAGTAAATGCTTGCTCTTTTTTCCCACCTACATTTTAATGGGGCACCAGCACAAAGGAAGTATAGTGGAAAAGCCTAGGTCAGCAAGCAACTGGAGAAGACAGAGAAATGGTAATCTGAGCAAGGCAAGTCTGGAAAACAGCCACATGGAGCACCTCAGCACAGCTGTAATGACAGCACTGGGCCAAGGACAGTCACTCTGAGTCAGAAAGCTGACCAGTTAGTTCTCCTATCAAGATGCCAGGAACACGCGGACTCCCTGAAAATTATAATGGGGGCTCAAAAGCTATTGAGAGTGAATTGAAAAAAGCCTAGTGCAAGTGTAGCTACATAACAGACATCTTTCGCAACACAGTTCTTGGGGAACAACTGTGAAGGGGTTGCTCAGTCAATGCTAAAGGTAGAAATTCCTAACATCGCCTCTGACTTGCATGAATGGCATCTTAACTTCCACAGAAAGCATCTAGCTCAAGGCTTGACATATAGCAGATGATTATAGCTCTCTGAAATAAACAGGTAAATTATAAAACTATCTCCCCATAAAACATCTTATTTGAAACCCATGCATTCTAAAGCTCTGTATCTGTTACCCCTGTGTTTATTGTATACGTAAGTTTCATAAGCAAAAGCCTAAGGGATGAAAAATAATCTATCAGAATTTCTTGCTTTCTGACTCCCTTGCTCCCCGATTTCACTAATTCTATTAATCCCAGGGATTCTACTCATCTTTACCTGAAAGTTCCATATTGAGAAGTATAAATAGTAATTAAATCTTCACAGAAGGAACATTTTAAAATTTAAGCAGAGACAAAGATGGGGTGGACAAAGAGCTGAAGTAAATTTTCAGGTCAATGAAACTATTCTTTATATTACACTGGTGGATACATGACATTATGCATCAAACACCCACAGACCATTTGATTCAGCAGTCCCACTTCTAGTTGTGAATTGAAAGCAGGAGTTGAAAACATATTTGTACACCAAAGTCCGTTAGCAGCATTAGTGTTCTTAGGTGGTATTTGTTGATGGCTGAATGGATAAACAAAATGTGGTATATACAGGCAATGGAATATTATTCAGCCTTCAAAAGGACTGAAATTCGGATACATGCTACAGCATGGGCCTTGAAGACACTGTGCTAAATGAAATAAGGCACACACAAAATGACAAGTGCTGTATAATTCTACTTATATGAGGTATCTAACCAAGTGAACAGTGGTTACCAGGAGTTAGGAGTGGGAAGGGGCACATTTGATGGGTATAGTTTCAGAGGTGTGAGAGAGGGATAGTCATGATGGCTGTACAACAAGATGAATGAACTCGATGCCACTGAACTGTAGGCTGAAAAAAGGCTGGAATGATAGGTTTCATGTTACACATATTTTACCACCAAAACGCCCCATAGAACAGTATAATACACAGACTGAGTTCTAATGGAAATGATGGACTTTAAGACCCTGATGCTGGGAAAGACTGAGGGCAGTAGAAGGGGACGACAGAGGATAAGATGGTTGGATGGCATCACCGACTCAATGGACATGAGTTTGGGTGGACTCTGGGAGTTGGTGATGGACAGGGAGGCCAGCGTGCTGCGGTTCATGGGGTCGCAAAGAGTCGGACACGACTGAGCGACTGAACTGAACTGAATGTGTTAACATTGGTTCATCAGCTGTAACTGATATAACACACAAATATGCAATATGTTAAAAATGGCAGCTTCAGGGGTGCGGCATATCAAAAAATCTCTGCACTATAGGCTCAAGTTTTCTGTAAACCTAAATCTGGTCTTTTAAAAAATGTCTATTAATTAAAAAGAAAAATTTAAACAAACGAGGCTGCTCTGTGGCAGACTCCTTTCTTTGATACCATGCCCTGTACTGACACCCCCAGTGATCTGTTTCCTTACCAAGGACCCTTAGTCCCTTTGTCTGGACCGCAGGCCCCCAACACTTAGCTGCCTTGGTCAGTTCCAGCCTCCTTTTCTGCCAACTCTGATATCATCCCTTTCATGTTTGTGTATTTCCTGGTGTCCTTAGAGGCCCAGAATCTGGGTTCTCCTTTTCCCATGAGCCCTGGAGGCTATTACAATTTTCTAGTCTGTCTACCTTGCTCTGACCTATGACTTGTCTTGACCTCACTGTTTGTGTATATTCTGGCTGGAAGTGACTGGGCTACTACTGACCCTTGGTACTCTAAACCTTGATACAGTATTCTAATTCTGTCTACCAACCTGATGTTTATCTTGCTATAAGGTCCAATCCAGGTTAATGGTAATTCAATATGAGGAATGCTTGGGGTATGATATGTGTGAAATGATAATATTCAAAAACATTTCAAAACTAGAAGTAAAAATATTTATTCAATGTAAAATGCTTCTCTAAATAACTCTCAGGGGCAGAATTTTATTAATATCTTCTGGTTTCCTGCTTTAACTCTATGTATCAAGCTTTAATTCTATGATCACAGGGAATCCTAAATGTAAAGCAAGGATGGAAGACTTACATCCTACTAAGGATTTTAAATTGCATACTTAAAAACCTACCAAGGTAACACAGTTAAAGTATACCAGATCAAGACAAAAGGGAATGGTCAGAATAGTGACTAAGAAGCACAACTCTTATCTAAATGCATTTAAAAACAACACTGTGTGTCAAATCACAACAGTGAGTGAGCCAAACCAAACTCACATTTCAGGCTAATGTGGCCTACAGACCTCCAGAACTATGTGATTTGGAACACTTTATACAGAGAGAGACAGAGAGAGTGAAAGAGAGAAAGGGAAAAGAAAGGGAGAGTATGAAGGCCTTATGTAGACTCTCTTGTTTATGCCACTAAATGTAAGACAAATCAGTCCATAAAAATGTTTATTTATCAAAATACCAGAGAGATGCTTAGGCCTGGGAAGGATATGGACATTCAAATCACTTTTCAGAATGGCTAACCCTTTGGCTAAATGAGAGTGCAATTAATAACAGGAAGAGTTTCGTCACACTGTTGGGATGGAGATAATTCAATAAAGGCTGAAAAGACATTCTTCTAAGGCCCAATGCACTCTGCTGTCACTGTTCTCAAAACAGAAAACAATATGGATGAGAACAGAGGCTTAAAAAGAAAAAAGAGCACAAATGTCCAAGACTTGTTTTTCATAAAGGAGTCTACTCTTTCAAAGCCAAATACTTATGTTCTCCTTTCCTATCCTCATTTCATAAAAGTGAACTGAACTAAGACCAGTTGTTATCATTCCCTGCTGAATGCAATTTTTGGACCAGAAAATATTATTACATTTTAATCCCAGGATTTTAAAAACAGATCAGAGAATGTTCTTCACATTAAGTCCATGACATGAGATAAATGGAACAAAGCCTCTGCTTGCCTACCCTGAGCATCTGAATGAGCAGGTGAATTACCAAAAGGCACCCTTTCCTCCAGGCACTCTGGGTGCATGCCTTGGAGATTAGAACACAGGCTGCTATTTAGTCACCCCTTGCCACCTCAGCCAGGTGCTTTTGTATAGTGTATAATAAACTGTACAACTGTATACAGCAGACCTCTCCTATCGCATGGTTAGAAATGCTATTTTAATAAAGGAATTATTTTGATTCTGAGTCAGTACTTTCTAACTCACTATGTCTCTTACCTGATTAACCATCCCAAATTTCCAAACTATCTAAAGTGTCAAAATAATTCATACCCTGGCAATGACTTTCAGTGATTTGATTCTAAGCCACTTACCTGAATCCCCCCACACCTGCCCCCCTCAATCTTCAGCCTGGCTAACAATGTCACCGCCCACTCTACTTTTCTCATCCTGTTCCCTGGAGGAGTGCACATGACCGTCTGGTTAAGAACTAGGCCTCCCTGCACAGCTGTCTGGATCTCATGGCCTCGGCTCTGCAGGGGACTCCATTGGCTCAGTTAAGTCCCTGAGCTTCTTCATTACCCGAGACAGCCATCTTTTAAGAGATTCTTCCCACTTAACTCATGTAGCTCTGCAGAGCAGACCCAGAAAGGCTCTCTCTGGGGTTACTAGGAAATAAGTCATAACATCTTATTGATATCTTTAAGTGGATTTGTGTTAGCATCTCCAACAAGGTAAAAGCCAGAACGAGTAAACAGGCTGGGTTGGAGTACTCAGAATGAGTCATATATATACAGTAACAGACACTGGCCATACTCATTAAAATATTTAACACAAAGGCAGGAACCAGTATAAGTGAAAGTCACTCAGTCGTGTCTGACTCTTTGTGACCCCCAGGGACTATACAGTCCATGAAATTCTCCAGGCCAGAATATTGGAGTGAGTACCCTTTTCCCTTCCCCAGGGGATCTTCCCGACTCAGGGATCGAACCTAAGTCTCCCGCATTGCAAGCGGATTCTTTACCAGCTGAGCTACCAGGGAATCCCAACTAGTATAAAATAAATTACAAAAACAGATTCTGCCCACTGAGGACAACAATGACAGAGCACTACGACATGGAAGTAACTGAGAGGGAAAACACACAGCGATGCACAAAAGGGCGCGTGTACTTTCCATGTCAGAACTTGGGCTGTATGGTCGTCAAGCAAATGTCAATGGAAAAGAACATCAGAAAATAGAACGCTCCTAAAAGTTAAGGAACATAGTCAATGAAAATATGAGATTATTCAAGATGGCAAAGAGCTGATAACGTATGTAAGATAGAAATATTCTAAGGATAACAATAAGAAGTGGAATAAAATCAGTTTCCCTGGGTTATGCACATGGCAAAGACCAAAAAGGTTTAGTAACACCTGAGTTGCCCAGTATGTAGGAACTGGGCTCTCCCATATATTTTTGATGGGAATCAAAATTAATATATCTTTATGAAGGACAATTTGTCCTCCAAACTAAAACATTTTTAATTCACATATCCTTTAACTCAGCAACTTCCCAGGATTTATCTCACAGATATAGGCCTACTGGTGTGGAGTTTTACATACATTAAGAATATTTGTTGCAGTAATGTTGGTGACAAAAAAGTCATTCCCACCATCAGGAAACTGGTTAACAGGATGAGCTGCTATGTAGCCATTAACACAAATGAGAACACCCTAACGTACTGATGTGGAAGAAGACCAAAATCTATTAAGTGAATTAAAAATAAAAAAGTCAAGTAAAACAGTGAGTCTAACATGCTACCATCAGCGTGCACACACACACACTTCAAAAAAGGACACATGAGAAAGCAGCAACAGTAACTGCCTCTTAGGGAGGCAAAGACCCTTCTTTTTACCACATAGTCTTTTGTACTTTGTGAATTTTACACTATGTGCATATATCCCCTAATCAAAAGATAAAAACATTAAAGAGGGTCGGGGGAGAGGGAGAGAGAGAGAGAGAGAGAGAGAGAGAGAGAGAGAGTGTGTATTTGTACAGCGCACAGAAAAAGAGAGTTGATCTTAGGTGGCAGTGGTCAACAAAGCTTTCCTACAGAAGGCACCAGAGTAGTTACTTAGAGGCTGGGGAGGTTTCCAAGAGGACAGGTTGGATAGGCAGAAAGGAACAAGAGGAAACCATTTTTTTCTCTGCAAAGGAAAGGTAGATCAGAAAGAGACACTCACAGTGTGCAGATACTGAATGCTACCAACTTTCTCACGCTTCTCCTGGAGTAACTCTCTCTGAAAAAGTCATGTGTGTGATTATATAATATAATCCATTCAGTTCCTGAATGTCTGTTATAAGCCAGGAACTATGCTCAATGCTGAGGACATGAAAATGGATGAAATTTAGTCCTTGACCTCAATAAACTTTCTGATGAAAATGCAACTCACAGAGCAGAAGGAAAACTCCACAGAGAAAACCCTGATTAGCCTGTATCTAAGAGCAGTTACTAATATCTACCCATTCTACATGATGGGGTGATAATGATGTTGGTGATGAAAATAAGAGCTAACATGTAACATTTACTATGTGCAAGATACTCTTCTAAGGGACTTTCATATATTAATTCATTTAATCTTAACAACAACCCTATGAAGTGGGTATACTCTTTTTATACCACTTTTAATAGAGAAACTGAGGCACAGAGTTTTTTTGTTTGTTTTTAACTTACCTATAGTTACACAGTGAGGGGTTAGACTTGAACTCAAAAAAGTGTGACTGTAGAACTCAGCTATGAACTACTAGTGTGACCCTGAAAGAATTAGTGCTGATCTCAAAATAATAATACCATCTCACATTTATCTGCATAGGACTTTGCAGCTTACAAAATACTTTCATGTGTTATCTCATTTTCAATATAGAATAGCCCTCTGATACATTCTCTTTGAAATGAACACACATTTCAATTATTAAAATAAATGAAATAATAAAAGCTATTATAAATTCTCAAAATTCTCATCACTGAAAAATAACTGAAGAGGTAGAAAAGTTTTAAAGACATCTATTTGAATTCATCACATGGTAATGTTAATGTTAGACAGTATTAGTCAAACATCACTGGTCTCAGAGGACAAGGCAATGACAGAATAAACAATGGGATTTATATATTTTAAGTACCATTTAAACAGTGAAACACTGGCTCTAATTTACTAAAATAAAAATTATGATTTTTAAATTATATTATTAATTATACAAATTATGTTGACCACTTTGGTGACTGGTTTAGATATGATACTATTCAATTAGCATTGAATAAAAGGCATTTTTTAAACATGGTAGGATTCTGACTTAGAGGCATTCAGTCATAATTCCAATAAAATGCATTTTAATCTATCCTCCTCTAAATAGTTTAGAACAAACTAGAACAGAAAGTTTGTCAAATTTAGGAAAGGAAATTCCCCAATTAATTTCTACCAACGTAGATCTTAAATAGATCCAGGCATGCTTGTAGAAAGTACCAGTCTGACATCAGTCAATGGGGGTTTCCTTACTTTTGTTAATTTTGGATTTCCTTGTCAGTGGGGACACACGATATTTCTTTCTATCTTTCAAATCAATATATAAGTAAAGTGTGCATTACTAAGTGAAAATGAAGTGCACACAGCACTTATAAAGTAAGACAAATATTCGTTACTCAGTTTTCCAACCAAAGTACACAAAATCTGATGAAAGAAAACTGAACCTAGGCACAACTGGAGGGAAAAAAAAATTGCCGGCCATCTTCCCAGTACAATGTTTTCTACAGAGTCTTTCTACAGTATTATCTCATGCTCTTTAATATTTGCCACTTTGAAAGGCTCTCTTTAATTAAATACTTTCTTGAGAAAACACAACTCAATCCTAAACTGAAAATAGAATTCTCACCTCTCCACTTAATTCAAATTCTACCTCTTCTTCAAAGTCTTATTCAAAACTCATTTTCTCCATGAAGCCATCACCCTCTGATTTCAAAGATCTCTCCCTTCTCAGGTGTTAATTATATGAATCACATATCCTGGCAGCGGATCATCTGCCTCCTCTTATTCTTTTTCTAATTCAGCAGCACTCAGTTTATATCTCTCTCCTGGCACTTATTATTTTGTTTTGAGTGACAGGGATTTTAAATACCTAGTTCTCTGTTCCACCAAAAGAACTAAGTCATAGTCGTCTGTGCACAGTCTCTGATGAAAGCCCAGTCCCCGACACATCAGCAACAAATGCTTGCGGGTTTGAATGCATATAAATTTTGCCTGTTCTGTAAGAATACAAACTTCTTGAAAGAAAAGGATATGTCACATTTCTTCCTTCTCTATTCCCAGATACTAAGCCTCATGTGAAAGTATGTGTTACTTGCTGCGTCATGTCCGACTCTGCGACCCCGTGGACTATAGCCACCAAGCTCCTCTGTCCATGGGATTCCCAGATAAGAATACTGGAGTGGGTAGCCATTCCCTTCTCCAGGGGATCTTTGAGACCCAGGTTTCGAACCCAGGTCTCCTGCACTGCAGGCAGATTCTTTACCCAGGCACTAAACAGCCATTTTCTAACACACATTTGTTGAATGTATATTCAACATGCTATTGTTGTTTAGTTGCTAAGTTGTGTCCAACTCTTTTGCAACCCCCAAGGACTGTAGCCTGCCAGGCTTCTCAGTCCATGAGATTTCTTAGGTAAGAACACTGGAGCAGACCATTTCCTCCATCAAGGAGTCCTCCTGAACCAGGGATTGAACCTGCACCTCCCACACTGGCAGGCAGATTATTCACCAGAGCCACCTGGGAAGCCCATATTCAACCAGCTGTAGTTTAATGTTACTTATGCTAAATTATCTCTTCAGTTGCTTTGATATTCAAATAAACATGTCCTTGATCAAAGGGATGACTCAAAAAGATGAGCCTACTTCAATTACCCCTTATTTTGAGGGTGGCATATTGAGGAGAGGTTAGTAACACACACACACACACACACATACAAGGAGAGGTTAGTAATACACACACACACTCTGTTGTTTCAGTAGTTAAAAACTGTTATTTCATTGAAAATATGGCCATAGTATCAATACTTTCTATCTCCTCCCACCAAAAAAGCAGGGTCCACTCTACCATCCCTTGAGTCTGGGCTACTTGGCAACCGCTTTGACCAACAGCCCAGCAAAAGTTACACAGTGTGATTTCCAAGCAGAAACCTCAAGAGCTCTTCTGTTTCTGTGCTTTCTCCCTTTTGCCACCACGTGGAAAACCCTAAACTAGTCTGCTGGAGGCTCAGACCACATGGAGTAGGGACAAGCTGTCCTAACTCAGGGCGCCCTAGATCAAGAAGCTCCAAGTCAGCCAGGCAGCTGGCTGCGACTGTGTGAGCAAGCCCAGCCACACCAGCAGCAGTATCACCAAGCTAAGGGATCCAGCCCATGTCTCCCACATTGCAGGCAGATACTTTACCGTCTAAGCCACCAGGGAAGTCCCCAGTCCAGAGAAGCACAAGCCAAATTTATGGCTAGTTAAGTCACTAAGTTCTGGGGTGGCTCATTCCACAAGGTGACTGAGTTGGAAACCCAATACTAATTTAAAACTGAACACCTGGATGATGTCACAACACCAGCTGCTATCCCACAGCAGTTCTCAACTTCAGAACCAACACAAATAATTTCTGTATATCTAATTATAACTGAATAAAGTATTCCAATTATCAATAAAGCACAATTTCTAAATAAAAAGTAACTGCTGGCTTTTTCATGAGAAATAGAATCAGACTTTATTTTTGGGGGCTCCAAAATCACTGCAGATGGTGATTGCAGCCATGAAATTAATTCCACGCTTGCTCCTTGGAAGGAAAGTTATGACCAACCCAGATAGCATATTGAAAAGCAGAGACATTACTTTGCTGACAAAGGTCCGTCTAGCCAAGGCTATGGTTTTTCCAGTGGTCACGTATGGATGTGAGAGTTGGACTGTGAAGAAAGCTGAGCACCGAAGAATTGATCCTTTTGAACTGTGGTGTTGGAGAAGACTCTTGAGAGTCCCTTGGACTGCAAGGAGATCCAACCAGTCCATTCTAAAGGAGATCATTCCTGGGTGTTCTTTGGAAGTAATGAGGCTAAAGGTGAAACTCCAGTACTTTGGCCACCTCATGTGAAGAGTTGACTCATTGGAAAAGACTCTGATGCTGGGAGGGATTGGGGGCCGGAGGAAAAGGGGACGACAGAGGATGAGATGGTTGGATGGCATCACTGACTCGATGGACGTGAGTCTGAGTGAACTCCAGGAGTTGGTGATGGACAGGGAGGCCTGGTGTGCTGCGATTCATGGGGTCGCAAAGAGTCGGACACGACTGAGCAACTGAAATGAACTGAACTGACTTAAAAAATCTATTCTCTACCAAACGAGTACCTGTCATCTCTATTCCCTTATGCACCATGAGAACTTTTTTTAAATCTACACAATGGATTTCTTGCCTCAAAATTGGATAGGGGAAATCTGGTGTGACTTCTGCACTATATTGCAAAAGAAGTGAAGCAAACTCACAATCAATACTACCAACAAGGAGAAACACAGAAAATCAAAAGTTATAGCTAACTCCATACCCCTATCTTATTATTTTATGGAATTTAGTTTATGAATTTTGAAATATGGCTAATTTTTGGATTAAGACTGAGAAGTTTGTGCATACGTGAAAAAAGAAAGTGGAAGTTGCTCAGTCATGTTCGACTCTTTGCAACCCCATGGACTTAACAGTCCATGGGATTCTCCAGCCCAGAATACTGGAGTGGGTAGCCTTTCCCTTCTCCAGGGGATCTTCCTAACCCAGGGATCGAACCCAGGTCTCCTGCATGTAATAGGAAATTCAACTAAAATAAGCAAACAACTCTTTCGCCCTTTAATATTTTGACCTATATGTCTCTTGGACATTTTTCTACTTCTATTCATGGCTTCTTACCCACTAATGGTGATCAGAATCCATATTTAATACTTATACTGCTTTAAAATTCAATATTATATGATAAAACATTTTCTAAATATCTGTCTCCAAATTTTCCTACTAAATATCACTGAGAAATATCTTTGTTACAGTAGCTTCCCCCAAAGCACAATTACCAGGAAAACATTTTAAAGAATCTCATTATATACTTTGTACCTTTAATACTCAGTTATTATAATTATCTTAAATTATCATTGTATTATCAAAGCTGAAGCTTGAGCCTCACATACAGTTTGCATATTTTATTAACAACAACGTTGGTATTTATAACCTGTAATTTTAACATGCTTCTCCCAAACTTCTGCCCCTCTGGGGCCTCCACCTCTCTTCCAACTTCAAACTCCAGTCTCTAGGTCATGTGACTATCAGAATTCAGCTGTAGGTCAATGGCTATCAGAACAAAACAGTAGCTTACTGCTTCTCAAAGCCTGGAATTCTGAAAACATAATAATATACTTTCTATTTTTAGAGGTGGGGTCATAGGGGAACTTGCTATTCGAGTCAAATGAGTCATTCAAGATGAGAAAGTTAATATATTTCAGTCAGTATGTCTGTGCTGGCATGTGCCATCGCCTAAAGCAGTGGACAGAGAACATTTTATTTTAAAGGATGGTATGCATAGATGCTGAAATATCAGATTATAAATAAGGTATCTCAGTATTGGTTTCCACTGTGCACACTATTTAAACAAAAGAGCCTATTTCAAAGCCACTATAAACTTTACTTCAAATTCCTCTTCTTGTCAAATAATCTCACATGCTAACTTTTGCCATTAGATATTCCTCACCAGATTAAAGCTTCTTTAAAGGTCCCAATACTTTGGCCACCTGATACAAAGAACGGACTCACTGGAAAAGACCCCCATGCTGGGAAAGATTGAAGGTGGGAGGGGAAGGGGACAACAGAGGATGAGATGGGTGGATGGCATCACCAACTTGATGGACACGAGTTTGAGTAGTCTCTGGGAGTTGGTGATGGACAGGGAAGCCTGGCATGCTGCAGTCCATGGAGTTGCAAAGAATCAGACATGATTGAGCGACTGAACTGAACAGACTGAAAGGTCCCACGTAATAGCTGTGCACTTATTCTACCTTGGGGAGGACTCCATGAAGTCCATGATATCTGTATCAAGGCAGATGGGTAAACTTTTTCATAACCAAGTGAAGAGAGGGGTGGGTACAAAGAATATTTCATGAAGAGATTACTAAGTGTGAAAGCCTACAGGTGAAGGAGAACACAATACTTTCTGGGAACTCCAAGTGTCTGGATTAAAGGGCTAGAGAGAAAAGTGGTGAGAAAGTGAAAAAAGAAAAGGAAAAAAAAAGTCTGGTTGCCAGAACAATCTTTATGCCATGAGGGTTGGGAGGGCCTTTGAAAGATACACAGTGGACAACCATGACCATACCTACACTTTTAGAACCATCACTCACTCTAGCAAAAACTGACAAGAGGCAATTCCTGGGACAGGGAACACATAAGAGACAGAGTAGTGGAGCAGCAGGAGCAGAAAGAAATGGAGAGAGGCTTGGCGGGGGGTTTTAGGAATGGGACTAGACAGTGCGTCTTGGTAACTGGCTGAACAGTTCTACACATCTCTTGGTAGGAATAATTTTTTTGCTTTTGGTAAATGTAAAAATAAAATTGTTATGCTCTGAAGCAGAAGGAAAATATATCTACATAAGCAACTACTATATTTTCTTAACTCTGTAATACTCTCAAATGGAAGATGCATAGTCAACTTAACGCCTTGTGTGTGGGTGGAAAAATCAGTGCTACTGTGTAACAGGAGAGATGGAGGTTACTTAAGCCTGATGGCTGGGGAAGGAATTAAAAACTCTTAAGGGTAACTTGTAAGTTTCCTGCTAAAGCAGTTGAAGTGAAGTCACAGAACAGTGTCCCCCTAGGGAAAGAGGAAGGAAGTACTTTCCACCAGTAAGCAGCCAATGGTCAAACGGGGCAAGGAAGGTTGCCAGAAAGTCTGGGAACACCTCCAGCCAATTGGCAGCCACACTTTGTACTTAGTGCACGGTTCTGCCTGAGTCTGCCAAAGGGACTTGGATGAAAAGGGACATGACGCCTGACCCTATGCTCTCATTCCAAGGACGAGTGTGCGTCAAAGGATCTGGCATGGAATATTTGTCCTGTGGGAGAAAAAAAGGCGCCCTCCCCTTAACCCTTTCCCTTATAGGTCTTCACTTACTTCCCAAATATACAGGAAGCACTGGTGCCATGCCAAGGTGTTGTCCTAGGTGCCACAGACAATGTGCGGTGCCTGCCCTCGCTCAGTAGGTGCTCCAACCAAGCACCCCACAACTAAAGCAAACTGATTCTTCTGCCCGGGAAAACTTCAGTATTTTATTTAAAAAAATTAGCTACATTTATCCTGGAAAGTTCTACTCAACATCTTTCATCAACGTCCCCACCCCACTCTCGTCTCTCCAAGTTTTCTGAGTCAAGTTCTAGGGCCCCGTCATCTCGAGTGGCCAGTTTGCTTTTCTGCCTCACCCTCCAAAACATGAATTACTTGTCTGCGGTCCTGGTGTCTAGCCTTGTGTTCTGCATTATTAGAGGTGCTAATTCACTAAAAAATGTAATTTGAAATAAGTCACTGGGGGATTTAAAAAAAAGAAAGAAAAGCTTAATAGCCAGATTCAGACACAAAGGGGGTCCTCTGCAGTTAAATGCTGATCTGTAACAGAATCCCTAACACAGTGAAGGCCCATGCACAGCAGTGATGAACAGCGGCAGCTCCAATGCATCTGCTCATAATGAACACGCGTCATCAGGGGCAGCACGGCTCGCTATGTGTCTAGGGCTGTTCCCGACACTTCACTCTCTGCCTCCTATCAAGAAAAGGTTGCCAAAACCAATATTGTACTGAAAAATGATCTGTCACCTTACCAACATTTTTTGTTCACACCCTTGTCAATGACAGAACATTCCTTAACTACTTGACAGTCTATTTTATCCTTCTTTACAATCTCTTAACACTTTTACAAAAGAACTAAACATTCTGTCTCCTTGTACTTAAGGACGTGTGCCAACTGCTAATCAAGTATAAAATATTTAACTTTTGAAATAAAAATTATTAAAGTTAATGCCTTTAAGCAAGTTAAAAAAAGATTAGGAAACTAATATTTGCGGGAGTATATTACAGTTTATAAAAGCACTTTCACTTTTCATTTTAAAATATCTGGTTTAATCCCTATAAAACTCTGGGGACTAAGAAGCATTATTATTTTATTACCTATAATTTACAGAAATGTAAAATTCTATTTACTGGATCAAAAACACAAACTATTATTCAGAATCTCAATTCATATTTTCTGATCCCAAATTCTAGGCTCTTTCCATGGGTTGGACAGTCTCTGCTCTTAACAGTGTTATTAATGGAGATGATTAAATACATGACTTAAAAAAGTTATCAAGAAAATAGATTTCATGACTAAAATATTAACAAATACAAGGCAAATAATTCTGCAGGACAATACTTGAATATAACAAAAATATGATTATTAAAGCTATCAATTTTGCATATGAACAGACTACTTTGTTTTAGAGCTAATAAGATGTGTACTATATTCCACTTAAAGACTGTAAAGTGAGTAGAGGCCACCTAGGTGGCAAAGACCAGAATGTAAGCTTGAATGTAAACTAGGGATTTGTCTAGTTTATTCATGACCACATTCTCAGCATACTCAATAAACACTGCTTGAATGAATGAATGTGAACTACAACATGGAATACAAAAATGAGGCTTTCAGATATAGAATTACATATAAAGGTAGTTTACAATCAAACCCAGGACACCAAGTACAATTTAACTTATTAGGTAATTGCTGAGGGATTTATATATGCCCATACCTATGCTGCGTATTTTTGGACCTTCCCTTTTAGATAATAAGCTACATGAGACTTGGAATTAGAAGTCAGATTCGTGTCCTCTACAATGCCTAGCTAAACAACCTTGGGGAGATAAGCTACTTTCAACCTTGACTGTACATTAGTACCACCCAGAGAACTTAAAAAAATGCCTAGAGCCCCATATGACACCAACTAATTAATTCTGAATTTCTGGGGGTTGGAACTGGACTCTAATTTTACTTTTAAGGTTCACAGCTGATACTGATATCCAGTGATAGGTAAGCGCCACTACTGCAAACCAATGGTCCTCAAACTCTGGCTTAGAGGAGATCACCTGGAGGGCTTGTTAAAATTCAGTCCCATCCCCAGAGTTTCCGATTCAGTTGCTCTTGAGCGCATCTGAAAAATCTGTATTTTCAGTAAGTTTCCCGGTGATGCTGATGGCTGCTGGTGTGGGAACAGACTGAGTGAGAACCACTGCCCCAAACTGTCTAAAATGACTCTTGGATAAACTAAATAATAAATGTAGGAGATACATGAATACCAAAACATGAACATTATATGAAAAATTTAAGTACAAAAAAGGAACTTCATGTTCAGCATCACTGTCATTAGAAAAACACAAACTAAGTCTACAATGAGCTAACCTTACAGACTTACTAGAATGGCTAAAATTAAAAACAAAACCAAAATAACCCAAGGGCTGGTGAGGGTACACAGCAACTATTAATACAATACTCACAGGCATGTAAGATGGGACCATGCTGGGAAATAGTCTATCAGCGTCTTGTAAGTTAAACGCGTACTCACCATATAAGCCAGCAGTTGCACACCTAGACATTTATCCTAGAGAAATTAAAACTCACATTCACATAAAAGACTACACATGACACTTGGAACAGCTTTAAACATAATGGCTCCAAGCTGGAAGCCACTGAAACGACCTTGAATTGGTGACTGAACAGAAGAGCATATAACTATGGTACATCTATATGACGGACTATTATAGCAACACGACGCAACAAACTGCGGATGAAACTCACATGCGTTCTTGCTTTAGTGGAAAAAAGCCACTTACAAGGCTACACCCTGGATGACTCCATGTATGCAGCAAGCTGGAAAAGCCAAAACTATATGGAGAAAAAACAAACAGTGGTTCCCCAGGGGCTGGTAGGAGCCAGATGTCAACTACAAATGGATACTCATTATATTCATCTAATAATTACAAACTAGCTCCTTCCAATCTCAGGAACTAATACCTCAACAAGACAATTCTTAAGCGTGATGTGCATCTCTCCAGGACACTTACTCCTATTCTGGGGTCAGGCTGCTTTCTGGGCACGGATGACATCACACTCTCTCAAAATAAGCCACCAGGAGAGAAACACCCGCAGTCCACAGTTTGTTTAAACTTGCTGCTGACTCATTCCTCCCTTGATACCTGAACCTTTCTTTCCTAATAACTTTAATTATAGTCATCTCTCATTCTAAAGCTTCCCCTCTCCTCAGAGATGTATTTGTTATCCTTCTGACCTCCTGATAGTGAGACACTGGGTAAATATGTCACCTCCAGGAACCAGTCTGCTAAAAACAGAACCTGCATTTTCCACGCATTCCTCTCCGGCACGTGGATGCTGCAAAGATTAAAAGGGATGATGGATGTGCATGGGATTACTGCTGCTATGCTTGAAGTATATTTCATGGAATTTGTTCTAAACTTGTGGTGTAATAAACATCCTATTCCTTTCTCCCTAGCACGGCAACTATTCACACCGGAAAAGGCATTCTCCTGCACTATTTACTGAATGTATTGCCAAAACCATGGGATCTGCAAAAGGAGGACTCAGTTTCACTCTGTAACTTACTCTGTGACCTTGACCAAACTACTCCCCTTTTGAATCTCACTTCTTTATAAAATGGGCTCAGCTACAACGTGATTCTCTAGGGGCTGCTTTGAAAGCAATATCAGCACACATAAAATACTATATAAGGCCTGATATGAACCCTACTCCCTGATCTCTAAACACAAGTGACTAAGCATGAAGTTCTCAGCCAGATGGAGCAGATTCCATCAGTGTCACCAGAGGGCATCAACAGAGATTCATAATCTGGGTTCACTGTTCACTACTCAAGAGACCCAGAACACATCAATTTTTAAAGAGATGCACGAAATGCTTTAATTGAGAGAAGGAAAAAAAAAAAAGTGGAAAGGTTTTCAAGAGTTGATGTGGTATACAAGGGAAAGAACGTGAACTCTGGTGTCACCTAAACCTGGGTTTGAATTTAAGCACTTATGACCTGGGGGAAGCCATCTCACCTCTCTGCATATTTCCTAATCTATAATACGGGTATAGTTGCTGTAGAACTGTGAGAAATACACAATAATGTATATAAAGTATACAAATACCTTTTATAGGCAAGCCCTCAAACAATGCCTGTGCATTAATACTCCAACTAGCACGGATTAAGCACCACCTGTAGTAGGCATCGTACAAAGCCTGGTCACCACTTCTATCAGTACAGTGACGCTCAACATGCTCCAAGCCAGGCTGCAGCAATACGTGAACTGTGAACTTCCAGATGTTCAAGCTGGTTTTAGAAAAGGCAGAGGAACCAGAGATCAAATTGCCAGCATCCTCTGGATCATCAAAAAAGCAAGAGAGTTCCAGAAAAACATGTATTTCCGCTTTATTGACTATGCCAAAGCCTTTGCCTGTGTGGATCACAATAAACTGTGGACAATTCTGAAAGAGATGGGAATGACAGACCACCTGACCTGCCTCTTGAGAAACGTATATGCAGGTCAGAAAGCAACAGTTAGAACTGGACATGGAACAACAGACTGGTTCCAAATAGGAAAAAGAGTACATCAAGGCTGTATACTGTCACCCTGCTTATTTAACTTCTATGCAGAGTACATCATGAGAATGCTGGGCTGGAAGAAGCACAAGCTGGAATCAAGATTGCCAGGAGAAATATCAATCACCTCAGATATGCAGATGATACCACCCTTATGGCAGAAAGTGAAGAGGAACTAAAAAGCCTCTTGATGAAAGTGAAAGAGGAGAAAGAGGAGAGTGAAAAAGTTGGCTTCAAGCTCAACATTCAGAAAACGAAGATCATGGCATCTGGTCCCATCACTTCATGGGAACTAGATGAGGAAATAGTGGGAACAGTGTCAGACTTCATTTTTTGGGGCTCCAAAATCACTGCAGATGGTGATTGCAGCCATGAAATTAAAAGACACTTACTCTTGGGAAGGAAAGTTATGACCAACTTAGATAGCATATTTAAAAGCAGAGACATTACTTTGCCAACAAAGGTCTGTCTAGTCAAGGCTATGGTTTTTCCAGTAGTCGTGTATGGATGTGAGAGTTGGACTGTGAAGAAAGCTGAGTGCTGAAGAATTGATGCTTTTGAACTGTGGTGTTGGAGAAGACTCTTGAGAGTCCCTTGGACTGCAAGGAGATCCAACCAGTCCATTCTAAAGGAGATCAGCCCTGGGTGTTCATTGGAAGGACCGATGTTGAAGTGGAGACTCCAATATTTTGGCTTCCTCATGCGAAGAGTTAACTCACTGGAAAAGACCCTGATGCTGGGAGGGATTGGGGGCAGGAGGAGAAGGGGACGACCAAGGATGAGATGGCTGGATGGCATCACCGACTTGATGGACATGAGTTTGGGTGAACTTTAGGAGTTGGTGATGGACGGGGAGGCCTGGTGTGCTGCAACTCATGGGGTCGCAAAGAGTTGGACACGACTGAGCGACTGAACTGAACTGAACTGAATACTATTTTCCTAAAAGACTAGGGGAAACTCTAGAGTGAAGGTGGAGTATACGGGCATCTTTTATTGCTTATTACAACATGCATGTAGAAAAGCCAATTTTTCACTCCCAAAGAGCTCCCTGATAGATTAATGCCCTGATTAAAACTCCACCACAACAGAATCAATCTAATCTGAATTAGTTTCACTAGCTCTTGAGAGTCCCCTGGACTGCAAGGAGATCAACTCTAAAGGAAATCAGTCCTGAACATTCATTGGAAGGACTGATGCTGAAGCTGAAGCTCCAATAGTTTGGCCACCTGATGTGAAGAACTGACTCCTTAGAAGAGATCCTGATGCTGGGAAAGATTGAAAGCAGGAAGAGAAGGGGACGAGGATGAGATGGTTGGATGGTTTCACCGACTCGATGGACATGAATCTGAGCAAGCTCCGGGAGCTGGTGATGGACAGGGAAGCCTGGTGTCCTGCAGTCCATGAGGTTGCAAAGAGTCGGACACAACTGAGCAATGAACTGAACCCCAAATCTGCTTTAAAGTGTAAAACTTCCTAGGAAATAACTTTATGAAACAGAAGAGAGAGGATAGCTACATCTCTTTCTAATTCTCTCTCCTTGGCATCTCGTGTCATCTGGTTCTACTGTTTATGAGCTTTGTAACCCTGGGCATATCACTTAATCTCTTGGAAGCTGCTTCATCATTAAGACGGGAATGGTAGCACTTAGCTACCCCTGATGTAAATAAAGACCTACGGGAAAGAGAAACCATCTGGGTAGGAAACACAAAGAAAGCAGAAGGGAGGAAAGAGCCACAAAAGAATCAGACAGAATGACTCAAAGAGGAAGAAGGAGAGAGGCAAATACACAAAGAATAAAACATTTGCACAGGGCGTAAATTTCACTCAATAAGCATGAGTCCTCAGGCCAGGGATATAATCCACTGTGGAAAAGTCAATCTCTTGTGAAACTTATGACTTTTAGCATTTCCCAACAATTAGTGGTCATCCAGCAAATGAATAGTGATGTCATCAATATTAAAGAAAAAATGAAGATCAACTAAGGGCAACAGAGATGATAAAATTGTCTATAGAAGAGCCAGCAAGCTTAAACTTTTATAAGTTTGCTTAAATGTTCTAAGCAAGTGAGCATCAATTCCTGAGTATGATACTGCTGTGGTGTTAAAAACTATGTGTTGCTACATATACATTTACACTAACATATCATATAACAGGTTATAACACAGAATCATGTATGTTGTCTTTTCTGAGTAATTAAAAAAATAAAGGACTGTCAAAGGTAATATAGTTGTTAACCCTCTGCTGCTGATTTTAGGTCCCAAAGCCATGCATGCCAATTTTCTTCCTCTTCTTCTCTTCTCTACTGATGGCACAATATTGAAGGGAAAAGACGTTTTACCATGAGACTACCTTAACTAGATTCTGACCCTCTTTTTCTAGTTGAATAATTCTGTTCTATAAATATTACCTGAGCTCCAACTAGATAAGGAACAAAAGGAACACAGAGATGAGTGAGAAACTATTCCTACTTTAAAGGGGCTTGGGCTATGGTTAACTGCAGGCCAGCAATATATGTTGTCTGGATAGACAGTTATATTGCACGACAAAGAGATTTAAAGGTTGAAGGGGATCAGCATTAAGTCAGGTTGGTCAACACCTGGTGTAGTTTAAACACATGGAACATATTTCTAAGCACCTCCTTTTCTTCTTCCTCACCTCTCTCCTTCCAGTAGGCTTCAAAACTCACATACACCTTTCCAATCCTCAAAACAGCTAATCTTCCCTAAAACTCCCCTGTTCATCTGCAACTGGTGTAGGGATTCCCCTACTTGGCCCCTCAACATAAAATCTCCACCTGCTTTTCAACAGAATCCACTGGGTTTCTACTCCACATTCCCAAACGGCAGGAAATGCACACTCTGGCCTTATTTTGAAGTATCTTTAAACAAAAGCATCCCTTTTGCTGAAGAAATCATAATCTACTGTTAACTGACCAAATTAATACAGATGTCCCCTGTTAAGTGCTTAACAAGGCACTGAAAAATGGTATTATGAGAAGGCAAAATCAAAGCTCACAAACTGACAGTTCTGTTTGCACAGTGGTTCAAAAAATTTAGTAACTAAAAAATAATCAGCTAAACTTCTGGGTTTTCCCAAAACCTGAAGATCGGGTAACACTGTGTCCACCCTCCCTCATAGCAGCAGGGATTGGCCAGGTTACAGGCATCTCCTTTAGGTAGGGCATAAGCTGTTGGGTGGGCTTCCCAGAATCTGCTTGCCAATGCAGGAGACACCGGTTCAATCCCTGGGTCTGGAAGACTCCTTGGAGTAGGCAACGGCAACCTGCTCCAGCATCCTTGTCTGAGAAATTCCGTGGACAGAGGAGCCTGGTGGGCTACAGTCCATGGGGTTGCAAAGAGACATGACTGAGCAACTAAACACAAGCTCTCAGGTATATGGCAGTTCTCCTGAAGACTCTTGTGACCATCAAGGATCTGTGCCATACATACCAGGTACCTAGACCTCAAGGAATACAGAGGTAGGCAAAATACAGAAGCCCTGCTCACGCGGAATGACACTGTGGCTTTGAACAGATGATGAAGGATGGGCTAAGCAACCCACAAGGAACAGTAAAGGTATTCTAGTATTCTTAAGGAACTCCCTATCTAACAGAATCTGTGAGCAAATCTTTTTGTGAAGTGAATGGCCACTCCCTATTTTATCAGTTTTGAGCCCTACAATGAAAATGTTTCAAGTGACGGCACATAGTTATTTTCTAAACCCATATAATTTACAAGATTATAGTGTGAATTCCTATACACACACTGAAAAATTATTATGAGAAGTGATAATGATTTTTTTGTCCAGATTTATGTATCACTTAAATTGACTTCTGAGTTTCACACATGGATTCAATTATCTCTGTATCTCGTATTCTGTATATCTCATATATGATCTAAGTATACTGTTAAATTTGTGGTGAACATCTTCAGATTAGCAAATCTGCATTAAAAAAGACACACCCTTTTAACATTTAAAGGTACCATCAAAATTACATTTCCTATTATTTAATACTAAAGCTCTCAGATTCACAGTAAATTCTATTTTGACAACAAAGTGAAGCCCTTAAATTGTAAAGGTTTCTAAGTATGAACTATTTGTAAATGCCCTCAATTTCTGCCTTGCTGACCTATACTAAAACTTTTGATGCCTACTAATTATATAATTGGTAAGTGAATAAGGGACACCAGAAAGATTACTTGATAACTTGAGAAAGTGTTTATACAGAAAGTGAAAGTTGTGTCCGACTCTTTGCGACCCCATGGAATTCTCCAGGGCAGAATACTGGAGGGGGTTGGCATTCCCTTCTCCAGGGGAACTTTCCAACCCAGGGATCAAACTCAGGTCTCCCTCATTACAGGCGGATTCTTTACCATCTGAGCACCAGGGAAACCCAAGAATACTGAAGTGGGTAGCTGATCCCTTCTCTAGTGACCTTCCCAACCCAGGAGTTGAACCAGGGTCTCTGGCTTTGCAGGCAGATTCTTTACCAGATGAGCTACCAGGGAAGCCGTCTGCATACTCTAATTAAGTTTTCCTGGCATTAAAATCACAGGAAACCATGAGTTGCAATACTGTAAACTGTTTAAGTAAAAGAGACAAGGAAGAGAGAATATTACAATATGAATATACTGTTCAGGTAAATTAAAATAATTTTATCCAACTAGGTCTGGTTCTGTCTGCCCTAAACCAAGTCATATTGTTTACTTTACAACTTGGGTTAGTAAGACCATGATTACCATTTAGGGGAACAGAATTCTCTTCTGTGAAAATTGTTTCCTGGCTCATTTATCATCACTGCCACCAAATATAAAAATTTTCTTCAATCACAATCTTGATTTGTATGACTCTAAGAATTAGCCCTAAGAAAAACAGGTGGTACTGGTACGGAGATCAGGCTACTTATTTATTGACTCAAACTCAGGTCTTCTGGCTACTAAAGTCACATTCTTTCCACTATGCTTTCCTGGCTCTTTCTCAATAATAACTTAAATGTAAAGTAAACTTTCAGAGTTTGCAAAGATCTACTATCTCATTTAACCTTGGTAATAATCCTAGGAAGTTGAGGCAGACATAATATCTCTAACACTCAGGACACTGGGTACCCACACATAAAACGATTTGCCCAAAGAAGATGGACTGAATGCCTGGCAATATCTGCAAGACACAAATAACTACTAAAAAACCTTACTGTGTGACCTTCAGAGTAAGCATGTCCTCAAATGAGTATAATTCATCTGCTGCTGTTATATTCTAGAGATGGTAAATACCAGATATCTGCACTGCTTCTCTTCTTTTCCCACAATCCTTCAGCACACTCTTTCTTGCAAGGCCTGAACCTAGCCTCCGAAGCATTTTGAACACATAGTTCCAGGCAACCCCTATCAACCAACACAGATAAAATCTGCATTCCTGTTCTTCCTCCATTAAGGCCCACTTGTATAATATTTGTTTTTGACATTTTGTCTTTGCTTTTGCTTGGATATTTGCTTTCATGGCTCTACCAGAATTGTATATATTATCTTCTCCAGGTCCTGGAACTCTGCCTTGTTTTGATCTCAGAGCACCAGCTGCAAAGATTCATATATAGCAGGCACATAAGGTGTTCTGAGTATACCAGAGAAAAATGCATGGTATTTAGGAAAACATCTTGGAGAAGGAAATGGCAACCCACTCCAGTACTCTTGCCCAGAGAATCCCGTGGACAGAGGAGCCTGGTGGGCTGCTGTCCATGGGGTCGCACAGAGTCGGACACGACTGAAGCGACTTAGCATGCATGCATGCGTTGGAGAAGGAAATAGCAACTCCCTCCAGTATTCTTGCCTGGAGAATTCCAGGGACAGAGGAGCTGGTGGGTTGCCATTGATGGGGTCGCACAAAGTCGGACATGACTGAAGTGACTTAGCAGCAGCAGCAGGAAAAAATCTAAAGTTAACAACGACAAAAATACCTTCCCTTATTTCTAACCACTCAGGAAAGAGTCAGATAGTAAAAACAAGTTTTGTGGGTCAGATGGTTTCTGATGCAACCACTCAACTCTGCCATTATGATGTAAAGCACCTATAAACAACATGTAAATAAATGAATGTGTCTAGATTCTAATAAAAATTTACTTATGAACACTAAAATCTAAATTATTTAATTTTCACATCACATTCTCTTGACTTTTTCCCCCTAACAATTGAAAAATATTAAAATAAAAGCAAAAACAAAAAAATCTTAGCTTGTAAGTCATAGAGAAAAAGGGTGTAGGCTGGATTTGGCCAATGGGGCCAAATGTACTCACCCTTGGCCTAAATCTGTGGTTTTCAAAATGAGAATTTCAGGGGGTCTGCAAGATCCTTTCAGCAAGTCCAACTACCTATGTGTGAAGCTGGACTTTCTTTGGTTCAACCAAAACACTTAAAAAAAAGTCAATCGTCAATCAAAACAATGCACAACAGATTAAATGCATAAGCAAATATGAAGACCCAGCTGCATTCTATTAAGCCAGAAATTGAAAGATTTGCAAAAATGTAAAATAATGCCACTCTTCCCACTAATTTTTCTTTGTTTAGAAAATACCTAGTTATATGTCATAACGTTCTTTATATTAACATGTAATAGACTTATGATTGATTTTTTAAGTGCATTAATATTTTTTAAGTTCCTCAGTTTTGATTTCTATTTAGATGCCAACAGCTACAACCCATGAAAAGTTGGCCCTAAATAAAAAATAATTTAAAAAAATATGCTGTTTGTTGTACACACACACACACACACACGTAAACTGGCCACACACCATAGCACGTGGGATCTTAGTTCCCTAATCAACCAGGGATCAAACCTGCATCCTCAGCAATGGAAGCACAAAGTCTTAACCACTGGACCACCAAGAAAGTCCCTGGCCCTCAGTAAATTTAAGAATGTAAGGGATCCTTGAGACCGGTCACTTTGAGAAGCAGCCGCTGAGCTGCAGCAGGATTAACTGCTGTCGGCTGAGCTGCCTTGAGAAATGAGGGCACCTCCTCAGGTCAGGGCACCAGACAGACCTGATTTCGATCTCCTTGATTTCCCCCCACCTAAGAGCTTCCTGGTATTTCTTTCATTAAATCCTTATTTGGTAAAATGTAATCCCATGCAATTTATTTTCTTAAATAATAAAGTTGGTGAAAATGTTGGGTGATTTTCATTGGAAGAACTCTTCTACTATGTGCAGACCATAAAAATGCTTTAGCCTTTGTCAAAATAGGCAACTAGATTCAAGTATCTCTCCCTGGCTTGTCTTTTCCAACCTTAAAAAAAAAAAATCCACAAAATTACTATTGTAACTCCTTGCCTTCAGAACATCTCTCAAAATAAACAGATTCACCAGCTTCTTTATAAATTATAATCTCTTTGATTTGGCTCCACAAAACTGTACAAGCCTGGTGCTAACCAGCATCCTCACTAGCATACATCTAAAGAAATGAAATCCAGGAGGCATGGCACCAGTTTAACTGATAGCACTAACAATGATGCACTAAAAATCACATTTTTGCAAGTAAAGTATATACATCTTACAGAGTATCTTAAAAGAATATTAATTAATATTTTGCTTGTTTTACCATTTGATATTTTAAAATTTTTTAAAAGATTACTTTAGGAGACATAAAAGGAAAGTTCTCTTAATTCTAGTGTTACCATATGTAAGGAAACTGTATATAAGGAAGTTTTCTTAAATATAAATTTACTCTGTAGTAAGGTTTAACTATCCAGACAAACGATGTATACTGCTGGCCTGGGGAAACCTCTTCCTCATTCCTCATTTTAGAGAGAATTAAAGAAATGATACTATAATTCCAATAATTATAATTCTGTTGAATATACACTGTTAATTAGAAGGCACTTCCACCTGAGTATATGATTCTAAAGATCTTTATAGTTTTCTCTTATGGAATAATAACTTTGTAAACAATAACAAAGTGGGAAGAAATTTCTGTTTTTTGAATATTTGTCCTTTAATCTGCATTATAAAATATCTAAAAAAAAAAATCAAGAATTATGATCAGATGCTAAATCTGCCATAATTTGTGATTATTGTCTCCAAGAAGAAAAATAAAATAATTTGGTTATTTTGACCAAAGCAAGAACTTCAATTTAATAGCTAGCATCTAGAGCAGAAAGGCACTAGCAAATTATTACCTATTTGGAGAATTGTTATCCATCTGGGGAAACAGTACAGATTAATTTAGAGAGATTTGGTAGCTATGCTGTTCAATGAAGAACAACAACAACCAAAAAAACACACAGATTTGAAATGTGGGGAAAAATGCTTACTATTTAAATTTACAGTAAAAGCAAAAGTCTCATCATGATTGCAAAACATTCCAAATTGTGAAACTTAAGTTATTTGTAAAACAGACAAAAGTAAATCTGCTTCCTCAGTTATTTTTTGAGATCTCATCATCAATTTAAAGAAAATGCTTATATTTAAAAGAAGGCCTATTTAAAAATAGGAATCCTGCTAAATACAAATATGAACATGAAGTAAATTTATCTTATATCATGTATTCCTGTCCCATGTATATGCAAATGAAGGTGATATGAAACCAAAGTTAAAAAAAAAATTACTTGCTTCAATTCTCTAAGGAATAAAAGAGCCTCAAACCTAAAGAACAGCAACTGATGCTAGTGTAAAAACAATAAAATTACGTAAAATTGGTATGTGGATTATATGGGGAAAAAGGGAGGAAAAAAAAAAAGGACATGTACTTCACTGTATAAAAAACATATTTCTGCCAACACTGTCTTCAAGATTTTGGGGGTACAATTAATAATTTTTCTACTCTCATTTTTAAATTAAAATTATGTGCATTAAAAACCTGAGTATAATAAAGTTTCCTAGGAAGGCAAAAAAAAAAAAAAAAATCACGTGGAATTTATACTACCACCAAGACAGAAGAGATCAAGAGGATTTTGGTCTCATATTTGAGAAAACATTGCTCCTACTACTGTAAAACAGCAAAACTAGAATCAAGATACAGTTATTTTAAAGCTTGGCACAGCAGTTTAAAATTTGAAAACTACCTTTGCTATTTAGTTTTATTTTTCCAATTTCTTTCCCAGCAGTGGGACAATAACAGTGTAACTTTCTCTACCTGCTGAGGAATTTTCTTAGCACTTTGTGGAAACCGTTGGCTTTCAGAAATGGATAGGCTGATTTGAACCAAAAGTTAGACAAAATACAGATTTGCAACAACAATAAAAAAGCGATTTAGAAAGAAGATCAAGCCAAGCAGATAAGCAAACTCTATAAAAATCAGTTTTCTGGGACTGTTCATCCAGTCACTTCCGTAATTTAAAAAAGCCAAACCAAAGCAAAGCATGCTGACTTACATTGCTTCTTTAGTTCTTTCAGCTGTTGTTTAAATTGGACAAATTTTTCATTATTTTGAAAGTCTGCATCGGAATTCTTATTCTGTAAAGCCAAAAACTTCTTCTCCACTAATAATTTTAGATCAGGTATTTTCTCTGAACGTTCTTCTTTTACCTGAGGAGGACAATAAAATTACTGTAGTTAAATGTTAACAATGACACAGTCTTGTAACAGTATTTTTCTTGCATTTTATTCAAATATAAATATAGAGGTAGAAAACAGAATTTCCTTCAACAGAGAACCAGGGAGGCAGGGCCCTGTTTCAGAAACAGACTGCTAGTGGACAGCAGAGAAACTCATTTACCCCATCTACCCTTTGGTTTCTTACACTATCCCTTCGTTGCCCTGCTAACTTGCCGTGTCCAGACAACTACCACGCAACTGTGTCCCCCACCTTCACCCGAAACTGAGCATGACGACGCTTCTTCTCATTTAGGTCTATGCGGTCCCCCCCTCCTTCCTCTCAAGTCTGTCCTGCATTCTCTCCAGCACTCCTCTTCTCTGGTCCTAGGCCCCAGCAGGTGAGGCTGGCTCCTCCTTCACAAAATGAGTGGAGACTTTAGCCCCGAACTTCCACCATCTGCGGTCACCAGGAGTAAGTGCCCCTAGTCTGTTCAAAGCTAACCTCTCAATCTTTATTCTCCCCTCCCCCAATATTTTATTATAAAATTTTCAAACATGCAAAAATGTTGAAAGCATCATATTTTACCATTCAAAGTCAAAAGATTATCTGTAAGTCCTCTGCTTTGATTATCTTCTGTCATGGAGGAAAGAATTAGATAATCTTCTTTTGTTTAATTGCTACGCATGCTATGCATTAGCCAAATCAAAAAAGAAAATTAAGCATGAAATCAAAATACCTAAATCTATATGTAAAGTACAGAGTATAGGAACTGACTGTCTTCTCATTGCACTGATGAAGCTCAACCAGTGCTGGATCCATCATCAGAGAGGTGTGAAAAACATGGCGAGGCTTTAGTGACAAGTCATATGTAATTGAAAATTTAAAATAAGTCCTATCAGGCTAAAGAAACAATAAAGCCCAGTTTGGAAACAAGAAGGTACAAAGACAATCAATCGAATAATGCCTAATATCACAAAAATAACAGTACTTCTATCCAGTGCATGGTTATTCTCTATCTCTACACTGGAGAGAACAAGATGAGACAAGTTCAAGGCTGTAGCAAGAAGAGGGCACAGAGCAGACACAGAAAATAAATGATGAGTTCTCAAAAAGGAATAAGGGGCTCCCTTTCTGGATTTGTAAAATAAAAGCACACATGTGAAGCTTCTCAAGGTCTTTGATTAGTAAGAAATTATTAATCTTCCATGATCAGAAAAGAGCTAATCTGAGCAGATATCAGTAAATGCAGATGTCCGTTTCCAACAAAGTCTCTAACCCACTCAACACGCTTAATCTCCCCAGACCCAATACAACCACTGCTGAGGAGCTGGGCAGAAAAGTGCGGGGCAGGGGATGGAGGCATTTTGGAGTTGACAATGCAGCAATTTGAAGTATGACTAGGAAAACCTGAATACATCAAACTTAGTGATTCAGAGTACTTTCTTCCCCCACAGCTAGAACCTCCAGAGAACTGCTGTAAAGCACAAAATTTCACTGCAGCAAATACCTTCTCTGGAAACTTGATGCTGCACTTGGCATAGCTATCCACTGCAAAGAGAACTTACTGTACTCCAGCTCTCAAAATGAGAGCCTGGAAAATATTAAACTCATTATCTGTTAAATCAATGCAATAAATAGGAATTAATTCTATTTTTTAATGGTTTCTTGCATTGTTTGTATTCTCAAGATAAAGAGATACAGAATCTCAAATGAGGAAAGAAAAAAGCCATTCTTTGAGTTGTAAGTTGACCATAAGTGTTACCTGGTCTGAAATAAGTAAGGATGGCCCTCTTTTCCTAAGACAAACATAAAAATACCTCCAAGAAGTCTGAGGGGGAGGGAGGAGAGGATCTATTAGAGCCTTAGTCCATCCTTTTCCTAAGGATAAACTGCCTGGGTACAAGACGTAAAACCTGAGTTTTAAGTCACTGGGTGTACTAGTCTGGTAAGACTGTCATAGCAAAGTAACACAAACTAGATGGCTTAAACCACAGAAATGTATTTTCTCATAGCTCTGGAGTCTAGGAATCTGAGACCAAGGTGACAGCAGGGTTGGTTTGTAGAAGGCCATCTTCTCCCTATGACACAGTCTTCTCTCTGTACGTGTCTGTGTCCAAATATTCTTCTCTTGAAAGGACACCAGTCACCACATTAAAAGGAAGCACCCTAATGACCTCATTTTACCTTTGATTATCTCTTTAAAGACTCTATGTCCAAACACATTCTGAGATACTAGAGGTTAGGCCTTCAACATATGAATGTTGGGAGAATACAATTCAGTTCATACACGGGGTTAAAGGAATTTTAAGAGAGAAACTAACTGAGAAGTAAACTGAGCAGACACTGTAGTTAACAGAATGGGAATTTAATATTGTCCTGGAAAGAAAAGGTCATGTTTTTAAGTAGCATCCACTTATCAAGTGAGTGGCTTCTCTGTGTAGCTAAACAGGAGAGAAGACCAGAAAAGCTGATCAGGAGTACACGGTAAACAGCTTTGGGAGCCAGGCTATGAAAGTGAGGCTTGATTTGATAGGCAGCAGTGAAAGACATTAAAATACTCTAATGAATAAAGTGATAATACCATGAAAATTTTCTTTCTTTAAAAAAAAAAAAGATTGCTGTAGTTAAAGCATCGAGGATGCACTAAGACAGGAAACGAAAAGGAAGTTACTGAACTATGCTAACTAATGGCAAGAGGGGCTGGCAACTTGATCAAATTCTATTGCTATTTTTGAAGCAGAATTACTGAGTCATTTTGTGAGAGGAAGACATGAAACTGATGATGTCTTCAAGATTTTTAATATGAGCAACTAATTAAATAAAATTTTCTTGAGGAAAGAGAGGGCAATCCTGAATGTCTGGACAACATCTAAGTGGAAAGATCTAGTGAGCAGCTGGAGAGACATTTAAAATGAGAGCATGTGAAGGAAAAGAAGAGAAATGCAAAAAGGAATTCTTTAAAAAAAAAAAAAAGTGAAGAAGAGAACCAGGAGTTAAGGCAAGTCCAAGAAGAAAAGAAAAGAAGAGAATTTCCTTAAGAGATGCTTGTCCTTTGGAAAAAATGATGCAGGAGAGCTTGAGTAAGATAAGGGCTAAAAAGAAGCCACTGGATTTAATTACCAGGCACTGGTACACTGCACTGGGACTACTTATCTGTTTCAACCTACTAGTCTGCAAAGCTTCTCTCAGACAAGGATCATTTCATGGTGCCCAATATACCATCTATGTTATAGCAGCTGCTCAAGTGACGCTGATGAACTAGTGAATTCCAGAGACGGCAAATTCTACTCTAGTGATGTAAGAAGAGGGACTAAGGGGGTACTGTATGAGCAAGTGAATCAAGTTTGGCAGCAAGGGAAGGAGAAAGAGATGGGAAGCAGATCATGGGAAAGAGAGAGCAAAGGACACTTGTTTATTCGTAGAGTGGTCAACAGTAGCTTGAAGTGAAGTTGACATGATGGCTGAGAAAGAACATGGACCCCAAGATTAGACAGGTCTGGGTCCCTAAGTTGTGGATTTGCAGACAATCCTTCTAGGCCTTGGG
Organism: Capricornis sumatraensis; assembly: GCF_032405125.1. NCBI lineage: Eukaryota > Metazoa > Chordata > Mammalia > Artiodactyla > Bovidae > Capricornis > Capricornis sumatraensis. The sequence continues at coordinate 34,284,078 of NC_091079.1, forward strand.
TCTATCTCACTTCTTAATTGGAAATCAGGAACGCCGTCAATGCCATGAAGACTTAAATATGCCACGTTTGTGTTTAACTTTGGAGCACAGAACATATTAATTTTTTTTTATTCTTTCCTTCCAACTTTAGCATAGAGTCTTCAACATGTTTGAGGACTGAGAAGGAACCAGCGAGGGAACATAAATCAGAAACACTGAGAGAAAGCAAGTAACGGATTTCATTTGAGGAAATCCTTCAAGTACTAGGGGCTTCCCTGGTGACTCAACTGGTAAAGAACCCACCCACTATGCAGAAGACCTCGGTTCAACCCCTGGATTGGGGAAATCCCCTAGAGAAGGGGACCGCTACCTACTCCAGTATTCTGGCCTGGAGAATTCCATGGACTGTATTCCATGGGGTCACAGAGAGTAGGACACGACTGAGCAACTTTCACTTCACTTCAAGTACTAGGGCAAAAACTAGAGAGAGAAGAAGACCATCTGCAGAAGCACAGGAGTCTTTACCAGGGGTCCTAACTGCCCACAGGGCTGTACACGCACGGACCTGAGGAAACCCCCAAGAAGCTCAGGACAACATGGAGTGGTGAGCACCGTGCAGAAGCAGCCAGCAGCAGCCCCAGGGGAGACGAAGCCGCCCCACAGCTCTGGGGGACCACTGCCAAGTGACAGCAAGTACAGGTTTCTAAGGAAAAGGTACAAATCTAGACTTCTGTGAGATCTTTTTTTCTTCTGGTCTTTAAAACAACATATAGACCAAACAATACATTATCAGCCTGAAGCCAGGAATTTGAAACCTAACCTAACCTTATTAACGCAAACAAGATGTCAATATTTTGGACACAAAAAAGCAAAGTACTACTGTGATCCACCATCTTTGGGGGTCAAGTGCAATCCCCAGACATCTACTTTAGGGATGAAATATGGTCCTTTCAAACAGGACAGAGAATAACAGGGAAAGGAGAGTGTGGGGAAGAGAGGGGAAAGTAAAGGATTCCATTCTGACATGCTAATCCCAAGTATTAATGAAAACCTTGGGCTCTAGACTGGAGATTAAAAATGAGGCTCTTCTGCTAACTGAATGACATTAGAAAAGTTACTAAATGCATCTAACCTTTAGTTTCCTCACTTGTAGACAGAAAATAATAACAGGATTTCCCTCCTGATGTTGAGGACAGGAATAGCTGAGATGAAGCAACACAGCTCTGGTGAGCTATTTGTCATAGAGAACAGTCAGTGAGGAGGAGGTGTTATTGTTGTGATTATCATTATATGTATCTCCAGGGTAGCTGGATACCCAGGCCTGCAACTCCACAGACTGACATGAACACCCACATAGAGAAATCGGGGCATGGATTTTAATGGAAACCTGGAAATGAATGGGATTACCAAGAAGAGGAAATAAACAGAAACCAAAAAAAAAAAAAAAAGAGTAAGGCAAGAACTCTGAAGAATACTGAATTTATGGGGAAGTTTGAAGGATCAAGAAATAAAAAGTGCAAGAATTAACAGGACAACCAAAAGACAATGTCCCAAAAGTCTAGGATGTTTCAAGATCTGTCAAATGCTACACAGAAGTCAAGTTAAAGAAGGACTGAGAAGTGTCCACTGGATTCAGTGACTGGGTCACTGGGGACTTTAGCAAGAGCCAGATATGCACAAAGTGCTGACTTCAAAATACACAGATTTTTGTTGAATGAATTGTTTCAAAATGATGGAGCAGTGAAGACAATGAAGACAAAACACATGTTGCCAAATCTTCCAGAGACTCTCCAACTAACTGCTCAGTTTGAGATCAAAAGCACTTGAGAACGTCTAGCTACATTTAATTGGAACTCAACAATCCTGTGACTTTAGTATTTGTCTTATGTCAGCCAGGGAAGGCAATTAAGGAGCTGACTGTAACAATGAAGTCAGATCTCTGGTGGCTTGTCCCTATGAACAGAGGCTCGTTGTTTCAGAAAAAGAAATAAAAGTAGGAACAAAAGGAAAGCTCGTGGTCTTTACCCATACTGAAACTACATGTTATTTTCAGCATGCTTTAAACTAAAATTTATAATATTTATATGATGATCACACACTTCATTTCTTTCAAACAATATTGTACACATATGCAATTACTCAGTGTGTCACTTTATTGCCACAGGACAAAGTCAAGGTCTCCTCCTCCAATCATTATTGCCTTATAGCTATTACTTCATTGGGAGAGAAGATCACAGGAGTGAAGGATATTAATGGGCTGAGTCATTCACACACTTTTGAATCATGGGAGAATCTAGTATAAAATTAGTCATTCTTGTAACTGAACCAAGACTCAAGATGGATTTACTCTCTCCAAAACAGCCACTGTTAGATGTTTGGCTCCCAAAAGAACATATACCTAATGATTTATATTTTGGATATCACACAGCCTTGAGAAGTTTATTATGGGTACACAGTGGTGATAAGCAATATGCTTTGTGTTCTGCTCAGTATGCTAAGTATCCCAAGTTCCAATCCATGATCTAAGGCTGTGGGACCTACTTTCATGCTGGGAATCCAGGGAGAACTGTCTCAACTGGTCCTAGAACATTCATTCAACAATATTTACAGAGTCCCAACTGGATCCCAAGCAGCATAATGCACTTAGCATAATTGCTGAGACATTTATGGAGGCTGGCCCAAACTTACGACACACCACCAACCCAACTGGTCATGCACTGGGTAAATTTATATAGGCCAACACTGTCTCCACCTATATATAGCAAAAAAGCTTGCAGAAGTTTTCACTGAAAGGCATGTCCAGGCTACAAATCACTATGCTTTCACTGACTACAACCTAATTGCAAAGGAGACACATTATATTTTCTAGAGACTTTACTATACTGTCCATGACCTTTAAAAAAAAAAAGGACAAAAACACATATGTCACACACACTAATGATGACCAGCATGGATTATACCCTTCATCTCAGGCCAGTTTCTGTTGTCAATTGCACAATCTGCACTGAACTCTGTTGGACTCAATTTGCAGTTGAGTGAGTTTCCTAGTGCCATTATTTAGTTTGACTCTTGACAGAAACACTTAAGAGGGAAGGAACACTTCCTTGTTGAACATTATGACACACTGAATGGACGTCTCAGTTTGCCCAGGTGTTGTAATACACCATCATTGGACATGGAAACATCTTTCCCTCTTCAAGCCTTTCAGAAAAATTTTGAAAACAAATAAATTCAAACCTGTGGGAAAGTGCCATTGGTCTGGTTCTAATGGACACGTCCTATTGGAATAGACAGTTGTCCCACAGATGGCAGCTGAATGAGGCAACCTCATCTATGTACATCTGTTACTAAACATTTCTGCTGTTGAAAATTACTCTGATCATTCCTCATGGCACCAATCCCACTATAAGACTATGACCAACAGGAATGACATATTTGTTACAGGACTCCAATATGGTTGGGGGGTGGGGGGAGACGGGTAAAGGAACCAAACTGCTGATTTGCCTTCTGGGCTTTGTTGTTGTTTGCTTTGTTTTCTTCTCTATTTTCCTTTTCTTTGTTTCTTCAGCAGAACTTATAGAAATAACCATTATTTACCTATTCTATTTATTCACCCATTCAATAAATACTTACCAAATGCCTACTGCATGCAGGCACTGTGCTAGGCACTGAAGATTCCTTAGTAAATAGACTAACCTGGTCTCTGTTGGTCTCTTGGGATTTGGAGTATAGTGGAGGAAAACAGTACTATTCAAAGAGTCAAATATACTATCATCAGCTGTGAGAAGTGTTGTGAAGGAAATGTATTAGATGCTAGGAGAGCATGCAACAACATAAATACCGAGAACATCGTTTCACAGGCAATCTTTTTATGTACTGCTCAATTTAAACACAGGTCAGGCTGAGGGGAGAGTGAGATGAGGATTTTTACTGTTGTTATTAACAAACACATTGCAACTGCACAAAACCTTTCATCTGAGTGGTTCAAAGCCTTCTATGCACAAGTATCATTATCCCAATTTGACAGATGTGAGAAATGGGCAGTTTACAGTGATTAAGCGTCTTGCCCAAGGTCATACTGAGTCAGTGACAAATGACTGCAACTCATTCAAACCTCCTTTCAACTTAATTTTGCTTTGCATGTGCCTCCAAGTGCCAACTCAAAATGAACTTTCATAACTCATCCGAACTTTATGAAAACATACTTGATTTCAGGCAGATATCCTTTACCTTCAGTGGCCATTTGTTAGTTCTCATATGAAGACATTTATTCTGAATTTAATAAAATTGCATTCCTATCCACTAAGCCTCTGTCAAAATCTACAGAATTATTCAATGCCTTATTTATCGCTACCGTATCTCACTCAAGATTTTAGAATAAAAAAAGGACAGCAATGGGTTGACGCTAATGGGATATACTGGGTTTCCCAAGTACCCCATTATCCAGAAAGATGAGATGATCTCCTAAAAATGCTAGATCGTCTGCTGAAGATCCAGTGCCAGTGCTGCTGGGGAAGCAACACCACAAGAGGCTGATGTCCCCCAGCAAGCGGGTAGCCAGTGAATAATATATGAGAGGATTTCTCCAATAGCCAGAACACCAACCAAGGGACAAAAGTTGAATTAGCTGTGAATCTTCCCCTCCCTCACTTACACCTAACAACCAACTTGCATTTTTTTTTCTGCCATGATTGCAACTCAAGTTCTGCAGGTCTAACAGTCTTAGTATCCAAGAGAAGACTGATTTTACCCAGGGACTCAACAATGCCTTCAGTGATTTTGGGAGCTTAAACAGCAACCTAGCAATTTTGAGCTTCTCATGACACTGACCAGACAGACAAAAATTGAGGTTACAGAATTGGTTGGGGCAATGAACCTTAACTACCAAGGGTAAACAGGATGACTGCTACCAAGTGAGGAAAAGGAGGTGTGTGTCTGGAACCTGGACTACCTCCTAGGTTTACCACATCATTATCTAAAGATAATGAGAGTCAAAAGCAACTCCATACAGACAGGATCACCAAGAACACATATACCCCAGTAACTGCTGTTGTAGTCAGGTAAAAACCTACATCATTTGAGAGTCTATTGAGGGCAAAGAGAATATACAACAGGTACTAGAGAAGGGAGTTAAAATACCAACTATGGGTTCAGGATCAATAGCAAAAGCTAAGTATCCATATTTCTTCCTTGGTCTGACATGTACAAATTTATGTTTCTAACTAATTTCTTCCTTTCTTTTCCTGCTCCTATTTTACAAAAAGTAAGCTGGTGGCTCCAGAGAAAGCGATGGCACCCCACTCCAGTACTCTTGCCTGGAAAATCCCATGGACAGAGGAGCCTGATAGGCTGCAGTCTATGGGGTCGCGAAGAGTCGGACACGACTGAAGCGACTTAGTAGTTTATCCAGCTCGTGGCTCACTAGTTACAAAGGACCATAATGGAACAGAAGGCACGTAAAGTGTGTCCCAAATATCCTAGATTTGGAAACAGACACTTAAGATGTTGTATGGAGGAAAGACAGAGCATATTTTTCACTTTTATCAGAGAGCTGCAACATGTTAGAACGGAGCAATTTCCTATTGTTGCACTGTTAGCAAGTTTAAGTCTGGAAGGGAAGTGGATACAGAGGCTGAGTGGTCAAGCTCACTGGTTGAGAATATAGGAACCTTTCCTTTGTTTGGGGAATTTTCCACGTTATGAGTGATACCTCACTAGGGCAGGAAACAGAAATTCACTTTCTCAGCTTCCATGCAAGAAGAACACAGACATGTCAGCTTGACCCCTGGCCTGCGGGACTTCTGTTATTGACACTGACACAAAGGAGGTACCAGCAGAGCCCCTGCAACCAGATTACCCAAGGATTTAACATTTAAATCCCAGCTCTGCTTCAGACAAGCTGTGAAGTCTTAGGCAACCTCTGAGAAACCTGATCTCCTCATCTCTAACTCTACAAAAGTCTCTGCATTGTCATGAATACTAAATGAATTAATGCATTTAAAGACTGTAGGGCTTTGGAATTCAAATACAGTAGCTACTAGCTACATGTGGTTATTAAAATCTAAATTATTTAAAATTAAATACAATTAAAAATTAATGAGGTTGATGCAAAAGTAATTACAGTTTTGGACTGTGAATTTTAAATCATGTAACTAGGCTCAAATACATCTTTATTAATCAAAATAGGAACCATTATAGTCAACACACTTTTGCCAATAAGAAATAAGTTAGTCTATTCCTGTAGCATAAAAATCTCTGCTTCGGGATTTGACAAACTCTTCGAAAGCATTTTCTGCATCCTGCTGGTTGCAGAAGTGTTTGCCCTGCAAAAAGTTGTTGAGATGCTTGAAGTAGTAGCCAGTTGGTAAGAGGTCAGTGAATATGGCGGATGAGGCAAAACTTCATAGCATGATTCATTCAATTTTTGAAGAACTGGTTGTGTGACATGCAGTTGGGCATTGTTGTGGAGAACAGGGCTCTTTCTGTTGACCAATGCCAGCTGCAGGCATTGCAGTTTTCAGTACATGTCATCGATTTGCTAAGCATACTTCTCAGATGTACTGGTTTCACTAGGGTTCAGACCAGCCACATACCACCAAACAGTGACCATGATCTTTTTTGGTGCAAGTTTAGCTTTGGGAAGTGCTTTGGAGCTCCTTGTTGGTTCAACCACTGAGCTGGTCATCACTGGCCCACTTTCATCACACATCACAATCTGATCGAGAAATGGTTCACTGTTGTTGCATAGAATAAAAGAAGACACTACCAAACGAGACTTTTAAAAAAAATTTCCAGTCAGTTCATGAGGTACCACTTATTGAGCTTTTTCACCTTTCCAATTTGCTTCAAAGGCCAAAAGACTGTAGAATGGTCAACACTGAGTTCTTCGGCAAATTCCACGTAGTTGTAAGAGGATCAGCTTCGATGACAGCTCACAATAGTTGTTTTTACCTTCTGATGGCTGGCCACTATGTTCCTCATCTTCAAGGCTCCATCTCCTTTGCCAAACTTCTTGAACCACCACTGCACTGTATGTTCGTTAGCTATTTCTGGGCCAAACGTGTTGTTGATGTTGCGAGTTGTCTCTGCTGCTTTCCCACCCATTTTGAACTAAATAGAAAACTGTTCCAATATGCTTTTTGTCTAACATCATTTCGTAGTCCAAAATAAATATAAAATAAGCAGCAAGTAATAAGTCATTTGCAAAAAAAAACCAAAACATAAAAATGAGAAATGCATGTTAAAATGATATATAACATAACTACATTTATTCAGAATATATTCCAACATCAAATGGCAAATTTCAACAGTGCAAAAACTGCAATTACTTCTATACCAACCTAATAGTTCTTCAGTCACGCTGTCATATTTCAAGAGCTCAAAAGCCACAGGTAGCGGCTACCTTTCTACAGTGCTTATAGAGAACATTTTCTTTACTGCAGAAAGTTCTACTGAAAAGCGCTGACTCACAGAATTATTCCTGGCACTCAGTAAGCACTATTATTATTAACTAGTATTGTCACCTTTGTTATTATTTTACATTACATCCCCAGAACTTCTTCGTCTCACATCTAGAAGTTTGTACTTTTTGAGTACTTTCACCTGATCCCCCTCCTTCATCCCTTCCCCTCAAGTCTGGCAACCACATTATCATTACTGTCACAACAGCAAGTTTAAGATACAGTTGAATTTAAAACCTGGTGGACATGCAATTAAATGAGGTCTTCTGACAAGAATCAGCAGAGTATCAGTTGCAACAATTTCTCTCAATTTATAGCTTATTATGGGCAAGGTATTGAGCTAAGCACTTCACAGAGCTATTTTATTTAATCTTCCTAAACAAATAAACAACCTGAGAAGTAAGAACATCCATATATTACAGATTGGGAAGTTGAGGCCAAGGAGTGGTATAACTACGAGCACTCAAAATGCTCATCAGTATGGGATGTGTGATTGCCAGGTCTGCAAAACTCCTAAATCCATGACAGCTTCAGTTTCATTTCCCTACAGATTTACTGAGTATCCACTAGGGGCCAAGCACTACATAAATGCTGGGAATACAGTGGAAACAAAAGAGACCAAGACTCTCCCCTCATGGACTCCGAGTTCTAATTAAGAAGAACAGTCAGAAAAGATATAATTAGCCGGATGGTAATAAGTGCTATGGAGAACAGTTAAACAGGGTGGGTGAGCTCCTCTATGATGGATGGTTACGGAAGGCCTCACTGACAAGATGACCTCTGAGCAGAGACCTGATAAAAATTTAAAAGGGCAGGGGGGAGTAGAAGGAGATAGAATCAGAAGTGAAGATGGAGTTGTGGGGTGGGGGCAGACCAGGGAGGCCAATGCATGGCCTTTAGCCCCTGCTTGGAGAGAGATGGGAAGGACTGAGCAGAGGACTGAGAAGATCCGGTTTCCCTTTTTAAAGGATCACTCTGGGGCTTTCTTGGTGGCTGAGACAGTAAAGCGTCTGCCTGCAATGAGGGAGACCAGGGTTCAATCCCTGTGTTGGGAAGATCCTCTGGAGAAGGAAATGGCAACCCACTCCAGTATTCTTGCCTGGAAAATCTCATGGATGGAGCCTGGTAGGCTACAGTCCATGGGGTCGCACAGAGTCGGACACGACTGAGCGACTTCACTGTACTTCACTTCCAGCTACTGTGATGAGATCAGGTTTGAGGGGAGGAATGGCTGCAGCAGGAAACCACTTAGAAGCAGACCAGTCAGTAGGCGTCCGCTGGCCCAGGAGACAGTGGCCCAGACCAGGGTGGCAGCAGAAGCAGCAACAGGCGGTCAGATTCTAACCGCATTCTGAAGGCAGAGAAACAGGGTTTATTGATGAAGCCTGCGGATGCGGGCTGTGAAACATTAACGAACTGAGGACAACTCTGGGTTTGGCCTGACTAGATGAAATGGTACAGATGCCATTTCCTGAGAAGGGGAAGTTGGGAAGAACAGCTGGTTTTGGAGAAAAAAACAACCAACCAACCAAGAGTTTAGTTTTAGAAAGTTAAATGTGAAATGCCTATGGGAATGAAATGAAGTGGGGATGAAAAGGAGACAGTTGTGCGTCTGAGACATGGTTTTGGAGAAAAGATAGGGTTATAGCTATAAACACTATGAAAGATGACTAAGTGTGTGGTGTTATGAGAACACAAGATACATCTGGCGGACAGAGGCTGGGTGATGTCAGGGAGGGCCATGAAGAAGGAGCCAGACCAAGTTTATGAAGGGCAGGAAGGCGACAGTGATCTGAAAGGGAGAGAGCACCTCTACCAGAAAGAATAATGTGTACTCAGCCCAGAAGCAAGAGAACATTCCTAGAACTAGCATAAAAGAATGGTAAAAAATTGAGCCTACCAAGTTAAGCAGGGGTATACGAATTTAATCCTGAGGGTAATCAGGAATAACTGAAAAAGGCAGATAAAATAATCAAATCTGCAATTTAGACAGAGTTCTTGAGCTACTAGATAGGAAGCAATATCTGTTGTGCTGTTCAGTCGCCAAGCTGCATCTGCCTCTTTGTGACCCCATGGACTGTAGCCTGCCAGGCCCCTCTATTCGTGGGATTTCCCAGGCAAGAATACTGGAGTGGGTTGCCATTTTCTTCTCCAGGGGATCTTCCAAACAAAGGGACCAAACCCGTGTCTCCTTCACTGGCAGGTGGTTCTTTACCACTGAGCCACCTGGCAAGCCCAGAAAGCACGTTAGAAGAGAACAAAACTCTCTGCAGAAAACTCTCCATGGGAGACTAGAGATTATGAAAACGGCAATGAAAATCATTTGCGAGTCAGTAAATGCTGGTGATGGAATGAGCGCTATGAGGAAGTAGGAGTGAGGATGATAATCAGGTTTCTGATGTGAGCCACTGGGGTAGACTGAAAGCAGAAAGACCAAACAGACGTGTGTGATTCTCAGCCATGTGATCTGGAATGGAAACAAGGATTTGGGACTCGGCAGCACAAAGATGGGCTTCCCAGGTGGCGCAGTGGTAGAGGACCTGCTTGCCAAAGCAGGAGACCAGAGAGCCATGGGTTTCATCCCCAGGTTGGGAAGATCCCCTGGAGGAGGAAATGCCAACCCACTCCAGTATTCTTGCCTGGAAAAAACCAGGAACAGAGGAGTTTGATGGGCTGCAGTCCATGGGGTCATGAAGAATCGGACCCAAATGAATGCATACACACAGCACAAAGACAGTAATTCAAGTTGAAAGCTCAGGAAGACAGTGCAAAGGAGAGAGTCTAAGAACAGGTAGGAACACCAAGATTTCATGGCTGGAGAGGTAAAGCTGAGTCTACCAGGAGACTATGGAGGCGTGGCTGAAAGCAAGAAGAAACGTCAGACGTGTTGTCATGAAATTTAAGGGGACGTAACAATTCAGGGAGGAGGGAGTCCTCCACAGTAGCAAAGTCAAAGTCAAAGAAGAGAACGACTGAACAATGTCCTCTGAATTTTTCACCAGGTGTGGAATCTTGGGCCATTTCTGCAATTCTTTTGGCCTCAGCATCCTCCTCTATGCAAGAATGTTAAAGTTCCCACTGTACCCAGTTTTTTTGAGGATACACGGTGATGCAGCCCAAGTACTTAGTACACTGTCAGACATACGAGGCACTTAAAAAGATGCTCTATTCTCAGTGCCCCACATCTCATGGGATGTCAGACAGGTCAAGGTAACAAGGAGAAAAGGGGCTGAAAGCACGAAACCACTCGGAACCAACGGCCTGGGAGCACACTATGCATTTTGAAAATTAGCAATGGAGAGGTGAAACAAACTACAGACTTTGTCCTTTTCTTCCTCCCCTCTCCCAAGGTTCCCTCTCTCCCCACTTAAATGCAGTTTATAATGCAGAAATTCCCCAGGGCCTGTCTAAGGAACCTTCTAAGCATATATTGGGCTTCCCAGATGGCTCAGTGGGTAAAGAACCTGTCTGCAGTGCAGGAGATGCAGGAGTCACAAGTTTGAGTCCCAGGTCAGGAGATCCCCTGGAGGAGGGCATGGCAACCCACTCCAATCTTCTTGCCTGGAGAATCCCATGGACAAAGGAGCCTGGTGGGCTACAGTCCACAGGGTCAGAGGGAGTCAGATACGAATGAAATGACTGAGTATGCACAAACAAGCATATCTTAGTAATTACACAAAAAACTGTGTCAGTAAGATATTTACCACAGTCGTCATAAGTTGGTGATACAGATGTTACGTTAAGAAGGGCAGCTTAAACTCAGGAGCAGTCCCCAAATAAATAAATATTCTGTAGAAACCAAATCTATCGACCAGTTACTTCAAAATTTTTTCCAACAGTTTTTAACACGATAACCCAGGTAATGTTTATCAAATGAAACATTCTAACTACATGATTAAGGAGACCTTTGGACAACCAAACTTACTTTCAGGTTAGTTTCGACACTGACGAAATGATAGCCATCAAGAAGTTTCCCAGATGGCATAGACTTTCCTGTCAAGGATTAATGCCCTCACCTCCTCAAGGACAAGGGGGCAGGTGAACTGGGAAAACTACATACAACTAGCTTGCTTTTCTAATGGAAAAAATACAGTGCTTTACAAAAACAAATACCACTGATTTTTTTTTTCATATCTAAACCATTTCCATCCTTCTAGCATAATTTCTTTCAAAGCCTCTTTGCTTTAGGAATTTTCTCAATGAAGTTCTCAATGCACAAAACCTATATTATAGTCCCTTCCCTATCTGCTTATTTTTGTGTTGTTGTTGTTAAGTCTTAGATTTATCTCAGATTTTTTGCAACTCCATAAACTGTAACCTGCTAGGCTCCTCTGTCCATGGGATTTCCCAAGCAAGGATACTGGAGCAGGTTGCCATTTCCTCCTCCAGGGGATCTACCCAACCCAAGGATCAAACCTTTGTCTTCTGCATTGGCAGGTGAATTCTTTACTGCTGAGCCACCTGGGAAGCCTCATTATTTGGTGTTATATCCAACAAAATCAAGGCTCCAAAGAAAGTTCTAACGGGGAACCTGATTTTTTTACACTCACTTAGATAAACTTTTCCATTCAACTCAGCAGTGGTTGGTGATACAGAAGCTTATCCTGCTTTAGAACCTGAACAATGAAAGAAGTCATTTCTTGCTCCAGTCTGTATGTGTGAGTGCATGTGAAGGGGAGATGCTAGGGGGAGGGACATACACATGTGGTGCTCTCTCTCCTGATGAAAGGAAAAGATCCGGGAGGACACAGGAACAATGCTCAGTATCATGGAACATTCGAGACCAGAAAGACCAGCCTTCACCACCGAGGCCATTGGAGAGTGCCCCCAGCCACTACATGGCTGCTGATCTAAGGATGGTGAGGACTTCCTGCTCATGTTCCATGTCTTTCCTGGGTCCTCCAGTCACCCTCCATGAACTAGAAGATCTGAATAACCAAAGGAACAAATTCACCATTTCTGTTTTAACCATACAGAAAGAGACACACTCATTATTCTTTCCTCTGTTCTTGCCGAGCATCCATCAGAAAGAAAACCTAGTTTATGTAACTATAGGGTCTGAAAAAGCAGCAAAACATCTATTTTGTGAACACTACTTAAAAAGAAATCCATAAGTTATCTCCTAACATTCTGATAGACAGTAAGTCTGATTTCAGGTCCCTTGTCTTTATATCATACCATGTGTCTATAGCACAGAATAAGGGTAATTCAAGGATATCCGGCTGGCTGTTTCTCTCATTTATAGCTTATCCAACACAACAAAGACTGTGAAATTATGAATAATCCAGTGGTTCATTAAGTGCCTTCTCCTTAGGTTGGTCCATTCAATCTCGTCTAGAAGCCTATCAAATTCTCTGTTCTTGCTTTCTCTATAATTCATACAGCTTCCTGTTATTTGAAATGACTTCCTGTCACTAAAGCTATCAAACTGAATTTCACCTTACATTTTGTCACTTATGAGAAAAATTTTCTGAGCACATGACAATGACTTCTAATTTAATCTAATGGAAAGCCACTGTACCACAAGCAAAATAATAAACAAAACAAAAATCAGTTAGGTGATTCATAGCATACAGAGCACTTTTTAGAATAATTTATATAATTTGATTCTCACTGCCCAGAGAGATTAAATAACTTCCTTGAACCAAACACCGAACAGGGGATAAAGCTAAAACTACTAGGTGGCTACCAAGTCTGAAAGCATACAATTTCATACAACTTACAATCTCATACTGTAAAGCATACAATACAATTTCATAACAGAGGATACCATTAAGCCATTTATTGTGTATTCACCTATTCACCATGGCCACCCTGTAAAATCCAGATTCTCCAGCCATAGTCTGTTTTCCTTGACTCCTTGCACGTTTACTCTGAAGCACCCAAGAAGGCAGAAGTCAATGGAAAATACCATGTTTAAATTGTATGATATTTTAAACAAAATTATAAACTAGGTTTCATAGTCCATTCTCCAATTTAATTTCTCAACCACCTTGTGCATGGAGATTAAAAGAAGCAATTGGGACTTCCTTGGCGTGCCAGCGGTTGAGACTCTACGCTTCCACTTCGGGGACAGAGGTTCTTATTTCCCCAAATCAGAGGCGGGGAGGTGGGGGAAGAACTAAGATACTGGATGCTGTGTGATGTGGCCAAATTTTTTTTTTTTTTAAAGCAGCAATTAACATTCTCTCATGAAGTCTCACTTCCTGTGAGGGCATGAAATTAAGTGCTTTATTGCATTTAATCTGTGCAAAAGCCCCATGAAGTATCATTATCCTCTTTCTTACAAATAAGAAAACTGAAGATTTTAGAGGATAAGTCACAGGACCAATGTCACAGTTAGGTAGTGGAAGAGCAAGGATGAACCTGTATCTCCTGATTCCAACTGTGGTATTCTTTGCACTACCCCAGAGAGATATCCTTTACATGTTCCCTGAAATGCCACCTACTGACCATTTCTCTACCTTCTCCCATGCAGAGACTTCCCCCTCACTGCTTCTAAATACTGATCATGAGTAAATCTGCAGTCTAAGCTGGCAAGAAGGAAAATGTTTCTCAACCTGAATTAACCAATACCACTTAAGAGTACTGCCTGGCACATAGCAAGCACTACAGAAATGTTAACTAGGCTTACTGTTACTATGGAAAGACTGAGTATCCCATCTTTTTAGTGTAACAGTTCCATATAACAATATTCCTCAAGCAGTTCTTGAATACTAACAGAATTCTTCCCTGTGCATGTCAAGGCAGTGTGAAGAGTCACTACTCATTTAGACTAAAATTTTACGTTTGGGAAATTTACAATAAGATGTGTGTAAGATCATAAACATATTTTATAACCAAGACTAGATAAAAACACTCCTACTCCCAAATGAAACTGAACTCAATGAAATACATCTGTCCTGAGGCACGGAGACGTCATGAAAAGAGCCCTGAATGACACATCAAAACACCAAGGTTCAAGTCTCAACTCTTGAGACTGAGCATGCAACCTGAGCATGTCCCTTAACCCTGCGGAGGCTCAGAGTCCATCACATCCACCTTACCTAGCTTGGAAGGTTTCTGTGGTCATTAAAGAGGGCAGGGATTCCAGAGGGCTCCTCACCCATTACCTGGGGCAAAATAAGTTGGCTTCAGACTCTTTTAGTCAAAGTGCCAGGGGACTGAAGAAAAGAAACTGATTATTTCTAAACCTGGTGTAAGTAAACCATCAACAGCCTGTAGACAAATATCAAATAACTGGGGAAGTCAGAAGAGAAGTTAATTTGCTTTCATCAACTAGGCTAAGTCCTCTAGAACATCTGAAACACCAAACTGACACCAAGAGCACAAATGGGTTTTGTTACAGTTTTACGGAAATTGGATTACAAAGAACTGTTTATGATTAAATCATTTAAAAAAAAATTGGCTAGCCTGGAAACCTAGCCACTGAATGTTCTATGGGAAAGAACTCTTAAACACTGGGAATGTGTCTTATCTCTTTCAAGCTCCAACAGCTAACAGAGACTCCCTTCTGATCCTCTGAGGCAGATTCAGGAAGTCTCTTTCACTCTTAGGGCCTGTGGCCATTCAGATATGAGATGTCAGATGGGGACAGTCAGGATATAATAACTATATACCACCTTTCACTTTTTTGGGGGAGGGAGGGCCAAAACACATACCTATTTATAATAACATATCCCTATTTATAATCTCATTTTATCCACAATTGCCCAGTGAAGTATGTAGGGCAAATACTGTGATAACTCCCATTTTAGAAGCGAGGAAGCTGAAGCACAGAAGTTTCCGTGACTTGTCCAAGGTCACAGCCTGGCAGAACAAGGATGAGAAGTCAGATCTTTACTTCCCAGCCCAACACTCTTATCAACGAAATGCCAACTGCTGAGAAAGTAGTAAAGGTGACTGTGATTTACTGAGACTTGACTTTTAGACTAATTTCATCTGGCTTTGTGAATTTTCATTAATTTCCTTCTTTTATGTTGCCTGATGAGTTAGTCACTAAAACCATCAGATCAGAAAGTATAAATTGTCTCATATTATTTCCTCATTGTTACCAATCGATGTTCAACTTTAAGTGTTTCATAATAAAGTGACTCAGAGACTAAGCAAGCCCAATCTGCATTAGTCACTTGTTGAACTGTTACAAGAGATTTCTGCAGAAATAAGCATTTACCAAAAAGATGACTAAATTAAGGACAAAAAGTGAATGTAAAACTTACGTATTTTTTCCTTCTAGTTTAAGCTGTGGCATGAGAAAATAAACGTGAGGAAACAAAGCACAAGCCACTTATAAATGGCAACACGTTTATTCTGAGTTTAGGGGGTTTAGAAGAGTGAACCAATTTAAACAGCATGTGGCAGACATTTTCATGATGAGAAAAGAAGTTAAAAGTTAACAGGCCAGAGCGCTGACCCTCGCCTTTATACAGCACTTTTACCTCTCAAGCGCTTTCACACAGGTTATCTCATTTCTTAATCAAGAAATCGCTCTGTGAGAGGTAGCGGCAGATACTACTGAGTTCATTTTGCAAACCTGCTTAAGGTCAACACAACTTTCCAGTAGATAGGTATAGACAAAAACACAATAATTAACCTGAACAGTAACATCAAATAATTTACTACTGTAATGGGGATGCATTTCACAAAAGTAAAACATGTTACTCCATATTTTGGCTGAGCAATACCATTTCTATTATAGACAATATCACATGACATTCTAACTTCACCTATATTATTTATAGGTGCTTTAAGTAATATGGTAAGAATTTATTCCAAGAAAAAAATTGAGGCTTTTTCTGTGTTTGCTGAGGCTTTTTAAGACACAGTGTAACCACACCTCATGAGCCATATTTATTTTCTGATTTTGTAAGAGGGATGCTCTGAATACACCCAGGATTTAGTTCATTTAGGGCTTCGATTTAGTACTTCATGTGGCTTTACTGGCTTCTGTGTCATGGTGGAGGCTAAAATAATCCTCAGAGTGACAGAGAGTAACCTGATGGGTGGAGTGGGTTTGCTCCTTGGTACCAATGACATGCCAAGAATCACAAATAGATGAGGCAACTGAAAAGCACTTGAAGCATGTGGGACCCCTGGGTGTCGGTCAAGGGGAAAGTTAAAAGCAAGCAAGTCAGGACGTCTGGAAATCAATTGTGTGATGCAATCATATTAAATTTATTCCTGGTCTTGCTTCCAATTTTAAGTAACAATGACTTGGTCTTTTTGGGGGGTCAGGGGAGGTGGTGGAGCTGCTTTGCACAGCATGAGGGATCCTAGTTCCCGGACAAGGGATAGAATCCTCACCCCCTGCAGTGGATCTGCAGTGGGAATGCGGTGACAACAACTGGACCAACAGGAAAGTCTTTTTTTTTTCCCCCAATTTATTTTGGCACCTGGACAGGGACTTGAACTCTGGGCCTTCATATTAAAAGTCTGATGCTCTGCCAGTTGAGCTATCTGGACATGGTCTTTATAAAGACTGTTTTCAATTAGAAGATAATTAAATGATTTTTTTAAGATCACATAAAGAAAAGAAGAAATAATTAAACTGGTGTATTACTCTAGCCTATGAGAAATGTGCATAAGGATTTTCACTATTTTAAAAGAATCTTATAATATGAGACATTAATTTTCCTTTAAAAAAAAGCCTCAAAAGAAATAAAAATCAAAAAGCTCAAGTGATTAAAATATCAGGCTGGTCATGATACAAAAGAATGAAAGTCACTATTGCTAGAACCTTGATGCTTTAAGAGAGAAATAGTAAAAAGAAATTCTCGCCATTTTCTCAATGACAATTCACCGGGCACTGGCTTGCTGCAGTATCAAAGAGCTCTCCTTACCAGCACAACTGCTAACTCACATGCATTTACTTTCTCTCCACTTATGTACTTTCTTTCTTTCTTTCACCTGTCAACAATTTATATAGATTGCACATTTGAAATAGTGCTGATAACCCATACATAATGATACTTTGGAGGAATAAATCCAACACATTTTTCTCTCCCAATTATTTGTTCAAAGGGCGCTAATTAACAAACACTACTTAACGGTGAAATGTAACTGAAGAAATATTTCTCTCTGTGCACATGGGTATATAATTATGCTGTTTATTGAATTATCTCGCTTACATTGTTAAGTAATTTTTGTTTACTTTAGGAAACATCAAACGTTAATCCTGAATTACCAAAGTTTTTACTTAGCTGTCTATTCCTTGCTATAGCTCTTCATACTATGTTACATAGGGCTTCCCAGTGGGGCACAGTGGTAAAGAATCCGCCTGCCAAGCAGGAGACACAGGTTTGATCTCTGGGTTGGGAAGATCCCCTGGAGAAAGAAATGGCAACCCACTCCGGTATTCTTGTTTGGGAATTCCATGGACAGAGGAGTCTGGCAGCCTGTAGTTCATGGGGTCACAAATAGGCACGACTGAGCACAGAACACAGAGCTGGTCCTTATATCTAGTAGGCCCCCTCTGCCATTAACTAGCATGTTAAGGGACACAATCTCTTCTTCATTGCTGCAGACAAAAGTAGACTTACTGACCAAGGGACTTTGTATCCAACTGGCCAAACGTCATGCTTCTCACTGGCTTGGTCCCCCAGATTCCACCCCATCCTTTCCGCTTACAACACTATGAGCACCAAGTTCCCCCCAACATTCTCGCCACCCCCGTTACCAGAAGACTCCTCCTAAGGAAAGAGGGCCTTCCTTCAACGCCTCAAGGATATAATCAACTCTGGCCTTTCCCAATGGCTTCCTGCTGCCTACTCTGCTCTCTAAATGTTAACTCAAATTTCCTCTTCAGATACTGTTTAAACTTGATAAAAAGAAATGACTTCTCCTTTACAGAACTCTCTGAGAAACTTTATAAATGAGCCTTGACATAACTGTTCTCGCTGCTTTCACGCTATCACTTTTCATTGTTTCCAGAACTCTCTGACCTGCATTTGATCACCCTCACTTAAAAGGAGATTGAGGCTTAAACGGTAGAAAAGCCAGAATTTAAGCAAAGGCTCTTTTCCCTTACTCTGAATTTCTTAAGCATGTTTGTTTTATCTGTGTCAAACTATTTCAGTTAATATTATTTTGTAGCCTACTTTATATACACATGTCAAGAGGCTTTTATATCTTCATTAAACTAAGCATACTATTGGCACTAACTGAACAACTTAATTATGAGATTAATAAACAAGCAGCTGTTTCAACTCCACACTTGGCAAACGCATTCATTTTATAGTGAGTCTTAGCACTTGGTGATCAATTCTGTGGCTCAGTCTATTCTCCCATCTCTCTTCTGCAGTGAGCCCATGCTCATGAGCACCAAATAGTGGGGAAAGGCCAGCATCTCAAGATCTGTAATACTTACCAAGTATGGTGAAAAGTCTGGTGTGGAAGAAGGCTCAAGTGATTATCTAAAATAAGAGTTTGATGCTAAATGTGGACTATGCGCAATGTCATAAATGAGCAAGAGCTTGCTGTATTAAAGAATATTCACATCATTTAAAGAATTCAAGTGATTAGCTGTCAGCATTGCCTAGTTCCAAGACCAAGGTGTTCAATAAGCACTGAGAGTTGTGCTGAACCAGGTTTTCAGAGTCTATGTGCTTTTCCTGTCCACACCAATGCTGTGTCCTTTCTGCCTATATTATCCCTTCCTCTCTTCCTTTCCTTCCCCCCACTTTTCTGAAGCAATACCCCACACATGGAGTCTTGTTTGCTTCAGAGAGGCTCTGATGGCCAAGCAACTACTGCATGTTTTTAAAAAAAGCTGTTTCTTCCTCCTTCCACTGCCAGAATAATGCAGTCTTTTCAGAGGTCTGGCCCGTTCCTGGTTTTCTGCCCAGAAACATCCTGTAGGTCCACTTCAGGTAGGGAATTTGAGGGACTTCCTAGATCCCTGGATGCCATGAAATCTGGACCACACACTGCTGGATCCATCATCTCTCAGCCTCCTCCATAAGGAACGGGGATTGAGACAACAGAAGCATTTTCCAAAGTGGGTTCTCTAAAGTATCAGTTCTTTCCCAAAGAGATTTTCAAACAAGTTTAGGAAATAACTAAATACCCTCCTTTGGAGAATCACAATGCACAAAAGCATCTTAAAGGCTTTGGAGTCTTGAAGGAAATTCTTTTAATCAAGCATTCCCCAAACTTATTTGACCACAAAATCCTTTTTTTCCTATTATACTTATTCACATCCTGATTAATTAGCATTATGGAACGAACTTGAAAATGTCCACGAGAGGCACGTTAAGGCCCAGTAGAGTGTAAATGTTTTAGAACTCTGAATAAAATCCAACACTTGATACCTACAAAACACAAAGATTTCTATAAACCACCCATGATAATCAGTCTTAATACAACACAGACCAGAAATTTCACCAATTAGCAGCTATATTACTTGGGAATCTAAGAGTTTTATATCTCAATTCCTTTCTATAGAGGCAACTCAATTAGTGAAATACTATACCCAGATCTACTCTTTTTGTGTATTAGACACAATGCTACCAAAGACAACCTTAATTTAGGAAGAACTGCAGAGGGAGTTCTAGAGCAATGGAATAGAAATTAATTACCAGTAATCACAGAAAGAGACACATTCTGGCGCCAAAAGGCTGAACAGAGAATATCTACATTAACTTTTTTTTTTTGGTGGCTGTGCTGGGTCTTCGTTGTTGCACAGGGGCTTTCTCTAGTTGCAGTGAGCAGGGACAACTCTCTAGTTGCGGTGTGCAGTGAGTGACCTCTCTTGTTGCAGAGTATGGGCTCTACAGCACATGGTTATCAGTAGCTGAGGCTCCCAGGCTCTACAGCAGAGGCTCAACAGTTGTGGTGCTTGGGCGTAGCTGCTCTGTGGCACGTGGGATCTTCCCAGACAAGGGATTGAACCCGTGTCTCCTGCTTTGGCAGGCGGATTCTTCAACACTGAGCCAAGAGGGAAGCCCTCTACATCAACTTTTCTCCCCTGGTTAATTACCACATCTGGGCAATATCCCTAGAGATGAAAGGAGCATTTGTTAACGTGGACGGAAAGGCACCACACGCTGTTCTGGAGAGCTAGTGGAGGGTTTCACAGTACTTTCCCACCTGGTTCTAGGAGCTCTTCACTAATTCCATTGTTAGCCCTTACCTGACAAGAGTCATTTCTCCCATGCTCAGGAATCTTCTGCCCCAGTGTTACAATCCCTCCTTCTACCTTGGTCAATGAGTCACAGTGTGAGGTGCATTCTTACATCCAGTCACCAAGTGGTCACAGCCAATAAATCACATCCTCTGCCCTGGAAGTTTCTTCAGAGACTATAAATCATTAGCTTTCTCTATGAGAAAGGCTCCCCAAATCTGGTATAACCAAAAAAGTAACTTCCAGCTTACAAGATACCCCATAAGATTTCATGTCAAAGGAGAAGATTTTAAAGGAACTTTAAAATGAGACCTATAAAAGGCAAAGTTTACCAGGTGATGAAGGGTGAAGGGTGGAGAGGCAGTGGGAAGTGCTATGTCAAGAACATTCTAAACGAGTTGCACAATGTCAAGGCTGAGGCAAGCTACACCTTTGACCCATCTTGCTCTTTTATTATATCTAAGATTGTGTTGGTTTCAACAACTTGCACGAGGTATATTTCCACTCTTCTAACTCTCAACATACTAGCTTTCAAAGGCAGATAAAACGTTCGTGTTAGCTTATCAAGTAAAAAAGCCACAGTGCACAGGGCATATATCCATGAACAGATTTATAAGGAACAACCCAAGTAAGCTGATCCAGCAACTAATTGCCCCTCTTGTTAGAAGAAAAATAGCCTCCTCCTCTATACTTGGTAGGAACTGTTATAAAAAACTGATTTTAAAAACTGCAAGAAATACGTGGTAGCAATCTGACATAAATGCTTTCAAATCTTAGATAATCTTTAAGATGTATGTAGTACAAAAGACAGCAGCTGAGGAAGGTAAAGAAAATACAAATGCTCTGAGTTTTCCATAAGGTAAGATATTCAAGCAGCACATACTGAAAGAACCATACACGGGTAAAATCTGACATTTCCTTTAAGATTTGAAGTTTGTTACAGTAAAACCACACAATTAAGTATCATGACAAAAAAAAAGTATAATGTGAATCTTAAGCTTTAGTTATTTTTACTAAACTCTAGGGTTAGACTGCTCATCAAAAAAGCACAGAAAATGAATATTTCACCACTGACTGTTAATTATATCAGTAAATAATAGGAACCTCTTAGGCCATTTGTTATTTAGTTTGGCAGGGGTGGGGGGGGGCATCTTTTTTCACTATGAGAATTAAGGTTATACAAAAGTTACAAAGGCCACCCCCACGACAGCAGTTGGACTCTTCATCAACTCTTATTTGAAAAGAACTTATCTGAGAATCAATTTGAGGACTCTTTGGATCAAGCTGTTACCCACCTTCTGGACTGTGAAGCCCACAGGATGGACTCCACGTTTAGTTTAAAACCATGACACAAATCCAGAACCAGAAGTACACAGTATACAGTATTATCACTGCTTATTTGACAGATGGAATAAGGCCTCCTGATCATGGAATCAGCTTCCCTGATAGCTCAGTTGGTAAAGAAACCACCTGCAATGCAGGCGACCCTGGTTCGATTCCTGGGTCAGGAAGATTCCCCTGGAGAAGGGATAGGCTACGCACTCCAGTACTTTTGGGCTTCCCTTGTCGCTCAGCTGGTAAAATATCCGCCTACAATGCGGGAGACCTGGGATCCATTCCTGGATTGGGAAGAGCCTCTGGAGAAGGAAAAGGCTACACACTCCAGTATTCTGGCCTGAAGAATTCCATGGACTGTATAGTCCGTGAGATTGCAAAGAGTCAGACATGGCTGAGCGACTTTCACTTTCACTTTTCAATACATAAGAGAGTCTCACTTCAAGAGGGATAATCCATGTGACCAGTAAAATGGCTTCAGATGCAGAGTATCAGTAATGAAATTATTCTTATTAATAAATCAACTACTGTCATAACTTGCTTTACTAATAAGCACAGTTCCTGGCTCATGGCAGGCACTCACATCTGCAGATGAATGAACCCTTGACCAACCTTAGGTAGGTTACTTGGCTACTGTACAGACTTTAACCTTTCTATGTATAAAAGCAGGCTTTCTCTGACAATTTTCTCAAATTAAAGTCTTCAGATTGATCAAGGCACTTTGAAACTCTGACATCAAGGAGAAGGAAAAAAAAAAAGATGCCTCCATTTCATGTAAAAAGTCACACAGACAAGGGAAAGTTATATGCTGTGATCCCCATGTTGAAGCTCATCAGACTTTCCTCTTAGATTAAATATCACTTTATCAGGAAGGAGTCCCCTAACCACCAACTACTGCCCAGAGGATATTATGCCCCCTGAGTTAATAACTCTCCTTAAAAACTGTATTTTCCCTTTGCAGTACATAGCACAACAATCATTAAATAATGACTGTACTGCTCTTTGTTAAATGTCTGTCTCCCTCTCTAGACTTCAGATATTCTGAAGGTGAGGTTGTGTGGGCTTTGCTGATTGACCTCCAGATTCTAGCACTGAGAAGTACCTGGCATATAAGTATTTAGAAAATATGTGTTCAGTGAATGTTTGAGAACAAAAAGCCAGCCAATGGTGCCCTTCAAGATACTCAAATAATAAAAGCTTAGAAATCAAGAAAGGGAACATTAGGTCATCAAAAGCTAATGTTCAGAATATCACTCTGTTCTCAATATGAAACTGAGAAAAGTTTTTCCTTAGCAGTCACAGCGATAAAAGAAGTAAATGGATCATAGCATATCTATGTGCCATTTTATAGCTTTCAAAACACTTTCATCACATGTGTGGTCTCATGACTGAAAATCTCCATAGAGTTCCTACTGAATTGTTTGTGGTTTAACATGTTTTAAAGAGTCGTGACAGGTATATAACCCATTTACCCTGAAGGCTTTTATAAATGACTTACAGACTGTCTGGGAATTTTGGTTTTTTTTTAGTGTTCACTGCATAATATTCCCTTTACAAAACAGCTGGGACGAAGTCTTTACTTCTTTTCTTTTTTTAAGTTTCGGAGCACTGAAATAAATACTGATTCCAAATAAAAACTTCAAGCATTGTAGAAAATAGCAGCTCTATTTTCTCAAAGGACAAAGAAAGGCGATCTGAGTGCTTTGTTAAAAGCCAAAGGGACTTCCCAGCGATGGCTGGTAAATTGAGCCACACCTTTAAGGTTCCAAAGTAAACTTCGAAAACATTTGCAGAGGTTTATAACCTTCAGAATTCTGTGAAGGTGAGACAGATGAGAGATCTTCTTTCAAGTAAGAAACTCCAATGCTCTTTGATGATTAAAACTTTTTAAGCAGAAAAGACCAGAGAGTAGACCAGAACCTTGGCAAAGGATATAGGAACGGCAGTACTGCAGCTCCTAACAGTCTATGGCAGCGCAGAAGTGGAACAGGACTCACACGGGTTCCTACTGCCCGTATTCTTTCTTAACTGTTGCTGCTGCTTAGTCGCTAAGCTGTATCCAACTCTTTTGTGACCCCGTATTCCACCAGGCTTCTCTGTCCATGGGATTCTCCAGACAAGAATACTGCAGTGGGTTGCCATTTCCTTCTCCAGGGGATCTTTCCAACCCAGGGATCAAACTTGTATCTCCTAAATTGGCAGGTGGATTCTTTACCACTGAGCTACCAGGGAAGTCCATTCTTTCTTAATAATTTGATTTAAAACAATTTCCTTGTTTTAGAGATCATAAACACCTCATATTGTAACTCATTCAAGCCAAAATCTAATCCCACATGATTCTTGGATTCCAAAGGAGGACAGGTTAAAGCCAATAAAAGTTTTAATTCAAAGCTCTGAAATAAAGTGAGCAAAGGACTTGTTTTTAAGAAAGATCCTGTTTCACCTTTCTCAGGAGTGTGTTTGGAAATCCAAGTTTGTAATAACACAGTATCTTTACCTCTATCAAATTTTATGAATGTCAAAGTGTTTGATACACAGTATCTAATCTGATTAACACATTAATCTTATGAAACAGGCAGGCTAAGACTTTTATAGATGAAGACCATGAGGTTCCAAGAGGTGAAGTTTTTTGACCCATGATCATAACTTGGAAAATGGGAGCCCCGGAGTTGTAACAGTTTCTGATCCCTATACCCTTTCTATTCCTAAAGAACTATACCATTTTGGCCCCTTTCAAGCTGCTGTTCATTCTTTATCCCTCATCAAAACAAGAAATAAAATGGCAGGAAGACAGTACTTCCTACTGTGTGAAGAGTGAATAGTATATAAAGAGGGTAAAATATTTTCCTCAAAATAATGGTCATATCTCCACTATGTCTCTATATGGTTTTAGGTCTTAGAAATCGTACAAAACTATGATTTGCTATTCTTGGGCTCATATCAAGCTTATATCGAGAGCACAACTTTGCATAAGAAAAAACTGCAACTAAACATGCTTTCTCCTCTTACAAAAGATCAGCGACCCTCCTGACAAGCATTAGAATCACTGAATCCAAGTTGCTCCACAGTGCAGGGTGAGGTTAGGGCTGAAAAGCTGGATAAAACTCCAAGCACCATCTTTCCTGTTTAGTAGCGTGGGGGTAATGGAATGAAGCCTCAAGATGAAAGAAATGCTGTTAACTACTGAATATGTGTGAGAGGAGGGTTGCTTTTCCTTTTTTTCCTTTTATGAGTGACTCAGTTTTTTGAAAGTAGGAAAGTCCAGTTTTTTCTATAAAAATATCACGTGTATCTGTGAATCCTAAGGTTTAACAGGAAAAAAAATCCACATTAAGTTCTTCAACTCTCAAAACCTGTTTTCTTCTCTATAATGTACACTGTGCTGTTTCCTCTGCAAAACATCAAGGTTAAAGCAGAAAAGCCTATCAAATAACCTCCACAGAATGGAAGGGTCAGTGCTGGACCAGCCCATGTCACAGGTCTAACTCCGATCTTTGGCAGCAAATATGCTGTATTCATGGGCTTCCCTGGTGACTCAGTCGGTAAAGAATCTGCCTGCCATGCGGGAGACCTAGGTTCGATCCCTGGGTTGGGAAGTTCCCCTGGAGAAGGGAACAGCTGCCCACTCAAGTATTCTGGCCTGGAGAATTCCATGGACAGAGGAGCCTCCAGGCTACAGTCCTTGGGGTCACAAACAGTCAGACATGACTGAGCGACTTTCACTTCACTTCACACTTTATTCTATAAAAACAGCCTTGTTCTTTTAAGGCAGTGATTGTCAACCTGGGATACATAATAGAATGGGTTTTAAAAAACACAGGTGTCCCAATCCTGCTCCAGACAGACTGGTGAAATCAGGATCTCTTTAGTGCAGGGTAGGGACTGGCTGGTTCTAGGGGTCAGCTGGAGTTGAAAATCATTGCTATCAGTTTCAAAGACCATACATGATACCATTTTCATATCTTCCTATGGAAGAAATATTCACAGGCCAAAGACAGTCATGATGGTTAGAAACACCAGAACTGAATGAGTATATTACTTGGATATAAGCAGACATTCTTAAGATAGTCATAAATGCTACACTTAGTAAATATTAACCATCGAAAGAGAAAAAGGAGAAAACAAAATTTTAAAGACAAAAAAACTCAGAAAACGGCATACAATCAGAAACATAACTATGTAATACTCACTTAAATATGGCTTAAGCATTAAATCATATTCAAAAATTTCTCTTCCACTGAACAGCAGCTAATCTTGTAAAATATTTGAGTTTTAGAATTTTCCCATAGATATAAGTAAGAAAAAGCAAATAAAGAAACCAGAAGTACAAGACATCCTATTACACAGGTATATGAAATCAGTTCAAAGGGGAGTTTCCACTGCTCAGAGGACAAAGCACTTCTCAGAAACATTACTGCAATCATATTGCTCATTTCTTACTCAACACAGTACTGCTGAAAAGGATGTTGCTATGTTCCCACCTTAACTGCTTTATGTGTTGTTCCTGTGATAGCCGGAGCCAACAAAGTTAAGTTTGGCTTCTGGAAAAGACAAAATGCCAAGCTGCTTTATTTTTAAACTTGCTCTAAAACGCTTCCCTATTATCTGATTCTATGAATTTTGCAATAGCTACATATTAGTTACAGCTGGAGAATGAGTAACCAAACCTGGTCTAAATTGTATGCTTAAACAAATGTAACAATAAAAACAAGTTCTATGCAGTTTTTAGTTTTTTATAAAAAACTACTCACATTCAAAGGGGGCTTAGACTAATAAAATCTGAGACCAAAGAATGCAAGGAAATCTAAACTGTAATATCCTAATTAAATCTAGGTGACCTATTTAGGAAAATAGTTAAGATTCCTATTCTATGAACTTCCTGATTAAGAAGAGATTAATAGCTACCACAGAAAGGATAAGAAAATATTAAAGGTTAGAGAAGATTTTTGATTTTGTGTTTCTATTTCTAAGTCAGTCACTTGTAACCAAATATAACCAGGTGAGTGGTGTAAACTTACATGGTTTACTGTAGATTGCACAGCCTTTAAATAATGGTTTAGTTCCCGATCCATTATTGCAAATTCAACCATTGCCTTATCCATACTGTATTCACTACTCACTTCAGCTGAAAAATAAAAGGGAAATAAATTATTGTTTTTCACTTAAAATGCCATATCTGGGAAAAGCTGTACCAACATAATTATTAGTCAATGGTCTATGTAAATGATTTTGCAAAAGTATTACATCTTTTAAAATGTCTTCAATATACACCTGGTTCATTCACAATTTGAAGAAGATGGCCAACAGAAAAAGGCTTGAAGGTGGAAATGTAGACTCAGACACACTAGTCTCAGGCTATGCCACCTACCTGGACGGTCTGAAATCAACCACTACACTTTTCTCAGCCTCAGTTCCATCATCCATTAAAGCAGTCCAGTTATATATCTGCACATGGACGCCACAATATCATTAAAGATCAAATAAGGAAGATTTTTAACTTCTAGTAATGGTAGGCTGGGTTATGCGGACCAATCCTCCTACTGAAGACAACTAAGATCATAGGGTAAAACAGGAAAAAAAGAGATCTCCTTAAAAACAAAAGTCACAAAACAGTAAGAAAAAGCCAGGGCCAAATCAGAAGCAGAACGCAGGATCCAAAGTTGCATACATTCCCCTAGTAACTTGAGAGTCCCCACTCCTCAGAATAAAGATGAACTGGAGTAATAAGCCCACCCTGCTCCTCCAGGCTGTAGGGAAGTTGCCCTTGGCCACTGAGCAGAACAGAGGGCAGAGAGAGAGAAAGAACAAACGTGTTTCTGAAAAACTGTAACAACAAGCCACAGCAGAAATAGATCCCCAAATGTTTCGGGTATCGGTCAGAGCATGAAACAACTGTCCTTACTGTATTTAAAAATTAAAAAACCCTCAGGGAACAAGAAGGTTACAAAAAGTGACTAGTAGACTAGGAAAGTGAGATAATATTAAAAGTGCTTAAAAGAAACATTTTCCCCAAGCTCTAGACACACAATTTAACAGATCAGGAAAAGACAGAGAACACAGGATAATAAAAAAGTTAGCATTTAAAAACCTGAAAGAAATGCAAATAAAACTGGTGTTCTTAAATTACATTTGGGGATGCACACACTCAAAGACTCTTCATTCAAATACCCTAACTCAGACCAATGTCAGTATTCCTTGTCTCCCCTGAAGAACAATACAACTGTCTAGCACAAAGTTATAAAATAATGTAAAACCCACTTACATTTGGCTTTTAAGAAATTATTTCCTAGACTTCTAAATTATGCTTTAGTTTTACAATAATCAATAATAAACACATTCCTTAAAGTATCTCCTGGGTTAACATGCTTTTAGCAGAGTATCTCTTGGCTTGTAACACCCAGACTTCACAGAATATATGTATACCTCTACATAAGTTTTTTCTTTTTGAGGAGTGGGAAAGGAGCAGGGTTTATGTAAGAAAAAAATTGTATTTACATCCACAAAATTAACTACAAATTTTAAACAAAATGGTTTAAGAGAAAGGTCTCAAGTCATATACCAAATAAAATAGTAAGACTATTTAAAAATGTCCAAACATCAATGAAAGACATGTTGCTTAGTTGTTGCTGGTACCAAATGTGTCTCTATTGCCATAATATACCAACTGTTTGTTAAAAATCATATTAATTGCTTGGTGATCAGAAAGAGAATTTTAAACAATCTATATTCTAATGATGATCGGTTGTGACTTCTAAGTATTTTACTGTATATATTTACATTTCAGCAAATTGGTTAGGAGTTTGAAATTGACCTATAATTTAGGTTTTTTTGTTTTAAAATTTTTTTTTAGTTTTTTCTCATTTAAAATAATGAAAAATATAAAAAAAGAAAATCTTTTTAAAAAGAGAGAAGTAGGCCCCTGGTTTCACACAAGCTTTATCTAATTAAAGGAAATAACGGTGCAAGTTTTTTGGTTTGTTTTCTTAAAGAAATCTGTGTATTTTATGTGTAATGGATTCTTATTTTGGGACCACTGAAAAAAGTGGGTAAAGCTGGTAACCTGAGCAAAGACTAACAGCATAAGCTGCTTTCTAAAAAAATTCAATAATTAATGGAAACTTCAACCTAAATAGAAACTTTCTAAAGGATGTATCAGGGGCAAATATAAGAAATAAAAATCTGTCAGGGGCTTAAAGCACCAGGAATTGACATCACGTTGGCAACCTTCCTCTGGAATTGAGTTAATTTTTGAAAGCACTTAGAAATGTGCTTTTGACATTCAAGTTTGCAAAGTAAGCAGGATGGTGCTCTTTATTATCAAGGGCCCATGGATAATAGTAAGACTTGAATTAGATAACAATTTAAAATATAAGGCAAAGGAGACCTTCCCTGCAAAGGAGAACCTAAGCAGTGATGGCTAGGCCAGGATTTGATGGCATGAAGCCTAGGGGAAGCATCTAAGGAGGCCACCTGGGCACACACAGCTTCCACTAAGGCGCAAGAATGTTGGGACAAGCTAAAGAACCTAAGTGATGAATAGTGCACCCCAAGGCAACAAAGAGAAAACACAGGAAGACAGCAGGAAGCTACTCCTGAAAAGAACTGAGAGCCACGCCACAGCTGGAAGTGATGATGCTCAGTCAGATAACCTCAGCCCCAAGTCAATGTTTTGACCTGCTGGAGAAAAGGGCTTGGAGAGACAGGAGACAGTAGATAAGAACTAGAAGAGACTCCCACAACAGCATCTGGAAGGGAGGCCATGAGAAACATCCATATCAGGCAGCTGTTAACCCCCGTTTCCCTTATTATACAATAATCACTTCTTTTTTATTTGTGTTCATGCTTCAGAAATACCAGGCAAAAAAAGCTATACGGAATGTGTCTTGTTCTACTAAGGAACTGGGGTGGGGAAAGAGCATAGTGTTGTATGCTGCTGCTGCTGCTAAGTTGCTTCAGTCGTGTCCGACTCTGTGCGACCCCATAGATGGCAGCCCACCAGGCTCCCCCCATCCCTGGGATTCTCCAGGCAAGAACACTGGAGTAGCTTGCCATTTCCTTCTCCAACGCATGAAAGTGAAAATAAAAGTGAAGTCGCTCAGTCGTGTCCAACTCTTAGCGACCCCATGGACTGCAGCCCACCAGGCTCCTCCATCCGTGGGATTTTCCAGGCGAGAGTACTGGAGTGGGGTGCCATTGCCTTCTCCAGTGTTGTATGAAAAAGGCTAAATAAAGCCCCGAAGAACTCAGGAGGAAAAGAGGGATAAACACATGACAGGGAGTGGGCTGTTGACCAAAAAGTGGTTGGGGAATGGAGAAGGGCAGAGGGACTGAGTAGCTAGAGGTCCCTTGATCCTTTATTCCACGGTATATAATAAAACCCACACCAACCAAATCCAACCCACCCTTCAAGGGCTGAGCTCAAGCCCTGCCTACTTTTAAACTCTATCAGCCTAGAAGGATCTCGTTTACTTGGATCTCTGTACTTGATACTTGGCACTTTGAACCATAAGCAATCTTGTTTTCCTATATATGTTTTCCTATATGTCTCATTTTTCCAAACAGATTTTAATCCATTTGAGGGTATGAACAATGCCTTAGTGTTATTGGGATCCAAAAAAGAAACAATATTCTCACACAACCATCATATAATAAATTTGAAAATTAAACTTTCACCAAACTAAAAATTGTCCTGCCCTGATATTCAATTGAATTCAAATGTAAAATAAATGTATTTGTCTATTTTATTTTCATTGTGATTTTTCCATAGGAAAAAGGCTGGCCCCAAAGCAGGGTGGGGAGCAGGGGCATTACAAAAATGATGTTAAAATTCACTGAATGACATAGCTTGGAGAGGAAAATATTACTGTACCACACCTCTGCAAGCCTGGAAAGTAACTGCAATGATAAAAATATATGTAATAATAATAGCTGTAGCTAATAATTAGTAAGCACGTATTATGAGCCAAGATGCACTCAGCACACTGTGTTTATATTAAACCTCACAGCAACATTAACAGAAAGGTAGTTTTATCTCCACTTCATATGAGAAAACTGAAGCACCATGCAGTTGAAGTAATAACTCACTCAAGGACACATGGTAGTGAGTGGCAGTCAGGCCTTGGCACGCAGACCTTCCTGCTGCAAAATATGTACACTTGCCTCCCTGTGCTAAAAGATGCTTCAGCATGAGAAGGACAAAGCACCTCTAACCTCTCCATAAATATCTAGGGAACAAATCCTGGGGGTGGGGGCACTGGGGAGAAAGTCATGGCCTCCAGCTAGCTTCATCTCAGCTCCAGGTGGCCTGTTCCAGGTAGGACACTGGCCAAGGTCATTCAAATGTGATTGGGCCTAGTCAGGGAAAAGCTTTCCCAAATTCCTTGGAAGAGGAAATCAGTAACAAAGAGAAAAAGATCTTGCCCTTACGAAGTTTTAACACTGGTGAAGAGAGTGATCTTTCCCATCACCAAGGCTAATTGGAGAGGCTTTATAAAAGCAACCAAGTCACCCACTGAATGCTCAGAGAGTAACTAAGTCAGCTCTTCTAGCAACTGCTAAGTCCACCAGAACCAGGCCAAGAGCACCAGCAACAACAGAGCAGGAAGCGGCAGCCATGCCAGGGCAGCAGCAGAGAACTGTTTCAGGGGAGGGAAGAGCCTGGGAAGGCTTCACATGCAGACATACTTCTGAGTGGAGCCCAGGGTCAAAACTATTTCTACTCCAAGCCTTTGACGGGGATTCCCTGGTGGCTCAGACAGTAAAGGGTCTGACTGCAATGCGGGAGACCTGGGTTGGATCCCTGGGTTGGGAAGATCCCCTGGAGGAGGAAATCACAACCTGTTCCAGTACTCTTGCCTCCACCCTCCCTAGCCAAGCAGGGGTCTGGGAGTCTAGGATTTCTTAGATGTGCCACTGAAAGAGCATTAATGTATTAAAATAAATTCTCACTTGTGTTAATCAAGTGAGCCTAAGCAATACACTTGAACATTCATTTACAAGCCAATAAATAGGTGGGGAGGTCTCCTGGAGACTTGGTGAGTCCCGTGTAACACATCTGGCACACCAATTAAGAAACTGCTCCAAGAAATTACTTCAAGAACTAGCTGAAATATGTCCCCCTAACCCTGCCCCTGCAAATTAAGTCCAGAGGGCACAGATAATTATAACTGTTCCTGTAAGTATGCCAGTACAGTGGCTGGCCTCCTGCAAATCCGTCTTGTTCATACCCAGTGATCCAGCTTAGCATCCCAAACACTAGGGACTGCTAATAAGTACTATGGACTGCTAATAAAACTCGGAGAACTGACCAAGTGTTATGTAGACCAGGAAGGACCACAGAATGAAGGCCATTCTTTAAAAACAGCTTCTGTTTCATTTTCCTGTTCACTGGCAAACCGTAGAAAAATAGTGACAATTGCTGAAGGAGGGCTTCTTTTTAGGGTGAAGTGCTCTGGTATTTATCTAATGTTTATCTGAATGGAAGCAGCTGCCCTGTATATGATTCCCCTAAAGTCACACAAACCTGTAATTATGCAATCTCGGCAGCCGCGCTAATCATTAGACACGTCACCTGTTACCCAATGTCAGAATGCACTAACAGCAATGTTATACCATACTGTTCTCTCTTGAAGTGTTGGATAAGGCACTGAAGTTACGTTACATAAAGTACTTTAAGCAGAAATCGGTGATGTAGTATTGCAATCAAATTCAACTTAAAATTCATGAAATTTCAATGAGAAGAAGATGATGGCCGAGACAGGAACCAAGTATGAAAGCAAAATAATTGTATGAAAACTAGCAATCAATGAGGGTTGTCTCAAAGTGAAAGACTGGGGCACAATGAGGGAGAAGAGAGAGGTCTCAGGGAGGACAGGAAGGAGGAGACTGGCTGGCTATTTTTACAGATGTCAGCAGACTCCAGTGAGACAAATTCCAGGTCTTCTGTGGCTAAACAATGTAGGTTGCAAGCCTCTAACAATATGGTAATTCTTGATGCAGCACAATACGGACTCATAAGTTTACCCAGGGTGAGTTCCAAGATTGTCTGGTGTCTATTCCCACCTTATTCTTCCATATAATACCACTTTCTTGGATACTGGTGACTAGGGATAGAGAAGATTCTCTGTCTTGGCTTCCCCAAGTCCAGATGGGCATGGTCAACAGACCGGTCAAGCTTTCCTTCCACACCAGCGACCAGTTCAGCAAGAACGGAAGGTGAAGTGATGCCACTAAGAGATGCAGCTTCGTGATCAAGTACTCTAAACAAGGCCCCTCCCAAGCCACAGCTGTCCTCAGCAGCAGCCTAAGCAACACACTGGCGAGAAGTAACTTCTCTTCCCAGAGGCCTAGCCCCAAGGTTTGGGAAGCACAGCTGGAAAAAGTCTGACAGCACACAGCACCCAGAGTCAAATGAGTTCCCTCACTGTCCTTCAAGTCTTCAGTAGAACTGCCTTCAGTGAAACAGACACGAAAAAGTGACACCTGCTGTCCTCCCTCCCCTAGCACATCCATCCCAGCTCATCTCTAGGCCACCTCCCCACACCACCAGATATCTCTTCTATGATTCCAGCCCCAGGATCCTCCCTAGTCTCCAGAACAGGACCAAATGCTTCACGCCTTCTTGGTCCATAAGACCCCTTTACCTTTACAACAAGGACACATGTGTGTGTGGGGGGGGGGCAGGTGTGTTTGGGAGGCACACCCTCAAGACAAATTTCACCTACTTATCCCTTCCAATGTTCTGCCCATGATTCAACAGCACTTTTGCCCATGCTCAAGTTGTTTCCTGAAATTTTGTCCTAAACAAACAAATACTGCAGAATCAGGTGGTTTTTTATTCTACCAAGTCATGTATAGGCATGTCTGAACAGGAATAAGACCAATTATACAGAGTTGAATAAAATTCAACACCATGCATTTTATTAGTAAAATACCAAGATAAAGCAGCCATTCAGTGTTTTACGGCGGTTGCTGACTCCAGTTCAACATGAAGCACACACTCAGAAGGATGTGATCAACATTCGGTGCCACAAAGTACATGTGTCCACTTGGCGAGGAGGAAGGAAGGAAGGGAGGCAGAGAATGGTTTCTGTTTTAAATTTCCTAGAACAGGTGGCACATACAGAAGGGAGATTTTATTTTCTGAAATAGGAAATAGGGAATAAATATTTCCTAATCTCTTCAAATTAAAATTGATTCTTCCATTATTTTGTAATCAAGAAATATCTTCTTTTTGGATAAACTCAAATAAATGACAGTATAAACCAGACTGCCTCTTCCTCCCTCTGTGGGAAAAAAAAGCGCCCCTTCCTCTTTTAAAATACAGCTCCAACTATCTCCAGCAACATATTAATATATGACACACACACCTATCTCTATGAGTGGGTGTGTGTGTGTGTTTTTCCTGGCAGCCTAGTATTAAGCAATCATTATATATTCATCAAAAGTCGAATTTAATGACTTACTCACTGCTTGAGCAATATTTAATAGAAACTTGGTTACTTCTCACTGCACTGTACTTTAGTCACTATTATTCCTCCTCACAGATATTCCCGTGGTAAAATTAAAACGGAATCCACATTACATAACTGCTTCCCACCAGAAATTATAGTGAAGAGTGTAACAGTTTATGGCACCAACTGGTAAGCAACAGCTTCTTTCACAAGCTTAGGGAAAACTGGGGAAATCTTTGTGAAATATTGACCTCTACAATCATCTATACCCATCTATACAATTTTCTTATCATAGTAATACAGAAGAGGGAAGTTGTATAATAGAGTAACTTAAAGAGACAGTTCTGGAGTCACTTTGCATTCAAATCCAGGTTATGTTGCTTGCTAGCTGTGTAGTCTTTGGCACGCAACTCTGAGTCTCAGTTTCCTCTTCTGTCTAGTGGGTACAATAACAGTACCTAACTCATAAAGCTAATGTGAGGACTACATGGGAAAATGTAGCTAAACTGATTAGCACAGGGCCTGGCCCACAGTATGCACTCACAAAATATTATCTATCATTATAATAATTACAGAATGGGTAACTACACTACAAATGCAGTTAGTCTAAATGCTGAAAGCACTTTGCCTTTAGAACTAAAAAGTATCCAGTGAAGATCATCGCTTCAACTCTCTCAGCTGTTTTGGATAAGGTGAGACCAAAGCACTAACATAAACCCACAAGACTACAATGTGCTATGAGAAGCTTTATCAGCAATCCCCCATCCCCACACACCCACTCACTCACCCACCCACTCACTACTGTCCAGAAAACTCACTCACCTAGCAAATGCTTATTAAGCACTTACTACAGGCCAGGCAGAGTGGATACCTTCTGAAGCAAGAAGGAATGGCTAACACTGCCCACGTGAGGGAGGAAAGGCTTAACAGGTAAGGGGGTAAATGTGACTTGTGTCTGGAAGTGTTAGTGTGCATCAGGTGTTCACCGGTTTGTACAGAAGCTAAACAAATGTCCTCGGTCCTCTCTACTGCTGTAGCATTTAAATGGTCACACAAAAACCCTAAGAACAAACAGAGAAGACAGATTAACTCTTCACTAACCACTGACCACGTGCCAGGCACTTTGAACACACTCCTCATCCTCTGCCACAACAGCATAAATGAGGTCTTGGTAAATACCATTTCAAGACAAGGAAACTGATGCTCACTCAGGCTAAGTCATTTGTCCCAAGTCACACAGTTAATAAATGGTAGAGTTAGGATCTGACCTCAGGTCTGACTAAGAGCAGACCGTATGTGCAATAGTGTCTGAACTACTACACACAAATAAGTAAAACAAACTTCATGCAAAAGTCAGGGAATAATGAAAAATCGGTTCTCTGGTCTAAGAAATTCTCCTAAACATTACCTTCTTCTAAGAGTGAGACAAAGTAAAAGACAAACTGACTTAAATAATTCTACCCCAAAGCAATGGCAACCACCTTTCATTATATAGATAAATATTCCTTAGGATGTGTAGTTAGTATCTATAAACCACCATGATAAAGGTGTAACTCAAAATATTGCTTGAAGTAAATTCTACGTAGAATAAAATTTAGAACTCAATCTCTGGATACAATCTTAGTCTTTACCAGTCAACAAAAGCCCTATGAATCCCAGGCTACGGGCATCTATCATTTTAAAACATATCCATAGACCTCTTTTGGAGAAGGCAATGGCAACCCACTCCAGGACTCCTGCCTGGAGAATCCCATGGACGAGGAGCCTGGTAGGCTACAGTCCATGGGGCCGCTAAGAGTCAGACACGACTGAGCGACTTCACTTTCACTTTTCACTTTCATGCATTGGAGAAGGAAATGGCAACCCACTCCAGTGTTCTTACCTGGAGAATCCCATGGACGGGGGAGCCTGGTGGGC
Organism: Capricornis sumatraensis; assembly: GCF_032405125.1. Taxonomy (NCBI): domain Eukaryota; kingdom Metazoa; phylum Chordata; class Mammalia; order Artiodactyla; family Bovidae; genus Capricornis; species Capricornis sumatraensis. Next base: position 34,320,341 of record NC_091079.1, read on the forward strand.
TGCCATCTATGGGGTCGCGTAGAGTCGGACACAACCGAAGGGACTTAGCAGCAGTAGCAGCAGCAGCATAGACCTCTTTTGGCTAGCTATTATAAGGTCCTTGAATCGTTAAGGTCAAGTCTGTCTTTTACATGATTGAGATCCTTTTCCTATACCCTTCCTGTCCATTTGTTCCTATCTAATCCCCAGCAGACTGGAAAGAAACAGTGAACTCAAGGCAGTATGTAATATTTACAGCAGCATCCCAGCCAACATAGTTTCAGTGACTGCCATTTCTCACTGGTTTTCAAGTCTTTGGCTGTGCCCAAGTTTTAGATAATAGTGTGGGGGCTGAAGAAGGCTCAGGAAGCTTAAAGAACAAAGCCCTGGCTTTGACTTCTGGTTCAACATCAAAGCTCTCGCATGAATTTATGGCAGCAAAGACAAAAAAGGGAGCAGGGCTTAAACCTCGTGTGAACACTGAAAAAATGTAAGTAAAGCACCCACAGGATGTCTTAAACATAGTCAACTCTAAATAAACGAAGGTTACTTTACAGTTAACTTTTGTGTACTTTACAATATTCCCCAAGTGAAATCTTCTATTTCACTTAAAGCAGTATCTATTTGAAAAAAAATTGTTTTTAAATACAATGTGGCAAGAAAAAGACAAACTGTCCCATGAAAAACTCAGCAAACAGATACAAGCAGAAATTTTCTGAAAATGGCCTAGTATCTACTGAATTATGGATCACTGGGTTATCTCCTGGCTTCCCTGGTGGCTCAGACAGTAAAGTGTCTGCCTGCAAGGAGGGAGATCTGAGTTTGATCCCTGGGTCAGGAAGATCCCCTGGAAAGGAAATGGCAACCTACTCCAGTACTCTTGCCTGAAAGACCCCATGGAAGGAGGAGTCTGGTAGGCTACAGTCCATGGGGTTGCAAAGAGTCAGACATGATGGAGCGACTCTCTCTCTCTGGGTCATCTCACTTTTTCAAAGTAATAAGGTATATAGTTAAGAAATTAACTAAACATATGGTTGAAAAATTCAACCAGTACAGTAACGTGGTGTCTCCAAATCTCCAAATTCACTCCTCGGAGGCAACCATTGTTATGAGGCTCTTGGGATTTTAATCCCATGGAAATATTTTATGTATAAGGTTGTAGATTCTTAAGAGGATGTATAAGGCGTCCTCTCTTAAAAGTGTCTATATATACTTAAAGAAGCAGATACTTATGGAAAACACTTACAGAAGTAGAGAAACAAGAAATTTTATTAAATGGCCAAACTTGTAGAAAAACAGCTCTCACAATGCCTCACACTGACAATTACACCAATATTTTCTCTCTGCCCCAGTCTTCAGTAAATGTGCCTGAACAGAGAGAACTATGAGTGGCTGCTTCAGTTTACTGTCAAAATATCCATTTGTAAAGGTAAACAAGGACATCTGGGAGAAGAACATGAACATTAAATACAAGGAAAGAGTGATGCTAAACAAAGAACACAATGTGAGTGTCAGGGGGAAATTTCCACTCACTCAGTGAACAAACACCTACCAAATACAGACCATGTGCCTGGCGCGGTGCTGGGTGCCCTGGAGAGAGCAATAAACAAGGCAAACACCCTATATCCGCTCAAAGGATTCTTACAAATTTCCATTCTACACAGAAGTTTCTCAAAAACCCTCATATGACGATGTGGCCTTGGCATTAGGTGAAAGCTCGTTTCTCCATCGAATGGCTCTAATTATTAGAACCATTGCAAAGAGAGAGCTGATTCAGCGCCTTCTAGAACAATCCGAGGCAATGACAACCATAAATCTGAATTGCTCTTTCACACACATTAACTCATTGACACCTCATAAGCTCCTTATGGAGTGATTTTACTCTGTTTTATATGGTTGAGGAAATTGAGGTTCAGAGAGGTTAGGTGATGCCACTGAAGTCATGCCTCAGTGTCAGATGTAGAACCTGAACCCTGGTCCTCAACTCCACAGCTGCAGAAGAGCCACCTGCTGGGGCCACACAGAGTCAACTCTCCCAGATTACAGTCCTTCAAAGACAGGAAGGACTACTGAAGGTGGCTGCTCAGTATCTCCCACTCTGCAAGTCTTTGCTTCATCAGAATAAGTAATTGAGCCTCAAGTTCCTGCCTTCATGTACCCATGTTCCTTTTTAAAGGAACATGTATACCTGTGGCAGATTCATGTTGATGTATGGCAAAACCAATACAATATTGTAAAGTAATTAACCTCCAATTAAAATAAATAAATTTATATTTTTTAAAAAAAGAAAAAGATGGACTTCAGAATTTAAAAAAAAAAACAGTAATTACAATGACACATTAACCAATTAATACCATAATACTATCATTCCATGTGTACCACTGTGATCCTAGGTTGACTTTGTCAAAAAAAAAACAAAACCTCAACAGGAACTGATATTAAAGTAGACCTCTCCCTTCCTACATTAGTACCACTGAATTTTTCAATCTAATATTCAAAATTTAAGATTGTCAGATTTCATGTTTCTGAAATCTGGCATTCTATTTCATTCAGGAGGTGGAGGTCTCTGAATTTTAAAATGTCATCTAAGTAACAGGTAGCCTCCCCTATCTTCTATGATCCATAAACCCAACCCCTCTTTCTTTCTTAGTATTTTTTCAAGAAGTTAAATGAAATGATAGCTAACATTTACTGAGCATTGTCTATGTCAGACATTATGCTAAGCAATTTACATGCATCATTTCATTCAACCCTTGCAATAACTGTGTAGAAGACACTGTCATTCCTCTTTTGATGGAAGGAAAAAACTTAAAAAAAAAAAAAGAGAGCTCAAGAGAAGTGAAGAACCTTGAGCCAACATCATACAAATAACAAACAACAAAGAGAAGACTCAGATCAGGGTTAAGTAACAGAGTCCATTTTCCTAACTACCTCAATAATCATCAACCTTTGGGCATAACCTATTTCCATGTCATAAGACTTTGTCTAATGTCTTCCTAAGATCTAGGCACATTAGATTAGAAACCATCTCTACCATACCAGGGCAGTCACTCCAGTCCAAAAAAAACCACACACAAAAAAACCCACAGAGGAGGGAGGAATGGAGAAAAACTAGAATGATCAAGATCAAAAACATCTAGTAAGTTCATAAAATGAGATGGCTACTAAAAATAAGGTTAATGAACAGCAACTACCTTAGACCAGCCTATCACCATACTCACTTCAAATAAGTTTAAACCAAGAAAAAAAAAAGCAAATGGGGTCAGCCTACTTTAAAATAGAAAGTTAATTAAGGAACACTTTAATTAAACAAAAATTAAGTCCACTAAAACTATAAATGTAAGTTTGAGGAGATAGGAAGTTATTAGATCAAAAGACCTATGGAGACAGGGACTATATTCACTCTCATTTACCTATCAAGTGTTGGTCTAAATGAGAAGTATTTTCTTCTGAGAAACATTTCTTTAAGAGTAGAAGGGCCACCATTACAGAAGGAGGGAACAACTATATTCCATAATCCTATCTGTTGGAGGATAAATTCTATGCTAATTACCTTCAGGAAATAAAATAGATTTGATTTCATAAAAACAATGGCAAATCAATCTGTTAAACTTCAATCACTGACAGCTCCAAAAAATAAGTCTATCATAACTTACCATACACATTTTAATAACTGTACCAGCTAATGAGCATTTTTCCTTATGTCTGTAACTCCGAATAGTGCAAGATCCTGAAAAGATGTCTCTGAGATTTCATACCATGATTCCTATTTTTCTCACTACTTATCTCATCATTTCTAAGATTTCTTTTATTTCACTTCACTTTACCTGACTTAAATCAGTAGTGACTCCGAATACTGTCTCTGTCTTGCCTTCTTTAAAGGCCTCTTTATCAAAAAAAGAATCATCTATAAACACTTAAACTGATTAGAAGTGTCTTAGAGAACTCTTTGCTGGATGAAATAGACTACTTCTGTAATAGGAATTATCACCCACTAATGTATCAGCTTCTGGATGACAACAACAGTGAACTGCAAAGTAAGAAATAAAGAACTATTAACATGAGTAACTAACTGGTTCTAGAACACTGCAGTAGTATTTATAAAATAGGAGGGCCCAATCAATCACATCCCACACACAGGCACCCAGTCTCTGCACCGCAACAGAAACAAACGTTATAGGAGACCTAACCCCTGAAGTCATCTTGACTTCTCCCTTTAGCATCCTCCACACTGAACTTCCATACTGGGCTTCCCTGGTGGCTCAGCTGGTAGAGAGTCTGCCTGCAATGTGAGAGACCCCAGATTGATTCCTGGGTCAGGATCCCCTGGAGAACGGAATGGCAACCCACTCCTGTAGTCTTGCCTGGAGAATCCCACGGACAGAGGAGCCTGGTGGGCTCCAGTCTGTGGGGTCACAAGGAGTTGCACACAATTGAGCGACTAACACACACACACACAGAACTAGTTACCGAGTTCTATCAGCTCTGCCTGCTTAACTCAACTATTATCTCCTTCCCAATTACAGCTGCCTTAATTTCAATCTTTCCTGCTTCTTTCTCATATTAGCAGTTTGCTTCCTTCCCTTTCCAATATCTTTTCTGCTCTAATCCTCCTTCTATGCTGTTATCAATTCTCCTTCTCAAGAGATGCTACTCTTATTTTCCAAAAGCCTACCATAGTACTTGCACTTCTGGCCAAGACAGAATCGTGAGAACCACATTCATTATTTTGCCTAAGACACCCCAAAAATTCAAAGTGAAAATAAATGAAAAGCTATTTGCAAGACAACAGACATATGCAAGAAAGAAGGCAGGACAGTGACTGAAAGCACATAAGGTCCGATAATGGCCCATCTTACTATCATGAGGGAGTTTCCAGGCTGCAGGGCACACAATACCAATCAAAACAAACAAACAAAAATTTCAGCAGACTTTTTATAGATGTTCTATAGTTCTGTGTCTTCTTGCCACCTTTTCTTAATATCTTCTGATTCTGTTAGGTTCATATCATTTCTGTCCTTTATTGCACCCATCTTTGCATGAAATGTTCCCTTGGTATCTCTATTTTCGTGAAGAGATATCTGTCTTTCCCATTCTATTGTTTTTGTCTATTTCTTTGCACTGATCACGGAGGAAGGCTTTCTTATGTCTCCTTGGTATTCTTTGGAACTCTGCATTCAGATGAGTATATCTTTCTTTTTCTCTTTCGTCTTCTTTTCTCAGCTATTTGTAAGGCCTCCTCAGACAACCATTTTGCTTTTTTTGCATTTCTTTTTCTTGGGGATGGTCTCCTAAACAATGTCACAAACCTCCGTCCACAGCTCTTCAGGTACTCTGTCTATCAGATCTAACCCTTGAATCTATTTGTCACTTCCACTGTATAATCATAATGGATTTAAGTCATACCTGAATAGTCTAGTGGTTTTCCCTACTTTCTTCAATTCAGGTCTGAATTTGGCAATAAGGAGGTTCATGAGCTGAGCCACAGTCAGCTCCCAGTCTTGTTTTTCCTGACTGTATAGAGCTTCTCCATCTTCGGCTGCAAAGAATACAATCAATCTGATTTCAGAGTTGACCACCTGGTGATGTCCATGTGCAGAGTCTTCTCTTATGTCATTGGAAGAGGGTGTTTGCTATGACCAGTGCAATCACTTGGCAAAACTCTGTTAGCCTTTGCCTTGCTCATTTTGTATATAAAACTATACAACTATACAAAAAAGAGCTTAATGAACCAGATAACCACGATGGTGTGATCACTCACCTAGAGCCAGACATCCTGGAGTCCAAAGTCAAAGGGGCCTTAGGAAACATCATTATGAACAAAGCTACTGGAGGTGACGGAATTCCAGTTGAGCTATTTCAAGTCCTAAAAGATGATGCTGTCAAAGTGCTGCACTCAGTATGCCAGCAAATTTGGAAAACTCAGCAGTGGCCAAGGACTGGAAAAGGTCAGTTTTCATTCCAATCCCAAAGAAAGGCAGTGCCAAAGAATGTTCAAACTACCTCATGATTGCACTCATCTCACACACTAGCAAAGTAATGCTCAAAATTCTCCAAGCAAGGCTTCAACAGTATGTGAAGTGAGAATTTCCAGATGTTCAAATTGGATTTAGAAAAGGCAGAGGAACCAGAGATCAAATGGCCAACATCCGTTGATCATAGAAATAGCAAGAGAGTCCCCAGAAAACACCTATTTCTGCTTTACTGACTATACCAAAGCCTTTGACTGTGTGGATCACGACAAACTGTGGAAAATTCTGAAAGAGATGGGAATACCAGACCACCTGACCTGCCTCCTAAGAAATCTGTATGCAGGTCAAGAAGCAACATTTAGAACCGAACATGGAACAATAGACTGTTTCCAAATTGGGAAAGGAGTACTTCAAGGCTATATATATTGTCACCCTGCTTATTTAACTTATATGCAGAGTACATCATATGAAATGCTGGGCCAGATGAAGCACAAGCTGGAATCAAGATTGCTGGGAGAAATATCAATAACCTCAGATATGCAGATTATACCACCCTTATGGCAGAAAGCAAAGAGGAACTGAAGAGCCTCTTGATTAAAGTTAAAGAAGAGAGTGAAAAAGCTGGTTTAAAACTCAACATTCAAAAAACTAAGATCCTGGCATCCGGTCCCATCACTTCATGGCAAATAGATGGGGAAACAATGGAAACAGTGACAGACTTTATTTTCTTGGGCTCCAAAATCACTGCAGATGGTGACTGCAGCCATGAAATTAAAAGATGCTTGCTCATTGGAAGAAAAGCTATGACCAACCTAGATAGCATATTAAATGGCAGAGATATTACTTTCTCGACAAATGTCCACCTAGTCAAAGTTATGGTTTTTCAAGTAGCCAGGTATAGAGGTGAGAGTTGGACTGTAAAGAAAGCTGAGTGCCAAAGAATTGATGCTTTGAACTGTGGTGTTGGAAAAGACTCTTGAGAGTCCCTTGGACTGCAAGGAGATCCAACCAGTTCATCCTAAAGGAGATCAGTCCTGAATATTCATTGGAAGGACTGATGATGAAGCTGAAACTCCGATCATTTCACTACCTGATGCGAAGAACTGACTCACTGGAAAAGACCCTGATGCTGGGAAAGACTGAAGGCAGGAGGAGAAGGGGACAACAGGGGATGAGATGGTTGGATGATATCACCGACTTGATGGACATGAGTTAGAGCATGCTCTGGGAGTTGGTGACGGACAGGGAGGCCTGGCATGCTGCAGTCCATGGGGTCACACGACACGAGTCGGACACGACTGAGTGACTGCACTGACCTTTTGTAGAAATTGACAAACTGATTCTAAAATTCATGTGGAAATACAAAGGACCTAGAACAGCTGAAAGAACTGTGAAAATGACAAAGACGGAGGACTGACACTAGCCAATTTCAAGATTGTGATAAAGACTTAGTAATCTGGGTAGCATGGTATTGGGATAAAGACAGGCCAAAAGAATAAAATAGAGTCAAGAAGTAACAACACACAACATATACGTACAATTCATCTGACAAAGAAGAAAAGAGAAATGGAGAAAGGATAGTCATTTCAACAAGGAGTGCTGGGACAACTGTCTTATCATATGCAAAAAGAAAAAAACAATAATCTTTGTTTTTGATCTATACCTCCTACCTTGCACCATACACAAAAATTTAATCAGAATGGACTGCAGACTTAAATGTAAAACATAAAACCATAAACCTTCTAGAAAAAATTGGAAAATTTTTGCAAGCTTGGGTTAGACAAAGATTTCTTGGATACAAAACCAAAAGCACAATCCATAAAGGAGCAAATGGATAAGATGGAGTCATCAAAATGTACAACTTCCACCCTTGAAATACTGTAGGAGTGAGATGGGGAGAAGATATTCACAAATCATATATCTGATAAAGAACCGTACTCAGAATATAAAAAGAACTCTCAAAACAAACAAACAAAAAGAGCCCCAAACAACTGGAAACAATATTTGAATAGACACTTCAGGAGAGGTAGGACTTCCCGAATAGCTTAGTTAGTAAAGAATCTGCCTGCAATGCAGGAGACCCCGGTTCGGTTCCTGGGTCGGGAAGATCCACTGGCAAAGCGATAGGCTACCCACTCCAGTATTCTTGGGCTTCCCTTGTGGCTCAGCTGGTCAAGAACCCACGTGCAATGCAGAAGACCTAGGTGCGATCCCTGGGTTAAGATCCCCTGGAGAAGGGAAAGGCTACCCACTCCAGTATTGTGGTCGGGAGAATTCCATGGACTGTATAGTCCAGGGGGTTGCAAAGAGTTGGACATGACTAAGCAACTTTCACTTTCATGAGAGATGCATGCCAAAAAAACATGAAAAGGTACTTGACAGTATTGGTCATCCAGGAAATGCAAATTAAAACACTGTTGATGGCACAGTGGATAAGAATACACCTGCCAGTGCAGAGGACATGGGTTCAATCTCTGGTCCAGGAAGATCCCACATGGCTCAGAGCAACTAAGCCCATGCACCACAACTGTTGAGTCCTCTTGCTGAAAGGGCCTGAGAGTAACAACTGCTGAGAGCCCATGTGCCTAGAGCCCGTGCTCCACAAGAGAAGCCACCACAGTGAGAAGGCCTCACTCTCTGCAACTAGAGAAAGCCCGAGCAAAGCAAAGACTCAGTGTACCCCAAAATAAATACATGTAAACGTTCCCTTAATGTACTCTACACACGAATTCCTAATGTTCAGACAACTACATTACCAAAAAAGTACATTTAACCATATAATTTAAACCACATTGAATATAATTTAATTTTACCATAGTGACTCAGATGGGACTTCACAACATTTTAATGTCTCTCACTGCCATCATTACGGTTTTACCAGTAAAGTATGGAAACATGAATCAACAGAAATCTTTTATGTAACAGATACCAAAGAAACCAGCTTTTAGTCTATAATTACCTCACCAGAGTATGATTGCTTTTCATTATAAATCGTTTTCTCAAATTCAGTGTTCTCAGTGTGGTTGTCTGACAAGCAGCATCAGCAATTCCTCAGAAAACTTGCTAGAAACACAAACTCTCAGGTCTGACACCAGATAACTAGCTGAATTGGAAATGCTGAGGTGGGGACCAACAATCTGTATTTTAACAAGTCCTCAGGCTTCCCTGGTGGCTCAGCGGTGAAGGAGGCTTCAATGGGTCATGAAGATCCCCTGGAGAAGGGCACGGCAACCCACTCCAGTATTCTTGCATGCAGAATTCCATGGACAGAACAGCCTGGCAGGTTACAGTCCATGGGGTCGCAAAGTGTCGGACACAACTGAGTGATTAACACTATACACAAAGGGGATTCTGAAGTCCGGTAAACTTTGAGGGGCATTGTTCTTAGAAATCTTTTTTTGGCTGCACAGAGCAGCATGTAGGATCTTAGGTCCCTGACCAGGGATTGAACCCACACCTCTGGCAGTGGAAGTGCAGAGTCTTAACCACTGGACCACCCGGGAAGTCCCAGAGGTGCACTGTTCTAATATATGTTTTACAGTTAAAATGGTAAGTTGCTTTTCTCTGAGATACTTTCTGAATTCAAAGAATTTTAAGACAAAAAAGGAACTGTTACTTCAAATCCATGTTTTCAACAAATCTAGAACTCAGCCAGCTGTTTTCCTATTTTTATACTCCTGAATTATTTTAGGCCTCTTTATTAGGCTGGAAAACCAGAACTGAATATAAGATCGCATAAATAATACCTTCCACAAAAGCCTTTGTTTTAAAACAAACTTTCCGGCTTAAGTATCCTAGTCATTTACTCAAACATCTATTTTTGCAAATGTATCCAACATTCCTTCCAAATTTACTAGATTTGCTTCTAATTCAGCCATAAATTGTCATCCCCCAGTGGACATCTATGTAACTTTTAATCAGGTTCAACTAAATGGAATGGATTTTAAAAACAATTCCAGTTACAATTTTTTTTAATTGTTTCATAAAGATACTTAGGAAACAGAACGAAAGTAGAAATGGTCTTGAACTCAATCAGGACAACTGGGGCTCTTGGTAACTCGCTCAGAGACTTGGAGTTAATAACTTAATCTTCTGGGTCTCAGTTCCCTTGCTGTAAGAGGGAACTGATGACCTTAAACTTCATTTCAGGCCTAAAAGTCTATACATCTGTGATCTTACTCTTATGCTCCATGTTCTGCACTTTTACATTAATGGGACACTGTCATATTATTTTAAGTATCAGTTAACAGTTTTAAAATTGTTTTAGGATACATGCCTCTTCTTAGGGTTCATGAATATCACTATAACACCGCTTCCCTGAGAGCTGAATATGAACAATAAGATGTAAACTTTTAGTTGTTGAAGCACCAAAACAGCAGCGTGACTTTAACAGTCTCTTCTTTCTTAGATGGGCTAATTTATCTCCGAAACTATAAAGATGCATGGCATGAACCCCCAAAAGCAAAGATTTCAAACATAATTAACATGGGCTCTGTGGGTAGAATGCCTGGGTTTGAACTGGACCTACCAGTAGAGAATTATTTGTCAAAGTTATTCAAACTTTCTAAACCTTAATTTTATTAATCTTCTGTTAAGAGGACAATAATAGTATCTTCTCCACAGAAACTAAACGAGCTACTCCACTAAAAGCACTCAGCATGGAATGGACACTCAATAAGCATTAGGTATTTATCTAATATTATTTGCAAAATCAGCTTTCTGATCAGAAGGCATATGTAGAATTCATTTAGTAAACACAAGTGTACAGCTACTTCCTTCAAGGCATCCCACTCTCACTACAAGGGGCAGAGGTTTTCAAACTTCAGGAGGAATCAGAACTACTTGGGCTGCTTTTTTTAAAACACAGATTCCTGGGCTTGGCTTCTAGAACTCCAATTCTGCAATTTTAAATAAGCATTCCAGTTGTTTCTCTGATTGGCTGTTGAGGACGGCAGTTTGAGAAACATCTCTGTAGGGGTTTCAAAGAGACAGAACCTTTCCCTTCAAGTACTTACAATCCCCAAGCATTTTTTCCATTTCAGAACTTACTGCAGCTACTGCCACGCTGCTCCTGTTGGCATGTGTACCGCATACACCTATGTCCTTTTATGTAGATTTCATTTGCCGTCACTTTTAAGTTCCAATATCTATGTCCTGATTGAGTGATATAACATAACTCTTTACCTTGTATTTGAGATATGCCTAATCCTCTAAACCCCAACACCTCCAAACATGTGATGACTGAAGGCTCCTGATACATGGACTATTTCCTGACCTCTGAATACAGAAGATTCATTAACCGTGACTGCCGACCTACAAAACTGACCATGGTCTCATTCACAGTCTTGCTCTCAGAATAACACTTTCAACACTGCTGCTAGTAAACATGTCTTCAGTATAGTATACATTTTCAGACAGAGATTGGAATGTCAAAACCCATGCAAATCTAACTCACAAAACCTTCCTGTATACAAAACAATATGGACCACAACACAGCAACAATCAGGGACCTGATGGATCCTGGGATGGAATGTAGATTGTGACAGAGGAATTTACCTGCATTGCAGGTATCTGACATAAGCTCACTGAAGGAAGCTGGAGGGTAAAGGAGCTGACTTAAGCAACCCTGAATGGTGTTTTGACTGAAAACTGTTAATACTAAAGACAAAAAGAACTGTACATAAACACTGTATGCTAGCTTATAATGTTGTCCATCATGGAGGTATGGGCTAACAATTCTGAAACTGCTTTACAAAATAAAGTATCTGGATGGTGGACAGTGGGAACCAAGTCTCTTAATGTTGAAGAGGGAAGTTACAGATAAGCAAAGGAAGAAGACTACAATTTTAGCATGTGATACTAGATAAGAGTTCAAGACATCAGCATGAACACATGGATACCTTAATGCAGATACAGATGGACAGATACAGAAACAATGACAGCTATGTGTTCATATCTGTTAGTATACATGCATACACTTCCCATTTCTGACTGCTGAAAGGGCCTACAAGCAGTGACATTCTGGTGCATGCTAAGTCGCTTCAGTTGTGTCCAACTCTTTTGAGACCCCAGGGACTGTAGCCTACCAGGACCCTCTGTCCACCGGATTCTCCAGGCAAGGACACTGGAGTGGGTTGCCATGCCTCATCCAGGGGATCTTCCCAACCTAGGGATCAAACCCGAGTCTCCTGCACTGGCAGGAAGATTCTTTACCACTAGTGCCATCAACAAGCATACCTAGAGCCCAGATCTTAGTTTCTAAATATCAGTTTCGGACAAATGGAACCATAACGCTTTGGAGAAACAGATGAATTAGGAATTGGGACAGGGGAAATACAATTCTTTACAAAAGAATTCCCAATAGTGTATGTTGATATTTGTCCCTCTAAGAGGCGGAGCTTAACTCTCCTCACTTGTATGGGTAGATTTAATGACTTGTTTCCAAAGAACAGTACGTAGAGGGAGAAAAAAGTAACTTCACAGTATATAAACCTGGTAAACACTCCTGGGCCCAGGTGCCAAAAATCTGTATCACAGCAAATCATGTTGATGGCGTGTACCCCCTAGTTTCATGTGATGAGAAGGGCTCTTGACTTTCATGGTCTTCTTGTCAAAACCACATCATCTCACTCTAACTGTGACAAACCCAAATTCAGGGATATTCTACAAAATATCTAACCAGGATTCCTCAAAGTGGTCAAGGTTATAAAAACCAAGAAAAAAAAATGGGGAAAAAAAGAAACATACTAAGATGTGACAAGAGATGGTGACTCCATGCAATATGACGGCCAGGACTGGGTCTTGGACAATGTCTTGAAAAAAGACATTAGTGAAATCTGAGAAGTCTGGAGTGTACCATTTGGTTTAGTCAATAGTAAAGTACCAATGTTGTTTTTTAGTTCTGATAAACACACCATGGGAATGCAAGACCTCAACAAGTAGGGGATGTGTGTGAGCATATATGGAAACTCTTCTGAGTTTTCTACAACTTTCTGTAAAACTAATATTATTCCAAAATAAAAAGTTTATTTAAAAGAGAGAGACAGAGAGCACAGAACAACCAAATGAGGAGAAAAAGAGACTGCAAAAAGAGATGAAGCTGTATTTAGAAAAGTCTACATGATTAAAAAAAAATAATTCTTAACTGCTATTTTACTTGCAAGGCTCGATGGACATGAGTTTGAGAGAACTCCAGGAGATGGTGATGGACAGGGAGGCCTGGAGTGCTGATTCATGGGGTCGCAAAGAGTCGGACACAACTGAGCGACTGAACTGAACTGAAATGAAGTAAGGCACTAGCCAGATAACATTATTACTACAACTTACTTTCTTGGTATTCAGAACACCTACAAAACACACACAAGCACATGAACTCTTTTCTCAACACCATCTTCAAATTGAAAAGATTCTTGGATGCAGTGTGGCAGACAAACTGAAGCAGGAAATCAAGAATTACATCTGTTAACTAGTTCAACTATCTTAGACAAGTTATTTTGTCTTTCTGGGCCTCAATTTCCTGATTTGTAATAGAAGGAGGTTTAAAAAGATGCTTTAGGATCCTTTCTGGGTGAAGACAGAACCACCTCCCTGAAACCAAATCCTGCTAGATGTGCTCCTATCCCCCGGCAGCCCCTCCTCTATCTCATCTGTCTGTAGCTTCACGCAGAACCCAGGATGCTGGCCCAGACCCTCTGCTCCTTTTACATATTCTAAGTAACAAATACACATTGCATGGCTTCAATTCCCTTGGGTAGGCTATTCCCAAATACTTACCTTTTTGACCCCGAACTCAAAGACCAACTGCTTAGTGGTCATCTCCACTTGGAGACATGTCTAAGCTGAATTCATTTCCCCCAAAACACTAGTCCTTGAGTTCCCATTTGTGGTAGGCAGAATAAAGGCCCCCCAAAGGTTCCATTTCCTAATCCACAGAACCTGGGAGTATGTACATTACATGGAGAGAGAGAATTAAGGTTGCTAATCAACTGACCTTGAGAAGGGGAGATAAATTATCCTGGGTTACTCTGGGTATACCTATTAACAATATAATCATGAGGGCCTCTACTGATGAAGGAGGGCACGAGGGTCAATGTCACAGTGATGCAGGATGAGAAAGACGGGACTGGCCACTGCTACGCTGGAAGATGGAAGGAATGTGAGCAGCCTCCAGAAGCTGAGAAAGGCAAGAGAACAACTCTCCCCCGGAGCCTCCACCAAGGAACCCAGCCCTTCTGACACGGAGATTTTAGCCCAGGGAGACCCACTTCAGACCTCTGACCTCCAGCTCTGTCAGAGAAGACGACTGTTGTTTTAAGCCGCTAAGTCTCTGGTAAGCTGTTCCACAGAAATAGCAAAATAATACACTGGGCTCTTAACAGGAACTGCTTCAGTCAGCAGCGAGTATCAGCACTGACTTCTTCCTTTTCCCTCAATTTCCATATTCAGTAGATCATTGAGTGTCATCAATTATCCCCTCTTTGTCTCTTATGAATCTGTCTACTTCTCACCAACCTCACACCATCTTTCTAGTCTAAGTCACTACTACCTAATGCCCGGGCCCGAACAGCCTCCTGACTGGTTGGTCTACCTTCAGCTCATTCCTAGGAAACCACTTCCCACATTATAGCCAGAGAATTAAAGCAAATACCAATTATAATACTCAACACCTCTAATAAACATATGAGTACCTATCCTAGCTCTTAAAATTTCACTTCTTTTCCAGATCCAGATTTAAAATGCAGTCTTAATGAAAAAGAGAAGTTAAATCAGTCACCTCTTAAACACTGACAGGAAATTCAAATTTTGGCAAGTATACTATCTAAAGGTTCTTGAGAAATCCATTCCCATGGTGTTTATTGGTTGGGACCAATGAAATCCATTAAATAAACACAGAACAAAAGTTTATTAAAATCCCTGTTCATAAGGCAGTCATCTGCTTCACTTGTGCTCTAACTGTATAAAAATGTGAAGGATTTTGCTTATGTTTTGCAAAGTTCCCCTACTGGTGAGAACAGTAAGGATGACAAGCAAAAACAAGATCACTGGAGTGAAAATGCAAATGTTAATATCTTTAAATAACTGGATGAATGGGAAATTATGGTAACATGCCATCAGTTAATCAAAAGGGAAAAGAATAAAGAGAAACTGTTTCACAGTCAATCATATGAAACAATCTCTGAGTTCATCTGGATCTATAAGAAGGCTTCTGGGTATTATTAGGGATTTGATATATGAATTTAGTAGGGTTGATTACTAACTATTATTGGTATTCTCCTTCCCAATTATTAAGTATCTAAACACAGGTGCATAGTGCACCTTGGAAAAATAAGGCAGATACAGGGAAATTCTTTGAAATTCAACAAACTCCAAAATAACCCAAGGACTCCGGAAGGCTCCATTCTAAGAGAGTAGAGAGCACTAACAAAAAGTGCATCTTCTGTGTAACAGACCACATAATCTCTTTTTGCAACCAGTTTAAATATCTATTTCAGTCTGTCCCAAAGGTGCTCTGATCCTCTGTGCTTGAAATTAAATCCCATACTAATTTTTCTGAAACTAGAACACACTTCTGCTTCAGAAACCATCATACACGTCATTTTGTTCCTACTGAGAAGATAATGCCCACCCCCAATCCCTTTCCCCCACACAAACTTGGCCATCACAACACATTTTCTCAGAGTCATTCTCCATTCCAATGGGAAAGTATATATTTTACAATTATTTATCCACCAATTCTCTTTATTATCAAGGTAAGCGTTTACAGGCTGACAAGCCAAGGTAAAAAGTACATCCGGCATGACAAAGTGCATAAACTGTCTCAAACTAGGAACAACTGTGAAAAGGAGATATTGGCCATATTTTACCCACAAAGAAAAAGCAGCTCAAAGAACTGAAAAAACTGGTTTAAAGTTACACAGATAGTAGATAACAGAACTTGCATTTTAACTCAGGGAATTTGTATAATATTAAATTTGTACAATATTTACTTTATACAATACTAATTCTCAACCAAGAGCTCCAAAGGAACATTCCCCTCTGCAAAGGGCCCAAATAACTATTAACATTTTTTTTTTTTTTTTTACCTGCAGTGGTCAAAAAGTAATTGACCTGAAACTAACAACGATTTTTCAATTAAAAAAAAAAAATCTAATGAAAACAGCTCTGTGGACTCTTCAGAGATTGAATAAAAACGATTAACTGACAGTAAAACAAGCAAACAAATAAATGAGAGGATGTGTTCAAAAATTTGGAAAAAAAGGTAACTGACCAATAAAATGTGAGTGCTTTGTGCCAAGTATTATGGAGGGCATTTTATACATGTTATTCAATTCTCACATCAACCCTAAATAAGGTGGGAATAAAGGAGCTGTTTGTGGGCCCACAATCAAATACTCATTAGATATTAGGACAATATTATCCCCCAATATTTTACAGATGAAGAAGCCAAAACCTCAAGTCTCCATGCTATTAACTTTCAGACCTGGTTCTTAAAAGTTCTAAATTATTCTACCTAGCCAACCAAAGTATTTTGCTGCCCTATCGGGCAAAAAGGAAAAGAAGGAAGGAAAGTGGCAGTAACCGAGGCCTTCCTACTGCAGGATGAAATATACTACGTCATCTTGATGTAATGGTACTAAAGCTCTAACACATGGTGCTAAAAATCTGAGAAGGGCCAAACTGCAGCTAGTCTTCAAGGTGAACTACTTGCACCTCCCTGGATCTGTCAGGTATTGGGAAGCAATTCTTCATGTGCCTCACACATCTCTGCACAATGTGCGGAAGCATGACCTGCCCTTTTGTCCCAGACTATCTTTCAAGGATGTTTGTATAATGAACAAAGCTTGGGAAGACTAAGACAGAGCAAGAGTCTCACTCCAGAGCAAAAGTCAGGCAGGCTTACTGCCTATTAAAAACATTTGAGTTCCCCAAGCTTAAGGTTCCTCAACTCCAACACAAGCCCACTGCAGTATCGCTCTTGAGCTCTGGAGCTGTTCCCTGTCAACCCTGAAAGGACTCAGATTGGGAGTGAACCTACAGGAGATAGGTAGAATCACAAGGCTTGATGTACCACAGAAAAGGCCTTTGTCTCAGTCTCAGGAGTCTCCTGCCCTCTGCCAGCATCCATCCAACCGTGGCAGGCTAACTTGATGGCATCCACTTAGGGTAAAACCCCAGACCCTCCACAGACCTTGACACCAAACTCTTTGGACCACCTCTCACCTTTGCTTTCCTCGGAGTTACCCTCTCCCACTCTACAGAAACCACTATTCATCTTCTGGTCATCATCTTCTACATGAAACTCCTCCTGAAGGTCCTCAGCTAGGATTTACTAACCCCACAGTGCCCCCATTGTTTACTATACATACTGTACTCTCACAGCGCTTTTAAAGTTTTATTCTACTTACTCATTTGTGTGCTGTACCAGTTAATCAATTTATTGCCTCTCCCAGCTCAAAGCTTATCTTTTTATACATGCTCTGTGGTAATGAATGAAATTGCTTTAAGCATTTCTTCCTACAGTGAGCAGAATGTTAAACTTTCTCAAAGGGGGTAGCGCTGGAGGACACGGCAGGAGGAAGGGAGCTCTGCAGAGAACATCACACTTAATGATGAAAGACTGAATGTTTCTGTCCTAAGATAAGGAACACAATAAGATGCCTGTTGCGCTTCCCAAATGGCTCAGTCGTAAAGCATACACATGCCAGTGCTGGAGATGCGGGTTCAAGCCCTGGGTCAGGAAGATCCCCTGGAGAAGGAAACGGCAACCCACTCCAGTATTCTTGCCTGGAAAATTCCAGGGACAGAGGAGCCTGACGAGCTAGAGTCCATGGGGTTGCCTAAACAACAAGGATGCCTGTTCCTGCCACTTCTATTAAACACTGAATTTACCGCAGGTTCCAGCATCAGGCAAGAAAAAGAAATAAAAAGACTGGAAAGGAAGACATAAAACTATCTCTATTCACAGATGACATGATCTTGCATAAAGAAAATCCTACCACATCCATTAAAAATACACATATGTATATACAATATACATATATATATATAAACCAATAAGTGAGTTCAGCAAGATTGCGGGATACAAGATCAAATAAAAATCAACTGTATTTTCAAAATTTGCAATGAACAATTTGAAAACGAAATTAAGAAAATAATTCCATTTACAATAGCACCAAAAAGAATAAGATGCTTTAGAATAAATAAACAAAAGAAATGTAAAACTAATGCTCTGAGAACACTGTTGACAGAAATTAAATAAGATCTAAATAAATGCAATCCCATCAGAAACCCAGCTGTCTTCTTTGTAGAAACGGATAGGCTGATCCTTAAATTCATATAGAATTACAAGAGACCCCGAAGACCCAAAACAATTTTGTAAAAGAAGAGCAAAGTTGGAGGACTATACTTCCCAACTTCAACTCTTACTACAGACCTACAAGACGCTGCGGTACAGGCATAAGGACAGGACTGCAGAATTCTATCAATGGAACAGAATTAACTGAGAGACCAAAAATTATCATGTATGCCAATGGTCAACTGAATTTCAACAAAGAGGAAGGAAGACTATTGGAGAAGTCTTATTCCTTCTCATTGGAGAAGGAATGGTAAGGAATGGTGCTGGGACAACTGGGCAGTTACATGCTAAAGAATGAAACTGGACCACTAACTCAAACCATGTACAAAATTCATTCAAAATTTAATATAATAGCTAAAGCTATACAACTCCTGGGGGGAAAAACTAGGTATAAATTTGCAAGACCTTCGATTTGGCAATGAATTCTTAGGTATGACATCAAAACCACAGGCAACAAAAGAAAAAACAGATAATTACACTTCATCAAATAAGCTTCTATGCTTCAAAGACTACTATAAAGAAAGTAAAAAGACAACGTGCATAATGAGAAAAAAATTACAGATCATTTATTTGATAATGTACTGATACCTAGAAAACAAAGAATTCTATAACTCAGAAACAAGTAACTCAATACAAAAATGGGCAATGGATGTGAGTAGACATTTCTCCAAAGATGATGCACAAATGTCCAGAAAGAACATGAAAAGAAGTTTCATATCACTGCTCATCAGGGAAATGCAAATCAAACGTATAGAACAGCATTTCTTAATAACATACAAATAACAATTTATTAATAACCACAATGTGATGTCTATCAGTGCACATAGAAAATGTATACCCAAAGACTGGGAATACTATTTAGCCATAAAAATAGGGCAATTAACTGGGAGGGGGTTAAAAGAAAGCTAGGTTAGTTATCCTAAGTAAAATCCCATCAAGAGCAATAATGAAACAGCAGTGAGATCATTTTTAATCAACCTCATTATGGCCCAGATGCTGCTAGAATCAGAGGAAGAGCAGATCCAAATGGTAATGAAGCCTCCTCTCAACTTCAGTCTAGGCTTAAGTGCCAACTCAAAAATGCCTTTAAAGAAATTCATGCAAGGAATGCCTCTTGCGAGCTGGTCACATGCAAAAGTGAAGCAAGACGCACATCTGTTTGGAACTTGCCCCAAGGGCCTCTACTTCTTCTCCAAATTGGGTTCATAACTCCCACCCACAGAGAGAAAGCCAGTGCCTGGAGCAGCACTCAGGGAGAAGCAAATTAGCATTTCCAAGGTCAACTGCTGACAGGCCTAATGGTTTACAGCAACCAAAATATTCTGGCTGCTGAAGTTAAGAGGCTTCGCTTGCTCAACACCAGCAAGAAACTAATTTAGCACAACTACAAAATATGAAAATATTGTAGGTGTGGAGTCAAATCAGCATGTGACAGTTCAAACAGAAACAAATATTAATAGGATCTGCAGAAATAAGTAATCTTAAGCTAGTTAAACAATTTTGGGAAAAACCTAAAATACCAATCTCACCAGTGGTAGAGGACTGATAAGAATTAAAAAAAAAAAAAAAAGAGAGAGAGAGAGAGAAATCAACAGATAATATATTATCCTATTTTACCAACTGGTTTAACGTGAATACTCACCAAAACCAGTTTAAAAAATCTGCAAAACTAACTGATTTAACTACCATTAAAATTTTCTGCCCTCCTCAGAGACTCAACGGAAACTAAAATGCCCTCTGTACTTGCTGCTATCACAACTGCCACTTCTAACATGGAACTATTAAGCATCTGAAACATTGCTAGTCCAGACTAAGAAAAGAATGTGGGTACAAAAATAACTCAACTGTCATATTGATTATATGTTGAGATAATATTTTAGACAACATTAGATTAAATAAAATATTACTAAATTATTGTCTCCTCTTTTTTCTTACTTTTTGTAATGAGGATACTAGAAAAATTTTAATTAAACATGTGGCTCACATATTTTTACTGGACAGTGCTGCTACATATAAATAATACTTTACATTTATGAGGCACACACATACGTAATTTCAGGTATAAAGTAGAGAAACAGGGAGAAATGGATCTGGATAATAAATATCTTCTGTACAATAATCAAATTGGTTTCATCTTTTAATCACCAATCTAATAAAACCTCCTTTCTGCTTACTGAAAGACAAACTTTTATGTCTTTTAAAAAGGACCTGATATTTCAAAAATGATTCTAAAGTATGTTCTACTTCTGCTATGAACTGTCTCCTTTTCCTAAAATTAAAAGTCTTAATTCTTTTCAGTGATCAAAGATATATGATAAAGTGCCAATCTAACTTTAAAATCTGATCAAGTGACTCCATTTCGGTTTTTTCTGTGGTAGTCATTTTCATACCTGTTAGGTCTTTGAAACCAAACCCCTGCTTTTGCTTCAAAGATTTTTTAAAAAGTAGAATCAACACAAAGATTGTTCTCCAGCATCTAGAAAAACGCAGGCAGTACTGAGGTACTACACAAACTCTGTTTTAAAAACTAAAATAGGACTCATTGACTATTTCAAAAAGTAACATCCCAATGTGAAGGGGAGAGCTTAGCAAACAGAAGAGCACAGCAAGCAATTACTTCCACACATTCCATCACGTGTAGAAACCATGCCAACTCTCAGGTTGTTCGAGTCAGGGGAAGAAAGAGAATCTGGAGGTGTTGGAATGGCTGGAAATTTATGGAGTGAGAGTGCAGAGTAACACAAGGTGAGGTGAGGCCAGCGACAGCCCAGACTTTCCTCTCTGTGGGTCTTAAAAAGGAAACAGCCCGGCTTTCTGACTAAGGAAGGCAACAGGAAAGGAAAACACACTTCACGCTTTCTAACGTCCCCAAACTGTCCCCACTACAGCTGGCCCACCGATAGAGTTATACCTACTGTTCATATTTGTGTGAACAGCTGGTTTTTAAATGTTATCGACAACAACAAGATTCACTAAGGTAGAATGGTAAGTAATAAATATGAGATGTACTTTTCTATTTTGTGACAGGGCCAGCCTCTATCTCTGGTAAATGAACTGAGTAACCTGGATAAATAGAAATAAAGCCAGTGGAAAGGAGAGGTATAGTCCTCGTTCCTTCCTGGAAGAGGTTACCTTAACCTTAATAGCCCTACCTTTCTGTTGTTCTGATAGAATCAACACATTTTTTATATCCTTAGATATACAGAATAACTCAGGTTCCAAGTTATGAAATTTCAGTAACTTAGTGATTATACCTTTTAAACAATCTTGAACCTGCAATTAGCAAACCCAGTACGGGCCCAACGGCACCTGATTAACAAGTGTTCTGGTGCCACCTAGTGGTGTATGCTTCCCCTCAAAGGGGAAATAATGATTAGACCAGGGTTCCTGACCCATGGAGAAGCAACATCAGCTTGTCCTAGACCTATTGAAACTTTATTACTGGGTCCCAGGAATCTGTTTCAACAAGCCCTCTAAGTTAATTCCTCCCATGTTTGAGCACTACTGGATTAATCAGTACCAACACAAAAATTAAGTGCAAAGTCTTAAAAAATTAGGTTCAACAATGAACAAAAGTGCTCAATTTCTAATTTTGGAAAGCAGTTTAGTTTTCTGCATTTTGAATCCAAATTACCTGTATTTAAGGAACTGCGTTAAAAGCCATTTACTAACACATTAATATACATCCAACATTTGAGAGTCCCAGTCTCTGAACGTGTCCTAAGTGCACCCTGAGGTCTATGCCGAGGAAAGCCACTTCAAAGGAAAGGCCAAACACAAAACAAAACAAAAATACAATGAAAGTGAAAGTTGCTCAGTCGTGTCCGACTCTTTGCGACCCTATGGACTATACAGTACATGGAATTCTCCAGGCCAGAATACTGGAGTGGAGAGATGAAAGTCAAACGACCCCTTTTCAAGGGGATCTTCCCAACCCAGAGATTGAACCAATATCTCCCGCCATGGGGGTAGATTCTTTACCGGCTAAGCCACCAGGGAAGCCCAAGAGCACTGGAGACGGTAACCTATTCCTTCTCCGTCATATCTTCCCGAGCCGTGAATCAAATCGGGGTGGTGGATTCGTTACCAGATGAGCTACCAAGTAAGCCAAGCCCAAGAAAGTGAAAGTGTTAGTCGCTCAGGCTCTTTGCAATCTCATGGACTGTAGCCCACCAGGCTCCTCAGTCCATGGAATTCTCCAGGCAAGAACACTGGAGTCAGTTGTAATTCCCTCCTCCAGGGGATCTTCCCAACCCAGGGATCAAACCCAGATCTCCTATATTGCAGGCAGATTCTTCACCGCATGAGCCACCTTAAGAAAAAGCATCAACTGTTATCAGAATATCAGGTTATGGCCTCTTAAGGGGGCCCACCTGAAAAAGGGGAACACATGAAAAGCCAAGGTGGTAGAACACTGGCGGGTTTTAAATAGAATCACCAAAGAGCTTCCCAAGGGGCACAGTGGTGGAGAACCCAGCTGCCAGCGCAGGAGATGCAAGAGACACGGATTCCATCCCCAGGCTGGGCAGATCCCTTGGAGAAGGGAACGGCAACCTGCTCCAGTTACTGCCCGGAAAATTCCATGAACAGAGGAACCTGGCGTGCTACAGTCTATGGGGTCACAAAGAGTCGGACATGGCTGAGTGACGGAGAGCACACTGATGATAACACCCCCTAATAATACCAGACATTGCAAAGGTCCACTGTTTGTATCTGCTCCTATGCAACTATGTGGAGAAGGCAATGGCAGCCCACTCCAGTACTCTTGCCTGGAGAATCCCATGGATGGAGGAGCCAGGTGGGCTGCAGTCCATGGGGTCGCTAAGAGTCGGACACGACTGAGCGACTTCACTTTGACTTTTCACTCTCATGCATTGGAGAAGGAAATGGCAACCCATTCCAGTATTCTTGCCTGGAGAAGCCCAGGGACGGGGGAGCCTGGTGGGCTGCCGTCTCTGGGGTCGCACAGAGTCGGACACGACTAAAGTGACTTAGCAGTAGCAGTATGCAACTATGTTATAAAGTAATCAAGAGAAAAGCAGATCTGATGAAGGCTTGCTGAAGTGTTTATTTTCTATGTAGGTCTTAGAGGAGAACTCGGTTACTTTAAATAACTTAAAGCAACTGGGATTCATTAAGAGAAGTCCCACAATGCATCTAGTTGTTTGCATTCCCTTAAATTCAGCTTGATATTATGCTCTTCTGGGAGGGGGGAACTAATTTTTAATAAGTATCTGTTTATTTATAATTTAATAGCTATATGCTTGAAGTAAAAAAAACTGGATCAAGAGATATATGCCCAATATGACTACTGGTTGACAGAGTCACAATTAAGTATATATGCCATCCTTTACTCCATGGCTTAAATGACAAACCTATCACTTAAAAGAAAAAAATCAACTCTTTAAAGGCTAACCATACAAAACCAAGCCTCAAATATGACAGGTAACATCAGAGACATTAATATGGATTGCATAAAATATAAAGGAACTGCAATAAGAGATAGAGAAAATATACCCCCAAAATGCCTCTGACATCACTAACAGCTGGTAAGAATTACTGCCATCCACTGAGGGTCATCAGAAAGAGAGGGGCTGAAATCAGGCCAAACTGGTTTTAAATTCAAATCCCCTGTCACTAAGGTGTGTGCCTGTGGTAAGTTATTTCAACTCAGTGAGCCTCATTTCCCCATGTATAGAGTGAGGATAAGACTACCCCGTTCAGTGATTTTCACCACCTTGCCTGTCTGCCTGCCTTCTCAGTCGTGTCCAACTCTTTACAACCCTATGGACTGTAGCCCGCCAGACTCCTCTGTCTATGGGATTTCCCAGGCAAGAATACTACAGAGAGTTGTTATTTCCTTCTTCAGGAGATCTTCCGGACCCAGGGATCAAACCAGCGTCTCCTGCATTGGCAGGCCAGGTCCTTTAGCACTGCACCATGTGGGATTTTCACTGCATGCACCTTTATTCAATAGTATCGGCCCCTAGTCAGCTCTCCTAGCTCACTTTTCTTCACCCACTTCAACTCTTACATTAGGAGGTGAGGCATGTTCCCAGATCAAGACTAAACAATACAATAATGGTGGTGATACATTTAATAGTATCTCATATCTCCAGGACACAAGTCAACAGTACATGGAATTTTATCAGCTGAGGAAAAGGCTTCCATACAGGACAGAGAGAGAACAAATAAAGTGACTACACCAGTGATAAAAGTATGCTTCCCCCAGAGTTTGCTCAGATAAATGTCCACTGAGTCAGTGATACTATCTACCATCTCATTCTCTGCTGCACTCTTTTTCTTTTGCCTTCAATCTTTCCCAGCATCAGGATCTTTTTCAATGAGTTGGTTCTTTGCATCTGGTGACCAAAGTATTGGTGCTTCAGCTTCACCATCAGTCCTTCCAATGAATATTCAGAGTTGATTTCCTTTAGGATTGGCTGGTTTGATCTCCTTGCAGTCCAAGGGACTCTCAGTCTTCTCCAAAAAAAAAAAAAAAAGAAGAGTCTTCTCCAGGACCACAGTTCAAAAGCAGCAGTTCTTCAGCGCTCAGCCTTCTTTATGGTCTAACTCTCACATCTGTACATGAAAAATGCTACTGGAAAAACCATAGCATTTGACTCTACAGGCCTTTGTTGGGTATGTAATGAAGCCTCCATAAAAACCCAAAAGGGTGGGGTTCGGGGAGCTTCTGGGTTGGTAAACACACAGAGGTGCTGGGAGGGTGGCAGGCTTGGGGAGGGCACAGGAGGTCTGTGCCCTTTCCCACTCACCTTGCTCTAGGCATCTCTTCCACCTGGCTGTTCCTGAGATGGACCCTTTTATAATAAATCAGCAATTGAGGACGTAAACTGCTTTCCTGAGTTCTGTGAGCTGCTCCAGCTAATTCTATCAATAGAACCCAAAGGGCAGACTTACAGGACTGAGTCCATAGCTTGTGAGATCTGACACTAACTCCAGGTATAGTGTCAGAACCAAACTGAACTGTAGGACACCCAGCTGGTGGCTGCAGAGATATGAAGAACTGCTTAGAGTGGGGAAAACACCTAGACATTTGATAGATGGAAGTGTCAGAAGCATTGTGAGTAGCAGAGTAGAAACAGTGCAGTTTTCCCTACCCCTGGGAACTATGAAGACACAGGCAAAATGACTGAGCTCTTCTAGAGACCTGGGTTTTTAACATTCTGTAGGCCACACCTTCATACTTTTAACACTACAGACACCGTAATTTTCAATAGTCTTCATATATTTAAGTTATAATAATCTCTTGCTTTTATAATTAGCTCCAGTTACAAAGTGATATAAGACATACAAACATTGGCTTCTTATGGTTACTGTTATTTTTATTGTCTTTTGGCCACCACCCCACTATCATTACTTTCTTCTAATTACTGCTTCTACTCAATAACATTATTACGGAAGGAAGTATAACAGTGAGGCCCAAAAGAAACCTTTCCCGTAACTAGACTCCTGGCTGTAAGAAGCAGTTCTTTAGACAAAGAAATTTATTACAATATAATGAAA
Source organism: Capricornis sumatraensis (assembly GCF_032405125.1). Taxonomy (NCBI): domain Eukaryota; kingdom Metazoa; phylum Chordata; class Mammalia; order Artiodactyla; family Bovidae; genus Capricornis; species Capricornis sumatraensis. Next base: position 34,346,174 of record NC_091079.1, read on the forward strand.
ATCCAGATCTTCCTAAGAAAATAAGTCTTGAGAATGTGACGTCAGTATGTGCTGGCTTCTCAAACCAGTAAGTAATTCTGAAAATAAATTTAACATAAAGGATTTAAGTAAAATAATTATTCCTTTTTCACAAAATTAGATGATGAGTGAGAGGGTTATGGGTGGTCATAATTTTCTTTTTCTATTCATCAAATTTTTAGATTTAGAAATGTCTTATTTCAGGAGGAAAACTAGAATACTACCCACAAAAGCATTCAAATTGAGAAGTATGCACTCAACTAAATGCTTAATGTTTGCAAAACTTCCGTTATTCATGAAGAGGACAAATTTCCAAGACCACACAATTTTTTAACTCTGACCACTGCTCTTTATGGAGAAGGCAATGGCAACCCACTCCAGTACTCTTGCCTGGAGAATCCCATGGACAGAGGAGCCTGGTGGGCTGCAGTCCGTGGGGTCGCTAGGAGTTGGACACAACTGAGCAGCTTCACTTTCACTTTTCACTTTCATGCACTGGAGAAGGAAATGGCAACCCACTCCAGTGATCTTGCTTGGAGAATCCCAGGGACAGTGGGGCCTGGTGGGCTGCTGTCTATGCGGTCACACAGAGTCAGACACGACTAAAGCGACTTAGCAGCAGCAGCAGCAGCTGTTCTTTATTCATCATTAACTCTCAAGTAACTGTCACAAAGTGAAAACTCTGTTTCTTGCCTGGATGGTGTAAGGTGTGAAAAAGAAAAGGAATCAGGTTTAAAAAGGTGATGATTCTTAGCTGGAATACGAATTCCGGATACAAGAAAGAAAACTGATTATCATTCAGTCAATTCACCATATCACTTCTATCAGTCAAGATGCACTGGCTGCAAGGGGAGGAAACCTGTCCACCTTCGTTTAACCAAAAAGGAACTGATTTTCCTGCCATTATGAGTCTAGAAATAGTACAGGGTCAGCAGAATGACCCCAAAAGATCCCAGCTTCTTCCGTCCACAACCAGACTCAACTCTGCCTTTGTAAACAGAAGACACTAAAGCCCAGGAAATGCACAAATGTCCAAGGAAAGTTGTTGAAAACTCCACTTGCAGAAAAGGACAAAAGCTGATGGGCTGTTTCAGAAAAAGCCTTGCAACCTCACTTTGGAATTTCAAAGGGAGAAGGAAAAGAAGAGGAAACGGGAGAGGGAAAAGAAAGGAAAATCAGATACTGTCAACCTCAACAAAATAACCAAAACTTTCTGAGCTAAATATCACTAAATGTTACTTCAATATTATCCAACTGCTGCAAATGCCACTTGAAGGACAAAATCAATTTTCAATAAAGTGTAATGGTTAAGGGCAGAAACCCTGCAGTCAAATCCCTTATGCTCAAATCTCAACTCCCACTGCTGAGCAACTGTGTGACCTTAGGAAGGTACTCAGCTTCACTAAGCCTCAGTGGCTCACGGCGGGGATAACAATAGCCCTTACTTTGCAGGATCACAGGTCGGACCAAGTGAGACAGCACCAGTAGAAACAGCACAGTGCCTGCACACGTCTGACGCATGTACCAAACCCAGCTCTGGCCTTTGGAGCAGGATGGCCATCACCATCACCGCTGTACCCTGGCATAGTTCAACAGACATCCAGTCCCCGCCTGACCTCAATAACGGAAGTCTTTCTGCTCTGCTTCTTTCAGCAAGCCACAGAAACAAAGCAGTATAGAGCAGTGAAATCTGAAAGCTCTCCATCAGAATTTTCTCATCTGCTGAATCCTTGGGCAATTTAAATATGCATCTTTTTATTCTTTAATTCCAAATGTTCCTCACATATTCAGCAAGAATCAGATATTTCGCAGATAAAAAATTATAAGTACAAAATTCAAAGAAAATTACCTATCTTTGAGCAAGTTACAGAACTAAGGCTGTAACTGGGACTAAAGCCCATATGAGGATAATTTTAAGTCCTTCATTTAAGTGGCAATTTTGGTTCTGTCTCTTAAAAGTCTTTCATCTACTGTTGGAGACTGAGTTAGCATCAAATTTACTTAAATGCTGAGTGTTTTTCTACTCTCTGGATCCTTGGACAGCACCTCAGTCTGGTGCCAAGCGAAGACTGCTCTCCTAACAAGCGTCTGCTCAATTACTCCAGTGGGGGTCATTCTAGGCCTCCTCTCTGTATGCAGTTTCTCCTGTCACCTAAATCCTGCTCATAGGCACTCCAGTTCAGGTTCATAACCAGCTGTTCTCAGGGTGTGGTTCCCAAGACCCTTCCACAAGGTCCACAGGATCAGAACTCTTTTCATAGTAACTGTCAGACCTGTAATCGAGTAGCTGCAGCAGAGACCACATGGCCCACAGAGTTCAAGATATTTGTCATCTGACCCCTGATGGGAAAACTCTGCCAATCTCTGCTTTAGAGCACGAATCTTTCAAAAAGTGATGCTTATGTTTCCTCTTAAATGACACAGAAGATGTTGCATTTTGCATCAAAATATACATCTTATTAAATAAAATGAAATTGAAGTTTATATTAAAAACACTCAGAAATCTTCAAACCAAATCCTGAAAAAAAACTGATACAACCCTCCAGGAGGTTATGTAACAGCTCTTCTCTCATGGTTTAAGATTTTATTATGAGTTTCCCCAGGACTACCTACCAAAGCCAAATCTCCATCAGCATCAAAAAGAGACTACAAATCAGGCTGGACAGGGGTAAGACCTTTAGAGAATACCCACTGAAGATGGGTGACTTCTGCTGCCTTCTGTGAATGAATATCTAGTATCTTCCTACCATGAGTGACTGTAAGGCTGGGCAAAACATAGGAAACAACTGCTTTCAGGCATTGAGACACCAGGCAGAGCAGAATTGGGATTCCTGAGAAATCAAGTGAGGTAAGTCCTCTAATTGCTCTCCTCCCTGCAGAAAGGAGGAAGAATCTAAGTGGAGCACAGCAGTCTGGAAGGACCAAAGAGACAGGGACTGGAGTTCAAGTTGCTGAGCATTAGGGGTTTTGCAAGACAGGGCACAGTGAGGGAGGTATGCAGAGAAAGCCCTTCAGGAATCTATACAAAGATTCCTCCTAAAAGCTAAATCGACCCTAAGTGAAGCTACACTGTGTGCGTGCTCAGTCGGTAAGTCATGTCCAACTCTTTGAGAATCCATGAACTCTAGCCTGCCAGGCTCCTCTGTCCATGGGATTTCTCTGGCAAGAATACAGGAGCAGTTTGCCATTTCCTTCTCCAGAGGATCTTCCCCACCTAAGGACTGAACCTGTGTCTCCTGCATTGTAGGCAGAGTCTTTACCACTGAGCCACCCAAGAAGAGAAAACTACACTAGACCTGTCCTAATGAAGTTTAACAACAAGTCTGGAATGGATCAACCTAATCCACAAATTACTTAGCTGCCAACCAAAACAAAGGTCAATACTCTTCAAAGGAAGATGACAAAATTCGGAAACTCCACAACATAATGTACTCAAGCAGCAATGGACAGGGCTGACAGAATCAGCAGACAAGGATATTAAAACAGACAAAGATATTATAAATACACTTCATGTGCTCAAGAATACAAAAGAAAACTTGAGCATAATGAAGAGAAAAATAAGATTCCATGTAATTCTTTTTTATGTCTTCTAAAGCTCAAAAAAGTCTCTGAAATTAAAAGTCCCCTGGATAGACTTAGCATATTAGACCCTTGAAAAGACAGGACTAATGAACTTGAAGACACAGCAAAAGACACTATTCATACTGAAGCCAAGGAGAAAAAAAAAGACTTGAAAAAAATCACCCAGGCCTTGGTGACTTATGGGAGAGTACCAAGCAGTCTAACAATACATGCAATTGGAGCCCCAGAAGGAGAAGGGAGAGAAATAGTAGCAGAAATTTTTTTCCAAATTTGATCAAAACCATAAGTCTACAAATCCATAAAGCTCAAAGAACATCAGAGAGAATAAACAGAGTAAATCACATCAAGGCATATCACAACCAAATTGCTGAAAACCAGTGACAGTAAAACGAAAGAAGAAACATTATGTTGCGCCCCTGCTTCTATATGTGATAGATGCAAAATAAAAATAAATCTAAACCAAACAAAGCAAATACTATCTTCCTAGATCTTCTCATCAAAAAATTGTGGTCAAGTTCAGGAAAACTGAACATTTCTCATTTTATTGTAGAGGCCTTCCTTTACTAGCACCCCTAGCATCAGCTTAGGCTGTCTACTGAGTAATTAAGCATGAACAAAATATAGTTAAATTACTGAAAAATAACTATCACAATGCTATATACCATACAGTTCACAAATATCACATACTTTTGATTGCATGTTCCTTGAGATCAGAAACTTTCATGTTTCAGCACATAAATTTCTAGTGCAGTTTCTAGTAGTTTGAACATAAGGGTTTGAACACATACAAATGAGTCAATCTCATCTCATCCTCAGTACATTACTATGCGGTGTACATACAAGATGAGAAAACAAGATGCCCAGAGGGTTAAATGAGTGTCCCAAGCTCACCCAAAAGGTGAGTGGTATCTCACATCCCTAGAGCAATGCCACTGCACAGGGTTACCTCAAAATAGACACAAAAGAAAGAAGTTTTAATTATTACTTACTCTGAGTTTCCACGAGATCCAAAGCCACACTAGAAGCTGTGTCCATCCCGGAGTTGATACAGGATTGGAAGTTTTTCAAGGAGGAGAGTGCAGATTCTACACCACTGAAGGATATAAAACCAGTTGAACCTGAACCTGAACTTGAAGTGGAACGCCCCGGCATCTTGAAATTATTACCTAGGTTTTCAAACACAGTGAAATGAGATTTATGAATAAGAATAATAACTGCATAGAAAAACAGAACCACTAGAAATATCCATATGACTGTATCTAGTATCTCAACAAATGCTATACTATTCTATATCCCTTGAAAGGATATCAAAGCATTGTGCCATTATCTGGGCCACCAAACACAATATCTGCCCTTTAATATACAGGGAAGGTAGGTGTTCTCATTTTTTAAAGGAAGGATAATACCCTCTTCCAAAAGATTCCCTGAAGAATTCAACAAGAGCTCAGTTCCCAAAAACCTAAAACAAAAATGGGTCAGAAAGAGTAGACTGCTCATATGATGCATTTTTCCAAAAAAAGAAAATAGTAGCAATAAAATAGTTTAGTAAGGGAGAATTTTCAAAACCTGCAATTTTTAACTTATGTATAAGTACTGACTTTAAGGCAGTGAATTAGAAGCCACCTCCAGGCCCTGGCATAAAAACCAAACTCTCTCTCTACACCATCAAATTTTACAGCTTGAAACAGACAAGCAATGACCTTAGAAGTCACATACTGAAGATGGAGAATCACCAAAAGGAAGGAGCCTAGGTTCCCACATCACTGCTTGGAGGAAAACTGCCCACCAGTCAGGTTCCATGCATGAAAGAAATCGAAAAGAACTTCAGTTTTCCAGAGCCATTTAGATTTGGGGGTACATCTATTATTATAACACCAATTGTTGTTCAAAAAACACAACCCTGCAAGGATCAAATGATATGGTTCAAGTATTCAGTTATCTGGGGGGTCAATCTAGATTCTAGTGTAAGTCTAAATTGTCCAGAACAGCACTATCTAAAAACACTTCTTTCCTCCATGACAAACATGTTCTTCCTAGAGTCTGCATTGTCCAGTATGGAAGCCACCATGGTATTATTATTTAGCAGTGATTACTGATGGTCACAATAGCATCAGTAGCCTGACAGAAGAACTGAATTTTAAACTTTATTTCATTATAACCAACTTAAATTTAAATAGCCATACTGTAAGTCAACTACACTTTCAAAAAAATAGTAACATATCCACATTGAAACAGATTTCAGTTCAGTTCAGTTACTCAGTTCTGTCTGACTCTTTGCGAACCCATGAATTGCAGCACTCCAGGCCTCCCTGTCCATCACCAACTCCTGGAGTTCACTCAAACTCATATCCATCAAGTCGGTGATGCCATCCAGCCATCTCATCCTGTCATCCCCTTCTCCTCCTGCCCCCAATCCCTCCCAGCATCAGAGTCTTTTCCAATGAGTCAACTCTTCACATGAGGTGGTCAAAGTATTAGCGTTTCAGCTTCAGCATCAGTCCTTCCTATGAACACCTAGGACTGATCTCTTTTAGAATGGACTGGTTGGATCTCTTTGCAGTCCAAGGGACTTTCAAGAGTCTTCTCCAACACCACAGTTCAAAAGCATCAATTCTTCAGCACTCAGCTTTCTTCACAGTCCAACTCTCACATTCATACATGACTACTGGAAAAACCATGTCCTTGAGTAGACAGACCTTTGTTGGCAAAGTAATGTCTCTGCTTTTTAATATGCTATCTAGGTTGATCATACGGAGAAGGCGATGGCACCTCACTCCAGTACTCTTGCCTGGAAAATTCCATGGACGGAGGAGCCTGGTAGGCTGCAGTCCATAGGGTCGATAAGAGTCGGACACAACTGAGCAACTTCCCTTTCACTTTTCACTTTCATGCATTGGAGATATAAATGGCAACCTACTACAGTGTTCTTGCCTGGAGAATCCCAGGGACGGGGGAGCCTGGTGGGCTGCCGTCTATGGGGTCACAGAGTCGGACACGACTGAAGTGACTTAGCAGGCAGGCAGGTTGGTCATAACTTTCCTTCCAAGGAGTAAGCATCTTTTAATTTCATGGCTGTAATCACCATCTGCAGTGATTTTGGAGCCCAAAAAAATAGAGTCTGACACTGTTTCCACTATTTCCCCACCTATTTCCCAAGAAGTGATGGGACCAGATGCCATGATCTTCGTTTTCTGAATGTTGAGTTTTAAGCCAACTTTTTCACTCCCCTCTTTCACTTTCATCAAGGGGCTTTTTAGTTCCTCTTCACTTTCTGCCATAAGGGTGGTGTCATCTGCATATCTGAGGTTATTGATATTTCTCCTGGCAATCTTGATTCCAGCTTGTGCTTCTTCCAGCCCAGTGTTTCTCATGATGTACTCTGCATAGAAGTTAAATAAGCAGGGTGACAGTATACAGCCTTGACATATTCCTTTTCATATTTGGAACCAGTCTGTTCCATGTCCAGTTCTAACTGTTGCTTCCTGACCTGCATTTAGGTTTCTCAAGAGGCAGGTCATGTGGTCTGGTATTCCCATCTCTCTCAGAATTTTCCACAGTTTATTGTGATGCACACAGTCAAAGCCTTTGGCATAGTCAATAAAGCAGAAATAGATGTTTTTCTGGAACTCTCTTGCTTTTTCCATGATCCAGCGGATGTTGGCAATTTGATCTCTGGTTCCTCTGCCTTTTCTAAAACCAGCTTGAACATCTGGAAGTTCACGGTTCACCTATTGCTGAAGCCTGGCTTGGAGAATTTTGAGCATTACTTTACTAGCATGTGAGATGAGTGCAATTGTGTGGTAGTTTGAGCATTCTTTGGCATTGCCTTTCTTCTAAACAGATTTAGATGTCTTTTTATATCAATATCAAAACTTAAAAAAAAATCATTATTCTTGGTACATAGTCACATTCTTTAATCAGTTTATTAGCCATATCTGTCTTTAATACTATGACATGGGTGTTTTTGAAGATGTATTATCTCAGTGTGCTATTATTTTCATTTTTCTTCCTGAAATTCTGTTCAAAACTGCATGTCATGCTTATGAATGTGAAGCTGTTGACACCTTCAAATGAGTCTTTTCTGAAGACTATTTTTTAAAAAAAAACTGTAAAATACTACAAGTAACCTACTGTGAAGCTCAGAAGTAATACTTCTAAATGGAAAATGTTTTCTATTCTAATCTCATTTTTCCAATAGATATATGTAAATATTTCATCACTAATATTTTTACCTATTTCTGCCTCTATTCAGAGGATCTCTGTTCAACAGATATCTTTTATAAAACCAAACTTATCAAGTAAGTTACCTATTATTATTTTTGTCAATACTCTGCTATGTAGAAACAATGCAAAAAAATATATATTAAATAACCACATGTGTCTAGTGGCTACTGCACTGGACAGCACTGTTCTAGAAATACAATTATCAAAGTATTTTATATATATATATATATATATATATACTATCACACACATACATACACACTAGGGGTTAGCCTAGTCACAGTATGAACAGGACATATCTTCCTAGAATATTAATTTTACTGAAAGAAAACATGAAACACATTTATATTAAAACAAACATTAGTTAACGTTATAGAGCAAAACGTGGGGGCAATACTAGTAGGCGTTAACTACTAAAAAATCCAGTAGGGGTTCAACATGTAGCCTCTGGAGCTGGACTATGTGAGTTCAAAGCCTGATTTTGCCTTTAAAGTAGCTGAATAACTTGCAACAAATTATTTAACCTGTCAATGCCTGCCTTTCCCTTTCTGCAACGTGAGGATGATCCAGTGCCAGTATCAAGGGTTACTGGGAGGACTAAATGAGTTCGCTTGTTTAACAAAACACTCAGAATAATGCCTGGCAAATCATCTTTTAAAATGAGAACAAATATCACCACTGACTTAATCATCACTGTGAGCAGCAATACACAATACTGCATAAGTGAAATGGACCCTGGACACCAATGCCTGGAAATTCCACCTGTCCACACCACTCAAAACTGCATCACTCTGAACAGCTTAACTTCTCTATCTTCGGTTCCCACCCTACCCCCTACCCCATGTAAAAAGGAGATAAGCCATTATTGTAAGGATAAATTAAATTTTACAGTTTTCTCAAACTTGTCTGATCTTAAGAATCAGTTGAAATACTTTCTAAAAATACAGATTAATGGATACTATCTCAGACCTACTGAATCAGTCTCTAGTGGACATTCTGAGGAAATGATATTTTTATGAAGCACCCCAAATAATTCAGGTATGGTGAACACTGAGATAATTGTGCCCTCCAAAATTCATGTTTACCATAACTTCCAAAGTGATGACATATGGAGATGGAACCTTTGGGAGATGATTAGGTTTAAGTGAGGGGGGAGCTCTCATGATGGGATTGGCATCATTAGAAGAAGAAGAGACACAGGGCTCACTCTCTCTGTACTTCATGTAAAGATACAGGAAGGTGGCCATCTGCAAATAAGGAGGACAGCCCTCACCAGTACTCAACTACACCAGCAACTTTTAGTCTTCAAAACTGTGAGAAATAAATTTCTGTTGCTTAAATCACCAGTCTATGATAATTTTTAACAGGAGCCTGAAGTAAGACACAATGTATATAAGGATTAAGGGCTTTCCTGATAGCTCAGTTGGTGAAGAATCTGCAATGCAGGGTTCGATTCCTGGGCCTGGAAGATCTGTTGGAGAAGGGATAGGCTACCCATTTCAGTATTCTTGGGCTTCCCTTGTGGTTCTGCTGGTAAAGAATCCGGCTGCAATGCAGGAGCCCCAGGTTCGATTGCTGGGTTGGGAAGATCCCTTGAAGAAGGGAAAAGCTACCCACTCCAATATTCTGGCCTGGAGAATTCCATGGGCTGTATAGTCCATGGGGTCGCAAAGAGTTGAACACGACTAAGCGACTTTCACTTCTTCATCTCCATATAAGGATTAATATAATCCAGGACAAATGGAAAGCCATCCTTTTTATATGAATGCAGAATTCACATTACTCCAATGAAACTTTACACTGGCAGACAGGTGAGGAAAACATCTTTCTGTAATTCTGAACTACCGAGAGGAACGATTCAGATCCAAAAGCAAAGAGAAATGGCTTTTCCCTACCTCTGACAGAGGAGCCTGGCGGGCAATAGTTCATAGGGTCACAGAGTTGGACACAACTGAAGTGACTTAGCATGCAACTACAGCTAAGTACATAAGTCACAGGGCAGCCTGCCACAACAAAGAATTATTTGGTCCCAAATGTCAGTGCAGTAGTTGAGAAACCTTGGTTCAAACTAACCACTTCATGAAGCCTTCCTCGGGGAACAGTGATTATTTTGTTCTCTATACCTATGGTCTCAAACAAAGACTTAAAACAGGGTTACCCACTTCCTGAGTTTTTCCCCTAGCATATTATGTTGCCTTCCCTAACAGGCCTTGTCTTCATCAGTTGGTGCTGCTGTAACAAAATACCACAGACACAGTAACATATAAACAACAGAAACATTTCTACAGTTCTGGAGGTTATGAAGTCCAAGGTCAAGGCACCAGCACAGTCACATTCTGCTGAGGCCCTCTTCCTGTGGTTCATGGCCAAGGCCTTCTAATTCTGTGTCTTTACATGGTAGAAGGGGTAAGGGACCTCTCCAGAGCCTCTTTTATAAAGGTATCAAGCCTACTTGGAGGGCTCCATCCTCACGATCTAAGCACTTCCCAAAGGCTCTAGCGCCTAATTACCATCATCTTGGCTTTGGGAATTCAACATATGAACTGGGGGTGGGATGGGAGAGAATATAAACATTCAGACCACAACGGGTCTTTAAGATTCTCTGTAGATGGGGTGGCCAATAATTAGCTAATGTAAAAATAAAAATATTCCTCTCATCTTTGGGTACAGCAAGTGGTAAACACACAAATAACCTAGATACTGTGCTGACCACCTTTAAATCCATAGGGCCCTATACAAGTTCAGCCACCAGAGCTGTAACTTCTTTTTCAATATGCAAGGTTACATCTTGCATATTGTTGAAGCCTTCTCTTATCCATACAAGCAATTGCTTGTTTTCTTCTTCATGCTACTACTATCCCCCTCCCCCAACCACACACACATATTCTACTTTAAAGTGAAAGTAAAGTCTCTCAGTCGTGTCTTGACTCTTTGAGACCCCATGGACTATAGCCTACCAGGCTCCTCTGTCCATGGGATTTTCCAGACAATAGTACTGGAGTGGGTTGCCATTTCCTTCTCCAAGGGATCTTCCCAACCCAGGGATCGAACCCAGGTCTACTTGCTCCCATGTCTGCCACTCTTTCACCTTGCCAGCAACTTAAACTAGAATTCTGACATATTCCACACTACATAAATAGTTACATAAATTCCCCTCACACAAAATAGGCAACCAGTAACAATTTGGAAGAGTTACATCAATAACAGAAACCATTTCTATGTCCCCTATAGCATGCCATGAACTGGTATCCCTAAGCTTTGCTCTCATTATAGTTAATCCTCACAACCATTTACAAGCGAGAAGAGAAAAGGAAACTGACGCGGGAAGAGTTTATTTCAACTATGTGCCCAAGGCCCTGCTTTGAAAGCCAGCTCAAACCAGATTTATTTACATCAAGAATATGGGACGTCACACTATCATATATAAACAGATAGACAATAGAGTCCTACCCTAGAGTCCCTAAGGCACAGGGAACTATATTCAATATCTTAATAATCTATAATGGAAAAGAACCTGAAATATATATATATATATATACACATATATATCTGAATCACCTTGCTGTACACCTGAAACTAACACACTGTAAGTGAACAATATTTCAATAAAAAAATAATTCATGATCCACACATTTAGAGCCAAAGGATGGAGAGATGGCGTCTTGGAGAGTGAGGTCAACGGCCCCAGCCTCCCTGCTGTGACCGTGAAAAGAACCACGACCATAACCTAGGTCCACAGCTCGCAGCTCCGGGCACCAGCGGAGCGCCCGAGAAGGAGGCGACACCCCCCGTCACCCTCCCCATCGCTATCCCTCGCTCCTGCCTTACCTTGCTGCCGGATGTAGCTCTTGTCCGGCTGCGCCCGGATTCCCCGCGCCCGGACCCCAACTCCTTCCTTCACTCTCTTCCCCTGTCGCAAAAACGGCGAGCGCGGGCTCGGACGTCATCAGTAGTCGCCGGCGAGCGGTCACATGATGCCCCGCCGCCGCTCCCCGCCCCTCTGTCATGTGACAGCCGAGGGACTAGGGGCGGAAGCCGGGGTCTGGCCGGCTCAGGATAAGGGAAGGGCTGGGGGTAAAAGAGGAAGGACCCTTACGGAGACAGAGGGGTGGGGGCCCGGCGTGCAGACTCCGCGCACGACCGCGGGCCCTGCGCGTGCGCCCTGGCGCGGCCCAGGTGACAGGTGAGTCGGGGCAGTGTGCGCGCGCCGCCTCCTTCACGTCCCCCGTCCCCTCCCCCGCCCCGGGGCTGGGCCGCGCTGGCCCAGGCGCGGGGCTGGGGGGATTTTGCGGCGTGGGGTGGGGTCTGGATGGGGGAGCCTGGCGTAAGAGGACTGGGGGTTTTCCTGCAACCGCGGCTGCAGTTCAGACTCCGCATCTCCACTCAGGTGGAAACAGTTTTCCACGCTGCTTTGGCGCTTTGGGAAGTGATGATGTTCAGCTGCTTGGTCCGCATCTGATCCTTCGGGTTTCCGGGAGTAAAGCTTTGTGGACGTCGTGATTCCTCCATTTACTCTCGAGAAACCTGAGTGGTTGGTGGAAGCTTTTACAGTCTGACGGACCTCGGTTTGAATTCTAGTTTTGCCATGGGCTGAGTTTGGGCAAGTCATTGTCGCTCTCTGCACCTTAATTGCCTCACCTGTGACACGCCAAAGTCTTTGCGTTAAAAACAAAAAAATTCTGAGTGTCCTGATTTGTCTGTGGTAGTAAAGTAGTGAAGTGAAAGTCGCTCACTCGTGTCCGACTCTTTGCGACCCCATGGACTATACAGCCCATGGAATTCTCCAGGCCAGAATACTGGAGTGGGTAGCCTTTCGGTTCTCCAGGGGGTCTTCTCAACCCAGGGATCGAACCCAGGTCTCCCGCATTGCAGGCGGATTCTTTACCATCTGACCCACAAAGGAAGCCCAAGAATGCCGGAGTGGGTACAGTTAGAAAAACAGAAAACACAGATCCGGTAAGGGAACTGGGTCTCCGAATAGATTCCAAGTGCATGGAACTTCCTCCAACCTAGATGGTTGCCGGGAGGAGGGAGATTCTTCCCTGCCTTTGTCCGCTACAAGGAACACTTTCCGGTTTTTTTTTTTTTTTTAACTGTGTTTCAGGATCCATGAGTCAAACTAAAGTGATTAGGCTCATTTTAGAACTTTCCTGTAAGAGATGCGCCGGTGGCTTTTATCTTAATCAACAACCGCTACAGTTTATTCCTGATAATGGATGGGTGGGGACTAGTGCTCCATTCTTTCTGTAACTGAGGTTTTTATAAAAGGATTAAACTAGATCAATCCTTTGTTCTCTGTGTAGGATAAAGAATGATTCTTCCCAGGGCACTTTAATTTTCATAATTCAGTTCTGTACTCCTTGGGCAGTTGGTATAATGCTGCCATGCTTCATTCTTGAAAGCATGTTGTCTTTTGTCTAGAATTACTTTGCAAACTAAAAATCACAGTTCCATACCAGTTCTTTAAAATGAGGTTACAGCCACTTTTCTGAGTGCCTTGTAAAAAGAAACTTAGGAAATTGAGTGGAATTTCTGGTTTCATTTCATGGCAAATAATAAGACAACCTACATTGAGATAAGTGGTCATTATGAATTGTCTTCATTCCTAGCACCAGGAGAATCTCTAAAAGGAAGATTTAATATATTATAGTTTCTTCTACCATGCTTATTCACACCTCATTCTAGAGTGATTTTTTTTTTAAGTCTCAACTAAATCTTAACATCTGTAAAGCCACCTACCTCTGATATCACTGCAACATGATTAGGCGTATTTAATGATGCTTCTTAAATTCTGTTCTTTAGGACCAGTTTTTCAGCCAACAATGGGGCTATTTACCAAAGATTGTTGTCGTTTAGTCGCGAAGTCAAATCTGACTCTTTGAGGCCCCATGGTGTAGCCTGCCGGGCTCCTGGTTGCCATTTCCTTCTCCAGGGGATCTTTCCAGCTCAGGGATTGAATCCACGTCTCCTATCTTGGCAGATGGGTTCTTTACCACTGAAGTTGTCTACAGTGTAACTCATTGGGTAAAAAGGATTTAAATAAGACACAGGCACACCAAAGTTTTGACTTATGTCATTATCCCAGACCTAAGCCTCCTTGTCCACATGCATGCATGTGCCCAGTGTGTCTGTTTGTTGGGAGAGAAGGCAGGTCATGTTGCTTTGCTTTAAGCTGTTTTGGCCACACTGTCCTGTCTTGGTATTCAAATGGTAGCAGTTAGACCTGTTCATCATAGGATTCCCCACTTCTGAATTGAGTCTAGAATTTCTTCCTGCTGAAACCTGGGTTAGTTTGGTGTTCTTCAGAGGACTTCAAGTGACTTTTGTTCCCATTTTCCTTTATTTTCTCCTTCTCTCATTTTCCAAGCCAGACCATTTCAGTAGGAGAAGTGGAATGAAATTATCTGAGATTCAGCCTACTAGGGATCAGTGTGACTCAACAAGCAAGCTTCACAGAGAAAACTGAAAGGACTTGTTAATAATTTATGTCTTAATGTATATTGTAGACAACCCTTGCGCAAGAGAGTTCTGGATAACTGTAGTGGTTCCTCGGTAATCCCTGCTATAGGCCCCAGCTCCACCTATCTCTGCTTCTGTCCCCAGCTCACTCCCCACCAGCCACTTCAACTACTTGTTCTTTCTTGCACATTCCTACCCCGAGGCCTTACTTGTACTTCCTTGTAACTCCTTCCTGGAATGCCCTTCTCATAGATCATCATCTAAAATTACCTTCAAACCTAGTGGCTTTAAAACAGTATAAACATTCTTTTTCTTTTCTTTTTTTTAATTTGTATTGGTGTATAATTGATTTACAATGTTGTATTAGTTTCAGGTGTACAGCAAAGTGAATCTGTTATACAAATACATATATCCACTTTTTTCTATTCTTTTCCCATATAAGCCATTACAGAGTTCAAAAAAAAAAAGTAAGCATTTATTGTCTAATTAATGTTTGTGGTCAGGAGTCAGCTGTGTGACTTGCTTTTGGCTCAGGGGCTCTTGGGAGGTTGCAGTCAAGCTGTGAACACAAACTGAGATGGGGGCAGAGGGTGAGGGAGCGGGGGGATCCATTTCCAAGCTTACTCAAGTGGTGAGTGGCAGACTTCTCCATCATCCTATGGGCTGTCTCCACAGGGCTCTCTTACACCCTGACAACTTGCTTCTCCCAGGACACATGAGCTGGAAAGGGTTCTTAAGCCAGAAGTCACAGTCTTTTTTGCAGTCGGATCTCAGAAATGTCATCTTTCACATCCTCCATATTCTCTTCTTTAGAAAGGAATCAGTAAAATCACGCTCAGGGAAAAGAGGCCTACACAGGGCATGAACAGGGAGGACCATCTTAGAGACCTCAGATACCCTTACAGCTTGCTCCCTCACTTG
This sequence comes from Capricornis sumatraensis, assembly GCF_032405125.1. Taxonomy (NCBI): domain Eukaryota; kingdom Metazoa; phylum Chordata; class Mammalia; order Artiodactyla; family Bovidae; genus Capricornis; species Capricornis sumatraensis. The sequence continues at coordinate 34,361,378 of NC_091079.1, forward strand.
CTTCTGATCTCTGCTCAAATATCATCTTATCAAAGACACTTTTACAAACTGTGTAACATCACACACACTCCATCCCTTTACCATGCTTTTCTTTACCTGTTGTCACAGCCTGATACATAATTTACTTACTTATCTCTTTCCCACTCCAGTAGTATGTAGGCTTCACGAGAGCAGGAACTTAGTTATGTTCACTACAATAGCCGCAGGTCCTAAAACAGTGTTTCGCACATAGAAGGCACTGGATAAATATTTGTTGAACAAGTGAATCTATATTATTAAGAATGCTTTCATCTACAAATAATACAGAACCCAGTTAACAGTAGGTAAACCATAAAAGCGGTCCATTTAACAAGGATTACAAGGTGAGGTCATGCCACAGTGGAATCAAGGAATCAATAACATCAGTAAGAATTTAGATTCTTTCCTTCCACAGCACTTGGTCTACTTTGCACTCATTCTTGGTTTGTCCATTGAGTACAGAGTTACTGCAGTTTCACTCTCAATTTTGTTGGGCATAAAACTTAACTTTCATAAGTTTTGATGATATCATTTCAAGATACATTGCTAATCAGAACCTCTCCACTGCTTAATGTGAAATATTTGTCCTTCCCTTAGAATCACCCTGTCACAATTCTCAGGCATGTATTAGTCTCAGTAGTGGGACCTCCCAAACTTGACATATGAAAAAAGCATTTTTAAAGATTGTCCCCTCACCTAATTCTAGTAAATTTTAGGACATGGTTAACGTTTCCCTTGGACCCACACGTGCCCTATGACACCTTCTCCTAAGCTCTGGGATCAGCCACATCACATCTTTTCTCATGGAGAGAAGTGAATAAAGTGTTGAGAAAGAGACCAAGAGTAATAATTTAGCAAAGTCCCTCCACAAGAAAAACATGCAGAATGGAAATAAATGCTCTCCCTCCATATCAGAAGTCATTATGTATTATAGTTTTTTTTTTCAGTGAATTTGGAAGAAAAATATTGTGTATGTGTTTCACCTCCTTCCTTCAAAGGACTGGAGATTTTTCTTCTTTTTTTTTTTGGTTGCAGATCCTTTAATGGAGTGGCCAGTGTATCAACAGACCTGGTTTCATCTGATGACTTAAAGACCCCAGCTCTGAAGCCAGTCACACATTCCCTGTGGCCAGGCCCAGAGTAGCTGATTTTCCTCAAGATGGTAGACTTTTTGGCTGAGAATAACCTGTGTGGCCAAGCAATCCTAAGGATTGTTTCCTGTGGCAATGCCATCATTGCTGAACTTTTGAGGCTCTCTGAGTTTATTCCTGCTGTATTCAGGTTAAAAGATCGAGCTGATCAACAGAAATATGGAGATATCATATTTGATTTCAGCTATTTTAAGGTAATCTTCCTTGAAGTTTTTCTTACCAATCTTTTCTACAAAAGCGTGCTTTCTCTGGAAACAAGGAGACTCTGAGATGTTAAGTAATTATGGAGAAAGAGTTAAAAAGAAAAGCTTTTCAACAAAATTTAACATCAGCTAATTTGAAAAGTAATATAAATGTACTGTGCAGAAGCCCTAATATAACACAATATAATCAAATTTTTAAAAGATAACTTTGGTATGATGTATTTCACATTGAAGTCTGCCACACTTAAAAGCATGCAAACTGTGGGTTCAGTTCAAGACCATCTCCTTCAAGGGGATTTTATATCTAGGCTTCTGTTATCTTATTTACTTTCTATTCCTCTGCTTTCAATTTTTGATATCCCATTAGAGGCATAAATAAGAACACATTTTTCAAAGATACTTTAGAAATTGTTACCCGCAATTGTATTGTTTTTTGACTCTTTCTTTGATGTGTTTTTCTTCTTAGGGTCCAGAATTATGTGAAAGCAAACTGGAATCTAAGCCAGAGCTACAGGATTTAGATGAAGAATTTCGGGAAAACAACATAGAAATTGTGACCAGATTTTATTTAGCATTTCAAAGTGTGCATAAATATATTGTAGACTTAAACAGGTATTGACTAATTTAGTAATAGCTAATTTTGATAGTAAATAGTGGAGAGGGAGAAGGGACATACTGGAACATGTATCTCTTTCTGAGTTACTAAGAAATTTACTAACTTATACCCTAGGTAATTTCCTTTTCCTTCCTGTGGCACTAGTCATCTTAAGTATGGTAGAGTTTCCTTATCATTTCCTGCTCTTGTGTAGCATTATAATCATCTTGCTTTATACCAAGTCTTTGGCTTTCAGTCTTGATCCTAATTTAGTTTATTGAATATGAGAAGTGGGGAAGAAAAAAAATAACTTAATTTTTGTAGCATTGGTAGCCATAACCTTCCTTCGTATCTGTGACCATACAGTATTGTCTTCCTTCTGGCCCTTCAGTGTTCATTACTCATTAGCTTTTAAACTAACTACTCCATGTTCTTATGCCATTATTTCCAAGATTTCTATAATTCATAAATCAGGACTAAGGAGTGTTCCTTTTACTTGGAGTGGCCATAAATAACCTGTGGCCCTAATCATGAGTCCCTACTCACAAACCTATTCTTAAAGCACATGAATGGAAACAAATGATTTGAAGGCCAGAATACCTGGTATATTGCCTAATCTTTTAAACATCTTTACTGTCCTTCTTCAATGATATTAACCTTTCATTTTCAATGGATAACTTGCTCTGGGGTTTCTTTTCTAGGTATCTAGATGATCTCAATGAAGGTGTTTATATTCAGCAAACCTTAGAAACAGTGCTTCTCAATGAAGATGGCAAACAACTTCTAGTAAGTAGTAGTGACCATTTAAAATAAAAAATTCAGGAAGGTCAAATTTACTTTTTTCCCTGTAAGTCACAAATACATGCAGTGTATCCTTCTTTAAAAAGAAGCTAAGTAAACTGATAACTGTCATCTAACTGGTAGGTCTTTGTCTGAACTTAGAACATAGTAGACTTTGAACAGAATTACGAGTAAATGAAGGTATGTGGACGATGTATACTTTCTTAGTGTAACAGTCCTATCTTCTTTATCTTTTGCATCCTAGACATCTAGCCTGGTACCTAGTACATGGTGATCACTTAGGAAATGTTTGTAAAATAAATGAATGATCTAGAGGTACTCATAATCTTGGGATTCTATTTTGGTATCCCAAGCAAAATATGAAAAATAGACCAGCTGAAAGATAGTCATTGTAAATTACTTGGCTTAAATATTTTAAAGCCCATTCTGTACAGAAGATGAGACCGTTTGTGGGGAGGATCCTGCATTCTCCTTGCAATATAAAGCTTTTAGGAGAAATGAGAGCAAAGGGCTCCTTTTACCCATCATCAGCTGTACTGCATAAGCTTGTATACTCCTGTGAACATGGCTCCTCTCTTTTTCTTTTATAGTGTGAAGCGCTGTACTTATACGGAGTTATGCTTCTGGTCATCGACCAAAAGATTGAAGGAGAAACTAGAGAGAGAATGCTGGTCTCTTACTATCGATACAGGTATCCCTGAGCTAAGACCATGCCCTCCAAAAGCACTGCTCTTGGTAAAGTGCGGTGTAGATTTCCTATCCTCCTTTTATTATGAACAACAGCAATATCATCTAGAATGTAGAAGATAAGATTTTTATCACTGCTGAACACAATACATAATGTGGAAATATAACAATCTGTTTTATATCATCATAATAGATTATACATCATATAATCTGTGTATTATGTGTGGAATAATTTATCTATTATAGATTTTTAGAGATACATGGATTATCATGTCTGTGATGGTACCTCAGTTTTTTAAAAGAGGAATCTGAATTTCTATTACCTTAAAATTTGGGAAGTCTAATGAATTTTTTTAAGTTTTCAAACATTAGTCTTTGGCAGATGTAAGGATACAAATGAGCCTTCTGTTGTCATTTTCAGATTGATACATTTTGAAAAGTTATCATTCAGGGCCAGGTTGAAAGTCAGTTCTCACTCATAAATACTGTATTGGGTTGGCCAAAAAGTTCATTTGGGTTTTTCAGTGAGATGTGACTTCAAGAAGTAAGGGCTTAAAAACGGGACCTACCTTAACTAATTGTGATTTCAGTCCCTAACACACGTTTTTCAGTTTGTTGAAATAATGAGTCAAAATCTGGACACCAGGTCAGTGTCAGAAATAGTTAAGATTAAGGAAAGAAATAGCCAAGAAGCAGGAATCATTTAGGAACTTGGGCTACAGAAGTGTGGGCTAGAATAAACATTTTCAAACTTACAAATTAGGACAGAATAAACAGGGCAAAGAGTCAGATCCTCCACAGAGAGGAATTGTCTGGTGGTGTTGTATTTGTAGCCACACTTGGTACTCTGCCTACTCAGCTCGCCTGTTCCCTTTCAGCTCTATCAGGGCGTGAGGCTGCGTAATTCATTCACATCAGTTTGACCATGAGCTCCTTTACTATCCATATTTTTTTAAATGAGCTTCAAATGGTCTTGCCTCTGTTTCTGAAAGTACCTGAAAAAACAAAAACAGTAACATGAGGAAGAAGAAAGAGGTCTGATCATCAAGCCCAGCTTTGACAATCCAGCTTTGTCCCTTTGGGCAAAACAGCTAATTGATTAGAATGTGAGGATCCATTGTTGAAAAGACACCGACAATTTCAAGTCAGAGCTGCAGTAAAGGAGATTCTCACATCAGATAGGAGGTCATCTTCAAATCTAAGATTGAGTCTCTTTGGAGATTAACTACTTCAAACCACCAGAAAAATCACAGATGTTTTGATTAAATCTCTGTAGAAGGTACACCTTGCCAAGAAAAACCAGTTGGTATATCCCACTTGAAATTGACTTTATTATTTTAAATTATTTTTAAATATATGAAATGTTGGTGTAGGGTCACATTCTTTATCCACAATTCTGAAATGCTAAGAGCTCCAACAGAAATATATGCATATATGCACATGCACACAGAGTAACTACTTTGGCAGCAAGAACTAAACCTAATCCGAAATTTGGAGTCAGAACCTGATGGGCACATATATGAGGCTGTGGACTGCCTTTATTTCATTTGTGTGAATGTTCATAGATTTTACTGTAGAAACATTAATGTGTCTTGATCATGGAATGCCATCTGCCACCCTGCTGAAGTATTATATATGATGTATGTATCATGTTATTCCTTATATTTGAGAAATGCTGTCTTCCAAAACAAATCCTGCCCTAAGGATTTTGGGAAAGGGGTCGTGGACCTTTACATAAAACTGTACATACGTACAAGAACCCATCTTAAAAGTTTGCTATCTTATAGGCTTTTTGAAAATATAGTTTTGAATCTTAAGGATATAAATTGATCCACTCATATCTAAAACTATATAATCAATTTATACTGAAATTCTGCTTTGCTGGACTTCTTATTTGTAACATATGCAATTTGTTTGGCCCTTTATTTCCCATTGTGAACATGGCTCAGTGCTGCCCGATCTTCTGCTGATTCGAATATGGATGATATTTGTAAGCTTCTTCGAAGTACAGGTTATTCCAGCCAACCAGGGGCTAAAAGACCACCCAACTATCCTGAGAGTTACTTCCAGAGGGTGCCTATCAACGAGACCTTCATCAGCATGGTCATTGGTCGGCTGAGATCTGATGATATTTACAACCAGGTGGGGATCTATTATTAAACCTATCTTTATAGTTTAAAAGTGTAGTTTAAAAATCTTTATAGATTTTACCTTCCTCCTCCATTATTTCTTTCCTTCTTGCTCAGAAGAGTAAAAACAGCAAGAAACCTTTTAAAACCTCTGGGCTGTGCTTTGGAATTGTACAGAAAAGAGGGATATTAATTTGGGATTAAGAGATTAATATCTCCTGAAATAGAGATTTCAAGAAGGAAATGAGATCTGAACTGAATTTGGAGAGAAGATGCATTGTTTTAGGCGTCAGTTCAGAAATGATTGCTGAGTGTGCACTTTATGGCTGTCATGCGCTCAGTAATGGGACCCACTGCTGATGAAGGCAGGCCCTGGTCCCTACTCATAATGAGCTTGTTGCTGAGGAAAGAAGGCAGACCAAGGAATTAGAATAAAGCAAGATGGGTATTAGGGGAAGCACAGAGTGCCACGAAGCATGTTAACAGGCAGCAAGATTGCAGTGATGACTGAGGGGTGTTTGGGCCACCCAGGTAAAGGAAGGGGCATGAGCAGGGTTGAGCAGGTCTCACTTGCCTCTCCAGTGTGTGTGTTATTCATGGACCTAAAAGGATACCACAGAAAGTTACCATTTGACTTCTTTTTCCTGAAGAAAACACAATTTTCTATATTATCTGTTTCTTTTTTCACTAGAGAGAGTGAAGAGTTGGACCTGTAATGATTGGATATCATCTGTTACAGAGCATACCTGTTCTATACAGTTCTTAGGTAGACTGCTAGTTTTTTGTATGAATATGTTAAATGTACATAAAGTTTTTTGTTTGGTTTTTTTAAGACAGCTCAAATCAGGAGCTACCTGCAGATGCCAGGTCTCCATAATATTTGATGCCATCTATTGAGAATTCAATATGAGCCAGAATCCTAGGAGGTTTTTTCCATATACGATTTTCTCTGTTTTTCATAATAATCTTGCAAAAGAGCATTATCCTTATGTTGCTGTGGAGAAAAATAAGGCTTAGAGAGCTTAAATAATTTTCACAAGGTCACATAAGTAGGTAGCAGAACCATAATTTGAATTCAAGCCTGTATGACTTCAAAGCCCATGCTGTTTTTTCAACTGTCTCTCATTAACCCTTCTGTTAACCCTTCTGCCTCCTGGGTGGTCCATTTTGTCGATGTCTCAAGGCAGTGTATTTCGATTTTCTCCCTGCCCTGTGACCTTTATTAACACAGGGATTGAGCTGTGGTTGTGCTGTGAATCCACCCCTCTCCCTGCCCTGCGCCTCCCCTGTGCCCAGCTGATTGGACTAGGGCAGGTCACTTGACCCAAGATAGATCAGATTCTCTGTCTCCAGGTAATATGGAATTGGGCCTGAAAAACGATTTGGGGCTGTGGATTTACCCACAGCATGCAAAACTTGGCATTTAGGGCCACCTCAGTCTGCCATCTCATGGACCACATTCTGAAGAAACAGTTGAGCATCACATTCCAGGGAAAAACAATGACGGCTTTCTGGTTCACAGCTCCAGGCCCTTCTTGGAACCTGACCATATTCCTGCTTCCGGATTCCATGCGACATTGCTGTATCTATCCTTAATAACTGCCTCCCTTTCTGCTCCTGGTCCTCAAGGTGATGTGTGCTATGTGCAGCCAAAGATTCCTAATGCTTGAGGCAGTGGAGCTCTGGGACTCAGCAGCATTTCAAAGGCAGGGAGGAGAACACCCAGCAAAGCAGTCTGAGAGATTGGTGTCTGGGAAACCAGAGGAGGAGAGAATTTCAGTCCTCAGGAAATTTAAGTGAGAGTGCTAAAAAGAGGTCATTGAAATGGATGACTGTGAGGTTATGTGTGACCTGAGGAAATTCCACTGAGGAGATAGGTGGTGTTGTTGTTCAGTCACTAAGTCATGTCCGACTGTTTGTGACCCCATGGACTAGCTCACCAGGTTCCTCTGTCCTCTGCTGTCTCCCACATTCGCTCACATTCATGTCCATTGAGTCAGTGATGGCATCTAACCATCTCATCCTCTGCCGCCCCCTTCTCCTTTGTCTTCAGTCTTTCCCAGCATCAGGGTCTTTAACCCCATTGAAGTGATGGTGGAGGTCAAATGCCAATGAGCTGAAGAATAAACAGGAAGTAAAAGATAGCACCAGTGAGTGTGGAATCGGTCAGTTCTATAAGGGCTTCTCTGTGATGGAAGAGACACAAAATTGGACAGTAAGAGATATAGGATTTTTTTTTTTAAGGGAAAAGAGAATTGCAGCAAAGTCAAGAGACCTTCGTGTGGCTAGAGATGGGAAGAAGGTCCTGGTGACTGGCGCCACAATCTGAGAATTGCTTCCAGTGCCCAGGATCCTCAAGGAGATGGACTTTTGAGAGGTTCATGTGTCTTAGAACTGGTCATTTACTTGGCACGTGTAAATTCAGTTGTCACTAACATCTACCTCCCCTGGGTCTGGTCTCTGCCTTGCAGGTCTCAGCGTACCCGTTGCCAGAACATCGCAGCACAGCTCTGGCGAATCAGGCTGCCATGCTGTATGTGATTCTCTACTTTGAACCTTCCATTCTTCATACCCATCAAGCAAAAATGAGAGAGATAGTGGACAAATACTTTCCAGATAATTGGGCAAGTATTGCTGTTAGTCTTTTATTCTCTATAATAAACTTGTTGGAGAACTGATTTTCTTCCATCCTTTTGCCTGTAAACCTAATGTTAAAATAATGAGACATAAACTCCCTTAAGTAAAATTACTTTAAGTATGCTGAGAATATTACAAATCATAGCATGAAGGAATGAATCAGTAAAATTTCCTGAAGCACCTATTTGTGTTTGTTTTCTTAAGTGAATACTCTCAAAGTAGAATAACCATGTGTTAAAATGGATCTTGCTTTAGCTACTGAGAGTGCAACTAAGTTATGTAAGTGTTTGTCTTACAAATCTAAACCAGCAGAGTGTATCTAATATCATTTTGTGAATAGGAATTGCGCTTTTATAAATTTTATCTGTAAGCTAATGTGGGCCCTTAAGGTTTACGTTACTGTAGGGATGAACTTATAACTTTTTAAACATATTTTGCTTAAAAATATTAATTCTTAAAAGTTTAAAACTGACAGTGTACTTAATATGCATGAAGCATTTTTTTTGCACATAGAGGTTTGAACAAAGCATAGTGAGTTGGATCACATTTTCAGGGACCAGATTTTCTTTCACTCCTTACAAACTGTTGAGCCACAGACTGTCTGTAATGAGGGACCTGATTGAGGAGCTTTACTGTCGAGAAGAACAGCCTACAATTAGAAGATGATGCTTCCTGTCCACAAATGAATCATACCCATGACCTGGGAGATGAGTAGCCATGAGGAAAACTTTTGAGAGAGTCTGGCTTCATTTACCTAAGTTTTTTGTTGTTGTTGTTGTTGTTTTTTGTTTTTTTTTTCATTTGCCTAAGTTTTAACAAGGAAGTTCTGACTGTAATACCATACTGAGAAACACTTTTACCATTAAAGAAGGTCAAAGTCCAATTACATGATATTTACAAGATACATTCCTGATTAGACACCCTGGCACACTGAAAATAAAGCAGTTTTTAAAAATATGCCCATAAAAAGCCAAAAAGATTAATACTATACTGCAAAGAATTTTAAAGAAAAATATTAATATGGATAAAGAGGGGTTGTATATAATTTTTAAAAGAAATGTGAAACATAATGCCACTCTTCTCACAAAAATTTTTGAGACAAGTTTAGTTTGATTTGTAAGAGCTTAAAGTGAAGTGAAAATAGTTGGGAAAACCACTCTGGTCAGAGTCTCTGCTTTTCTCTCCCCTTTCATTTTTCTTCATCTAGGAGTCTTACAAATAGCAGTTTGAAAAGAAAACCTTGTTTTTGTTATTTTCTCATTAATAGCGGCATGTAATAGTCATTCTTGTTTCCAAGCACTCATAAGTAAAATCACTTCCCTGTATATTTGAAAAGTCTTGGTTTTTCACTGGAATGGCATTTAAACTTGAAGGAGTGGGTGATGTCTCCTATAACTTTGTATTTTCTCAGCCCCTTGCCTTGGAGTGAGTAGGTGTTTAACAAATACTGAATAAAGGTCTCCTCTTTCAGGTAATTAGTATTTACATGGGGATCACGGTTAATCTAGCAGATGCTTGGGAACCTTATAAAGCTGCAAAAACTGCTTTAAACAACACCCTGGACCTTTCAAATGTCAGAGAACAGGTAGGTTCTGATTAATCAGGAGGGTTCTCAGCAACATGCTTGATGTAATGGGGTGGGAAATCAGCTAAGTAGATTTCCCAAGTGGTTTGGAAGATGCCTGCATAGACATTTTAGTGCAGTGGTTAATGAAAGGGGAATTTTGAACATTGAAGTAACAGACAATTATAGATTTTTAACTTTATAAATGGGAGATTTGGGTCCTGAGGAAGATTCAACACCCTGAGGGGAGCTAATGTGACATTTGGCCCCGGGTGACTTCATGTACTCTTCTTAAAGACTGTCATCATGGACAGAGCTCCCTTCCCGAGAAGCTAGAATTTTAATGTTTTCATTGGTAGGACTGAGTGTTGAAGATGGTAACTGGATGTAGACAGTCAACCCTTTCACTGTAATTTACACTCATCATTTCTGGTGTGTAAAGTAAGCACCAAGACCAAAATAAAGACAGTTATCTCCTTAAATTTGAAATGGCTACATTCTGTGTCTCTGATGGGAACCAAGGCAGAAGGAAATACCTAAGTAAACAGAAGAATCAAAATATTTTTCTTGGGGCACATACTTGATACTTCTCAACAGTGATGGTCTTCCTCAACCTGGCTGTCTGAGTTTTTGAGTTTCCAAGTATGGATAGAATGACACTGACTCAAGGAACTTCAGCATGTTTTATTCAAACAAATCGAATTCCATAAATAATGCACAGAATAATTTCAATTGAGGCATATTTCCCAGAAATATATTAGAGAAAGTGGCACTTCCATGCTTTCTGGCCTCAGAGCATTAATTTTTCATGACTAAAAATCCTTTCCAAAATCGCATCTTCTCACCCGTGACATTGCAAGTTCTAAAGAGGCTTCTAATGACACATCTTGTGCTTATTTTAAACTAACCTGACTAGGTTGATGGTGTTTGCCATTCAACTCTTGCTTTAGGAAAGCAGAGTGACCAGATTTCCACACAAGGCTGGTCAATTTTGATGCTCTGAGGTGTATTTTATTAAGCTCTTGTGTGTACAGACTCATCTTTTGAGTGTTTCAATAATAATAGGTAGAACAGCAATTTAGCTTCTGCCTTTGTGTCTCTTTACATCCAAGTTAAGAGAAGCAACGGCAGGAAAAAAATGTTCCAGTTTTCCAATTTACATTTGAAGAACCCAATATTCAGAGGTTAAATCCAAAGTCACACCAGTATTTCTGGATGTTTGCCTCTCAATTCTAAGTCCAGGGCTTTTTCCAAAAATGGCCAAAAGGGACTTTCCTGGTGGTCCTGGTGACTCCCAATATCGGAGGCCTGGTCTCGGAACTAGATCCCGCTTGCCCCACACTGGAGCGTGCCATAAATAAGACCCAGTGCAGCCAAATAAAAACAAGTTTAAAAAAAATAAAGAAACCCCAGATGTTCAATAAACCACTTGCCTTTGTTGTTGTTCAGTCGCTCAGTCATGTCCTACTCTTTGCAACCCCATGGACTACAGCACACCAGGCTTCCCTGTCCTTCACTATTACCAGAGCTTGCTCAGACTCATGTCCATTGAGTCCGTGATGCCATCCAATCACCTCGTCCTCTGTCATCCCCTTCTGCCTTCAATCTTTCCCAGCATCAAGGTCTTTTCTAATGAGTCAGCTCTTCACATCAGGTGGCCAAAAGTATTAGAGCTTCATTTTCAGCATCAGTCCTTCCAATGAATATTCAGGATTGATTTCCTGTAGGATTGATTAGCTTGATCTCCTTGCTGTCCACGGGACTCTCAAGCATCTTCTCCAATACCACAGTTCAGAAGTATCAATTCTTTGGCGCTCAGCCTTCTTTATGGTCCAGCTCTCACATCCATACATGACTACTGGAAAAACCATAACTTTAACTAGATGGACCTTTGTTGGGAAAGTGGTGTCTCTGCTTTTTAATACACTGTCTAGGTTGGTCATAGCTTTTCTTCCAAGGAGCAAGTGCCTTTTAATTTCATGGCTGCAGTTACCATCTGCAGTGATTTTGGAGCCTGTATGTTATTTATCTCATATAGGAATGTTATTATTTATCCAGGGATTCATTTGAATATGAGTCACTTTCAAGGTGATTCTTTCTTTGAAATGTTATTCAAGTTTTCTTTTCCTTTTCACAGGCAAGCAGATACGGTACTGTCAGAGAAAGGGTGCACGCACAAGTGCAGCAGTTCCTGAAAGAAGGTTACTTGAGGGAGGAGCTGGTTCTGGACAACATCCCAAGGCTTCTGAACTGCCTGAGAGATGGGAACGTCGCCATCCGCTGGCTGATGCTTCATACGGCGGACTCTGGTAACACACAAAGGGCGTGACCATGTGTGTCACTCTGTATATAGGCGTACCAAACCCTGATCTGCCGTGTGATGCCAAATGGTTTAGCCCTTGAATGAGAATCAAGTTGCTTTTGTAAAATGGTCATTTTTGCTTGGTCAAAGCAGTGGCCCACCTGAACAGCCCCTGTGCCAGATCCTGTTAGGTGCTTAGGAGTATGAGGACACCTACTTCCCGGGCTTGAGGAGCTCGTCACTGGTCAGACTGGGAAGATCAGATGTCTACCCGTGAAAAAGTTTAGCTGTGGATACAGGTAGAATAAAGCCTTCCCACCTATCTATCTTAATTAAGCACCCTGATCTAGCCAGTTCCTCAGCAAAGCGGGCCCACATTTTTCTGTCCTTCCCTCTGTCCTTTCTTTGGTCACTTCTCCAGTCTAGAATTTTTTCTGCTTTTTACTGTGAAATCATACCAAGGGCTGGTCAGCTCCTGCCTTCCGTGAAGAGCCTTCCTCCACCCCAAGCAATGTTTCTCTCTTGTTCTGGACTCTGGACTCAGATCCCACCAACTGTCTGGTTTACACATTTGGCTCTTAGGTGCTGGCCTGGCCCTTGTCTGTGCTTCTTATTGCTGCTGTAACAAATTTAGTGGCTTAACATGCTTTCCAGTTTTATTTTTGTTTTTCATCATTTTGCTTCTTGGCCTAGACCTCTCTCGATTTACCGTTTAATCACAGCATGAATATCAGGGCTAAAGTTTTGAATCATCTCATGGACTAATCTTTAACTAGTCAAGTTTATGTTTTACTTAAAATCCCATCCTAATTTGAGAATTTTACTACATTGACTCAGCTTATAATCTTCTTTACCATAAGTCTTACATTCAGAAGCATGTAAACAACTCAAGCCCTCACTTTATCCCATCATAAAGCCAGCTGTGGGTTTCTAGTGAGTGACTCAGCCTCCTCTTTGTCTTCCGGATGACTGTGCCTAATAGCCGTGCCTGTGTTCTTGAAGCCAGTGGTCTCCTGGATTTGTGCCCTTGCCAGGTACCGGCTCAGCTTGCCAGAGTTCTATGCTTTTATCTTCAGCCACATCTGTTTTCCATTTCTGAGCTGGCAATTATCTGATCTGATTGCACAAGCTCAGAATTTACCAGAAACAAATGATTTGCCTATCTGGTTGTGAGTCATATATGGGAAAAGTAACTGCTTATTTAGCTTTTATGCTGTTTTGGTCATGGTATGCAGAAAGGAAGGCGTGTTTCTCATCTTCCCTCCTGTTAACCTGCTGGAGCTAATTGTTAATGCGCAGTGATGTTCCCTTCCAAAAATGAAAGGAAATTAATATCAGATTTCGTGTTGAATTAGAATTTATATAAAAACAAATGGAACTCATTACAGGTTGGGTTGTTGTGGGTTTTTTTTTTCTGTTTCATTTTTGTTTTTTAAGTTAGGCAAACCTGAAGCTGAAAAATGGTCTCTGTGTGATCAATGTCATCAGTTCCAATATATTTCTTCCTAAGGGCTTCTGGAGAATGCTTGGTAAATCAGAACTCTTCAGTTTCCCATGAAAACTGAGCCCTTCTCCAGGTTGTCATGAGTCTCTTCCTGATGGAGTAACTTGGAAATCAATATATAAAATAACCTTGCTCAAGCTTCACCATAACTGAAGCACTAAAAACACCCGTGATATGTGCTTGTAAAGTGTGGTCATTCTGTACATGCCGGACATCCTAAGATGCCGGCAGGAGGGCTCGGAAAGCCTGAACAAGCATGGTGATACTAGAGCAGCTGTGAGGGACCTGGTACCTTAATGGCTATGAACTTTATTTTGACTTTATTTGCAGTCTGAGTAGCTTTTACGTGTAAATATTTTGCCTTATCCTATTTTTTCTTTTCCTTTCTTGCATAAATAATTGACCCCATAAATAAGTTTCAGCAAATAGCATAATTTTTTATTCTATGTATTTTTAAACATGTTTATTTTATTTGAAATGATTTATCTTGGCAACTGATACACTGACCAGAAAATCAAAACATCTGGTGACTTATGCCTCGGTCAATCACCGCCTAATTTTGTGACCTTAGCCTAGTAACCATACACTCTCCACGTCTAGGTGGTGGATAATCCAGAAAGCTCTGAGTATCAGTCATGCCTTTACAAAGAGCATGAGAATGGTGTCAGGCCTGGTTCTTCTGGTTTGAAAGCGCCACATCTCGTGTGTGGTGACCCTACTCCTCTTGTGTCACTGGTCCCCAAGGACGTCCCAAGTTCCATGCTTTACTAGGCTCAGCATATGTACTTATGGCTATGATTTGCAACAGCAGAAAGATAGCACAATCGGCACAGGGCAGAGGTGCCTGGGGTGAAGTATAGAGGAAACGAGGCACAAGCTCTTAAGAGTTCTCTCCAAGTGGAGTCACACAGGGTCCATTTGGTTCCCCTCGCAATGAGTTGTGACAGCATGAGTAAATGTCAACCAGGGAAGCCCATTAGAAACTGTGTCCATGGTTTTTGTTGGGGGCAGGGGGTGCTCCTTAAGATAGCCTCTACGTGGCAGGTACCAACATTCCAGACTCCCAGAAGGAAAGCAGGTGCACATCATGAAACACATGTTTGTACAAAGAGTTAAAGCATTGTGGGCCATTCTTATCAGTTCTCAGAATGGTGGGAACCCTTCCAAAATCCAAATTCCCAAATGCCAGCCAAGAGCCAACCTTGCAAACAGGCCTTTTTGAAGATGGCAGTCTCAGGCCTGCTGTGTTAAATCTTTTCTGCACACCTGTCCATAGCTGAATGGCAGAGATCAGTGCCCAACACAAGCAACTTCAAACAGACAGGACACAAGGAGGCCACTTACTTAGGAAATAATGCCAAAAGGCTCGACCCATCATTAGTGCCAAAAGCACTGACCCACAGACAGTCGATAATCAACCAACCACAGGATACTTACAAACTTTGGAAACACTGTTCTCACTTTGCTCTTTTTCATTCAACAGTATATCATGATGACATTCTATGTCAGATTCAACGTTATATTTAGCAGTTCAATTGTACTTCCTCTAGCATAGATACAATTTATTTTATCATCCATCATTGATATGCATTTTTCTTATTACTTTTTAAATGCTTAAAAGAAGAGAAATGAAAGTATTTCAGAATCCATCTTACTTATTATAGGTATTTTCTACACATTTAGTAAATTGGAAACTCTTTTCTCCACATGTCTAGCCTGTGACCCAAACAACAAACGCCTTCGTCAAATCAAGGACCAGATTCTAACAGACTCGAGGTACAATCCCAAGATCCTCTTTCAATTGCTGTTGGATACTGCACAATTTGAGTTTATACTCAAAGAGGTAAAAATACTGAATAAGTAACCACCAAAATCTTTTCTTAATGCTTAATTTTTTTTTTTTAGCAATTAGGATTTTTGTACCTGTGTCTTTGATTCAAGCTAAAGATTCTAGCTGTCTGAGATAATTCTTATATTCAAAGGATGAGATTAAACATTTAACAGGCATTTAGTCTCTACTGTTATTTAGGGATACAGTGATGGGGAAAAAATGCCCCAGATTATGGAGGTTATGGTCTAATGAGGAATGTGGATAGTAAACAGAGAATTACACAAATGAAAATGTAAAGAAAAGCTGAGGTGTATGCTCTAAAGGAGAGGAGCATAGTTCTCCACCTAAAAGAAAGGATCCTGTCCTAGCTTTCATGACTTCCCTGAGAAGGGCAGCAGGAGCTTTTGAAGGACGTTGAGAAAGGGACCTGCCAGAGTTAGCTAAGACAGAGATGGGGAGCATGATGGAGACCATTGCACAGGGAAGACAGACTCTGTCTCAGTCCCCTCAAGGAAGGGAGACCTGGCCAGTTCAGGCCTGAAAGATCAGCTGGCTGGAGGGGGAGAACACAACAGAAAGGTGTTAGGAAGTGAGGTTGACAGGTGGGCAGGAGCCAGCCGGTGCTGGGCCTTGCAGGATAGTTGTCTTCATCTTAAAAGCCATGAAAACCTATTGGAAAGGCCTAAATAAGGTGGTAGTTTGCATTTAAACAAACTTGACCTAAGGACTTCAGGGATTTGAGTTCACAAAAGGAAATTCTGTGCTGGTTTTACTCCTTAAAAAGCCTCCATGGGCATAATTGGGCTTCCCTGGTGGCTCAGATGGTAAAGAATCTGCCTGCAATACAGGAGACCTGGGTTTGATCCCTGGGTTATGAAGATCCCCTGGAGGAGGGCACGGCAATCCACTCAAGTATTCTTACCTGGAGAATCAGAGGGGCCTGATGGGCTACAGTTCATGGGGTTGCAAACAGTTAGACACGACTGAGCGACTAAGCACAGCACATGGGCATGATAAGAATGGCAGACACCTGGGGGTGTCCAGGTTCTACAGAAACTTTGGGAGTTTGGATCAGGTGGCCTCTGGAACTAGCTGCAGACCTTGAAGCTCATTCAGAACCAACACTCACTTTGCCTTAATTAGTCTGAGAGCCACCATCTGAGAGATGGTCTAGCCTTTTTACCCCACAATTTGTAAGTATTGATGCTTAAGAGATGGCATCAGAATGATGTTGATTTTAGGTACCTATTTTTATAATAAACTGGGTTTGACTCAGGCTTTCTTAGTAAACTGCCTAAGCTGGATTTTTCTCTTAAAATCAGTAAATCTCATCTGTCTCTTCAATAGATGTTCAAGCAAATGCTTTCAGAAAAGCAGGCCAAATGGGAGCATTACAAGAAGGAGGGCTCAGAGCGGATGATGGAGCTTGCTGATGTCTTTTCAGGAGTCAAACCTCTAACCAGAGTGGAGAAAAATGGTAATTGCTGGAGAGGAAACATCAGTGTATTTGAAATGTGTACACAGTTTATTAGAAACCAGCAGAGTAAAAAGTTATTATTGTGATGTTACTGTGTGCTGGGGGGGTGTTGATGAAGATCGGAAGTTTAGTTTTGGCTGCTCTAGCCTGGTGCTCCCTTGGGAAATCTCATATATTCTCTCTCAACTTCAGGTTTTTTACATATGATATAAGAAATTGGGGGCTAAACTGGGACTTAGAGTCATAATCCTCCACCTACCACCACAGTATACAAAGCTAGTGCCTTTAGTGTGTCATTTTATTTGCATTGGGGGAGGTAATAACTTTCATCATCCTCTCAGAAGGATACTTCTCCCAAGAATATTAATAACCACTAAATAGATGATACCTAGGAGTCTTGTGTGCCAATCCTGTTTGCTGCTTCTTATCTGACACACTTGCCATATAGTGGCACAATAGGGGACCTGCACACTGTTTTGAAACAACGTGTGTGTCTATGTGTGTCTGTGTGTGTGTGTCTGTCTCAATCCCTCAGTCTTTGCAGCCCCATGGACTGTAGCCTGCCAGGCTCCTTGGTCCATGGGATTTTACAGGAAAGAATACTGGAATGGGCTGCCATTTCCTACTCCAGGGGATCTTCCTGACTCAGGGATTGAACCTGTCTCCTGCATTGGCAGGTGGGTTCTTTACCATTGCGCCACCTGAGAAGCCCAACATAGCCACAGCTTAGGTTTAACTTTGACAATTTTGATCTTGCTTTTTTAGGAAATTATACCTATAGGAAAATTGTGCTACCACTTCAAACTTTTGTATAGATAGGATCCTTTCAAATTGCCCCTGAAAGACCATTCTGAGTTTTAAGGTGACAAACTATTTTTTCTTAGCCTTGTTTTAACTGTCAAGTTTATTTCTGATAAAGTTAATTATACAGTAGAATTGGTTAATAGTATAGGTTTTTATTTAAAAATGTAACTCTGCTATTCATAGTCAGTATAAACTTATGATTACCGTATTTGGCTCTTGTTGATTTATTTGATGCTGAATGGTCAATCCAAAATATATTTCCAAATTATGTTATTATTCCTACTGAAGCTTCCCTGGTGACTCAGATGGTAAAGAATCTGCCTGCAGTGCAGGAGATCTGGCTTCGATCCCTTGGTCAGGAAGATCCCAAGAAGCAGGAAATGGCAACTGACTCCAGTATTCTTCTCTGAAAAACTTTATGGACAGAGGAGCCTAGCAGGCTACAGTCCATGGGGTCATGAAGATTAAGCAACTGAATTCACACACGCAGAGTTGTTTCAAAGCAGTCTGCAGGTCCCCTCTTGTGCCACTAGATGGCAGGTGTGTCAGTGAAGAAGACCCAATCATCAGGATTGGAACACAAGACTCTTAGATATCATCTGTGTTAGTGGTTATTAATTTTCTTGGGAGAAGTAGCCTTCTGAGAAGATCATGAAAGTTATTCCCTCCTATTGAAAAAAGTTGACCAGTTTTTGATTAAATGATATAAATTGGCAACAGGTTTCACAGATCACCATATTGTATCTTAAAAAAACAAAGAACCTCCAGTACCAGTCTAACCAGATAAGTTGTCTAAAATCAGGCACATTTATCTCTATTCTAGTCTCTTTTCAGTTCAGTCACTCAATTGTGTCAGATTGTGTCCGACTCTCTGTGACCCCATGAATTGCAGCACGCCAGGCCTCCCTGTCCATCACCAACTCCTGGAGTTCACTCAAACTTATGTCCATTGAGTTGGTGATGCCATCCAGCCATCTCATCCTCTGTCGTCCTCTTCTCCTCCTGCCCCCAATCCCTCCCAGCATCAGACTCTTTTCCAGTGAGTCAGCTCCTCGCATGAGGTGGCCAAAGTATTGGAGTTTCAGCTTTAGTGTCAGTCCTTCCAAAGAACACCCAGGACTGATCTCCTTTAGAATGGACTGGTTGGATCTCCTTGCAGTCCAAGGGACTCTCAAGAGTCTTCTCCAACACCACTGTTCAAAAGCATCAATTCTTCGGCACTCAGCTTTCTTCACAGTCCAACTCTCACATCCATACGTAACCACTGGAAAGACCGTAGCCTTGACTAGACGGACCTTTGTTGGCAAAGTAATGTCTTTGCTTTTCAATATGCTATCTAGGTTCGTCATAACTTTCCTTCCAAGGAGTAAGCATCTTTTAATGTCATGGCTGCAGGTTCTTATAAATACAAGCATTGTTTCAAAGATCGTTCAAAACAATATACTCTACTTTTTCTGGCTATATAGCATATTTCAGTTTAGGAAGTACTTTGACAAATACTTCTTGTTTGATCCTTACAACCCTGTGAGATAAACATCTTTATCCTTATTTTATGTATACAGAGACCAAAGCTTTAAAAGGTAATCACTAGCCAAAAGTAACAAAGGTACAAAGCCTGGATCTCAGCCATCACCTCAGACTCCAAATTCTTTGTACTTTCTTCTATAGCATAGCTGTCCTTTGGTCCTACCAAAAAAAAAAGTTTAAAATTGCAACTAGTTTTCATCATGTCAGTTTTTTTATTAGAGTGTAATTTCTTTACAGTGTTGTGTTCGTTTATGCTATACAACAAAGTGAATCAGCTATGTGTGTCCCTATATCCCCTCCCTCTGTGACCTCCCTCCCACTCTATGTCAAATCTTTTTTTTTTTTTAATACTTTTATGTACTTATTTTTGACTATGCTGGGTCTTCGTTGCTGCTCATGCTTTTCTCTAGTTTGGCAAGTGGAGGCTACGCTCTAGTATTTGTGGCACATGGGCTTAGTTGCTCAGTATGTGGGATCCTCGCGGATCAAGGGTCAAACCCACATCTCCAGCATTGGCAGGTGGATCCTTAACCACTGAGCAACCAGGGAACCCAGATGTCAATTCTTAAAATAACTTAGATTATAAGCTTTTAAGTGCTTTTATTGAAGTGAAATTATCCCATTGATGACACACAAAAAACCTTCAGCTTTTTTAACTTGGTGAGGTGAGAAGAGCAAAGGCTTTGACTCTGAACAGTTTGCATACCTGGGCTATTTCATTAAGTGACTCTAAGCCACAGAGACTCTTAATATCTCCAGGTATCGGCATTTTTATCTGAGAAACGGCTTTTAATTCCACTCGATAGATTTTTGTGAAGGTAAGATGAAACGAAGCTTAAACCCTTGCCTGATACACTGAGGGTCGCAGAGCATGTTAACAGTACTCACCATCTCTGCCTTAAGAAATGCCAACTGGTTTGTGAGTGCAAATGGCACCCCCTAATCCATTCAGACTCCCCACAGCTCACCACTCACACGTCACTCTCCTACACGTTGGTCCCACTTTGCCCTCCAAAATGTGCCATTGGCCCTTTTGCCCCAAAGTTTCTGCTGTATCTGTCTCTTTATCTAGGGACAGAATCCCTCTCCCCGCTCTGCCCCTGCAGACCTTCACGCATCCTCCCAGCTCTGTGAAAATCCTGCAGTTCCTCCCCAACTTCTCCCCTCCCCCACTGCCATCTTTGCACACATCAGTTTACATGTACCCTTTCTGCCAGGTGTTATAAACTCTGTGTAGAAAGTTTCATTGCTTTTACTAGGTCACATGCCTCAGGCATTTTTGTTGTTAGAATTTGGAGAATTCCTGAGAACAGTTGATAGATACATAGTGAAAGCTTTGTAAGAACTGGACTTGGGAAAGATGATTAAAGCCATAGCCACTGCTACAGTTGTTCTGGGATTTCAGTAGTCTTTTCTTGTTTCTATATTAATAGAAAATCTTCAAGCTTGGTTCAGAGAGATTTCGAAACAAATATTATCACTAAATTATGATGATTCTACCGCCGCGGGCAGAAAAACTGTGCAGCTAATACAGGCTTTGGAAGAGGTAAGGAAGGTTCTTTAAATGACAGTTCTTGGATCATGAACTATATGTTTGACCTACACAGCAGTCCTGGAAACATATTTAAGAGAGTGTTTCATCAGAAGTAAAAGCAGTGTAAGTGAATATGTTCACTGTTGCATACAGTGCCCTAAAATTGGGAAAATAACTAAATGATAATAATAAAGAGAATGGTAGTGAAATTTATGATATTTCAACTTGCAGAAACATGTATGTAGTCTTGAAAAACTAATCATGAAGACAATATAGAGACATTGGGAAAACTATGATAAGGAGGTAAAAGCAGAAGCAAATTTCCATTATATGCACCATTTTTAGGTTTGTAAAAAATGTGTGCCTTGGGGGAAAAGCTAGAAGAAGATACAGAAAAATAAAAATAGTTGTATAATGATCATATGCTTAAAAATAATGTGTTTTCTTTTCTGGAAAGGAAAAGTTTGTTTTTTATCTACTGAAAAATGATTGTCAAAGAGGATCTTACTTCCACACTCTTAAAACTTGTATGTTTAACCAGGAAAATAAACAAAAGCATCAGAACAATAAGCATATACTCTATTATCTAAAAACAAAAATCATCCATCCTCACCTGGAACCCTGTCCAAGTGATATGTATGCATTCATCCTTTTCTTATAAGCTCTTTCTTATTTTTGCAAGGGTTTTAGGCCGGCCACTATTACGGCAGCACAGTATAATGCTCCACTGTTAGCATGCCAGTTTCCATAACCATTCCGGAACAATTGCTCACTTGTGCTGTTTCTATTTTGGTTGTTTTTGGATTTTCTAGTCGAGAGTACAACTGTAAACAATGTTATAAATCTGGGTGCTTTTTCTCTTTTGCATTATTTCTTTTGGCATGTAGCCCATGCCCACTGAATTATACACTTTAAAATGTCAGAACACTGTGGAATCATTATTTATTAAAGTTCATCAAAAGAACTTAAAAATGTACAAGTGCCCATTCCTTGGTTGTGGCATGACTTATTTTGTTTTTTAGCAAGCCAGCAAATCTGCAGAATTAGAATTTTCCAATATATGTTTATTGATACAGAAGTGGAAACTGGGAGTATTTGCTTATTATGTTATATATGTACAGAATAAGAAATAATGGAACATTTTTTATTTCTAGAAATACATGTATTGTTTTCTGACTTGGCTTGTACATTTCTGAAATTATATTTTGGAATTAAAATTTTGCCAAGAATGTTAGTTAAGTAGTGTGCTTTATTTGAAGTGTTTTCAAAGAACAATGAGCACCATGCAGGCCGTTCAGAAGTTTAAAATCCAGTGTATTTATGCACCTCAGGTTCAAGAATTTCACCAGCTCGAATCAAATCTGCAAGTGTGTCAGTTTCTTGCTGATACGCGCAAGTTTCTCCACCAAATGATCCGAACCATTAACATCAAAGAGGAGGTCCTGATCACAATGCAGATCATCGGGGACCTTTCTTTTGCTTGGCAGTTGATTGACAGGTAATGTGGGCAGCCTGACGCCGGTCCCTGGTGGAAGCCACTGTGAGCACCATCTTACACTGGTGTCTTTTTGCAGTTTCACAGCTATCATGCAGGAGAGCATAAGGGTGAGCCCATCCATGGTCACTAAGCTCAGAGCCACGTTCCTCAAGGTAAGCAAGGAGCAGGAAGATCACATGGGCAGGTTCTGAGCAAGCGTTGACCTTCATTTTTACCTCATTCATTAATTCAGTCCAAGATCTCATCCTCTTAGAAAGTTGGACAATTTTAAGTATTTTTATAGACTGAAAGCTTTCAGCAAATTTTTCATGAGAGTGTAGTTGGCAAAAGATGTGAGAAATAAAGTTTAAATGCAAAATAGATGTTGGGATGTCTTACAAAAATTTTTAATGAAGAAATTGATTTTTTATTAGTTTTAGCAAGATACTAAAAAATGTACATCCTTTATTTCCTAGACATGAATAAAATCCTTTTACTTACTCACTTAAAAAAATTCTTGTTGAGCTTCTGCTATATTCTAAGATCTCCTCTAAAGATTAGGAAAGGGGACTTCCTTGGTGATTCAGTGGTTAAGACTCCAAGCTTCCAATGCAGGGGACATGGGTTCAATCCCTGGTCAGGGAACTAAGATCTCACATGCTACATGGTTCAGCCAAGAAATAAAATTAAAAAATAAAAAGATTAGGTAATAATGGTGAACAAAACAGGCATGGATTAACCCTTCTCTCAAGGTAATTTCATTTAGTGATAAATGAACAAATAATTTACACAAAGTTTTCTGATGAAATTACCATACATATCAAGTCTGAGAGGCACTTTCATATTTTAACATTTCTGTGACTGAGATGGGTTGTAGATGATGGCATATCATAATTAAGTTGTCAGCATGTGGTGTTTTTTTGTTGTTGTTTTTTTGAGCAGTGCATCAAATAATGGCACTTCTTACAAGCCATGTCATCTTAGATTAGACTCAATGTGTAGTCCATCAGTCAGAATGTCCGGTCTCCATAGAGAAGTAGCTGCCTTCTGTAGTTCAGTGGCTCAAACTTGAGCATGCAGGATAATCACCTGGAAGACGTGTCACAGCCCAGATTGCTGGGCCCCACCCCCGGAGCTTCTGGTGAAGTATACCTATGTCAGGCTTGAGAATCAGCATCTCTAACAAAATCTCAGGTGATGCTGATGCTGCTGGTCCAGCGACCACAACTTGAGAGCCACTGCCGTAGCAGATACCTGTCATTTTACATTATATCCTTGTCAGAAACTGTGAACTGATGAAGTTTAGTCATTGTTGCTGTCTTTTGAGCAAAGCCTAGGAGCTTCGTTGTATGTTACTGCTTCGAGAAAGAGATTTCTAGGACATTTTGAAACAGAGAAACAGTGGTGTCTTATTTTCCTTCCAGCTTGCCTCTGCCCTTGACCTGCCCCTTCTCCGTATTAATCAAGCAAATAGCCCTGACCTTCTCAGCGTGTCTCAATATTATTCTGGTGAATTGGTGTCCTATGTGAGAAAGGTAAGAAATGCATCAAGGTGATACTTATTTTAATGGCAAACTAACTGCTGTTTTAAATACAGGCAATGGCACCCCGCTCCAGTACTCTTGCCTGGAAAATCCCATGGACGGAGGAGCTGCTAGGCTGCAGTCCATGGGGTCGCTAAGAGTCGGACACGACTGAGCGACTTCACCTTCACTTTTTACTTTCATGCATTGGAGAAGGAAATGGCAACCCACTCCAGTGTTCTTGCCTGGAGAATCTCAGGGACAGGGGAGCCTGGTGGGCTGCCATCTGTGGGGTTGCACAGAGTCAGACATGACTGAAGCAACTTATCAGTAGCAGTAGCAACTGCTATTTTAAATACAAATGATGTGCTTGGGGCCCTGAAAAAAAGTACACCTGTTATTCCTTTCCCTTACGCCATTTTTTTTTTTTGAAGTGTACTTAATTTATGATGTATTAGCTTCAAGTATGCAGCAAAGTGATTTGGTTGTACATATATGCATAGATTATTACAAGACCATGCTCTGTAGTAGGTCCTTGTTGTTTACCTGTTGTATACATAGTAGTTATATATACTTTTCCTTAATTCTTAATTTGATTCCTGAAATTTTCCATACCTGAAAATAAATTTATTCTTACTGGTACTGTGGGTGTGCAGATACGTTTTTACTTTCAAAGAACTTTTATACTCAGTTTTTAAATGCTGATGGTATTAACCCCCATTTTATAGGTGTAGAGATTGAGAAACATAGATCTTGGTAGCTTCTTCAAAGTCATAGTTGGTAACTGTGACTAATTGGAACTTAAAGTTTTCAGGAGAATTTTGGTCCTTATTTCAGTAGCTTATGGTGTAACTTAAAGCCACAAAATGGCACCCCACTCCAGTACTCTTGCCTGGAAAATCCCATGGACGGAGGAGCCTGCTAGGCTGCAGTCCTTGGGGTCGCTAAGAGTCAGACATGACTGAGTGACTTCACTTTCACTTTTCACTTTCATGCATTGGAGAAGGAAATGGCAACCCACTCCAGTGTTCTTGCCTGGAGAATCCCAGGACGGGGGACCTTACGGGCTGCCATCTCTGGGGTCGCACAGAGTTGGACACGACTGAAGCCATTTAGCAGCAGCAGTAGCAGAGCCACACAGGCCTGGATTCAAAATTGTCCTGTGTCATGTACTAGCTGAGGGCTCTACAGCCATGTTACTTAACATCTCTGAATCTCAGCTTTTGAAAAATTTATAATGTGGGAGTGATACATCTTTTACAGCATTTCTAGGAGACTTAGCTTTATCTTGCCGGGGTCCAGCCCTGGTGGATCCAGGGTGATTCGAAGGTGGGGACAGAGTCGGTGTCCTTGGAAAAATACATATTTAATTACAGAGATATAGAGAGATTAGAAACGGATAGTGTAGTAGGAAAATTAGTGGAGAAAAAGAGGCTGAATAACTTGGTTTACATGGAATAGCATCCATGCTCCAGATGGGAATTCAGCCAGAAAAACGGGGAGCAAGAAAGAAACAACATGGGGGAATCAGTCTTTCTAAAAACTGATCCCATTTCTTTATTTTTGGGTTTGCTTATATACCTTTTGTTACACATAGGGATGAATACAGAGTCACGCGGGGGTCAGCAGTCCTGACCTTATCAAAATCAGGTGCTTCACATAAAAAGATCTTAGGGATTTTACATCATCTTCTGGCCATGAGACCTGCTGACATTTTATGATCCTTTCTTTCTGATAACCAAAAAACTTTTGTCTTCCAAGGGTTTTTTTTCTTAAACCAGGCACCACCCTCCAAATAAAGTTGCATTCCTATAGGATGAGGGTGTAGTAAGTTACAATCAAGAGAGGAATTTATTTAACCCAAGGTTAACATGATTAATCTTAAAGGTTAATACTTATTTCTTCTATATGCTTAAAGGTTAATACTTATTTCTCCTATATGCTAGTTATATCCATTATAAGGGCAGGGAACATGGAGATTTAGCAGCAAACATCAACCTAACAAGTGAAAATCCTTTCACCAATGTTCCCCTTAAGATCTATTTAGTCTTAAGATAGTGATAAATTTACATTTTTACATAGCAAGGACACAGTGATTTATAGCAAAGTACAGTGATCTATTACAAAAGAGAAAATTCATTAACTCAAAAAGTCTAGTATTGCTAACCTTAAAAACTACTATATTTCCTTTTCTATATTCCAAATACATTGATTAATATATTCCCAGGTGCCTAAGGATATGGAGGCCTGGCGGCAATCATTGACTCAACAATGAGAAAAGCCCTATGCTAATTAAGACTCTCAAAATACTCCAAAACTCTCTGTGCTATTTATGGTTGAGAGGTGGTAAACAATCATGTGCATAGTGGCAGGAGTATGGATAATCTTGTCACACAAGCTAGTCTGTCAGCAGAGAGGTTTGACCTGAGAAATCCCTTGTCACACCCAGGGCAGGGAATTAGCAGCAACTATTGCCACAACAAATGAAAAAACCCTTCACCAATATAATTCCTAACCAACGCACTATACTAATAATTTCCAACTCCCCAAAAGAATTTGCCCGAAGAGGTGGCAAGAATACACGGAAGAACAGTACAAAAAAGATCTTCATGACCCAGATAATCATGATGGTGTGATCACTAATCTATAGAGCCAGACATCTTGAAAAGTGAAGTCAGGTGGGCCTTGGAAAGCATCACAAAGCCAGTGGAGGTGATGGAATTCCAGTTGAGCTGTTTGAAATCCTGAAAGATGATGCTGTGAAAGTGTTGCATTCAATATGCCAGCAAATTTGGAAAACTCAGCAGTGGCCACAGGACTGGAAAAGGTCAGTTTTCATTCCAATCCCAAAGGGGAATTCCAAAGAATGCTCAAACTACCTCACAATTGCACTCATCTCACATGCTAGTAAAGTAATGCTCAAAATTCTCCAAGCCAGGCTTCCGCAATACGTGAACCGTGAACTCCCTGATGTTCAAGCTGGTTTTAGAAAAGGCAGAGGAACCAGAGATCAAATTGCCAACATCCGCTGGATCATGGAAAAGGCAAGAGAGTTCCAGAAAAACATCTATTTCTGCTTGATTGACTATGCCAAAGGCTTTGACTGTGTAGATCACAATAAACTGTGGAAAATTCTGAGAGAGATGAGAATACCAGACCACCTAACCTGCCTCTTGAGAAATCTGTATGCAGGTCGGGAAGCAACAGTTAGAACTGGACATGGAACAGACTGGTTCCAAATAGGAAAAGGAGTACGTCAGGGCTGTATATTGTCACCCTGCTTATTTAACTTCTATGCAGAATACATCATGAGAAATGCTGGACTGGAAGAAACACAAGCTGGAATCAAGATTGCCGGGAGAAATATCAATAACCTCAGATATGCAGATGACACCACCCTTATGGCAGAAAGTGAAGAGGAACTAAAAAACCTCTTGATGAAAGTGAAAGAGGAGACTGAAAAAGTTGGCTTAAAGCTCAACATTCAGAAAACGAAGATCATGGCATCCGGTCCCATCACTTCATGGGAAATAGATGGGGAAACAGTGGAAACAGTGTCAGACTTCATTTTTTTGGGCTCCAAAATCACTGCAGATGGTGACTGCAGCCATGAAATTAAAAGACATTTACTCCTTGGAAGAAAAGTTATGACCAACCTAGATAGCATATTCAAAAGCAGAGACATTACTTTACCGACTAAGGTCTGTCTAGTCAAGGCTATGGTTTTTCCTGTGATCATGTATGGATGTGAGAGTTGGACTATGAAGAAGGCTGAGCGCCGAAGAATTGATGCTTTTGAACTGTGGTGTTGGAGAAGACTCTTGAGAGTCCCTTGGACTGCAAGGAGATCCAACCAGTCCATTCTGAAGGAGATCAACCCTGGGATTTCTTTGGAAGGAATGATGCTGGGCTGAAACTCCAGTACTTTGGCCACCTCATGAGAAGAGTTGATTCATTGGAAAAGACTCTGATGCTGGAAGGGATTGGGGGCAGGATGAGAAGGGGATGACCGAGGATGAGATGGCTGGATGGCATCACTGACTCGATGGATGTGAATGTGAGTGAACTCCGGGAGTTGGTGATGGACAGGGAGGCCTGGCGTGCTGCGATTCATGGGGTCGCAAAGAGTCAGACATGACTGAGCGACTGAACTGAACTGAAGTCTAAAACATCTCGTGCCTCTCAGGTTGGGAGGCTGTAAACAATCACATGTGGCCGGACGAACCTATACAGGCGGGCTAGATAACCTTCAGAGGAGTCCGTAAGCTGAAACACCCTTGTCATGCCCAGGAATTTTTATTGCCTTGGAGCTGCACGCTTACTCCTTCTCCGAGAGAAATGGTTATGGGGGAGAGCCCCCTGTAAAGTCAGAGGTGTAGGTGAGAGCATAAAACAGACTCTGGTTTGGGGGTAGATACTCAGGAACAGGGGGTTTCCTGAGGCTTGATCACGCCTTTGCGTATGCCAAGCCTCCTTCCTCATGACCTTTGCCATGGGCAGAGTTCCTCACGCTGGCTTCCGGCATTTCCCCCTTTTTTGTTTTTTTAAAATAATCAGGTGCAACTCAGTCGAGAGCTTCTGAATGCTCTGCCGAAGAATCCTGACAATACAAGGAAGAATGATTAAAAGAAGTAAGATTAGAGCACCAACAGCACCATAACTGAAGACATTAGACAGATTGTTTTTTCCAGAAATAAAGTTAGAGAAGGTGTGGAAAAAGTCATTAGCGGCTGCAGCAGCAGTAAAATCCAAACGAGAGTGTTCCAAGGTCTGTATCTGATTATGAAGTTTTCCTACGTGCAGGCCAATATCAGAGCTGTTCCAAACACCTGAAGTGTGATTTTTAACTTTTTCCCACTCATAATCTGTGAGCAATTTGTTTTTGAAGGAACGTAGCCCTGTGCCTGGGAGCAGTTACTAAAAGAATGCTTGTGAAAGCCCCCAGCACCCTTTGCTGCAGATTAATAAATGGACACCCTTTTTACTGTTGTCCTACCATCTGTCAAACTAAGGAAGAGAAAATAGGAGGTTCACTTATTTTTCCTTTTTTCCCTTTCACTAAAGGTATTGCAGATTATTCCAGAAAGCATGTTTACTTCCCTTCTAAAGATCATAAAGCTTCAGACTCATGATATCATTGAAGTGCCCACCCGGCTGGACAAAGACAAGCTGAGGGACTACGCTCAGCTCGGCCCGCGATATGAGGTGGTGTGTCCCTTTAACATCTGCCTTTTGATGTTTAACCCCCCAAACCATGAAATAGCACAACTCTGTGTATCCCCAAGGCCCCCGGATCAGTTCTGATTTATTTTTCTACTCACTCAGTGGTAACCAGGTTTTGTTATTTTAGTGCAAGCTCACCTTCATTCTTTACAGTGTCCTGGTATCATTCAGGGCCCCACCTGCCTGAATGTTCTCAGAGGGAGTGGAACTCAGTTGGTCACTTTTCTTTTGAACGGTCTTGGTTCATGACTCAGTGGTTCAAAATAATCCATATTCCATGAACAAAGTAATCCATATTCCATAAACCACTTCAAACAGGCAGATATTTAAGGCCATTCCACAATTAAGCAGTCTCAGAAGTAGTTCTTCCCAAATGCCTCTGCTTTTCTTTCTCCCTAAACTTAGAGACCTGAAAAATAAAATCAAGTAAAATTTGAAAATGTGATAACCAGCATCAATTTCACATCCTTTGACACAACTCCAGAAGTTTCATTAGGCATTGAGATCATCAAGCTCAGAATTTGCACATTGATTCTAACTCAAGAATATAGCCTCAGTCAATCTTTTCAGTGCCTCCCAGCATTGTTTGAAAAGAATGTGGACTGCAGGAAAAGGGAGATTACCTTTTCAGTGTCTCCATGAGCCCTTTGATTTTGGAAGGTATCATCTATATCACTGAGTACTGCTTTCATCTCATGTGTGGAATACTGAGGCCCAAAGAAGGGGAAGTGATTGATCAAAGGGTAAAGAATGATTGAACATCTTCTGACTCAGTCACCCGGTAGGTCTGACAGTGGTCAACACCACAGAGCATTATTTCTGACCAGGACATGTACACGCAGGTGCCTTCAAGCTACATGCTTGTTCTCTTGGCTTTGCCCTTTCAGAACTATTACCAGTTATTTTAGGTTCCCATAGAAGTGATGGGTCTTTTATGAGAAGTGCTTCATTAACCTCTTTTTCTTTGTTGAAGGTTGCCAAGCTTACTCATGCTATTTCCATTTTTACTGAAGGCATCTTAATGATGAAGACAACTTTAGTCGGCATCATCAAGGTAATGGTCTTAATGCTGGTCTCTGTGGCCTCATAATAAGCCTCTCTGTCATTTGGATTTTGGCGGAGTTTATCCTGTGGGGGTACTGTCATCATCTTATGCCCCTCACTATCTCACATACAGTGTTTGATTTTCATTTTAGTCACTTATGAACAGAGAAGGAGAAAGCATTATTATCCTCATTTTTCATAACACCCAGGAATTCCTAAACACTAAGAAAAAAAATTTTATTGAATTTTTGTAATAACAAAAGAATAATTCAGTTCCCTTAAGCAAAGAAGCTTGCTTACTTGATCACTTACTGTCTCTTTCCTCCTTGCCTGCAACTTTTCTTTCTCTTTAATATTTTTATGCTGCACCCCAGGTGCAGAGAGCTGAGATCATGGTACACCTCTGACCACAGGCCATTGCCACCACCAGTATATGCAAGCTCCTCTCTTTTTCTTTCTCTTCTCCTGATACCCACCCCCAGACCCCACAGCACCCACTCTGTTTGATTTCTGTCCATAAATATGCAAGTCTCCTTATTTTTAGCAAGTAGTAGTATTTTATGTTTGCACATTTTTGATTTCTCTAAATCATATTCTGCTACAAAGCCTCATTCTTTTTCTAACATTTCTCACTAGTTATTGCTTTCAGGATTTATTTATGTTGTAGTGAGATGGTTGGTTACTTCTTCCTGCTGCAGAGAATTTCACGTTTTATTTAGTTGTTCCCCAGGGCACAGATGCTGCTCATTTTCATACCTGTGCTTCCTGTTAGCATCAGCAGTGTCTAGATGAGCATCTCTGAACGTGTCCCCACATAGGCCTGTGCAAGAATTGTGCTGAAATCCAGGAGTGGGTGGAGTCTTAGGGCACATTTGTACTTAATTTGTCTCAGTACAGCCAGATTGCCTCCTCACGTGACTTGTTTCCTGTGTATCTATCCCCATTTTGGCCAACACTAGCCATGATCCGCTTCCTAATTTTTGTTCTCCAGACGGGTCTAAAGTGGTATATCATTGCTGTTTTATTATAATTTGTAATCCTAAGATGACTAGTGATGCACCCACTCAGTTCGTGGTGCTCTTATTTATTTTTCCATTTATCTGACATCAATAGAATCTTAACATTTCCAATTTTCTAAAGAATCTTCGTTGAGTTGCTGGATATAACATTTGTGTTAATGAAATCCAAGAAAATATAGGAAATGAACCTAAATAGAAACAGAACTTTACTATGTTGTTTCTAGAAATATAGTAAAGAAATACCATTCTAGCCCTGTAGTATTATTAGACTCTATTAAACTTGATTTAGGCCTGATGCCAGTTTAAGTCAGTTGATATTCAGAGAGTACACAGACAGGTTATCACTTCTTACTCATCTTTATGTGATGATACATCCTAGGACCAGGTTAGTCTTAAATACAGAGTGACTAGTTGGATGTAATAAAACCTAGTAATTAGCAATAATTATCAAGGGAAGGACTGCTTAAGAAAAATGTAAATCTCTTACCAGAATCTTTCACTTAATAAGCGCAAGTATGTTAGTGTTAGTTGCTCAGTCATGTCAGACTCTTTGCAGCCGTATGGACTGTAGTCCACCAGGTTCCTCTGTCCATGGGATTTCCCAAGTAAGAATACTGGACTGGGTTGCGTTCCTCAAGGGTTGAACCCAGGTCTCCCGCATTACAGGCAGATTCTTTATCATCTGAGTCACCAGGGAAGTACCAATAAGTTCAAAGGGAATGTCATCTTGACATCCTTTAAGCTTACATTGTCTCTGACAGTTTAACAACTCAGGGCTTTATGTGGGATCCCATGGCCTTCAGTAATCTGTAATCTTTGAATGCTATGGATCTATTTCAAACCCTTTCAAAGAGTTTTAATTCATTTCAGTAAATATGAGTTAAAACAAGTGAGATATATACAGATACACATATAATGTCCATTGTTAGATGTAGCCAAAGTAATAGAAATAGCCTAAGCATTTTATGAGGGAAAGAATGGCTGAATATATCATGGTGCAGTCACACTGTGGATTACTTTCCTGCCATTCAAAAATAACTTACCACCAAGAAATTTCCAAAATGTAGAGTGGAAACGCAATGGTAGAACAACATGTATATATATGTTCATATTGGATTGACCAAAAATTTCATTTTCATAACCTCTTACAGATAAATCCTAGGACTAGATTGGTCCAGATGAACTTTTTGGCCAACCCAATATTTTTATCCCATTTAGACATTTTTTTTCTTGGAGGATAATTGCTTTACAATATTGTATTGGTTTCTGCCATACATCAACACAAATCGGTCACAGGTATACATCTGTCCCCTCCCTTCTGACCCCCTTCCCATCTCCCACCCCCTTAGGTTGTCACAGAGCCATGGGTTGACCTCCTGGTGTCACACAGCTAATTCCCTCTTGCTGTTTTACGTATGGTAAGGTGTATGTTTCCAGAATGTTCTCTCCATTCATCCCACCCCTCCTTCCTGCACTGTCCCCAGGTCTGCCCTCCACGTCTGCCTCTCCATTGCTCCCCTGCAGATGCGTAGACCGCACAGCCACCATGGAGAACATGGTGGAGATTCCGTAGAACGCTAGACATAGAACCACCACGTGACCATTTAGATTTTTTAATGAATGTATTTAAGAACAAATACATATCTAAATTAATAGAGGAGGGCCTGGGGGACCCATGTGAAAACTGTTAACTGCTGTTAACCACAGAAGGTAGACAGAATGCAAGGAAGGAGCTGTGTGACAGGGTCTTTCCCCATGAGCACTCCGCAGGTTGGTTGGTGGAAGTCTGGGGAGAATGGGAAGGGCCCTTTAAGACCATGAGATTCATGAAAACATTGAACTCTTTTTCATGAAATCTGTTTTTATAAGGGCTGTTCTCATTGGAAATTTCATTGTACCTGCTTGAATTTGTTTTCATTGACTGTATTTGTTTATAATTTACCCGTTTCTCATGAAATACAGCATAGATGCCAAACGCTTTAGAAACAGTTGTGTAGCTTGATAGGTTAGTATGAGATAAAGACCACTCACTCTCACCACCTCTCAAGCCCAGAGATACAGTTGAGCCAGCTCCTACCCCAGGATGCTCCTTGTGGGCCCTGACCTAATCCCAGTCTCTCTGTTTGTAGTTTTATTACCCAGAAGTAAATCTCTAGACACTTTAGTACAGATTTGCCCATTTAAAAAAAAATGTATGTCTTTTAAGACTGATTTACTCCTCAGATTCCTCCTTCATTCTTTTCTTTCCTTACAGTTTGCCTGTTGAAGAATTCTAGGTCTTGACCTATTGTTTCTCCTCGGTCTGGCTTTCAGTGACTGCCTGATCACAGTGTAGTTCAACAAGTTCCTCTGGCTTCTGTATTTTCAGGAACTTTTTCATTCCAGTTATCCTCCTTAAAGTTTAAATATCATCAAATCCAGATGGAACCCATCAATTTTCTTTATGACTTTTTAAAATAATAAGTCTTGACAAATTAAAAGAAACATGTCTTAGAGAATTCAAAGGACTGTATTAAAACTATTTCATGTTTTATAGATTTGACAGACTTTTAGGGAATAACAAAAGCTTTCTCATTATAGAAAAAAAGAATCAGCAAAATAAGCTACAGAGTTAAGTAGCAGATTTCTTTCCTATTTTATCTCTCTAATTACAAACAGCATCCTGAGAATGCTGAAAGAAAAAAGAATTGTTGAATCTGCAGAGGTCCAGCCCCAAGTGACTTTGCTCGTATGATTATAGATGCCCTTAGATAACTTCCAGATGAGAGATGGGCACTAAATTCCAGTGCAAGCCATACAGTCCACTGTCTCCTCCTGGTGATAAGAAAAGGCACTTTTAAGGAAATGATCAAAATGTGAGGCGATTTAAAACTTTCCATACCCACCATCTTTGAAATGACATGTAAAATTATCATGAATGTTGCTGAGATAAACTAAGTCCTACCAAGGTAACAGGTTTCAATAATTCTATCCGAGCCGCACAAGATCAAAGGGGCAGGAAAGGGGGGAAAAAACCCTAATCATTTAGGATTGAGGTAGGGAAGTGCTCCCCTACAGATTCTGGAGACTGTCTTTCCTCTGTGTTTCTCCTAGACTGAGGTTTTCCTCACTGACATTTAATGCTTTTCAATTTGCATTTAGGTGGATCCAAAACAACTGCTGGAGGATGGAATCAGGAAGGAACTGGTTAAGCGTGTTGCTTTTGCCCTTCATAGGGGTTTGATCTTCAACCCCCGAGCCAAGGTACCCGATCAGCAGAATGAGTCTGTCCTTGCTCTTGACTCAGCTTGCAGAATGTTCTAGAATGTCATTTTGAACAGGAACAAGACCTTTCTTCCTATCTAACATATATCTACTGTATCATGTTCAGTACAATCACCTGATGTGCTTTTTGATCCTATCTTTCTTTTTTATTTTGGTGGGGTTTTTTATTAATTTATTTAATTGAAGGATAATTGCTTTACAGAATTGTGTTGGTTTCTAAACATCAACTTAAATCAGCCATAGACAGACATATGTCCCCTCCCTGTTGAACCTCCCTCCTACCTCCCACCTCATCCCACCCTTGATCCTATCTTATAAGCATTCATATTATAAGAAAACCCTTTTTAAAATCAGCCCTTTCCTTCACTTCAAGTTTAAGAATTAAACTGATGTTTATGATTCCAGGTTCCTTCTCGTAGTGAAAAGAATTTGTTAAGCCTAAAGCAGACTGAAACTACAAAGGCTGTAATTTTTTTCTTTTGCTTGATCATATTCTAGAGAATATAATCATTTTTCTCAAGAGAGAAAGAGCAGGCCTGAAATTTACATCTGAAATCACATCAGTAAATTCAATTTAAAATTAAGATTAGAGTTATCAAGTGATGAGAGAAATCACTGATACTCATTTTTTATATTCTTTTATATGAGGCTTTCTTCCCAAATGAATGAAAT
Source organism: Capricornis sumatraensis (assembly GCF_032405125.1). Taxonomy (NCBI): domain Eukaryota; kingdom Metazoa; phylum Chordata; class Mammalia; order Artiodactyla; family Bovidae; genus Capricornis; species Capricornis sumatraensis. Next base: position 34,396,364 of record NC_091079.1, read on the forward strand.
AAATTCTTTATTAGACGCCTGGCATAAATCACCACCCACTCTCAATGAGGCAGGAATAAGTATTTCCAGAGCTGTCTTCAGCTGTCACAGTGGCCTCTCACTGGGATTTCCTTGACAGTCTCATGTCGGCGTTGGCGGTTGACAGACTGTGCCAGTCTAACAGCTTTCTGCTTCTTTTTTCACACAGCCGAGTGAACTGATGCCCAAGCTGAAAGAGCTGGGAGCTACCATGGATGGATTCCATCGTTCTTTTGAATATATTCAGGACTATGTCAACATTTATGGTCTGAAGATCTGGCAGGAAGAAGTATCTCGTATCATAAATTACAATGTGGAACAAGAGTGTAATAACTTCTTAAGAACAAAGGTATCTAAACAGATTTTAATATTCTTGACTATATAGCACTTCTGACATGCCCCAAACCTCAGAAATGCCAACAACAAAGTTTGTTTAAATAATTACTAAAATTCTGTAACCACTGCAGAGTCACAAATGCCTTCAGAGTAACTTCAGGAGCTGTGAGGGTTGCAGAAAGGTTTCTGTGACCCCTGACCCCTCCAAGTTTACTGTCCTTAGGAGAAAGCAGACTTAATTACGTGGCTACAGAATGAAACCATCTGGTATAGTCATTGTAAACCAGGTACTCAGGAGTTCCAAAGACTTAGGAGCTCATCTAGGTTGGGTCAGAGTATATACCCAAGAGTGTATACCTAAATGCTGGCTCATTTAGTAGTTCTGCATTTAACTTGCAAACCACCAAGCTGTTTCCCACAGTGCCTGCACCATTTGTTCGTTCCCACCAGCAGTGTCTGAGGGTTCTAGGTTTCCACATCCTCGCCAACACTTGCTAATTTTCTCTTTTTTTCTTTTTGATTACAACCATCCTAGTGAGTCTGAGTGGTACTTCATTGTGGTTTTGATTTGCATTTCCATCATGACCAATGATGTTGAGCATCTTTTCATGCGCTTATCGACCAGGTTATATCTTCTTTGGAGAAATGTCGAGTCCTTTGCCTATTTTCTGTTGGATTATTTGAGCACCACATTCTTAAGTGTCACAGCTGAGAAGACCGATCTTAGTAATTAACAAGGAGTCACTCACAGGTTTTTAATTAGGGAACTGACATGATTCGGGTGACATTTTCAAAAGATTATGTTTCTTCCAGCCCTATATTTTGGATGTTTATTATTACATTGTCAACTTGTAAGACAGAAAGTAAGAAATTCCTGTGTCTTTTTCCACTTCTCCTCAATCACTTCACTTTTTCACAGTTATTTCTTTTTTTAATAAATATTATATGTGTTATTTCTGGGAGGCTGTTACTACAGTTTTTAAAATTTCTTCTTCAAAATCAAGGAGCCATTTATATTCACTATTCATGCAACATTATCTTTGTAAAACTATATAAGAAAAGGATAACTAGGTTAACTTATCAAAGATGGACTAAATATTTATGTCTTTGGGGTTCTTTTTTTTGTTTTTTTCCTAGATTCAAGATTGGCAAAGTATGTACCAGTCCACTCATATTCCAATACCAAAGTTTACCCCTGTGGACGAGTCTGTAACATTTATTGGTCGACTCTGCAGAGAAATCTTGCGAATCACAGACCCAAAGTAGGTGTACCTCAATTCCACTGGACAGCAAGTCTCTAAACATAGCGATCATATCCTTGACTTCTACTCAGATCATATCCTTGTTCCTGCCATCGCTGGAGCCTTTCTCGTGGGTTGATTAAGTTTACTTTTTCTGGGACTGCATGTTTTCCTCAGTGTGACTGAGGTCACCCCAGTCCAAAGACACATAAATGAAAACAATTAGAAGGTCTGTTCAGCCACCTCTTATTTTAGTCTATGCCTCTGTTTCTTTCCAGCTAACATTACTTGGGTCTGTGGACTACCTGGTTTATTAAAACTTTAAATTTCAAATTTTTCCTGTTACTCATGACCTACTCCCCCATTGCAGTCACTGGCCTTGCACGTGCCAGCTCACACCTTGCACTTCTAAGATGACCTTCTTGTTTCTCAGCCCTACCCTTAGGCACTTTTTGCGGAAGACCCAGCATTTCTTGAGCACTCAGCTTGTGTGCTCCTCCTGGGCCCTGACACACATCCCTTTGCTTGCCCATCACAACAGTCTAAAGGGGTAGGCACCATTATTCATCCCCTGTGCTTCTCGAAGTAACCAAGGCACAAAAAAGCTCAGTCACTTGCCCAGAAGTTAATAAATGGTGGCCCCAGAGTACATACCAGGCCCTCTGACTCTGGAGCCCAACTCTTAAAGCCTGTGTCGTTCAAGGGCAACAGTGACTTACAGATTAAATATACAGTCACATGGGTGAGAACCTCATAGAGTCAAAATGGCTACTGAGAATACTACAGGTGGGCACCACAGTGGGGACTTGCACGCTGTCCGTCTCAGTAAGTCCAGCGGAGTCGTCATTTTTCTTCAGTTGAGGCTCTGATGAAACAGCTGGTACTAAGCCCTACTAAGGGGAAAGCAGGCTCCTGTCTGCTCTTGTGTTCACCCCTGGGCCTGTGCCTGCTCAGTGGAATGACCCATGTGGTTTCCCAGGGAAAGGTGGTATCTCTTCTTTCTCAGTCCAGCGATGCAGGAGAAGTTGACTTTGTGCAAGTTAAATGTCCTCATGACATGTCTTCTCTATACTGCCTTCACATTCAGGCTGATTTTCTGTCAGAACTTAAGAAACTCGACAAACCGTATGTCACCTTCGGCAGAAATGGGTTTGGTCTGTGACTTTCGGGCCAAAAAAAGTGATCCAAAATGTTTTGGGACTTCTCCTTTCTCAGTCCCCGTGGGTTGATCTTGGAAGCCCTCCTAGAAACCTGTCTGCCTCACGCACCTAGTGCCAGCTTAATACTGGCAGACAGGATTAAGCATGACTGGGATTTCCATGTCATGTATGGCATCAAAATTGGGAGCCTCTCAGGTGACACAAAGTGCCCACACTGAGTGGTGGAAGCAAGACGCTTTGCAGCCTGAAAGTACACTGCCGCTCTGGAAGCCATCTTGCTCTTGCATCTAGTCCCAAATTTAAAATTCCCTCGCTCCTGAGCCTCTTAATTCCCTCCCAAGCCTCATTTCAGTAAAGATATGTATTGGCTCTGAGGACTGGAGCCGTATAATTTTGTGGGGGCTGTTGAAAGTAGAGGCTAGGATTCTACCCCACACATACCCAATCCAACCCTCCAGAAATGGGAGCTTGAGATCTGTTTTTTTAAACATGTTCTACCATTGACTTAGGACTTGCCAGGTGGCTCAGTGGGTAAAGAATCCTCCTGCAATGCAAGAGGCACAGAAGGTGGGGGTTCGATCCCTGGGTTGGAAGAACCCGTGGAGGAGGACATGGCAACCACTCCGGTATTCTTGCCTGGGAATCTTATGGACAGAGGACCCTGGCGGACTGCAGTCCATAGGGTCTCAAAGAGCCATGCACAACTGAAGCAACTGAAAATACACACTGGCACCATTGATTTAAGGTCCCCATGCGAACATTTGAGAATCTTGGTGGTTGTGGGTGTGGTGTTAGAATCAGGCCTGTCCAAGACTCAGTTATTTCATGTATAAAGTGAAAGTCAAACAGCTTGTACATCACAGCACTATTCTGAGGATAAAGAGAGAGCATTCGAAAGGGTCTGGCCCAGGGCCTGACACATAGGCAGTCCTCAGTAAATGTCAGTTTTTATCATCACCATCGTCACACTCCTGAGTCTCAAAGGGAATTGTTGGTCAATGACCAGGACGAGAAGGAAAGAGGAAATGGCTCTGTCATCATAGCCTCAGATGTGAGGGCATGAGGATTCAAAGTTCCTTTCTTACCCAACTGGAAGTGGCACAAGACACTGTTTCATCCATAGTCTCTGGATATTTACAGGAAGACCCTCCAGAGAGGCAATGGGGCTCTGAAGTCTTCCAGCCTGGTGACTGAATCTAGCCTTGTCCTTGAGACATGACTCAACTACCCAACCCAGTGGAAACACATCATTCAAACTGGTGACGTAGCAAGGGCAGGAAGAGGTGACTTAACTGAATTTCACCTTCCTGGCTCATCAGACATTCACCATGAGATGTCTTGGCTGCCCAGATGCAGGGGTTATTAAAACAGATCATGAAACCATTGTTCTTCCTATCCGATGCCCCTAATCCTATTGCATCCCTCATCCATTCAGGGTGAATTCTGAGCTGCTTTTGGGTTTTGAGTTTGTTTTGTTTATGTTTTAGAATGACGTGTCACATTGACCAGCTGAACACTTGGTATGACATGAAAACCCATCAAGAAGTGACCAGCAGCCGCCTTTTCTCAGAAATCCAAAACACCTTGGGGACTTTCGGTCTGAACGGGTTAGACAGGCTTCTGTGCTTTATGATTGTCAAAGAGTTACAGGTGAGCCTTCAGGTGTCCATGTGTGTTCCGCTATCCTGGGGAAGAAGGGAGTAGATGGTTTAGCTTTTCTTTTGTGCTTTCCTATCCTGACATCAGGCATATTTATATAATTCCTGTTAAATAGAGAAGAACTGAGAATAAACTAGAATCTCTTTGGCCAGCATAGTATTTTTACTGCTGGACGGTTTTTGTGAATTTCATCTTGGAAACCAGCAACTCCTCCCAGCAGGGGATGTTTCTGATGGGAACCGGAAGTTGTGTCTTCCCCATCGTCTTATTTGTAGCTTTGTGTGAATGAGGCTTGTCTGTGTTCTGTGTAGCCTTTGAGTTAACTGGAGCGTTTCTTCATTTTATTCATTATATTTGGTTATTTGATCATGCCTTCTCGTTTTAGAATTTCCTCAGCATGTTTCAGAAAATTATCTTGCGAGACAGAACTGTGCAGGAGACTTTGAAAACCCTCATGAATGCCGTCAGCCCCCTAAAAAGCATTGTAGGTAAGTGTTCTAAAATGGGCCTGAGGTCGAGAGAACACTGTAGCCTTTCCAAATTTACTAAATAGAAACTCATATTTTAACCTTTCAGCAAACTCGAATAAAATTTACTTTTCCGCCATTGCTAAAACCCAGAAGATTTGGACCGCTTATCTCGAGGCTATCATGAAGGTACGTTGTGAGAGAAGAATGCTATGGGTTTTTTTTATTATTTCTGGTAACTTGGTTGCCCCAAGAAAGCCACTCTTCTTTCTTTGTCCATCAAACCAAAAATACATCATTTCGGGTTTATCATTATTTCTAAATGGGTCTGTTCTTTGGCTCTTCTGGACAGTGCTTTTCATTAGCCCATTTATCATGCTTCTTTCACTGAAGAAAACTTTCATTCTGAAATGCCTTTTAGCAAGAGGTGCTTTCACTCAAGGAAACAGGAGTTTTCCTCCCTCAGTCATCCTCCGTCCTTATGTGACAGGTTCATTAATGAACTGCTGTCAGTTTGCCGCCCTAATCTCAGCCGTTAGAGTAGTTAAGTAGCTGCACAAAAGCTAGAAAGCCAGGTTCCTCTGGACATGTTATCCTTACACTGACTAGAACATGTCTTTGGAAATGAGTGAGGAAGTGAGATGCGGAGATTGTAGGTGCGCACCATCTTACTGTACTTCACTTTACTGCACTTTGCAGGTATTGCATTTTGCACAGATTGAAAACTTGTGACAACCCTGTGTCGAGCAAGACTGTCACCACCATTTCTCCAACAACTTTTGCTCACTTTGTGTCACATTTCAGGAATTCTCGCAATACTGCAAGTTTTTTTTCATTATTGTTATATTTGTGACAGTGATCTGGGATCAGTGACCTTTGTTACCACTCTGAAGGATGGCTAGCTTTTCTGGCAATAAAGTATTTTAAAATTATTTTTTAGACATAATGCTTTTATACACTTAATAGACTCCAATATAATGTGAACATAACTTTTATATGCACTGGAAAACCAGAAAATTCATGTGGCTCACTTTATTGCAATATTTGCTTTATTTATGGTGGTCTGGAGCCAAACTCAGTATTTCGAAGGTGTGCCTGTGATTTGCCGGATGGAAATCCAGGTTGCTTTAGAATCCATGCATCTGCCTTTACACTGTGGCGTTGACTTCCAGAGACACCTTGTGTCTTCTGCATATCCTCCTCTCTTCACTTGATGACCTGAGGCATTCAGTAACCCTTTGTTGAACACCCTTATGTGGGTGCAGAACATTGTCAGTTGCTGTAAGACAGAGTTCAAGGAAGCTGGCTGTCTCCCTGGAAAGCCTACCCACAGTACAACAGGAAAGAGTAGATTTCCTGATGGAAAACTGACTGATGGTAAAAAGTGTCAGATACCAAAGGAGAAGTCTAGATTCCTGACAGAATTTGGAGCAGTCCTGTTCTCTTGTTCCCAATTATGTAAGTTGCTCATTGAAACAGGAATTGTTGGTGTCTCAGCCCAATTCACAGTATATTTCTCATCATTTCATTGAGTTTTTGTTCTAATTTGGAAACTTAAAATTGAATAGAAGCCTTTGGCTCTGCTAGATGGCCTCTTGTTATATAGGTCTGACTTGCCCTAAGCCAGGATAACAAGGGAAGGAAGTTATAATAAATCTGTTCTTTTAATTGCTTGAGAATTACATTTTGTTACAATTGGCTTCCATTGTTATCCTGTATGTTTTATTTCATACATTCAGAAGAACTATTCTGAGACAACATCCATATACTTTTCCAACTTTCTAAAGATGTCCAAAGTGCCAACAAAACATGAAGAACCCCTGGTTTCAGGGTTATCCTTGTTAGAAGGGCCTTCTTGGAAGATTGTATGTAGGTTATTTTATCACCTTGATTATTTCATGATCTATGATCCTGAGGGATATAGACAGAATGATACTGACCAAATGTTAGAGTGAAATGGCACCCCAGGGCTTGAGAAAGTTCAATTTATGACAGGTAAAGAAAGTAGGGCTTCTTATTAGTGGTTACTGAACATGAGAACTCATTCTAAAAGATAATAAATAGAGCTTCAGAACACATACCTTTAATCCACAGACAACAAGAACATTAATGGTTCACTTTTATTAGACTATTAGGTTCAGTATTAGACTTCAGGGTTCAGTTGAGGTTGGCATACAGGATCTCTGCAGGCATTTCTTGAAGGGTCCCTTGTGCTCCATTAGCAGTGATGCTGGTCTTAGGCATGAAACCAGTCCAGGAAATCCTTGAAGTTTTCTGTAGAATGTTGCGAACCTTTCAATGAAAACTTGTCATCTTTTTGTTCATCAGCTTTTCCCTGTTCTTTCTCTTGCTTGTTCACAGGTTGGACAGATGCAGATCCTGAGACAACAGATCGCCAATGAATTAAATTATTCTTGTCGGTTTGACTCCAAACACCTGGCAGCTGCTCTGGAGAACCTCAATAAGTAAGTGCTGGCATTTGAAACAGCCACCTCTGGGCCTAGACTGTTAACCATCAGTCAGCACCCCAGTCTTCGGTGCCTGCTCTTTCTGTATTGGAGGATAGTTGCTTTATAGTGTTGCGTTAGTTTCTCCTGTGCAGCACAGCGAATCAGCTGCACATCATACCTGAATCCCCTCTTTTTTTTGATTTCTTTCCCATTTAGGTCGCCACAGAACATTGAGTAGAGTTCCCTGTGCTCTATAGTAGGTTTTCATTAGTTATCTGTTTTATACATTCAGTATCTGGGTGGCTGAGTGGTAAAGAATCCACCTGCAAGGCAGGAGACATGGGCCCAATTCCTGGGTCAGGAAGATCCTCTGGAAGAGGGCATGGCAACCTACTCCAGTATTCCTACCTGGAGAATCCCATGCACAGAGAAGCCTGGTGGGCTACAGTCCCTGGGATTGCAAAGAGTCAGACAGTTGCATGAAGCAACTGAGCATGCATGCAGGCACCTACTCTTTTAAGTTCTTTTTGAGTGAGAACGCTCTCTGAATTTATAGGCTTCCCTATAAATTCCCATAGGTAATCAAATCTACCTTCAGAAGCCTCTCGCTTCAGTATTGTCTCTTTTTTTTGATGGAGTCATTTCAGCCAACATGTATTGATCACTTAATACACATCAGACAGTTTGCTAGATTCTTGCTAGACTGAGAAAGCAATTGTCACCAAAATCCGCACTTGACTTTCCACAGAACTGAATCACTGATTCTCCTGAGGGGAATTAGAAGCACCTTGATGACCGGCGTGGCTGTGGACACATATCCTAGCATCCAGTCACACTCTCCACCTGACCAGCAGCTTGCTCTCATTTTGAGCCTCCTGCTTAACGATAAATAATCCACGCTTCTTGGTCACAAAGTCAGTGTGCTTTTGACAAAGTAGGTATTGAAACTAGTTCAGTCAACTCCTAAAAATTTAAGTGGTGAAAGCATTTGATTTGGGTGAACTTTAAAAGAAAACATAATTCAAGTTCAGATTTCCCACTTATCACCAGTCACAGGTATGGAAATTGAGGATTTGAAGGGAGCAAGCCCTTGTTACAAGAGGACACTGAATCCCTGGAAGATTACAGCGTAGCTTGTGTTAACTATTGTCTGTATTCAGTTTATCTCTAACATTCATTACTATTGTTGTTGTTTTTCTTCATTCAGGGCACTCCTAGCAGATATCGAAGCCCACTATCAGGACCCTTCACTTCCTTACCCCAAAGAAGATAACACACTCTTATATGAAATCACTGCCTACCTGGAGGCAGCTGGCATCCACAACCCACTGAACAAGGTTCATGATTACTAACATGTAATATAATGCTGTGGTGGGAGACAGGGTGGGACCAAAGGCCATCTGGCCCAGGTAGCAGATCCCCGTGCTCCATCTGACATTGGAAGACCCTGGTTCCAATCCCAGAACCTCTGCTCTCGTGATCCTCCGCCCTTACTGGGTTCCCATTCTCTGCGTGTAATATGAAGATGATCACGCCCCCGCTGCCTGACTCAGGGCTGTGGGAGTCAACAGTGATAACAGTGTTTGTCAGAACTGAGTGGCAAGTGCTGTATCAGTAAGAGATGAGTTTTAGGTTTCTCTGGGGTTTGGTATTTGAACTGCTCCTAAATGGTGGCATCGATCCTTCTTGCCCAAAGACCCTTCCCTCCTTGGCTGACAGTAATCACGGTCAGAATCTGGGGAGACAGGCTCTCTTCTGCTGTTCTGATCTCCGTAAACTTCTGAGAACTGGAAGCGTTTTTCACAAGTTAGTGCCAGATCGCATGTAGTGCCAGAACCTGTCCCAGACTGACTTGAAGCTGTTTATACTCCTGTGAATTGTCATGTTTTTGCAGAAATACAGATAACTTTGCTTATAGTCTGCACTGTATTGCCTACCTAAAATCTTTATTGTAATATGAAATTCTGAAATCTGTATGATCCCCTGGGTTTGAAGTAAGATTATGAACATAAATAGCACCTAACATTTTACTAAGAATTATGTGCCAAGCACTGTGTTAACCCTGACTAGGTGCTCTCACTTAATCTCACAGCAGCCTCATGAAATGTGCCTTGTCGGGGGAGGAACCTGAGGCTCAGAGGTTGATAACTTCCCAGGGCCCCACAGTAGCCAGCGATGGAACCAGGCTGTCTGACCAGAGTTGGTGCTGTTGGCCAGGATGCCACCTGCCTCCCAGGGAATCAGAATGACTAGGAGAGGGGAGATGGCTGGGTGTGGCCTGACTGTGCTTTCTGCCTCATGAACTGGGCAGGAGACTGCTCTATGGCATTGCCCAGAGAAAAGGAAATGGCAATGGGACCCGCGCTTGCTTTCTACTTATGCACTGCTATGCAGTGCTATGGGGGTCTTCCTTCTTTCTTTCTGCCTCTTTTCTCTTTCCCTCTCTTTGCCCTCCTTCCGGCTTGGCCTTGACTTTCTTGCTTATCTTCCTCCCCCACCCCAGCCCCCTTGTTTTGTTACTGACATTAAGAGGATTGGAGGGAGAAAAAGAGGATTGGGGGTGGGGGGAGTAGCTGCTAATCTCTAAGCAAAATCGTTCCTTTCCCAAGAGGGCTAATTGTAAGTAGGTGTCTGTGTTTGGAGGGAGAGAGGGTCGGTGGTATTAAATAAAACTCTGAAGGCAGCGAATTAATGGAACTGCCCTAGTTTTCAGTAGTCAGAAGAGCAAACTGAAATTAAACGGCAGCTTTCCTTTTGAAACTGTTTTCTCTTTCCAGATATACATCACGACAAAGCGCTTACCCTACTTCCCGGTGGTCAACTTTCTGTTTTTGATCGCCCAGCTGCCAAAGCTTCAGTACAACAAAAATCTAGGTGCCGTATGACATTTATTCTTTACAGTAAGGAACAATGGTGGTAGATTAACATCTAACTGAACATCCCTTGGTAGAGAATGCTATGTCACATATGAGGTGTTTCTTACTAATTGCATGTTTATAAAAATCCAAGTCCTTGGGCCTCTGAAATATCATGAAGACAGTGGATTTAATATCAACCAAGTGTAATTTACAGTGGTTGATTATCCAACTTGTAAAATGTGTGGGACCTTTGCTTCTCTCTTTTCTTTAAAGGAGCTGATTTTGGTGGGCAAGAAACTTCTTTTGGTTAATGTCCTGTTCTTTCAGTAGCTGTCATGTGCTTACTGTGGAGCTTTGGTATGAAGAGTAACAATATAGTTACAGAGAGGAGACTAATCCTCTGGTACTTTACCCTGGGATATCTGTTACTTTAGTTTTGAGAATATGTGATACAAACAATAGTTACCAAAGGCTATCAGTATATTTGTCCTATCAAGCATTATAACCCAATGTTTTTTGTGTCATTGACTTTATCTTAAACATTTTTATAAGATTCCCAGGTATTTCCTCTGTCTCCAAACTAAGTCTGCTATAGAGTTTAATTTACTTTACAAGTATTTTCTATAAATGTAACCATATACTCTTTCTAACCAGCCATTCCAAAATGTATTTCTTCTTTGAAGTATTTCCCTTCCTATTTCAAAAGTTTTTTTAGGGTAAAGATGTGGATTTTCTTTAAGGTTTTTAATTTCCTCATTCAAAAAAATTCCTTTATTCCAGACACAGCCCCGATAACAATATTTGTCACAGCCGCAGAATGCAGGGCATGGTTCTCAGTCACTTAGTGTTAGTCACTCAGTCGTGTCCGAGTGTTTGCAACCCCGTGGACAATAGTCTCTGTCTATGGATTTCCAAAGAAGAATACTGGAGGGCGTTGCCATTCCCTTCTCCAGGGGATCTTCCCAACCCAGGGATCGAACCCAGGTCTCCTGCATTGCAGGCGGATTCTTACCAGCTGAGCCACCAGGGAAGCTCAGTCCCTTAGTCGTGTGTAACTCTTTGTGGCCCCATGGACGGTGACCCACCAGTCTCCTCTGTCCATGAGATCCTGCCAGCAAGAATGCTAGAATGGGGTGCCATTTCCTTCTCCAGTGCAGGGCATGGCGGCACCCAGTAAGCCTTGGCTGTAGGGTGGAGGGAACAAAGGTGTGTCTGGATTCTGACTTCACAACTTACCATCTATGTGACGTTGGCCAAGATACTTAAACGTGTAGGCCAGTTAGAACTTAAAAATACCTGTGACGGTACCTCTCACAGAGCAAGTGCTTACCTGATGCTAAATCCCTTTCTGGATGTTGGTCAGAATCAGTGTAAAGAACTATCCCAAGATGGACTTAAAAGTTCATCTCAAGATTGAGATCCATGACCTCTCTCTCTTATGACTAAATAAGAAGGTATACTTCTTTATAATAAGGCGTTCTCAGCACATGAAGATACCTTGTTTTCATTAAGACTGTTTGCTCACTGGTCTCATCCTTTGTTACCATTTCATTGCATGTGATTAAGGTCATGCTCCTTGATTGTACAGCTGCTTATGAGAAGCATGTCACTATGCCACAGACTTCCCAGATCTTGAAATAAAACTGTGAAGTGTCTTAGAAAGTTCCTGTACCTGACTACAGTCCTTTTCATAAATCAGATCAGTGTGTTAAGTTGGGGATTAAATTAAAGAAAAAGCAGACTGAGGAAGGAGCATCAGCATGTAGTGTACCCTGAAAGCTTTTATATAAACCCTGTGAGCATTGTTCTCAAGACTGATCTAAGAAGCGTACAGCTGCTTTGGTCAGTCTCTTAAAAAGGAATCTCTGTGGTGCTCCATGCAGAGACGTCTTTGTTGTAAACATCCCCTTTGCTATCTACCTGGGAAGGATTCTCTCTCCATGTTCTGAGTACAGCTAGTGTCTTACAGTGGGCACTGAGTAATTTGGAATTGCCAAGGCCTAGATTGTGTAACGGAGAAGGCAATGGCACCCCACTCCAGTACTCTTGCCTGGAAAATCCCATGGGCGGAGGAGCCTGGTAGGCTGCAATCCATGGTGTCGCTGAGGCTCGGACACGACTGAGCGACTTCATTTTCACTTTTCACTTTCATGCATTGGAGAAGGAAATGGCAACCCACTCCAGTGTTCTTGCCTGGAGAATCCCAGGGACAGGGGAGCCTAGTAGGCTGCCGTCTCTGGGGTCACACAGAGTCGGACACAACTTAAGTGACTTAGCAGCAGCAGCAACAGGTTATGTAAATCAAGATAGCTTGTTTTGGCATCTTAAATAAGTTTTCTCAGTCTTCACAAGAACCCAAATATGGGGATTGATTAACTTTCTAATCAACTGCCAATCATTTTCCCAAAGTGGTTGTACCATTTTTACAACTTACCATCATTTGGCCATCTCAGTCTTTTAAACATTTGAATAGGTATGTAGAGTCTCTCATTTGGAGAAGGAAATGGCATCCCACTCCAGTATTCTTGCCTGGAGAAGCCCAGGGACGGGGGAGCCTGGTGGGCTGCTGTCTATGGGGTTGCACAGAGTCAGACACAACTGAAGCGACTTAGCAGCATATAGTTTTAACTTGCCTTTCCCTGATGGGTTATGATGTTGAGCACTTTTTCAAATGCTTTTTGGCTCTTTATATTTTTTGTTTGTTTGTTTATCTTTCTTTGCTAAGTGTCTGTTCAAGTCTTTTGCCTGTTTTTAAATTGAGTTGATAGCTTTTTTATCACTGAGTTGTAGGAGTTATTTATTTTATGGATACAAGTCCTTTTTTTGATATACATGCTATAAATTTTTTTTTCTAGCAAAATGGTTTACCTATTCATTTTCCTTACTTGTGACCATAATGAGCAGAAGTTTATTGCTGATGATATCCAATTTATCCGTTTTTTCCCTTTATCATTAGTCCTTCTATCCTCTAATAAACCTTTGCCTATCCCAAGGGCACAGACTGTCCTTTTTTTTTTCCCTAGAAACTTTGTACTTGTAGCTTTTACATTGAGGTCTGTGGCCTATTTCAAATTACTTTTTATGTGAAATAGGGCTCAAGGTTCATTTTTTTCCCCCATAAAGATATCTATTTTTAGCATCAGTTATTGAGACGGTTTCTCTTTCTCCATTAAATAGTGTGAATATCCATGGAAATCCAATTGCTCCTTTAAGGGTATGACTATTTCTGTATTTTCTTGTCTGTTCCATTGATCTGTTTACCTATCCTTATGCCAGTACTGTCTTGATTACTGTAACTTTATAGTAAGTCTTGAAATCTGGCAATAAAAGTTTCCAACTCTGTGCGGTTTTTTTTTTCCAACACTGCTCTGTCTCCTGTTCCCCAAGCAGCCATTCAGGCAGGTCAAGGTCTCCATATTTGGGCAGAAATCCTTAGTGACAAGGCCAGCTTTGGCACTCACTCACTCACTTGACATAGTTCCTTCTTCTTCTGTCCTGACTTCGGCACATTCTTTTCTTGTGTAACACTTTATCCATCTCTTTTTTTTTTTTCTTTTTAATTGGAGGATAATTGCTTTACAATATTGTGTTGACTTCCGCCATACAACAACATGAATCAGCCCTAAGTATACATTTGACCCTCCCTCTTGATTGGACCTCCTCCCCACCCCACTAGGTTATCACAAAGGACCATGTTGAGCTCCCTGTGTTATACAGCAGCTTCCCATTAGCTATCTGTTTCACATATGGTAATGTATATGTTTAAACGTTATAATACTTTCTACCATTGCATCCATTAATTACAAAATCCTAAAGAAACAATGTTGGTGATTATAAAAACCAGCACCCGTTTTAGGGAGTTGGATCCTTCAGCCCACTAGAAGCCTCCATCAGTCCTGGATCCAGTTCGAAATGTAGTCCTGGATTGTCATTCCCTCCAGATAATCATCTGCCAGAGATCACGTGGGCCCCAGCACCTTGACATTCATGAACATTCATCCTGAATGAATGCTGCGAAAGGCCAGCACGTCCCTCGGTGGTGTAATCTGTGGTCTATCGGTCCTCGCAGGAATGGTCTGCCGAAAGCCCGCCGACCCCGTGGACTGGCCGCCGCTGGTGCTGGGGCTCCTCACCCTGCTGAAGCAGTTTCATTCCCGGTACACGGAACAGTTCCTGGCGCTGATCGGCCAGTTTATCCGCTCCACAGTGGAGCAGTGCGTAAGGTACAGAAGGCCAACCAGGAAAAAGTGGAATCAGTGTTCCAGAATGGGCTGGAAACCGCACGCGCCAGACCCCTCTTAGTATCCCTCTAGTACAGTCAGGAATTGGCCACTCACCCTGCTCTGTACAGCAGGCTCGGGCACGTCTCCTGTTGGGGCAATTAAAGGCGTGCCCACCCTCCGTCACACCGCTGAGGAGTCGCTGGGAGTCCCCTGGGAGCACCCACTGTAAATGAGTCATGAGCACCGTGAGCGAGCCCCACGGGGGAGAAAGTAGAGGCCTGCCCCTCTGCCATCGTGGGTGCTGTGCCCAGACCTCAGTGAGCCTGTGTCCTCCCCCTGGGCCGCTTACCCAGGGATGGCTCCACCCTTCAGCGGGAGTCAGGGAGCCACCCCACTGTCAGCACAGCCCGAGGTCCTGGTGTGAAATCAAACACATGAAACGCGGAAGCTCCTACTCGATACAAAGCTTGTAAACCTTTAGTTTTTCCTCTCCTCCACCCCAAATGCGGCTTTTCTGGGACAGAACCAGTTACGTATTTGCATGGGATGCTGGGTCCTGAGTCTCCTTCTCTGTTACCCTAAAGGGTCAGCAGGGGCATGTCATAAAGACCCATGTAGACCATTCAGAGAAGTTTGGATTCCCTCCTCCAGGCTGTGTGCTGAAGATGGGCCAGCAAGATATGGCTCAGTGTAATAATCAAGAGGAGATTCTGTAGACGTGGCTCTTCTTTGGCTTCATAGAGTCATCTGTCGTCTTTTTCAGTCTTTCACTATTTTGACTAAGGGTCTACGTATGAAAGCAGTTCATTGATCCAGACTGTTCTGTGTTGCAGCCAGAAGATACCAGAAATGCCTGCCGATGTTGTGGGTGCCCTTCTGTTTCTGGAGGATTATGTTCGATACACAAAGCTACCCCGGAGGGTAAGCAATAGATAAAGAACACTATTGATGCCCCTTTGGCACCTCCCTGGAGAACCAGTGGTTAAGACTCCACACTTCTATCACAGGAGGAGCCATGGGTTCCATCCTTGGTTGGGAGACTAAGATTCCACATGCCACGCAGTGCAGCCAAAAAAAAATTAATGCCCTTTTTGTAGGAAGATGGTTTGAAGAAAGGCCCTGGACTCATGAGGAATGAAGTCCAAAAGCTCATTCCCTGTGAACACCTCTGAGCCCCTCGCCCTGCTATGCCCCAGGGCTCGGCTCGAATGTTCAGTGCTTTGCGAGAAGCCATGATTGAACGCAACTTCCCTCCTCATCTTCTCACCCTCTGCCATGCCCTCCTCCTGTCTGCAGGTCACCCTGTTCAGGAGTTAAGATGGGCACTCGAGGAGAGAATTCTTTAAGAGGCCAGGGTAGCGAATGATTGTGTGGTTTGTTTCTTCATCTCCACAGTAACCCAGTTCCTGCAGCCCATTTGGTTAAGTTCCCTCCATGGTTGAAGTCTTGTACAACCATGGTTTCCAAAAATGACAAAAGTTCACCAAGATACCTGTGTAAGGATGTTCAGAACATAAAATTTAGCACAGCAAAGGACACAAGATTATGTGATCCTAGCTTTAAGTGTAGGTGTTTTAAGTGTAAGTTTTAAGTGTAAGTGTATGTGTGTGTATAAATTGTAAGAATTTGATACAAAATAATCACTTTTAGTTTTCTTGAGGGAATTAAGAGCAGATATTATTCCTTTTTATACTCCTCTCCATTTTCTAATTTTCCTCAAATTAGCAAGTGATACAAAGGTCTGTCTAGTCAAAGCTATGGGTTTTCCAGTGGTCATGTATGGATGTGAGAGTTGGGCTATAAAGAAAGCTCAGCACTGAAGAATTGATGCTTTTGAACTGTGGTATTAGAGGAGACTCTTGAGAGTCCTTGGACTGCAAGGAGATCCAACCGGTCCATCCTAAAGGAAATACTCCTGAATATTTATTGGAAGGACTGATGCTGAAGCTGAAACTCTAATACTTTGGCCACATGATGCAAAGAACTGACTTGTTTGAAAAGACCCTGATGCTGGGAAAGATTGAAGACGGGAAGAGAAGGAGATGACAGAGGATGAGATGGTTGGATGGCATCACCGACTCAATGGACATGAGTTTGAGCAAACTCCCAGAGTTGGTGATAGACAGGGAGGCCTGGCATGCTGCAGTCCATGGGGTCACAAAGAATCAGACAGGACTGAGCGACTGAACTGAACTGAACTTTATAGTCAGAAAAAAACATTTCTTTTAAAGACTACCGATTTCTAGCACTAGATGTCCTATTCTTCCGAGTTGGTCATTAGTTGATTATGAGATGACCTGAGACCAGTCTTAGTACTTCCGAGAGGCATGTGCATTTTTGCAGATCCAAGTGCCTTTAAGAGCCAGGGGGTCTTCTCGTCTAGGGATAGGGCAGTGGAGGGCTGGGGAAGGGACTATACTGCACCCCTTCAGATGTCAACAGTGCCAAGAAATTAAACATCAGTGGTAGAAATGCCAGAAAAAGAAGGTGGTGGTTTCAGTTAGTGGTTCATTATTTCCCAGTGATTCACCTTGCTCCAAAGGATGTCTTCCTCTCTTTAATTTTCATATGGAAAATTTTGAAATTTTTTATACGATATCAATATAATAGCATATAATAGGTATCATATGTTAATACATTCATGTTACTCTGCATTTCATTTTCATTTTAAAACTATGCCACTCCATGTTATTTTTGTCTAGGACAGATTACCAGTTGACTACTGCTGAATTTGATCTTCGTACACTATGACACCGTTAACTCTTGTTTTCATTTCTTTAGGTTGCTGAAGCACATGTGCCTAATTTCATTTTTGATGAGTTCAGAACAGTCCTGTAACTTTTTTTGACTTCTGCTTCTTCAATGAAAGGATTATCCTTAAATCTTCCCACCATTACTAAAATGAACTTGGAAATGAAAAGAAACCCACCTGCTCGGAGAACTGCATTTTTTCCCTTTCTTATGGGAAACATCAGACATTCTGAGTAAGATGTATCCACTGAACAAGTTAATATAATTACTATTGTCTAAATCATGGTATTATGTACAATTTATATCATGTAGTAGCAGAACACATTTTTGTACTGCCTCTTATAAATGCTGACTATAATGGTTATGGATAAATCCACTTAGTTTTATGTTCTAAAGAACTATTTGTGCAACTCCAGATTTTCAGTAAAATAGTATTGCCAGTACCCGAAGTCATTTTTCTGCCTGTTATTTAAACACAACATATTCACCCAGCAAAATACCTTGCCTGGAAGGTAAGAAAGGAGCCTGGTAGGTCCGCTGTTGTGCCCATGGTCACATCTGGGTCAGGCTGGCAGGCACATGGTGAGCGCAAGACTGGAACCAGGGGTAGAGACCACACCATCCATGGGCCACAGACCACGGAAGTTTACTCAGGTCTGAGGCTCAGTGTCCTCTTCCAACCCCAGATACCTCAGGGGTCCCTGCTTCCCTTCTGTAGGACTCCCCAACTTCAGCTGCTCCTTCCTCAACAACCCCTGAGGAACCCCACCCCAAGTCCCCACAACGCCCCCCCCCCCACCCTTATTTTCATAACAGCCATTATTACCTTTTTACTCCTCCAAAATCCTAAATGACTTCTGCATGAAAATTATCCTGAGAGGAGCGGCCGCCCTCTTGTGGCAGTTTGGCTAAGAGTAAGGAAGGCGTTTTAACTCTGACCATATAGTTAGCTGTGTCCTCTGGAGTGAAACCAAAAAAATCTGAAATGTGGAGCTTATCAGTCATTTAGCAAGTGCAGAAAAAGCAGCATTAACTTGCAGTCAGGAGGCAGAGTTTGAGTCGCAAGGCAGCCTACTGGCATCATCTGTAAAATCAGGGCTAATGATTTCCTCTGGTTCCCTTCAGTTTTTTGAATTTACGGTAAGTTATTTCTTCAGTCAGAAAATCTCAAATCCTAAGATACTGAAGAGAAAAAAATGACATACTAGAAAGGATTTTAAAAAGCATCTAGTCAGCTGAGGCAGAGAAGGCAATGGCAACCCATGGCAGTACTCTTGCCTGGAGAATCCCATGGACAGAGGAGCCTGGTAGGCTGCAGTCCATGGGGTCGCACAGAGTCGGACACGACTGAAGCGACTTAGCAGCAGCAGCAGTCGGCCGAGGGAAGTAGGAGCTTCATCAACCCAACCTGGTGAGAACCCAGGGAGGAATCTTGAAGGTGAACTGTTGCCCGGCATGTAAGGAGTCTAGGCGTCTCACCCACGAGGCTGGCACACGGGAACTCAGCAAGCCCATGGCCATCCTGTGTCCCCTTCTCAAAACTACCTTGTGTGTGTTCTCAGTCGTGTCCAACTCCGCAACCCCATGGACTGTATAGCCCACCAGGCTCCTCTGTCCGTGAAATTTTCTGAGCCAAAGTACTGAGGTGTGGGTTGCCACTTCCTACTCGGGATCTTCCCGACCCAGGGCTTGAACCACATCGCTTGTGTCTCCAGCACTGGAGGAGTGTTCTTTACCCCTGAGCCACCTGGGAAGCCCCTTGCTGTTTTTCGTTTGTAATCACAGTAACTACATGAAGTGAGATTTTTAGTTCTTCATGAAAAACTACCCCCCAAAGAAAGACAGCTGATAATAAAAAGGCCAGTTCTAAGAAAGTGTGTTTTTAACCAGAAAATAGAAGTATAGGATTAGTTAGAGGGAAATTTCACAAAACCAAGCAATGAGCCCACATACACTGTGCTAAAACAAGGCAAAGTGAAAAATTTCCTCAACTGAGAAAATTGCAACTTTTAAAAGGTGAAAAAGAAATGTTAATTATAAAAGCTTTAAAAGTCATTTTAGCCCTCATGATTAGAATCTGCTGTAGTCAATACTTCCAGTTATCTTTTACTGCTCTTTTAAGGGAAACAATTTACCTTAATGGTATTTGGGGGTTTACCTAAGTCTCATGATACTGTTCTGAATGTCCACAACCTCTTCAAACATAGTGTAAACTCAGTAAAGCAAACTCTGGGAGATAGTGAAGGACAGAGAAGCCTGGAGTGCAGCTGTCTATGGGGTCACAAAGAGTCTGACACAACTGAGTCGCTGAACAACAGCAACAGTGAAGTCAAACCGATTTTAAGGCATTATGCCAGATATTGCAAGTGCTTATTTGTTCATTCACTGTTTCTTTTTTTTAGATGAACAGAAAGTATCTCTTCATTGTTAACTAGTTTTGACATCATCTGTTTCCCAAAGGCTTTAGTTTGGGGCCATGTATTGGAAAATTGATAGAAACACAAGGGATTCAAAAGTATTACTTGTATGAGAACTTCTTTACAACTGTTTAAACTCTCTCCTTGAAAAATATAAGTTATGCGTAGAAAACATACATCTATACCAAGTTCAGTTTGGGTTTTGAACCATACATTATATAATTTAGAATTAGTTATCTTTGATTGTAATAAAATGAAAGCATGTTAACCTTTGAATTTTTTTGGCATCTTGAAATTGAAAACAGACTGATGTTGTCTACCTGGACCTCAAGGAAAAGTCAGAAGGCAGATTCATGTTGATGTATGGCAAAACCAATACAATATTGTAAAGTAATTAGCCTCCAATTAAAATAAATAAATTTATATTAAAAAAACTAAATCCCCAAATCATTAGAGCTTGGCATTTTGCATATGTATGTTTAAAGGATGTGTGCCCATGATGTACCGGAAAACATCATGCTGTACTTTAGTTTCTTTACAATCCAGTTTACAGTCCAGTGTACATCCAGTATGTAGTCTAATATACACCAGTCTGTGTCCAGTGTACAGTATAGTCTACAGTCCGGTACACATCTGGAACACAGCTGGACACATCTGGTGTATAGTCCACATGCACAGCTGAAGCACATCTAGAAACTTCTGGGACACAGTGGGACACACTGGACATACCTCGTGTACCGTCCAAGGGTACCTCCCAGTATTCAGTGCAGTACCATCCGGGGCACAACCTGTGTGCCACCCATCGTGTGCACAGTTGAGGGTACTCTCGGGTGTACATCCCATGTACAATCCATGTACAGTTCAGTGAACTCTTGTACATCATGTACAACCCAGTCAGTATACACTCATGTATGTCCTGCATACAGTCCAATATATACTTGTGTATGTCCAGTGTATAGGCCAATGTACAGTCCAGTGTATGGTCTAGCATACACTTGTGTATGTTCAGTGTAGTCTAGTATACACTCCAGTGTACAGTCCAATAGTCATATACATCCAGTGTACAACCCAGTGTAGTATATACTCCAGGGTACAGTCCAGTATACACTCGTGTACATCCAGTGTTCAGGCCGATGTACAACCCAGCATACGTCCAGTGTACACTCATGTATGTCCAGTGTACCATCCAGTGTACAGTCTAGTATACACTCCAGTATACAGTCCAATAGTCATATACATCCAGCGTACAGCCCAGTGTAGTATATACTCCAGGGTACAGTCCAATATACACTCGTGTACATCCAGTGTTCAGGCCGATGTACAACCCAGCGTACGTCCAGTGTACACTCATGTATGTCCAGTGTACCATCCAGTGTACAGTCTGGTATACACTCCAGTGTACAGTCCAATAGTCATATACATCCAGTGTACAACCCAGTGTAGTATATACTCCAGGGTACAGTCCAGTATACACTCGTGTACATCGTGTTCAGGCCGATGTACAACCCAGCGTACGTCCAGTGTACACTCATGTATGTCCAGTGTACCATCCAGTGTACAGTCTGGTATACACTCCAGTATACAGTCCAATAGTCATATACATCCAGTGTGCAGCCCAGTGTAGTATATACTCCAGGGTACAGTCCAATATACACTCGTGTACATCCAGTGTTCAGGCTAATGTACAACCCAGTGTATGTCCAGTGTACAGCCCAGTGTTGAGTCCAGTATACATTCATGTATGTCCAGTGTACCATCCAATGTACAGTCTGGTATACATTCCAGTGTACTGCCCTATTCACTGTTCCTTGAAATAAGCCTAGCCTGGCTTATTAATGTTACACAGTGGAATTTATATAAAGCCCTTAATTCCTTATTTATATGAATGTGACATTTTCCAGGAACTCAGAACCTTATCCAATTGGATAAGTGAGGGGAAATAGAGGGATACATGAGGAAAATAAGGTCCAGATATATTACGGCAACTTCCCCAACGTCAAGAGCTATTTAACAGAAAAGGCTTCCCTCTGCATTTTTCCATCCCACTTTGGTTTTCTTTTCCATGAAGTTATATAAAGAAGCCCACAGCAACAGACAAAAAGAGGACTTCCCTGGTGGTTCAGTGGTTAAGACTCTGTGTTTCCAATGGAGGGGACTCAGGTTGGATCCCTGGTCAGGGAATTAAGATACCATATGACTCAGGGTGTGGCCAAAAAAAAAAAGACATGAGAGTTCATTCTTCATTTTATTTGCACGTCCCACAGTGACTCATCCCAAATACTGAATTCAAAAGACAAACTGCAGCTCCTCAATGTTAGCACTAATTTATGGTAACAATCATTTCTTTTAAATATCTTATTTTACCCTTCATTTGAAATTGCAAACTAAAGTATATATTTACATGTATGTTTATATACAAAATAACTTCAAAAACAAATTAATCCCAATCTTGGTCCAAGAATTCCCACTTTAGAAGCAGGAGGAGTACTGTGCTATATACACTCTCTTCCAAGTCACTGCAGACTTGGCGAGTTGCCAGTATTCATTCACAGATGGTTCCCCTTTAAGCTTAATGAACCAAGTACTTCATTTCTGAGTAAATCAGAGGAAATATTACAGAACACGCTCTGTACAATACAGCACCGCTACTGAAAATGGCTCGGGGTTTTGTAATCCAAGGTTCCGATTTAAAGCAAAAATAGGTAGCATAGACTGCGACGCCAAAGAAGTGTCCAATTAAAACCAGAGGATTGGGAGATAATCTGTAATGGGAAAAAACACATATACATATAATTAAGACCCCAAAATTAAAACTGACTCATAGAGATTCCAACTGTGTATCATCTATAAAGGTAAATATACACTCAACATTTTAGGGGACTTTACAAGCTTGTATCTGCTGGTCAAGGGACAAATTAAAAACTTTTTCTTACAAGAAACTACTTTGACTTGACTCCCTCCTGTCAGAGAAGCCAGTCACTTATCTTAGTTTATAAGAATTGTATGTCCTGAGCTGCTTGCTTTCATTAATCTTGAGATCTCGGCCTGAAATAGCCTGGCCTATGGAGTCTAGATCTTTCAAAAGGTAACAGTGTTGACACTCAGAACGTGGACAAAGGAGAAAAGCCTTAAGGAATTTCACTTCGCAGACTTTCTAAGAATAATTCTACATATGTCTGCACCGTCAGAACTGAGTTCCATGAGTTCCACACATCAATAGAATTCAATGTTAAATATAAACCTCTATTATTCATGGTTCCCATGTATCAGGTCAGAGCCACAAACCCACAGGCAAAAAAGCAAGCTGCTCGTTTAATCAAGGGTTTTAGCCTCATCTACTCACCAACTCAGGATCAACACTGTTGCCCAGAACTAAAACGCAGGATTGAATACTGCCTTTTTCATTTCCCTGGGAACATTTTGATTGGGATACTAATCAGTAATAAAATGATGACATGCAGCAGGTAGAGCAATTAGCAGTGATTCATAAGTCAAACTTCCCAGGTGGCACTAGTGGTAAAGAACCTGCCTGCCAATGCAGGAGGCATAAGATATGCAGGTTCAATCCCTGGGTCGGGAAGATCCCCTGGAGAAGGAAATGGCAACCCACTCCAGTATGCTTGCCTGGAGAATCCCCATGGACAGAGGAGCCTGGTGGGCTACAGTCCACGGGGTTGCAAAGAGTCGGACACGACTGAGCGACTGAGCAGCACAGCATAAGCCAAACAGTCCTAAGAAAATCTGGAGTATCTGTTTCCTGTGTCATCAGAGCAACTTACACGGAAAGCAGCCCAACCGGACCTGCAACACATTTTCCACCAAGTTTGAAATAAAAAAAACAGGCTTTTCTCAGTTGATGTAGGGAATCTAAAATAAAAGTTTAAAATTACTCTCAATCAAAATACTCATACATTTACATGGGGTACTAATGATATGTCAGGAAAAAAATGAATATGTAACATTTATTACATCTTATACATTTCTTAAAAACCTAGTGTTAGCATTTTAGCCACCTAAGATTTCTTTTAAATTTCATAATGAAGACTACATAGTAATTCACAAATGAATAAATTTTTTCTGCTAGTAAATAATTACCAAACATGTAGGCCTTGGAAGTTACGAGTTATTTAAAAAGCTATCTCCTTGATTGTGCTGTAAATTCATTTAAGTGATGCCAAATATTTTGTACATTCTTTTCTTACAAAAACACAATTCTAGAAACCAGAATAAAGGTCTCTATGATGCCCGGGGCATATCTCTGAGCAGTAAATTATCAAGTGAATAGTAATGCCTTATATCTAAAATTTTATTACACTTTTCAAAATAATTCATTAAACCCTCACAACATAGTATAGTCAATAACCTTTTTTTAATAGTACAGAATGAATGTTCTTCAAGTATACCTCGATTATTCTTTACAACAGATAAAAAAGATTACAACAGGTAAACTTTTACTCCAATAAAGCCCATTCCTCCTTCAGTATCTCACAGCTCTGTTGTTTTCTGGGTAGATTCAAACTCTTAAGAAACAGAGCTGAGAAAAGCTTAGAAAGAAGAGCTTAGAAAAACTCCAAATTTAGTTCTCTTCTTGCCCAATCAGCCACCGTAACTTTCATGCTCAATTAGCAAGAGAGATTTGCTTGGCAAATCACAACACGTTGACTTTTGTTTTAGCAAGAATGATGGTTAGCCGGGCTGCACGAAGTATTTGTACTGTGTCATCCTTGGTAATCAGATCACCAAAGCAAGGAGCACTAGCACCCCAGCCAGGTCACAGAAATAGCTTTCTTGTATTACAAATACCCAAGGTAATGGGATTAGAGTTATGTTCTTTAAAAAAAAAAAAAAACTTTCTATTTTGTATTGGGACTTACATTTATTCTTGAAAACCTAAAGGTCTCGTTTCACTAGCACCACTCACTAATGTGTACATGGCCACAGCTGGGAAGTGGCACGGGTGACTCTTCCTCCATCTCTAGCCCTGTTTCTAAGTCATGTTTTCCTTCATGTTAGACTGACCATCACCCTCTACCATACGGAAACAGAAACAAAAGCCTTTTAGAAGTAAAGTGGGAATATCTCACATGAGTAAAAGGTGGATACCTTCTGCTTGTGCATTTTAATAGACAAAAATCTAGGTTTGACACGAAGCTCATTTTAATTTTACAAAATACTGTTTCGAAAAGAAATTGCAACTACTGTCTGGGAACAAAAAGGATTAACACTACCTTGCCCTTTAATTCATGGTCAGAAAGATCTTCCATCACAATCTTCTGCATTTGGGGAACGCGTGATGTGACGTGGACCGGAGGAATGAATAATGCCACATGACTGAGGCACTGTTACTAAGGTTGTCTAAAGAGGGCACGGTTTCCCACACACAGTGGTGGAGACATGATGATTAGCCAAAATTGTGCTCAAAGATGGGGTCAAAAAGGACTTATCGACTTGGAAGCTGGCAAACTCAGGAAACATTTCTATTTCTGGCCTAATTACTAACTTTTTGTAATTCAGTTCCCTTCCTGTGCTAAAAATCTATAATTTAGTAACAGTCATTCAAAATAGCTGCACTTACCATCTGTGGCAGAAAACAATTCATAAAGAGCCTGAGCAAGGACATTCACAACAAAGGAATGAGACTTTTTTCTTGTCCAATAAAATGATTTTTTGGCCTAAAAAAGAGAAAGATCACCTACTATATGATAAGGGTTTTAAAAAAAAGAAGCACAAACTAATGTTTATAATCCCCTAAACTGATACCCTGAGGACCATCTACTAGAAATTATGTCTTGTTCAACATTTACACTCCCATCAAAAAAATAAAAATCTCCAGAGGAACAAGTTACATCTCTGAGGCTAAGTGGCCCATGTAATCTCCAAACCAGAAATTCTAGAAGATTCAGAGGTTGCAAGTCACATTCTTAATCCTGAACAAGACTGTTTAAGAATCACTACTAAGGACCATACTCCCAAGTACAGATCTCCTCTGCAAAGCCCCATTCATCTTAGGTCCCAGAAAAAAGTCTATTTTGAGATATTTTTGTCAAAGACTATCTCACCTGGAAAACAGCTGCATCATCATAAAGGTCAGGGATACCCTTCAGCAATTTTCTCCACAGTTTTATATCATTAAAAACAACAGTCATTCCTCCACCAGTAAGAGGATGCCTCATATTATATGCATCTCCCAAAAGAAGAACACCTGTAAAAAGAGAACTTAGATCATGACGTCATCCTGGAGCATCCTTTACGATCCAAAGAAAGCAAAAAACAACCCCCCCCCAAAAAAAACCTACTCTATTAATAACTTATAAACATCATGAATATCAGCTAGTAAAATAGAATACTAAAATACTAAATACTAAACCTATTAAAATACTAATACTAAACCCTGACTAAAATTTACCCAGGCAAAAAATTCAAGAGTTGATTCAATTACTATTCATTAGGTAACTAATATGTGCCAGATGCTAGGGATACAGTGAGGACAGGAACGTGATCCCTGCCCTCAAAAAACTCACATGTGAATCTAAGGTTCAGTAAGACAATGTCAAAACATGTGTAAGGCCTCTTTCATGAAAAAAAACCAACATACAGGCATCCATGCATAAAAAGCAAGTCTTTTACAAGGGAAAAAATCAAGAATTTGTTGGCATTTCACAGTTAATACTTGCTGCCTGCATATTATAGAGATCTATATGGTTCTAAGGGAATATGCAGATTTTCCAAACACATCAGAAGTTAGTTTAGAAGAATAAACCTTGATTGAACCAGCCCCTTGCATCAAAACCACAGAAGCAGAAAGCTCTGCAATCTGACTCGAGGTACAGCACCTCTTGACTCCAGTCCTGACTAAGATTCCCGCCCTTTGTCAGCCTGGCTCATGACCCATGACTTAGAGGGACAGTTAAACCAAGCACGTATTAAATTTTCTGTCTTAGTGAAATAAAACAATCATAATAAAAGTGGCATGGTGGCAGAATTATGGATCATTTTCTGTAATGTCACAATATACTATATAATTATAGAATGCACATATATTATGAAAAAGTAGCTTGTAAATTTTAATCTAAGTTTTTTTGTGTATTAGTGTAATACCTTCACTAGAAACCACTAGCTATACCCAGCTTTTATTCCTCCTCCTCAACTGGGATATGTTCCCAAAGTGTGCTCTTTGCATCAGTTTGGCACTGGCTTTCATTCTGCTTGGTATTATAGTTTATTTCTATGACTGGCACATTATGACGCATGTCTCTCCACAGCAAACAACAGCTGTTTGTGTTCGGGAACCACAGTATATCAATAGCTCTCGTTCACACCTCTCCTCCAGGCTCCACACTCCTGTTTCCAACGGGCCTCCACTCGGCCACTCCAATGACCTCCCAGCCGTCACATCGCTGTGTCCAAAAATGAACTCATTATCTCCCCACACTTCCCTAAGTCCAATGTCAGCAAATACGTGGCAAAATACCTAAGCCTGAAACCTGGAATCCATCAAGAGACCTCGCGCTCTCTTATTACCATTAATCACTGAGTTTCATGTATTCCAAACCCTAGATGTTACCAAAATCCTTACTCTACCTTCTGCTTTTATTGTTACTTTACACCTTCTAGGATGGCTACGGCAAAAGGACAGATACTAATAAACGTTGTCGAGGATGTGGAGAAATTGGAACCCTCATATATTGTTAATGGAAATGGAAGATGGATCAGCCACTTTGGAAAATAGTTTGTCAGTTGCTCAAAGCATTAGAGAGAGTTAGGACCCAGCAATTCTATTCCTAGGAATATAACCAAGAAAAATGAAAATAAATGTCCACACAATAACTCATATACAGGTATGAACTAAAAGTGGAAATAATCCAAATGTCTATCACTTGATGAATAGTCAAGATGTAATATATCCACACATGGGGTAGTAGTTGGCTGTAAAACTAAATGAAAGACTGATACATGTTACAACATGGATGAACCTCAAAGAAGCCAGGTACAAAGGATCACATTGTATGACGACATTTATAGGAAATGTCCAGAACAGGCACATCTAGAGAGACAGAAAGTAAGTTAATGGTGGTCTGGGGTTTGGGAGGAAATGAGCAGTGACTACTAATGGTTACATGCTTTCATTCCAGCATGATAAAAACGTTCTGAAATTGACTGTGGTGATGTTTCCACCGACCTATGAATATACTAAAAACCAATGAACTGTACACTTTAAATGGGTGAACTATGTGATCTGTGAATTATCTCTCGATAAAGATATTATAAACAAAAAAGAACTTTTCAGTGACTTTGCGCTGTCTATAGGATTAAAGCTAAATATCTTGCCTCTCTACCACTCTGCCACCTCTCCTACGCTCCAGGGGTCTAGGAAGCTACTTAAGTGCTTTTCTCAGCCATGCTGGCTTTTGCAGATATTGTTCTGCCTACTCAGAAGTCCCTCATCTCACTGTCCAGCTTTGTCTCCAGAGCAACGTCTTCCCTAATTACCCTTCCTGCTTCACAGGCTTGCTCCCTGCCATGTACACCCCACTCCTTCACAGTGAATCTGGGGTACCAAGAGTGGGCTTTCATTACAGCATTTATCAGCAGTGTTCTGAAATTATTTACATCTCTCCCTGGAAAACTGCCTTCTCTAGATTAAGGACTGTACTTAATTAAGTTTTATTTTCAATAACTCGAACAGTGACCTATGTATACTCAATACTAAATAATAAATATCATAAAACTAATTTTGGTATGCACTAATTACAATAATCTATTTTCTGTACCACATTATAAACTGTACCACATATACGTCATTTGGAATACGGAATTAGAATATTTGGAATATCTTTATAAAATTGGTCCAGTAAGATAATACCTCGTTTGTTTACTGGTGAAGAAGGGAGGAAGCTTGCTGGCATCGATCTCAAACGTGAATTCTGAGAGGCTTCTAGGAATGGTCCTTTCAGGTGATCTGCAATAAAGCCCACCCCACCAAATAAATGGTGTATAACATTCCAATTTCAAATTATCACATTTTCTTATCAAGTATATACAAATACATACTACATATCTGTGATTGTTGTTACAAATATCCCTTGTGAAAAATCGAGAACTAATTATTAACGAACTGTTCATTAAGCAGATAGTTGTTCCTGCTAAGGGATGGCTAATTAATTAATGTAAATAGATACAGAGCTGTATGAACAAAAACCTAGAGGAAGAAATCCAGATGAGATGATAAGACAAGGAGGAAAACCACCCACCTTTCTTCCAAATGATTACCAACAGGTATATATTTAACATCTATTTTATTGTCACCACCATATTCTATAAGAACAGATGAAATATACCACCAATTCACAAACAGGAGGGTATGTGTACAGTTAAAAAAAAAAAAAAAAGGGTTAGATGTAGACAGTACTATCTCTTGAGGAGCTCTAGTTTCTTCATCTAGAATGAAACAGATTAATTCATCTCTGTGATATTTCCCAGTTTCAAAGTTTCATGCTTCCACTTTATAGAAAATGAATTTGCTTTTCATACAATTCCGATTGTAATCTGGGAAAACAAGAGCAGAATGACTGTGTTGAAACTATTCCCTTCCTCCAATGAACAGAATTTCCATAACGTAACTAATATGAACATAAACCTACAAACGTTTCTCTCCCTGATCACAGGGCAGTCTTCTCCAGCTACGCTTTGGACTGGGGGAAAAAAACAATCTACAGTAAAAGAAAAAAAATGCTAAATATACCACATTATTAATTATCCTCTTCCTAAATACACATAACTCATTCTTTCCATCTGAAAGCTTCAAAATGGCTTAACTGAATGAAAATGTATTGAAGTACTGAAAATGTCATTATTAAAAATCTAACTTGGTCCATGTGTACCTTAATTTCTACTGATATTCTGTTAGTAAACGGTGCTTTTGCTTAGTTTAAAAAATAATGTTCCTTAGTTTAAAAACTAACTTGAAAACCCAGAATATTTAAACAAATGTATTTACATCCAGGATAATCTGCTATTACTATAATCATAATTTGCGAGCAGAGTTTTCCTTTCAATTTTATCAATATTCTTAATAATTTTTGTTACATGTCTTTCTTACACCTTCCCATTCTCAAAAAATAATTTTAGTGAGGGTTTAACAAAGACATTAAATCTCATGAAGCCTTTCTGTACTCAACTCAAACTAAGAGATCTTTAAGACCCCTGATAGCTCTTGTGTTCCCAGGGCAGGGACATATGAGCACACAGACCTGCTCTCAACCTTGGCTCTGTCCCTTACTAAAGGTTTATGTTTGGAGAAGCTAATTAACTTCTCTGAGTCTTAGTCTCCTCATCTGCTAAATGGAGATCATGATAATGCCTGCCTCAAGGTGGTTGTGTAGATTAAATTATGTTTGTAAAACACCTCTTACATAGTAGACAATCAATAGTGGCAGCTATCATTTCTACAAAAACCAAGCACAAAAAGTAATTATGTATAAGAGATATTTCAAGAATTCAGATATCTAGACTGCTATCCAGACTACCTTAAAAATACCATATGTGCCACTATTAATGATTACTCACAAAACTACACTTTTATTATTACTGTGAAAAAATACAATGAAACTATTTTCTTTATTTTCTGTGCAGATTTTTTTATGTGCTAGTTTAAATAGTTTATTCAGCTCCACTGTACCTGACTGATTAGATGAAATTTTTCAGCTGCCATTCTCATCTTTCAGCCTAATTTAGACAAAGCTTTAGTGAGAACTGGAGATGGAGAGTCTTTGGTGAGACTGACTTACAGACTAGATTACAATGCAGTGAAAGGCTATTCTTACCAGGTAACTGTGGGTAGATATTTTCAGTCATGTATTCTCTCAAATTCCTTGGCATGTCTCCTCGGACGTCCACAAGTACTCGAGTTTCGTTAGGTGAAATTTGGTAGATGAGAACTGGACTTGGGTTAGCTAAAATAAGTTCGGCATGATTTGCTTTAAACTGCGGTGCATTCTAGGAAAATGAATAAATAAAATATTTTTAATAACTTGCAAATTTCAAGTTGCTTTTATCTTCTACAATTGCATTTCTACAATACCTCCATAAGGAAGCCAACAAAATGTGAAGAAATGGAAACTTTATTGGAGATCAGGTTTTTCCTGAACTTGGAGAAAAGACCATCTGCAACAACAGTCAATGGAGCATGGAGTTCCTACAACAAAAACAAAGAACACTCAGCTAAATGGTGAGAAATACACAGTGAAAAGATTGTTCTTTTAAAGTATACATAAACAAATTTAAACACATTATGGGACATTACAGAGTACCTGGAGACAATGCTCTCATGAAGGAACTCTCAAGTGGGCTGAGGTTAATGAATGACCCATCTTTAGAGATACTTTCACCTTCCACCAAAGTCCTACCATTCCAAACCACCTGGGATTAAGTCACTTCAATGGACACTGGGGGAAACTGCGACAAGCAAGCACAGCCCAAAGAAAACTGAATCACACTACAAATCCCAAGGACTAGTCACATTCTAGAATTTTTTAACCCCACATAGTGCTTTCAATCAACGGCTATGGCTCAGAAGAATTTTTGTACACTTATATTACCTTGCAATCGCCCCCATTAGAGTAATTCCTAGGAGGGAGCTACCCTATGTAAGAACCAACAGATAGACTTTTGACTTTCTCCTCTGTTCTAAACCAACATGAATACTAGAAACTATTTTATTCAGCTATTTCCCCAGAGAGTCTCTTAGTTTTTACCTTTCTTATTTCAACAATAGTTTATATTATAATTATTTCTTTCATGCTTGAATCCTTCCTTTTCGCATCTTCCAGTTCCCCTCTACCTCTCCGCTAGGGTACATTTCTCATTTCCATTTTTAACACAGTTAACATCATGGAGTTTGTTTCCAAAGTTATTTGAACAGCATTCTGCAGTGCTCTAAAGAACAATGTGTTGCAATCTAGCTCAGAGAGTTTGGAGACATTTCAGTCCATTTGATGAATAATAAATTTGTGGGCCTACTTTTCTTAAAGGAGTAGGAGAAAAAGAAAATAAAAATCTCTCAGGAAAAGCTAATATCTGCTACATCTCACCTTGATGTCTCCAGTCTCTTTATCCTTGTACTGAACTCCCAACACAGCATCATCTTCTTCTAGTAACTGCAGCACAGTGCCCTCAATAAACTTTGCACTAAAAGATAAATAAACAAATTCTCTGGTAGCACAACTGAAAAATTTAAATAAGGA
The DNA here is from genome assembly GCF_032405125.1 of Capricornis sumatraensis. NCBI lineage: Eukaryota > Metazoa > Chordata > Mammalia > Artiodactyla > Bovidae > Capricornis > Capricornis sumatraensis. The sequence goes on from NC_091079.1 coordinate 34,428,186, forward strand.
ATGAAAAATCCCTTTTTCCTATCTCCAGTTTACCCTAAACTGGACACACATGTACATAGAAAAAGGGATGGAATGACAAAAAGCAAAAACATCAATGGGTTTTAAAATTAGCTGGGGTTATAATTTTCTAATTTTTTAAGACGGAATATATGTAACTAATGTAATGACTTTTCAGAAAAGCATTTTAAAAAGTAACATGAGGTTTTATCTCAATTCATTAAAAAATAAAATACATGGAGAAAAATTTTACATACCCACTACAGTTTTGTTGTGTTGATGAATAAACACAAGAAATATATCATGGATAATTTTTACAATCTCCTCTATATTTTTAAGTATTTTTCTATTTTTCTAAAATGAATATATTCTACTTTCATAGATATCAAATTCTTCAAGTTCTAAGAATAATCAATTCATTTCTCCTTTTGCTTCGTCAACATTTAAGCCAACATTAAGCCTTTATCAGGGCTTCCCCAAGAGCTCAATTGGTAAAGAATCTGCCTACAATGCAGGAGACCCCAGTTCAATTCCTGCATCAGGAAGATCTGCTGGAGAAGGGATAGGCTACCCACTCCAGTATTCTTGGGCTTCCCTTGTGGCTCAGCTGGTAAAGAATCTGCCTGCAATACAGGAGACCTGGGTTCGATCCCTGGGTTGGGAAGATCCCCTGAAGAAGGGAAAGGCTACCCACTCCAGTATTCTAGCCTGGAGAATTCCATGGACTGTACAGTCCATGGGGTCGCAAAACGTTGGACACGATTGAGGGACTTGCACTTTCACTTTCAAGCCTTTGTCGATGACATGAGGATTCTCATGTTTAAAACTTAAACCGCAATTATAGTGTACAGGGCTAGAAGTAAATATAAGCTAATAATTAAAAGAAGAAGCCCTTTAAAACTGTCAATCAAAAAAATAAAAATAAAACTGTCAATCACTATACTGTACATCTGTAATTTACCTACTGCTGCTGCTAAGTCATGTCAGTCGTGTCCTACTCTGTGCGACCCCATAGACTGCAGCCCACCAGGCTCCCCCGTCCCTGAGATTCTCCAGGCAAGAACACTGGAGTGGGTTGCCATTTCCGTTTCCAATCATGAAAGTGAAAAGTGAAGGGAAGCTGCTCAGTCGTGTCCGACTCTTAGCGACCCCATGGACTACAGCCTACTAGGCTCCTCCGCCCATGGGATTTTCCAGGCAAGAGCACTGGAGTACATCAATTATAATTCAAAGAGAGAGAGAGAGGGACACCTAGCCCGTCCCGTCAGTCCAAGTCCTAAGTATGAATGCGACAGGGATTTTCTCTTTAAACTCTTCTGTCCTGACTTTTAATAAAAAGCACCATAACCACAAATTCCAACTCCCAAATGAGCACATATGAACTTAATTACAATGACTACATCACAGAGAACCACATAAAAATCACACATTGAATCATAGGAAAATTCTCAATAGTTCTAATCATTCAAACAATCTATATGATATTCTTAACAAAGGCTGAAGAATTAACATTCTTCTAACTTATGGTTTATTCTAGTACAACAGCTATGCTCTAACCTATACCCAAACACTTATGAAAATGTATAAAACAGTGTTTGTACAAAGGCCAAGTTAAACATGTTTAACAGCAAAATCGGAAGCTGACCCTTACTTGGGCTCTGCCATGGCTGCTTTCCGGAGACGCATGATGAATCTTCCATGATGGAAAGCTCTTCCACTCTGCACATGATTGTTCTCTGACAGAGGGAAAGGAATCTGAACCTCTGTTTTGCTTTCCTGATCATGAATTATGTAGCCATTTACAACCTGGGCATCAATACCTTCCACTGTATCTGCAAAACAATAGTTTTTTTAAGTCAGTTTTTTGTAATATGCCCAGAGTTACAATAACCACCAAGAGGACACAGACATGGAAAATGAGTTTCTGTGTTCATAAAGCTATGACGCCATTTGGAAGACTGGACGGTAACAGAACTATTTCAGAACCTTAATGCTTCTGGAAGACAACAGTCTTAGCAAATTTGTAATATCATAAAAGGTAAATATATACATATAAAATTTATTCATTAAAATTCATAGGAAAAATATTCAGACCCTAATAATAACAGGGAAAATGTACAGATGATTCATACTACAAAGAAACACTGAACATGTCAGGAAAACAATGTTCAAAACTTGATTTTAAAAAAAAAATCAATGAAATAAAACTGAAACAAGAAGACACCAAATCTATCAAAGTTGCTGGTGAAATAATGATAAAATGGATAAATTGTATATATTACTGGTCATATCATAAACTAGTAACATTTTAGAAAATAAGTACAGCAATAACTATCAAGAACCAAGAAGAAGTTAGCACCCTTTAATGTAATAATATTAGTCTTGTAATCCATCTAAGATATTCATCCTAAAGATACAATTCATATTTTTAGTAATTATTGAAACTATATATAAAAACAGATTCATGTTACCTCTAATAAAGAATAAATGTAAAAAAAGAATAACTGTAAATAACCTAAATATGAATATAAATTAGGTAAAGTACATTATAAAGTATTAACTGAGAAAATACTATGAACGGGCTTAAAATTATGATAAAGAATGGATAACAGTATTAGAAATGTTTGTGAGCATGTATTTAACATGTATTTTAAAAGTCACATACTACAAATATATTTAAATACATTAAAATACAATATTGAGGATTAAGTCTATTAAAATAATTTCATTTCTGATGAAAGGAAAACTTTATAATAAACAATTTTACCACATATCTATGCCAAGATCAAAATAAATCAGCTTTTTTCTGATACGCTTTTTAGTTACACTTAAAGTCCAGTCAGGGACAAGCTGGATGAATACTTGTCAAACATCCCACCTAGGAGCCAAGTTAGTTAGTTTTTTGGTTTGGCTTTCTAAATTATTCCAGCTAAAATTCAGTCAGAGAAAAGTACACAGGTATCATAGAAGCTGCCAATTAGCAGTGTATTCAATCTGGATCTCGGCAAACTGCCAATCTTTACCAGCTTACATGTTTGAAACCCATCTAGTATTTCCACTTTTGTTTTGTCCAGCTACTGAAATAAACTTATTTTTCTTTGCTCATATTATGCAAGAACTTCTAAGTGCTGAAACCAGAACATGTAAAAAGTACACAGTAGCGGCACAGTAACATTTTCCCTTGGGTTAGCTCTCTTAAGACAAAGTCTATAAATAAGGTCTACTTTAAGATTTGAAACATCTGCCTCCCACAACTTGATTGGTGAAATCGAATATGATGGACTTTGGCACTTTCCCTTTCTTAACCAGGCAGTCAGGAGGATGGCATCCTAAACCTCAATCAAATTCACGCCTGATGTTCAATGATAAAGGTGACGCAATCCTGCCTCAGGGTGCTGTCCCACCTGTCTCTGGTGACCCTAGCATAGAGGGTGGTGGTCAGGGAAGGGGCAGAGGCCGGGGGCCTGCCTTCTCCACAGTCCGCCCTCTCCGCTGGGGCCGGGGCCCTGCTGCCTCCTGCTTCTCCTCTCTGTCTGCTCCTGCCCAGTCGCAGCCCTCTTACTCGGCACCTGCTCTCACTGACCTGCTCTCTACCTTAGAGTACCCCAGGAGTCGTCCTAGGCCTCTTCTTGGCAACACCATGCAGCCTTCTTTAAATACCACGACTCCTCTTTCTCATACCCTTCACCATCTCATCCATCAGCAGCAGGTCCTACTGACTCTTTCTTCCAAATATATTCCCAGAATGTCACCAAGTCCCCCACCACTACGGCCATGCCCCGATCCAAGCCATCAACTTACAGTTTCTGCAACAACTTCCTAACAGGTCTCCCTGCTTCTGACTTGCCACTTCATGATCTAGTCTTCTTCTTCTACACATTAACAAGAATACTTTAAATTGATACTTCAAATCATACTTCAAAGAGGTGAAATCTAGGAACTTCCTCTTCTTGAAATTCTCCAATGGCTTCCCTTTGGAATAAAAATCTAATCCACATAGTGGGCCACCAGGGAATCCAGTCTCCATTCTCCATCTGACCTTTCCTCTAATTTAAACCACTCAATTCAACACAATTCTCCTTTCCTGCTCTTCAAAGAGGCCACAGGCTCACTCCTCCCCATCAGGCTTCACCCCATGATGCTCTCTCTGCCTGGAAAGAGCTTCTCTTCCTCCAGACAGCCCTAGGGCTCTCCTTCCCCTTCCCTTCAGTCCTTCCCTCAAACATCACCTTCTCAGTAAGGTTTTCCCTTCCCCCGCCCGCTCCATCATTTAGAAGTGCACTCCCTGTCTCTCTTTTCTGAGTCTTCTCCGAGGCGCTTATAACCATGATATATCCTCTAAATTTTATTGATTCATCTTTTATCACCATCTTCTACACGAGCACCTAGAATGTATGCTCCGTGAGGGCTGGAACCTGTTTTGTTCACTACTGTAGCCTCAGCACCTAGAACAGTACTTACAATATAGCCAATGCTTAATAAATATGTTAAATGAAAGAGTGAATGTCGCCCCTTAGTCACCTCCCCGCCAGCCTGATCTTCTCCATTACCCCACAGACAACGCTCCATCTGGTGTCGAAACACCCCTCCTGTATCCTCACATCTACACGCCACCTCTGCCCTGCTTCTGTTTTCTGTTAGAGAAAAACTCGAGAGTAGTTTGCTAGCCTCAAATTTTTTCATCTCCCTTTCACTTCAGTCCAGGTTTCGTCTACACAGCTCCACCGAAACACCTTGTCAGTCTCACAGCCACTTCCAAATGGCCGAATCCCATGGCACTTCCTATGCACCGTTCTGACCTGACCCTTCATTAGCAAACCATGATATGGCTGCTTTCCTTTCTTGATATGTACCCATCCCCTCCTGCGAGAAACACTTTCCTCTGTTGGATTAAGGACACCAAACGCTCCTGGCTCTTTCCTGTCCTTCTACAGGCTCCTTCTCAGTCCTCCAGCAAGCTTCTCTTCTTCCACCCAAATTCTAAATGTCAGTTTCCCAGGACTTGGTTTATTCTGTCTTCTCTTTTTTCTCTGCACACTCTTAGCTGGTCTCCATCACTGCTGTGGCTTTTAAGTACTACAAACATGCTAACATCTCTGAAATACCTACCCCAGCCAGCTTAAAGTACTCATTCCTCTACACTTGAGATTCATATTCTCAACTAAACAGTCCACTTGTCTATCTCCATGGGTCCCCCGATTTCCTCTCAGAGCTGGTCCTCTCTAGGTTTTCTTATCAGCAAATGGCATTGCATCCACCAGCTGTTCAAATCAAAACGTTAAGAATCATTTTTTAATACCCTGTCTTCTCATACCTCACACCAATCCTTTGCTAAGTCAAGCCATTCCTGTCTCTTAATTTGGTCACAAACCTGTCCACTTCTCTTTACGTGCTCTGCTAATGTGTTAGTCCAAACCACCATCATATGCCATTTGGACTTGGCAATAAGCTCCCACAAGACTCCTTACACTGACTCTTGCTATCCCACCACCACAGTCTTGTAGTTCTATTCACCACACAATATCCACATATTCTTTCAAAATAGCATCCTAGAAAAGTGCACACACTCCTTAGCTGGTCTCCATCACTGCTTAGGCTTTTAAGTACTTTTAAGTGCAGGATGGTGATTACAGCCATGAAATTAAAAGACGCTTGCTCCTTGGAAGGAAAGTTATGACCAACCTAGACAGCATATTAAAAAGCAGAGACATTACTTTCCCAACAAAGGTCCATCTTGTCAAGGCTATGGTTTTTCCAGTAGTCATGTATGGATGTGAGAGTTAGACTGTAAAGAAAGCTGAGGGCCAAAGAACTGACGCTTTTGAACTGTGATGTCGGAGAAGACTCTTGAGAGTCTGTTGGACAGCAAGGAGATCCAACCAGTCCATCCTAAAGGAGATCAGTCCTGGGTGTACATTGGAGGGACTGATGTTGAAGCTGGAACTCCAATACTTTGGCCACCTGATGCGGAGAGCTGACTCATTTGAAAAGACCCTGATGCTGGGAAGGGTTGAGGGCAGGAGGAGAAGGGGATGACAGAGGATGAGATGGCTGGATGGCATCACCGACTCAATGGACATGGGTTTGAGTGGACTCCTGGAGTTGGTGATGGACAGGGAGGCCTGATGTACTGCATTCATGGGGTTGTAAAGAGTCAGACGCGACTGAATGACTGAACTAAAGTGCAGGATGTGATTCAATGGTAAACTGTGAAATGAAATTTCAAGCTGTGAATTGTAGACTTGGGTAAAATCATGCAAGTATTTAAAAAGTAAAATAAATCTCAGATTTAGGAATACATGTAGGTCCTGAGCCGCTTCTCGGGTGGCTCAGTGGGTAAAGAATCCTCCTGCAATGCAGGAGACGTGGGTTCAATCCCTGGGTCAGGAAGATCCCTTGGAACAGGAAATGGCAACCCTCTCTAGTATTTTTGCCTGGAGAATCCCATAGACAGAGGAGCCTGGCGGGCTACAGTCCACAGTGTCGCAAAGAGTTGAACATGTCTGAGCATGCACACACGTAGGTACTGAGTCAGGATATAAGAAGTGTTCGTCATTGTGAAGAGCTCTCAAGTTCTGAAGCCTTTAGAGGCATAAACAGGATCCTGTCATACTCCTGTTCCACTGCCTTCAAAGTCCTGCAGGACTAGCAGCTGCCTAACTCTCCAATCTCAATCCCAAGTCCCAATCCTTTCCCCATTACCCAATACTTTCTGACTACACTGGTCGCCTCTTCAGTACACTGAATAAAATAGCAAACACTTACATAGTGCTTACTACAGACCAGGAATTGTTCTGATTGCTTTATCTTTATGCTTGAATTCAATTAATCCTCTTAATAACCTATGAGTCAAGGACTCTAAATGTGCCTCTTTTACAGATGAGTAAACTAGAGAGAGATTTCCCTGGTGGCTCAGAGGTAAAGAATCTACCTGCCAAAGAAGGAGACTCATGTTCAGTCCTGGGTCAGGAAGATCCCCTAGAGGAGGAAATGGCATCTCACTCTAGTACTCTCGCCTGGGAAATCCCATGGACAGAGGAGCCTGGGGGGCTACAGTCCATGCACGAACAGTCAGATTTAAAGACTAAACAACAGCGACAAACTTAACACACGAGTGGTTAAGTAACTTTTCCAAGATCACACAGCTTTTTAAGTGCCTAAGCTGTATTCAAACCCAGGCAATCTAGTGCCAGAATCAATGCTGGTAATTACTACAACATCATGCCCACCCTAAATGCCAAGCAAGCTCTCTCTCAATTCCCAGACCTATTTTGCACTCTGAACCCCAAGACAGGATCACTGATCTTATTCGCCAGTTTATCCTTGGCACCCAGTATAGCACCTCATACAAAGCAAACAGCAAAAATACTTCCTAAATGAAGAGCATTCAAAAAGCACTGGATTAATGGATGAATGATCCTTAAATAACAGGTTCTAAAACAGATACATCACATGTACTCTACAAATGATAGTTCACTTCATCTTTCACTAAATTTCACTCATTCCAAGTTGAAGTTTTCCAGTCTTCAACTTTGACCATTACAATTTTTTAGCCACTTTTATCTCACAAAGGCTACTTCATGTTTCCTCATGCTTATCTTCTTTGCTTTCATTTTCATGCAAGTTTGTTGATAAATGTATAACCTTTATACATGAAGATAAAATGGAATACCCTTTTCCCAGTCATAGCAGAGTGCTTGCTTATGTCACAATAACTCCTAAAAATCACTATGAACCTACCTTCAAGACCAAGGTCTTTCAGGACAGAATAACCACCTGGCTGCAGAAATTCTCCAAGGATCCGGTCAGGCTCTTTTAAATCTCTCTCAATTACCGTCACCTTTCTTCCATCTCTGGAAAGCACTGCAGCCAAAGCAGAGCCAAGGACACCAGATCCCACAATGATAACTTCTGGATCATTTTGAGAAGAGGTCAGTGTAGAGGCAGCTGTTCCTATTAAGGTTGTTTCTGAAATACTGGTCCCTTTTTTACACTGTTGAAAAAAAAAAAGAATTATGTAGCCACATTTGTTGTCTTTAAATCATACTACTACTATACAGGCACAGTGAACGCTTGCAGCTTAGGTAAAAATGGATAACAATACTCCAGCAAAATTAAACTTATGTTCCATCTTCTAAATATATTTAGAAAATGCTGTCACATATTTAGAAATACACAATAGGCCAATGATAACACATGTTTACAAGGGACTTCTAAGTCTCACAGGGAAAATTCTATCCTATTTACTCAATTCTTCATATACATACTGAGCATCCACCAGATACAAATCATGTACAGCTTCTGATATGATTTCATGCACCCTTTAGATATTTCCACTATTTGTCTTCATTTTCTCCCTCTCAATTTTCATCTGAAAAATCTATCTTAATCTAAAATCACTTTTTATACAACAAAAAAACTGTCAAATTCTGGCCAGGGATCTATTAATTGAGAATACATACCTTACATTTCCAAGAGAATAACTCATTCTGTCCCTTGGAATTCAACCTGTTCGCAGTTTTAGTCCTTGACATATAAGAACATATTTACCTTCCTTTTCCCCCATCCTGATACTCTTAAGGGAACTCGGTCAAACAAGTGACCCTCCAGTTTAAGAATAAGAACAAACATTAAAACTATCACCGGTTGGGCTGACAGTAAAAACCATACCTTTGATTATAAGATGAAAAAGGGCTGTTTTGAGAGATTTATGCCCATTGAGCATAACAGTACCTATTACAGTTGTTTTTTTTAATGAATAATTCAGTATTATAGTAAGCATTTTTTGTTGGTATGTGGAGTCACAAATATGAATACATTCAGACACAGAGTTGCAAGGAACCATCTTCCTGGGGTTCTCTGACCTTAACAATTAAGATAAGGTTAAATGTCATTTTGAAAGGGTTTTAATAAAAGACCTCAAGCAAAAAAGGGAAAGTTACTCAGTCATGTCCAACTGAGCTATCAGGGAAGCCCTCAAGCAAAAAGTTCTGTTCAGTTTAGTTGCTCAGTCATGTCCAACTCTTTGTGACCCCATGGACTGCAGCACACCAGGCTTCCCTGTCCATTACCAACTCTCCGAGCTTACTCAAACTCATGTCCATAGAGTCAGTGATGTCATCTAACCATCTCATCCTCTGTCGTCCAAAAGGAAGAACACATTTACCCTCCTTTTCCCACATTCTGATACTGTTAAGGGAACTTGGTCAAACAAGTGGCCCTCCAGTTTAGGAATAAGAACAAACATTTTTGTCAGGCAAAAAGGAAGGAGAGAAAACCTAAAATCCTTTAGAATTTTAAATCTCTGTGATCTAATATTCATCTGGCCTCTATAATGACCTGGGACCTATCCACTATTTTTTTTTAATCATTTCTCTTAGAAAAATTACATTTTCACAACAGAACCTACTATTTCTCTCAGTATTAACAGCCAGAACAACTGACTATATTTAAAACCCCTTCTGTCATTTTGGTGGCTCAGATGGTAAAGAATCTACTTGCAATGCAGAAGACCCAGGTTTGATCCCTGGGTCAGGAAGACCCCCTGGAGAAGGAAATATCAACTCACTCCAGTATTCTTACCTGGAATACTGGACAGGAATTCCCTGGACAGAAGAGCCTGGAGGGCTACAGTCCATGGAGTCACAAAGAGTCAGAAACACCTGAGCCACTTTCACTTGTCATTTTAGCCATTGTTTATTAGCCCTTCCAAACACACATACACAATCCTGGAAGTAGAACTCTGGAGAAAGTTGCCTTTCAGAGCCTGGTCAATAGATGAAGCACTAATGGGAACTTAATATAGTCTAGACTCCCAGGTATTAAGGAAACAAGCAGAGAGCCTGGGGTATTTGCAAAATGGAACCAATACTGACTGCTGTAATTCAACTTCCAACCACCAAATTTCTCTTCAGTATGATGGCATTCCAGTGGCCCTAAGGGACATCATTTCAGGTAACAGTAGCGAAGACTTCAAATTGAAGATTAAAGATTCCCATTCCTCCAACCCACACCCACCCCATCACTGAATTCAGCACCATTCCAAAGGTTCCTAACAGATGGAGACTAATACGAATAACTACTATTCACCAGACAGTTATGTACCAGGCATTTTGCAAACATTAAATCAATCAATTCGCTAACTACTGGCAAGGTTAGTGCCATTTCCACCTAACAGAAGAGGTAACTGACTCTTCCAGAAAGTAAGTAACTTGCCCAAAGTCTCACAGTCAGCAGTGGGGGAGCAAAACTTCTAAACCAAACCCCCTCTCTTCTTAAACTGTGTTGATCTATATGGCTCCGGAACCCCGAAGGAGTGAATGCCTGTGTAGGCCACACTCACTTACACCAAGTCGCCGTCATCCCTTACTTGGCCTACTGCAAGAGTGTCTCAGCACACATCCCTGCTTCCATTCTTGGCCTCCTACAATCCATTCTCCACACAGAAACTAGAAAGTTCTTTTTAAAAAGTGAAAGTCAGGGACTTTCCTGGCAGTCCAGCGGTTAAGACTTCGCCTTCCGATGCAGGGGATGTGGGTTTGATCCCTGGTCAGGGAGCTAAATTCCACACGCCTCGTGGCCAAAACCAGAACAAAATATGGAAGCAATATTGTAACAAATTCAATAAAGACTTAAACAAATAATAAATAAAAAGTAAAAATCAAGTATCATTATTCACATACTTTAATCCTCCAGTGCTCTTGGGGAAAAGTATAAACACCCAAGGCCAACAGGCCCTAAATATTCTGGCCTCAACGATCTTTTCCCCCTGTCTTATCTCTCACCATTGTCCTCCTCTACTGTCTCTGCAGGGACCAAACATTAATTATTCACCTAACCTAGGACACTGATTTGCTCAAGGCTCCACTGGTAAGGGGAGAAGACAGTGTTTTGCCTAAGACTTTAAAACACTGAGCATTTTTACTCTGCCAGCTGTTCTGTGACTTTCCCCAGGCAGCTGTCCCTTCTTAGCAACGGGCTTACCTGCAGCAGCTTTCTTCTTCCTTCCCAGGTTCAAACACAATCCTTACCAAAGGATTTAAATAAAACTATTTTTCCATCACAGACAGTGATTCAGTCCTACTGACTTGAACATTTCACCTTTCCTTAATCAAACCCAGTTCGTTTAGCTCCGCACCACCAACACTAAATGAAACAAAGGTTTTCCATCATTTCTAAGAGAGCCAAGGATGTAGTCAAGAACAGTCAAGAGCTTAAACAAAACAAAAATACCAAAACCATCTATGTCAGAATTCGTACCAGAATATCTAACTTGCAGCCTTTCACCCTTTAAATTACCGTATTTACATCTTGGTGATCGCAGTCCTAATTTTAATACAAGACACTCATACATGTGCCCACTTCGAATTCAACCTACCCTCCTAGACCCCAGCTGCTCTTTATTTTCTGATCCAGCGGGGGATTTGGCCCAGAAGAAGCCAATGAAAGGCAAGGCTGACAGAATATAGGAGAAGCCCGCCAACTGGGAGCCGCTCTGCCGGCGCCCGAGGAGGGCCCCGCTCCGGTATCGATAAGACAGCACAAGCCCCAGCGACAGGAACACCAGCACGCACAGCAACAGCTCCTTGTTGGCCAGAGAGACGAAGTCTCCGCATTTCTTATAAAAATAGGTGAAAGTGGCGATGCCGAGAAAAGTCCACATGGTTTAAAGGCTTCTTCGGTGACTCCGGATCAATGTCAGGAGATCCTTTTTTTTCCCCCGGTAGGGTTTTGGTGTTTAGAGCTCTCCCCAAAATGTGTTGCCAAAAAGGAGCGTGGGGGACCGGCTAAAGTCCAGGAAACACCGTCACGGGATTACAATTCAAATCAGAGGAATCTACAAAATTGTATAAAGTTGGTATAAAAGTACGTGAAGACGGGAACGTTCTCCAGGATTTAAAGAAGAGTATTTAAAAATCTCCAACAGCTCCCGATCAGACTCTCCCCTTTCAGGCAACCCATCTATGGGGGGTGGGAGGTGCTGGGAGAGCTGGGGATCCTGGGGGGTTAATTCCGGATAATGTATTAAATTTTGTTGTTGGTTTGTCGTGCAGTGAAATTGCTCTTCGCTCTCACTAGCAGCAGGTGTCCTTTTGGGAGAGCAACAGGGAGACAAACATCAAAGAAATATCTTGCGCTGGGGAACTGCGGCTTCACCGGGTCGGAACGCTCGAGGGCTGAGACAGCGCGGAGAGAGCTCCTTCTCTTGCCCGGGACCTCCACGCTCAGAGGGAAACGTCGGACGGGGCAGCCTTCTCCCACCAAAGATGGCCTCGGACTCGAGACTGCGGCTCCAGAACTGGGAAGCGTAGCCCCTACCTCCAGACTTCCTCCTCCCCGGGGCTCCCGAGGCACCGGTCCCCGAACCTTCACCCAGCTGAACGGCACTTTCCAGGGCGCTCCCCCCTCAGAGAGAAGCTGCAGCGGCGGCTCCCGACCGACTTATCATCAGCATCCCTCGCGGGCGGCGGCAGCCCTCCCAGCGCAGCGCTTCCGCAGTAACCAGAGTAACCGCCTGGCGCCCTGTTAGTCGCCCGGCCGCGTGAGCCTCGCCGGCGTTTGGGCTCGACCCAGGCGAGGGACCAGTGGGCGGGGCTCCGCCCACAGTCACCGCCCCCTGACGCCGCCAGCCAATGAGAGCGAGCGCCGCGCTGTAGGCCGAGATGGCGCTATGCAGTGTTTGGCCAATCGCAGGCGGCGCGGCTCGCGCGGTGACGCCCAGAGAGGCGCTAGGACGAGGTTGCGTGGTGTCGGGTGGGGGCGTGGGGATGGGGGCTGGCTGCCGTATGGGCGGATGGGAAGGCACTGGCTGGCTCTGGAGGGAGTGGAGCTGGTGGGCGTCATGCCCTGAGTGTCACGGGCCCAGCCGCTGGGATCCTACCCAGAAAGAGGTGGAGCTGGTTCCGAGGAAACCCCGCGGTGCTTTCGCCGCCTAGGCAAGTCTCCATTCATCTGGCCGCTCTGTGGACGGGTCGCTACGTGCCGGGCCCAGGTGTCAGAGGAATCAGACACAGCCTTTCTGGCCTGTGCCTACCGTGTGGTAGGCGGCGGTAAAAAAGCTACAGGTGCGTGGAGAACGTGACATTCACGGCTGAATCTGCAAGAAGGTGTGGGTAGGCGTCTGGCAGAGGAAGAAAGAAGGGGATATGCCCGATGTTCCCTTCCTTTACCCCAAATTGTCAGGCAACTGTGCACTTTGTCACTGTACCCAGGCTGAAGATACATGTATACGCGCTGCCATTTTTTTTTCTTCTCAAAATCAGAAACGGTGAAGGGTGCGTGGCAAAGCAAAATAAACAGAGATGTGTTATAAGTGCCCTGAAAAAGTGGGTGGTGGGGGGAACCATGGAAACGGGAGGCAGTCCTTCACTGCCTGGAGTGAATCAAGCAAGGCCTTCCGGCGAGTTACATGAATTTTGTCCAGAACAGGCATTCTAGAGGGAACAGTAGAAGTCGGCAAGATTCACAGGTGAGAGATGGACGTTGTTACGGAAAAAAAAAAAAAAAAAGCCCTGAAACTTCCTAGAATTTATTGAGAGCTAAGACCAGTGCCTTTGTTCACCTTACTGTAACCCTGTACTGCCTATTTTAAACTCTAAGTGAAGTGAAGTGAAGTGAAGTGGCTCAGTCGTGTCTGACTCTCTGCGACCCCATGGACTGTAGCCTACCAGGCTCCTCCGTCCCTGGGATTCTCCAGACAGGAATACTGGAGTGGGTTGCTATTTCATTCTCCAGGAGATCTTTCCAACCCAGGGATCGAACCTGGGTCTCCTGTATTGCAAGCAGACACTTTACCATCTGAGCCACCAGGGAACCCTAAGAAATGTACAAATCCATTTATCGTCCATAAAGCTGTCATTCATGAATGATGAATGACAGTGGTGTAGTAGGAAAGACTAGGTGATTAGAAGACCCAGACTCTGGCTGCCACTAACCAGGCTCGGGACCCTGAACAAGTCAAAAGTCAGTCAAATCTCTGAAGGGATAGGGCAATGTCTTCATGAAATGTAAAGTTCTCGGCAGTTTGCTGAGTTTATACAAGTACAGTATTTGTCCCCATTTTTCAACCCAAATATGTTTTATCTGTTAATGAAATAATTATGTGTCAAAACACTTTCACAGGCATCATTTGACACTCAAAAGTACCTGGATTGTAAAAATAACAATATGAAACTTAAAGAGGTTAGGTGGCTTGGCCAAATCACAGTTCATAAGTGATGAAACGAAAAGCTAAACTCCCGGTCTCCAAATCTTGTTTCCCCAATACTCTGAATGATCAGAGTAAATATATAAGGTAAATATACTTTACCTTTCTTCCACTATAAAACCAAGACTTTCCTTGACATTCCTCCCTGCTATCAACAAATTCAACTGTTTGAAAGACACATCGAATTAGAAAGAACTCAAGAAAATCAGTTTAATATGTGGGAAGCTGCTTTCCTGAAGATAATTCTTCACTTAACTGCTTATTGGTAACTATGAGTTCCTATATTGCTAAAATGACAGAAGGCTTGGTCAGCTGACTCTTGTAGAAGCAAATAGTTATCATCAGAATGATAGGAAATTATCATGAGGATTTTCTTTCCTTATTAAGTAGGTAAAATTTTTTTAAGTAGGTAATTTTTTATGAATCTTTTGAAAGTCACCTTATCCATGTGTACAGTCCAAAATCCACTTCCAACCTGAAGGCTAAAAGAGCATTTGTGATCCTTGCATGAGGTACATTCTGAATACCCGTGCTTTCCAAACTTAAATGTTACATAACCATCACTTAGGTATGTTTGAATCTTGGCCTGACTGCTGCTGCTTGTTTAGTCGCCAAGTCGTGTCCAACTCTTTTGCAACCCCATGCACTGCAGCCCGCCAGGCTCTTCTGTCCTTGGGATTTCCCAGGCAAGATACTGGAGCGGGTTGCCATTTCCTTCTCTTTTCCTTCTCCTCCTTTGACCCAGGGATCAAAGCCACATCTCCTACATTCACCCACAGGTTCTGAGCTGCCAGGGAAGTCCTTGGCCTGGCTGCACTTATTCAGAAACAAAAATTTGTCACTCAAGCGTGAGGCGAAGGCAATGAAATATGACAAAATCACCCCCTGACTGGCAGAAAGTAATACTACTTCCGTAATCACAAGAGACACTTTTAGTCTGGGCAGCATTCTACAATTTTTTTCATATAGTACCTAATTTTGTCCTCACAACCACACTATCAGGCAGGTGCTATTTTTAACCTTATTTTACAAACAAGCAAACTGAGGTACAAAGAAGTGTCACACAGCTAATAGGAAGCAGAGCCTGAAACCAAGTCCAGGAAGTCTGGCTCAAGAACCTAGGGATGTTTGGCCAGAATGCATTTTTTTCTCCTTTATCTTAAGGTAAAGACCTAGTTAACCTTTAAAACAAACAAAAAGCACACTTGGCCTTTTCATTTCTTTGCTTAATCACCTCTGGAATCTCCGTTTGCACCATCTGGCCTGACAGGCTTATTACACTTTTGCCTTTTCAAATGCTATTCTTATTGCAGGAAAAAGCCTTTTCCTCCTCTCTTCAATTATCCATTGTTTAATACCCAAATTAATTAATATCTCTTTCTCATCAAGTTTTCATAATTACCTCTTTGTCACAACAGTCACTAATTTGTATTGCAATTATTGATTTACACTTTTTCAAGAGATTTAGCTCTTAAGGAAAGGACCATGTCTTATTCAGTTGTATTCTCTGCACATGATATATAATACATTCAATAATTCAATGTATTGAGTACAACCTTTCCTTTCCTTACTTCATCTTTTTTTTTTTTTTGTACCAAACTGAACAAATCCCTTTTCACTAATGTTTGGGTTTGTAACACGTAAGATCAAAACTTTCTTGCTCACCATGCATCTTGTCCAAAAAGACTTCAGCCACTCATTTAACTGTTCTACATTCCCTCAGCACTTAGGTAATCTTTTGCAAATTCTAGTTGCAAATGATGGAGCCAATTATATTAACTTGGAATTTTGTCTTCATCTTCTTTCTCTCCTTGAATACAGCTCATACAGCCATAATTAGAGTACAGGTCAAGCCAATTCAATGTAGTAAATATGTATCAAGTAGCTAACTCGTGTCAGGCACTATGCTTGGTGTGAGTAAAGTGGTGAGCACGGCATAGGATTTAATGGCGATGACAGCAGCAAACGTAATAAAAGTGTCAGGCGTGTGTGCATGCTCAGTCACGTCTGACTCTTTTGCAACCCCATGGACCGTAGCCCACCAGGCTCCTCTATCCATGGGATTATTGCGGCAGGAATATTGGAATGGATTGCCATTTCCTCCTCCAGGGGATCTTCCTGACTCAGGGACTGAACTTGCCTCTTTGGCATCTCGCCTTAAAGATGTCGTATGTATCCCAAAAAAAGGGAAGTACATGTTGCTCTGGAGGGTAAGATATAAACTAACCTAGGGGTCAAGGAAGGTTTGACAGAAGTTACTTTTAAGCTGAAGTTTGAAAGTTAGTAAGAATGGGATTTCCCTGTTGATCCAGTAGTTAAGAATCCACCATGCAGTGCAAGGGACATGGGTTTGATTTCCGGTCCAGAGACTAAGATCCCACATGCTGTGAAGCAACTAAGCCCAGGAGACACAAGGAAAGATCGCCCATGATGCTATGAAGATCCCTCATGCCACAACTTATACTTGACACAGCCAAATAAACATAAGAAAGAAACAATGATTGACCTCTAACTGTAAGTGGCAATAACCACACCTTACATTTCTTTTCTCCTTTTCTCACTCTTTTTTTTTCCTTGTCTTAGTAAAATACTAATGCATGCAGCAGACAATACAAGTGTTTCACTGATTGGTTGACGGCAGTAGGATGGTAGAATGAGGAGTCTGTTCTTCTGAACAGTCTGACTGGATATCTTCATAAGCCTCCATTCTTCTTTTTCCTCAATATCAATTTTAGAAACAAAGGGATCCTCATCAATGTGCCGAAACTGAATTGACCTTAGCCTACTGGATCTGGAATGCACTTCATTTTCTGAATCAGGGGAAAATAGGGAACTAACTGAGCTAGCCCTTTCCTCAACCATTCTTCCTCTTAGGACTTCCAGGCTTTGGGCCCTTCCTTATGGATGGAGAAGCCTGTAGGCTAGAGTCTATGGTAGGCTATAGTCTATGGGGTTGCAAAGAGTCAGACAGGATGGAGCGACTTCACTTTCACTTTCACTTTATTAGAACAGCTTCTAGTAACAAGTACTGGAATTGTGCCTAGGGGTGCACAAGGGAAAATTCAGATAGTTCTTTTTTATTATTGAATTATAATTCACATATAATATTAGCTTCAGCTGTACAACCTACATGGAGAAGGCAATGGCACCCCACTCCAGTACTCTTGCCTGGAAAATCCCATAGACGGAGGAGCCTGGTAGGCTGCAGTCCATGGGGTCACTAAGAGACAGACACAACTGAGTGACTTCATTTTCACTTTTCACTTTCATGCATTGGAGAAGGAAATGGCAAGCCACTGCAGTGTTCTTGCCTGGAGAATCCCAGGGACGGGGGAGCCTGGTGGGCTGCCATCTATGGGGTCCCACAGAGTCGAACACAACTGAAGTGACTTAGCAGCAGTAGTACAACCTACAACGGAACAATCACCATAAGTCTAGTTACCATCAGTCACCATACAAAGTTACTACAATGCTATTGACTATATTCCCTACACTGCACATTCCTACTTCATAGAAGTGGTTTAGTCACTAAGTCATGTCCAACTCTTGTGGCTTCATGGACTGTATAGCCTGCCAGGCTCCTCTGTCCATGGAATTCTCCAGGCAAGAATACTGGAGTGGGTTGCCATTTCCTTCTCCAGGGAATCTTCCAAACCCAGGAGATGAACCCCAGTCTCCTGCATTGCAGGCAGATTCTTTACTGACTGAGCTACAAGGGAAGCCCATAGCTCTTTGTATATTTTACAATTAGCAAGTATTAATGTAATGATCAGAAGGTAAGCTATTTTTTAACAGGAAATTTTTTATCAGTGTTTGCCAGTCTCATCAGCTAATATTTTCTTTAACCATATATTTGTATGACTTAGCATAGGTCAAAATTAATCATGATCACTTTGCACCCAAGGCTTCCACTTAATCCTTCACTGTGTCAAATCCTAGAATATTTACTGATTTTACCGCAACCCCGTGGACTGTAACCCACTAGGCTCCTCTGTCCATGGGATTCTCCAGGCAAGAATACTGGAGTGGGTTGCATTTCCTTCTCCAGGGGAATCTTCCCGACCCAGGGGACGAACCCAGGTCTCCCACATTGCAGGCAGACGCTTTAACCTCTGAGCCACCAGGGAAGCCCCCTGATTTTACCAGTCAAGCAATATTAGATCAGCAACTTAGCTGTCTCGGAAGCCATAAGCTACCTCTGTTTGTAAGTGAGTACATGTCCACAATGTCATGATTACCAAGATTCTGTTTCCATCTGTTATCTTTATAACCAAATATTTCAACCACCTTTAGCCTTGACTGATTTCTACTTCACTAGGAAGGGAAGGAGGAAAAAAGGAAGGGGAATAAAATAAAGGGCAGGAAAAAGCCTAAGTTTGAGCTAGAATATGGACGGACAAGGCAGGAGAGATTAGGGATAGAGAGAGGTAAAAGGGAACAAAGGTGAAGTGAAAGAGATAGAAGAGTGAAAGGAAGGATAATTTTTAAACAGAAAAGGCAGCAGTAGTTGCCCAAGTATCTGCCGAACTATAAGAATGATGGAGAAGGATAAGAGGCTTATGTAAAGTGAAAGTCACTCAGTCGTGTCAAACTCTTTGAGACCCAATGGACTGTATAGTCCATGGAATTCGCCAGGCCAGAACACTGGAGTGGGTAGCCCTTCCCTTCTCCAGGGAATATTCCCAACCCAGGGATCGAACCCAGGTCTCCCGCATTGCAGACAGATTCTTTACCAGCTGAGCCACAACGGAAGCCCAAGAATACTGGAGTGGGTAGCCTATCCCTTTTCCAGGGGATCTTCTCAACCTAGGAATCGAACTGGGGTCTCCTGCATTGCAGGTGGATTCTTTACCAACTGAACTATCAGGGAAGAAGCTTATGGAAGCTTCCTGATGGGAGAGACTGACTGAGGGGGAAACTGGGTCTTGTTCTGATAGGCGGGGACATGCTCAGTTCAGTTCAGTTCAGTCACTCAGTCGTGTCCGACTCTTTGCGACCCCATGAATCGCAGCACGCCAGGCCTCCCTGTCCATCACCAACTCCCGGAGTTCACTCAGACTCATGTCCATCGAGTCAGTGATGCCATCCAGCCATCTCATCCTCTGTCATCCCCTTCTCCTCCTGCCCCCAATCCCTCCTAGCATCAGAGTCTTTTCTAATGAGTCAACTCTTCACATGAGATGGCCAAAGTACTGGAGCTTCAGCTTTAGCATCATTCCTTCCAAAGAAATCCCAGGGCTGATCTCCTTCAGAGTGGACTGGTTGGATCTCCTTGCAGTCCAAGGGACTCTCAAGAGTCTTCTCCAACACCACAGTTCAAAAGCATCAATTCTTCAGCATTCAGCCTTCTTCACAGTCCAACTCTCACATCCATACATGACCACAGGAAAAACCATAGCCTTGACTAGACGGATCTTAGTCGGCAAAGTAATGTCTCGGCTCTTCAGTATACATTCTAGGTTGGTCATAACTCTTCTTCCAAGGAGTAAGCGTCTTTTAATTTCATGGCTGCAGTCACCATCTGCAGTGATTTTGGAGCCCAAAAAAATAAAGTCTGACACTGTTTCCACTGTTTCCCCATCTATTTCCCATGAAGTGATGGGACCAGATGCCATGATCTTTGTTTTCTGAATGTTGAGCTTTAAGCCAACTTTTTCACTCTCCCCTTTCACTTTCATCAAGAGTCTTTTTAGTTCCTCTTCACTTTCGGCCATAAGGGTGGTGTTATCTGCATATCTGTCATCTGCATAGAAGTTAAATAAGCAGGGTGACAATATACAGCCTTGATGTACTCCTTTTCCTATTTGGAACCAGTCTGTTGTTCCATGTCCAGTTCTAACTGTTGCTTCCTGACCTGCATACAGATTTCTCAAGAGGCAGGTCAGGTGGTCTGGTATTCTCATCCCTTTCAGAATTTTCCACAGTTTATTGTGATCCACACAGTCAAAGGCTTTGGCATAGTCAATCAAGCAGAAGTAGATGTTTTTCTGGAACTCTCTTGCTTTTTCCATGATCCAGCAGATGTTGGCAATTTGATCTCTGGTTCCTCTGCCTTTTCTAAAACCAGCTTGAACATCTGGAAGTTCACGGTTCACGTATTGCTGAAGCCTGGCTTGGAGAATTTTGAGCATTACTTTACTAGCATGTGAGATGAGTGCAATTGTGAGGTAGCTTGAGCATTCTTTGGCATTGCCTTTCTTTGGGATTGGAATGAAAACTGACCATTTCCAGTCCTGTGGCCACTGCTGAGTTTTCCAAATTTGCTGGCATATGGAGTGCAGCACTTTCACAGCATCATCTTTCAGGATTTGAAACAGCTCCACTGGAATTCCATCACCTCCACTAGCTTTGTTCGTAGTGATGCTTTCTAAGGCCCACTTGACTTCACATTCCAGGATGTCTGGATCTAGATTAGTGATCACACCATCATGATTATCTGGGTCATGAAGATCTTTTTTGTACAGTTCTTTTGTGTATTCTTGCCACCTCTTCTTAATATCTTCTGCTTCTGTTAGGTCCGTACCATTTCTGTCCTTTATCGTGCCCATCTTTACATGACAGAATGTGGTCCACTGGAGAAGGGAATGGCAAACCACTTCAGTGTTCTTGCCTTGAGAACCCCATGAACAGTATGAAAAGGCAAAATGATAAGATACTGAAAGAGGAACTCCCCAGGTCAGTAGGTGCCCAACATGCTACTGGAGATCAGTGGAGAAGTAACTCCAGAAAGAATGAAGGGATGGAGCCAAAGCAAAAACAATACCCAGCTGTGGATGTGACTGGTGACAAAAGCAAGGTCTGATGCTGTAAAGAGCAGTATTGCATAGGAACCTGGAATGTCAGGTCCATGAATCAAGGCAAAGTGGAGTGGTCAAACAAGAGATGGCAAGGGTGAACGTTGACATTCTAGGAATCAGCGAACTAAAATGGACTGGAATGGGTGAATTTAGCTCAGATGACCATTATATCTACTACTGCGGGCAGGAATCCCTTAGAAGAAATGGAGTAGCCATCATGGTCAACAAAAGAGTTCAAAATGCAATACTTGGATGCAATCTCAAAAATGACAGAATGATCTCTGTTCATCTCCAAGGCAAACCATTCAATATCACAGTTATCCAAGTCTATGCCCCAACCAGTAACGCTGAAGAAGCTGAAGTTGAACAGTTTTATGAAGACCTACAAGACCTTTTAGAACTAACACCAAAAAAAAGATGTCCTTTTCATTATAGGGGACTGGAATGCAAAAGTAGGAAGTCAAGAAACACCTGGAGTAACAGGCAAATTTGGCCTTTGAATATGGAATGAAGCAGGCAAAGACTAATAGAGTTTTGCCAAGAAAATGTACTGGTCATAGCAAACACCCTCTTCCAACAACACAAGAGAAGACTCTATACATGGACATCACCAGATAGTCAACACTGAAATCAGACTGATTATATTCTTTGCAGCCAAAGATGGAGAACCTCTATACAGTCAACAAAAACAAGACCAGGAGCTGACTGTGGCTCAGATCATGAACTCCTTATTACCAAATTCAGACTCAAATTGAAGAAAGTAGGGAAAACCGCTAGACCATTCAGGTATGACCTCAATCAAATCCCTTATGATTATACAGTGGAAGTGAGAAATAGATTTAAGGGCCTAGGTCTGATAGATACAGTGCCTGATGAACTATGGAATGAGGTTCGTGATACTGTACAGGAGACAGGGATCAAGACCATCCCCATGGAAAAGAAATGCAAAAAAGCAAAATGGCTGTCTGGGCAGGCGTTACAAATAGCTATGAAAAGAAGAGAGGTGAAAAACAAAGGAGAAAAGGAAAGATATAAGCATCTGAATGCAGAGTTCCAGAGAATAGCAAGAAGAGATAAGAAAGCCTTCTTCAGTGATCAATGCAAAGAAATAGAGGAAAAGAACAGAATGGGAAAGACTAGAGATCTCTTCAACAAAATTAGAGATACCAAGGGAACATTTCATGCAAAGATGGGGCCACGCTCAGTAAATCTTTAATCCAACTTTCTGTGGATGGGGGGGGATGTGTTCCCTCCCTGTTTTTTGACCTGAAGCCAAACTATGGTGGAGGTAATGAAGATAACGGTGACCTCCTTCAAAAGGTCCCATGCACTCACTGCTGCACTCAGTGCCCCCATCTGATCACAAGGACCACAGCCATGTCTAACTCAGTGAAACTATGAGCCATGCCATGTAGGGCCACCTAAGACAGATGGGTCATGATGGAGATGTCAATTACAAATTGGCACTTACTAAGAGCATTGCCCCTTTGAACTATGGACAGAGGTTCGTGACATTGTACAGGAGACAGGGATCAAGACCATCCCCATGGAAAAGAAATGCAAAAAAGCAAAATGGCTGTCTGAGGAGGCTGTCTTACAAATAGCTGTGAAAAGAAGAGAAGTGAAAAGCCAAGTAGAAAAAAGATATAAGCATCTGAATGCAGAGTTCCAAGGAATAGCAAGAAGAGATAAGAAAGCCTTCCTCAGTGATCAATGCAAAGAAATAGAGGAAAACAACAGAATGGGAAAGACTAGAGAACTCTTCAAGAAAATTAGAGATACCAAGGGAACATTTCATGCAAAGATGGGCTCAATAAAGGACAGAAATGGTACGGACCTAACAGAAGCAGAAGATATTAAGAAGAGGTGGCAAGAATACACAGGAGAACTGTACAAAAAAAGATATTCACGACCCAGATAATCACGATGGTGTGATCACTCACCTAGAGCCAGACATCCTGGAATGTGAAGTCAAGTGGGCCTTAGAAAGCATCACTACGAACAAAGCTAGTGGAGGTGATGGAATTCCAGTGGAGCTGTTTCAAATCCTGAAAGATAATGCTGTGAAAGTGCTGCACTCCATATGCCAGCAAATTTGGAAAACTCAGCAGTGGCCACAGGACTGGAAATGGTCAGTTTTCATTCCAATCCCAAAGAAAGGCAATGCCAAAGAATGCTCAAGCTACCTCACAATTGCACTCATCTCACATGCTAGTAAAGTAATGCTCAAAATTCTCCAAGCAAGGCTTCACCAATACATGAACCATGAACTTCCAGATGTTCAAGCTGGTTTTAGAAAAGGCAGAGGAACCAGAGATCAAATTGCCAACATCTGCTGGATCATGGAAAAAGCAAGAGAGTTCCAGAAAAACATCTATTTCTGCTTGATTGACTATGCCAAAGCCTTTGACTGTGTGGATCACAATAAACTGTGGAAAATTCTGAAAGAGATGAGAATACCAGACTACCTGACCTGCCTCTTGAGAAACCTATATGCAGGTCAGGAACTGGACATGGAACAACAGACTGGTTCCAAATAGGAAAAGGAGTACGTCAAGGCTGTATATTGTCACCCTGCTTATTTAACTTCTATGCAGAGTACATCATGAGAAACGCTGGTCTGGATGAAGCACAAGCTGGAATCAAGATTGCCTGGAGAAATATCAATAACTTCAGATATGCAGATGACACCACCCTTATGGCAGAAAGCAAAGAAGAACTGAAGAGCCTCTTTATGAAAGTGAAAGAGGAGAGTGGAAAGTTGGCTTAAAACTCAACATTCAGAAAACTAAGATCACGGCATCTGGTCCCATCACTTCATGGCAAATAAATGGGGAAACAGTAGAAACAGTAACATACTTTATTTTCTTGGGCTCTGAAATCACTGCAGATGGTGACTGCAGCCATAAAATTAAAAGACACTTGCTCCTCGGAAGAAAAGGTATAACCAACCTAGACAGCATATTCAAAAGCAGAGACATTACTTTGCCGACAAAGGTCCATCTAGTCAAAGCTATAGTTCTTCCAATAGTCATGTATGGATGTGAGTTGGACTATAAAGAAAGCTGAGCACCAAAGAATTGATGCTTTTGAACTATGGTGTTGGAAAAGGCCTTGGACTGCAAGGAGATCCAACAAGTCCATCCTAAAGGAAATCAGTCCTGAATATTCACTGGAAGGACTGATGCTGAAGCTCAAACTCCAATCCTTTGGCCACCTGGTGCGAAGAACTGACTCATTTGAAAAGACCCCAATGCTGGAAAGACTGAAGGAAAGAGAAGGAGACAACAGAGGATAAAATAGTTGGATGGCATCACCAGCTTGATGGACATGAGTTTGAATAGGCTTTGGGAGTTGGTGATGGACAGGGAAGCCTGGTGTGCTACAGTCCATGGGGTCACAAAGAGTTAAGACATGATGAGCAACTGAACTGAACAAACTGATAATAATGATGTGCTACTTTATTAGCCTACTCAGCTTACTATATACACTCTCCGTTTTGCCCTTTCATGTTCATGGTGTAAACAAAACCAAAATGACTGCACCATTTTACTGGCTTGAGGGGACACCCATGTCTCTGAGATAATACTTCAAAGATAATCCAAAGACCCCATGGTGGTCTCGAGCCACTTTATCAAGGTAACAACAGCTAACACTGAGTGATTACTAGGTATCAGCAATGCTAAGAAGGAAATGGCAACCCACTCCAGTATTCTTGGCTGGGAAATCTCATGGACAGAGCCTGGCTGGCTACAGTCCAGGGGGTCACAAGAGTTGGACATGACTTAGCAACTAAACCACCACCAAGCGTATTACATCCATTATCTCAGATCCTCATAACAAACCCATGAACTAAATGTTCTCAATATCTTTATTTTAGAAATCAAGAAACAGTCAATCCAAGAAATGATTAAACATTTCCATGATCAGAGCCTATACCTGGCAGAATTATGAGGAAATAAGGGTGATCAGGGGAGGAAAACATCATGTCCTTAACATTTATGATATGCCAGGTACCTCACCTCATTCACTGCTTACCGTATCTTACAAGGTAAAGATAGTACAAAGATAGTAAATAACTGAAACATGAAGTTGAAACAAGCTTTAAACCTCTCCTAGACAGTCTGAATCAGAAGCCCAAGGTCTTATAGGATTCTGAATGATTGGGACATTTTAGGGTTCTTAGGGTTAGCGTGATGACAGACCCAGCCTCCCAAGGCAGTCTTTTTCATTTCCAAGCCGGCCCAGCTTCTGTGGACTGGATAAGCAATGGTGTTAAAGGGACCTGGGGGCATGCTGAGCGCATACAGCCTAACTCAGTAGACTTTGTCCATTGGTAAAGGTTTGGTTGAGGTTTACCCCTCAACCAAAACCAATCAATAAACACTTCACATGCCAGGTTTTGTGTCAGGCTTTAGGATTACAAAAATGAAATCCATTCTCTGATTCAAGGAATTCAGTCTAGTAGAAACACGTATCCTGGAAGGACATACTCTAGGACATAAGCATAAAACATAAAAGCACATGACAACTACTCAGTAATAAGCACTACTACATGCAAAACAAGTATTGTGTCAAACTTCACCAAGCTTGTATTTTCAGAGCAAATCTAACCCACTTTGATCTATAGTTATCTCAAGGTCATCAGACTATCCAGTTATTAAATCTGATGATGAAGGGGTCAACATAATAAGCATAAAGAACTGCCAAGGAGAAAGGAGTTATCCGAAAGGCTGTACATTTTCCTAATATTAGTCTATCGTTATCTATACTTCCCACTGCTATATGACCTCTGATAAACACATATTAGGTATCTGGTAAATTTTTGTCGAACAAATGATTATGCTGCTTGAAAGGAATTACGCAAACTCAAATACAGAATAAAAAGCAATGAGTTTGTCATTACAGTGGTTACTGGCAAAGGTGGGGACTAATGTATAGGAGCAATTGTCACATAGACTATAATCCTCCCTTTCTCATCATCAGTAAGGAAACTTCTATAGCACCAAGGAGACCATCTGGTAGATTAAACTTGACTGGCTTAGAACAATGAAAGCAAACTTTTATCTCAGGTACTATAACAGAGATTTACACTTGCATACTTCTGGTAGGCTATAAAGCAACTGGGGAGTGAGTTCCTTGCTACATCTGTGAATATAAGCATTAACATGAACTTCCCCATTCCACTGTAGGGCTAAAATATCTAAGCCCCTACTTTGAGTAGGAAAAAATGAATACAGGAAGGAGTCTTCACTTTAATTAAAAAGAAACTATGAAACACATCACTTGTTAATAAGAATGCTTTATTTATTCAGGTGCTGAATCCTTTGTGCCGGCAAGAAAAACAGAGAATACAGAGAATATTTACTTTGGGGGGAGCTAAACAAAGAACCTATTTGCTGACTCATTAAAGTGAGGCAAAGGCATCAAATAGGATTACATCTGACTACAGTAAATTCGCCTTTTTTAAGTGACATATATCTCTTCGGTTTTCTGAATTTTCAACTCAAAGAGAGTCTTGCCAAATTACTTTACTAATGAAGCCCATCCAAATCCATCTGTAATGTGAACATATACGCTTCTACGGGTATCAGGGTTTGTGAACCAGGTTTTGTATAATTGTGGGCAGTCGTAAAACACAGTGTGGGACAGTAATAGGACATAGGTCACACAGTTGTTAATCTTCAGATGCAAATTAACTAAAACTGAGCTTGCTCTTTTGTTCTTTCTTGACTTAAACTGAGTCCTTTGTTTCATGAACAACAACAAAATTCAATAAGCCAAATCAAATCAAAGTGCTTTTGACAGTCTGCAGACTTAAAACACATTAGTCTTGTGCTTTTATAATACTTTATTCCTTGGGGTTCCTGAGGTTGATCATAAAGAATCCACAAGTAGGAAAGTCTGGGACTGTACTGTTGCTTCTGAATATCTATGGAGGATATTTTTCAATTTGTTTCAATTAATAATAACTACCTACCATTTATTTAGACCCATATTTTAAGCACTGTGCTAGCTGCTTTGCAAACATTCATTTAACCCTTACCAAAACCGTGCAATGTAGACATTCTCTCTATTTTACAGATGAGGAACCAAGTTCAGAGTGGTTACTTGCCACACATAATGGGCTCCATGATTGTGAACCACCCCAAGAGCTACTTCTTTGCAACTGATCATTAATCAGACTCTCATCAAACATCAAACTCTCAGTTGTCTGCGATAAAGAATACTGTATGTATACCTATGGCTGATTCATGTTGAGGTTTGACAGAAAATAACAAAATTCTGTAAAGCAATTATCCTTCAATTAAAAAATAAATTAAAAAAGAAAAAGAATGCTGTAAACACTTATCCTCAGATACCACAGTTTAAGACAATTGGGGTAACACTGCCTAACATATAAAGGTAACAGGATGCTTGAGTAAGAGTCACACTAAAGCCAAAGATGCCCAGAAGGTTTTCCCCCTTTCTGAAAGCAGAAAATCACCCCCAAAGACTTCTTGAATACCATTAACTATCAGCTTTGATTCATTTTTAAATCCCCAAACAATATAAACAGACACAAGTGCCTTGCCAGTACCAGGTGCATCACAGTCACCAAAGAAAATCCCCATGGGCTTCAGCTACCCACCAGCCACAGAGAGCCCTCTGCCCCCACTGTGATTGGCCCCTTCTGGCTCCACATTCCTAATATACCTCTCTACTTATTCTTCAAAAAATATATTTTTGACTCACACACACAAAAAAAGATGAAATCCTGGGCAAGTTCTGACCTTCCTACACATCTACCTTTTTACAATAGCAGGAAAAAATGGAAGTGGGGACAGAGGAAATATCTTAATCCTTTACAACACACCATTCCCACTGGACAAATGAACAGGGAGAATAGTGTCTTGGTTACCAGATCCACATACCATGTATGTCAAGAGGCAAAAGCAAACTGCCGAGACTGGAACTTAGGAATCTTGGGCTCCAGTGAAAAACTGTCCCTGGACACTGGCTCAGACTCAGTGAGTTAATTAATAGAAAAAGAACCCAGTGTCTTTGATCTGATGAAGAATTATATAATAGGAAAACTGAGGTAAAAGGACCACTTGACAGAAAAATTCAAAACATAATTATGAATCCTACCTCTTAATCTGACTTTGGCCAAGACAATGGGATCATATCTCTAGATAACTGAGATGGTTGAATCTAAAACATACAATCATCAAAACAGTGAACCTTTAGACCTAGTGCCTTCCAAACTCTATCTACTCCTAGACTATATTGGAATTCCTCTTGGAGAACAGAATCTCCAGAGCACATTTCCTACAGTCTTATAAGAACTGTCAAGAATGATGATCTCGAAAGGATTTTTTGTGATATTTAAAACAGCAGCCCCCAGTGGCTACTGAGCATTCAGCAAGGGGTTTACGTGACTAAAGAACTCAATTTTAAATTTCATCTTACTCAATTTAAACTTAATTATCCACGTGTGGCTACTGGCTGTTGAACCAAACAAAGCAGTTCTAAAAGTTAATTTTCAGCAAATAATATAGTCTTAAGACTCAACAAAACAGCCAGGAAATCACATTATCTGTTCAAAAAAAATCTCTCTCTGGGCAAACCCATAGGACAGCAATGATCTGTCACCACCCAGTCAGGCAACAGGAAATAAGATTCAATGACAATCTCATCTTTAGTCTCCCAGGATTTCTCTCCATGTTTTCCTTTGAAACTATTACTGTCTTACCTTAAATAAAAAATATTCTTATTTCTCTCCATCACTGGCAGTATCTCTCTCTGGGCAAATCTGGTGACCTGATAATCTGGGTCTTCCCAAACTTTAAGCTGGGAAGTTGACTTTTCCCACATGTTTTGGCAAACAAACCAAATAAATTTTGCAACAGTGTGATCTGAGAACATCTTAATTGTAATTTTTGATAAGAAAAGAAAAAGAAACAGACTTTAGGACTCAGGAGGGAGATGAACTTGGGATTGTAAATGAAGGGATGAGTGCTATTTCCCCAGAATAGTTTTTCCAAGTCCATTCATGAGGAAAATCTTCCATTTCAGGAGACTCAAAAGATTTTCCCACATGAATTTTCCGATGCTGACTGAGGTAGGCACTTCGGCTGAAGCATTTCTCACAGTCAGTACATTTGTAAGGTTTTTCTCCCATGTGGGTCCTCCGGTGCCTGATAAGGTTAAAGCTCTGACTGAAGCACTCACCACAGTCAGGACATTTATAAGGTTTCTCTCCCGTGTGTGTCCTTTGGTGAATCACCAGGGTGGAACTCTGACTAAAAGTTTTCCAACACTCAGAACATCTGTAAGGTTTTTCTCCTGTATGTGTTCTCTGATGTCTTATGAGATGAGAGCTGAGGCCAAAACTCTTTCCACATTCACAACATTTATATGGCTTCTCTCCTGGCTGGATTCTGCATTCTTCTATTAGGCTATAGTTCTGACTCAAACTTTCTTCATATTCAGAACTTTGATAGGTTTTGTCATCTGTGTGCATTTTCTGATGTGTAACCAGGTTTGAACTTCGACTGAAATTCTTCCCACATTCTATACACTGATAGGGTTTTTCTCCTGTATGTATTCTCTGATGCTTGATTAGAGTAGAATTACAACCAAAGCTTTTTCCACATTCAGGACATTTATAGGGCTTCTCACCAGTGTGTGTCCGCTGGTGACGAATCAGACTAGAGCTCTGACTAAAACTCTTCCCACAGTCGGGGCACTTATAAGGTTTTTCTCCAGTGTGGGTCCTCTGATGTTCTACAAGCACATAACTATGGCTGAAGCATTTCCCACAAACCGGACATTCATATGGTTTTTCACCTGTATGTGATCGGTGATGCTGAATAAGGTGAGAGCTGCTGCTGAAACTCTTCACACACTCAGGACATTTATAGGGTTTCTCTCCCGTGTGAGTTCTTTCATGGATAATAAGATGGGAAGTGTTGCTGAAGCTTTTCCCACAGTCACCACATTGGTAGGGCTTCTCGCCTGTGTGTATTCTCAGGTGCTGAATCAAGTGAGAGCTGTTACTGAAGCACTTCTCACACTCAGAACATCTGTAAGGTTTTTCTCCTGAGTGGGTCCTCTGGTGAGTTCGAAGGTGAGAACTATTACTGAAGCTTTTCCAACATTCAGAACATTTGTAGGGTTTGTCCCCAAAGGATGGGTTCTGTTGGCCAGCAGGCCCAGTATGTTCTCCTGGACTCCATCCCCAGTGACTGGGTTGTTCCTCTTCTTTTTCTGTACAATTTCCCTGATTCTCCAAGTTGCTATCATTCTCAGAGGAATCATCACATTCAGTTTTACCTCCTTGGGACCCTGTCAACAGTATTTCTTTTGTGTCTTCATCCTTACAGTTTTCTGGGCCATCACTTCTAGACCATTCTGAGGCTCTCTCTTTATCTGCCTTGGAGTTACTGCACTGAACAGTTTTCAAATTATTCTTACTTTCATCTCCTGCAGGAATAAACAAATACTCTAAACATTCCCTAGTCTCTGCCAGGGGCAAGAAATTCTGAATTACAGTGGAAGAGAGGGAATAACAAACTCAAACCTAGTAAAATGTTTTAGATTTTAAAAGTATTTCCAGAAGAATATTAAACAATTATTAGTTGGGGGGAAAAAAAGTATTTACAGCTAGTTTTACTTCTTTTACTCAACGTGTTCATCAGAAGCAGGTGAATTTTTTGTATTTATAACAACAGTAATGAAGTGTCTGGTCAGTTCTCATCAATTGCCATGGTAGATATCAAATTATTAATAAAAATAAGTTCACTGAATTTTATTCTAGAAGACTTTAAAGGTAAGAGAGAAAGAACACTATCTGAGGTAAAAGCTGGACAAAAATATTAGTTAAAATCTGAGCAAACAAAGAAATAGCAACGATACCCACTACTTATTAAGAATGGTAGTTTTGCATATAGTGTATCAGTATCTTAAAAAATATGTGAGACAGATATTATCATTCACTTTTCTTAAAGATGAGAAAACTGAAGCTAAAAGAGTTCTAATAGCTTGTGACAGACCAGGGAAATCAAATTAAAGTCTGTCTCATTCTAATGCCCTAATTTTTCTATACATTCTACAGCATGTCTTAAATTCCTAAAGGATTCAGATCTTCTTGATCTCTCACCTGTAATAGTGCTTTTCAAACTCTCCTTTGTGAAGCCATGAGAATCTGAGACCAATAGTTTATGCTCTTGTTCCATCACGATGATCAGTCAGATTAGGGATCAGAAATCCTGTAGAAGGAAGCAAGTTGTTTAAAGGCATTTGTTAACATTTCTCCTTTCTTCCTTCCAACCACTGCAACACAACAACTGTTAAGTACCTAATGTTCTGCGGACCATACTGAAATCCTTTCAGAAAACCTACCCTCAGATTCAAGTTATTTAGGATTAAGCATTAACTCAATTTACCTTTCCCAGGGAAATAATTTAAAAATTAAACCTTTGCAATAGTCAGAGGATCAAGGTTTAAAAATAGAATAAATATTAATACTGTCCACTTGGAACTCAGAAACACTTTAGGTTGAAAAACTGAAGTAGTTTTTTGGAAAAGGCATCAATAGTAAGACTTTAGGAATCGATATGCAGGTATAAGAAGCAGCTTAAGAGAAACTGTTTAGTTTACAAAGAATAAGTGGGTCCTTGACAGAAGGATGAAACCTTTGAAGTTAATTTAAAACAAAAGTTAGGATTTACTTGACTAGTAACAATAAATTCAAAGTAGAGCTAAAATAATTACAGCCAATAATCTCTAAATATAAAAGGGAGGCTAACAAGGGACCTCTTCCTTGTCTCTTACTCTCTATCATAATCACAATATCCCTTTCAGCCTAAGCTTTCTCTTCTGGACCCAATTACAACCCCTGACCTGCTTGAGGGACTGGACGGCAATTATATATGGACTTGGCATCCACTTCAGGATATAAAAAAATAGCACAATTCAAGAAAAATGGGAGCTTAAAAGAAGGCACACACATAGAAAATAAAAGACATACTTTTCAATCGATTACTGCCTATTATGTGTCATGCAGTGAACCAGATACCTTACACATAACATTTCTCATGTAATTCTTACAAGAGCTCCCTGAGGTGTATAAAAATATTGCTGTTGTTATTTAGCTCCTAAGTCATGTCCAACTCTTTTGTAACCCCAGGGACTGTAGCCCACCAGGCTCCTCTGCCCATGGGATTTCCCAATCAAGAATACTGGAGTGGGTTGCCATTTCCTTCTATAGGAGATCTTTCCCAACCCAGGGATAGAACCTGCATCTCCTCCATTAGCAAGTGGATTCTTTACCACTGAGCCCTCAGGAAAGCCTTGTATAAACAGGTACCAGCATGTCATAGGTGAACGAAACAGACATTAAGAAACTTTCCCAAGGTCACACAACCAGAACTTGGTAGAGCAGGATTCAGTCCCAAATTTGTTGGACAGTGAATTTAATACTCTTGTCTATTATAGTAAACAAGCAGAGAAGAAAGCAGAAACTGGGCATAATTCCAACCAGCAAATGATCAGGACTTTTATTTTGTAATATATTGACTTCCATCAACAGCACCTCCCCTACTGCCTGCACCACAAGCCTTTGTGGGATCTTAGTTCTCCAAATAGGGATTGAACCCCAGGCCCTGCAATGAGAGTCCCAAGTCTTAATCACTGGTCTGCCAGGGAATTTCTATATTGACTGCATTTTTAGAAAACCAATTTATATCCCTAGACCTTATATCAAAAGAAACTGACATTCTCTAAAGCACCTTCAATATACATGAAACTTGTATAAATTACAAGTATGCCCAATGTTTGTGCAGGGAAAAAAACATACACCTGAACGAAAAAAAAAAATTGTTCAAATGGAATATGTTTTACCATCTGAGTTACCTACTTCTGTCACAGTCTTTACAAAAGAAGCATTAGTCTACGTAAGATACCCGTGCTACCATTTTCCCTGCTAAGAAACTTATTAATTTTGGTAACAGAGGAGCCCTCAGGAACACTGGCTCAGCAAAACAGTAGCAAACTTAAGGCCACAGTTGGTATTAAAAGGCTGTCCCTAAGATGTCACGCCACAAAGGCTGTTTTTACTGCCTAGAGCAAAAAGGTAATTAGGAACGGGGCAGTGCTTCGGCTTAAAGACTCCCAAAGAAAACGCACTGCCTGAAGCTTAGCTTTAAAAAGCGCCGGCTGGGAGCACAAGTCGGGTACACTGCGGTGAGTTCCAGGGGAACGGATCGTCTGCAGTCGACACGGTCCTTCCAGGGACGTCGCGGGGGAGGGAGGCGCGGTGGCCCGAGCTGCTGGAGATGCTGGGCCTTCGCCCTTCACAGCAGCGGCAGTCCTTTGCAGGATGAACATTGCAGCCTGGGCGACGCAGCTTCCGCTCCTCCTACCCGAAACCCTCGGCTCCGTCCCCCTCCCCGAGAAGGAACTCACTGTTCTGGGGGCTACATTCAACGCGCCCCGCATCCCCAGCAGGAGTCCATTCTACTTCTGACCCCACCAACCTAGGGCCCTAACCTCTCAAACCCGGAAGTCAGAAACAGGAAGTTCCCCCTTCTCCCACAGTGAGCTTGATGGAGCCTCTCTAGAAAACAGTGATGGCTGGCTCTCGTTGATCTTAACCCTCAGGGTCCCGGACAAGAAGGAGTGTGCCGGTGGTATTCCTCTTCCTTGTGGACACGTTTGCCGACTTTGATTCTCATCCCTCACATTTATCAGGTACCTTATAATAGGGGACCGGCTGGAGCTGATACTTCTCCTTGCCATCGGGGCGTCATCAGACTTCTCATCATCACTGGAATTAAAATAAAGCGAGTATTTGTTAAGCGCCGACTCTGTTCCCACCGCTGTGCACTGGGAGGTATATTTAGCCATCTGTGAAACAGGGAGCGAAGGCATCCATCCACATATAAAGCAAATAGTTTACGTTGTTGTTTTATGTTTTATATGTTTTATAGAGGCAACGTTATGAATAATATTTGGTGAAACAAACTCTCCTCTTTGATTACAGAGAAACTAGAAATAAATCCCTTCATTTCCCCCACATCAATCTAAGCCTTCACTGAAACCATCTCTTCCTTCCCTCCAATTACAACAGCGGATTGGTCCTTCGCATTTTAAAGGAGCCCTCCACTGCCGGTCACTTTCCTTCCTACCTTCATGGGATCCGTACCCTATCAACTAAACTCCTGACTCTCCCAACCACCATCCCCAAGTAGTCCTTCAGTTTCTTTCTTATTTTTTAACGCCTGACGTTTCCATTTTATCATTTCCCACTCATGTTTTAACTCATTTCTCCTGTAGTAAAGAAAACAATAAATCTCTAAGATCATCAATGACCTCTGCGTTCTTAGCACATTAGTATTTTTTGGTTCCCAAGTCCTCTTTCAGGAGTTTTGACACTGCTTTCTTCTAGAAACACTCTTTTGAGGGGACACTGCACTCTCCTCACTGTCCTCCAACAGCTCCAGTCAATCCTGTCTTTTACAAGCCTGTGTGTGCGCATGTGCTCAGTCATGTCTGACTGCAACCCCATGGATGGTAGCCCACCAGGCTCCTCTCTCCATGGGACTTCCCAGGCAAGGATACTGAAGTGGGTTGCCATTTCCTTCTCCAGGGTACCTTCCCAACCCAGGAACTGAGCCCATGTCTCCTGAGTCTCTTTCATTGGTAGGTGGATTCTTCACCACTGAGCCACCTGGGAAGCCCCTCACTTCCAGGACCCAGGGACAAAGACCAGCCAAATTCTTGTTATACAACAGGAACCAATCCAGTCCTTCTTCCCTGCATCCTTCCAATCGCCTCAGATGGTGAAAAGTGCCCCACCACTGCTGATTCTCTGCCACTATCAACCCCACCACCACCACCACCACAACCACCAGAGGAAGAAACTCCTCTCTGCTCTTTTGCACAGCCCAGGAATACTCATGTGTCTGAGAGATAAACTTGGTACTTGCTATGGCGCGAATTGTGCCCCTCATCCCAATTCATATGCTGAAACACTTAAACACCCAATGTGATGGTATTAGGAGGTGGGGCCTTTGGGAAGTAATTGGGTCTAGACGAGGTCATGAGAATGGGACCCTCATGATGGGATTAATGCCTTTACAAGAAAAGGCACCAAAGATTGATATTCCCCTCTCCCCTCATCACACATCCTCTCTCCCCATACCATGTGGGGGCACATATTGGCACCCTGATCTCAGACTTTCGACTTTCAGAACCATAAAGAAGTAAATTTCTGTTGTTTAAGCCACCCAGGATATATGGTATTTTGTTGATCTGATTACATGAGCAGAGCAGCTCATACTAAATTGTCCATTGTCAGGTTTTATCCTTTGCAGGGATATTTAAACCAGAAGGTGGTTTAAAAGATGGAATCTCTGATTTGCAAATGGGGCAAGGCCATGTCATGAAAAGCAGCATGATGTCCTAATCAGCAAGTTCTTTGCCTCACATACAAGATTTGTGACTCTTAAGTAAGAGATCAAACCTTAGCCACAGTGACTTGGGTGTGATGATATGCGTCTTCCCAGGTCAGAGGATTACTTATTTTTAGTGGTGGGCTTTCCGGTGCTTTCAGCAGATCTTTGGCTCCTTTTTTTTTTTTTTTTCCATCATCTCTCCTCCCACTTCTCCCTGCATTATTTGGCCTGAGAATATGTGCCAAGAATTTTACTGAAATAATCCCTGCTCCAAGTGCCCATGACTCAGCACCTCCAGGGTGGGTTCTAATGGAATACAGACTCAGTTTAAGGAATATGTAGGAGCTGGCACAGAGCACCAAAGATATCGGAAACCAAAAGCCATAAATTTCCAAGGCAGAGGACCATTTTATTGAAACAGATGCCGAAGAAACTGCAACATCTTTTTTTCAAAATGGGTGGGAGGGATGGGTGTTTGGGTTGGGAAGGAAAAGAAATGTCTGTATGGATTTTATTCTGGTACAGAGAGTAAAGGGGATCAACAGCTCAGAGTCTAGATTGTCCCTTTCTCATACTAGCCTGGAATGCTCTCTGCTTGGTCACATTAAATGCTCAGAATTCTAAACTGTCAGCAGGTGGCTCCAGAGGCAGTTGTTTGGTGAAACTGCCACAGTTGAGTTCAGTTCAGTTCAGTCGCTCGGTCGTGTCCGACTCTTTGCAACCCCATGAATCGCAGCACGCCAGGCCTCCCTGTCCATCACCAACCCCCAGAGTTCACTCAGACTCACGTCCATCGAGTCAGTGATGCCATCCAGCCATCTCATCCTCTGTCGTGCCTTTCTCCTCCTGCCCCCAATCCCTTCCAGCATCAGAGTGTTTTCCAATGAGTCAACTCTTTGCATGAGGTGGCCAAAGTACTGGAGTTTCAGCTTTAGCATCATTCCTTCCAAAGAAATCCCAGGGCTGATCTCCTTCAGAATGGACTGGTTGGGTCTCCTTGCAGTCCAAGGGACTCTCAGGAGTCTTCTCCAACACCACAGTTCAAAAGCATCAATTCTTCGGCACTCAGCCTTCTTCACAGTCCAACTCTCACATCCATACATGACCACTGGAAAAACCATAGCCTTGACTAGACGGATCTTAGTCGGCAAAGTAATGTCTCTGCTACATTCCTCATTAAATCCTATTCATTTTAGATCTTAGAACAGATACTAGTGACTTTTATGATATTCATTTGTCAAAAAAATCTATTCAATCTAGGGAGGACTATATAGATAACTCTTTAAGTCTCTCTGCCTGTGCTTCACAGTGTATTAATTTAGGATAAGCAAACTCTGAAAGAGAGGTGATATTATCGGCTTTACCTCATGAAAGAACTACCGCACTGGATTTCTCTTGGAGTTGGTTCAGAAAGTACTTTTTGGGATTTCCCTGGTGGTCCAGTGGTTAGGACTCAGTGTTTTCATCGTCAAGGGCCTGGGTTCAATCCCTGCTTGGGGAACTAAGATCCCAGAAGCCATGCAGCATGGCCAAAAAATAAAAAGTACTTTTTGCAAAGAATCATCTCGCCTGACATCAGATGATCACTTAAACTGGTAGGTAAACAGGCATTTACAATCAAGTAAAGTAGTTAGGAAAATACTCAATATTGTAGACCATCCTCTTAGGATCCATTGTGAATAGATCGGACTATCTTTGGTTATCTTTGATTGGCGCTACCGGTAGTTAGTTTGGCAAGGGCTATGAACTGAATTGTCTTCCCTTGAAGTTTGTATGTTGAAATCTTAACCCCCCAGTGTGACTATATTTGAATACAGAGCTTTTAAGTAGGTAATTTGGGTTAAATGAGCTCATAAAGGTGGGATCCTGATTCAATAGGACTGATGTCCTTACAAGAAGGGACAAACACCAGGGTCCTTACAAGAAGGGACAAACACCAGGGGTGTGAGCATACAAAGAAAAGGCCATGGGAGGACCCAGCAGGAAGACAACCATCTGTAAGCTAAGAAGGGCCTCAGGATAAATCAAACCGTCGACACCTTGGTGTTGGACTTCTAGACTCTAGAACGCTGAGAATTACATTTCTGATGTTTAAGCCATCCAGCCTGAGAGATTTTGTTATGGAGGCCCTGGCAAGGAAGACAGCAAGGAACAGGAATGCTAAATTCCCTACCAAGTGCAGGATGGCTTGGTATTACCTAGACAGCATATTAAAAAGCAGAGACATTACTTTGCCAACAAAGGTCCATCTAGTCAAAGCTATGTTTTTTCCAGCAGTCATGTATGGATGTGAGAGTTGGACTATAAAGAAAGCTGAGCACCAAAGAATTGATGCTTTTGAACTGTGGTGTTGGAGAAGACTCTTGAGAGTCCCTTGGACTTCAAGGAGATCCAACTAGTCCATCCTAAAGGAAATCAGTCCTGAATACTCATTGGAAAGATGGATGCTGAAGCTGAAACTCCAACACTTTGGTCACCTGATGTGAAGAACTGACTCATTGGAAAAGACCCTGATGCTGGGAAAGATTGAAGGCGGGAGGAGAAGGGGATGATAGAGGATGAGATGGTTGGATGGCATCACCGACTTGATGGGCATGAATTTTAGTAAGCTCTGGAAGCTGGTGGTGGACAGAGAAGCCTGGCATGCTGCAGCCCATGGGGTCACAAAGAGTCGGACACGACTGAGCGACTGAACTGACATACTAAAATACTGTCCTGTCTCAAATGCAAATAACACTGAGAAACACCAATGTGGCCCCAGCTGTTCATCTTACAGATGACTCTATTAGACTTATCTTTGAGGCAAAGCACCTTGTTTTATTTACATTGTTCCATCAGGTGTTGACACAGTGTCTGGCACTCAGTATGAGCTTAGTAATCATGAGGGTGTGGGATCTAATTATTCGTGTGCTTATTGCGTTTTACCTTTCTTTATTCCAGTTCACCTGAGCCATTCTTCTGCTTGAGGGTGATATACAACTTATTATTGAGAGACTAAAAAGATAGACTGGGATAATATTTAGCTTTTGACATTCAAAAATAAGATTTTGCTACAAGACAACAATTGTGTTCCTTGCTAAGCACCTGTCTTGAGAGAGGATTTTTAAAAGTCCTTTAGTGTATCAAGGGCCTGGTCTGGGACTCAGGCAAAGGAGTTCTTCCTCAGAAGTTCCAGAAAGAATGTGAAGCCCTTTGGCTGAAGGCCAAGAACTTCAGTTTGGAAAGAGTCACACTAGAAGCAGGGAGCTATTGCCCACTCTGTCCTTTCCTGGCCAACCTCCCATCTAAAAATTGCATCCCAGTCACTTATGATCATTCTTTTCTGTACTTGTTTCTTTGCTTATCATTTTTCTCTATGATTAGAATGTCAACTGCAAGAGGCAGTTCTTTGTCTATTTAACTACTGCTGTATTCCCAGCATCAGAAACATACCTGGCAGCTCAATAAATATTTACTGAACGGAATGAATGTGTTTTCTTTTCTCTTCATTTCCCTTTCACATCCAAAGAAAGAGAAGAAGAAATAATTTGAGAGGATATTTGTTAAAGCTTTTGAATTCATTCACTGAATTGCTCTACTTGCTGAGGAAATCCTAAGAACTTCATAAAACTGCATACTGAAAGATTTAAAGAAGAACCATCTCTTAACAGCTCTTTGTTCTTCTCTTCATTCTGCTTCCCTGTGTTCCTTTGCAGTTTATACTGTGAAAAATGACATCTCTATTGGCATTGGGCCACTAATTGTTCAGAAAGTACAGATTTTTTTTTTTTTTAAAGCTGATGTTCTGGGTGCCTGCCTGTTTCTGGCAAGCAAACCTGGGGATATTTTCCATGAATGGTGAAAGGTTTCCTTTCTCAGTAGGGGCACCTCATGGGTCCTAAATCCTAGTGGAGCTGCCCAGAGAAGCATGTCATGTCCCTGAAGGACATCACACCTCCTTGTTCATCATCTCTGTGGGGAGCATGTATGGGTAAAAAGATGAAGATATGATTCTGAACTATAAAGCAATTTTATCAGGAAATCCTGTGTTCAAATCACCAACTTTGGGCAATGAGTGTTGGGACTTTTCTTTGCCACAAAAGAATAAATGTTTTAGGAAATATCAGGCCAAATGGTCAAGAATGTGGATTCAGACCAAGGATGTGGACCATCAGATTCTTTGTTTATTAGTAGCCAGAAAAATCAATCATGTTCCTTTGGGATGAATTCAATGGAGATTATTTATCAGGGTTGGGGAGGGAAGGAAGGGAGATCCACAAAGGGTGTGGCCCCTTACCATATGACATCTGCATAATATTAAGTGCGTGTGCAGAGCAAGTCCTTTGTTACCTAAGACAGCCCTTGTTCTAAAATGGATTCTCTTCACCTGCATAAAGGAGAGACTTCCTAGTGAGGTACTGGAAAATAGAATGAAATAATTGCTCCTGATCGATACTGGCTCTGCAGTGGCCACAGGATTGGAAAAGGTCAGTTTTCATTCCAATCCCAAAGAAAGGCAATGCCAAATAATGCTCAAACTACTGCACAATTGCACTCATCTCACACGCTAGCAAAGTAGCGCTCAAAATTCTCCAAGCCAGGCTTCAACAGTACGTGAACCATGAACTTCCAAATGTTCAAGCTGGATTGAGAAAAGTCAGAGGAACCAGAGATCAAATTGCCAACATCCGCTGGATCATCAAAAAAGCAAGAGAGTTCCAGAAAAACATGTATTTCTGCTTTATTGACAATGCCAAAGCCTTTGTGTGGATCACAACAAACTGTGGAAAATTTTGAAAGAGATGGGAATACCAGACTACCTGACCTGCCTCTTGAGGAATCTGTATGCAGATCAGGAAGCAACAGTTAGAACTGGACATGGAACAACTGACTGGTTTCAAATAGGAAAAGGAGTACGTCAAGGCTGTATATTGTCACCCTGCTTATTTAACTTATATGCAGAATACATCATGAGAAATCCTGGGCTGGATGAAGCACAATCTGGAATCAAGATTGGCAGGAAAAATATCAATAACCTCACATAGGTAGATGATACCACCCTTATGGCTGAAAGCAAAGAACTAAAGAGCCTCTTGATGAAAGTGAAAGAGGAGAGTGAAAAACTCTACATTCAGAAAACTAAGATCATGGCATCTGGTCCCATCACTTCATGGCAAATAGATGGGGAAACAGTGGCTGACTTTATTTTGGGGGGCTCCAAAATCACTGCAGATGGTGACTGCCGCCATGAAATTAAGACACTTGCTCCTTGGAAAAAAAGTTATGACCAACCTAGACAGCTTATTAAAAAGCAGAGACTTTGCTTTACCAACAAAAAGGAGAAACATTACTTTTTCCGTCTAGTCAAAGCTATGGTTTTTCCAGCAGTCATGTATGGATGTGAGAGTTGGACCATAAAGAAAGCTGAGTGCCGAAGAAGTGATGCTTTTGAACTGTGGTGTTGGAGAAGACTCTTGAGAGTCCCTTGGACAGCAAGGAGATCCAACCAGTCCATCCTAAAGGAAATCAGTCCTGAATATTCATTGGAAGGACTGATGCTAAAGCTGAAACTCCAATACCTTGGCCACCTGATGCGAAGAACTGTCTCACTGGAAAAGATCCTGATGGTGGGAAAGACTGAAGGCGGGAGGAGAAGGGAATAAAAGAGGATGAGATGGTTGGATGGCATCAGTGCCTCAATGGACATGAGTTTGAGTAAACTCTGGGAATTGGTGATGGACAGGGAGGCCTGGCATGCTGCACTCCATGGGGTCTCAAAAGATTCGGACACAACTGAGCAACTGAACTGATCTATACTGTCATCATAAAAAGAACTTTCAGCTGTGTGCTAGTGCAAAGCTAATCAAGTACTTTTAAACCAGTATGTCATTTATTCCTCATTACAAATTTACGAAGAGAACAGAGCAGGAACCATGTCTATTTTGCAGACAGGAAAACTGAGGTTCTGAGAGGGTAAGGGAAGTTGCCTGGGCCCATGGCCCAGGGGTGTAGGTGGGTCTAGAGCCCTGGTCTTCCAGTCTCCACTCTTCGTGTGTCTTGCACTGCTTCAGGAAGCAGTATAAATAAAGTAACCATATGATTTATCATCCAAAACTGCATGCTTCAGAAAGTGAAAGCAGCTCTATGAAGGATTATTCTGAGACAATAACTGCAAACCTGGACTGTCTTGGGAATACTTGGGTGAATGGTGGCCTTAATCATAGGGAGAGGCAGACCCCTCTTCCTGAGCAGAGTACCCTGGACATTGCCCTGCTCATCTGTTTTCTTTGGCAGGAGACATAAATCTTCATCTCTTTTTTTGAACGCAAGTGCCTTTTCAGTTCTGAACAACACAGTTCAAAAAAAAAGAAAAAAACCAGACCTAGTTGGGTCAAGTAATGAAGAACCAGTTCTCTCTTGTTTTGTGCCACTGTGTCTAATCAGTTTGGACCCCAAAGCTTGAGAAAGGTAATCAGCACTTGGAAGATGCAATGGAAAAGGAAGAAAAAAACAGATAACATGGCTTCTGTAGGACAAAGAGTAAGAGGCTGATGAAAAGGAGAGGACAACATGGACAATGTACAGTCTGAGAGCTGGGCAGCAAGCAGCTTGGGTATTATCAGTGTCCGTGTCCTTCGACTGGGAAAGGAGGTTCTATCATGTGGATAAGACCATGGGGCTTCCTAGAGTGAGCACAGATTGCCCCATCTGGCTGGCTAGATCATTTGTTTCCTGGTCACCATCAATTTCTCAGTGGTCACTGCAATATCTGTTATGGCAAGAACTTGCTTCCAGATATAGTTACTTATACAAAAGTGTATGGCAAGGACTTCGCTGGTGGTCCAGTGGCTAAGACTCTGCACTCCCAGTGCAAGGGGCCTGAATGTGATCCCTGGTCAGGGAACTAGATCCCACATGCCACAACTAAGAGCTTATGTGCTGCAACTAAAGACTCTGCCTGTTAAAACTAAGACCCAGTGCAGCCACATAAAGACTTTTTAAAGTACATGCTAACCGTGATTAGTAATTACATTTCTAATACCAACATATAATGCTTTGCTGAATGCTTTTATAATTTTTAAACATATTTATTACTATTTTAAGTTCATACATGTAAAAGTGCTTAAAACAATGTCTAGTACATAATAAATACTATGTAAGTATTTTCTTTTATCACTGTCATTACTATTTCATTTGATTCTCACAAACACCCTACAAAATAGGTTGGCCAGATATGACAGAGAAGAAAATTAAGCACAGCTTGGTTAAGTTTATTTTCCACTGTTACCCAGCCTATCAGTTTCAACAGCATGACCCTGGTCAGAATTCTCTGGGTTCAGCTAAGAACAGTATCTTCTGTCCTCTGAGCCCATAATTTTAGCATACGAGTCCAGACTCTGAAATCATACCCCATAGGGTTAACAGAAGCTGGTGCCTTAATAGAAGTCCTTGCATGTGCCTGACAGAATAGCAGATAATGGAACAGCATGTTAAAACCCCTCTGCTTGTAACCTGTCTTTACGTAATTAAGCCTGCTTTAGTTGTTTTTCCTTTCTTAAACTGCACACCCTCCAAGCTTCATGTAGCCCAGGTAGTGTACCATCAGACTTCTTAACCACCCTTATAGACAATGCTTATTGACAAATGGTTCACTATAATAACGGGCAGGAGAAGGCTTAAGTTGTTTTCCAGGAAACTGGAGTCACCTTCTGCCCCAGCTCAAGCCAGCTAAGATTCGTTGGGACCACCAGCCCCACAACTGGGCCTGTGTAGTCATCCAGTGAGTGAACTTTTGACATCAAAGGGCTTAAAACTCCACCCTCAGATCGTGCTAAGTGTCTCTATTTTTGAACATGCATCCCAGAAAGAAAGCTGTAACCAGGTATGTCTACACAGAACACCAATCATCTCCCCTTTCCCTTCCTCCAACCCACTCGCCCTATGTCACAGACCAGCCGGCTTCTTTAGCCCACAAAACTCTCAAGCTCCTCACCTTTCAAGAGGTGGATCTGTGACTTGTTCTCCTGTCTCCTTGCTTGGCTGCCTTGTGAATAAACTCTTTTTCAGCTAGAAACCTCAGGGTTTGGCTTGCTGTGAGATGGGCAAAGGAGCCTGGTTCGGTAACAACTCCCTCCTGTTTCCCGAAGTAACATACTCTGGGGACGCTTAGCTATTTGGAACCTTGAAGCAAGCTTGCCTGCCCTCAAAAGCTCAGGGCATCCTAAGGCCACAGTGTGACTGGGTGACTGGCCGTGTCAGTGAGCGGTGCACCCTAACTCACTCTCCATCACCAGTGCAGCGAAAGCAACAACCTCTTCACCGTTTTGGGCCCACCCTCTGTAGCTGTGTTTGCAAAGGGAACC
Source organism: Capricornis sumatraensis (assembly GCF_032405125.1). Taxonomy (NCBI): domain Eukaryota; kingdom Metazoa; phylum Chordata; class Mammalia; order Artiodactyla; family Bovidae; genus Capricornis; species Capricornis sumatraensis. The sequence continues at coordinate 34,471,969 of NC_091079.1, forward strand.
AAAGGCATCTGTCAGAACACATTCCTGCTGCATTTCTTCAAAAATAAAAATAAAAAAAACACTCCATGGGCTAGGAAAGGTTTGTCCTCTCTCAGTCACATAGGAGTGCACTGCTGTCTCTTGCTGAGTCCTGACGTCTATCATTTTCCAACACTGAAAGTGGAGATGAAGTGAAATCAAAACAAAAGCAAGCTGAAGTTGTTTCTAGAGTATATGAAGACAGTTTACCAAAAGCCTGTCTTTAGAGTAAACAGAATCTTTCACTGAGCACAAAGGCTCAGTGTGGGTGCACCCCTTGAGAGAGTTCACATCTGAGTACGGAGCCAGCCCAAGATCAAAGCCTTTGAGAATTAGACGTGGAAAGCAGACTAGTGGGGGCCCGTGTTTGATTCTGATGAATTTACAAGGCTGTGAGATCTTGTTGTGGGCTTCTCTGGAAAGGTCCAGTTTGGACCTGGAGGTGAAACTTTGCCAGTGTCTTAGGGTTTTCCAGAGGAACAAAACCAACAATGTGTGTGTGTGTGTGTGTGTGTGTGTGTGCGCACGCATAGGCATGTTGTTGTTGTTTAGTCGCTAAGTCGTGTCTGACTCTTTGTGACCCCATGGACTGCAGCCCATCAGCTCCTCTGTCCATGGAATTTCCCAAGCAACAATACTGGAGTGGGTTGCCATTTCCTTCTCCAGGGGATCTTCCCAACCTAGGAATCAAACCTGCATCTCCTGCATTGGCAGGTGGATTCTTTACCACTGAGACACCAGGGAAGACCATATATATATACATACATATATATATGTACACACACACACACACATTCCTTTTATTATAATAGCTATATATGCATGTATGTATCTACCTATCTGTCTCCTGTTGGTCCTGAAGGCTGACAAGTCCCAAGATCTGCACACAGATTCAGCAAGCTGGAGACCCCGTAAAGCCAATGGTTTAGTTTCAGTCTCAGTCTAAAGTCCTGGAATGCAGGAACAGCAAAGTTTGGGTCCAAGTTTCAGTTTGGGTCCAAGATCGGAAAAAGCACCACTGTCCTAGGGCAAGGCTGTCAGGTAGAAGAATTCTTTCTTGTGTGTGTGTTCTGTGTCTTCATTGTGATGTGTGAGATTCTCTTGTTGTGCAGCACAGGCTCTAGAGCGCACGGGCTTCAGGAGTTGTGACACACGGGCTCTCTAGTTGTGGCGAGTGGGCTTAGCTGTCCAGCGGCATGTGGGATCTTAGTTCCCCGATCAGGGACTGAAACCACGGTTCCCTGCATTGGGAGCTGGCTTCTAAACCACTGGACCACCAAGCAAGTCCCAGAAGAGAGAACTCCTACTTAGGTGAGGAGTTCTCTTCCGGCCTTCAACTGATTGGATGAGGCCCACACATATTACAGAGAAAAATCTGCTTCACACAGTCTATTGATTTAAATGTTAAACTTATCCAAAGCACCCTAACAGAAACACCCAGAATAAAGTTTGGCTAAATATCTAGGCACCCGGTAGTGCAATCAAGTTACACGTAAAACTAACCATCACAGCTGGTATCATAGACAAAGGGAGTCATTTGGGAACTGCTCTAAGCAGAAATCAGCGCTCCTGAAACACACATGCAGGGAGACCTATAGCTAGCCAAGGCCTTTTTGTGGAAGGCTAGAACTCAGGGGACATGTAAGGGAAATGAGGACCACACATCAGCCCACCGAGGGGAACTAGCCCTGCCACAGAGTACTGCTGATGCTCCTGAGCTGAAAGTTCTTAAATCTGTTTAAAAGTCTTGTCTTAAAAATGGGCTATATTTACTGCTAAAATAATTAGAAAATCTGAGAAAAGAAATTGCAATCAGAATTCTATCAATGATCATAGCAAATATTAAACCTTCAGGGTTTCTTCCATTTTTTATTTGCTTATTTATAGGGTTTTTTTTTAACATATAGGTTTTTATATATTGTTGTTGTTGAGTCACTAAGTTGTGTCTCTTTTGTGACCCCATGGACTGTGTTGTCTGCCATGCTCCTCTGTCCATGGGATTTCCCAGGCAAGAATACTGGAGCAGGTTGCCATTTTCTTCACCAGGAGATCTTCCCAACCCAGGGATTGAACCCATGTCTCCTGCACTGGCAGGTGGATTCTTCACCACTGAGCCACAAGGGAGGCCCAGGGTTTTATATAGTTGTAGACAAAACTGTATAGGGGAAATTGTGTTCTGTGTTGAGAATGTGTTATACTTGACCACAGGCAGATTTGTTCCTTGGGAGACATGCGGCACTGTGTGTCTCTGTTGGTTTTCACAACAAGGCAGGAGGGTGTGCTTCAGGCCCACTGGTACAGGCCAGGGATGCTGCTAAACACGCTGCAATGCACAGGACAAAACCACACCCCCCCAACAAAGAACTCTCCCATACAAATGTTGAGAAACTCTCTTATACTTTATAAAGCTACTATATATACAGTGTTCAATATTACTACATTGTCTCTGAACTAAATTAGTCTATGTGTTAGGTTTTTGGCACATTGTGGGTACTGAATGAAACATTAATGAATGAGTAATATTCCGTTGAGTTAATATGAAGAAATTTCCATAACTATCCCCCAATTATTGGACATTCAGTTCAGTTTAGTCTCTCAGTCGTGTCCAACTCTTTGTGACCCCATAAATCGCAGCACGCCAGGCCTCCCTGTCCATCACCAACTCCCGGAGTTCACTCACATTCACATCCATCGAGTCGGTGATACCATCCAGCCATCTCATCCTCGGTCATCCCCTTCTCCTCCTGCCCCCAATCCCTCCCAGCATCAGAGTCTTTTCCGATGAGTCAACTCTTCGCATGAGGTGGCCAAAGTACTGGAGTTTCAGCTTTAGCAACATTCCTTCCAAAGAAATCCCAGGGCTGATCTCCTTTAGAATGGACTGGTTGGATCTCCTTGCAGTCCAAGGGACTCTCAAGAGTCTTCTCCAACACCACTGTTCAAAAGCATCAATTCTTCGGCGCTCAGCCTTCTTCACAGTCCAACTCTCACATCCATACATGACCACAGGAAAAACCATAGCCTTGACTAGATGGACCTTTGTTGGCAAAGTAATGTCTCTGCTTTTCAATATGCTGTCTAGGTTGGTCATAACTTTCCTTCCAAGGAGTAAGCGTCTTTTAATTTCATGGCTGCAATCACCATCTGCAGTGATTTTGGAACCCCAAAATATAAAAGTTTGACACTGTTTCCACTGTTTCCCCATCTATTTCCCACGAAGTGATGGGACCAGATGCCATTCAGATCTTCGTTTTCTGAATGTTGAGCTTTAAGCCAATCTTTTCACTCTCCTCTTTCACTTTCATCAAGAGGCTCTTTAGTTCCTCTTCACTTTCTGCCATCAGGGTGGTGTCATCTGCATATCTAAGGTTATTGATATTTCTCCCGGCAATCTTGATTCCAGCTTGTACTTCTTCCAGCCCAGCATTTCTCATGATGTACTCTGCATATAAGTTAAATAAGCAGGGTAACAGTATACAGCCTTGACGTATTCCTTTTCCTATTTGGAACCAGTCTGTTGTTCCATTAAGGCTAAGAAATTTTGCTACTAAAAAGTTATAATGCAATTAATATTATGCAAATATCTGAAGTTGAAATACATTTTTTAGATTAATTCTCAGTTGTGAAATCAAAGGTTCACTTGCAGAAGAGGAAACTGGTAATATTTTGTGATCAATAGTGCATGCTTTAGATTCCTGAAAGCGGAAACTTGCCTTATTTAATGTTTTATGGCCCATAAAACTTAATGCAGTGCCTTGCATACACAATATCTCAGTAAGTGTTCATTTAATATTAATTTTTATCATGTTAAGGAAGCACTCCTCAAGATACAGTTTACTAAGAAATTTTTTTAAAATTAGGAGATCATATTTTCTTCTTTGATCTATAAAACATTCACATTAACCAATTTCCTTGTATTCTTGAAATTAATTCCACTGGATCATAAGTATTAGTCTGTTTATATACTGATTGAGTGGAGCTGTTGGTATTTCATCTCAGTTTTATTCCAGGAGAGATTGGTTTACACTTTTATTTTCGCGCTATCTTTTCTTAGACAGGTACAAAGAGAGAGGTATGGTGGCAAAATGTCCGCACAGAATGGAGAAGCCACAGAAGGAAGCAGATGAGAAAGTCACATGGAGAGAAAAATGTACCGTGGAGAAAAGAATCAATCATATCTTAAACGCATGCCTCACTTTTTGGTGTCTTTAAGCTCCTTTAAAAGGGTCTTTTAAAGAGAGCATACAGCTAGTTATAAAAAAGAAAAAAAGCATGATGCCAAACTAACATAAATCTCTCTAAGTAAATAAATGGATGAATAAACAAGTCTTTCATCCTGGAGGAATTTATTCAGTGTACTCCCATACATCAATTATTCAATAAATGTGAAGCACTTAATGTATCCAGCCATTGTGTTAGATGCTATGGCTATCACGGGGAGTAGTCATTTTGTCTAGCGGATGCTGCCACATCTTGGGACGTTCACTAGGTAACGCTACTCTTAACCTAAAGTGCTAGGGGGAAGTAAGTGGCTTCTTAAATTACAAAATTAACATATGCTTAATGCAAAAAGAAACATCAAGAAACTTACATACATCATGGTTCCATTACCATTCAAAAGTAACTACTGTTCTTGTTATATAAAAATGTGTAACAGGCTTCCCTGGTGGCTCAGTGGTGAAGAATCTCCCTGACAATGCACTGGATGGGGGTTCAGCTCCTGGTCTGGGAAGATCCCACATGCCACAGGACAACTAAGCCTAAGCGCCACAACTACTGAGACCCACGAGCCTAGAGCCTGTGCTGTGCAAGAGAAACACTACAACGAGAAGGCCGTGCAAGCAACGGGGAATAGCCCCTCCTCGTCACAACCAGAGAAGGCCTGCAACAGCAACAAAAGCCCAGCACAGCCAAAAATAAATAAACCTTTAAAAAATGTATAACAAATCTACAATACAGTGGCTAACACAACTTATCATTCTTTTTCAGAGTACTGGGCCTGCAGGGCTCAGTGTGGCAGCTCTCGGTGTGCCTCAGATACTGGTGGTCAGAGGACGTCTTGTCCCTCCTGATCCTTCCACATGACTAGCTTGGGTTTCCTCACAGCATGGTGGCTTCCGCGTACTCGCACTTCTTACATAGCAGTTGGCTTCTCTATGAGCAAGCACTCTGAGAGACACAAGCAGAGGGGGCAAGGCTCCTTGGGACCTAGCCCCAGACACAGCCTGACTTCAGTAGTATTCTGTTAATCAGTGCAGTCAAGAGTCAGGCCACATGTGAGGGGGCAGTGGAACAGGCGGCAACTCTGGCTCGTGTGTAGAGGGGAGAAGGAAACCATGGTGCTCAGCCGTGTTGGAGACAAGCCACCATAATCACCTCTCCTTGTCAGGATGACTCTAGTAATTTTCTACATAACCAAAATATAGGTGTTTAAATCAGGACATTAACATTTGATGATGGAAACTATCTAATTCTCAGAACTCTACTCAAGTCGTGTCAGTGATGCCAACAAAAGAACCCAGTTCAGAATCACATGCTGCATTTAGCTGAGACCCATAGATGAGGAGGGGTTCCAAGGACAAGCACTGGCCAGTGCAAAGCTCCTGCCATGGACAGACTTGGAGGTGTTCAAAGCACAGCTAGAGGTCCAGACTGGGCTGGAGCATAGGATGAAGAGGAGAGTAGTAGAGATGAGGGTGGAGAAATGGAGCCCAAATCGTGAAGGGCCAGGAGGCACAGGAAAAGGAGCACAGAGCTTGCTCTAAGCACAGAGAATCCAGGGGAGAGTTTCCAGCAGGAGGAGTAAGACATTCTGATATGAATGTTAAAATCCCAGGGTGGGAGTCAGGCCAGGAGAGACTACAGGTGAGCCCCAGCTTCAGAGCTGAGTCCTATTCCAGTGGGGCTTCCAGTCCATATTTGCGAGGGAGCCAGGAGCTAATGACAAGGGGTCACGTCCACAAGGAATCTGTGGGATTTTTAACATCCCTGTGCTTGCTGGTTTTCTTCTTGGAGAATGAGGCAATAAGGTGGAGCTGGAGATAAGATGTCTTGAGGAATGGAGTAGCAGGCAGCTAGCCAAGGGGAGGAAAAGCAGCTAAGGCTACAGAGTCTGCAGTCAAAAAAAAAAGGAAACACCAGAACCAGCAGGTTTGGGCTTGAGAAACATAAAGGCAAGGAGACAAAGAGGGAACTTTTATATCTAATTACACCCACTTAGTTGTATAGGAAGCCCTTTTGTCAGAGCACCTTAGCCAGGCTCTTCCAATAGTATCTGATCACACTGTCAAATTAACACCTCTGCATCACTTACTCACATCTGACTCACTCTGCTTGATTTTGGCAGCAGGATCTGACAGGGACAGTGAGTTTTATTGGTGACAGGGAACCAACTTGAGGTACTTAAAATGCAGTGCTGAAAGCCAGAGTGGAGAATGATTTTATCCTAATAGGTTGTGGAGATTTCTGAATGCAGAGGGACCAGCTGAAAAGTGGGTCGAGCAAGCCAGGCCCCCAGTCACTGATGACTTGGGTCAGTCGGTGTAAAAAGGAAACCAACCTGAATGCAAGGGAAAGAGCAAGGTTCGAGTCTTCTTAATTTTCCTACTGGTTTTTCTGCCTGGATTGTGAATATTACTCCATGCCCTCTGAAGGCACATTTTGTTTTCATCTCCAAGTTCATGAATGCTATGCTCAGCATGTGACACTTACTCACCAGAGGTTATGAAATAATTCTTCAGGAAAGAAATAGGCCAGAGAATTAAATGGGTGAAAAAAAATAGGTCATGGCATGAAGATGGACGGGCTGCTGGCCAAAGCTCTGCAGTCCGAGGGCAGCCATCCGCTGGGGCACCAGGCAGTGCCCACCTCCACTGTCCAGGCTCATTCCCACTTCTGGCCAAAAGCCTGTCCTAGAATGATGGTGCAGAAAACAGCCACTGCCTCTCATCGCCTTGGGAAAGCAGGATCTTTCTGTTGTTTAGCCACCTTAAAGGGTAGAATTCCACCTCAGCATTCAAATCTTGGCTTGCTAGTTCTGTGACATTGTGACACTGAATTTTTTTGTGTTTTTTGTTTGTTTGTTTGTTTGTTTTTTTGAGTCTCAGCTTTTTTCTCTGTAAAACAGAAGGTGATAATTCTTACCTAGGATTTTGAGAGTAGGTACTCAATTGACAATGTATTTTGCATACAGAAAAATAGTGATAGCATGTGACACCCAGCTTTGCCACTCTGCAACCACCTGGGCAAGCTATTTAAAACACCATGTGCCTCCGTTTCCCCACTAGCCATGTGGGGGAATGATCAAATAAAAGCTATCTCATACAGTGTTAGGAGATTTAAAGGAATTAATATGGGGAAAGTGCTGGGAATAGTCTGGCACATATGTATCAGGTTTCTTCCTCCTGCACCCACTTTAGCATCCATGTTGCGACTTCCCCATGTTTCTAAGAATGAAACCATCTGAAAATGTTCAGGTAGAAACAACTCATGGAATTCCCATCCTGACAATTGCCTCTTGGATTTGTGTTTCTCTTTCTTAGAAAAACATTGTTGTCATCAGAATTTCCAGTGAAGTTCCTGAACATTTAAGTTGAATAAGAGTCTTGTGGGGATTTCCCTGGTGGTCCAGTGGTTAAGACTTCATCTTTCAACGCAAGGGATGCAGGTTCGATCCCTAGTCAGGAAACTGAGATCTCACAGGTCACAGGGCAACTAAGCCCACATACCTCAACTAAAGAGAGAAGCCTGTGCACCGCAGTGAAAGATCCCATGTGCTGCAGCTAAGACTCAACGCTGTGTGCACTGTGCTCAGTCACTCAGTCGTGTCTGACTCTTTGTGACCCCATGGACTGTAGCCCGCCAGGCTCCTCTGCCCGTACGATTCTCCAGGCAAGAATATTTGAGTGGGTTGCCATTTTCTCCACCAGGGAGTCTTTCCAGGGATCAAACCTGCATCTCTTACATCTCCTGCATTGGCAGGCAGGTTCTTTACCACTAGAGCCACCTGGGAAGCCCAAGAGCCAATGAAGTTAAAAATAAATATGAATATATAGATATTTTTAAAAAGGCTTGTTTCAGGCCAGTGCTCATTGCCTTCTATGCTTTCCTACTTTTCATCAGCCCATCCCCCCTGCCACTTGCTAACATGTGGCATGATTCCTTGTGGCTTCCAGGGAGGGTGGTGGTCACCGGTGAGGCTTGAGCCTCTGCCTCATCCAGCTGCTAGAATGTCCGCCTGCAGTAGATGTAGAGGTGAGAAGGGTCCAGAGAGGCACCAGCTCCAGTAGGAGGCAACCTCTGAGGGGCTCTGCATGAACAGCTTCCTCATACAACTTTGTGGAACCATCAAAGAAAAAAGGCAAAGTCTGAGGAACTTCACGCCAACTTTAGGTCAAGGTGTCAACCACGAGGAACACCTACTTACTGTGCGTTAGGGTGCATTGTCTTGTACACATTCTGTCAACAAGATTCCTCAGAGCAAACGAGTGGTTGAACGCACAGGTGTTGGCCGTGACCTGGAACAACGCTCCAGAGGAGAAAAACATGCTGGAAATTGATCTTTTGGGGGTGGGAAGGAAAAGAACTGGATGAATAGTTGCTTCTCCTTCCCCTGGGAACGGCAGAGTTGTCTGGGTTGTAATTTAGGAGGCAGGTGTCAGGAAAGAAAAGTTCATTATGACTCTAAAGGACTTTGACAGGACTCTAAAGAACTGTAAGACAACAGTGGCAGCTGACATATCCTGACAGCTTCAGGTCAGGTTTTTCACAGCAGGTTCTGGAGAAATGCATTGGTCTACTGTTCGAACTAGAGGAAGAGCAAGAAGAGACGTCTCCTAAACAAATCTTTCAGCTTGCATATTTAGGCTCCCAGACTATGGCGCAGCCACATTTCTGAGCTCAGAGTCATGGCAAAGAGGCTGAATAGCTGTAAATGTGACAATGGGTTTGGAGGAAAAAGAAAGGGTTCAAGAAATGGATCTCTCTACACTAGCCTGTGTGGATCACAATAAACTGTGGAAAATTCTGAGAGAGATAGGAATACCAGACCACCCGACCTGCCTCTTGAGAAATCTGTATGCAGGTCAGGAAGCAACAGTTAGAACTGGACATGGAACAACAGACTGGTTCCAAATAGGAAAAGGAGTGCGTCAAGGCTGTATATTGTCACCCTGCTTATTAACTTCTACGCAGAGTACATCATGAGAAACCCTGGACTGGAAGAAACACAAGCTGGAATCAAGATTGCCGGGAGAAATACCAATAACCCCAGATATGCAGATGATACCACCCTTATGGCAGAAAGTGAAGAGGAACTAAAATGCCTCTTGATGAAAGTGAAAGCGGAAAGTGAAAAAGTTGGCTTAAAGCTCAACATTCAGAAAACGAAGATCATGGCATCCGGTCCCATCACTTCATGGGAAATAGATGGGGAAACAGTGGAAACAGTGTTAGACTTTATTTTGGGGGGCTCCAAAATCACTGCAGATGGTGATTGCAGCCATGAAATTAAAAGATGCTTACTCCTTGGAAGAAAAGTTATGACCAACCTAGATAGTATATTCAAAAACAGAGACATTACTTTGCCGACTAAAGTCCGTCTAGTCAAGGCTATGGTTTTTCCAGTAGTCATGTACGGATGTGAGAGTTGGACTGTGAAGAAGGCTGAGTGCCAAAGAATTGATGCTTTTGAACTGTGGTGTTGGAGAAGACTCTTGAGAGTCCCTTGGACTGCAAGGAGACCCAACCAGTCCATTCTGAAGGAGATCAGCCCTGGGATTTCTTTGGAAGGAATGATGCTAAAGCTGAAACTCCAGTACTTTGGCCACCTCATGCAAAGAGTTGATTCATTGGAAAAGACTCTGATGCTGGGAGGGATTGGGAGCAGGAGGAAAAAGGGATGACAGAGCAGGAGATGGCTGGATGGCATCACTGACTCGATGGATGTGAGTGTGAGTGAACTCCGGGAGTTGGTGATGGACAGGGAGGCCTGGCGTGCTGCGGTTCATGGGGTCGCAAAGAGTCAGACACGACTGAGTGACTGAACTGAACTGACACTAGCCTGCTCATCTTGGTTGAACTCAGGACGACCCTGAAGGGTCATTCTAGTTCCAGATTTCCGAATGGCATCAATGCCATGTGAATAGTGTAATTAAGGTTTCATCAAGGCCTTTCTGATTCTGTCAAGACTATTCTCTGAACTACCGTGCTTTACTGTTAGCATGGAGTCATGCAGAAAACAGCAGGGAGTGAAGGAAACAGGAACCAGCACTGTCTACCTGGCGACCACCTGGGCCAAGAGCTGCTGCCTGAACCTGCCTGTCTCCCACTCACAGTGACATGGTGGGTGGGAGGTCACGGCAGATAGCTTCTTTGTCATGTTTCCTATTGAGTTTCACTGCTTCGTCAACAGAAGTTGCTAACTCATTGAGTCACAGACACCACCATCTAGACATGAAGTTTTAGGAAATGCAGATTTGGATGATAAGAGCTAGAATATTACGATTCAAGGTAATCATCTATGTCCTACATGATTATTTTGCATAGTAGAGGAATTGATGAAATCAGAGTTCACATCAGTATCCATGTGAGTTTTATTAGTGTGTGGTTCTGGCCTGAGGAACCTGTGCTCCATTTTGAACTCTTAGGATCATACTAAGATCCTACTTGTCATCCATCCCTCCTTCCACCCATTCATCTGTCATCAAAGATTCATTTATCACCTATCACACATCAGGCACTCTGCTGGGCCCTGAGACTGAAAGACGGTTAACGAATAGCATCTGCTGGAGGAGCCTAGTGTCCCTTGGAGGTGACAATTATTTGCAATACAATGGCATATATGCTTGAACCTGTTGGCTTAGTGTAAATTATGCTGCAATAACAAATGGTGCCCCAAATCCCAGTAGTTGACAACAATGAAGGTTTATCACATTACTTGATCTCTACAGGTTCCCCGAAACTCTGCTCCACATCTTCATTAGGGAACCAAGTTAGTAGGACTAGCCTGTATCTAGAAGATGCTGATCTCATGACACGGGGGAAGAAAGAGACAGTGGAAATAAGAGAGTAGCTAGCTCTTTGGAGCTTCTGCTGGTCCCAGGTACATGTCATTTCTGCTCACATTTCATTGGCCAAAGCAAGTCACATGACCAGGCGTGACATCAGCAAGGCCACCTTGGTCAGTTATCAGTTAACAGCTGGCAGTTAACAGTTGGGAGGGAAAAACACATTCCTCCGTGGTGTGATCCCAGAGTTAAGCGCCAGGCACAGAGAGAAGGAAGGAAGGCATCAGCAGTTTTTGGAGCTCCTCTTAGTTCTCTTTATTGATTGATATATTTTAAGGGAAACCATGGGCGTTTTTCTCCTTCTATCCAGCCTTTAAAGTCAACCTTGGCTAAGAACGAACACAGTGGAGAGGTGCTGGAATCAGTGTCACTCAGTGTTTCTGTTTTCCCAAGTGGGGAAACACCTTTCATGACCACCCTGTATGGTACACAGATGTTGCTCTCACTTGGGGCTACTTTTATGGAAAAGCCATTGTGCTTAAAATCAGACATACCTGGGTGTGAGCCCTTCCCTGCTGCTTACTAGCCATGTGATTTTGAGGAGTCATTTGGCCTTCTCCAAGTTTTAGTTCTAAATCTATACAAACGAGGCTAATTGTAAGAAACGGAAGTTGCTCTGTAAACAGCCAAGCACTATTCAAATATTTGACCTTTGCAAAAATGTGATGGAGAATGTCATAAGAAGTGGGCAGTGCAGTCTGTTCTCTTCCATTGCTGTGGGGAGCTGGTGCACAGCACAAGAAAACTGACTGAAAGCAGCCAGGATGTGCTGAAGCTGGTGATTATCTGTGAGACAGGCTGGGTCTTGAGTGTAAGTGTGCCTGGCAAACCTATCAATGAGACATGTGCCTCGATGAAATGCTGACAGTCTATTTACCCAGAGGCAGCTGTGATCTAAAAGAATGAAAAGCATGCTGGCATTATAAGCTGTTATGGAGGATCTGACTTCCATTTACCTGTGTTGTTGATTGTTCTGAAATGGCAAAAAAAAAAAAAAATCTGGTATAAACATGAGCAAAAGTTTCTGAATTTTAATAACCCAGTATCTTAGAGATGGATAAAACCTTAGCAATGATGGGAAGCCCAACCCCTTGTCTGTATAGATAAGGAAACTGAAACTCATAAAAGTTAACAAACTAGCTTTTATATCCCTTGTTCTTGACTAGGCATAGCATTAATGTCTTGAGTGACTATTAACAGAAAATTTCACCTGTCTTTTATTTAGTGCATGTACTAACTCATAAACCTCTAAAACGACATTTCTTTTAATATTCAGCATTCACATTTCTAAATATTTATTCACTATTTACACGTAATCAACCAAAACCTCAAAACTTAACATTACACTTCCCCGGAATTTTAAACACTGACTACAAATTTGTAATCAAGCTGTTATATAAACAGATGATTAAGACTGCAAATCTTAAATGAAATTCTTTCACATGCTGTAAACACCTTACATAGGAGACAACACATGCACAGCAGGTCGCTTTGAGTACAGAAACGATTATACTCCAGGGAAATGTTTCCTGCGATACTGGGAAGCCAAGGGGCAGATACTGGTCATAGATGTGAGGGGAACTACTCTGCTTTCTCCTCCTCTGTGTGAGGAGAGGATGTGCTGGTGATGTACAGCTCAAAAACTTAGGAGGTCTATGAATGTACCTGTGACTTCCCAGGTGGCACTAATGGTAAAGCATCTACCTGCCACGCAGGAGACTCGGGTTCCATCCCCTGGGTCGGGAATATCCCCTGGAGAAGGAGATGGCAACCCACTCTAGTCTGGACAGTCCCACGGACAGAGGGGTCTGGTAGGCCACAGTCCATGGAGTTGCAAAGTGTTGAACAAGACTTAGCACGCATGTACTAACTAGTATAGCTGGCACCAGTGGTAAAGAACCTGCCTGCCAATTCAGGAGGGCTTAAGAGACCCGGGTTCGATTCCTGGGTTGGGAAGATCCCCTGGAGGAGGGCCTGGCAACCCACTCCAGTGTTCTTGCCTGGAGAATCCCATGGACAGAGGAGCCTGGTGGGCCACAGTTCACAGGGTCGTAAAGAGTCGGCCAAGGCTGAGGCGACTTAGCACGTATGCATGCAGGAGCATATTTTCAGCTGAGTGCATAGATGGCTGGCATAGATTCCTCCTGAAATAATGATGTGACCCCAGAGCAAAGTGTTCCCACAGCAGAGACTACAGAAATGACCTCCTCAACTCCATTAGTCTCCCACCCTGAACACAGTATTTGCAGAGGGACACACGTTTTTTGGGGGGTGGGGGTCGTGGGGGGTAAGAGCTGCATTACAGATGTGTTTAGATACGTATCCAAATGCTACCTCTTTGGCTAACTCTATGAGGAACTTCAGAGATGGGCAGCAAGAGTGAGAACAAGAAAGGTCTCCTAAGCCGCCTTGGTGGCTCAGCTGGTAAAGAATCTGCCTGCAATGTGGTAGACCTGGGTTTGATCCCTGGGTTGGAAAGATCCCCTGAAGAAGGGAAAGGCTACCCACTCCAGTATTCTGGCCTGGAGAATTCCATGGTCTGTATAGTCCATGGGGTCGCAAAGAGTCGGACACAATGACTGAGCAACTTTCACTTTCACTGGTCGCCCATCAGTGTAGCCCACCTGAAAAGCTAATACGCTTGCATTGTTAAAATCAGCAGTAAAAGAGCTAATACCAGGAATTTAAGTTTGTTTCTTTACTTTCTTCATTCTCATCTTTTAATTTTATAACTTCCTAAGGTTAACACTTTTATACCTTTCCAGTATTATAGTAATTTTTTAAAAACTTAATTTCTTTTAACACCGAAAAAGTTTTGTATTAGGATACAGCCAATTAACAATGCTGTGATAGTTTCAGGTGAACAGAGAAGGGACTCACCCATACATATACATGTATCCATTCTCCCCCACATGTATCCATTACCCCCACAGTAATTTTTATAGGATACAATTTCTGTACTTTACCAGAGTTACTGCATTTATAAAAGCCTCAAAAATGAAAAGATGACTTCTGGTCACCTGAGTTTTGATAGGTTCTGAAGTTTTGACACAGATTGGCCACTCCTAGGATCACCCTTAGATTGCATGGTCCAAAATGGTTCCCAGACACTTCTGAATGCCAGTAGCAGGGTGGGGGGAGAGAAGGGGAGGGGAGATAAGCCCCTTCCTTTTAAGGGCATGACCTCGAGGTTGCTCTGCTCATTTTCATTCGGGAACTTGCCTGTATCTAGCAGCAAGAGAGGCTGGAAACATGCTGGCCAGGCGCCCAGACAAGAATCAAGTGCCTTCTAAAAGAAGGGGAGACCTAGCCCTGGTCTAGGTCTTAGCCTAAGATCTAGGCCTAGTCCAAGGATGTCTGCCACCATCCAAGCTTTCGGTCACCAAGTGTTTGAAGGCACTCCTCACAATCTCCCCCGTGATCCAAGAAAGACAAGCCCCGAATCACAAGTGCTTTGATTCAGCTCAAAGACCAGGAGCTTCTGATCCAACAAACAGTGAGAGCCAGGTGTAGCTCATGGTGGTACTACCACTTAGACAAGTGGTCCCCACCCCCCAGCTCTTCCACACCCAATACACAATGGCTGCATAGGAACAGGAAAATTGCAGTAATAAGTCCCATTCAGAAGGCGGGTGAAAAGGAAACACTCAAGTCGCTGGGCTGCTGCTGCTGCTACGTCGCTTCAGTCGTGTCCGACTCTGTGCGACCCCATAGACAGCAGCCCACCAGGCTCCCCCGTCCCTGGCCTTCTCCAGGCAAGAACACTGGAGTGGGTTGCCATTTCCTTCTCCAATGCATGAAAGTGAAAAGTGAAAGTGAAGTGGCTCAGTCGTGTCCAACTCATAGCAACCCCATAGACTGCAGCCTACCAGGCTCCTCCGTCCATGGAATTTTCCAGACAAGAGTACTGGAGTGGGGTGCCATTGTCTTCTCCGTGCTGGGCTGCAGCAAAGATCAAATCGTACCAGGCAAGGACTGGAAAGACTTTTCGTCTTTGTCAGTAAACTGCTTGGTGAGTCCATCTGGCCACCCCGGCTCTGCCCTCCAGGGGAACCACCCTTGGCTGACACACTCTGTGACTTCTGACTTTTCCCTTTGAAGGGTTCTGCCTGGTTCATCTCAAATAGCTTTCAAGGTCATATCCCTCTGGAGACACAGTTCCCTCCTGCAGGTCTAGGCTCAAGGACCCCTTCTGGGTCATGGGCTTTAAAAGGGCAGAATGGTAGTTCCTCTAGGCAATAAAATTCTCCAGGAAACCACAAGTAGGCTTTTGTCTATTTCCTTCCAATTCATTTCATGTGCAAAGAACTACAGCCACAATCTGGTCTGGCATAGGTTTAGCCTACAAACTTTACTTACTGACGGCACCCCCACCCCGGCCCCACCCTCAACGCTCAGCTCTGCCTAGCCCTTGTGTCTCAAACCTCAGTGCGGCTGTCTGCAGCCCAGCCAGATAAATAGGCTAAGTTGAAAGGCAACATCCTTAGTTCTGGCAGAGAACTCTAAACAGTGGTGCCTGAGACAGGCTTGGGACAAAGTCTGAGTTTTTTGCTAAAGCTCCTTAGGGTCCCCAATAGGGACTCATACATGTTGTCAAATCCTTCTCCCCCAGTCTCTCTCCATCAGTTGGCTCTGCAGTCCTCTGGGTTTATTCTAACCCAGGCAAGTTTCACCAGCATTCCTACTATCACAGAGTCCTGGCAGCTTTTGGAGGTGAGGGAACTGGTCAAGCAGGTTGGGAACCTGCTGTTCCTTGAGGTGCCTGGACCTGGAAGCCCTGTTTGTAGCCACCAGTGGGGGGAGTCTGAGCCCTGCAGGTCATCATCTACCAACTTACTGTGACTGATCGTGGTTTTCAAAGTTGGCCACACGGCATCTCTCATTCTGCACACTCTTCTGTGCCACCATCATGCCACCCACCCCCAATCAAGAGCTGGGGCATGTTTCACCACCCATCCCTTTGAACCCAGGAGGCCTGGGGACTGCTTTGACTACTAGAACACAGCGGAAGCAATGTTGTGCCATGCTCAGACACAGTCCTTAACTGGCCTGGGGGCCTTGCTTTCTGCCTCTTGGATGCCAGCCACTTTGTAAGAAGGTCATCTACACCCTGAGACCACTCTGCTGTGAGCAGCCCAAAACCCACTTTGGAGGATGAACTACCCAGTGGAGAGAGAGAGGGCAAGGACCACTGAGCCACCAGACATAGCAACATGGAAGATTATAGAATTTGGGGCTCCCCTGGTAGTCCAGTGGATAAGGTTGCCTGCTCCCGGTACAGGAAGTCTGGGATCCTTCCCTGGTCAGAGAACTAGATCCCACATGCCGTATTCCACTTGCCACAAGTAACACGCAAAATTAAATATATATTTTTTAAGACTACAGGGTTTTAACTTAATATCTTTGATTTTGTACTTGTATCTCTTTTATGCTCAAAATCTTGAATCCTAATGACAAATGACATAATCAGTTACGTGCTTTATAGGTGCTGGAGTGGATTGCCATTTCCTTCTCCAGGGGATCTTCCTGATCCAGGAATCAAACCCGGGTCTCCCGCATTGCGGGCAGACGCTTTACCATCTGAGCCACCAGGGAAGCCCCTATAGGTACCTTTAGAAGGTACCTATAAATCATTTCAATGCCTATATTGATCTTTTCAAGATCACACTATCAATGTTCTACTGACAATATAGGCATTGAAATGATATATTCTTTATTTAGGAATATCCCTGTGCATTGTAGCTTCTACCTTCTAACCCCCTCAAGAGGCCAGTAGCAATCTTCCAGTTCTGACAACGAATGCCCCCAGATGTAGCCAAATATCCACTGGGGAAGGGGGGAATTACCCCAGGCTAAAGACTGCTGTTCATGGGACATTCAGTCAAAGCACATCTTTCCAAGTCAGGT
The DNA here is from genome assembly GCF_032405125.1 of Capricornis sumatraensis. NCBI lineage: Eukaryota > Metazoa > Chordata > Mammalia > Artiodactyla > Bovidae > Capricornis > Capricornis sumatraensis. The sequence continues at coordinate 34,488,960 of NC_091079.1, forward strand.
TCTTTTCTCTGCGTGACTACGTCACCAACTTGGTATATAGTTAGGACTGTTTATTTCAGTGGTTTTCAGGTTTCAGAGCCTGCTTTTCACTTGTTTAATAGTTTAGACTTGTGTCAATTGGAAAAGACCCTGATGCTGGGAAAGACGGAAGGTAAAAGGAGAAGAGGGTAGGAGAGGATGAGGTGGTTAGATAGCATCACCGACTCAAAGGACATGAGTTTGAGCAAACTCCGAAGTTTAATTTCGTTTCTTAATCATGTAATAAAACATAATACTGAATAGCTGGTACTGCCAAAGAAGTTTCAATTTCATCCCTCCATCCTGTTTCCTCCCTCTGCGATAACCATTTTCATTAGTTTGGGGGTTATCCTTTCATTCTTTTTGAAAATATATTTGTGTTTATACATATATATATATTTACTAATATTTATTACCCTGTTTATTATACAAAAGTTGCCATACTATAAACACTGTAGTGTATATTTAAAATCAAGGACTTCATCTGTAGTAACTGGAGCGTCTGAGTGACTACTGCATGCTTCGAAAGCACTAAGAATGTCTGCCCTCAAGGAAGAAGGAAGGCCACTGCAAGACATGGCTCAGTGCTAAGTTTTCAAGGTCTCCAGTCCTATGGCTGACTCCTCTCATGTGACTGAGGGCCATCCTAGATTTGATTTCTGATGAAGGCGTTATCTCAGGGGATAATGTATCGCCAAGAAGCCTTCATGTCACCGTGAATGAGGATGTACTTGATAAGGAAATAATGGGTGGGGCAGTTTGCTTAAGACAAACTTCCTTTAGAGAATGCTCCCTGACCTGCCTGGGATGTGTTCATAAAATGACTCAAGTGAGATTCAAGCAATTGTAGACACCATTCCAGTACCCTTGCCTGGAAAATCCCATGGACGGAGGAGCCTGGTAGGCTGCAGTCCATGAGGTCGCTAAGAGTCGGGCATGACTGAGCGACTTCACTTTCGCTTTTCACTTTCATGCATTAGAGAAGGAAATGGCAACCCACTCCAGTATTCTTGCCTGGAGAATCCCAGAGACAGAGGAGCTTAGTGGGCTGCTGTCTATGGGGTCACACAGAGTCGGACACGACTGAAGCGACTCAGCAGAAATGAGTGTAGGAGTGACCTGGACCCAAACCTCTGCCTTTTACCTTTGTTGGTAACTGCAGTCTATTAAATGAAGCATTAAGAAATCTCAGCATCAAATTTAGCCACTTGACCCATCTTCCTTAACTGTCAGAATATCTACGGGTAAAAGTTACACATGAATACAGTTGTTCCTTTTTATTATGAAAAGCTTCCAAATGAAGATATATAGACTACAGGACACTATGAGTCATCACCCAGTTTCAACCGTCAACCCTTTGCCACACTTGTCTCATCCAGCCAACCTAATTTTTCAGAAGTATTTTAAAGCAAACTCGACGTAGTAAGTTATCTTAATTTTTTTTTTAAGTACACCTTTTTTTTCTTAAAAAAAAAGTAGGTGGGGTTGGACAGAGCATTTTCTCATATAACTGCTTATTATCACACCTATTAAACAATAAGATGAATTTGTTATTACTTAATATCATTCCTAAGTTTATATTTTTCTGGTTATCTAAAACAAAAACAGAAAAAAAAATTCCAATGACTATGTTTACTGTTAGTTCAAAATCAGGGACTAAACAAAGTCTTCCCATTGTATCTGGGGAGCCTGCTATGGGACATGAACTGTTCAAGCATGACCCAAAGCACCCTGGGTGGCTGAGAACAAACTGGCAAGTATCAGGAGAGCCTGACGCCTGGTTGGTTTGACCCCAGGTCCTCAGGGTTGTTGAAAACATCTGTGTTCCCTTCAGATTTCTCCAAGGTGACCATTCTCAATTCCTTCCATTATTCCTCTGTGACTTGGATTCTCCCCTTAATATGGCTAATGTCTCTGGTAGACATATTACAAGGAGTTGCTAAGCTCAATTACTAAGCCTCAGATCAGCACTGATATCCCTATTTTGTGTCAAATAGCTTTGTCTCCGACTCTGTGACCCAATGGACTGTATCCTGCCAGGCTCCTCTGTCCATAGAATCTTTCAGAGGATCTTTCCAACCAACCCAGGGATCGAACCAGGTCTCCCACATTGCAGGCAGATTCTTTACCATCTGAGCCACCAGAGAAGCCCTCGCAAAGGTTAACTTTGAGTTTTTTCCTAGGCAGGCATTTTTAACAGGCTCTTCTGTCCATGGGATTCTCCAGGCAAGAATACTGGAGTGGGTTGCCATTTCTTTCTCCAGGTGATCTTCCCGACCCAGGGATCGAACCCAAATCTCCCGCATTACAGGCAGATTCTTTACCATCTGGGCTACCAGGAAACCCCATTTTAACAAGCTAGCTGTTTTTAATTGCATATGTAAAAAGAACCGGTTTTGCAGTTTCAAAGGAAAACAAAATAAATTTCATTTTAACTAATTTTCTCCAGAGTCTAAAGAATATCATGGCCATTCTGTATAAAGACAGCTAATGACTTGATGATTGGGAGCCATGATCTCCAGTTCAGTATTATTTGAAAATTCCAGAGCTCAGCCAATAACTCCAAGCTTTGCTTGATTCTTCTCTTTGGAACATAAGACAAATTGGTTCTAACCACCCTCTGGTTCCTCCCAAAAAGCCTGTTTAAACACTTGATCATTTGTGAATATCCAGGTGCCCATCCAGCAGAGTACAGTTAAGAGTTAAGGGCTTGCATTCTTCCGGGAGTTTCAGAAGCACTACCTTAGGATTGGACACACAACTTTGCGGCCAGACTTTCCAAGTTCAGATTCAAAGTCTGCCAAATATGAGCTGGGAGACGTGGGCAAGTTAATCTCTTATTTCTCCATTTGTTTCTCTATAAAATGGGAGTGGTGGTAATACCTACCTCACTAGGTTGTTGTAAAGATTAAGTAAATCATCTCATGTAAAGCTCATGATATGGTGCCTGACACAGTAAGCGTTACATGTGTTTGCTATTGTTACTACGTATTCTGCCTCCACCAAGTAGAGCTAAACCTTGGAGCAAGTTGTCCAGCTAGACTGTATCACCAATGCCTCATCCCTCAGTTGGTGATTACAGTGGAACCTACTGATAGGAATACTATGAAAATTAAAAGAGGACGCATGCATGCATGCTAGGTCGCTTCAGTCGTGTCCGACTCTTTGGGACCCTATGCACTGTAGCCTGCCAGGCTCCTCTGTCCATGGAATTCTCCAGGCAAGAATACTGGAATGGGTTGCCATGCCTTCCTCCAGGGGATCCTCCAGATGCAGGGATCGAACCCACGTCTCTGTCTTCTGCATTGGCAGGCAGGTTCTTCACTCCTAGAACCATCTGGAATGCCCGGAAAATTAAAAAGAGACAATTCACCAAAACCTGAAAGAACCGTGTCTGGTACATATTAAGCACTCAATCAATATTAGCTATTATTATTTTGTCCCTTCACACTTAGTACAAAAACCAAGCCAGAAGGTCCGGCGTGTCAGAAATAGTGGCATCTTTTTGTTTTCAATAAATCAACTTAATTTCATCTCCAGTTTCACACTGCCTCAGTCATTCTCAGAGTTTCTGTTCCCTGAGTCCTCCAGAGTTCATGGCAGGGATCTGAGATCTTACACAATGCTCAGGTTTCCAGAGGGTCCCACCGGTCACCAGGACCCCCAGCTTCCCCTCAGATGTCCATTATCTCAGGCCAGATGGGCTCTGCCACTTCAGTGCCTACACCTGGAACCCAAAGTCATGGCCGAGCCCATGGGTCCCTGCCTAGGATCACATCTCTTGGTTCACGATTTCCAGCCACAGCCTTGGGACTCAGACTTTTCTCTTACTTCCTGTCCAAGCCTCTGGAAATCTCTTCTAAATCCAGAGGAAAGGGACCTCCCCGGTGGTCCAGTGCATAAGGATCTGCCTTGCCATGCCAGGGATGTGGGTTCTGCCTCTGATGGGGGAACTAACAGGCCAAGGAACAACTAAGCCCACAGGCTGCAACTACCTCAGTCCCACAACTAGGAAGTCCATGAAAAGCCCAATGAAAAGAGCCCACAGGAGGCACCAAAGATCCCACCTGCCACAACTAAGACCCACTGCAGCCAAATAATTTAAAAAAAGGAAATCCAGGGGAAAATCATTTTATTCTCAAACCCTGTTCACCTTCACGGACTTTTGGAAACAAGAGTTTGGGCACAAGTCTTTGCAGCGACAGAGAAGCCCGGGGCCTGCTACACACGTGGGTGGGAGGAAGAAAGACAAGTAGAGGGAGACATTGTACATCCCCATCTCTCGAAGCTCTCCATCCCCTGAATCTACAAACATGAATCATCACACAGTAAGTTCATCTCACAGTCACCGAGTAGACACTGATCAGGTGCCAGGCACTGCACAAGGCACTGGAAGAGATAAGAAGCCAAACTAGACATGAACCCCGCCCTCAAAGACTCACAAGCAGTGGAGACTGCCCAGGGGACATTAGGCAATGGCAGGAGCTATGTTTGGTTGTCACAACTGGAGGGGGCAGTACCCCTGCCATCTACTGGGTAGAGGCAGAAATGCTGCTAAATAGCCTACAATGCACAGGTCAGTCCCAACAGCAAAGAAAGACCTGACCCAAAATGTCCATAGAGACAAGGGGAGAGCAGGAAAACTACCAGCAAGGTAGAAGGAAGTGCTAGAGGCTCATTCGACAAGGTCCACCAGAGGAAAACTATAGTCAGAAGGAATATTGCTGAGAGGTTTCCATCATAGCAGGATATGATCTGGGATAAGGAGGAGCTGAGACTTGAGCTCATAGCTCTTTTCCACGCAATTTCAGACAGCAGTAGCCTAGAAAACACGCAGAAACCTAACAAGAGCCAGCTCCATCCAGCCTGGCAAATGGAGCTACAGCCAGCCACTGAGGGCCCACCCTGGGGCCGGAGACGGAGTTGCCCTTCACCACCAGGCTCTGTGGTGCTGTTACCGCCCCAGGGATCAGTGACCAGGACAGTTAGGTGAGGTCCCTGGTGACTCTCCACCCTGGCCTCACAGCATGTCTCCCCAGGAATGCTGACAGCTCCAGGGAAGGGCCCAGACAGGGGTTTTGTTTTTTAACTCCAAAAGTTAAAAAATAACAACAAAAAGATACTCACATTATCCCCATTTCACAGATGTGGAAACTGAGGCGTGAAGAGGTTAAATATCTTATCTGGAGTCACATGTCATTGAAAGGGAAAGCCTGCTCCAATGTTACTCTCTGGTTCAGAACCCTAAAATAACTCCCTGAATCTTGACCTTTCGGGCAGAATGCACACTTTCATACCAGCCAGGGGGTCCTCTGTGACTCAGGCTCTGCCTCCCTCTGCATTTACCACTACCTGTGCTCTACTCTGACCCACTCCAGAGGCTCCCATAGCTACTCAAAGGTGCCGGTGGGTCTTGCTGCTCTTTGTTCAAGCTTTCTTCCTTCCCCAAGACCCTTCCCCATCCGGTCTGTCTGGCAGACACATCTCCCAAGGTTCAACTTAAAGGACACCTCTGCCATGAAGCCTTTCCAGAGTGATCTCACCCCCAACCCTAGTAGAACTGACTTCCTTTTCATGGTTTGCTGACACCAGGTCCTGTTTGTCACCAGGGGTGAGGGCAGGGACAGAATGTGCTCTATGGAGATCATCACTATGGGGGCTGTGGCTTGACCGATTCATGCGGCCTGGAAAGGAGGTTTCTCAGTGTCTTGGAGGTGTGGGCCATCATGGTTAGGGTGAAGTTAATGTCCCTTAGTGTAAAGAAGAGTTCATGGATGGTCAGCTGATATCCTTGGGCTGTTCAAGGTCGGGGGTGGGGATGGGAGGGGAGCCTCAGAGCCTGGGGAGTGGCTGCCCTGAGGCCATGGGGAGCTCAGGGGAGGTGGGAAGAACTAGCTGCAGTCCTCTGGGTTCTAAATTCCTTGTGGGGACTTCCCTCATGGTCCAGTGGCTAAGACTGAACTTCCAATGCAAAGGGACTGGGTTCGATGCCTGGTCAGGGAACTAAGATTCCACATGCTACAAGTAAAGACTAAAGGTCCCATGTGCCACAACTAAGACTGGAGAAGCTAAATGAAGAAATATCCAAAATAACTAAGTAGATAGACTTCTCGAATCCTCAGGAGTCTGTGGGACTAGAATCTGTCCATGATGCAGTGGGCCGTGCCATATGGGACACCCGTGCTAAGTCCCTTCAGTCAAGTCTGACTCTTTCCAATCCTACAGTCTTTTCAGCCCAGGACTGTAGCCTGCCAGGCTTCTCTGTGGAATTCTCCAGGCAAGAATACTGGAGTGGGCTGCCATGCCCTACTCCAGGGAATCTTCCCGACCTAAGGGTCGAACCCAGGTCTCTTAAGTCTCCTGCATTAGCAGGAGTGTTCTATACCACTACTGCCACCTGGGAAATACAATGGGATGTCCAGACCCCCACACAACTCCCCTGCCACACACCACCGCTCCAGCCCATCTTTCCCCTGAACCCCTCGGGTGTGGGGGGTGATGAAGGCATGCAGGAAAGCTATTGCAAGAGACTGAATCAGTCTGGGAAAAAAAAGGTATCTTTCTTGACCATGGGATCAGGTTGGTCTCAGATTTTCTCAGCAGGTTCTTCCTCCAAATGTCTATAATATCAACCCCTTTGAGCCCTCCAAGTCCTTGCCACATGCCTCTAGGAATTTATACTACTCTGAAACAATCATAATACAAACTATTGTACTTTCAAAGGCACATGCCTTTGCCCTGCCCTATCCTTTCACGTTCTTAGTTGCTCATGAACCAGAGCCATCCACACTATTAGTCTTTGCTTAGCACAGAGCCTGCTCCCTGGGTGGCGCTTCACACGTGTTGACTAGAAGCACACACACAATGCTGTGTATTATTACTATAGGCAAGGGCACTAAATGAAGGTCTGATGGATATAAAAGGGGAATAAGCATGCCTCTCTGCTGATGTATGTTTTCACCCTCCTCCTGCCTCCCTTTCTTTCTTTGGCCTTTCCTTTCATTTCTCCCCTGCATACTTCAATTCATGCTTCAGAACTCTGCCCACACCACCCACTCCAGGAACTCTTCCTCATCTCAGCCTGCAGCAGACTAAGACACCTTCCTGGAATTTTTAGACCATCTCCCTCTGTGGAACACAGAGTCATACAGGTCTCTTTATGTATCTTATCTCCTCCACTAGGAGGCCAGCTCCTTGAAGGCAGGGTCTGAGTTCCTTGTGATGCTTAGCACTGCAACACACATGGCCCTTTAGACTCAACTCATGCTTTGTGAACGCCGACCAGGTATCCAGGCACGGGTGTAACACTGACAGACTATCCCTGTGGTAGCCAGCCTCCAGATGGCTCCAATGGCCCTTCCTTCCTGGTATTCACACCTGCATATGGATTCCTCCCAAGTGAATTAATTGAGACTGGACTGTGTGACCAACAGAGCATGGCGAGATGACGTGGGACTCTAATGCCCTGGAGTATAGATTTGATTACAGAGGCATTTTCAGCTTCCTTCATGGTCTCTTGGATTGCATGGGAAGCCAGCTGCCATGTCAAGAAGGCAGTCAACGCCGGCCTGACAAATGTTCACGGGGAGAGGAAACAGCAGCAGCCACCGTCAGCCACGTGAACGGGCCACCTTGGAGATGGGTCCTCCAGGCTCTGTTAGGCCCTCAGATGACCATAACCCCGCTGGCATCTGAGGTTCAACCTTATGAGAGACCCTGAGTTGACCTGCCCTCCCATACTGAGCTTAGTTGCTCAGTCATATCCAACTCTTTGTGAGCCCGTCTCAAATTCCCAATCCACAGATACCATGATTCTTGTTGTTTTAAGCCGCTAAGTCTTGGGGCAATTTATTTTAACACAATAAATAACTGATAGAATCCTACTGTCATGAAGTTTACATTCTATTTGTTGTTTAGCCGCTGAGTCGTGTCCGACACTTTTTGTGACCCCATGGACTGTAGCCCACCAGGCTCCTCTGCCCATGGGATTTCCCAGACAAGAATACTAGAGTGGGCTGCCATTTCCTTCACCAGGGAATCTTCCCGACCCAGGGATCGAAGCTGTGTCTCCTGCGTTGGCAGGTGGGATCTTCACCACTGAGTCACCTGGGAAGCCCCCTTACATTCTAGTGTAAGAGATTAAATGAATAGAATTCATTCGTTCATTTATTCAATCCATACATTGCTGGGTGCTGGGATTACAGTGGCAAAAAAGACGCTGAACAAAGTCCTTGCTTTCCTGAAGTTCATATTCTCTTGTAGACAGAAATGAGAATAAACAAGTAAATTCTACAAAATGCTAGGTCAGGGTGCTAAGACTAAACGAAAACTGAACAAGCTGGTTGAGAGGAGGGAGGGAATTACGACTTGGACTATTTTGCACTAAACATTTTTCCATCTTTATCTCAACCCTTAAATCTTTCAAAGTAGGTAGTTTATCCCCATTTTACAGATGAGCAAACTGAAGATCAGGAAAGTTGAATGAGGAGGCTAATGTTACACAGCTGATAATGGGTTCACTCAGAGTGTAACCCAGGCTGAATCCAGGGCTCTTTACAGGCCCCAGACTCACCTCTGTGGACTTCCTTTTCAGTGCTCACCCTTCAGCACAGCAGGGCTGAGCATCGCTCAGGTGCTTGTAACGCCGTGGTGGAAGGAGGGCAGGGAAACGGCCTTCAGATAGGATGGCCCCAAGCTGGAAATGGGCCTAACTCTCCCTCTGCCTTTTCCAACTCTGGAAAATAGTGCAGTGCTCTCAGCTTCACTGGCAGGCTAGGAACATCCATCCAGTCCCCTCAATCTCAGCTGCTCTAGTTGTTCCCAAAAGGTGGCATCCACCCCCTCAGGCTGCTTCCTGCCCACTTCCCTTTCTGCTCTTCAGACCAAGACCTCACTGTGTCCACTCTCTCATTCATCCTTCTCCCCTGGTGCCTCTTGAGTCTCTTTTTTTTCCCTCCTTTTCTTGTGCCAAGACCACTAGAGGGAGCTATACTAATATACTATACCGGCAGCTTACTGTGTGCCAAGCTTCGTATTCTCTGTGCTTCTCACGCTTGATTTCACTGAATGCTCGTGACAACGCTTTGTAGAAGTCCCATTATTTTCCTCGTTGAGGTTAAGGCTTAAAGTCATTCGGCTAGTAGGTGGCAGGGTTGGGATTCGATCCCACGACTCTTTGAATCCAGACTTCATTCTTTGGCCAAGAACACCCACTGGTTGGAAGAGCTCTGAAAATGGGTGATTTTTTGCATTTAATATTAATTGCATGTAATATTCTTTATAATTCTTATTAACTAATGATTCATTTGAAAAACATTTATTAAGGGCCCGCTGTGTGTTAAGCCCTGTGCTGTGATCGAGTCAGGTGTGGGTTATCATGGAAGTGGAGAGGGATGCTGAGCAGACTGGCAAGTCAGGGCTGCCACTAGGTGATGCTAAGCGGAGGCTCTGACAGTCTTGGAAGTGCCAGGCAGCAGAGTGAAGGAATAACATTGGCAAAGTCAGGGAGAGGGGACTGAGAAGGGCTTGTTTCAGCATGTGATTGGAGCTTACAGGGAAGGGCAACGAGATTAAGAGATAAGCAGTGCTAGATCCGTGCTAAGGTAAAGGATCTGCTGTCTATCAGAAAGTGACGGAGCATGATTTAAGGGTTTTAGATAAGGAACTGATATAATCGGATTTGCAAAACAGATTTGCTATTTCATCAGTGGTATGGATGATAAGGGGAAGACCAATTAGGGAGGATACTGCAATGGTTTGGGCAAGAGATGATGACTAGAGAAAAGACAGCAGTGGAAGAATAGTGGGAGAGGTTTACGAGAAGACTAGTTAAGACCTGGCAACTGCTTGGGTGTGGGGGCAGTGAAAAAGGCAGGCACGGAGACTGAGTCATCCAGGTTCCTGGCTTGGGCAAGTGGGTGGACGGTGGTATCGTGTGCTGAGAAGGGAACCAGGAGGAGGTGCGGGTTTAGGAGAGAGATACTGCCATCTTATTATCCCCAGGCTCCTTAGGGCCATCCTCATTTCAGATGCAGTAAGGAGACACAAAAGGCTGATGTGATTTGCTCAGATCCACATGGCCACCCTCATGGCAGAGTGAGACTCAAACCTAGCTCTATTTATGGAAAAATTAGTCCCCCACGCCTCAGCAGATTTGCTTTGCAAGGAATGTAAGGAGAGCTCAGTACAGAGTAATGTGTGGCAAAGCAAACATTTACCTACATCAATTCTCCATTTTATATTCATTCATTCACTTGACGGATTTACTGAGCAGCTCCCATGTGCCATGCCTGTAGGGTTGCAGTGGGAAATAGAATAGGCAAGAACCCTACCCTAACCTACCACATTGAGCCTGAAGTCTAGTGGGGGAGACAGGAAACATGCAAATAAGTAAATCCATACATAATAAACTGTCAAGGGAAAAATGAGAAAGAGACTATGGGTGCTATTTTGGGCAGAGCAGTTGATATAGGATTTTCTAAGGCATGGTATTTGATCAGATTTGATCAAGATTTGAGTGATGATGGGAAATCATGCAAATATGGGGAAAGTGGGCTCCCAGCAGAGGAAATGTCAAGTGCAAAGGCCCTGAGGCAGGAACAAGCTTGGACACTCAAAGGATCATATGCCTGTGTTCCAAGAAAAGAGTAAGGAAGAGAGTAAGGTGGAAGTAAAATTGGAGGCAGGGGGCCAAACCCTGTAGGGCTTGTTAGACATGATCAGTAGTCTGGATTTATTCTAGGTATGACAGGAAACTCTTTGAGGTCTGGAGCTGGGCTGTGACATCATCTATCCTTTTTTTTTTTTAAGTAAACAATTTACTTTTTCCATTCCTGGGTCACATTATTCTTTTTTTTAATTTTTTAATTGAAGGATAATTTCTTTTGCTGACTTTTGCTGTTTTCTGTTAAACCTCAACATGAGTCAGCCATAGGTATACATATATCCCCTCCCTCTTGAACCTCCCTCTCATCTTCCTCCCCATCCCACCCCTATATTTCAAGATACTTGTGGATTTACATGCAGCTGCAAGAAAATAGCAGAGGCGTGATGCCCAGCCGGTCTCCCTCCCACGCCGGGCTGTGCTGCCTCCTTCGGGGCTTGGAGCGCCCACTGCTGGACGGGCAGAAGCCGGCATGCGAGGAGGCGGGATGCAGGTTGAGGGAGCCCACTGATTTAAAACGACCAAGGTTGCCTAAGCTCCCCCTGCCCTCCCTGCTCTCAGTCCCCTTAGCCTGCGGCTCCGTGTTCTCCTTCTCTTCTTCGATCAACCGGATCTCTCTGTTGACGGCCTCCAGCTGCTCCTGCAGCATCACACTCAGAGTCTCGGCATCGCCTTGCCTGCTGGGCGACAGCTGAGTGGCCGAGCTGAAGAGGGTGACCCTGTCGCCCTCGCCGTCAGGCACGCCCTCGTCACTCTTGAACGCCTGGGCCACGCTGGCCAGCACGCTGGCTTGCTGTGCGCGCTCCCAGTCCTGCTCCTTCAGGGTCTGCAGCTTGGAAGCTCGTCGCGCAGCGCGGCCAACCGGCCTTTCTGAGGGCGCCGCAGCACCACCCCATTGCCGGGGAGTCTGCCGGCCGGTCCGCCACAGGGAACCTGAGGTCCAGGGCGCCGCCCGTGGGGTCGGCCGTGGTGGAAGGGAGCCCCTCGCAGTCTCGTCTGGTCCAGTTCGGCTCTCAGGGTTTCCAGGTTTAGAATCAGCTGGTCCTGCTGCAGCTCCTTGTTCTCCTCCTCCAGTTGGGCCTCCATCTGGCGCAGCCTCTCCTCGATGCTGCCGTGTCTCTCCCGCGTCACAGACGTCCCGCTACAGTTTTGTGTTCACGTCCTTGGACTTGCAGGAGGTCCTTCCTGGCCATGTCCAGGTCCGCCTCCAGCTCTGTCACGTGGGCAGAGAGGGATGCCAGGTGCTCCTTCATCTCGCTCTGCTCCCACGACTGCCTGTCTGTGACTTCCTGGAGCATGATCACCTTAGCCACGTCTTCCTCGTGGCTTAGAGTGCTGTAGGAGGGTCTCTTTCCATTGGCGCTTGGCATGTTTTCTGGCTCGTGATTTACATCAAGCACCCCGTCCCTTCGTATTTTTTCCTGGTTATTCTCCTCTTTAAGAATCGTCTTCTCGTCCACGGCCTGTGGTGCTCAAACAAATTTCAGTGCCCTAAGCACCTCCATCTTGCTGGTCATGCTGGCTGGGGACTGCGCCTACTGCCTGCCTGCTGTCATCCGGAGGGACTGCACGTACCTGGAAACCAGGTTCTCCAGCAGCAGCCTGGTGTTGTTTCTTTCTGCTTTCAGCTCAGCAATTTCTTCTTCTAAGAAGCTGCTCCCTGCATATTTTTAGTTCTTCAGTAGGAGTTGGAAACTCGGGCAGACGGCTTCCGTGTGGAAGGGAGACCGGCTGGGCATCATGACTGTGGTATGTGTCTGCCTCCTCCCTGCCGCATCCCTCCTCCATCACACTGGTTTTCTTTTTTTGTTTTTTCTCTTTTTACCCAGAAGAATATCAGGTACATTTGCTACGCTCAGAGGTCTAAAATTTTTAAAACTGCCTCGTCTTTAATCATTCCATAATGGCACAGGGACAAATTAGTCTTGATATTTGGACCACCGGCTTAGCTCGTCATCATGAACTCAGCCAGAGCCTGCCTCTGTAACGTTGGGCCTGGCCTGTGCTGGGCACAGCAGCTGCAGGGAAGTTTCTGTTCTCAGGGAGCAGACAGCTTCGTGAAAATAACCATGGGCAGCTCTCATGGCGTGTGAAAGCCGTGCAGCACATTTTCCATTGGGGATGCCTGGCTGCAGGGTGCAGGGCACACGGTGGGAACAAAATCAAGAATCTAAACTGGTCTGCTTGCTGATGGACCTGGCTGCACGCTCAGGCCAGCTCTGCGTGTGAAACCAGGTTAAAAGCCCGGTGCCCCAGGGCCCCAGGGAAGACGTCCGGCTGCCTCACTTTTCCGAGTCTAAAAACAGGATGACGACCTAGGGCTTTTGGTGACAGAGTGTGCGGCTCTAAAGCACATGTTCCAGCTTTCTTGCGTATTTAGCTTAAGTTTTGTGAGTGCATTGCTATTTACCCCATGAAATCACGTGTACAACACTCTGCTTTGTAACTGCACTTGTATTATCACTTTTTTCTGTTACCACCCATTTCATGTTAGCTGCATTGTTAGTCAGCGTATGATTAAATTAACCGTGAATCATTTTAGCGGCCTGTGAAGTGGTAACTAGTCCATTTTGTAGTCTTTTGACACACTGTTTTTATAATTTGCATCATTGGCTAATTAGTTGATATTTTAAATTCTTTGACGATTTCTCTGTGGTTTCCTGCTTGATTTTGTTCCGAGTATGTGTAAAAGAACAGTTCTGTATATGTTTTCCTTGCTGTTGGAGTTCTCTGACGGTGTGTCTGCTTTCATCATTGGTTTTGATTTCCTGTCTCATCCTGTTGTCTGCTTAGTCATCGTCAGTCCAGACCCCAGCCTCCCACCCTGTCCCCTCCCCCAAGGCTGTAGTTTGCCCATCCATCTCCCCTCCCCCATCCCTCCACTTGCTCTGGTCATAGCCGTGCTGTGGTCCACAGTGTGTGTCCCCTTCGTTGGGTTTGTGCTTTGTCTTCATGTCTCATTAAATGGTGATTTTCCCCCATAGCAGTAAGTTTGAATTAGTGTATCACTATGCAGTTACAGGAGAAGGCAATGGCAACCCACTCCAGTACTCTTGCCTGGAAAATCCCATGGACAGAGGAGCCTGGTAGGCCTAGTCCATGGGGTCACACAGAGTTGGACACGACTGAAGCGACTTAGCAGCAAGAAAATAATACAGAGAGATCCTGTTTACCCATTTCCCCTCAGTTGTAACATCTTGCCAAACTATAAAATGTCACGACCAAGATATCTCATCATGGTCTTAATTTGTGTTTTCCTACTGATAATGATGTGTACTAAGTCGCTTCAGTCATGTCCGACTCTGAAAAGCTATGGACTGTAGCCCACCAGCAGTCTACCAGGCTCCTCTGTCTATGGGATTCTCCAGGCAAGAATACTGGAGTGGGTTGCTATTTCCTCCTCCAGGGGATCTTCCCGACCCAGGGATGGAACCCTCATCTCTTACATCTCCTGCACTGGCAGGAGGGTTCTTTACCACTAGCCCCACCTGGGAGTGATGATGAACATCTTTTCATATTCCTGCTTGTCATCTATATACCCTCTTCCGTGAAATGTTTAGTGATTTTTGCTCATTTTCTGTTCTATTTTCTAACTATTTTTACTGTTCAATTATTTATATATTTTCTCCCATGGTGCAGCTTGTCTTTTCATCCAAATAGGGACTTTCACAGAGCAAACTCTTTTAACTTTGATGAGGTCCGATTGATCAGTTTTTTTCCTCTTAAGGATTGTGCTTTTTAGTGTCAAGTCCAAGAATTCTTTGCTTAGCTCTGGAGCCCGTAATGTTTCTCCTGTAGTTGTCTTGGACTGTGGAAGAGCAAACCGATGAAATAAATGTAGGGTTGTTGGGTAGACCTGAGGGCCCACTTGAGATTCGAGGGTTGGGGAGGGCGGGGGGGGGGGGTGGCGGGCAAAGGAGTAGGAAAGGGGAGAGGCTTCAAGGTCCTTTCCACTCCCTGGAGGGTGCACTATGGGGAGAAGTTCCTTACCCTTCTAGCTTGACTGACGTGAGCAGAGTAGAGTCGTCTTGGCAACAGGACTCAAGGCCTGGCTTCTCCCTTCCCTAAGGATGCTCAGAGACTCCGAAAGAACCTAGTTCTTTTTCTTTCCCAGAACTTTATCCACAAAAAATGCACTTTCATTGCATCACCCTGATTGACTTCTCACAACAACTCTGTAGGGAAGACATTATTATCCCCTTTTATGAAGATACAACTGAGACCCAGAGAAGGGCTGGGACTAGACACAAATCACCTGGGATCAAGAGGAATGATTATTTTTCTCTACCAGCTGACTCTGGATTTCTACTGCTAATTTTGTTGCTTGAGGGCAGTGGTTCTCAACCATCAAAGCATGTTTCATGGGCTCCCAGGACCCCCAAGACATTTTTCAGAGGTTCTTCAAGGTCAAAGCTATTTCCTTAAGAAAAGTACAATGTTAATTGCCTTTTTGCTGTGTTGACATTTGAGCTAATGGTACAAAAGCAAAGGGGGGCAAAACTGCTGGTACCTTAGCACGAATCAAAGCGGTGGCACCCACTATACTGGCCGTCATTGTTTCCTTCATCCCCATGCACTCACAGAGGAAAAAATAGCCAGTTTCACACTAATGTGTGATTGAATGGGAACTACACACAAAGCATTTCTGCTGTGTCCCAAAGTGAGATGGTCATCTTATGCAAAAGACAATCCTCCACAAATATTTGAGTTGCAAGATAAACTGCTCTCTCTTTTTCTCCTTCCATGGAATGCAATTTTGTACTTGAGAGGATGCCTAACAAGGTATAGTTAGGCAATTCAGATGTAGGTATCTGGCAGACAATTTCTTAACAAAGAAACAAAACTAACCCTGTCACACAAAAGAAAGCAACTGACTATTTTTGTTGCTGATAAAACTTGAGCTTTTGAGTGAAAATTAGAATTGGGAGTGAAAATTAGAGGGTGGGGGGGGGGATTCACTTGCCACTATGAGCAGCATGACAGCTTTCCAATACTTAAAGACTTTACTGATGATATCAGCAGTGACCCCATGAACTGTGGCCTGCCAAGCTCCCCTGTCCATGGGATTTTGCAGGCAGAAGTACTGGAGTGGGTTGCCATTTTCTTTCTCCAGGTAATATTAACAGATGTGATTTTTCAATATTTTACAAAGAAATGTGTTTCATGTAGAGGAGCAGTATAAATCAATACACTAATAGTTTCCCAGAGACCAGTGCACAATGGTACATATCAGCACCGGTCAAAGATCAATGAGTTTTAACACAACAGAGTATGAACATTTCATTGATACAACTTCAGATTCCACATTGCAACTAATCTTTAGGAAGCTTCCTCTTGTCAAGTTTTGTGGGTATCAAAGAAGAACAGCCACAGTTATCTGAAGAGGCTGTTAAAACGCTCCTCCCTTTCCCTACTACCTAGCTGTGAGAGGTTGCACATCCCCATGTACTGCAGCTAAAAAAAAAAAAAAAATTGGAAGAGACTAAATGCTGAGGTTGTCCAGCAGTCCCATTAAGCCAGAGAGTGTAATGGACAGTTGAATCCCAATCGGCCCTGGGCCCTCACCTGCAGCTCTTGTCTGGGGGTCTCAGACAGTCTCTTCAATCTCTTAACCACTCCCTCCCCAGGCTGGGGGTCCCACCCTGGTGACCTCAGCAAACCTCTAACATTTCCCAGGGATGAGGATCAGCCTTCTTTAATCTCTACCGGCTCCCAGAGGACGTCTCCAAACTTCTGTCTCGGGAGAGGGGTCCCAGGGCCCCCATGCTCCCTCCTGCTGCCATGCTCCTGTGGCCAAGGCAGACCTACCTACCCTCCAATATATCTCACACCCAGTGGGGAAGTCTGAGCTTGAGGACTTCCCAAATCTCTACCTAAAACTCCCAAAGTGGGTTCTGAGCCCTGTTTCACCTGGGACTCACCTCCCATCAGGGATGAGAAGATGAAGTTTGTTGGAGACAATTTAAAAAACAAACAACAACAACCTCTTTTACATTAAAGATGTAAAAGTGTAAAATGAACTTTATGCTAAATTTTAATCATCAACAAATATTTTTAAAATTACTGAGCTTCAATTCTTCAATTGCTGAAAATATCGATAGGTACAACCCATATGAGCAAAAGCTCTTTTAGGTATTCAACAATTTTAAAGACTGTTGAATAAGGGGAGCAAAGAGAAGGAGAACTGCTTTAGGCCAAAGTGGCAAAGGCACCTACTAGCCGCTCTGACCAACGGGCGTGTTACTCAGCCTGAGCATCCTTTTCTAGATTATTCTCTGACCCCAGGCTTCAACCTGACCCTGAGGGTAAGGGACTTTATTTCACAGGACAGCTGAGCAGGCTACCAGGGGTCCCAGGGTTCCAATAACGGCCCACACCCTTTCTGTCTCCCTTTTCCTGTTTTTATCCTACGGAGAGAGAAAATGGGCCTTGAAGCAAGCAGAACTTGGTCTCAGTCTCAGCCCTGCTTTTAGCCAACAAGGGGACCCTAGGCCAAGTCTCTTAATTCTCTGGTCTCCATAAGGTAAGGAATAATAGTGTCTACTTTTCCTTACTAAGATTGTCTTGAGGATAAGACAAAGTAATGAAGACATCTGCAAAGTGTTTACAAATATAAGTGATGACCACTTTCCAACAAAGAACTGTCATATAGATTTAAGACTATTCGCTGAATATTTACCAAAAAAGCGCCCTAACACAGGCCTCGAATGTGCGAACAATAATGCCTGGCTCCGGCCTGCATCCTGCGTCTTTCACTCTAGCGAGGAAGATGAGCACAAACAATAGCGAGACAGCTGGAGCAGGCAGACGGCCTCTGACACCTTGACCTCTATTTGCCCCCAAGCACCCACTCCTGCTTCTTGCTGCCTTGTGACCCCTTTTCCTTCAGACAAATGAACAGGGCTTCATCTCTGCCTCAACACAGGGATGACACAGACCAAGAGAGAAAGGTTTTGAGTGTTTGGTCAAAAGCCTGTGCTTGTGGAGACTGGAGGCTTAGAAATCCAGAGTGAGGCAGGGTAAGGCTTCTTCCTCCTCCTCAGAGCCTGGAAGTGAGTCTGTGGGGTACACTGAGGGGGGACATCAGTGGAGCCTATGGAGCCCATGGAGCCCCAAGCGAAAGCTCTCAACCTAGAGGAACCACGTAGAAGAGCCAGGGTTCTAGAATCAGCTGTCTTATCCCAGCACACAGTATCCAGCATCAGAACCAGGGGCTTCCTAGAAACCGGAGCAGTCTCTTCAGCCTGTTCCCCCTCTGTTCCTCTGATCATCGTGGACGGCCAGTGCTGGGGACCAATACTCTTTGTCCTTCTCCTTGGCCTCTGAACTTACTAGCAACCAGCATATTCTGTTAATCAGCAAAAAATGTGCCCTCAAGACTTTACTCAACTGCAATCTGACTAATCATGAAGACAACTCTTTAAAATGTATTTTTGGCTGCGCTGGGTCTTCATTACTGCACGTGTGAGCAGGGGCTACTCTCTAGTTGTGGTGGCTTCTTGTGCTGAGGAGTATGAAGTCTAGGGCACGCAGGCTCAGTTGTTGCAGCTCACAGGCTTAGCTGCCCTGCGGCACGTGGGATCCTCCCAGCCCAGGGATCGAACCCATGCCCCCTGCACTGGCAGGTGGATTCTCAACCACTGGATTGCCAGGGAAGTCCAAGAGATGACCCTCCTCTGATGGTGGAGGGCTCCCAGGAGTTGACGGAACAAGGACAAGCCTCATAGGCTAATGCCTGGGGGACACCAAATGGAACCAGCCCAAGCTCTCCCTGTTTCCAGTGGGATAAAAGCTCAAACAGAAATGGGCAGGGAGCAGCGAGAGTACAGAGGAAGTGATTCATTCTTCCAGGCCTTCCTGGGCAGGAAGCAAGTGGGAGGAAGAGGGTCAGGGAGGCTTCACAGAAGAGGTGACATTTGAACTGGGTGTGGGTGCTGGACTTTTGAAAATCAGCCGCCAGTAGCCTCACAGGCCTCAGCCTGTCCACTCCAGGAAGATGAGACCGTTTTCTGGGAAAGAGGAGCCTGCAGAGTGGGAACCAGAAGTCGGAAGGAGAACTAGCAGACACCAGTTCTTTGGAAAATGCTCTGCGACTTTTTTGGAGCATACGTGTTGCCCTATTTCCGTAGGTATTCACTAACATATGCGATGGGTTCTAGGACGGCGAAGGCATGACAGGGTCACATATGGTGACTGACACTCCCTGTGATGGCTTCTAAGATGGGGAAGGCATGACAGGGCCATATCAGGACCACGGGTGATGTATTGGACGCTCAATATACATCGGGCACTGTGCTCCAGCCCTTAAAGGGAAAGGGCCCCTTCCCCTTCCATCCCCCCCCCCCCCACTGGCAGGAATGAGGATACTACTATGCGCTATTTGGGGCCACATAAATGAGGGGATGGACACCCTAGGGATTGCAAAACAGGTGACTCTGTGGAGCAGAGCCACTATACCAACTGCAGGTTTTACCTGAGAGAAAAATAAACTTGTGTTATGTCATGCAGAGTCTCTTACCTATAACATATCTCTATATCTTAATGTATATAGGGGAAGAAAACCTTGACCAAATACATAATAAACATGTATAAACACATATTATAATAAGTGCAGTGAAAAAAGCACATATAGAATATTTCCTGAGGGAATATAATTGAGGGGGAGGCTCCTAATTGTGACTCAAGGAAAGCTTTTGTCTTTGTTCAGGCTACTGTAACAAAACATCAAGAGATGGGATGGCTTAACCAACCAGCATTGCTTTCTCACAGTTTCAGAGTCTGGGAAGTTCACAATCAAAATGCCTGCAGATTCGTTGTCTGATGAGGCCCCTCGTGACCTCATGGGTGCGTGCTAAGTCGCTTCAGTTGTGTCCGACTCTTTGTGACCCTGTGGACTGCAGCCCGCCTGGCTCCTCCGTCCATGGGATTCTCCAGGCAAGAATACTGGAGTGGGCTGCCTTGCCCTCCTCCAGGGGATCTTCCCGACCCACAGATCAAACCTGTGTCTCTTGTCTCCTGCATTGCCAGGCAGGCTCTTCACCACTAGTACCACCTGGGAAGATGCCCTCATGATGTCGTCTAAACCTAATTACATCCCAAAGGCTCCACCCCCAAATAGCACTACCTTGTGGGTTAGGGCTTCAAGATATGAATTTGGGGAGTGGGGGACACAAATATCATTCATAGCAGCTGCTCTGGGAAATGGATTTTGCTGAGACCAGGGGCATGGTTAGGGTGTGGTCAGGGAAGAAGAGCAAGGAGAGGGCATCTGTGAAGATTGTAAGCCACAGAGAACTGGCCACGTGGGCAGAGGCCCTCGGTGCCGACCCTTCAGTCCTCTCCCCCATCTCACAGTCCTGTCTCCACCCGTGGGTGGGTGTGCCTGGGCACCTCAGAACTCAGGAGGTAGCACAGCTGATTCTGGCCCAGATACCTCTTGAAAGAATGGCTGAGGTGCCTCTAGGGAGATCTGAAGGGCAAATACAAACCTTCTTCCAGGAGGGAGCCCCAAGTCCAGCCAAGAAGCTGAACCTGCAGCTGGGGCCCAGGAGCAAGCATGAGCCCGGGAGGAAAAGGAAGCTGGGGGGCTCGCAGTGGGAGAGACCCAAGAATGGGTCAGGAGGTGAGGAGACAGACAGGTGTGCAAACTGAGGCTCTGAGGCTGACCTCAGACGTGACCTGGCTAGACGTGATGCTGGTTTGTACCAGACTGGTTTGTATCGATGTGTGGATGTAGCTCGTGGGCTCACTGCCCCTTCTAAGTGTGTGCCAGACACAAAGGCAAATACTCTTAGTACAGAGTCTCACCTCATCCTCACACACTGAACTCATAAGGTGGGCCTTGCCTTCATTTTACAAATGAAGGGACTGAGGTTCAGAGACAAGGGAATTGTCCAAAGTCACTGACTGGGTTGTGGGCCCTGTCTGACCTCTCTCCCCAGCCCCACCCCAACCCAAGGCCATGCAGGGGAACCAACCTGGCTAGGAGAGGACCTGGGCGAAGTGTGGCAAACTCTTGGCCTGGTAACCAAAGATGGGCTGCAGCTGTGTTGGATTTCTCTGGGCAATGATTTAAGCAAACAACTCAGGGAGTTGCCTGGTGGTCGAGTGGTTAAGAATCTGCCTTGCAATACAAGGGACACGGGTTCGACCCCTGATCAGGGAACTAAGAATCCACGTGCAACTAAACCTGCGTACAATGAAAGATCCCATGTGCCACAACTAAGAACCGACACAGTCAAATAAATCTTAAAAAATAAGCAAATACTGAAAGCGAAGTCTGTGGACGACAAACGGACTGCATCTATCATCGTCTTCCTCACTTATCCTCTCGTGCATTGGCTGCTGGTCCCAAAGTCGGTGGAGTGTTACTGTGGCTTCCCTTCTAGGAAAACCTTTGCTTAGCACCAGAAGCCAGTGGAGCAAGCTTTCCTGAGCCCTTCTCCAGTCACTCTGGGATGCATCAGAGACTGGGAGCCTGAGTACTGATTGAAACTACTAGGTTAGTAATTGAGTGCCACCTAAAATGCACAGACCTTCCTCCTCTCCAAGACGGTAACACGTGTAGGCAAGGACCCTGTTTGTAAACTAGCCACGACGTGCACCCTGCAAACAAGAATGACCGAAAGGGCTGAGTTTTTCCTGGCGTTCTTCAGGAAGAGGAGGCGATTACATTTTCTAGAGCTAGAACGCAGAAGGTGGGCAACCGGGATGTGTTGAGATAGAAGGTTCAAGAAAGTGGGTGGAGAATTCCTCTCTGTGTCTTCTTGTCCTTTGCCAAGCTTGCTAGCTCCCTGGTGGCCAGGCACTTGGGTTTTCCACTGTAGACCCAATCTGTTTGTACTGAAGTTCAGCCAGATACCACCAGCAGGTCCACAGTTTCCTTTGCAAAGCTTTGCCCTCTGAACCCCTGGGGTGTTTGGAGGCACAATCTGCAGACCCCATCTTGTGATTCAGGGGTAGCAACCACCTAGCTCACACGACAGCTGAAGAACTCTTGAGTTCTTCTGGTTGCAAGAGTCCATGGGCAAGGGGAGTAATTTTCCTGAACTCAAAATAGCTGTGTGTTAACTAGATGAACACAATTACTAGATGAAAGCAATTACTTTAAAAATAAATATAAGCAAATAAATTTTAAGTTGTCCACGGTATGCCTACTGAAAAGCTATAATTGAAGGTTTTATGTACCATAAATGCCTTTAAAATTAAAGTTTAGCCAAAAAAAAAAAAGATGGGATGGGGGACTGGGGTCACTGAGAAGAAAGAACTCGCCTCTGTTAATTTCGGCTTATGATGAAGGAGCATTTACCCTTAACCCAAGACTCACCCCTTGAAAACTACTAGTTCATGCTCCAACGAAATAGGCAGGAAGGGCTGGGGCTTCTGGGCTTACGAAATTTCATCTCACTTGAACAATAACAGTAAAGTGAAGCATGATTTGCCCTGGGTCATAGTCTAATTGCCTCTGAGTAAGCAGGTCCTGACCGTGCTATTTTTCAAAATCTCGAACCTGTTTCCCTGTGTCTCTCTTGAATTTCCTCTTCTATAACATGTATTTATATCCTGCCTGTTCTAAGCTGACAAGAACAATCACTAGCATTATCTGCTTCCTCTCATATCCTGGTGTAACTCACTTACCTTCTTCCCACGTTTTTTTTTTCTCTCTCTCCTTGCCATCAAACTATCTTATGATGATGAAGGGAGGACAGGGATCACACCTTTGGACTCTATTAAACAAACAAAAACAAAACTATTCGGTCCTGAGTACCTGGAAGGACGTTAGTGAATTAATTCATTCATATGTTCATCCCATTAAGAACGCACTCAGAGGTGACTATTTATGCCAGGTAATAGGAACGAAATGGAAAACAATCTATAGTCACTTTCCCTGAAGTAACTCACACACTAGTGGAACATAAAAAAACAAATACTCCAGGTATTTATGAAAGAGGGTGGTGTGAGTACATTTGACTGTTAGTGCTGGTTTTAGTCAAAGAAGAGGGCTGATTTATGTTGATCTGATTGAAGCTGTCAAGACATTCTCACTACTAACAGTAACATATTAAGGACCCCCTAAAGGCAAAGCAACACTTTGATATACAGTCATGATTTGCCCAAAGATCACCAGAGCCTTCAGTTTTACCTCTAGGGATATGATCTTTGTTTGATTCTCTCTACTAACACTAGAACTAACACCCCCAAAAGATGTTCTCTTCTTTATAGGGGACTGGAATGCAAAATTAGGAAGTCAAGAGCTGCCTGGAGTAACAGGCAAATTTGGCCTTGGAGTACAAAATGAAGCAGGTCAAAGGCTAACAGAGTTTTGCCAAGAGAATGCATTGGTCATAGCAAACATTCTCTTCCAACAACACAAGAGAAGACTCTACATATGGACATCACCAGATGGTCAATACCAAAATCAGACTGATTATATTCTTTGCAGCCAAAGATGGAGAAGCTCTATACAGTCAGCAAAAACAAGACCCTTACAATTATACAGTGTAAGTAACAAACAGATTCAAGGGATTAGATCTGATAGAGTGCCTGAAGAACTATGGACGGAGGTTCATGACATTGTACAGGAAGCAGTGATCAAGACCATCACCACCAACCCCCCTAAATGCAAAAAAACAAAATGGTTGTCTGACAAGGCCTTACAAATAGCTGAGAAAAGAGAAGCTAGAGGCAAAGGAGAAAAGGAAAGATATAGCTACTTGAATGCGGAGTTCTAAAGAACAGCAAGGAGAGATAAGAAAGCCTTCCTCAGTGATCAATGCAAAGAAACAGAGGAAATAATAGAATGGGAAAGACTAGAGATCTCTTCAAGAAAATTAGAGATACCAAGGGAATATTTCATGCAAAGATGAGCATAATAAAGGACAGAAATGGTATGTACCTAACAGAAGCAGAAGACATTAAGAAGAGGTGGCAAGATTACACAGAAGTGATGTCACTCAGTTGTGTCTGACTCTTTGTGACCCCTTGGACTGTAGCCTACCACACTCCTCCATCCATGGGATTTTCCAGGCAAGAGTACTGGAGTGGGTTGCCATTTCCTTCGCCAGAGGATCTTCCTGATCCAGGGATTGAACGCGGGTCCTCCACATTGTAGACAGACACTTTACTGTCTGAGCTACCAGGGAAATCCAAAAAAGATCTTCATGACCCAGATAACCACAATGGTGTGATCACTCACCTAGTAGCAGACATCCTGGAATGTGAAGTCAAGTGGGCCTTAGGAAGCATCACTATGAACAAAGCTAGTGGAGGTGATGGAATTCCAGTTGATCTATTTCAAATCCTAAAAGATGATGCTGTGAAAGTGCTGCACTCAATATGCCAGCAAACTTGGAAAACTCAGCAGTGGCCACAGGACTGGAAAAGGTCAGTGTTCATTCCAATCCCTAAGAAAGGCAATGCCAAAGAATGCTCAAGTTCAGTTCAGTCACTCAGTCGTGTCTGACTCTGCAACCCCATGAATCGCAGCATGCCAGGCCTCCCTGTCCATCACCAACTCCCGGAGTTCACTCAAACTCATGTCCATCAAGTTGGTGATGCCATCCAGCCATCTCATCCTCTGTCATCCCCTTCTCCTCCTGTCCCCAATCCCTCCCAGCATCAGGATCTTTTCCAATGAGTCAACTCTTCGCACGAAGTGGCCAAAGCACTGGAGTTTTAGCTTTAGCATCAATCCTTCCAATGAACACCCAGGACTGATCTCCTTTAGGATAGACTGGTTGGACCTCCTTGCAGTCCAAGGGACTCTCAAGAGTCTTCTCCAATACCACGGTTCAAAAGCATCAATTCTTCAGCGCTCAGCTTTCTTTACAGTTCAACTCTTACACCCATACATGACCACTGGAGAAACCATAGCCTTGACTAGACAACCTTTGTTGGCAAAGTAATGTCTCTGCTTTTTAATATGCTATCTAGGTACCACACAACTGCACTCATCTCACACCCTAGTAAAGTAATGCTCAAAATTCTCCAAGCCAGGCTTCAACAGTACATGAACCGTGAACTTCAAGATGTTCAAGCTGGATTTAGAAAAGGCAGAGGAACCAGAGATCAAATGGCCAACATCCTCTGGATCATCAAAAAAGCAAGAGAGTTCCAGGAAAAACCCATCTAGTTTTGCTTTATTAACTATGCCAAAGCCTTTGATTGTGTGGATCACAACAAACTGTGGAAAATTCAAGAGATGGGAATACCAGACCACCTGACCTGCCTCCTGAGAAATCTGTATGCAGGTCAAGAAGCAACAGTTAGAACCAGACATGGGGCAACAGACTGGTTCCAAATTGGGAAAGGAGGATGTCAAGGCTGTATATTATCATCCTGCTGATTTAACTTATATGCCGAGTACATCATGAGAATGCCAGTCTGGGTGAAGCACAAGCTGGAATCAAGATTGCCAGGAGAAATATCAATAACGTCAGATACGCAGATGACACCACACTTATGGAAGAAAGTGAAGAAGAACTAAAGAGCCTCTTGATGAAAATGAAAGGAGAGTAAAAGCTGGCTTAAAGCTCAACATTCAGAAAACAAAGATTATGGCATCTGGTCCCATCACTTCATGGCAAATAGATGGGGAAACAATGGAAACAGTGACAGACTTTATTTTCTTGGGCTCCAAAATCACTGCAGATGGTGACTGCAGCCGTGAAATTAAAAGATGCTTGCTCCTTGGAAGTAAAGCTATGGCCAACCTAGACAGAATATTAAAAAGCAGAGACATTACTTTACCAACAAAGGCCCATCTAGTCATCTATGGTTTATCCAGTAGTCATGTATAGATGTGAGTTGGACTTTAAAGAAAGTTGAGCACTGAAGAATTGATGCTTTTGAACTGGGGTGTTGGAGAAGACTCTTGAGAGTCTCTTGGACTGCAAGGAGATCCAACCAGTTAATCCTAAAGGAAATCAGTCCTGAATATTAATTGGAAGGACTGATGCTGAAGCTGAAACTCTTTCTTTGGTCACTGAAGTACTGAGTCATTGGAAAAGATCCTGATGCTGGGAAAGATTGAAGGAGGGAGGAGAAGGGGACAACAGAGGATGAGATAGTTGGATGGCATCACTGACACGATGAACATGAGTTTGAATAGGCTCTGGGAGTTGGTGACGGACAGGGAAGCCTGGCGTGCTGCAGTCCATGGGGTCTCAAAGAGTCAGACACAACTGAATTAACACTAGGAGGAAGAGTTTGTTGTTGTTTAGTCACTAAGTTGTGTCTGACTCTTTTGTGACCCCCGTGGACTGTAGCCCACCAGCCTCCTCTCTCCATGGGATTTCCCAAAGAAGAATTACTGGAGTGGGTCACCATTTCTTCCTCCAGGGGATCTTTCCAACCCAGTGATCAAACTCAAGTCTCCTGCAATGGCAGGCTGATTCCTTACCACTGAGACACCAGGGAAGCCCTAGAAGGAAACGAGAGGAATAAAACCATTGTAAAGTTAGAAACAGGAAATAGGAAAAGGAGTACGTCAAGGCTGTATAGTGTCATCCTGCTTATTTAACTTATATGCAGAGTACATCATGAGAAACGCTGGGCTGGAGGAAACACAAGCTGGAATCAAGATTGCTGGGAGAAATATCAATAACCTCAGATATGCAGTGACACCACCCTTATGGCAGAAAGTGAAGAAGAACTAAAGAGCCTCTTGACGAAAGTGAAAGAGGAGAGTGAAAAAGTTGGATTAAAGCTCAGCATTCAGAAAACTAAAATCATGGCATCTGGTCCCATCACTTCATGGCAAACAGATGGGGAAACAGTGGAAACAGTGGCTGACTTTATTTTTGGGGGGGCTCCAAAATCACTGCAGATGGTGACTGCAGCCATGAAATTAAAAGATGCTTACTCCTTGGAAGGAAAGTTATGACCAACCTAGATAGCATATTAAAAAGCAGAGACATTACTTTGCCAATAAAGGTCCGTCTAGTCAAGGCTATGGTTTTTCCAGTGGTCATGTATGGATGTGAGAGTTGGACTATAAAGAAAGCTGAGTGCCAAAGAATTGATGCTTTTGAACTGTGGTGTTGGAGAAGACTCTTGAGAGTCCCTTGGACTGCAAGGAGATCCAACCAGTCCATCCTAAAGGAGATCAGTCCTCAATACTCATTGGAAGGACTGATGTTGAAGCTGAAACTCCAATACTTTGGCCACCTGATGCAAACAGCTGACTCATTTGAAAAGACCCTGATGCTGGGAAACACTGAAGGCAGAAGGAGAAGGGGACGACAGAAGATGAGATGGTTGGATGGCATCACTGACTCAATGGACCTAAGTTTGCGTAAACTGCAGGAGTTGGTGATGGACAGGGAGGCCTGGCATGGGGTCGCAAAGAGTCAGACACGACTGAGCAACTGAACTGAACTGAAAGTTAGAAAGTGAGTGCAAGGTGTGTGTGTGAGGTGGGGGCAGGGGGGAGGAGATGCTTCTTAGGTCATCAGTTATTAGAAGACCCTCTCTCTAATGCACGGCATTGAAGGTCTCAGAATCAACCACCTGGGAGATATTGAAGGAGATGGCTGACCTGCAACGGTGATGCACCAAATCTTGCAGGCAGGAAAGCAGTGATGGCAAATTCAGGGCACCCACGCTATTACTCCCCTCACCAGCACCCATGGCAGCCACCAGCAACTGATCAGGCCACCTGATCTCAACCACAGCTGCCCATCAGAACCAACTTTTCTCTGATTCTGATGAGGATTCTCATTATTCTAGTAAGCATGGTTCATAACTGGTCCCAGCCTAGATGCACAAGAGAAAAGTGAATCTGTTCCAACCAGTGCGTCGGGGCATTTGGGCTTAATTCTCTGAGGAACCCCTGGCTGCCAACACTTGGATTTGTTTTGTGAGATTTTGAGTTGAGAGACCAGGTGAGTCGACAGGAACTGTGAGGGGATAAATGGGCATTGTTTTAAACTGCTATATTGTCGTCCACGGTGATAGAAAACTAACAGATTGTATCTACTGTAAAACACGCTATTGATTCTAAGACATGCCAATGGCTTCATAACATCTGCCGTAACAACAAAAACTACAGCATTAAATGTTGGCATCAATTCTGAGAAGTAAATGGAAAGATATTCTGATTCGAAAGTAGTAAAATGGCAGAAGCCACTACAATATTGTAATTAACCTCCAATGAAAATAAACAATTAAAATAAAAATCAGAAAAAAGTAGTAAAATTTTTAAAAGTGTATCTTGTAATGTATTAAAGAAACATATCAGTATTATTATATTTGTGAGGCACCAAAAAATTTTCCAATCCTTATCACATATGATTTGACTTAGTTCTCCTAAAAGCTCTGTGATTGTTGAGAGGGGAGGTATCATGATAAGAAAACTGAGGTACAAAGAAGTTAACGAAATTCAAAGTGATAACACTAGACAGAGCCTGGACCAGAATCAGACTTGCACTTTCCATTATACCAGGACCAGACCATCACTTCTCATTTTGCCAACATAATATCCCTTCAAGGAGAAACTGTGCCACCAACAGCCTTGCTCAGGGGAGAGCCACAGAGACTGTATTTTCTTCTAAGTGAGGCTGTCACTTCTTTTTTTTTTTTTTTAATTTATTTTTTACAATTTATTTTTGGCTGTTCTGGGTCTTTGTCGCTATGCACAGGCTTTCTCGAATTGCAGTGAGCGGGGGCTCCTCTGTAGTTGCGGTGTCCATCTGGGCTTCTCATTGTGGTGGTTTCTCTTGTTGCAGAGCATGGGCTTTAGGGTGCACGGGCTTCAGCAGTTATGGCTCCCAGGCTCTAAGCCACAAACTTAATAGTTGTGGCACATGGGCTTAGTCGCACCACGGCATGCGGGATCTTCCCAGACCAGGGAGGGGTCAAACCTGTGTCTCCCGCACTGGCAGGCAGATTCTTTACCACTGAACCACCAGGGAAGCCCGAGGCTGTCACTTCTGAAAGAGCCTGATTAGCAGTATATACCCAAGGCCGCCAATCCATAGACTACTCAGTTATCACATATGGAATGGGCCAACTCACAAAGATGAGCTGGGGCTCATCAGATTCCCCCGTGTAAGGCATTAATTCAGTATTAGAACAGGACTATCACATGAGCCGTGGACAAACAGAGGCTATGTGGGAGCACACGCCAGGTGCAATGCGAGGAGGCCATCCAATCAATGGCGTGAGGAGAATGGAACAACGGAGGAAGCAGAGGAGCCCTGTGAACGAGACCGTGGAGCCCATCAGACGATTGTCCCTGGAGCTGTTCTGTTGCAGACATGCCCCATTCCAATTACAGCCCTTCGGTGTCCTTAAAATCCTCTCCCAGCTTTACTGAGAAACTGGCATAAATCTCTGTTCATTGCAACTGTATCATTTATAGAGTCATGATCCATGTTGTCCAGTTTAGAAGTCCAGTTAAAGAAACACTGTTCAAAAAGTGAATGTCACAATAACCTGTATTTATCAGACACAGCTACCTTTTCTCCCCTAAAGCCCACTGTCTTCACACACCACAGTTACACATGTTCTCAACAATCCCCCATGAATGACTCCTAGCTTTCTCCCATGTGCATCTTACTATCTTCCTGTCTTTTCCATCTTAAAATTACCCATCACAAAAGCCCAAGAACTGGTCTAGCAAGACAAGGTCCATCCTTGAAGGATGGAGGAGGATAAGGGCCTAGGTACTCCAAGTTAGAAGAATTCTCTTTAATGAGCAGAGAGTGGGAAAACAAATGAGAACACTCATCATATTTCAATCATTATTTACCCTGTCATCACACAGTCAAGGAAAAAAGCCATAACTAAAATAGCCTAATTTTGAAATTATGGTCACTGTAAGCTAATGCCGTGAATATCTAGGGACTGTGTTTATGAGTTGCACACAGACTTATTCTGAATTTTCTAGGGGTAACACTTGTCAAATGATCTCGTGAAAAGAAGTAGATGGACTAAACGACCATGTTATCCACCTCACACAGCTAGTGAATATGCAGCAAGATTGGGGTGGGTGGGAGAAGGTGTGTCTGAGTGTGAGTTCCTGTTTACCTTAGGAGGCTCAGAATATCAATTCAAATGCTACTACCAAAAATATGGTCACTAGAAGCAGCTAAAGCAGTTTTTGTAGTTATTTTTGCCCTTCGAGTATATCTCACACATGATGTATAGTCAAATCAGTGAGTTTTAAAGAACTAGTTCCTGTCTGATTACACCACCACTCGACGCACACTTAGGTTCACCTATTTCACTGCACTTTTGACACTTATGAATTGCTTTTTAAATTTAGTTTTATATCAAATATCAAAATTTAATTTCCTAATAACAAAATGTTTACAAGGTCCCAAAGTCAAATGTGCAAAACTTATTTTTCATTTATTTTATACTTGGTTTCATGTGACCCCACATTGGTGCTTTTAACAACTTCCTTCCACCCAGCAGTGTGGTTACTGATGGCTTATAAAAAGCCTCTTTAGCAACTCACACATCAGTGCTTCTGTTATGTTCTCCAGCTGCCAGCCCCCTACATCTGGTTCAAACACTCTTCTCGTAGGAGGGAGAAGGGGAGGAGTGATGATGAGAGTAATGGTAATAATAAGAATAATAGCAAAACCTTAAGGAAGTGCTTCCTGTTTGCTAGCTGCTGTGCTAAGCTTTTCCTTGGAATAATCTATTTTATCTCCCTATTTATTTGCTGGATAGTGTTACTGTCCCTATTTTACAGAGAACAACACTGAGGAATTGGAGATAGTGAGTGGCTGTGTCAGGATGAAGCCCAGGTCACCAAGGACTTCCATATTTCTTAGAAAAGATCTGATGTGTTATTTCTCAAATTATAAAAGCAATATATTAAAGCTTGCATACTTCTTGTAACCAGTAAAACAAAACAGATGTTGGCATTCTGACAGGTGTGAGGTGACATCTCATTGTGGTTTTGCTTTGCATTTCCCTGACAATTCGCAACGTTGAACACCTTTTCATGTGCTTGTTGGCCATCTGCATTCACTCTTTGGAAAAATGTCTTCTCAGGTCTTCTGTCCATTTTTTAATCATTTTCTCTTTTTTTAGTTATATGAGCTATTTATATATGTTGGTATTAATTCCTTCTGTGTCGTATCATTTGCAAATTTTTTTTCCATTCAGTAGGTTGTCTTTTCATTTTATGGATGGCTTCCTTGGCTATGCAAAAGCTTTTAAGTTTAACTGGGTCCCAAGTGTTTATTTTTGCTTTTATTTCCTTTGCTTTGAGACAGATCCCCCAAAATACTACTGCTATTTATATCAAAGAGTGTTCTGCCTATGTTTTCCTCTAAGAGTTTTGGAGTATCTGGTCTTACATTTAGATCTATAATCCATTTTGAGGTGTTTTTTTTTTTTGTTTGTTTTGTTTTTTAGTTTTGTTTTGGCCATACCCTGTGGCATGTGGGATCTTAGTTCCCCAGCCAGGGATCTAACCTGTGTCCCACCTCAATGAAAGCACAGAGTCTTAACCAGTGGACCACCAGAGAAGTCCCATTTTGAGTTTATTTTTGTATATGGTGTTAGAGAATGCTCTAATTTTATTCTTTTACATGTTGCTGTCCAGTTTTCCCAGCACCATTTATTGAAGAGACTGTATTTTCTCTACTGTGTGTTCTTGCCTCCTTTGTCATAGATTAATTGGCCATAAGTGGGTGGGTTTATTTCTGGGCGCTTTATCCTCTTCCACTGATGAAATAACAAATGTTGGCAATGTTGGCAAGAATACAGAGAAAAGGGAACCCGTGTACACCGTCAGTGGGAATGTATTAATAAATTGGTTCTGTCACTGTAGAAAACATTATGGCGTTGTCACAAAAAACTAAAAATAGAACTACCATATGACTCAGAAATTCCACTCTGGGGTATATATTTGAAAAAAAAACAAAAACACTAATTCAAAAAGACACATGTACCCTAATTTTCATAGCACCATTATTTATAATTTACAAGATATGGAAGCAACGTAGGTGTCCATCAAAAGATGAATGGATCAAGTAGCTGTTTCATATATATATACATATATATATGATAGAATACTACTCAGTAATAAAAAAGAATGAAACTTTGCCATTTGCAGCAACATGGATGGACTTGGAGGGCATTATGCTAAATTAAATAAGAGAAAAACAAATACTCTATCATATCATTTATCTATGGAATCTGAAAAAATACAACAAACCAGTGAATATTTTTAAAAAAAGCAGACTTTAAGATATAGAGAACAAACTAGTGGTTACCAGTGGGAAGAGGGAAGGGACAAGATAAAGGATTAAGAGGTTCAAAGTATTAGGTATAATATGAGCTATACTGTAAAGGTGAGGGATATAACCAATATTTTATAATCACTATAAGTGGAGTATAACCTTTAAAAATTGTGAGTCACTATATTTTACATCTGTAACATTATACAGCAACTAAAACAAACAAACAAAAAGTGAAGTGAAAGTCGCTCAGTCATGTCCGACTCTTTGCAACCCCATGGACTATACAGTCCAGGGAATTCTTTAGGCCAGGATACTGGAGTGGGTAGCCTTTCCCCTCTCCAGGGGATCTTCAAAACCCAGGGATCAAACTCAGGTCTCCCACATTGCAGGTGGATTCTTTACAAGCTGAGACACAAGGGAAGCCCAAGAATACTGGAGTGGGTAGCCTATCCCTTCTCCAGTGGATCTTCCAAACCCAGGAATCGAACCAGGGTCTCCTGCATTGCAGGTGGATTCTTTATCAGCTGAGCCACCAGGGAAGCCCAAGTTGCTCAGTTGTGTCCGACTCTTTGTTACCCCATGGACTGTATAGTCTGGCCTGAATTTGCCAGGCCAGAATACTGGAGTGGGTAGTCTTATCCCTTCTCCAGGGGATCTTCCTAACCCAGGGATCGAACTGGGGTCTCCTGCACTGCAGGTGGATTCTTAAAGAAAAAACTCCCTTTTTCCTGCTCGGTCCTTTAGTCTAATCCCTGGTACAAGTACCACGGCCTGGCATATGTCTTTCCACATCTCTCTCCTTGTTCATCCATCTAAAAGCATAGACACATGTAGACAGGGTTTTTACTTTATTTGCTGTGAATGAAATAGAAGGATACCACAGAATTTTCTGGACAATCACATATCTATTATATCTACATATCAGTAAATATAGACGTAAAATTTCCCCTGATGTCCTGTCTTCCATACAAACACATACAGAAAATTGAAAAATGGAGATCAAATCAAGCATGGAGCATTTTCTCAGCTAGATTTTACTTTTTCTTTTCATGAAAGTGAAAGTGAAGCTGAAAGCCTCTCAGTCATGTCCGACTCTTTGTGACTGTATAGTCCATGGGAATCCTCCAGATACTGGAGTGGGCAGCCTTTCCCTTCTCCAGAGGATCTTCTCAATCCAGGAATCAAACCCAGGTCTCCCATATCTCAGCCATATTCTTTACCAGCTGAGCTATCAAGGAAGCCCATATCTGCATCCATTTCACACCTGCATCGCCACCCCCTCCCACACACGTATAAGAAATCCAGATTAACTATTAATGTGATTCCTTCTTTACTGTTCTCAATTTCAACTAAACCATATATAAATATGTAAAAATACACATACATGCATAGCTTTTTGTCATTGTCTATTTTATAGATATACGATGAATTATACACATTTCTTTACATATGGCTTTCCCTGGGAATATCTCACGGAAATCCCTCCAAGTCAACTAGTATGACTCATGTATTTCTTTAAGTGGCTATATTACGTGTTTAGCTATGCCAAAATCTATTCAACCATTCCCATAGTGATGGGCCCATTTGTTTCTATTTTTGTCACTGTAAACCGCTAACTGTAATATACTATTGCTGGACAGAATATTCTTGTACATAAAACTTTGTGCTTCTCTAAGGTGAAATTAATTTTTGTATAAAAATTAACTTTATATAAGGAAGATTTTTTAAAATGCAATCTGCCCTTATTGTCAACAGAACATACATTATGTGAGACTTAATTATAACAGATAAAAAACCCCAGTGCTTTTATTTTTTAACCCCAGTGCTTTTGCAGAAATGAAGGCAAGAGAAATAAATGGTATAGACCAGCTGTATAAGAATTTATGAATTATCTATATGCCTTTTATTTTATTATCTCAACACATCAGCCCCTCAACATAATACCTGAACATTTGCAATAGTAATTATAGTTAGACATCTTTGATATTTTGCCTTCTTTTAGTCACACAAAATGCACAACTTTTCATGTATATTTTGACTTTTCATTGTAAAGATGTATTTGCCAATGGAAGAAGAGACAGCATTTTATTTAACAGTTTGTTAGCTAGCTTGTTTTGTGACTTGAATTATTTAGACATATGGTAAGTGGGCCTCAACTTGTCCTCCTGCCCAGGCCCTGCAAATGTTCCTGAGGGGTGGATCTGCTTTCAGCCCAGACTATGTTCATTTATTAATTTGTTCCTTCTTTATTCATTCAACATGTGTTTGCTTAACCTTTTTAATGAGCCAAGCAGTGTACTAACTTCATATATTCCACAAAACTCTACTGAGTGTCATTAGAGTTCTGAGGACTTAGGACTCAGCTGGTACTAAGGGTAATCTGATTGAAATGATACAATTGTAACTGGAAAGAGTTTGGTCCAGTGATAAAAAGATGGAAAAATAAGGAAATGATTCAAAGACTGTGATAAGTGTTCAGGAAGGTGCATATATAGTGCACTGAGCACAGAGAGGAGAGGATACCTCAACCTGGGGACCTTGGGGACAACTTCATGGAGGAGGAAGTGACATTTTGGGTGGGACTTAATGCATGAGTTCAGCTGCACGCAGTCACTGGGTCAAAAATAAATATGATATAGGATATACAGATATTTATAACATGTTCTTTATAATAATAACATCATTTATTTATAACAATGTATATCTGTTGTTTGGAGAAGGCACTGGCAACCCACTCCAGTACACTGGCCTGGAGAATCCCATGGCTGGAGGAGCCTGGTGCGCTGCAGTCCATGGAGTCGCTAAGAGTCGGACATGACTGAGCAACTTCACTTTCACTTTTCACTTTCATGCATTGGAGAAGGAAATGGCAAGCCACTCCAGTGTTCTTGCCTGGAGAATCCCAGGGACAGGGGAGCCTGGTGGCTGCCATCTATGGGGTCGCACAGAGTTGGATATGACTGAAGTGATTTGGAAGCAGCAGCAGCATATCTGTTGTTTAGTTGCTAAGCTGTGTCTGATTCTTTTGAGACCCCATGGACTGTGTAGCTTGCCAGGCTTCTCTGTCCACGGGATTTTCCAGACAAGAATACTAGAGTGGGCTGCCATTTTCTACTCCAAGGGATCTTCCCCACCCAAGAATCCAACCTGCATCTCCTACACTGACAGGTGGTTTCTTTACTACTGAGCCACAACTTATGTATATTTAAAACTATGACCTGCTGCTGCTGCTGCTGCTAAGTCGCTTTAGTCGTGTCCAACTCTGTGCGACCCCAGAGATGGCAGCCCACCAGGCTCCCCCGTCCCTGGGATTCTCCAGGCAAGAACACTGGAGTGGGTTGCCATTTCCTTCTCCAATGCATGAAAGTGAAAAGTGAAAGTGAAGTCGTTCAGTCATGTCTGACTCTTAGCGACCCCATGGACTTCAGCCTTCCAGGCTCCTCCATCCATGGGATTTTCCAGGCAAGAGTACTGGAGTGGGGTGCCATTGCCTTCTACAAAACTATGACCTAATACTATATAAATATGTTTACTATAAGACAGTATACAAATACATAGCAAATGTGTGTAACATATATTCTATATAAATGTGGGGCCATAGGAAAAATATCAGCAGAAAATTAAGCCTAACATGGGGAAGCATTTCCTCTTTAGAGTCTTGTCACTCTATATCGCTGAGACCTGTGGAGAAGGGCAGGGATCCGTGAGGATGAAGGAAGGACACAGATGAAGAAATCAACAGCTTGAAGAAAGGGACAGTAGCTGGTGGGATTGACTGATTGCGGTAGGGGCTGAATCTCTTGGGTGTGAAGCAAAGTTCTGTCCACATCGGCAAAATGATAAAGATGGAGCAACTGGCGGGTGAACGAGGCTCTTACTTGTTTGTTTCAGCCACTGAGATGATTCACCCCAAAGCCCACATCAAGAGCAGGCTGATGGGACCCACATGTCACATACTAGCACTGGCCTGCTGCGCTAGCTAAGGCTCTCTAAGCTCCACCCTACCCCCTGGATGATTCCAGATGCTGCAGCACACGCACAACAGGGCGTTTGCCTGTGGGTGTTTTTCTGACCCCATTACCTCAATCCAGGATATTCTCCAAAGTTATTATTGCCCAGAGCACCTATGTCTCACGCCCCCATTGTTCAGTGATCTCACCTTTCCAAGATGGCCACCAAGGTGGACGAGGGAAACCCCTGCCCTGGGAAATCCAAATGGAGTCAATGCTGAGAACCCATGGAATCCTCCCCATTCTGGCTTTATTTTCCACATCTACGTTTGCAAATGAGACTGACCTTAAACAATTTCCAAGCAAATTAACAGGGACAATGTTGGGCAGGGGCGATGAGGATGTAGTTTTTTCACTTTTACATCCACGGTGACCAAATAAACGTTAGTGCAAGTAGATGAACCTGGAAGCCCCATTCAGTTGAGAACCCATCCACTTCTACATTTCACAGATTTCCTCAACATGCCACCCAGTCCTCAGCACATCTGGTAAATGGGAGGCCACGATGCTCCATCCCGATCTCCCTTATGGACAGAGACCCTCACTCCCAGAGATGTGGCGAGTGCTCAGAGCCCCTCCTGCATAAAAAGGGTCACCATTCTGGTGGCAGCTTGCATCCTGTGACTGGTCAATTCACGGAGATGAATCATGCCTGTTGCTCTTGTCCCAGTGCCGAGATCCTTTGGTCCTGAGAGCCCCATGGGATTCACTGAGGCTTATATGGTGACTGCATGTACACAGACCAGCAATGCCCTTTGCCTGATGCCACTTTTTTCTCTTCCTTTTGGAAGCCTTTGACTCCCAGGGCTCTCTTCAATTTGTTTCCATTTTAGAGTCTGCTTCCCAAGGAACCCAACCTGGGACAACCTGTGCCAGGACAGTCTGAGGAATGGTCTTAGGAAACAGCCTCTGAGAGCCCCATCCTGGGAAAAGGTGGAGCATGACCCCCTGGCGCATGTGCACCAATGCAATCGTTAACACAGTCCCAGCTGCGAACTGGGATGGTTCACCACATGGGGACAACATATCAGGCTGAGAAATATGTGGAAATAGTAATATAAACACAGTAAGGTAGAACTATATGGCTGTTGATAGAGAAAATGAATGCTTTAGAAAAAAAAAGAAAAAATACGAAAGGTCGTTTATTATCAGTTAAAGGCTAAGTATGGAAGCCAGAGGGCCTCTTGCCAGCAAATAAGAAACTCTCATCTCTTGCAGCCAAGAGGAAGATGGAGATGAGGATAAGGACCAGGGCTGAATCATAAGAGAAGTCAAGCTCCCAACAAGGTTAAACTCCCCAATAAGGTAGGTCTACTATGGCAAAATCAGGCTCTGATATGAAAGAATGGGAACCAGAAATGGGAACATTGACGTTGATGGATTTGAAAACATGGAATCCTCAGATACCCCGGAACTCTCTGGCCTGCTCAGAAGTTACCCACTCCTCCCTATTCAAGACAATGCCCTCAATCCAGGACATGACTCAGAGGCCTCCCCGTTGTGTAACCTTCCCTCCTCTGGGTCTACCTCCACCTCCCTCCTGGCACGAGACCAGCAGCTGTTAGGGTAAGGTCACAATATAAACCAGACAGGGGCGTCCTGCATCAACTAAGGGAGAAATGGAATTATCCACTCAATGAACTGGCTGCATGATGCAAGACAGTGGGGACTGGATTCTGATGCTGCTGGATACAGGGGGTCAGAATATCAAGTTGGGTAAGGTGGAGTTTATCAATGTGAACACATCCTATCATGATATATGATTTAACAGTCCATCAAGGACTACAAAAGATGGTACTAGCATACCACTAGAATGGCCCAGCCAACACAAGTCACACAGAAATGCCAGATTTCCATGGCAGATATGAAAGAATCAAAATCTCACAGAAGTGATCGTGCTAGAAGGGATCCACTTTTAGGGTCTGAAGACTTGCTGCATATAGGAAGCTCCAGCCAAGTGATAGGAAATGCTCTGGTGTAAGGATCACTGGCATTTCTGAGAAGCTCAGTGGTGACCCTCATCTGAAGACCCAACCTTACCACAGGAGATGCTGTAACAGAACCAGGCTCCTGGGGGATGAGAGATCCTAAAATAATAAAGGTCAGGCAATGCTTAGCCAACAAAAATGGATGCAATTATTATAATTAGTGGTAAAGTGGCAGTGCCTCTAGGGAGTTGGGGGAGTCTAGGGTGACTTACTCAGGGACTAAGGGATGTCCAGGAATGCAGGGTGCTCGGTGTTTAACCAGAGACAGCCCTGGAAAACCAGGATGGTTGACCACACTAAGGGTGACCATACAGAGCTACGGACACCTATGGGCATTTACTCAAGTAATCCTACCTGAAGAAAGGCAAACATCCAAATACTTCAACGACTGTTGGACACAGGGTCTAAGTTACTGGTATCTGAGACCTGAACTATCAGCTGATCCCTCATGAGATTCTCATGAGATCCCTCATGAGGGCTTATGGGGACCAGGTAATAAATAGAGTCCAGCTCATTATGCGTCCAACAGATTCATAGACAAACCTAGTGGTCAGCTCCCAGATATGTAATTTTAATAGCTACACTTGGGAACCTCATTGTTAAGAATCTGCCTGCCGACGCAGGGGATACCGGTTTGATTCCTGTTCTGAGAACACTCCGCATGCTGTGGGGCAACTAAACCTATGAATCACATTTACTGAGCCTGAGTGCCCTAGGGCCCGTGCTCAGCAACAAGACGAGCCACTGCAACGAGAAGCCAGAAACTAGAAACTAGAAACACTGCAACTAGAGAGTAGCCCCCGCTCCCCAAAACCAGAGAAACCCCACACGCAGCAACGAAGACCCAGAGCAGCCAACAATAAACATAAATCTTAAAAATAAGGAATGAAAGAAATCGCTGTATTTGGCAGTTCACTGAGCATCCACAGTGATTCCTTGGTTTGTGGAGTGAGAGCTATTATAGTGGGAAAGATCCAGTGGAAGCTTTTGAAATTAACCCTCCCCCACAGCCAACATGGTTAAATCCAAAATAACATTGTGTCCTTGGGAGAAGAGCAGAGATTACTGCCTGCTTAAAGACAGTAGGCTGAGAGGCAGTGACCCTCACCATGACACCTCCAAAGCCAGATATGTCCCAGAGGACATCAGTGGCCTCCTGCAAAATAGTAACCTCAACTGCAACCGCCACATCAGAAGCAGGAGCTTAATTAGATTAGACTACATGCTCTCAGGCGCACAGTATGTTGCCACTGATCTAGCGAACGAGTTCTTTTTGATCCTTACTAGAAAGGAGAATGAAAAGTAGTTTGTATTCACTTGAAATGGACATCAGTCTCCATTTACAATCTGGTCTCACAGGAAGGAATGAAACTCCACGCCAAACAAGCATGAGGACAGAGCTAATATATGCCAAAGTGACCTGGGCTGTCCAGATGTTTCGGCATGTCACCCTGGTTCACGGTATTGACGACATCATGTAAATCAAACCAGATGAGGAAGAAGTGGCAGAAAATGTGGGAGATGCTGGTAAGTCACAGGTGCTCAAAAAGGCAGGAAGTAAGTTCTGTCATGATGAAGGGGCCTATCGCATCAGTGAAGGCTTCCCAGTTTGGAAGGCATGTGGACAGATACAACTGTCACAGCCTGAGAAGGTCAGGGTGTCCAGGGGCTCAGGCCATTTGCATGAGGGTCTGCCTCTCTGCCAGGTAAGCCAATCAGATCAGCAGAGCTGTTAGTGAAGGGCGAGGGTGGTCTGGGATGGAGGAAGAGGACTAGTGGAGGACTGGCTAGGGGTGTGAGGATTAGGTGCTGTCTTGGGACAGGCGACAGTGGCAGGGGCTGCAATTCACCCCTGTCATTATTCCTTTATATTAAATAGACTCTAGGTGGCACAGGGTGGACTGTGGAGCCCTCTGCGGTGTACCAGTTGATAAGAGCTCAGCTGGGCTCCCCACTCCCCACCCCTACCGCCACAATGGTCCTTAGGTGGGGAGGGTTCCTCACCTGTGGACACAGCTCCTTCCCCGAGCAGCCTGCACACCACGACTGCTTAACACAGGGCTATCACTGTCCGGCCGCTCTGGCTGGGCTGAGGTCATGCCATGGACCACAGCCCCACTTCTCCCTTCACCCAGTTCTGCTCCTTTCACTCCCCTACAGGCACTGATCCCCAAACACCCCACATGCAAATGTCCATCTCAGACTCTGCTTCCCATGGAACATAACCTCCAACACAGCCTCGCTCCATCTCAGACTCTGCTTCCCATGGAACATAACCTCCAACACAGCCTCGCTCATCTAATTTTTTGTAAGAAAAGATACATTTAAAAAATATCTGAAACTTCAGCTTTTTCAATCCCCAAACATCACATATGAAAGAGAAGACTCTAATGCCATCACGCAGTAATACAGCACACCGTTACTGGCACTTAAAGAACAAAGAAAAACTAGGGGTGGGGTGAGTGCTTCGAGTTATGTCATTGCCAGTCTGTTACCAGGCAAGGGAAACCTTCCTGTTACCCATGACATAAGGGAAAGGAATGCATGATTGATAGGATCCTGAAATCATAAACATGCTTCAAAGGAAAATTACAGCAACACAGGCCTCATATGGAAAACAACCAATTTCTCTTTTCCAAATCATCTCACTTAGTCTGAAATTACCCTTGGAAGTGGGTAAGACAATCACTGTCACTTTGCAGATGAGAAAACTGAGCCTTAGCCATTTGTCCAAGATTACACAATCAATCAATCAATGGTGGAGCCGGTGAGCCCAAGACATCGATTTCTGATCCTGAGGGCTCCAAGAGTCTCTCCTGTCTCCACACAGGTAAACGCCAGGACACCTGGATGCTAAGCAGTGCACTAATTCCGAGCAAAACTCTATTGAATTATTTATACCCTAGGAACACATACCTTATTTTTATTAGATGCTACTAATGGGAAAATAAAAGGAATTCATTACAGAAATTACTATGCGTTCTTGTTTACTGGAACACATCAATTCTGTTAAAAAAAAAAAAAAAAAGCTATTTCTATGAGTCTGGCTCAACTACTCAGACTCTGCCTTGACAGAGACATGACAACCATGATGGGCTTTTATATTATCACACTCAGTAATCTCCATATGGTGAAGATCTGCTGTTCAGGAGCTACTGGCTTACAGTGTTTTATTACGCTTAAAGAAGATGTTTTATTGCATTAAAAAAAATAGCTTGTAGTGATTTACACTCTTAGAAGTATGTGTTTATAGGGACTGTAATTAGTGAAGGTCAAAAAGTTGATGCAGATAATAGCAATACCCAGGGACTCATGAGATTTGTCATTGTCTTATTGCTTTCTAAGCAAAAGTTTTCTACCAAATTATTTTCCCCTTAAAACATATACTTCATTTTTTTGTAATGGAAGCTGATCTTAAAAAAAAGATTTACTTAGCAGAAATATACTTTGTACAAATATATGTAGAACATAAATTTTCATGATAAATGATATTTCTATAAATATAAAAGTAAGTAAGTAAAAGTAAGTGTTAGTCACTCAGTCCTGTCCAACTCTTTGTGACCCCATGGATTGTAGCCCACCAGGCTCCTCTGTCCATGGAACTCTCCAGGCCAGAATACTGTAACGGGTAGCCATTCTCTTCTCCAGGGGATCTTCCTGACCCAGGGATTGAACCCAAGTCTCCTGCATTGCAGGAAGATTCTTTACCATCTGAGCCAACAGGGAAACCTTAAAATTAATATGTAACTTACATATAAACATATAAATACTATATAATACATATATATACTTTAACATTTATAAAGTGTTTACTATGTGCGAGGCACTGTTCTAAAGTGTTAATTCATTTAATCTTCATTCATGAATAACTCATAAATAAATAAAACCCATGAATAACTCAACAGACAGTAACTCATTAATTCTGAAATGAGAATGTATTACATTTCATAGACAAAGAGAATATAGTGCTTTGTACAACAAGGAAACTGAGGCACAGCCAACTTAATGAATTTGACCAAGAGCAAACAATGACTGGTAAAGCTGGGCTTCAAGGTCAGACGCTGTGACTCCATTCTGTTCTTTGGGTGTAGAGTTAGAATTAAACGACTGAAGGAAAACAGGGCACCATTTCCCTAGTTCTTCTCAAGTCCTTCACTTTTGCTTCCAACTCAAAGATGTTTATTAGTGTGTGTGTTACAGGATGAACCCTCCAGGATTTTGAACTTGTCTCTTCATAGCCCCAGTGAATTGTTTTATCAACAATAGTGAAATTAATCCAAAAGCAAGTGTTCAGCCAAATCTAAGGCTCAGGGAGAATTTGAGATATTGCCAATGAATCAATATGCTTACAGGTGTCAGGCAGGTGACCTAAGTGAACACAGCAGCTGGGTGGAGCCTGTGGCAAACAGGGGCCCTCCCAGTGACTGAATGGGGCAATTGCTCCCCCAGCCAGCCTAGAGCTGCCAGAGGCAAAATGGGTCCGGTGTGGAGAGCCTTTCCCACTTTTTTCGAGAGAATCAAGAAATGTAAAGTCTCTTGACTTTTAAACACTAGTGAATTTTTCTTTTTTCTTTTTTGCAGTATTTTGTAAGCCAAACAATGCATCTGTATGCCAGCTATGGATCACGGGCCACTATTTCGTAACTTCTGACCTGAATGAAAATTGAGAGGGAGGGTCTCCCAAGTGCTTTGAATTGAGAAGCACTGGGAGAGAGACCTCATTCTCTAACTATCTCCCCCTAGTGGCTTGAATTTCCAGTCATTAATTTATTCCCATGTTAACACTGAGTTTTCCATGTTCATTAAAAGAATATGGCAGCGAAAGATAACCTAC
The DNA here is from genome assembly GCF_032405125.1 of Capricornis sumatraensis. NCBI lineage: Eukaryota > Metazoa > Chordata > Mammalia > Artiodactyla > Bovidae > Capricornis > Capricornis sumatraensis. The sequence goes on from NC_091079.1 coordinate 34,531,676, forward strand.
TAAAGTCCATCACAATACTATGAAAAAAGCAACTAGATACTTCAAGCACTCCTTTTAGAAGGTGACATAAACTGTTTTCTAAACTATCTAGGGACTTCCTTGGCAGTTCCGTGGTTATGACCCCACCCTTTCAGTGAAGGTAGTGTGGGTTGATCCTTGGTTCCCTAGTTAGGGAACTAAGATCCCACAAACTCTGCGGCCAAAAGGAGCTATCTAGATACCCAAGACTGAGGGGCCGAATGAAGCAGATTCTGCATTTGGCTATGGTGCCTCAGACATCTGTCTCCTGGGCTCAGCCAGTCTTTAGGATTCCCTCCTTCACTCACCTGACTCCATCCCTTCTTTGTGTTAGAGATAATTCTATGAATTCAGATTTTTTTAGTTGCAAGTAACAACAACAACAACAACAACAAACTCCAAGTGGCCTCATTGAGAGAGAAATGAGAGAAAGTTAGAAAGAGAAGGAGCTAGAAAGAATGTGTTGGTTCCAGAAACTGGAAACTGATCTGTGGGGACTCTAGGTCAGATATGTCTGGATCCAGAATTCTAGCAATCTCTCTCTCCATCCCAGCCCCATGTCCTCTGTATTGGCCTCAATATTTGGCAGAGTCTCCCAGTGAGGTGGGCCTGGCGGCCAGCTGCAGCTCCACTGTAACTTATACCCACTTAGCAACTCTACAGAAAGAGGTCCTCTTTTCCAACACATGCCAAGTGACTGCAGCTGACACTGCGGACTTGGGCCACGTGTCTGCGTCTAAGCCAATCACACGGTGGGACGGGAGTAGGATACCCTGACTGGCTAAACCTGGGTTTCATGCCCCTCCACCCCATCCCCAGAGGCCGGAATGCAGGGCCAACTACTACAAATTCATGAATTTGGAGTCTGATGGGTGGGGGATTCCACTGGCTGCGATGCTTCATTTTCTTCCCTCAAAGTTCTCCTGCAGTTTTTGCTGCTACTGTTACAGTGCAGTCAGCACAATGCAAGCGGGTAGAGAACGCAGATTAGAAAAGCAGCCTCAATCTAATCTTCTCTTCCAGGCATGTTTGCCTATTTTCTCAAAAGACGTCTGCCCCGAGCCTGGCCTTAGCATAAGGGTCAACTTTTTATTGTGGCTTTATGAGACTTTCTGTGATTTGAGCTCAAGCTACCTACCTCTGTTGTCAATTGAACTCTTAACAGCATGGCACCCCATGCAGCCTGATGGCCCTGAAGCACCTCCCAGTCCCTCCAGAGCCCTGAACTTTTCTCCTGCCTTCCCTCTTCAGACTCTGTTCTGTTCCTGGCCTGGCTCTCCTTCCCTGCCGCTTCCTGTTGCAATCCGACCTCCCATAAAGGACCTTTGTCTTTGTCTGCTATCTGGTTCCCAGCTTCACTTACTGTCATAATGCTGATCTCCCCAGGGGAATTCTCCACGTGGATGGCTTGATGGAAAGGAATGACCAACTCCGGCTTCAGTCAAAGGTGCTAGAACCTTCTCTACCGCCATCTCGGCTTGGCCAGCAGCTGACCGTGTGACTCTGCTGGCCTGTCATACATGCTGTCCTGGGCCTTTGATCTTGAAAGAGTGACCAAAGGATCTTCTCTGCAGCATCAAAGCCAGAGGAGCCCATTCCTTCTGAGTGATCTCTGCTGGCAGTCATATTCTTCATCTCCACAGCTCCTTTGATTCTATTTTCCAAATCTGGTCATGTCAGCCTCCTGACATTTCTGGGAGTCCCTGATCTCCTTCCCACACTTTCCTCTTTTTTGTTTGAGATAGCTAAAGAAACTTTCTGTTGCTTGCAACCAAGAACTCTGACATACTCCCCATAAGGCTCAATTTAAACCTGAATTTCCCACATAAAGCTTTTCTTCAAGATAGCCCTTCTTCTACATTCCCATAAATCCTCTAAACATTTTCTAAAAGAAATTTTATAAAAGAAAATCCTTGGAATTGGCTCTGATTTTGAGCTATTCACTTACATGTCAGACCCCACACCAGACCGGGAAGGAGTTCCTTGGGGACAGGGTCTATACCTCAGGTGGCTCTGTAACTTCAAACCTAGCTCAGTACCTTGCACATAGTGGATACTTTGTGCATTAAATGGGTAAATACGGTCTTAACTGAATTTATGCAACTGTTTCTTTCAGGAACACTGCACTGCTGCAGATATTTATCTCCCATTTCTATTTATTTAAGAAGGAACTGAAGACGGCAAGGGGAAAGAAATCTTTATTATGGCCGCTCTCAGTTTGACCAACCATCTTCACTTTATACTCCTTCACCCTTTTTCCCGAGCGTTAAGAACCATATCAGAGACTTCGGCTTCTTTTCCTTTCTCCTGGTGCTGCTAGCCAAGCCATGGAGTTAACGATGACAACAGTCAACATTTATGCAGTTTTTACTCTCAACCAAGCGCTGGGCCAGCTGCTTTACATGCAGTGTCAGGCCACTAGGTATGATTATGACCTAAATAAGATTCAGGAAGCTCAAGTGATGTCTATGGCCATACCACCCTGAAGGTGCCCGATCTCATCTGATCTCAGAAGCTAAGTAGGGTCAGGCCTGGTTAGTACTTGGATGGGAGGAACCTCAAGTGACTTTTTCAAAGTCACAGAACTGGCAAGAATGGAGCTGCTATGACTTGAAGTGTTTTCATCTCTCTCTGTCTCCTTATGGGTGATTCTCTCATAGCATGACATGTCTACAAGACTGGAAGAAATGGAAGGAAAAGCAAGATGATGAATAATCCTTAAAAGAAAATGATCAGCTCTTGAATGGATGACAATTATGCAATTTTTTTGTGCTTAAGTTAAACTTTTTATGGACACATCTTACCAAGACTTTTCTTCAAGGATTTAGTCCTTATGGGACCTTCCAATTCACTAAATTTCATTTCATTTTAGCTCACATGAACAGCACATCTCTGATGTTTAAAAGACACTTAGAAAGGATCTTGAAGTAAGAATGTCATAGATACCAAGACTGACACACCAAATTCCAGTCTTTACAAAGCTCTCTGCTGGTAGGGGACCAAGGCTACTAAAAACCCTGTCCAAAGACCAAGGAATCCTTGAGGGACCAGCAAAGTGCTCTGGAAGCACTGAGCAGGATGAGGGCAATTCCCAAAATATGCATCAGGGCAACTTCACAGGGCAGGAGGCTGAGAGCATCTGTAGGAGAGGAGCAAAGCAGGGTAGTTAAGAGAGTGGCCTCTGGAGCCAGCTGCCTGGATTCAGATTCTGTCTCCAGCACTTGCTGGCTCTGGATCGTGAGCAAGTTTCTGGGCCTCTGTTTCTTCACCTGTAAAATGGGATAATAATAATGGTACCAGCATCATTAAGTTTCTGTGAGGAGTCAGCATTTGTCAAGCCTTAGAACAGCAACGTGACACCGAGTGAACACTCTGTAACTGAGAAGCTAAAGTGTAGGATGACCAGGTAGAGAAGAGCCCAGGACAGTGTCCCAGGCATGGAATCACCACTTGGCATTAGGAAGTGTGCCTGGCAAGGGGCTAGAGCATCGTGCACAGAGAGGAGGGGATGAGTGACGACAGTGGGTTGAGATGGGGATGGGGGAGATGTCTAGGATGGAGATGAGCTAAACCATCAGGGAAAGGCTTGCCACACCCCCAAAATGTGAACCCTCCTCCATGTGTGCAATGTAGCAACTTTTCCAGGCAGTAATCCCAATTTGGAGCCAGAGACATTTGCAGGCACTTGAGAATCTAGCTTTCTTAGTTAGGGCATAGACAGGAATAGACTCTAAGAGAGAACGTGAGTGCTCCTAAAAGGAAAACCCAGAGAAAACTATTTTGACATGATTTTTTAAAATATGCTCACAGGAGGCGAGGGAGGGAGATCTGTCCTGTCTGAGGCAGCCTGCACACGTCTGAAGCATCCCATAAAGAAAAAGATTGGCACGCAGACAGGGCACGGAATCAAGAACACTAAATCACAATTCAGTTCTTGCTGTGCACCCCTCAATGAGTCACTTGAGATTTCTGGATCCTGAGCATTTCCACCCTCAAAGTGTGAGCAAAACCATCTTTCCCTGCTAGGAAATTGATGACATACAAGATTCAGCAGTGAAGAGGCCACAGAGCACCTGAGGATAATAATGGCACATGTAAATATCCCCAAAGCCCCTCCCACCACTACACTCAACTCGCAAAGCACGATTAATTCCTTTTGAAAGCTCTGTACCTATATCCCTCTGTTCGCCCCTTTCCCGAGAGGACACAGTTGATTAATTAGGAATCTCTCAACTTCCCTGAGACCATTTAAACTTGTAAATGGTGTTTCTGTGACTCTAATCGGTTCAAGGTTATAAGGCCTGGCACACCCAGGAGCAACAAACCCACAGAACAGGTTTACCTAGTCCCAGACACCCTGAAGGATCCTGAGAGAGGCCCCTAGGACAGGCAGAATTTAATGCTCTGATTACAGGTGTGGCAAGAAAGGGCTGTTTTTTTTCCCTCCTTTGGGAAACTTCCTTCTAACAAATTGACAAATAATCTATGTACACTGTTAAAACATTATATAATATAGGGGAAAAAAAAGAAGAGAAAATAAAAATTACCTACAGCCCCACCATCCATAGTTAAGCTACACAGCATATGTAACTGTTAACACAAATCTTTTGCTAACCTATTGTCACAGAGCCTCCAGACTTCTATATAGTTATGTAAACATTTACAAGATGGAATCTAATTGACTCTCATTGATATCTTATTATTCTCTAAGTTGGCTTTTTTCAATTTAAAGTATTTAATAAGCATCTCTCTGTGTCCCAGTGTGGCTTAATGTCATCATTTTTGATGGAGACTATAGCAATGTTCACTATAAAATCTAATAGTCAGAACTCAGGGAGACAGAAGCCCAGTTCACATTGGCTTAGGCACCATCAAGGGAATTTATTGCTCCATGTAACAAAGTCCAGAGGCAGATTCTAAACATGGCTGGACTAAGATCTCAGCTTCCCTCAGTCCCTCTCTTCCATGTGTCTCTATTAATAGGCCGCTCTTAGGTGGGCTTTGCATAGGTCTTCCCAGCCCCATGTCCAGTGGAGAGCCTCTCTGTCCCAACTGTTCTAACAAAAGGTCTCTGAAGATTCTCTAACTGTCCAAGCTTAGTCATGTGGCCATCCCTGAATTCATCACTATGCACTATGGTCAGGGGCCGGAAGGCTCCCACTGGCCAGGACTGTGTTCACATGGCTTCCTGTGGAGCTGGGTTAGGGATTAGCCCCTTCCAGTGCCAAGAAAACAGCTGATTCTCAAGTTAAGTTGGGTTGTTATTCCTGTAGGGAAAAGAACAATTGCGAGACTGACCAAAACAGGTAATGTTTACTATAAAATCACTCGTTTATTGGGAATTTCATATAGGTCTAGCACTATGCTAGACTGCTGCTGCTGCTGCTAGGTCACCTCAGTCGTGTCCGACTCTGTGTGACCCCAGAGATGGCAGCCCACCAGGCTCCCCCATCCCTGGGATTCTCCAGGCAAGAACACTGGAGTGGGTTGCCATTTCCCTCTCCAATGCATGAAAGTGAAAAGTGAAAGTGAAGTCACTCAGTGGTATCCGACTCGTAGAGACCCCATGAACTGTAGCCTGCCAGGCTCCTCCATCCATGGGATTTTCCAGGCAAGAGTACTGGAGTGGGATGCCATTGCTTTCTCCACTATGCTAGACACTTTACAGTATTTAATATAATCTTCAAAAAATCTTATGAGTCTGGGGTCATTGTTGTCATCACTGTTTTATAGGAATCAGATGCTCAGCAAGGTTAAATAGTTATCCCAAGGTCACAGAGTGAGCAGGAATAGGGTAAGGTCCTAGGCTGTCTGACCTTGGAGTCAGTCTTTGCACATGCTCTCTTTTCAGCAGACTATGGTTTATTTGACCAGTCCCTATCTGAACAGGGCTTCCCTGGTAGCTCAGATGGTAAAGTATCTGCCTGCAATGCAGGAGACCCAGGTTCAATCTCTGGGTCAGGAAGATCCTCTGGAGAAGGGAATGGCTACTCACTCCAGTATTCTGGTCTGGAGAATTCCATGGACAGAGGAGCCTGGCAGGCTACAGTCCATGGGGTTGCAAAAAGTCAGACATGACTGAGTGACTAACGGTACCCTGACAATGCTGAAAAGCTGTTGACATTGAATACCAGAGTGTGCTGGAAAGATCAGAGAGATGATCAGGGAGAGGGATGGATAAAATTAGGATTGTAGTTGAGCTGCAAATACTGACAGCTAAGTTCTAGGGTATGACTACGGCAGTGGATAACTGAGATATAAGGTCCTTGGAGGAGAGGTGATCAAGACACTGAGAGGCTAGGGCACTGAAAGCATTATTTATCAACCGGGACACTGAGCTCACCACAAGTTAGGCTAGGAGCAGTGACGGAGGGAATGACAGTGGGCTAAGAATTAGAATCCTCAGGAAATTATGGGCAGTCACTCGGGTCTGGTGAAGACTACAATCAGGATGGTGGTAAATGATATTATCTCTTCACATGACCTTCAGATGGTTGGTCCCCAGGGAATCACCAGGTCATGGTTAGAGTAAGAAGATAAGAAAAAGAAAAGGTTTGATGATACAAAAGATTTTGCTGATTATGATTCTGCTGTATTTCAGAAGATGCACTGAGAAGTAGGAAAATTGGAGATGGGGCAAAATCAAGGGCTATACCAAGTGTGGGTGATACCTGGGAATTTGGATCTTTGTGGAGGGCATCTTATAAGTAGGGCTAAGAACAAGATACATGATGGTTGAGTCCTAATGATCTTCAGGTCATGGGCCTGAGGCTGAAAGTGCTGCTGAGGAGGAGATGGTGAGAGCTCTGAATCTCTCTTTGACTCCTTCCAACAGAGGTGCCTTAGTTTTCTTACTTATGGACTACTAAACAGCCCTTCATTACAGCTGTCTCCCCACATTTCTCTAGACCTAACACATCCTCAGTGCAGCAAGATTGCATTAGAAAGCCTTGACCAAAAGTCAAAATCCTAGCATCAAGCTTTGGTCAAAATAGGTAATGATATGAGAGTCTATATAGGATATAAAAATATAAAGTATAAGGCTTTTTGCACTTAACTTTTAATTCACATATAATAAAATTCAGCCTTTAAAGCATGTGATTAAGTGGGTTTTAGTATACTTGTCAGAGAAGGCAATGGCATCCCCCTCCAGTACTCTTGCCTGGAGAATCCCATGATGGAGGAGCCTGGTAGGCTGCAGTCCATGGGGTTGCTAAGAGTCAGACACGACTAAGCAACTTCACTTTCATGCATTGGAGAAGGAAATGGCGTGATGGCAACCCACTCCAGTGTTCTTGCCTGGAGAATCTGAGGGACGGGGGAGCCTACTGGGCTGCCATCTATGGGGTCGCACAGAGTCGGACACGACTGAAGCGACTTAGCAGCAGCAGCACAGCAATATACTTATAAGGTTGTGCAAGCATCACCACTATCTAATTCCAGAACCTTTTCATCATGCCAAAGAGAAACCCCATACTCACGGTCACTCCTCATCTCTGCTCCTCTTAGCCCCTGGCAACCGCTAATCTACTTTCTGTCTCTATGGATTTGTCTATTCTGGACAGTTTCTAAAAATAGGATCACGTAACTCATGCGACTGGCTTCTCTGACCTACCATCGTGTTTTCAAGGTTCATCCGCGTTGTGGCGGGTGTCAGTACTTCATTCCCCTCGTGGCTGAATAATATTACATGGTACAGGTATACCACACTCTGCTTACCCACTCATCAGCTTGTGGCCATTGGGCTGTTTCCACTTTAGGGCTGATGGGCATAACGGTGCTTAAACATTCACGTGCAGCTTTTCACGTGGACATGTGTTTCCGGTTCACTTGGGCATATACCTACCCTGAGAACTTGGTGCCTAGCTGGAGAAGGATTCTAAGGAACTAAACTCAAGTCTCACAAATAACATGAGATTCCCTTCCCTCAAGAATTATATTTTCGGGAGAATGACTGACCATTATGGAGGGAAGTGCAAGGTTCAAGTCCACTACCAGAAAGTCTTACCTTGAGCTGATCACTTGATTACACAGAGCACAGAAGAGGATGAGGCACATCCTTCTTTTATTACTAAATCACACACCTGCCAATGCAAAGTCCAGCTTGGATGCACCTCTTGGAGCCCACCTGGTAGGCTGTAATACCCCTCTACCCTTCCTCCACAGGCCTCCCCTTCAATTAATAAATACTAATTTAGGTGCTGGAGAGACAGTGAAGAACACAATAAATATAGTTCTGCACTCATGGAGCCTACAGTCTAGTGGAGAAGAGAAAAGATTAACCACATGCTTACATTTGATGAAGGCTCATGGACTAGAAAGGAGAATTAAGCAAGGAAGCCTGGCATCAGCTGGAAACCTGAGCCAAGAGAGTCTAGGGCTGTGTGAAGGACTTGCTCCCAGTATCTTGTTTCTACTTGTCTCTCTTGAGTTGTTATCTTTACTTTCACAGGGTGTAACATGGGCAGCTCTGAGCTCTAAACCTTGCATTCAACTCCACTTTGAAAATCTCAAGAAAGGCTCTCACTGGACTGTGTCCTAGGGAAGACAGTAAAGTCCTCTAACTGTCTGTAGCTCACATGCCACCTATATTCTTAGAAGGGTAGGAAATGTTACCCAAAGAAGGAAAGGAGGAATGAGCAGACAAAACAATAAATGCCCACCACATGGCTGGTCCTATTTTTCTAAGTAGGGTTGGGAAGGAAGCATGACCAGAAAAAGTATAGATCCTGAAAGGCATCAAAACCAGAGAAATGGGTGAAGCTAGATTATGTGGAACTCTTTTTGCCATGAACTTTATCTCATTGACCTTGGGAAGTTACTGAAAAGTTTTAAGTTTTAGGGAGGGATATGTATTTCAGAATTACCAGCATTGAAGACAGGAAGAAGCAAGTGTTTAGGGGGCTTTTGTAACTGCCCATGTGAGAGATGATAGGGCTGGAGCCAAGGGAAAAGAAATTATGAAGAGAGAACAAATGCGGAATATGTTGGGGGAGGTGCTTAAAGAGCCCCTAGACCTGAGGGATGAAGGGGAGGGAGGAGCCAGGCAAACACCTGCTCCCGTTTAATAGGTAGTCAAGTCCACCTGTGATGAACTTCCATCTCAAGACAATTCAAACCTGTGCCAGAACGAGTTGGGGCTGCAAATAAAAACACAAAGACATGCTCTCTGTCCCCCAAGGAGCTCCCTAACTATTAGGAAGCTAAAGTAAGTTATGAGAAATGCACAATGTAAGGCTGATGAAGTCAAATGTAGTCAGTGAGACTGGGAAGAAAGGATTCTCTCATTTTGTTGGCTGATGGGATCAGACATAAAAGAAAGACAGCTGAGATGAGTTTTAAAGCATGGAAGCATTCCTACAGGTGGGGAGTTGGTGGAGGGCCTTTCTAACAGGAAATAGCATGAACAAAGACATGGTGATGGAAAAACACATGGCGTATTTGGAGAGCATGCAATGACTCATTTGACTGGATGTCAAGAAATTGTGAAACAGAAACCAATAGGATGAGGATACAGGGTGGGGTGATTATTAGGTTTTTTTTCAATCATCCACACGTGGTTAGGCTATTAATGGAAAGAGGAATTTAAGTACTGTAAAGGAGACCATACAGGGGAGAGATAAATTTTGTTTGGAACATATTGCATTTGAGGTACCTGTAGGACATCCAGTGGAGATACCCAGTGACCAATTACTATGGTCTCTTCTGAGGGATGAAGGCTGAACTACTGGATCTGTGGGATGTGTGGTATGGGGCATGTGTGGTATGCTGTATGCATATGTAGGAGGCGTGTGCATTCATCTATTTTTACCCTGATTCATTCAAATAATGATTTGAGTGGCATATGCACATTTGCACAACAAAATTGTTAGAAATTCTATAGGAGACCAAGGAAAAAAAGAACACAAATTAAAATTAAAGCCACAAGGTTAACATATAACTTTGTCACAGTTCCTGTAAAATTACTAGAGGGAAAGAGCAAATTCGGCTTTGAACTTCCTAGCAGCCAAAGCAAAGCAGGAAGCATAATTAGTTGTAAGATTTCTAATGGACAAGAAATACATATTTGTAAATCTTCTAGGCAGAAGCAGAGTGGAGGACTCTGATGCATTTATAACACAACTCCAAAAGAGATACCCGATGCTCTCTTCTCCTGGGGCTCCTCTCATTTTGGGCACATCTATCTTGAAGTTATATGTGGACCAGTGCTTTGCTCTGTCCAGTGAAAAATGAGCACAGGCAGCGTGTCATTTAAATGGAAAATTAAAGGGCCAGTGTGCAAGTCTCTCTTTGCTCTTTCCCATACCACAGTGACTGAGACTGTGAAAGAGGAGGGAATATAGACAAAAAGGGAAGAAAAGAGGAAGGAAAATGGACCGACAACATCCAGTGTATGAGAGGAGAAGCCAACAAAAAAGAATGGAAAGAAGGAAGACCACAAGAATCACAGTATCCAAGGAACTAAGATGAAGACTTTTTCCAAAGGGAAAGCCACAGAGAGATTAAAAGCTTGCTGACAGCCACACAATCCAAAAGTGGTGGAACTAGAATTTGATTCCCGTTCTTAACAGCATGAAGGTCCTGCTTGCTATGTCTGGTTTCCTTCTGAGGAGACGGGAACTACAGGCTCTACCATGTCCCAGCTGTACCACCTCAGGCACAGCGAACCCCCAGCTGAGTCACCTGTAGGTACCCCTCATGCAATATTCTGAGGACAAGATCAGATGATGCCCACAATGTACAGAGTTTCTGTTTCTGTGCTTTGAAGATCTGGGATTTGCAAATGTGATTTGAATATTTTTTTTTTAACCTTCTGAGCCCTAGGAAAGGGAAAGTGAGGTTCAGATGCCCCTTCCCAGAAACCACATCGCCAGACTCTGCAATCCACAGAAGGCCTGGGACTGTGGCCTCTGGCAATGCTCACTTAACCTACATGAGGAAGATGGAATGAAATCACAGCATTTGCCAAGATCCACCCCTGCAAGAGCCAAAGGACAATCTCCTGGCAGGAGAGGAAAATAATCTTTAATTCCTCAACCCCTTAGATACCAGTTTGACCAAATGCCCTGCTTTATGAAATAAAAGCAATGATCTGGCAAAAAGTAATTTTAAAAGACTGAGTGCCAAATATGAAAAAAAGATCACCTACTGAATGCCCTATCCCAGGAACTCCCAGGCACCTCTTCTGTCTAGGGCTGTGATTTGAAAGGCACCTGATATTCAGGTGAGAGCTGTCTTTCCTCATGTCTGTCACACTGTCTGATTTCCTTCAGTGGCTGCAAAACTCACCCTCCTACCCGTGTTCAATTTAGGTTTCCACTTAGGCAAGAGGCTTTGGGAACTGGAGCATTTGAGGTGCAGAATACTACTTACGTTAGATCAGCCTGAGAATGGAAATATGTATGAAAGATAATCTAGATCTACTATATTTTCCGAGGTAGTCAAAGTGCTCATCCAGTCTGTACTTGAATACTTCTAATGACCAAAGAGCTCACTACCTCTCAAAGAAGAGAAGTCCTTCAGGCGGCGTCCCTACTCAAGCCGTATTGCCACCTGCAGGCTCTGCCATTGAAATTCCTTCCTCCTGAAACCTCAGCCCTCGGCCAGCATACTGTCCAGTCACGCTTCTCCCCTATGTGGGAGCCCTTCTTTCCCTCAATATAATGCTGCTCAGTTTAGCATTTATATGACAGCATTTGTTGACATCTACTACATGCCAGGCAAAGTTCTAGGCTTTAGATACAAAGACAATTCTGCCCTCAAAGTTAAAAGCCCAAGCACTGCAGTTAAACTTGAATTTAAATCCTGCTTGTAAGATGTGTGACTTTGCCATCGGTTACTGGAACCCTCTGAGTCCTACTTCCCACTTCAGTAAGATGGGTGGGACAACGGTTTCTATTTCAAAGGGCTGATGCAACGTCTAGATGAAATAACAACATAAAGCTCCTATCAGAGCACCCGATCCAAGGTCAGTGTTTCGTCTGCTCAGTCACTCAGTCATAGCATTTTGTTAGTGAAGGTTAATGGATGCTAGGACACTACTTGGAACCTTCCTAACTTTCCAGCTAACACGCATGTGTTTGAGACTTGGCTCAGGCATCACCTGCTCAGGGAAGCTCTGCCCCAAGTCAGGGTGTTGCCTGATTTCACAGGTTTACAGTGCTGTCTGCTTTTCCTAAAGCATCTGCAAGTGTGGGTTCACCTGCATCCATCTGACTATTATAACTTATGTCTGTCCCACACCTGTTCCCACCACCCCCATCACAATCAGACTGTCAACTCTGTGAGGACAAGGATCTAGCCTGTTTTTACTGACAATTCTATCCCTCAGACATTGATTTCTAACCGCTAAATAGGTGCCCAGTAAGTATTTAAAGAATGAAAAATAAATGAACAAATAATCTGTAATATTAAACACATTCTAATGACACTGAAGTATTATACTGAGGAAAAAAAAACTTTCAGCCTCCAAGAAAGACATTAACAGCTATTAAGGAGATGGAATAGATGGGATGGGATCAGTAACTTCATCCTGACCTCCTGGAAGAGACAGTTCACAGCAACACATAGAGCAGAAAGAAGCTTATAGCTCATTAGAGTAGGCCTTTTAAGAGAAGGTAATAATGGCTTGTATCTATGTAGCACTGTACTAAAGACTTTATAGATATTAATTTGTTTAATACTTACAATTCAATAAGATGGTAACTATGCAGAGGGGTTAAGTAATCTGTCCAAGGTTAGCGTGACATGATTATGCTCCCTCCAGGGTCTCTCCATATACTTGGGTCTTCTCCATGACCTTCCAAATTCTGACCATTAATAACCAGAGACTCAGCCACTTCGGTAAAAAGTGGTTTCATTTCCTATGCTCATGAGGGCATCAGTGCTCAGATGGCCCTGGAATATTTCTATCTCATTGCTTCTCACATCCTAGTAGGGAAGACCTCAAATATCCTCTTTTCACTCAAAGACCCTTTTCTAACTTCAACAGAGTTGCTTCCATCACTCGATTGTCATTCTTTACAGATACTCATGGAATTAGATGATGTCTTCAAGATCATTTAAGGTTACCGCCCCCCACCCCCCATTGAATTCAGTGGTCTACTGAATGGTAAGAGTGGTTATCAACCTCTATTTGTATACTGCCAGTGATGGATAATTCATCAAACCCAAGATAATATATTCCGTTACTGCCTGCTGGAAAGATCTTTCTTTACCAGAGTTGAAACTTGACTCTCTATAATTTCTCCTGATTGGCAGTCATGAATCAAGCAGTAGAGAATATTTTATCACTAAAATTGCTTAGAATTTCTCTTGTGCAATGCTAATAAAAACATATCAACTTTTCATGAGTTTTTATTAAGTTCTCTGCAGACAACCCCCCACCTAGTTGCCTGTACTTAGAGGCCCTATCCCACCAGGGCTCACCAGTCCTAGTCCCACCTCCAGGGGCCACACCGTTAAGTCTCTCTACCTTCCTCATGACAGTTCTTTACATGTTGAAGGTAGCTGTGTGGCCCCCTAATCTTTCTTTTACTTGGTTCTTCCTGATAAGTGGTGGTCTGGGCTCCACTGCTTATGAGCTGGGCAAACTCAGCAAGTTGCTTAATCTTTCTGGGCCTCGGTTTCCTCATTTAAAAAGGAGGCACAGGTCAAATCAGCCACACGCTGCTTGGAAAACGGGAAAGTGCTATGTGCACGCTTGTGACTGTTCTCGTGCTGACCATCTGGGGCTCCAAAAGGAAGTGGCATTGGGAGTGCCAGCAATGAGGGTGGATGCCCAACACAGAAGGCGACATAGCAGGGGCTGATCAGGAAATTATGAACCCAAGATCATCAGGGCAATAAACAAAGGCAGGATCTGACCCACGGGGACTTTCTCGCGCCCACAGTCACACAAGCCAACAGGCGTTCGGCACTGTGCTGTGTGCACTTCACGTGCATTAGTTCACCAACGCCTCGCAACAGCTAAGAGGGAGGGTGACTGTTACCCCATGAGGGAAACGGAGGTGCAGACAGGCTAAGTGCTTTGCCAAGGCTGCACACTCTGTATTAGACTAAGGATTGGAGCCCAGGCTGTCTTGCTCCAGAACTTGGGCTCTTTAAGTACTCTCCTCTGATGCTTCAGGGGAGCAGAGACAAGGTGAGGCAGCAACTAGGCGGTGGGTGGGATCAGGTCCTGAGACTTCACCTGACCAGGGTTTGGAGAGGCTGTGAAACTGGTGGGTTTCCTAGAAGGGAAAGGAGGACGTTCCCAGAGAGGGAGGAAAAAGGTCAAAAGAAGCACAGGCACTGGAGCTCAGGTTGACTGGTGGCAGAATTTCCAAGGTCAAACCCTCCCAGAAGGGTGCCTGCTGCATTTAGACATTGTAATTCTGAACACGTGCCAGGCCTTGTGCTAAGCACAGTGTTCCCATGGTCTTGTACACCCTGCACAACATTCCAGTGAAAGACGTATGAGTGGCCCCACATTACAGTTGAGAAAACTGTCAAATAATCTGCCCTTGGTCACAAAGGTAGAAACAGGGCTGGGGCAGGAATATAATTTAGCCCGATGCCCTGTCCCAGATCCTTCTGACTCTGTGTTACAGCCTCTGGAAGTCTTCCAGCTTCCATCCCCTTTTTCTGTTGATTGTCTGGACCAAGGCTCTTGTCCAGGCCTACCCTTGGGCTACTGGGGCTACTCTGCCCACAGGAAGTGCTTGCTCATTCATATCCCGAGGCAGCCTTTAGCCAAGGCCTAAGTGTGGGTGTGTGAGGGCCCTGCTCTCCTGTGGCACAGACGCTGGAGACATAACTTATACTCCAGAGCTCCCTTTCTGGGAGCAAGAGGAGCCTGGGACTTCACGGGAAATCACTCCACCCTTCCAAAAGATACAGGTCCTTTGGGTTCAAGGTCAGCCTCTCCTTGTTTAGCTTCTTCCTCTTCCCTGTCCCACATCTTCCATTTTCATTGTGGTTTTTCCTGGGAGCACTTTCTTAATGAGTCTCCTGCACTTGAACCCTCTTCTCAAGATTTGCTTCAGAGACCCTCGCACAGGATACCTCTTAACCACCAGCGGGCCATGTATTTGCTCAGCACTCTCACTTTCTAAGAGCTGCTCACACTCCCTCAAGGAGCGAAGACAAACTTTCTTTTCTCACCTCTCTCCCGCTGCCTGTACGCACCACGCACCACGGGCTGAGGCTCGTGCCCAATTTCTGAGGGTTTGAGCTGAGCAGGCTCTGTCCGCCCAGATTCTGCAGTTTCCAGACTCAAGCGAGCCCAGACGCGGCCCACCTCCCAGGGCATGGGACACCGGGCTGTGAGGTCAGAGGCGGTTTGCAGGGCCCTGTTGAGACTTGTGGGTGGTGCTGAGCCAGATGATGTGTGAGGGATCAGCCCTGGTTCGTCTGGAGTGAAAGGACCAGACAGACCACTCCCCGGGGAAGGAAGCCAAACCAGTAAATAAAGGCCCTGCATGAAAGAATAGGTCTTGGATTGACGATTTCCTGAGGAATGTATAACATGAAATTAGGCATGGCCACCTAAGACTGAGTCGAATTTCTCCCATCATCTGGCGGCAGTTCATGGGAGAAAAATGCTAGGATCCTAGTGGTCCCTTTAAGACAGCTGACTCAGTGGTTCCTGTATCTTGGTCCAAATGGAATCAGGATTCAAGACTTTTAAATTACCAGACATTCTTTGCAACCACCATGTTTGACTTCCCAACTAGTCTACTTTCTTTCTTTCCTTTTGTCAAAAAATATTTTTAAAAATTTTATTTATTTTTAACTTGTCCTTCCAGTTTTTATTGAGAATATAAGGTGGGCTTCCCTGGTGATTCAGTAGTAAAGAATGTGCCTGCCAATGCAGGACATGTGGTTTAGATCCCTGGGTTGGGAAGATCCCCTGAAAAAGGAAATGGTAACCCACTCCAGTATTCTCACCTGGGAAATCTCATGGACCGAGGAGCCTGGCAGGCTACAGTCCACGGACTCACAAACGAGTCAGACATGATTTAGCGACTAAACATCAACAACAATGTATGTTAGTTCCTGTTACACAGCTCAATGATTTGATGTTTCTTTTTTTCTAATCCATTTTTTCTCCTCTGCTCCCTTTCTCCCTATGTCTTCCTCCAAGAGCATGAAGATTTATTTTCACTGTCCAAGGTGAACTAGCTCCCCGATTTTGCCTGATTATGTCCTATGCACCTTTTTAGTCTCAATTCAGACCACATTTTGCCTGGAAATCTCTTCTGATCTTTTCCCACCATTTGGTTTGGTTGGGTGTCCATTCTCAGGGCTCCCGCATCATCTCGTATATTTCATTAATTGCACACCTGCTTGTGTGTTGCTCTCTGTGATTAGAGGAGACCTTTTGACATGACCATGGCCATGTCATTTCATCTCTGAAATATCAGGACTTAGCACACCACCTTGGACAAGATGGGTGCTCAGTGAGTGATGAATAAATACCTACCTTATGAGGTGCCTGAAGATCAAATGAGATAAAGGATGTGAAAACAAACAAAATTACTACTACTACATCTGTTATTACTTTCTACAGATATACAGTATCCATGAATTTTTTGCTAACTCATATCCTATGTATTAATGATATTATTACAATAGTAATACGTGCCCAAGCCTGGGCATAAAGATGTGTACAAGGTCCAACGCTGAAAGAACGATCAAAAATATACATCCATACATACAACTTTGTATTCAGGACCAAATCCATACCATCAATGACAAGAAATTATTATAATGCCTAGACAACAGTCAAATCTCTATTCATCCAAGAGAGCAGAGGGGTGCTGACTTGGGGAATGGATATTACCATCTCTGCCTTTCCCGCGTTTAAGACTTTCTGATTTCTGGAAAATGCTGTACATGAGCTCTTACATTTGCCACGTTAATTAATTTAAGAAATCAGACAATGAGAGGGAACACGTGGCAGCAGGTTCCTCCCTTCCTGCCTGCGCTCTTTTCTCAGGAGGGAGTGCCAACAGGCTAGGCCTGTGTTTTCTTCTCCAGGAGCGGGTCGGGACCGCGGGAGGGGGCCGTGAGAGTGTAGACGGCTGCGGAAAACAAGGGTGAGCCACAGCACTGCTGTCGAGAGACAGCCTGCCTGTAGGGCCACGGGACTTCTCCCAGCACCAGGTTCTACCTGGTAAGTCAATGTCCCCTTCTTATCATAATCGTCACTCAAGCTCAGCCAGCCCCAGGGAGCCGTGATCTGCAGCACGTCGGGCCTGTCCTCGGCTGGGCCGGGTCTGCTCTTCCCCAGTCCTACCTGATGACTCTACTCTGCCCAGGATCCGGGCAACAGCTTCCTCTCTCTCCTTCCCTCTCCCTCATCCCCTCCTTCCCTCCCTCCCTCCCTATCTTCTTTCCTTAATAAAATTTCACTATGCTTAATTTTTTGAATAGTTAACACATTCTCAAGGTTACAAAAATCATTATAAAAAGACATGGTGAAAATTCACCCTCTTCTTATCTCTCTGGAATTCAGTGCCTACTGTGTAGCTTTCCACAGATTTTTTTTTTTTTTTTTAACATTCATTCAAGCATTTGCTCATTGGAAGGACTTATGCTGAAGCTGAAGCTCCAATACTTTGACCACCTGATGTGAAGAGCCAACTCACTGGAAAAGACCCTGATGCTGGGAAAGATTGAAGGCAAAAGGAGAAGAGGGCAGCAGAGGATGAGATGGCTGGGTGGCATCACCATTTCAATGGACATGAACTTGAGCAAACTCAGGGAGATGGTGAGGGACAGGGAGGCCTGACGTGCTGAAGTTCATGGGGTCACAGAGTCAGGCACGACTTAGCAACTGAACAACAACAACAGCATAAGCATTTGTGGGCTTGTACGATTACATACCTCCCCTCACTCCTTTCCATACAAGAGGTAAGCCTTGCATGGGGATGCATAGTGTTCTGTTCCTTAAGTTTCTCAACTAACAACCTCAGAGATTTTTTCATATTCAAACAAGAAGAACTGCGTCTATCATTTTCATGATTGTATATAATTTTCCAACCCATAACATTTTAACTTAATTTCCAGCCCTAAACTGATGGACATTTATAGCCAGTGCTGCAATGGATAACCTTGGACATATATAATTTCCTGACTATTTTATGCAATTAGAAGTGGTGTTGCTGGGTCAAGAGGGAGACAGACTTGTAGTTTTGAAAGCTGCTGCTCAACTGTCCTTCATAGGTGTCCCATCTATTTACATACCTCCCAACAATCTATGAGAGGAAACAGGTTTCTAAACCTTTAAAATAGGAATAATTCTACCACCAATATCCATTGATCAATCCCTCACTATGCACATGGACAGAGAAGCCTGGTGGGCTACAGTCCATAGAAGAAACTAACAGCCAGCATTTCATGAGCATTTAATTATGCCAGGTACACGATCTCACCTAATCCTCACTGCAGCCGATGATGCAAGCTCTGTTAGTATACTCCATTCTCAGCAGTGAGAAAGCCAGAGTCTGGAGAGGTAACAAGCCCCAGGTTCAAGGTCATGCAGCCAGCAGGCAGCAGTCTCAGGGTTTGAGCCCAGACATTCTGACCGCTCAACCCAAAGCCTTCACAACATCACACTGAGGTCACAGCTTAGATGTTTCCAAGACCTGCTGACCACGTAGATCAAAGTAAAACCCTTGATCTACAGGTGAGGAAACAAAGGCCCAGAGGAGAGGGGAAGAGGTCTGTTTAGTGGTTGCACTAGGTTAGGAATCCCTTCTCCTGACTCCCGGACTTCCCTGGTGGTTCATCAGGTAAAGAATTCGCCTGCAATGCAGGAGGTGCAGGAGACGTGGGTTCGGTCCCTGGATCGGGAAGATCCCCTGGCGGAGGGCATGGCAACCCACTTCAGGATTCTTGCCTGGAGAAGCCCATGGACAGAGGAGCCTGGCAGGTTTACAGTCCATAGCATTGAACAGAGTGCGACTGAGCGTGCACACACTCTTGACTCCCAGACACTTCTCTTTTTGCACCTTGCTGTTAGACAAATGCCATGACATCCTCAGCCCTGGGCTGGTACAGCGTGCGGGTGGCAGGTCCAGGATGCAGCCCTGGCTTGTCCCAGGTGGGAGGTAACAAAAGTGGCCGAGGCACGACACACAACTAGGCTGGCAAGAGCCAGCACCTGGCCAGGAGACCCACAGCCCTCTTGGCAGGTTCCAGCCAAGGGATCCAAGGGCGTGGGTTTGCATTGGCTCTTCTGCATACTTGCTACATGTTGTAACAACAAAACACAATATTTATTCAGTGCCTACTATGTGACAAGCGCTGTAACTAGAAAATCATTTCTTGTCATCCTTACAACAACATCCTTACAACTGATCTCAGAGAGGCTAAGTGACTTGCTCAATGTCATATCAGTCAATGTCAAATCATGGAATTTGAACTCAGATTTTTTTTTTTTTTAGTAATTTTATTTACTTATTTGGCTGCACTGGGTCTTAGGATTAGGGTTAGGACTTCCCAGGTGGCATTAGTGATAACAAACCCCCCTGCCAATGTGCAGACTTAAGAGACTCAGGTTTACTCTCTGAATCAGGAAGATCCCCTGGACAAGGGCATGACAACCCACTCTAGTATTCTTGCCTGGAGAATCCCATGGACAGAGGAGCCTGGCGGGCTACAGTCCATGTGGTCGCAAACAATTGGACACAACTAAGCGACTTTCACTTTCACTTAAAAAGGAAAGTAATTCAGACTCATGCTACAACATAAGTGGACCTTCAGGATATTATGCTAAATGAAATAAGCTGGTCACAAAAAGATAAAAACTGGGAGGTGAGAGGGATGAGAGCTGTTGAATGGACACAGAAGTTCAGTTTTGCAAAATAAAGAGTGCTGTGGACAGATGTGGTAATGGTAGCACAACAATGTGGATGTTCTTAATGCCACTTATAAAACGGTTAAAATGGTGAATTTTACCATAGGAGTATTTTATTGCAATTAAAAAAAAAGAAAAGAAAGAAACAAGACTTGTTTTACACAATTGTGAGAATTAAGAAAGATCAGATTTTTCAAGGGCTCAGCACAGACCTGGCACCAGGGGTACGGAGTGGGGGGTGGGAGGGGGTACTTAATCGATGGAAGGGATGCTTATCATGTGACTATTAGTAACCCTGTGCATCTTCTGTAGGAACACACCTGGTGAGAATTTAGCCTCCCCCTGTAACAGGAGGAGAAAGCAATTGCTGTCTGTTTGCTTCCCTGAAGGCTTGTGAGGAACAAATGAGCTCTTACCTGTGGGGAAAAACTTCATAAACTGCCAAAAAAGAAAAAAGAGTTGAGAAATGATTGATAAAGGCATTATGGGCACACTTTTTAGCTGAGCCTCTTGCATGCCTTCTCTTAGCACTTTGTCTTTATCCGATTGTGTCCTGTCGCCTTCTGTGGGGTGGATTCTTCTGCCTCCCCCAATGCGAACTCTCAGGCAGGAACTCTGTCTTCCTTTTGCCACGACCCAGCACCTGCACGTAGAAGTAACTTTTCATTTTCTCCGACCTCAATTGAGTTTGGGAGGCTTGCAACAGCCCTTTGGAGAGTTCCAGCCAGGAGACCTGCTCCTGATGTCCAAGGCCAGAGGTTCTGTCCTGCTTTATGAGCAGGGTCCTCTCCCCAGTGCAGTTTCACACAAAGGTCTGACCTCAATCCCCATGCCAACGCGGGCTCTGCAGAGCAGGGGGTGTGGCCCTGTGGGCAAGGCAGGAGGCAGAGTTCAGGGAAAGTAGAAGGGATGCTCCTGGACCTCCCAGGAAGGGGTGACTTCAGGACACAGGCTGCCTGGTTGTTTTTGATGGTTTTCATTACTTGGTGTGAGCTCCTGTGGAGTAAATGTTTCTCAGGCGTATTTGGGGATCTAATTCTAGAGTCCTTAAGCACAAAAGAATGCAATAAAATACCTGCTCTGAGAAGCGGAGACAGCTGCCCAGCAGGCTGCCTGAGCTGTCTGTCCTCAGCCTTCGCAGACAGGGAGGCCCCCAAGTGGGTAAGTGACTGGCCCAGGGTCTCACAGGAAGATGTCAGGACAGGGACCATAGTTCAGTTCCTGGCCAGGATGGGTCCTATAACCGCCTTGCAGACTGAAGAGGCTGAGGGTTGAGGGAAATTGAGGAACAGAGGCAGTTTCTCCTCAGCAGGCAGACAATTTTCATACTGAAAGACTAAGTGTTTCCAGCTAAGAGCCTCTTCACCTTTCTTTTCATTTTAAAGTTTACCTACTTTCTCCTCATCTTTCAAGGGGTGGATTAGCTCACTTTGGGGTTGAATTTTCTCTCTAAATACCAGACCAGAAAAATCACTGATTTGTCATTCTTCCTTTTGACTCATAATCATTTCTCAGCACGTCCAACAGAAGGGAGTGTTGGTAAGCCACAGAGAAGAGGAAGAAAATGTGATGAGAGAGCACGAGGGACTTTCTCAGTCATCAGATGCCAAGGCACATGCTTGCTCAAGACTGTCTCCATGACTAACAGGGGATTGTCTCCTCAAGGAAGGAGAGAAAATGGCGGCCATGAGGCTTCCCACCCACATAGCCAGTTCCAGGTGTCTCCACAGAAACGTCATCCTCTTTCTTCTGGTAGGGTTTGCTGGGGGTCAAGGGGGATGGTAACTTCTGTTAGGTGGACACACTGAAGTGAGGCCTGGAGAGGTTACCCAGGTTGTTCAAGAGCATGTGGCAAACCCGTGAAGTCAAACTCAAGCAGCCTCACACTGAGCTCAGGCTCCTTCCTGCTTCTAGAAGATTTCACAAGGCCAGGAAGCCAGCAGTCCTGGGGTCAAGGGAAGGGGAGGGAGCTCAAGGACACACCCGAGAGCAGCTTCTGGTCAGGCATTCCTGGCAGAATGGGTGACCGTGGCCTGCCTGCGCCCTGCCTGGGGTGAAAGCTGATAGGCCAGGCCTGCCGAACGCTGGGGTAGGGCAGTGCCTCCCACGTGTTTTAGGGGCACTGAGAGGTCTCCTTGCTAAAAATACCTCCCTCCCCTTTCCTGTGGTGCAAGCTGAAATGGTCACATAAAGTCTTACTCCCTTGGTTTGAGGCACCACAAAATTCCTGGTAGATCTGATGTTAAAATTAAATACCATTATGTGTAGAACAAACTGAGGTCTGACCAAACTGTGACACTCTGCTTGGCATTTATATATCCCTGCATAAATCCAGAGAAGGATTTGAGAGCATCACAAATTTACTTCTCAGATTAGCCAGTGGAGGGAATCACATTTTGTTCCAGTGAATCCGTGGAGCAGCTGGAGAGAACTTTAGCTCTGCCTTGGACATTTTGTTTTTTGGTTCAAAACACTTCCAAGAGCAGCCCATTGCACTTTAAGAACCACCCTCGGCCCATAACATTCATGCATCCACCTCACTAAATTGCACTGAGCTTTTTCATGCCCAAGACTTCCTACCAGCAGCCCCTTCTGCTGGTCCATCTTTCCCTCCTCTCTTGGCTCCCCTTGACCTTCAGGCCTCAGCTTAAAAAGTCATCACTTATCTGACTATGCCAGCTAAGCACAACCACTCAAACACTCTCTTCCTTTCCAGGAGCAGCAGGAGACTTGGGTTTGATCCTGGGTCAGGAAGATCCCCTGGAGGAGGAAACGGTACCTCACTCCAATATTCTTGCCTGGGAAATCCCATGGACAGAGGAGCCTAGAAGGCTACAGTCCAGGGCTTGCAAAGAGTCAGACACAACTGAGCACACACACAGATGAGTGCCTGTGTGTGTTCACAGTCCATCCTCACTACTTGCAGAGTCTGTATTTGTAAATTTGCCTTCTTCCTAAAATATATTTGCAACCCTCAGCTCAATAATCCCAGTGCTTTTGATATCATTTGTAGGCATGTGCAGAGCAGCAAAAAATTTGAGTCCCCCAATGCATATCTTCCCAGCTGAAGTCCAACCAGGTGGCACTCTGCTTCTTGTTTCAGACTCTAAACACGGGTCCTTTCTGAAGTCAGTTTTGTGCCATGTTTTTGGCATTTGAGGGCTTTCAGCTGGTGGTTTCCCTGTTGAAAATGGCCCCCAAGCACAATACTAAAGTGCTGTCTAGTGTCCCAAGCACAGAAGGCCATGAAGTGCCTTATAAAAAAAGATGCCTGTTAGATAAGATTCATTCAGTTAAGAGTTGTATTGCTATTGGTGTGAGTTCAATGTCAATGACTCAGTGTGTGTGAATGAGAGCTAAGTCGCTTCAGTAGTGTCTGACTCTTTGTGACCCCAGGGATGGTAGCCCACCAGGCTCCTCTGTCCACGGAATTCTCCAGGCACGAATACTGGAGTGGGTTGCCATTTCCTCCTCCAGAGTATATTCCAGACCCAGGGACTGAACCCACGTTTCTTATGTCTCCTGAACTGGAAGGCAAGTTCTCTAGCGCTAGCACCTCCTGGGAAGCCCAAATGACTCAACAGTACTTATTAAATAAGATGTCTTTGAACGGAAGCACACACAAAAACAAGGTTATGTATTGATTGGCTAAGAAAATGTTGTGACCCAGAGAATCACAGGAGCCTACCCCTACAACACCTGCAAGAGCAGTGGTTCAGGATTAACCAATTTGGCGCTTATGGTGACTTTATAAAACATAGCTACCTCACAGAATACGAATCAACTGTATTTGTATTAGTTTCTTTAGGGCTGTTATAACAAATTCCACAAACTAGGTGGCTTAAAACAACAGAATTTTATTCTCTTACAGTTCTGGAAGCCAGAGGTCCAAAATCAAGGAGTCAGCAGCTCCTCCAAGGCTCTAGGGAAGAGTCCTTCTTGCCTCTTCAGAGTTCCCTGATTGCCAACAATCCTTGGCTTGCAGCTACATCTCTGCTTCGGTCATCACAGGTCATTATCCTGTGTGTCCTCCTCTCTTATTGTAAGGAGGACACTGATCATATTGGATTCAGGGCTTAAACTACTTCAGTACAATCTCCTCTTAACCAATTCTATCTGCGAAGAGTCTATTTCCAAATGATATCACATTCAGAGGTTCTGGGAATAACAACAGTTTTGAGAAGAGGACACCACTAAACCTGAATATATATCTATTTTGTATATTACATGTACATGTATATACATATAACTTAGACATATATATTTAATCAATATCAATATTGACTGAATTATTTTATTAACCAATATCTAAACTCCCTGACTAGATTGCAAGCTTCATGAGGAAGAACATGGCTTTCTTTTTTTTCAATTTTTTAAAACATACTTATTTACTTGGCTGTGCTGGGTCTTAAGGAGAAGGCAATGGCACCCCACTCCAGTACTCCTGCCTGGAAAATCCCATGGATGGAGGAGCCTGGTAGGCTGTAGTCCATGGGGTCGCTGAGGGTTGGACATGACTGAACGACTTCACTTTGGCTTTTCATTTTCATGCATTGGAGAAGGAAATGGCAACCCACTCAAGGGTTCTTGCTTGGAGAATCCCAGGGACAGGGGAGCCTGGTGGGCTGCCATCTATGGGGTCACACAGAGTTGGACACAACTGAAGTGACTTAGCGGTAGCTTAGTGGTAGCTGGGTCTTAGCTACGGCAGGCAGCATCTCTTAGTTGCAGCATGCAAGTTCTGAGTTGTGGCATATGTGATCTAGTTGCCTGACCAGTGATGGAACCCAGCCCACCTGCATCAGGAGTGTAAAGTCTTAGCCACTGGACCACCAGGGAAGTCCCATAGCTTTCTTATTCATCTTTTTATCCCCAACACCAAGTCCAGCCTGATATGTTGTAGGAGCTCAGGAAGTATTTGTGCAGAATGAATGAATGAGTGAGTTTCAAAGCTTACAATGTAAGAGACCACCAAGCGAGCAACGGTCACACTCATTTGGAACCCTAAGCTCCTGACATTCTTCATCCATCACGTCAGACTGAGAAGGAGGCTAAGTGAGTGGGCTTCCAGTCTCAACCTCCCCTCCTCCGTCCACTTCAACCAGTTACCCTACTTGTATCTGTCTTATATATTCCACTTCTACACAATACTGCTTTATAAATGAGCTTTCTTTAAAAGTGTGAAAAACATGGAGCCTAGCCCCCTATTTTATAGATGAGGTAACCAGGGTTCAGAGACACAAAGCACTTTGCCTCAGGTCACCAGGCAGTCACTCGGAGGTAGGACTAGGACCAGGTCTTTTGAGACCCATTCCCGAACTTTTGCCTCTACACTCACTCTCCTGCCAAGACATACAATGGGAGTGCTTTGGAATTTGCTTTCCCTGGAGAAACCTGTTTTTCTTTCTGGAGCCAATTCTGGGAGAAGGAAGCAGAGTCCGGGGCATGTACCCCTTCCCCAAAGCTTTGAAAGGCCCTTTGTGCCAAGTTCCATGGACATTCCGCAGGCTTGTTCTAGGCAAATCCATCTGCCAGCGGGTCACAATTCTTGCCTTCATCTCTGAGCCAAGGTATTCTGGCCTTTTTGCTTTTAAATGCACTCCTTTGCTTTCTTGGAAACTGAAGCCGAGAAAGGGAGGCCGGGCTGGGGAGGCCCAGGGCAGATGGGGTGGGTGGGCTACTGGAGGAGAAACGGGTCTGTTTTGCAGACCTGGCTTGAGAAGAAAACTGTGCTGATTATCTCCCGGGCCCAGCTGCAAAAATGCCTTAGCTCGGCAGCAGATTATAAATAGCCCAAAATGCCCTCCCAGCCGCTTGAAAACAAGGATTTTTTTTTCCCCCTGAGCTGGAAGAACAGCTCTTCACAGCTATCCTGGGCCCCCTCTTCAACCCCATCCGCAAAGAGTTATGATTTATGTCTTAGCACCATTACTGGGACCAAAGCTCACACAGCCCAGATGAACAATGACTAATTCATTGCCAAGTTCTATGAAAAAAGGAGGCATTCCTTTGGAAGCTCTCTCGTTCATTTAGGAAGAGACACACCAATCCAGGAGACCAAAGGGCCAGTTCTGCTGGGATTTCGTTGCCCTGGGCTTCATCTGGCTCCTTCTGCCTTTGCATGCAGTGGGAGCCAGGGAAAGGCTGGTGGGTCGCTGACCTGAGGGCAGGAAGAGGCAGAGAAAAGCTGCTCTAAAACTGTTTGCTGAGCTGCTCCAAAATTAAAGATCCAGGGATGTTGGCACGATCCATCCATATTCTAGTACTTGTCTCTAGAGGGAAATCTGTCTCTCTCTGGAGGAAACTGAGTCTCAACACAAATCTCCTGGATATCTTTGCACCCATGGTCACACTCATGGGACTTGAAGACTGAGCAGCCGCTCCCATCGTACAAAGAATTTTTCAGGTTCTGCTCTTACTTGACCTTTAGGACAACTGTTTCATTTGCTCATTTGTTTCTCTGGAGTCAAAGATAATGCCTGCCTATTCTAGAAAAGCTTAAAATTTTCTGAAAAGTATAAAGAAGAAAAAAATCCCACCACACGGAGATGACAGTGTTTTTATGGATCTCCTTCCAGACTTCCTTTATTGGAGTATGAAAGTGAAAGCATTAGTTGCTCAATCATGTCTGACTCTTTGCAACTCCATGGACTATAGCCCGCCAGGCTCCTCTGTCCATGGAAGTCCAGGCAAGAATACTAGAGTGGGTAGCCATTGCCTTTACCAAGGCATCTTCCCGACCCAGAGATTGAACCTGGGTGTCCTGCATTGCAAGCAGATTCTTTACCCTCTGAGCCACCAGGGATGTTGGAGTATAAATGGCTACAATTTTATTTACATGGGATTATATTACTGTGTTAGGCTCTTGGTAGAAATAGATGAAGCATCCACATGAGTAGTTGAAGAGAGTTTTTTAATAAAAGGACAGAGGTTAAGAACACTAGCAAGGAACAGTGTAGTATATCAGGGCCAGCAACAAGAGAGACCTATTATCACCATTAGGTCTGAAGGCCAAGGGAAGGACTAGTTATTGCAAACCAAAGCTGTATGGAGAGGGTTGCCTGTTAGGAAATGTACCCGTCAGTAGTGAAAAAGCTTGCTTAAATCTCAACATTAAAAAACCTAAGATCATTGCATCCAGTCCCATCACTTCATTGAAAATAGATGGGGGAAAAGTGGAAACAGGCGCAGATCTCATTTTCTTGGGCTCCAAAATCACTGCAGAAGGTGACTGCAGCCACAAAATTAAAAGATGCTTGCTCCTTGGAAGAAAAGCTATGACAAATATAGACAGCATATTAAAAAGCAGAGACATTACTTTGCCAGCAAAGGTCTGTATAGTCAAAGCTATGATTTTTCCAGTAGACATGTACAGACTTGAGAACTGGACCATAAAGAAGGCTGAACACCAAAGAATTGATGTTTTCAAACTGTTGTGCTGGCAAAGACTCTTGAGAGTGTCTTGGACAGCAAGGATCAAACCAGTCAATCCTAAAAAAAATCAACCTTGAATATTCATTGGAAGGAATGATGCTGAAGCTAAAACTCCAATACATTGGCCACCTTATGCAAAGAGTCAACTCATTGGAAAAGACCCAGATGCTGGGAAAGACTGAGAGCAGGAGAAGGGAGCGACAGAGGATGAGATGGCTGGATGGCATTGCCAACTCAACGGACATGAGTTTAAGCAAACTCCAGAAGATAGTGAAGGACAGGGAAGCCTGGTGTGCTGCAGTCCATGGGTCTTTGTTGTGTCCGACAAAGTGTCAGACACAACTTATGGACTGAACAACAACAACCTGCCAGTATAGACATGTCAGCCCTGGAAAACCAACAGAGATGGAGCAAGAAGAATAAATACCCTGATCTCTTGCCCCACCCCACCTCCACCCAAGCTGTCAGTGCCTCCCAATGGCCCACCAAGCCAGAGCTAGAAGGCATGGAAGCACACTGACAGCAGCACAAAGAGGCCAATAGTCCAGGGCACAGAATGGGGTGGAGACAGGCAGAGAGTAGATGGAAGAAGCAAGCGGAAAATATCCGTTACATCTACTATAATGCTGCTTTTATTCACTCCATGGTAAGCCAAGAATTTTCTAAATCAACAAATATAGACTGACATCATACTTTTTCATGGACCTTGTATGAGTATACCACATTTAACTGATCCCCTATCAACAGACATGCAATTAGTTTCTGATTTCTCAAGAACATAGACAATGCTGCAGTAAGATGTATGTATATGAACTCTGCACTCCAGATACGTATTTTTTATTCCCCTTTGACACTTTCTAGAAACTGAGGCTCACTACCAATGTGGCTTACCCCCAGTCACATAATGGCAAGGGGACTTTTCTGAATCTTCTAATTTTTTCAACAATGAAACAGAGCACTTTGAAATAGAAAAAGAAAAAATAAACTTTTTTGGGAAAAAAAGGCTTATTCCCTTGAAAGTCCTATCACCCACATGGCTCTGAAAGGAAGAGGGCTATTAGGTTCCAGTGACGCAGGAAGGAATGGGGCAGGCACAATCCTAAACGAATGTCATAGCTGTTGAGGAAAACTGGATATGACAAAAACTGGTTAGAACCAATCAGGCCCAAGATGGTAGGAGATTCAATTTCCAATAGCTCTTGAACCTCATTATATGCTCATTATGATACATTAGTGTATGTTAAATAACACATCCTCAGATGCCATGACAGTTCCAAGGTTGACCATAAAAGGCCAAAAAGTAGGCAGTGTCCCAGTTCTTGGAAATCTCTCTCCTTCCCCAACATAGTTGGAATAATCTTCCCACTCCGTAGCTTATGAAATCACCCAGCCCATAAAAACTAACCCCAAGTCATATCTGGGGGCTTTCTGCCTTCCGAAACGCACTGCACTCTGCTTATGGAATGTGGATCTCTCTCAATCAACCTGCTTTCACTTTACTATGGCTTGCTCTTATATTCTTTCCTCACTTGGTGGCCCTATCCAGGAACCTGTCTGAGACCTGAGACATGACCACCTTCTGGTGTCCCATTTTCCCGCAACATCTTTACTCAGGAAGAGGAAGAGGTGGTCTTCTCCGCCTCCCCACTTTTCATTATAAAAGTATAGCCCACTCAGTTCTCAGGGCAGAGCACTCTGCCTGTCCACTTTTTTCCTTCACAAGTGTCCTAATTATATAAATAAATCAATTACTTCTTACCTATCACTTTGACTCCGGCTAAATTCCTTCTGCTCGGAGCATCACTGAGTCCTGTGAGGAACCGTGTGGCTTTACCAAGAGATCAGGGTCTTGGTGGGTCAAGCGGAAGGAGGGGAGGGGACGCAACTGCTCTGGAGGAAAAAGCAATGATGTCACAGGATACCTCTGTGCTGGCTTCACAGTTGCCACCTCAAAAGTAAAAGCGGCTCCAAAGGCCTTCCTACCATAAACACGCCATAAACTGGGTCCGGAAGCTGGACGGAAGTGAGTGGGAGGCACATCACTGTACTTCCTGTTTGTGCCTCAGTTTCCTGCTCACCACGTAGGCGTGTCCTGAGGCTTGAGTGACGTGCACTCGTGGAAAGGCGCGGCCTGAGGAAGTGCTCAACAAACGTACGGTTCTTTTTTCTTCTCTTTGGTTTCTCTCACAAAAGTTAGGAGCCAAGCCGGAGGGAAACCTTAATTTTAAAAAATTCAACAGATATTTTTTGCCAAGTGGATAAGCACGAAAGTAACCAAGACCCTCATCTTACCTCCAAGGAGCTTACAAGCGATCGTGTGTATGAAGGTACTTTAGACCTGTGTGCGTTTGTCTGGACGTTTGTGTTTCTCTCGAATGTCCTTGTCTCTCTAGTGAAGTCCCTCACATCCTTCGTCGTCCCCTCATGTGAAAGTCGCTCAGTCATGTCCGACTCTTTGCGACCCCATGGACTCTTTGAGACCCCATGGTCCCCATGTACAGTCCATGTAATTCTCCAGGCCAGAATACTGGAATGGGTAGCGTATCCCTTCTCCGGCGGATCTTCCCGACCCAGGAATCTAAGAACTGGGGTCTCCTGCATCGCAGGCGGATTCTTTACCAACTGAGCTATCAGGGAAGCCCCATCATGGGGACTTCGCTAAACGTATTACTCCCTTCTCTGTTATCCCCACAGCCCTGTGTTCATGCCTCTCTTTCTCAGGCCTTATCACTTGGTACAGACCAATGATGAAGAATTTAGGATGGGTTTGGTTTGTGTCCCAGCTCTGCCACTTGCTAACCTGGTGCATCCCAGTTCCCCTCATCCGAAAAACGGGGACAAGGACGTTTCCTACCCCAGAGGGTCATCGTGAGAACTGAAAGGGTCTGTACATGCAGAGCACATAGAACAGAGCCTGGCATGGAGAAAACGCTTCTCAGTAAGCAGTGGATTTGTTATTATTCATCACTGCCCACCTGGCACAGAGTGGGGGCTCCAGGGATGTGCTTCAAAAGAATTAATGATGTGTATTCATTACCAAAATAACAACCAAAATATAATTACAAAATGGCCTGGAATCAACAGCACACAAAGGACAAGGTGTGAAGTGGAACACGCTGCTTGGGAAAAAATGGTTTCTAAGTACCCCGAGGAGAGGGTGCAGGTGGGGTCCCCTACCTGATCACCCCATAGGGATCTGTGTGCTGGGAACAAAAGAGGAACAGGAGGAGACGGGACACTGAGCCCCAGTTCCAGCACTTCTGGCCTGGGTGACTCTGGAGAAGTGCCTTCACCTCTCTGGCCTTCAGGTCCCAGTTTTAAAATGAGGATAAGTAGTCTCTTCCTCCCTGGGTTGTTGTGAGGCTGAGGTGGGGTAAGCTAAGTAATGCTCCTGGCAGACAGTGAGGGGCCAGCTGGGGGCTGTGATTTGACTGTTCTTGTTTCTACTTCCGGCTACATGGTTATTGTACCCTCAACTACAGCCTGATGGCTGGGAACCCATGGTGGGGTTCCTTTGAACTTCCCCAGACAGGATTCCATGGTTCTGTGCGCCTCCGTTACAGGAGAGCAGAAGCCAGGGCAGTTGTCCTACACCGGCAGAGCCTGTGCCATGCTGAGATGCAGGCCCCTGCTGGGAGCCCATCTGCTGGGTCTGCCGAGGCCAGAGCAATGAGGCAGAAGGGGAAGGAGTCTCGCTGTCTGAGCTGGATGCCAGCCTGGGCAGCGACTTTCTGCTTCTTCTGGGGTCCCCCAGACCATCAGCTCGCCAGCCTCCTCTGGCCTTTCCCCAGGAGCAGCCACTGGCCTGCTTCTGTTGCCATGGAGACAGCCTCCCTCAGAGCCCTTGCCTCCATCTCTGACTCATGCATGCTGACAGGGAGCCTTCCCCATGCAAGTGCTTTGTTCCTCCCCAAGGGAAGTCTCTCTTTTCATTCATTCACTCACTCAGGTAACAAACATATTGGGCACCTGATATATGCTGGGTTCTGTTTTAGGTGCTGCAAGTACAGAACTGAGAGAGATTGAAGCACCTGCCTTCATGGAGATCATATTCTAGTGAGGAAGAGAGATAGTGGACATATGATACAAAGAAAGTAATGCAAGAAAAGCCTCTCTTCGGAGATGATGTTTGAGCAGAGACCTGAATGCAATGAGATAACAACCACATGGAAATCTGAGAAAAGAGCCTTCCAAGTAAAGGAAGAGCCATGTAAAGGCTCTACATCAGCAACACACAAGATGATGTGTGATGAGTTTGAGATGCAGAAAATGAGAGGATCATGGATGTGAGAAGAGATTAGACTGATGTAGGGGTCACATGTCACACAAACTATGAGAAGATACCAAAGATATTGCATTTTATTTGAAGGGATGGGAAGCTGTTGCCACCAGAGGATTTGAGTAAAGGAAAGGGATGCTTTTATTCCATTTTTAAAGTTTCACTCTGGATGCTATGTGGAGAATCAGTGATGGGGATGGCAGGAAATGGGTGTCATGGGTGGAAGCAGGGCTCTTAGTTAGAGGCTTGTTGCAGTAATGCAGATGAGAAGAGGTGGCTTAGACTAGCAAGCTGATGGTGACAGTGATGACAGATGGGTGGACTCCAGCCTTGTATTAAAGGAATAGTCAATAGGACTTGCTGTTAACCTAGAAAGAGTGCGAGAAAGTATACTTTCTCAAGAATGGCTCCTGACTTTTGGCCTGAGCTAAATAGTGGTGTCTTTTCATAAGATGAGGAAGCTAAGAAGGGAGAGGATATTTGGAAAAAATTTAGGGTCGAACTTGGGATATGTTAAGTTTGAGGCACCTCTGAGCCAGGAAAGGAGATGTCAAGCACATATCTTAATGGTCTCCAAATCTGGAGCTCAGGAGAGAAAACAGAATTGGATGTAAGAGGCTGAGGACATGGGGAAAGCAAGTAGCCTGAGTGAGATCCCTGGAAAGTGAATCTGACAGAGGTCTGAGGACTGAGCCCTGGGCTCCTCAGGCACTGAAGAGTTGAGATGAGAAGGAAGATCCAAAAGATGGCTGAAACCACTTCAACATGGGGAGAAACAAGGAAAGAGTGAAGTTCTAGAAGTTAAATGAAGATAATGTTTAAGAATCAGGAATTCCCTGGTGGTCCAGTGATTAAGACTCTGCACTTCCACTGCAGGGGGAGTGGGTTTGATCCCTGGTTGGGGACCTGAGATCCCACGAGCTGTGTGGTATGGCCAAAAGAAGGAGGAGGAGAAGGACCAGTGTGGTAGGTAGAATAATGGCTCCAGACAGACATCCATATCCTAATCTCTGGATTCTGTGAGTATAATTCCTAATCTGGCAGAGAGACATCACAGATGTGATCCAGGTTTGGCCCTTGAGATGGGGAGATAATTCTCTACTGTACAAGTGGGCATTTAAAAGCAGAGAACCCTTCCTGGCTGAGGTCAGAGGGAGATACAGCTTCAGAAGAATGGTCAATGAAATTTAGTGGTGCTGGTTTCAGAGATGGAGGAAGGGGGCCACAAATCAAGGAATATGAGAGCCTAGAGAAGCTTCTAGAATCTGAAAAAGTTAAGGAAGTAGATTCTGCATTAAAGCTTCCAGACAGGTGCGCAGCCCTGACTATATTTTAGCATAATGAGACACCCCCCCACCCCCAGACGGTGAAGAATCTGCCTGCAATGCAGGAGACCCAGGTTCAATCCCTGGGTAGGGAAGATGCCCTGAGAAGGGAATGTCTACTCAGTGCAGTATTCTTGCCTGGAGAATTCCATGAACAGAGGAGCCTGGCGGGCTATAGTCCATAGGGTGACAAAGAGTTGGACGTGATTGAGCAACTAACACACTTCCAACCTCTAACCTACAGAGCTATCAAATAATACATCGGTATTGTTCTCAGCCACTAAGTCTGTGGTGATTTGCTATGGTAGTCATAGAAAACCAGTACAATAAGGATGTGATCAGCTGGTCAAATCACAATTCAAGCTTCAGTGGAATGAGAATGCAAATTTTCCAGTGATTTGAGCAAAGTGGAGATCATGGGGAACTTGATTATGTTAGTTTAGTGGGGATGAAAGGAGTCTGGAGAGGGTTGAAGGGAACGTGGGAGGAGAAGAGGCAGGGTCTGGGGATAGGCCAGTCTTTGGAGGAAACTTTCTAGAAAAGGAAGAGGAAACCATGGGGTACAGATGGGTGTGGCCTCAAGAGAAAGTTTCTGTTCTTGGTTTGTCTATTCTCAGTCTGCGAATTATACCATTGAAGTATAGTTGATTTACAATGTGTCAGGTATACAGCAGAGTGATTCAGTTTTATATATATATATATATATATTTTTTTTTTTAGATTCTTTTCCATTATAGGTTATTATAAGATATTGAACATAGTTCCTTGTGCTATGCAAAAAGGACTTTGTTGTTTATCTAGTTTATATATAGTAGTATATATCTGTTAATCCTAAATCCCTAATGTATCCCTCCCTCCTGCTTTCCCATTTGGCAACCATAAGTTTGTTAACTATGTCTGTGAGTCTATCTCTGCTTTATTGTTTCATGCTTTTAGATTTCACATTTAAGTGGTATCATATGGTGTTTGTCTTTCTCGGTCTGACTTAACTTGCTCAGTATGACACTCTAGGTCAATCCATGCTGCTACAAACTGCAACACGGGTTCGTTCATTTATTCATGGTATTTCATTCTCCAAGGCCCGTGTTCCAGGGGCTGAGGTCTCCCAGGTTCCCGTTTTGCATGTTTCCCTGAGCAGCACAACTGCATCTCTCTTGTTCTCCTTTGTGTCTCCAGCAGCCAAGAGTAAATACCAGTACACAGAGAGCATGGAATCCATGCTTTGTTGCATGATGGTAATAGCCATGTCTACTCAGTGCTCATCAGTGCCACGGGCTTTACTGACCACAGGTGTGATCTCACACCATCCTGACAGCAGCCTGATCATCCCCATTTCATAGGCAAGTAAGCTGAGGCCCAGGGAGGGTCAATGACTTGCCCAAGGCCACACCGCTGGTAAGTGGCAAGGTTGGGAGCTGACCCAAGAGGCCTCTCTTGCAACCAGCACACCACATCACCCGTGGTATGCAACAGTGGAAGTGAGTCAACTGCAGGTACGATAGAAGTGCAGACGCAGGAGCCTGGTGAAAACTGTGCAGAGTGCCAGACCCCCCACAAGGCCTGGGGTCCAGATTTGGGCATGTGCTAGAGTGGGGCACCAGAGGCAGCAGCATCCCAAGACTGAATCCAGTTCATCACCTGCACAGATGACTGTGGTCTCTCCAAGTCTCCTGAGGATTCAAGTTCACTGCAGAAAAGCTGTGGCCAGAGTTCAAAGCCTGAAGAGAGCTGGGGCAGTGTCAGAGAAGGGAGCAGAGGCCAAGCCTCTGTGTCCCCACAGACAAAGGGAGAAAGCAGACTGAGAGATGGGGACAGCATGTGACACCTGGGCTGCAGGCCTGGGCAGCCGCTGCGGCAGCCCTGGGGATAATGGCTTCTTTTGTCCTGCATATAAATTCTCCGGAAAAGAAAGGATTCCAGGGCCCGCTTCTCCTGCTTGCACAATGCTGGCCACTGGGGCCCCACTGTGAAGGCCTGCCATGGCATTCAGCGAGCATTCGGCCCTGGCGCTGCCTCTCTCCTCCCAGACGTGCAGAAGTGAGAAGTCGAAGCTGTGTGCCAGACGTTCTGCAGGGGGTTGGGAGTCTGGCCTGAGCCACGAACTTTATTTCACAGCCTGGAGGAAACCAAAGCGTCTGCAAGCTGAATTAAAGACTTAGAGGGCATCTGCGCCAATACCTCCTGTTTGCCCTCCCCAATTCTTACACCCCTCTCCCTTCCCTCCTCCACCTTCAGCAGACTTAGAATAGTACCACAAACTGAGGAGTCAGAGGAAGCTGGGCACAAATTCTGACACTGCCTCTTGGCAAGCTATTTAACCTCAATGAGCCTCAGTTTCCCCATCAGTAAAATGGATGTAATGATGCCTAATTCATAAGACTGCGAATGGGAATAGGTGAGAAAATGTATATAACACACTTAGCTTGGAACATAGCCTTCCAGAAGGCCTTGGTGAGGGTAAACAGTCCAGAGGGCGTCTAGCCTGTGCTTGAATTCCTCCAAGAACAGGGTGCTCACTGCCTGTGTTCCATATTCAGACCTAATGCAAATCTGCTTCTTACACCTTCATTGGTGCCAAGGCAGTGGGCCTGTGCTTATTAAGCTCTTGCTGTGTGCCGGGTATTATCATAAGTAACTCAGGGAAATTAGGGCCCTTGTCCAGGGTCTCATAGAGGACGTGACCAGGGTTTGAACCTAAGTCCATCCAACCCTCTGTACTATGACACCACAAGGGAACTCTTCTCATATATGGAAACAGCTTCCGTGACCCCTCAGTGTCTTCTCCTCTCCAGGAAAAACATCTCCCCTACCTCAGGGAATATGCTTTATGTTCCCCCACCATCTTGGCGTCTCTCCTTTGGGCATGTTTAATTTTGTCACTTGCCCCTCTTTTAAAAAAATAGCCTCTAGACATAATATTCCTACTGTCTTCTAATCAGTACAAAATAGAAATAGACACTTATTTCCTTTATTCTGGGTGCTGTGTTTATGCTAATAAAGCCTAAGGCTATGTGGTACTGGGGTCATCACCTTTCACTGATGTCCCCTCATACTCCCTATAATCAGCCTACAAGAATGATATGCCCCCTGAGCTCAGAACTGTTTATAACGGTCAGTGCAAGTCCTAGAACCCTCTCCCTAGTTTAGCAATCGAGTGTATCATATTTAGTAGCTCACAGAATCTCCAGTAGGGCCAGAAAGACTGGCTTGGAAGTGACAGAGCCAGGAACAATTCACGCACCATCCCTGACCGGGCCTCTTCACTGGAGACCTTGCTACTATTGGACAAAGGGTCACCACACTCACCTGCTGATGCTGGCATGGAGCGCTGCCTCTAGAACCTCTGAAAGTGGGGTCTCCTCCCCGCAGCGCCTCCTTCTTCACCTGTCTCTCCTAACTAACGAAGCCTTCCTGAACCCATCTCCGGGGTTAAATGAATTAATAGATGCACGGCAGGTTTCCAAGATGGTCCCAGGGATCCTTGCTTCCTGGTATTCACATCCTTATTCTCCTCCCACGCTGGATGAGCTGACTGCATAACCAGTAGGATCCTGCAGAAATGAGAGCATGATATCCAACACTAGGTCATCAAAGACATGGCATCTTCCAGCTCTCTCGGGGCTCTTGCTCCAGGAAAACGAGCTGTCACATGGTAAAGACACTTGAGCAGAACTCTGGAGATGTCTGCAGGGCAAGGAAGAGGCTTCAGCAACCAGCACCAACTCAGAGGTGGGAGGGAGCTGTCTTAGAAACAGACCCTCCAGACCCAGTCAAGCCTTCAGATGACACAGCCCCAGCCTTCATCCCAGCTGCAACATCACGAGAGACCCTGAGCCAGAGCCACCCAGCTAAGCTGCTCCCAGATACCTAATCCACAAAAACTGCGTGAGTGAAATACAATAAAATAATGTCTAATATCTATTGCTGCATTTGGGGGGAATTTGTTACAGAGCACTAGATAGCTAATACAAGCCATGTGAGGCTTAGAACTCTGCCTAGCATGTGGTCCACCTCCCTCCAGTGCTGTCATTATTTTTACCCCTGTGCCCAGTGTCAGCAGCTGTCACCTCAGCAACCTGGGAAGTCTGGAATATGAAAAACAGTGACAATTTCACTTAACCCAAACAGCAGTCCTGTGACCGGGTTTATTGTCGTCCCCGTTTTGTGGATGATGAGAGGCTGAGTCTCTCACCTTAGATTCCAGAGACAAAGATGCAGGATTTGAGCCCTGGCTGTCTGACTTCAGCCCCTCATCCCAAACTACACAGCGTACAGAGATTCAGCTTCACTGTGGGAAGCCCCCAGCATCGTGCACTGTCAGTGCACGTCTCCATGAGGATGGCATGTGGAAGGCTGGGTGGCGGTAGGGGGCTTGGTTAACGAGCAGAAGGGGAGAGAAGCCAGCCAGGGTAACTGAACCCACAGGACTCAGGACACATGCTTTTGACACCAGCACTCAGGTTCCTCATCACCACCGCTCTGGGCAGAGATGTCGGAAGGACCCCAGGTAAGCCAGCTGATAGGAAGGAGATGGAGCTGACTGCCCCTTTCCTGGATGAAGGTGCCAGATGTCTGGGACCTTCCAGTTCTCCCATTAAGCCTCCAGGGTGCTCTCTCTCTTTTTTAACTTTTTATTTTATATTGATTACAATGTTATGTTACTTTTAGGTGTACTGCAAAGTGATTCAGTTATATTAATACACATATTACTGATGTTGAAGCTGAAACTCCAATACTTTGGCCACCTCATGCAACACTGGGAAAGATTGAGGGCAGAAGGAGAAAGGGACAACAGAGGATGAGATGGTTGGATGGCATCAGCGACTCGATGGACATGGGTTTGGATGGACTCCGGGAGTTGGTGATGGACAGGGAGGCCTGGCGTGCTGCGGTTCATGGGGTCACAAAGAGTCGGACATGACTGAGCGACTGCACTGAATACACATATATGTCCCTATTCCTTTTCAAATTCTTCTCCCATTTAGGTTGTTACATAACATTGAGCAGAGTTCCCTGTGCTATACAGTAGATCCTTGTTGGTTATCCATTTTAAATACAGCAGTGTGGACATGTCCAGGGCCTCCTCTTAGGCTGGGCTGCCTTCCTCACATCTCAGAGACTCAGGTTTCTTCGTTGTATTTACGCTACCACTCTGGCTTTTGTCTTGGGAGGTGCCTTGTCCCCCTCCCCATGCCATCCCTAGAGAGGAACTCCAGCCCTCCCACCTCCACCCCCAACCCATTTCTTTTCTGTCTCCCAGACAGGTGTCTTTCATTGTAAGATTTTATTTTCTTGCTGGTTGCTCTGGGGTGAGGGAGTAAAAAATAAATTTGGTGAGTCATAGTGGAAAGCGCTTTAGGCATTGATGGCATAGACTAATGGAGAGAACAGAGGTTGGAGGACTGACCCACCTAGACTCAAATTCTGACAAAATCTTGTCATTGATATAGCCCAGGAACAAGTGACATAACTTCCCTGCAGCTCACTTTATTTTTCTTATTTTTAAAAAATATTTATTTATTTATTCACCGGCACCAGGCCTTAGTTGTGGTATAAGGGATCTGCAACTCACTTTAGTCCTTGGAATAATAAAGAGAACCCCATGAGGAGGACAGTTGAACAAAAGCCATCACAGTCTGAAGCAGAAGTGTGCTCACCGGCACTCCAGATCCAATGCACAGGGTTCCATGGCAACGGTGTTTATAACAAAACTTTGCACATGTTCATTCATCAGGAAATAAGCAAACAAATTATGGAGGCCTCCTAAGATGGAATTGCTTGACAGCTGTCAAAAAGAATGAAGGCAAAAAAGAAGAGAATATTTCAACAGCTCATTTCTTCTCCAACAATACTTCATGGGCCGTCTTGCCATTACCCCTGCTGCCTTCCTCACTATTTGTTCCCACACCTAGAGGAAGTGTGGCTCAATGGGTAAAGAAGCTGCCTGCAATGCAAGAGACACAGGTTCGACCCCTGGGTTGGGAAGCTTTCCTGGAGAAAGAAATGACAAACCACTCGAGGATTCCTGCTGGAGAATTCCATGGGCTGCATGGTGGGCTACAGTCCATGGGGTCATAAAGAGTTGGACGCGCCTGAGCACGAATGAACTGCGGAGGACCTTGAGACCAACGGATGTTCCACAGAACTCTGGGAATTGGTGGTATGATGCAGAGCGGGGCTGACTGCTGCTGAGAAATGGTCTTCTGGCCCTTCTGAAAGCCCCTCCCTTTATATTAA
Organism: Capricornis sumatraensis; assembly: GCF_032405125.1. NCBI lineage: Eukaryota > Metazoa > Chordata > Mammalia > Artiodactyla > Bovidae > Capricornis > Capricornis sumatraensis. The sequence goes on from NC_091079.1 coordinate 34,570,815, forward strand.
TAGACAAGCTGGAGGTGGAGTGAGAGGTGGAGACCACTTCTTCTGACCCCCAGGCCAGTGCTATCCAGGAGAGCAGGATAATTCGGCTCTCCTCATCTCTCACCTTTGATATCGCAGCAGCCTTCTGCTCCTGTCTCTTTCCCCACAATATGTCATCCATACTGCTGCCAGAATCCTCTTCCTAAGGACAGCTCTGCCCTAGCCCAGCTCCCAAGTGGTGGTTACATGACAAAATCCACATGCAATAGCACAGCAGACACACCGCTGTCCCAATCCCTTATTACTCCCTCTCATTGCCTTTAAGAAGCACCCATGCTCCAGCCACCTTCTTGCCAGTCTTAAGTTCCTGCCTTTGTCTTTGTCTCGTTTTCTCTTCCTGTGAAGTTCTCCCTTCCCTCATTCTGCTTCCCTGCTGGGATCCTTTCTCCATCTTCCCACATCCAATGTTCTAATCCTCTAATGCCACCTCTGGGAGGACCGCCCAGATTACAGCCTCTCCCACCGTTCTTTCCACTCTGCTGGTGTGGAATTCCTAAGGCACCATTTACAGGACTGATGTCCCCATTAGGCAGGAAGAATTGTCACCACAGCAGATTTCCCTGGGTTCCCCCAGGGGGCCTAGCATTTCAAGGGCAGCAGATGCTCAATATCTACTCGAAAAAATGATTAATGAGTAAACCAGAGCAATGGATGACTACAGAAATAATTTCCAAGTGAATGAAAGAGTAAATAAATGAATTGCCCTGAATTAATAAAGGAATGATTACAACTGACCTCTGAATCTTATGGTCGCTGTTCCCTTTTCCCCAGATAGTCAAAAGCCTACAATACAAAGATCTCCATCTTAATAATACAAGCTAAGATTATAATTTCCTCAAGGTCCCATGAGTATACCGCAGTAGAAAAACAGTATCACCAGCAACTACAGGAAAATACAGATGGCCAAAATTTTAAGAATAAAAAATAAAAAAGGAAGGAAGAAAATATGGTCAACCTCATTCATGATTTTTTAAAATGCCACACAGATGTACAATGTACAATGCTTAGTGGGCAGAGGAGAAGAAGCAGGTTGTCTCAAATCAGGTTGGTGGGTATATTACCATATCTAAAACTTACAGAGGTCTATCTGGAAATAGATATTTATCCATTGATATTTTGTTTAAAATATGTTTATCCTTTGACCCAGCAACTCCACTTTTTTTTAAAAATTGAAGTATAGTTGATTTATAATATTGTGTTAGTTTCAGGGGTACAGCAAAATGACTGAGATATGTATGTATATATATATGTATTCTTTATCAGATTCTTTTGCATTATTGGTTATTACAAGATATTGAATGTAGTTTCCTGTGCTATACAGTAGGTAGGTCTTTATTGTTTATCTATTTTATATACAGTGGTATGTATCTGTTTATCCCAAACTCCTAAGTTATCCCTTCCTCCCTCCTTTTCCTTTTGGTGACTATAACTTGTTTTCTACAAATAAATTTGCATCATTTGTAAATAAATTCATTTGTATCATTCTTTTAGATTCCACATGTAAGTGATACCATGTGATACTTGTCTTTCTCTTTCTGACTTACTTCACTTAATATCATCTCTGCTGCTGCTGCTAAGTCGCTTCAGTCGTGTCCAACTCTGTGCGACCCCATAGACGGCAGCCCACCAGGCTCCCTCATCCCTGGGATTCTCCAGGCAAGAACACTGGAGTGGGTTGCCATTTCCTTCTCCAATGCACTCTAGGTTCATGCATATTGCTGAAAATAAAATTATTTTATTCTTTGTATGGTTGAGTAGTATTCCATTGTGTATCACACACATATATACCACAGCTGCTTTATCCACTCATCTGTCAATGGACATTTATGTTCCTTCCATGTCTTGGCTGTTGTGAACAGTGCTTTTATGATCATTTGGGGTGTGTGTATCTTTTAAATTAGAGTTTTTGTCTTTTCTGGATACATAGCAACTCCACTTTTAAGACTTAATCCCAATGGAATAATTGAGCAAGAAGACAAAGACAGTGTACAAGAATTTTTATTTCAATATTATTAGTAAGAATCACAAATAGGTAACAATATAAAAGTCTATAAATTCCAGTTCAATAAACTATGCTTTTCTACACAACGAAACAACACTATACAGCCATTAAACCAAATTGCATTCTATATAGACAAAGCATAATATACCCATACCATTAAATGGCAAAGTAGGTGAAGAATGATATGATCCTTTTTATTGGACTATGTGCTGTACTGTACTTAGTTGCTCAGTCGTGTCCAACTCTTTGCGACCCCAGGGACTGTAGCCTGCCAGGCTCCTCTGTCCATGGGGATTCTGCAGGCAAGAATACTGGAGTAGGTTGCCATGCCCTTCTCCAGGGGATATTCCTGACCCAGGGATCAAACCCAGGGCTCCCACATTGCAGGTGGATTCCTTACCATCTGAGCCACCAGGGAAGCCCTTTATTGACTATCAGTTCAATTCAGTTGCTCAGTTGTGTATGACTCTTTGTACCCCACGGACTGCAGCACACCAGGCTTCCGTCCATCACCAACTCCCAGAGCTTGCTCAAACTCATGTCCATCAAGTCAGTGATGCCATCCAACCATCTCATCCTCTGTCATCCCCTTCTCCTCCTGCCCTCCATCTTTGCCAGCATCAGGGTCTTTTCCAATGAGTCAGTTCTTTGCATCAGGTGGCCAAGGTGTATATAATTTTTATTTGTGAACAGAATTGTGGAAACTTATACCACAAGGACTAGGATTGTGAGAACTGTTGTTTTTTCTTTTATACACTTGTATGTGTGTTAGTTGCTCAGTCGTGTCCAACTCTCTGCGACCCCACGGACTGGGGCTCGCCAGGCTCTTCTGTCCATGGGATTCTCCAGGCAAGAATACTGGAGTGGGTTGCCATTTCCTTTTCCAATACACTTGTATAGGTTTTAAAAATTAGTAATTGATGAAAGTACTTTTCTAATCAGAAGAACGTTTGGAGAGCCCCAGAGGCAGCCCGAGGCCTCTGGCTTGGGTCCCTCCAGCCCTGGCCCTTCTCCTGCTGCCCTCTGGCCTCTGTTCCGTCCCTGCCCAAGGACTCAGTCCCTGGGAAAGGTTGTCCCAGCCCACTTTCTGGAACAATTAAAACAATGGTGTTTTCTTCAGCAACATCAGAAGCAACCCCCAGAATAAAACCTTGGCCTCACTGCAGACCTGCCCAGGGAGCGGAGTGTGTGAAGGTCCCACAGCTTCAGGGAAAACTGCACAGGGCCAGCCCTCATGTGCAGGCTTCCTCTTCCGTGGCCCTGCCTAGCTTTGTTCCAAAGGCACATAGCCTATGGCTACTGTCCTTGTAATTCATCCTCCGCCCCAGGGTATGAACTAATCAGGCCCAGGCAGGGTTCCAAATCAACCAGAATAGAGGGAAGAGGAAAATGGTATTATTCGAATCCAAAAAGCTCCATGGGAAAGGAGGCCATGTAGTAAAATAATATTTACTAATGTTTCATAATTGTTAAATACCAGACACTGTGTTGATTAAGTGTTGGGGCCAGTGGCTTTGAACAAGAACCTAATCTCTATGCATCTAGGTTTCTTCATCTAAGAAACAATAAGCTAATGCCTGTCTCCTAAGGTTGCTATGCAGAATAAATAGATTATGTGTGCAAAATACTTAGTGCCTAGAGTATAATAATTGATCAATCAGTAACCACAGTTTTATTGTTCTTGTTGCAGTCACACTTTGATACGCTGTCTCCATACCTGCTGTCTCCATACAGCTCATGCATCCCAATGGGGAGAGTGGCTGGCACCCCTAGGACTTTCCTCTGCAGCACGGAGCAGATTTTTACAGCCCACCTGAGAAACCAGCCCCACTGACACTTTGATCATGGGCTTCCAGCCTCCAGAACTGTGAGACCTCACATTTCTGTTGTTTAAGTGACCCATCTGTGGTACTTTATAAAGGTGAAAGTGAAGTCTCTCAGTCGTGTCCGACTCTTTGCCACCCCATAGACTATAACCTGCCAGGCTCCTCCGTCCATGGGATTCACAGGCAAGAATACTGGAGTAGGTTTCCGTTTCCTTCTCCAGGGCATCTTCCCAACCCAGGGATCGAACCCAGGTCTACTGCATTGCAGGCAGACTTTTTACAGGCTGAGCCACCAGGGAAGTCTTTATAAAGACAGCCCCAGCAAATGGACACAAATGGATGCCAATGGATAAGATGAGAAAAGACAGACCTCTGCCTCTTGCCAGCTGTGTGATCCTTGAGAAACCTCTTAGTCTCTCTCTCTTCCTTTCCCTATGAAATGAGCTAGTCCTAATGACTGCCTCACGAGGCTGAATGAGGTCCTGCATGGAAAGCTTTAGATCCCAACCCTTGCACACACAGGCTTAGCACTTACCACAAATGTACAAACTGGTCACCACTGGGGATCATAGGAGGAGGCCCTGAAATTCACTTTAGGTTGCTTCACAAGTATGTGTTTTTCCTTCCCTTCAAAATTCTAAACTGTGGGTGGGAGATGACTCACCGTATTGAATCCCCAGTGACACCAGGACAGTTCTCTGAATTCCATAAATGCTCTACAGATATTTCTTACTCAGTAAGGTGTGTTCTGCATTAGGATTGTATCAGACTGAACTCTAGAGTAAGATCTTGATGTCTTTGCATCCTCAGGCCAGGATGCCATACTTAAGACATTCAATGACTATTGATCAATTGGTATTGAAAGAATGAATGAACTTTACAGGGTACATGATTTGTCCTGTAGTATAACTGAATCTTGGGACTTCCCAGGTAAAGAACTGGGACTTCCCAGGCTCAGCGGTAAAGAATCCACCTGTAATGCAGGAAACGAGGGTTGATCCCTGGGTCAAGAAGATCCCCCAGAGAAGGAAACAGCAACCTGCTCCAGTATTCTTGCCTGGGAAATCACATGGACAGAGGAGCCTGGTGGGCTTCAGTCCATGGGGTTGCAATGAGAGGGGCATGACTTAGCACTTGAACACACACACACACACACACACACGCACTTGAATCTCTGGTAGGTAAGATGTGATGTTTTTATCTAGAAATAATTTTAGCCAATACCTGCTATGATCTTGGTACCATAATAGACCAGAAAAATACAAAATAATAAGCTAAGGATTGTTGAGTATTTACAGTGTCTAGCTCTAAGCTTCATGGGGATTCTCTTTTGCATTCCTTATGATAACATTATAATTACAATTCGTACCTTCATTTTGCCAATGTGGAAACTGAAGCTCAGAGAGATTGAAAACCTCATCTCCAAAGTCACACTGTGGAAAGGAGTGACAGGATTTAAACTCAGGGAGTTTGATCCCAGGGGCCACACACTTCAGCATTATAGCTCACTCCCTTTTTCTTACTAAGTAAGCAGAACTCTGTCGAGGTTCTTACAGTCTAGAGCTAGAGTCACTGATAGGCCTGGCAGAGACCTTAAAAAGTAGCTAATCCAATACGCTGTTAAAAAAAAAAAAAGAAAGAAAGAAAGAAAAAGAAACCGAGAACCAGGGAAAAATATGGGACTAGCCTCACAATGAGAAAGTGATCCACCTGGGACATGAACCCAGGTCTCCTGACCCCCAGACTGGTGTGCCCTGGTGAGAGTGGGGACTTGGGCTCTAACTGGTCATTCCCCTAGGTGCCTAGCTCTCCATCCCACAAATGGGCAGGTATGAAATGCTGGCTTCTGTCCACGGAGAAGACTTGGGCCAGGAAGGAATTCTACTGAATGAATGGCCTTGCACATCTGTCTTTCCTTCCTCCAGGACACCAGTCCCTCTGTTCCCACCTTTTCTGATTTGGAGGTCAATCTAGGCCAGATGTGAATAGAATCCCATGAGCACAAGGCCCAGGCTTTATTCTGAGTGATGAGCCAGTCATGATAACTCAGGACATGAACGGGACCGTCTCTGGGCTCTAATGATGCATAGAACTGCAGGGCTCCAGCCCTGTTTCCAAAGGAGACAAAACGATCCTTATCATACCAGTTCCAGCCAGAGGAGGCTGGAGTCAAGTCCACAGAGTCGAGATGGCGCCTTTCAGACCTGGGGAAGGACACTGAGGAGCCTTCCTCATATTTCACAGCATGGTGTGTATTGCACTTGACCCCTCCTCTCGCCCCTTCCCTTTCCTCTGCGGCCTCGTCTTCCTGCTGCCATCTCAAAGCCATAGCTCTGGGTCAGGGGCTGGGGCTGGAGGGGTCTGGGCACCAAAACCTAGGATTTGAGTCCCCTGAAAAACAACCATGGATGGTTCTTGCAAAGACCCAGGGGTCCTTACAGAACTGTCTAGAAACAGTAATGGTTTCCTTGGAGCCTGAACAGTTCCTGAGCTATCATACAGCTGCCAGAGTGTGGGCTTAAGGCTCAGGGAAATATTTTGCTAGAGTTACACATGTGCTTTCGTGGGTCACTTCAAATCACCCAGTTATTTTCCACTCACTTGAGAGATAGCACAGGTGTGGCAGGTGGATTTGGCTCCCTGCATTCAACCAGAGTTAGAGAACGTCAGCCCTGAAAGGACTCCGGGGCACAAATGGTTGGGTTAATTCATATTTGGGGCTTCTACACAAAGAATGCATTTGCAAAAAGATTGATGCTTGGAAGTTAGTAATAAAAATGTTTAACAATTGGTATTCTAGCTCACCCTCATCATTACAAAAGGAGATTAAGGCCCAGGAACCAAAGCAGTTTGTCCAAAGTCACACAGCTAGTGGCCGAGGCAGCAGTAGAACCAACAGAACCCAGAGAGCTGTGGTCCCAGTGGCGATGGACCAGCTTATTTATTTTTGCCTGAAATTTCACATTTAGGTGATTTTTTTTTTGGTACTATTTGATAGCTTTATTTGGGTGTACAAGTAGTAAAAAATAGATTATCACTGTAAAAGTTTTTAAAGACTGATGTATTTACAAAGTCTATAAGAGTTCTCTTTTGCCCCTCCTTGTCCTTCCCCCAATCCCATTCCCTGCCCCAGGGACACCCAATGTTAGCAAATGGATGTCAAGTCCTTATATATCACTCTATTCATAAACATAAGACAAATCATACTGTTTTGAGACCTCCTATTCCAACCAGTCCATTCTGAAGGAGATCAGCCCTGGGATTTCTTTGGAAGGAATGATGCTAAAGCTGAAGCTCCAGTACTTTGGCCACCTCATGCAAAGAGTTGACTCATTGGAAAAGACTCTGATGCTGGGAGGGATTGGGGGCAGGAGGAGAAGCGGACGACCGAGGATAAGATGGCTGGATGGCATCACGGACTCGATGGACGTGAGTCTGAGTGAACTCCGGGAGATGGTGATGGGCAGGGAGGCCTGGCATGCTGTGATTCATGGGGTCGCAAAGAATCGGACACGACTGAGCAACTGAACTGAACTGAACTGAACTGTTCATTTAACCCTGTATCTTGGAGCTCTTTTCTTATTGGCCCTTCTAGAACCTTGGCATTTTGTCACTGGCTCCACAGTATTCCACTGTATGGCGGTACCATGACATGTGTTAATATTTAGTCATTCGTCTGTCTTGGGACATTCAGGTTGTTTCCCATCTTTTTCTATCACAGTCACAACTGCAATGAACTTCCTTGTGTATAAAACCTCTGGGCCATGAGCCAGTGTTTCTGCAGAAGACATATCTAGAAGTGAAAGGTATGAGATCATTTGTCTAGAGAAGATCTCACTTTGAGTTGTAATGAGTCACCTTAAGGTTGTCTGAAGCTTTCCTTTCTGAACCTTCTTTGTGGAACTTCAATGGCTGTAAGTTTTCATCTAGAATCATCACAGCAGCCCTGTGAAAACAAAGTATGGTCCTTGTTTTACAACTTGACATTTCAGCTGGGATTTAACTAAATCCAGAGCACAGCTCTTAGCATCGTGCCAGACTGGCCATGCTGGGGGATGTCCCCTCAGCCTGGGTCAGTCCTCTTATGGCAGGCCCTTGCCCAAGAGAAGGCCCTTGCCTGGCTGAATCACCAAAATAGTGAGACTTGAAGGAGTGAAGGGGCCACAACCCACTGTCTGAAACGTGGGCCAAGAGGAAGCGGCTAGCCCAGGAGCCCTGGGGGGAGAGTCCCACCACCAGAAAAATGGAGAGGTTAAGGGCACAAAGTCTGAAACTGGGGACTTGGATTCAAATTACAGCTCTGTGATTTTCCAAAGGTGTTTTCTTGGAAATCCATGTTTCAGGTTTCTTGTCTGTATGATGGAAATAATACTAGAATTTACCTCCCAGTGCATGTAACAAGGATAAGTTGATTCAAAGTATCATTATAAGAGAGCAGTTTGTCACTGAGGCTTAGCAACCTGGTGTTTCCAAACCAGTTCTAAAGAGCAAGATCGGGAATGAAAAGAGAGGCCTTAAAATTACTTCATTCTAAGAGAACAGAATTGCTAAATTCAGACTTAAATTGAAGAAAGTGGGGAAAACCACTAGACCATTCAGGTATGACTTAAATCAAATCCCTTATGATTATACAGTGGAAGTGAGAAATAGATTCAAGGGACTAGATCTGATAGACAGAGTGCCTGATGAACTATGGACGGAGGTTCGTGACACTGTAGAGAAGACAGGGATCAAGACCACCCTCATGGAAAAGAAATGCAAAAAAGCAAAATGGCTGTCTGAGGAGGCCTTGCAAATATCTGAGAAAAGAAGAGAAACAAAAAGTAAAGGAGAAAAGGAAAGATATACCCGTTTGAATGCAGAGTTCCAAGGAACAGCGAGGAGAGATAAGAAAGCCTTCCTCAGCGATCAATGCAAAGAAATAGAGGAAAAGAACAGAATGGGAAAGACTAGAGATCTCTTCAAAGAAAATTAGAGATACCAAGGGAATATTTCCTGCAAAGATGGGCTCAATAAAGGACAGAAATGGTATGGACCTAACAGAAGAAGAAGATATTAAGAAGAGGTGGCAAGAATATATAGAAGAACTATACAAAAAAGATCTTCATGACCCAAATAATCACGATGGTATGATCACTCACCTAGAGCCAGACATCCTGGAATGTGAAGTCGTGTGCCCTAGGAAGCATCACTACGAACAAAGCTAGTGGAGGTGATGGAATTCCAGTTGAGCTATTTCAAATCCTAAAAGATGATGCTGTGAAAGTGCTGCACTCAATATGCCAGCAAATTTGGAAAATTCAGGAGTGGCCACAGGACTGGAAAAGTTCAGTGTTCATTCCAATCCCAAAGAAAGGCAATGCCAAAGAAGGCTCAAACTACCACACAATTGCATCCATCTCACACCCTAGTAAAGTAATGATCAAAATTCTCTAAGCCAGGCTTCAGCAATACATGAACGATTGAAATCCCTGATGTTCAACCTGGTTTTAGAAAAGGCAGGGGAACCAGAGATCAAATTGCCAACATCCGCTGGATCATCGAAAAAGCAAGAGAGTTCCAGAAAAACATCTATTTCTGCATTGTTGACTATGCCAAAGCCTTTGTCTGTAGGGATCACAATAAACTGTGGAAAATTCTGAAAGAGATGGGAATACCAGACCATCTGACCTGCCTCTTGAGAAATCTGTATGCAGGTCAGAAAGCAACAGTTAGAACTGGACATGGAACAACAGACTGGTTCCAAATAGGGAAAGGAGTACGTCAAGGCTGTATATTGTCACCCTGCTTATTTAACTTCTCTGCAGAGTACATCATGAGAAACGCTGGGTTGGATGAAGCACAAGCTGGAATCAAGACTACCAGGAGAAATATCAATAACCTCAGATATGCAGATGACACCACCTTGATGGCAGAAAGTGAAGAAGAACTAAGCCTCTTGATGAAAGTGAAAGAGGAGGGTGAAAAAATTGGCTTAAAGCTCAACATTCAGAACACTAAGATCATGGCATCTGGTCCCATCACTTCATGGCAGATAGATGGGGAAACAATGGAAACAGTGATAGACTTTGTTTCCTTGGACTCCAAAATCACTGCAGATGGTGACTGCAGCCATGAAATTAAAAGACGCTTACTCCTTGAAAAGAAAGTTATGATCAACTTAGACAGCATATTAAAAAGCAGAGACATTAATTGCCAACAAAGGTCCGTCTAGTCAAGGCCATGAGTTTTTCCTGTAGTCATGTATGGATGTGAGAGTTGGACTATAAAGAAAGCTGAGCACTGAAAAATTGATGCTTTTGAACTGTGGTGTTGGAAAAGACTCTTGAGAGTCCCTTGGACTGCAAGGAGTTCCAACCAGTCCATCCTGAAGAAGATCAGTCCTGAGTGTTCATTGGAAGGACTGATGTTGAAGCTGAAACTCCAGTACTTTGGCCACCTGGTGCAAAGAGCTGACTCATTTGAAAAGACCCTGATGCTGGGAAAGATTGAGGGCAGGAGGAGAGGGGGACGACAGAGGATGAAATGGTTGGATGGCATTACCAACTCAATGGACATGGGTTTGGGTAAACTTCAGGAGTTGGTGATGGACAGGGAGGCCTGTCGTGCAGCCATGGGGTTGCAGAGTCAGACATGACTGAGCGACTGAACTGAACTGAACTGAAGAGAATAGAATTGCTCCCTTTTCTTTTGCTTCTTTTTCATTACCTTCCCACCTCCAGCAAATCAATCTCACATGGATATTTAGCTGAAATTTCATGTCAAGAAACTTCGCTTATGGTCCAGTGGTTAAGAATCTGCCTGCCAGTGCAGGGGACATGGGTTCAGTCCCTGGTACGGAAAGATCTCACATGCCACCGGACAACTCAGCCTGTGCACCACAACTGCTGAGCCTCCTGCGCTCTGGAGCCCGTGCTCTGCAACAAGAGAAGCCACCACAATGAGAAAGCCCCGCACCATGACTAGAGGGTGGCCCCCACTCTCCGCAACCAAAGAAAGCCCATGCGCAACAAAGAAGACCCAGCACAGCCAAAAATAAGTAAATAAAAAGTTTAAAAATATGTCACTGCTTTGAGGAGGGAACCTGGAGTCTTGGGTCTCTGAAGATCAGTATTGTAGTTTCATGACAGGACAGGTGTTAGAGAATGAGAACATCTTAGATTGTGTAGCAGAACAAGTATGAACCTCAGAGTCAAGCACACCTGGAGAGAAGACAGGTGCCTCTCTGATTCGCTGTGTAACTTTGGCAAGTTTCTTAACTTCTCCGAATCTCCATTCTCTCCATCTGTGAATTGAGAGTTGTTTTCTTTTAAAAAAAAAAAAAAAAGTTTGCTAGCTAGCTGTGACATTTACAGATATTGAAGTAATGCTCCTAGCATGGTGTTCCACTCTCAAAGTTGGTGAAAGAAAGTGAAAGTGAAAGTCACCCGCTCATTCGTGTCCAACTCTTTGCGACCCCATGGACTGTAGTCCATGGAATTCTCTAGGCCAGAATACTGAAGTGGGTAGCCTTTCCCTTCTCCAGGGGATCTTCCTAACCTAGGGATCAAACCCAGGTCTCCCACATTGCAGGTGGATTCTTTTACCAGCTGAGCCACAAGGGAAGCCCAACTCAGAGTTGGTAGCTATTATTATATATTGCTTTCAGTTGGCAGTCTTGTTTCTAATCTACTGAGAACATTGAAGCAACCAGAGCATGGCCACAAATTCCAGCTACCAATCTGTTACCCTTTCTGCATCTGTTTCCACAGACTCTGCCTTCCCACCTGTAGCCCCAAGCCTTTCTGTTTTACGTGAAATCCAGTCCCCTTCCCTGCCCCTAGAACACTGCTCCAGCAGTTCTCCATTTCAGTTTTTCTCTCTCGACTGCATCGTCCCATCAACTGAAAACATGCTGCTATTTCTCCTGTATTAAACCAAAAACAAAAACAAACCTCTTCTTGTGACCCTACTTCTGCTGCCAGCTACACACCCCCACTTCTTTTTTTATGCTTCCCTTTGCAACAAAACTTTTCTCTGCCTCATTCAGCATTTCCACTTCTGGGTATACACCCAAAAGAATTGAAAGCAAGGTCTCGAAGAGATATTTGCACACTCATGTTCATAGCAGCATTATTCACAGTAGCCAAAAAGTGGCAGCAACCTAGATGGCCACTGATGAATGCAAGGATAAACAAAACGTGGTATATACATCTGATGGAATATTATTCAGCCCTAAAAGGAAAGAATTTGATTCATACTACAACATGGCTGAACACTGAGGACATTATGCTAAGTGAAAGAAGCCAGTATTGTATGATTCCAAAGACAAATACTGTATGATTATGTACAGTGGTCAAATTCATAGAGAAAGTAGAATGGTAGTTGCCAGGAGCTGGGGGACTGGGGGAATGGGAAGTTGCTGTTCAATGTATGCAGATGAAAAGAGTTTAGAGATCAGCTGCACAGCAATGTGAATGTACTTAACACTCCTGAATTGTACACTCAAGCATGGTTAAAATGGTCAGTTTTAGGGCAGCTCCCCAGTGGTCCAGTGGTTAGGACACCATGCTTTCACTGCTGAGAGTGCAGGTTGGATCCTTGGCTGGGAAACTAAAAAAATGAAAAGATGGTAAGTTTTATGTTTTGTGTATTTTGCCACAGTTAAAAAAGTTTTTTTTAATTGTTTAAACATTTCTCTTCTCCCATTCTTCCTTCAAGCCACTCCAGTCAACTTTCAGGACCATCACTCTGCTAAGACAGCCCTTGTCAAGGTCCCCGGCCACCTCCACACTGCCAGGTCTCACGGGTGGTCACGGTGCTGGACCAACAGACCTGTCTGTAGTATTTGCTGTGCGTGGTCTCCATCTCATCTCTGATCCCCTTTCTCCACCTGGCTTCTGTGACATACTCATTCCATTTCTTCGAAGAGTATCCACTTCTGGCCTCACTTCTGGATTACTGGAATATCCCGCTAACTAGTCTCACATTCCCACTTCTGCCATTACCACCTACATCCCTTCTCAACCCAGCAGCCGGCGTTATCCCTCTAAACCACGCCAGGCTGTGTCACTCCTCCGAGTCAATCCCTCCAGGCGTGTCCACTTCTTTCACAGTGAAAATCCACATGCAGACAAGACCCTGAGACATCCCCCGCCCTGCCCACATCAAGTCCCTAATCGCCTCTCCCACCACTTTCCCCTGGTTCCCCCGGGACACAGTGGGCACAACTCCACCTTACCACCCATCACACGCGTCATCCAGGAGCCTGCAGAGCCAACGCCTTCGCCTCAAAATGTCAACACGGTGTCGCCTTTCAGCGAGGTCCACTCTGAACACCTGATTTTAAATTGCAACTTGTCCTCACCCCAATCACCTGCACCCCCTCTACTCTTAGTTTTTTCATAGCTCTTATCGCCTACATGTATATACCGTGATGGCCTACTTTAGAATTTGTTTTTTCAGTTTTCTGGCTGTGCCTTAGTCTGTGGGATCTTAGTTTTCCAACCAGGGATCATCGAACCTAATAGGGTCCACATGGGGTCTCTTTGATAAGATGGCTCGTTATGTCGACTTTCCAGTGTCCCTTTATGCTACAGCTGGGATATGGACCTGGAGGGGGCCTTGGCTTAAGGCATGAGCTGGCCCAGTGGCCTTGTGTGCCGTATTTGAAGCAGGGCCTAGGTGGCTTCCTGTCTTTGGAGACCCCACTTCAGCAGAGGGCACAATTGTCCTTAACACCCATTTTATCTCCCAGTCATCCCCAGATATCCGAAAGAAACTAAAAAAGGCAGAAGAAGGCCCTCAAACCCCTCAAAGAGACCTTTTAAATTTAGCCTTTCAGATTTTCAATAACCGGGAAGAACAGGCAAAGCTAGAGAAGGCCCAACGAGATCAGGCCAAATACCACCTTCTAGCCACCGCCCTACATGGCTCCAAACCTCCATCAACCAACAAAGACAGGAAGCCACCTGGACCCTGTTTCAAATGTGGCAAAGAAGGCCACTGGACCCGCTCATGCACAAAGCCAAGACCCCCTCCAGGTCCACGTCCCAGCTGTAGCATAAAGGGACACTGGAAGGTCGACAATGAGCCATCTTATCAGTGAGACCCCATGTGGACCCTTATCAGAACCCATGCATCCTGTATTGGAAGCTCAGAGTCTTAACCACTGAGCCACAGGGAAGTCCCTAGAATTTTTACCTACTTACTAGTTTTCCTGTTTATTTCCCATCTCTCCCTGATAGAAAATAAGCAGGGACTTTACTTTCTTCACGCACGGACGCACTTACTTCAGCACCTACAGTAGTGCCTGCTCAACGGTAAGTGCTCAGCAACCATTGGTTGAATTAACTGCTGAACAATTTTCCAGGGTATTAAACTACTTTCAGTAGTCCGTTATCTCATTTGATCTTTTCACAGCAATTTTGTGAAGGCAGCCAAATGATATTAATATATCCATTTTACAGGCGAAGAATTGGAGTCTCAAACAGGCTAAGGGTCTTCGATCATTTATTTAAAGTGCATTCATTCGTTTACCGAGCAAACACTTATTGAGTGGCATCATGGGAGAGCTGATGCTTAGAATGGAGATTTGTTCATGTTAATTTTTGGCTTGTTCTTCTTTTAAACATGCATGCTCCCTGTGGAGAAATGTTAAAATCTCATGCATCCCCAGTGAAAGGCAGTCTAGAGCAATGACTATGAGTGGGGGCTCTGGAGTCTGTGCTGCAACCCTGCCTCCCTCACTCCTTGCTCTGTGACCAGGAACTGGTTCCCCAACAATTCCTTTCCTCAGTTTTCACACCTGTAAGATGGGAATGGTGACAACATCTGTCCAGAGAGAACTGTCCATAAAGCATTATTTGCCAACGCCTTTTCTGCCTATCCCTATTGGCCAAGAGGATTTTATCCCATCTGCTTCCTGTCATTTACATGATAAAACCAATAGGCTTATTTTTTTTTCATTTCCAAATATAAAGATGTATCATAAGATTGAACAGGCTTTTTCAGACCCAAGAGTTTATTTAGTTCACCCACGCTCCACTACCCTAGCGCCTCTCAGCATTCACAGAGCCCAAGTGTGACCTCGAGTCAAGAGGGTCCTGGACCATTCCTTCCTCCTTTTCCATCTGTTCCCAGCAGAGGAAGAGCTCGCGGTTTCCAGCTGCAAGGCTGAAATGGAAACCGGCAAAAGTGCAAGCAAAGGGCTCCGTTTCCCAATAGCTGCAGCTGTCTGGTGCCCTGAGCTATTTTTAAACCCCTTTTCAGAAACCCCAGGGCTTGCAATGGATCTATTTTCTTAACTGCCAAGAGATAATGCTTAAAAGGGATAGCTTGAAAATATTCCACGGCACTCATAAAAATGACTGAAATAGATGGTGCATAAGACGGCCTTTGTCTGGGGCGGCGGAGGAAAGCGAGATGAAGTCTTTCAGACCCCAGGGCGGCCGTGCCACTGGACTGGCTGCTGACAACTACGGCTTTGTGTCTTGAATGTGTACCACGACTGTGGCAAGAAAACCAAACAGTAATTGTAGGGGACATCAGAGACCTGGCATTTAAATGGGTCATCAATTCCAGGAAACAGAAGACCTCAAAATAACTCCCCAAGAATCCCCTTCAATGTGAGTGCCGCCTTATCTGGTCAACCTGTCCACACTGTCTAAACTAGTCTTCTGCCCTTGCCCTGAACTCCTGAATGTCCCCTGCCTCACTGGGTGGAGCCACCAGCCAGGCAGTCATGTGTGTTGCAAATTTAGGAATCATCCTCAAGTCTACTTCTCTTCAACCCCTACATCCAGTGAAGGCTTATTAGTATCATCTCTTAAATAGTTCTGAAGTCGTATTCTCTTTATATCCCCACCACCATGCCCTGATTCAGTCCTTCATCATCTCTCATCTGGATTTTTGCAAGAGCATCTTACCTATTTTTGTCCCTCTTTGCCAATTCACATTAGGATTCTTTTAAAATTCCAAATCTTATATGTCACTTCTTGCTTAGACTCTTCCCGCCTTTAATTGACCTTGGAAGACAGTCCACACTCTTGCAGGGCATTAAACTGCCATGGTAACATCTTCCCCAAACCCACTATAACCTACCCCACATTTTATGCTCCAACAGCATCCGGCCACCTGTAATTTTCCGCACACCACGTGGTTGATTCCTCTACACCTTTGCCTACACTCTCTCCCCTGCCTGGAATGTCATTCATCCCATTTGTTTTTTTAAACAGGTAACATTTTATTGACATATGCTATGAATACAACAAAGCGGACAAGTTCTAAATTTACAGCTTGATGCGTTTTTACAGAATTGACATACTCAAGAAATGACTGTCCATAAAAAGTGTTAGAATATCATCAGCAGTCCCAGAAGCCTCCCTCCTGCCTTCTCCCAGGTCCCAGCCCCTAAAAGGCAGTCAATATTCTGACTTCATTCCAGATGGATTCGTTTTGCCCAGTTTCGAACTTGTTTATTCAGAATCATACAGTATATGCTTCTTTATCTGGGCTGCTGCTTCTTTTATATACGTATATATAATTTCATTTATTTACTTTTGGCTGTGCTGGATCTTTGCTGCTGCGTGGGCTTTTCTCTAATTGCAGCAAGGACGGGCTACTCCGCTCTAGGGGCTACTCTCTAGTTGTGGTGAGGACTTCCTTGCAGTGGCTTCTCTTGCTGCAGAGCACAAGCTCTAGAGCACATGGGCTCAGCAGTTGCGGCTCCCGAGCTCTAGAGCACAAGCTCGATAGTTGTGGCTCATGGGCTTTGTTGCTGCACAGCTTGTGGGATCTTCCCGGATCAGGGATGAAACTGCGTCTCCTGCATTGGCAGGCAGATTCTTTATCAGTAAGCCACCAGGAAAGCCCTGTCTGGGCTTCTTTCACTTAACATTATTTTGTGAGATTTACCCATGTTGTTGCATATGGCAGCTGTTTGGGTTTTTTTTGTTGTTGTCGTATAATATTCCATTGTGTAAACGTTCCACAGTTTATTCAGTCTAATGTTGATGAAGATATGAATACTCTCCAGGTTTTAGCTATTACACAAGTGCTGTTATAAGCTTTTTTTTTTTTTTTTAACATTTTTTGGTGAACATATGTATGCATTTCTGCTGAGTAGAACTGCTGGATTCCGTGGCATACATATATTTAACTTTAATCGGTATTGCCAAGCAGTTTTCCAAAGTGGTGCCTCTTCCCACTGACAATAGATGAGAATTATAGCTGCTCCATATTTTTGCCTATACTTGGAATTATCAGGTTTTTTTTTTCTTAAATTTATCCCATTTTGCTGAATTTTTAAAACTATGTCTAACAATGTCTGCCTTTGAATTAGAGTGTTTGGATCATTTACACTTAATGTAAGCATTGATACAGTTGGGTTTAAGTCAACCACTTATTCATATTCCATTTGTTCCATCTGTTCTTTGTTTCTTTCTTCCTCCCTTCTTGCTTTTTTTTTTTTTTGATTATTCAATAGATTTTGTGTGGTTGGTCTAGATTTTGTGTTATGTATCTTTGGCTTACGTTCTGTCTTTAAATAGTGTTATAAAACTTCACGGGTAATGTAAGGATCTGATAGAGTATGCTTTCATTTCTCTCCCTTCTGTCTTCTGTGCTTTTATTGTTGTCACACTAAAGCTTCCACATGTATTTTAGAAATCTACATTTTCGGTTTTAAATGGTTTATTCTTTTTTAATTAAAAATAAGAAAAATTCATTTACATTTACTCACACATTATTATTTCTAAAGCTGTTTGTTGCTTTGTATAACAAGCTTTCAAATTATACCAGTTAATAAATGTTTGCTGAATAAATGAAAGACTTCATTTTAAATAAATGAGTGAAGAACCTTAGCCTCTCTGCGATATAATAATAAATGTAAAATGAGCAAATAATATCCTTTGGCAAGCTTCACAAAATTGCCATGAAGATCAAATGAGATAATGGACTTAAAGTAATTAATATCCCATAAAATCATTCAGCCTGTATATCTTCAAATATTTCTTTCCCTTTTCTCTCCCTTCTTCTTATGGCACTTCAGCAGCTTACATTTTAGGTATTTTTACCACATCTTATATGTTTCTTTCTTTCTTTTCTGTAGTTTACATCGTTTTCCTTTGTGCTTAAGGCTGATACTTCCTACTAGTATCTCTGCAGGTTCTCTTCTGTGATATCAAATCTGCTATTAAATCCATCTATTAAGCTCTTGATTTCATTTATTGGACTTTTCCGTTCTAGATTTTCTATTTCCCTGTTCTTATAGATCTAATTCTTCACCTTGTCATCATTCTCTTGAAATAATTTCAGTTATTTTAAAGACTGTGCTTGTTAATATCTGGATCATCTTTGGGTCCATTTTATTGTCTTATTTTTTTCCTCTAGGCTTTGACCTTTTGATTCACTTTATTGGAATATCTGGTAACTTTTTAATTAAAAGTTGGGCATTCTCTTGAAAACTTGTAGAGAATCTGGATGTTATATTTCTCCAGAGAGGCTTTATTGCCCTTCTTGGATGCAGTAAGAATAGAACAAGCACCTTAATCCAATAAGAAATTGAGTTAGTTTGAGTGTGAGTTTGTTTTTGTAAGGCTTGATCTATTTCCAATTGCCCTTACTCTTCGGACATGGACCTTCAGTGGTCTCATTAAAAATCGGCACCTTTCCTTTTTGGCAGAACTCAAATTTCCTTAGTATTAAGATGGACAGAAATTTTGCTTAGATTTTTAGATCTCTAGCTCTCATCTGCTAATTGACTTTCCTGATGAACTACAAATGCCTTAAGGGTAAAAGTGGTATAGAATGTCAATCATTTCTCTACAGTTCCCTTCTGTCTATAATCTCATTCTCTTGAGTTCTGGTTATCTTGGTTGCTCTCTGGTCCTTTTGAATAGCTATTTTTGCTTGATTGTTTGATTTGTAATCTAGCATTTCCAGTTATTCTTGGAAGAAGAATTGATACATTATAAAAAAAAAAAGTGCATGGAAACAGATGTACTTCCACCTTATTTTCAACTGGCAAACTCACCCTTTAAGCCTTAGTGCCACTTTGCTAGAAAATCTCCCCCTAGTGTGTTCCCCCAGCTGCACCATTCTCTCTTGATTCTTCACACCTCCTCATCTATTATCTTACAGCGTCTTCTTATAATTTCCACTCAACACATTAAACCATCATTAATAATGACCTGATTTTCTCTATCTTGCTTTTCCCCACTAAACCATGAGCATCTTGAAGGCAGGGCCCAGGATTTGTTCATTTCAGTATCCTCCATGCCTAGTTCAATATCTGGCTTTCAAAAGTATCAGTTAGTATAAACTTAACTGCTTCTCAGTAGATGCTCAGAAAAGCATCAGGATGCCAGCCAAATGAACAAGAAATGGGATTTCCTTGACTCAGGAAATTACCACCAGGATTTCCAGACCCACTCTCATGATGCTTTTCAACCTTTCAGGCATTTCCCCATTGGCCTTAAGAACATGACCACTAAAACTCAGAGGATGTGCCCTATACATCCCAAGCCACCACCTTAAAAAAGAGCAGCAATGATTCTCCCAGACAAGTCACTTCACCTCTTTCATCTTCAGATCCCTCATATAAAATAATTAAAATGTACCTTCCGGGGTTGATATGAGTCAGTTATAGCTTTGTCATTAAGCACGGAGTTTGAAGCAATCCTAGCTAAGCCACTCACAAGCTGTCTGACTGTGGGCAAGTTTATTAACCTCCCTGTGAGAGGAGGGATGACCCACAGAGATGTTATGGGAAGGGAGGTGGGAGGGGGGTTCATGTTTGGGAACACATGTAAGAATTAAAGATTTTAAAATAAATAAATAAATAAATAAATATATTAACCTCCCTGTGTTAGTATGGAATTAACATACATAAAATCATAGAATAGTACCTGGCACAAAGTAACTATTAGCCAATAGTATTCTATGAGACTCAAATGAAATACAATATAGGTAACCTGTAAAATACCATGTTGATTATTACTGTGATAACTTAGGATCATTATAGTTATAACACCCTGAGGCATTGGTGGGTACCACCAGATGACATATTTAAAAGACTAACATTTAAAAAAAAAAAAAAAAGCTTTTTCAGCCTTAACATTTACTCTGAGTGATTCACATATGAGAATTGAGGTTTTCCCACTAGTTCCTAAAATCTGTAAACCAGAAACCCAAAGCATTACATATTTTCCCAACCACAGGCTGCGGGCAGCAGGCCTGGGTCGGAGACAGCAAGGAAAATGTACCAGGTCAGTGGGGTGTCAGGGGGTAGGGAGATGCGAGAGACCTCCCCAGACAGAGTGGCATTCTCTGCCACAGTTCTTGTGCCCTGGGCATCCACACTCGGGGCCATGGTGCACTCTGAGGGTGAGTCACAGAGACTGGGACCATGAGATGGAGTGTGTGGTCAGGAGGTTGACCAGGCCAGAGGGGACTTGGATATGAAATTCTAGAAGAGTTAGCAGGATCCAAGGGCTTAGACAGGCAAGAGCCAAGGCCTGTGGTGGGCCAGCGCCTGCATCACCCCAGAGCCAGGTGCCACCTGAAGCAGCAAGTTGCAAAGGTGCCCGCTGCATGGAGAGTCCCAGAGCTAAAACCAGGCTTCCGACACAGGCCAGACTGAACATCCACCAAGCATGGAGGACAGGAGAGGCCACAGAAAGGTCAGGACAGAAGAGCCCAGGGTTAGTTTAGAATTAGGCAGCCATGGCCTCGGAGCTAGAGCAGTTAGCAGGAAGCATGGAAGAAATCTGCTAGGGTAGGGAGGGTAGGTACTCTACACGGTTGCAACACAAACTCACCATGAGGAGGCATGTTACAACGAGAGCCAATAAGAGATGACATTCTGCCATAAATAAACTTAATTAGCAGACAGGCACAAAATACAGCTGTTTCTGAAAGTGTGGTGAAGATCAAGCTGTCTATCCTTAGACATTCTACCAAGCCTAGGCAAGAAAGTTCTCTTCAAGGCACACAAGGCCTGCAGCAAAGATGCCACAGGCAAAATAAAAGTAGAGAAGCCAGAAGTCAAGTAGATTTAAAATGAGTTGCCTAAGAAAACTCAAACTATTGCTAATGCTAAAACTTTTCCATTTGTCTTTGATAACTATCGTATTAAGAAATTCAGTGATATGTTAGGTGTATCAGTGATCTGGTATGAAGCTTCCTCCAAAAACAGGTTTGGTTGCACTCGGAAGACTGCCGGTCTCTCAGATTCACTAGGAAGGTTTTGCTTAGAAAGAAAGCAATGAGCAGTGACTACCCATCCTAGACAGGGCCAGCTACATAATTCATGGAACCCCATGCAAAATGAAAACACTAGGCCATCTTGTTCAAAAAGCAAGAGACAAAACTTTTAGCTTTCTCCCACCGTCTCTTTCTTGCTCAGCCTGTCATGGTGTCTTAGTCTGCTCAGGCCCATTACAAGAAAATATCATAGACTGGGTGCCTTCAATAAGAGAAATGTATTTTATCCCAAATTTGGAAACAGGGAAATCCAAGATCAAGGTGCCAGCAGATCTGGTTCCTGGTGAGAACCCCCTCCCTGGTTCTCACACGTTCTTGCTCTTTCCTGACATGGCAGCAAAAGTGAGTTCTGGTCCCCCTTCCTCTTCTTATAAGGACACTAATCCTGTCCTGGGGACCCCACCCTCATGCCCTCATCGAAACTTCATTACCTCCCAAAGGCCCCACCTTGGGGAATTAGGGCTTCACCTTGCAAATTTTGGGGAGACACAATATTCAGTCCATAACACATGGGTGGCTCTTGTTTGCTATTTAATATCACATTCTCTTGGGCATGTCACCTTCTGGCACATTGTAGATCCTCACAGGCCCCCAGGGTCCTGACCCTGACTTGGAGCGTGGAGTGCACACACCCCACCCAACTCCATTTGCTCTCATCCCCTACCAGGGGCGAAGGGCAGCAGTGGTCACTAGGTGGAGTCAGAAGATCTGGCATCCAGGAAGGTGCGAAGTACCAGGACCTGGTGTAGGCTGAGTCTCCACCCTGGGGCACATATCATTGTCCCATCAGACTTCACCACCAAAATACAATCCCAAAATGGAAGTCTTAAGAATTTCAAGACAACCACTGCGGAGTGTTAAGCCCCAAGCATAGGATGGCTTACTGGGTGCAGGGCCCTGTGTGAGATTGCACTGGTCACTTGCCCCAGTGATGGGGTTCAGAAAACTCAGATGCAGAGAATTCAACACCCCTAAGTGAATCACAGTTTTACTAATTCGGTCATACAAAACATGTCAATACGAGAGCACCTGAAATAGTATTTCACTTGTAATTGATGCTCAAAAATATTCAAACACTGGGATTTGAAAAGCTCAAAATGACTGAAAATAGGCCTGCTGTGCTGTGCTTAGTCGCTCAGTCATGTCTGACTCTTTGCAACTCTCTAAACTGTAGCCCGCCAGGCTCCTCTGTCCATGGGGATTTTCCAGGTAAGAATACTGGAGTGGGTTGCCATGTCCTCCTCCAGGGGGTCTTCCCAAACCAAGGCTCAAACCCAAGTCTCCTGCATTGCAGGCAGATTCTTTACTGTCTGAACCACCAGGCCTAGATGGAGGGAATCAGTGTAAAATTCACATGAAATGAAACAGTCCAGGACTTCCCTGGCAGTCCATTGGATAAGAATCCACCTGCCAATGCAGGGGACACTTATTTGATCTCTGGTGCGGGAAGATTCCACATGCCTCAGGGCAGCTAACCATATGCGCCTCAACTCTTGAAGCCCGCTCACCGGGCCCATGCTTCTCAACAAGTAAAAGCCACCGCAATGAGAAGACCTCGAACCATAACTAGAGAAAGCCCAGGCAACAACAAAAACCCAGAGCAGCCAAAAACAAACAAATAAATGAAACGGGACATTCAGTCTCTTTAAAAATAAAGTAAAGAACACAGTCCAAATCAGGGTTTCTCGGCCTCAGCACTGGTGACATTTGGGACTGGGTTCTCTGTCGCGGGGGCTCTTCTGTGTGTTGTTCCGCAGCAAGACTGGTCTCTGCCCATTCATGCCTGCGGCACACCCCTCCCCCACCTTTATGACAAGCACAGCTGTCTCCAGGTGTCGCCATGTGTCCCCTGGGGGGCAAAACTGCCCCAAGTGGAAAACCACTGGTCTAAAAATTTGGCCCTTTTGGGGTTAATCTGTGTTTGACGGGTAAATTGTAAATTGCACTCCCACACTGAAAAGTATAATTCTGATGGGCTTTTTACATAGCATTTAAAAAATTTTAACCTAATAGTTGTCCATGCCTGAACCGTGCCTTTTTTTAGAATCCTGCATCAGCTATTGACAGTAAGAAGAAAGAGGCTGTCTTTTTGAGGAGGAAGTGAGGAGTACCTTTCAAAATATTCAACAAAGACCCACTGATGGGACTGCTGTATAATCAGCACTTGATTACCAAGGTTTGGAGGGAAGCAGATGTGGCAATATCCAGAAAAAAAAAAAAAAAACAGATTATGCAAAAATCATTTCTATTTGGCTTAGGGAAGCATGCTGTGCTTTTGTGTTAGTTTGTTTTTGCTGTAGATCAATCTAGCTGGGTTTTGTTCAGTCCGACACTGAAATGAAAGAGGAAACCATCTGGGCTGGTCAGAATCTGGAATTCAGAAGCAAGACAGAAGGTCAGCAATTTGGATTTTACCAAAGAAACATTGGTCAAACTTTGGCCTCCTGATGTGAAGAGCTGACTCATTAGAAAAGACCCTGATGCTGGGGAAAGATTGGAGGCAGGAGGACAAGGGGATGACAGAGATTGAGAGGGTTGGATGGCATCACCGACTCAATGAACATGAGTTTGAGCAAGCTCCAGGAGATGGTGAAGGACAGGGAAGCCTGGTGTGCTGCAGTCCACAGGGTCTCAAATAGTCAGACACGACTGAGCAGCTGAACAACAACAGCAAAATAAACATTCAGTTCAGTTCAGTCACTCAGTCGTGTCCTTTTCCTCAACTCTTCGCATGAGGTGGCCAAAGTATTGGAGTTTCAGCCTCATCATTAGTCCTTCCAATGAACACCCAGAACTAGTCTCCTTTAGGATGGACTGGTTGGATCTCCTTGCAGTCCAGGGGACTCTCAAGAGTCTTTTCCAACACCACAGTTCAAAAGCATCAGTTCTTGGGCACTCAGCTTTCTTCACAGTCCAACTCTCACATCCATACATGACCACTGGAAAAATCATAGCCTTGACTAGACGGATCTTTGTTGGCAAAGTAATGTCTCTGCATTTCAATATGCTATCTAGGTTGGTCATAACTTTCCTTCCAAGGAGTAAGCGTCTTTTAATTTCATGGCTGCAATCACCATCTGCAGTGATTTTGGAGCCCCAAAAAATAAAGTCTGACAGTTTCCACTGTTTCCCCCTCTATTTCCCTTGAAGTGATGGGCCCAGATGCCATGATCTTCGTTTTCTGAATGTTGAGCTTTAAGCCAACTTTTTCACTCTCCTCTTTCACTTTCATTAAGAGGCTTTTTAGTTCCTCTTCACTTTCTGCCATCAGGGTGGTATCATCTGCATATCTGAGATTATGGATATTTCTCCCGGCAATCTTGATTCCAGCTTGTGCTTCTTCCAGCCCAGCGTTTCTCATGATGTACTCTGCATAGAAGTTAAAGAAGCAGGGTGACAATATACAGCCTTGACGTACTCCTTTTCCTATTTGGAACCAGTCTGTTGTTCCATGTCCAGTTTCAACTGTTGCTTCCTGACCTGCATATACATTTCTCAAGAGGCAGGTCAGGTGGTCTGGTATTCCCATCTCTCTCAGAATTTTCCACAGTTTATTGTGACCCACACAGTCAAAGGCTTTGGCATAGTCAATCAAGCAGAAATAGATGTTTTTTTGGAACTCTCTTGCTTTTTCGATGATCCAGCGGATGTTGGCAATTTGACCTCTGGTTCCTCTGCCTTTTCTAAAACCAGCTTGAACATCTGGAAGTTCAGTGGTTCATGTATTGCTGAAGCCTGGCTTAGAGAATTTTGATCATTACTTTACCAGCGTGTGAGATGAATGCAATTGTGTGGTAGTTTGAACATTCTTTAGCATTGCCTTTCTTTGGGATTGGAATGAAAACTGACCTTTTCCAATCCTGTGGCCACTGCTGTTTTCCAAGTTTGCTGGCATATTGAGTGCAGCACTTTCACAGCATCATCTTTCAGGATTTGAAATAGCACAGCTGGAATTCCATCACCTCCTCTAGCTTTGTTCGTAGTGATGCTTTCTAAGGCCCACTTCACTTCACGTTCCAGGATGTCTGGCTCTAGGTGAGTGATCACACCATTGTGATTATCTGGGTCATGAAGATCTTTTTTGTACAGTTCTTCTGTGTATTCTTGCCACCTCTTCTTAAAATCTTTTGCTTCTATTAGGTCCATACCGTTTCTGTCCTTTATCAAGCCCATCTTTGCATGAAATGTTCACTTGATATCTCTAATTTTCTTGAAGAGATCTCTAGTCTTTCCCATTCTGTTGTTTTCCTCTATTTCTTTGCACTGATCGCTGAGGAAGGCTTTCTTATCTCTTCTTGCTATTCTTTGGAACTCTGCATTCAAATGGGAATATCTTTCCTTTTCTTCTTTGCTTTTCACTTCTCTTCTTTTCACAGCTATTTGTAAGGCCTCCTCAGACAGCCATTTTGTTTTTTTGCATTTCTTTTCCATGGGGATGGTCTTGATCCCTGTTGTACAATGTCACAAACCTCCGTCCATCGTTCATCAGGCACTCTGTCTATCAGATCTAGTCCCTTGAATCTATTTCTCACTTCCACTGTATAATCATAAGGGATTTGATTTAGGTCATACCTGAATGGTCTAGTGGTTTTCCCTACTTTCTGCAATTTCAGTCTGAATTTGGCAATAAGGAGTTCATGATCTGAGTCACAGTCAGCTCCTGGTCTTGTTTTTGCTGACTGTATAGAGCTTCTCCATCTTTGGCTGCAAAGAATATAATCAATCTGATTTTGGTGCTGACCACCTGGTGATGTCCATATGTAGAGTCTTCTTTTGTGTTGTTGGAAGAAGGTGTTTGCCATGACCAGTGCGGACCACAGCTTAGTGAACTAAATTCTCTACTCTCCTACTTTTTGAAACCTCTTGGTGATCACTTTTTGGAATGAGAGATTGTTGTTGTTTTGTTTCTAAATTGCATCTGACTCTTTTTGTGACCCCATCAACTCTAGCTTGCCAGCCTCCTCTGTCAATGGAATTTCCCTGGCAAGAATACTGGAGTGGGTTGCCATTTTCTTCTTCTCCAGTGGGATCTTCCAGACCCAGGGATCAATCTCCTGCATTAATAGGTGGATTCTTTACTGCTGAGCCACCAGGAACGCCCTTTCAAGAGAAGGTTAACAGATGGAAACCCTGATGGACACTGTCGGTGCCCCACCCAGCAGCCCCAGGTCCCTAGACAAGCAGATTCTTGTGCCCATCCCCCCACCAGGCAAACTGATCACACCTGTGACATTGTTCACAGAAGTGCGCTCGGGTAATGGGTGGCATCATCAGGGCACAAGGGCATGGGTCCTTTTTCTGTAGCTGGAACAAATTCTGAGGTGTAATTTATGCTCAAGTCCCCCCCAGGGGATGTGGGTGAGGCTGGGACTTCAGCTGAAATCACACCCTTTCCTACCTTCTTCCTCTTTCCTGTCCCGTTTCCACCACTCCCTTTCTGGTTTCTCCGGGGAGCTCCTCCCTGATGAACCAGTTACACTCGAGTCCTTGGCTCAGGGTCTGCTTCTGGAAAAAACTGACCTAAAGATATTTTCCTTTCCCCACAAGATCGTGAAGGAACGGTGACCTGTGTGGGCCCACCCAGTTGGATCTGAGCCATACAACCAAACCCGGAAAATGTACTTTGATTGCAGGGCACCAATAAGACCTTAGGGTTTCAAAATATCTCTCCATTTCTCAGGTGCTCACGGTACAAAGCCAGAGTCAGAGAAGGGGCTTGAAACAGACCCAAAAGGGCTACCCAGAGAAGGATGCTGGGGTCAGACTGAAAAACCAGATTACGTGGAATTCAGGCTGAAGCTCATGCTGAGGGCAGAAGACAAGCTTGACCAGGCAGCCAAGGAACCCATCAAACTTGAACCCAAACTGAGGAGGCTGGCTGGGGTCAGAGCCAGCCTGTAAGACCAGCATTCTAACCTCAAGCTCAGTGCTCTTTCTCTCATGCCCCCTCCAGCCTGTTCTGGACTGTTACCTTTCCTTCTCTTGGTTTCCCCAGTAAATGAACTCAAGCTTCTTTGAGAGCAGAGACGAGGCACCCACAGGGCTTAGGGCAACCTCCCAGGACATCCATTTTGGTGGATGGATAGCTAACTTGCTTTGCTCTTCCGGCCTCTGCGATTCTGTGAGGCGGATATCGGGCTGCCATTCACAGTCACACGAGTGCTGTTCACACATCCTACAAACTGGATGGTCTACACCGGAGCCTGCAGTGGATGACACGCTCAGCTCTGCATGGAGCCCTGGGCAGGGGTTCTATCTCCTCAAGAACCCAGAACTTCCTTTCTCTCTCAACAGCCCCACCCCATCCTCCAGGGAATTCTGACCCATAAAATTTCACTTTGGCATCTATCCTGCCTTCAGGCAAAGGAGATGGACTTGTTGAAAGCTCTGCTGATTGAATGAGTATACAGGCAGCACAGCACAGCGTGGTACAGTGAAGAAAAAGGACAGGCTTCAGGTTTTTGCTATCAGCTAGAGCTTGCGTTGAGACCTGACTCTTCTACCTGTATGACCGTGAGTGAGTTATTTACCACATACCTGCCTCCACCTCACTTTTAATCTTCACCACCCTCAAACGCACCAAAAATTGTTGGTGGGAAAGAAGATACAAACAGTTGAGAACCACTATCCAATAGACAATCTTGGTAACAAGAGCATCACAGCATCACAGTGAAAAACACCAGCTTTGGGGCCAGACGTGTGGTTTTGAATCCAGCCTCTGCTTGGGCAGCAACAGACAAGGTACTTGTGTGATCGATACCCCTGATCAGAGTTGTAACCATGGAGATCATAACAGCACCTACCATGGTGTGTGGTGTTGGGAGAGCTGAGGTCACACATGTATTGTGCTTAGCACTAGATTGGCACAAGATAAGTGCTGAATGAAGCAACGTATGAACAAACAGAAAGCTGCAGGATAATTGGCTATATGGCACAGAATATCCAGGTTCAAAGACGGTGGACGGCTAGCTCCCATTCCCCAGCCCAGGTGGTGGTGAGTGAATGCTGTTTACTATCCAAGTCACCATCCGTTTTTCTCCTCATGTGTCGTGTGGATCCAGAGGAGGTGGAGAAGGGAAGCAGCCCTAGTGAGTAATCACAGGATGACAGATAATGAATGACACAACATGGGAATTTGCTTCTTGTGTCCCTGTTCAAGCCAGCTCTTGGAAATATTTGCTCTTCCCATCCCGACAACCATATTGAACTTTCTTCTGAGTACTCCATACATAGGTCAGACTCTGGGTAGGAAGATGGAAACCATCCCAGTATTTCAACCAGAAGGAATTTAATACAGGGGGTATGGTTATACAGATGTTATAGGACTGAAGGAGCAAAAAGAGATACTGAGGCAGCCCAGGGATAAAAATATCAGGATGCAATTGCCAACCCTAGAACCAGGGATCACAGGAAAGAGATGAATTTCCCAGAATCTAGATGCATGGAACTACTGCTAGCATATCTGAACAGACACCGCAGGCTGGCCCCGCGGAGAGTCTACTGCTACTGGAGAGCGGGCTCTGCAGAACTCGGTCCTCTGAAAGGGGGACTACCCCCAGATGCAAAGATTGGCAAGAACAAGAGCACTCAGGAAGTGAATTCCTTCTCCATTCCTTCTGCCTTCTAGTTTCCTTCTGGTGCCTTTTATTTGCTGCTGCTGCTGCTGAGTCACGTCAGTCGCGTCCGACTCTGTGCAACCCCACAGACGGCAGGCCACCAGGCTCCTCTGTCCCTGGGACTCTGCAGGCAAGAATACTGGAGTGGGTTGCCATTTCCTTCTCCTCTTTTATTAGCTGAACCTAGCAAAAAGAAAGCGAGCAAAGCACATAGGAAATGTATCAGTATTTCTCAGAGTCCCAGGCCCAGCATCGTAGAGCAAAGCATAGGAGCTGAGAGACAGTAGGTAAACTACTAGAACTTTCCAATCATATTTACTCATAACTGTATACTTTTGTTGTTGTTGTACAGCTGCTAAGTTGTGTCCAACTCTTTGCGATCCCATGGACTTCAGTATGCTAGTTTCCTCTGTCCTCCACCATCTCCCTGAATTTGTTCAAATTCATGTCCGCTGAGTCGGTGATGCTATCTAACTATCTCATCCTCTGCTGTCCTCTTCTCCTTTTGCCTTCAATCTTTCCCAGCATCAGGGTCCTTTCCAAGAAGTCATCTGTTCTCATCAGGTGACCATAGTATTGGAGGTTCAGCTTCAGCATCAGTCCTTTCATTGAATATTCAGGGTTGATTTCCTTTAGGATTGACTTGTTTGATCTCCTTGCTGCCCAAGGGACTCTCAAGAGTCTTCTCCAGGACCACAATTCAAAAGCATCAATTCTTCAGTGCTCAGCATTCTTTATGGTCCAACTCTCACATCAGTACACGACTATTGGAAAAACCATAGCTTTGACTATACAGACCTTTGTCAGCAAAGTGATGTCTCTGCTTTTTAATACACTGTCTAGATCTTTCACAACTCCCAAAGAACAAGCATCTTTTAATTTCATGGCTATAGTCACCATCTGCAGGGATTTTGGAGTCCAAGAAAATAAAACTCTTCCACATTTTTTTCCCATCGATTTGCCATGAAGTGATGGGACTGGATGTCATAATCTTAGTCTTTTTAATTTTGAGTTTCAAGCCAGATTTTTCACTCTCCTCTTTCACCTTCATACTTTTGATACATAATACTAATTACAGTCGTAATTGTGCTTATTTGTATGTGTGATTGTTTAGTATGTGTCTCGTATCACTAGACCATATAAGCCCATCGAAGGCAAAGCCACATTTCTTTGGTTCACACCTGTATTCCCTGCACCTACAAACATACCTATAACACGGTAGCTCTTCAGTACCTTGTTTACAGAAATAAACTAATGAAAGAAGGGTGTCTGAGCTCAGGTATTCTAGAATTAGAGTTTAATACGGGGATTCTTGTACATGAGATTTGTAAAGGAAGGACCCTCAGAAGAATGGTGGTGAAAGAAGCAAGAGAGGCTAGAGAAAGAGCTGGGTAAGGATGTGGTCTCAGCCCAGCCTCGGCCTGATCCCACGGTGGGCTTGGGAGCATGAACTGATCCATAGCCTGGGGCCCTTGAGACCCTGTGTCAGTCACTGACTACAAGTGGCTGCGAGGGCGGAGGGCTGGGGGAGGGTAACCTCCAGGGAAAGACGGTCCCTGACGGCTGAGGGTAATTCTGCAGAGAAGGGGGCAGGTGTGAGCATGAGCAACCAACACTCATAGCAACAGGGAGGGACTGCACCCACCTGAGAAGGCGATCAGGGACGGCATCCACCACAAACAGTGACTGTGAGTGGAAACGCAGAAGAGGAGGCTTCTCAAACAGGACCTCTCTCCCTGCTAGAGAGCTTGGTGAGCTCAACTCACTGGTGGTTTTTTGTTTTTGTTTTTTTTTTCTAATGAAACCTGTTAAGGAAGGAATGGATTTCTTTCCTCTTGTTGGGGCTTTAATCAGCCATCACAAAGACTGAAACATGGATCGTCCACGTCTCTGGGCACTGGGAATCCAGGTCTTGGCTTCCCTTTTCAAGCCTGAATCACCTGCTGGCACTACCTCAGAACCCCAGGAACCCTCAAGCAGCAGATTCTGCCCTCTGATCCTCATCCCAAGCTCTCCTCTCTCTGGAAGAAAGATGGGCCTCTCGCTCCTTCCCTCCCTGGCCTGCAGGTGCCCCTCTCAGCAGTGGCCTGGCAGCCTCCACCGAAGAATGTCACTCTGGCCTGGGGCCCAGCCTCAGACAAAAGCCCTATGGAGCTGGGCCTGCCTCCTCTGGCTGACAGGACCCTGCCCGCCTCCCCGCTGCCAACTAGGGAGGGCAGCTAAATTCATCCCCCTTGAACTGATGGTTTCCACAGAGCTGGGCCACTTCCCTGCTCAGGAAGTAAAACGGGTCTGAGCCCTTGATAGGCTGTCCTAGGCTCCAGGACAAATAGCTGACTGTCCTCACACCGAGGAGGGAAGGAAGATGAGACAACCCTTCTGTCCGAGACCAGAGGTGGGGAGGCCTGCAGACACGTGTGCGTGGGGGGCGAGAAGAAAGGAGTCCAGTACCCAAAACAGACAAAGCCCTGAGCCCCAACCAAAGCTTCACACCCAGCCCTGACTCTGCCTGGGGCTGCGAATTGACCCGACCTGAGTCTGAATTCCTAGCTCTGACATTTACTAATAGTGCAACCCCAGCAAGTCATGCTCTGAACCTCAGTTTTCACAACCTCTAAATGGGTTGTGAAATGGGTTCTAAATGACCAGATAAATAAAAGTCATATCAGTTTTCTGATCATAAAAAGAAATAAATGGAGAGAATTTAGAAAATAAAAAGATGGAAGGAAAAAGTTAAATGGTTAAAATTTGGTATACTCCTTTCCAGTCTTTTTTGCATTTGTGCATATAAGTGTGAATGTTGGAAGTCACAAACCTGAAGCCCCTCAGACTATTTTGTTTGGTCCTCACACAATTCATGTTCAATATGTACATACATACATACATACATATATACATAAGGAGAATATGACTTAGCTTTTAATATCTTGTTTTAAGATAATATAAGATCCTGGTATATTACCTACCATTTTCTTGGCAAGCCCCCTTCTAATGCCATGCTATCACACTGCATGTCTAAAGCCTTTTGTTGGGGGTCCAGGATTTAACCTATTTGGAATCTTCCAGACATACCCCGTACCTTCCTTAAGCAAGACCACACTTATCCTTCTACCTCAAGCCAAGCCTCAATCTTTTTGTGATTCTAACTATTCCTTTTGAAAAATTTCCTGGTTTTTCCTGGGAGGCCATCAGCTATGGTCTCATCTGGACCAAAAACAATGGGTCCCACCCACTGGCCTTCTGATGCAGCCACTAAAAGTACGAGCATAGTGTTGGAGGAGCTTTTTGTTGATTGTAGATTCATACAGTCAACAAAGTTGATAAACCTTTAGCCAGGTTTACCAAGAAGAAAAGAGAGAGGACCGAAATAAACAAAATAAGAAATGAAAAAGTAGATAAGACAACCATACTACAGGGATACAAAAACCATGAGCAAATACTACCAACGTTTATATGTCAACAAATTGGATAACCTAGAAGAAATGGACAAATTTCTAGAAACATATAACCTGCCAAGTGTGAGTCAAGAAGAAACAGACAATTTGAAAAGACTGATCACTAGCAGTGAAATTGAATTTTAAGGAAGAATTGAATTTAACTCCCTTCTCTGCCACTTCTTGGCTGTGAAACATGAGCAAGACAACTTTTCTGAGCCTCTCCTTATAAAGTGGGAATCATCACTGACCCTCTGTCAATGTGAAGTGGTAAAGAGCAAACAAGATTATGTCTTCAAAGCGTCAAGCCCAGAGGAAACACCTGGATTCAATAAATTAATGCTGCTCTGATAATGGCAATGGTGAGCATGAGGCTAAAGCCCACACAGAGGGTAAATGTAGGAGACAGCAGCCTTCCTCACAATGCCTGGGAAGCTCCCCAGAGCTGGGCCTGGGAGGGGAAATTCGATGAACAAACGTCCAGCCCTTCAAATCCATTTGTAAAGTCCTGGTTCTAATAGATGTTGGCAAATCCCTTCAATTTTGTTTCCCAGGGAAATGCTATATAAGTTCTGCGGGGTGAAACTCCCTAATCGATGCATGAAAGACCTCCTCCGAGAAGGTTGATCCTAAAACCAGCATCTCCGGTAAACACAGCCCTGTTGTGTGAGATGCTAACAATTACTGCAGCTCTTTGTTCTGTGTCTTTTGGCTGACTTTCAGTTCATGAGAAAGTGTCTGTATTGAAGCCAATTTGAATTGATTTTGCAAGTAAAATTTCAGGCGACAATGTGCCAGGTGCCTCGGAGAGCTGGAGTCTGGTGGATTCTCTGTCATCTGCTCATAATAACCCTAACTCACGTTTGTTAGATGAGCCACAGCTTCCAAAGCTCTAAATTTTCACATGTGGCAATTTTATTCCATCTTCACAATAACCCTGTGGGACTAATATTGTTTTCTCAGTTTTCCCATTTAGTAGATGAAACGGTAAGAGCTCAGATGACGTGCCCAGGCTATATACGCAGTACCTGGCTGGTCTGGGAGTTGGACTCAGGATCTTATTTTACAACACTATTTCAGCAAGTCAGTGAGCATATACAATGTCTCAAGGCTTCCCCAAGGGCTCAGTGGTAAGGAATCTGCCTGCAGTGCAGGAGCCACAGGAGACGCGGGTTTGATCCTTGGGTCGGTGAGTTCTCCCAGAGGACAGAATGGCGACTCACTCCAGTATTCTTGCCTGAACAATCCCATGGACAGAGGAGCCTGGTGAACTACAGTCCATAGTGTCGCAAAGAGTCAGACACAACTGAAGGGATGTGGCATGCGTGCAGGCTATTACTATTTGTCAGGTGTGTTGCATGAAGCACTGTAAATGCAGAGATGAATAAGGCATAGTGAGCTGCCTGGTTGGAAGGTTAGTTGCTATGATAGGTGCGGTCAGTAGGATTAAGGTTATTAATGTGAAGGAAGAGAATAGGTTAATTACTTTTATTTGGAGTTGCACCAATTTTTTGGTTCCTAAGACCAATGGATAACTACTATCCTTTAAAAGTTTGAAAAAGCCATGTTGTTAGACATGGGGGCATAGAATTAGCAGTTCTTGCATACTTTTTCGGTAAATAAGAAGGTGGTAGACTTCTATTATTAGATTCACAGTCTAATGTTTTTTTAAACTATATTTACAGTATAGGGGGCCTAGGATGACTTTTGGGTTTAGGGATAGAAGTAGTAGTGGTAGTATGTGCCACCACAAGGTGATTTACATTATAATATACACACAGGTATTCCCCTCATAGCTCAGTCAGTAAAGAATCTGCCTGCAATGCAGGAGACCCGGGTTCGATTCCTGGGTTGGGAAGATCCCCTGGAGAAGGAAATGGCAACCCACTCCAGTATTCTTGCCTGGAGAATCCCATGGGCAGAGGAGCCTGGTGGGCTACAGTCCATAGGGTCACAAGAGTTAGACATGACTCAGTGACTCAGCCACCACGAAGAGGTAAGCCACTTGCTCCTTACTCCAAGTCTCTCTTCAACATGTCTCAACAGGCCTTCATCCCCTTGAGACATCATTCCCACTCCCACCCCAACCAAAATAAATAAATAAATAAATAACCCTGCTCTTATCAAAGTACCAACAACCTAAGGTTGCCAAATTCAAGGATCAGTTCTTCATTCTTACTGAAAATTCGAGTTCTCAAAAACAAAATTGACAGAGTTGGCTATTCTCTTCCCCCTAACACTTTCTTCTTGGGCTTTCATAGAACCAAACACTCTTAAGTTTTTCCTTTACAGAGAGCCAAATTTCTCAGTCTCCTTTGCTGAGATTTTGCTTTTCTTCTGATCAGTTCATAAATGTTGAGGAACCTGGGGCTCAGGCTGGGGCTCCCTTCTGTCCAGCCACATTCTCCCGTAGTTTTCTTCTGGTCCCGTAGCTACAAACACTATCCATAGGCTGAAAGCTCGCAAGTCCTCTCCAGCCCCAATCCCTTCCCAAGTTCAGGCTCATGTATCCATTTAGCCTATTGATATCCCCACTTGGATAAGTAATAGTCACCTGAAAGTTCATCATAAAGTTCAGTTCAGTCACTCGGTCGTGTCCGACTCTTTGCGACCCCATGGACTGCAGCATGCCAGGCTTCCCTATCCATCACTAACTCCTGGAGCCTACTCAAACTCAGGTCCATTGAATAAGGTGATGCCATCCAACCATCTCATTTCTCAGTAATCCCCTTCTCCTCCTGCCTTCAGTCTTTCCCAGCATCAGAATTTTTTCCAATGAGTTAGTTCTTCACAACAGGTGGCCAAAATTACCAGGCTTACAACTCCTGATTTTCTCCCCTAAACCTGTTCCTCCGCCAGTTAGTGGCACCATCATTCACCCAGTAATTCAAATCATAAATAATCATGCTTGATCCCTCTGTTTCCTCATAAACCACACCCAATCTGTCAATAAGTCCTGGTGGTACAGACCCCAAATTATGTCTTGAATCCAAGACAGTGTAAGTATTGAATGAAGTGTCAGAAGTGCTACCCTGAGTTGGTTCCAGATTTTACTGATTGGTGGGGTCTAGAGGGCTGAGGGTCTTCTCTCATGGCTCAGTGGTAAATCCATCTGCAGTGCAGGTGATGTGGGTTCAATCCCTGAATCAGAAAGATCCCTGGAGAAGGAAATAGCAACCTACTCCAGTATTCTTGCCTGAGAAATCCCAAGAACAGAGGAACCTGGCAGGCTATAGTCTACAGGGTTGCAAGAGTCTGGCACGACTCAGCAACTAAACCACCGCCAGAGGGCTGGGGCCATACCCTGAGCTACATCAAACCAACCACCCACCGCACCCCCTGGCTCAGAGAGGTCAAGTAACTGTCTCAGGATCACAAGCCAAGAACTGCTAGAGTCCCACTATCCTTGTTTTGCTTACAGTAATTGAGACTGAGCAGGAAGATCATTACCCTTGGTATGAATGTGTGTCTTCTCCTACTCCATCCTGAGCCAGGATGACCTGCTCAGGGGTCTGTTTTTCCCGCTGGTAAGTGGGCTTTCCCTCTCAAAAGGAGCCATGTTTTATTCATGTTACACCTCCTTCCTGGGTACCCAGCACAGCCTGGCATGGGCCTGGCATGTTGCATTAAATATTTTATTTTAAAAGATACCAACATCCACTAGAATGGTTAAAAGAGAAAATACCACATGTTGGTGATCAGAGAGAACAAAGCAGAACACCCAAACACTGCTGATGAAAGTGTAAATTGATACAACTACTTTGAAAATTTGGGGCAGAACCTACAACAGCTGAGTATACACTTCCCCTGTAATTCAGTACTTCCACTCCTGGGTGGACAGTCAGCAGAGGCAAGGACATAGATTACAGAAAGACATGTACAAGAGTATTAACAGCAGTACCATTTACAGTAGCCAAAAACAAAACAGAAATAGTCCAAATATCCATCAACAGTAAACTATGGAACAGTCACACAATGGCATCTTCAGAGCCATTAGAACTGAACAAACTATTACTACACACGACATGGATGAATCTCACAAATACGAGGTAGAGTGAAAGAAACCAGACAGAAAACAGAAGACTCCACATTATTTCACACGTATTAAGTTCGGAAATAGGCACACTGCCTCTGTGGTGTTGGGGACAAAGGAGGGGACGAGAGGGAGATTTCTGCAGAGGGTCACGTGCTGCTTCCTGGTCTAGGAGCTGATTAGATGGGTGGGTTGCTTTGTGACAATTCATGGAGCTGAACACATGATTTCTGCACTTCCCTGTATTATACTATACTTCAATGAGGAGCTTTAAAATATTCCTGATTATTTCATCAGGAAAGTTCCCAAGAATGAATTTTCTCTGTTAAGGCAATTTACAAATTTTTGGCAAGTCACACTATTGAGGGTTGGATTGAATTGGGTCCCACTAAAATGTGACATCTTAACTCTGGCTACCTGTAATATGCTCTTTATTTGGAAATGGCATCTTTATAGGTGTAACCAAGCTAAATGATGTCATATTGGATAAGGATGGGCCCTAAAATGCAATGACTGGTGAAGAAGAGGGGAGGGACTTCCCTGGTGGCCCAGTGGTTAAGAAACTGCCCTCCAATGCAGGGGACACAGGTTTGATCCCCGGTCAGGGAACTAAGATCCCACATGCCACAGGGCAACTAAGCCTGCGAGTTGCAACTACTGAACCTGAGGGCTCTGGAGCCCACACACCACAACTCGAGAGAGGTCTGCACGCCACAACTGAGATCTGATGCAATCAAATGAATAAAGGTTAAAAAAGAAAAAAGAGGAGGGGAGCTTGGAGACACATAGACACACAGGGAAGAAAGCCATGTCATGCGGGGCAGAGAGATCAAAGTTTCGCAGCTGTACACAAGGAAGGCCCAGAGCTGCTGCCAGCGAGAAGCTGCAAGAAAAGCGTGAAGCAGATTCTCCTTCGGAGCCCCCAGGAGGAACCCACCCAGCCAGCACCTTCCCTCCTGAACTATGAGACGTTTTTGTTGTCTTAAGTCTCTAAGCTTGTGGTAACGTGTTAGGGCATCCCCAGGAATCGAATATAAGGACCAGATTCTAAGCGGGATTACCTTTTGTCCCTACTCAGCGTCTTGGTAGAAGGCAGGAAATGTTCCCAAGTGGCAGTTATTATTTAATCGTTTTGGTAACTCTCCTGTCGACCGAGTCACCTCCCTGACCTTGCCCTGCAAACGGCTGAATAGGTCCATTTCCCCGAGCAGAAAAGATGCGTACTGAACCTGGAGGCTCAGGAAGGAGGAGAGAGAGAGAGCAGAGGAAAGAAATGTGGCACAATTTTCAAATGTCATCAATCCCAATCCTCAACTATCAAGTTTATAAAGAGATATTATTACCCTTTCTACTTCTCTCCTTTCTCATTACACAATAATTCAGGTTTGCTTTACAAAAACCAGGAAATAGAGGAAAGAAATAAGTGATTCATAATCCACACCCCAAACCATCCACTGCTTACATTTGAATGTATTGCCTGCAAGATATTTTCCTTTTGCACGTATTTATATTTTCTTTTTATTTTTACAAGAGAAATACCATGCCTTCCTAATTGCCTTCATGTCTTCTCTCCATTTTTCTTGATAAACACGGGTTTTAAAAAATACCCCTGAGACCCATTCTACTGCCCACACACACATTTCTGCTTTTGTTTTCCATCACACAGTCCTCGCCCTGGGCCCCTTCCTGGACCAACCCATTCTTTCACACAAGGAGTCAATTCTTTCTCCAGCCCTGAGTTCACACGGGGAGGCCTGGATTACAATGCAAATGGCACCAGGGAAAAGGGTGTTTTCCAGAGGCTTCCTTATTATTGGTTGTTACCTTTCCCCAAATACCAGATTTGCTTTTGCTTTGAGACCTCAGGTGCGAAGTGAAGTGAAGTCGCTCAGTCATGTCTGACTCTTTGCGACCCCATGGACTGTAGCCTACTAGGGTCCTCCGTCCATGGGATTCTCCAGGCAAGAGTACTGGAGTGAGTTGCCATTTCCTTCTCCAGGAGATCTTCCCATCCCAGGGATCAAACCTGGGTCTCCTGCATTGCGGGCAGATGCTTTACCATCAGGTGCGAAGAGTTGAGTTAATTACGCTCCTCCATGCAAACATGATTATCCTCAACACCAGGACGGAGAAGTCCTATGTTCCTTTACACGCCAAGTCCCCACTCCCCGGCCCCTTCCCCCATTCACATCCATCCTGGAAGATGGTGCAGGGCGGCTTCCATTTCTACCACCAGACTCACTCCACATTTCTTTCCATCTGCTCCAGGCCCCTTGAGGCTCATCTGTAGGGTGAACATTAACATCTTGCTTGCCCCCTGGCTTCTCTTTTGGGTTTGGCCAGTGAACAGCACCATCAGGAGAGTCAGAAGGTGTCAGGAAAGAGAAGCTGGAGTATTTGTCCCCTTAAACTACCAGGGAGTAAGATCCTCTGTTGGGAGCAGGTGTTGACTGCATCCCACAGCTTCTGCGGAGTGCTCCTCTCCAGGGAGCTCTCTCAATTCATTTGGCCCCTCAAATCTAGGGCACAGAGAGATCCCAGGGCTCTTCATAGCTCCTGGACACTTTACCCTTGAGGATTGCTTTTCCAAACACTGCTCCCACCTCTGTAAATAGTTCTTGTCTTAACTCCCCTATTATATAATATGCGTATGCCCATCTATTTCTTGCCTGGATCTTGGCAGATACACATATGTAGGCATCATCGTAAATTATGGAATGTTCCTTTGTGTGTACATGTGTGTGTTTCTATGCATTTAATGTGTAGAATATTACCATCTTCCAGATCTCACCCTATTTCTTATTCCTTTAGCAGAACGCTGTTTCTATGGCCTGCATTCCCGTAACACTCCAGATTATTACTTCTAACTGCACGCGGCATTGCTCCAGGCATCTCTCCTCTTACTTCTCCAGCCTCTATTGAGGAACTGCCTCCAACTTCCGGTGGTCACATACAATGTCACGATAAATCCGAATTTTCATCAACTTTTTAACCCAGTATTTTTCAGTTCTTTTCTTGGTCTCAGTTCTGTATTTATGCCAAGCACAGCCATTTCATGAGTAAATCACAGTGCACAAACCTCAAGTCTCTGTTGCTTCATTAAACAAAGTGAACTTCAGTTCACAAAAGGTGCTTTTGAAATGTGTTTTCCCTGATTTTTCCAGAGAAAAAAAATTTTCCAATCTTAGGTTATGTAATAAAAGAACTGAGAAGAATCACATAGGCTATCATTTATTGAGCACTTCCTATATGCTGGGTTCTCTTTTAAGCCCATTCTGTGCTGTAGCTTGTTAAAAGCCTAGGAGAGAAGGCAGCTTGGATTCATTCCAAGGGCTGATTGTTAAATTTTCAAGACTTTTGCAATCCAGCTACTAAACACAACAATTTTTAAAAATTAAATTATGTTAACCCATAATTATTAAATAAGTTTACATTAATGACAAACGAACTAAAAATCGAAGACTCATTGGTTCCTACTTATTTTACTACCTTAACTATTCTCCAGGCTCAAATTATATCTATTGTATCTGGACAGTGGAAATATCATATAACAAAGCACACCTCTTTCCAACTCCCCATTCAGACATGTTACACTGGTATCTTAAAATCGGCCGTGGTGGGAATATTTGTGGAAATCAGCAAATGCTACAAATCAGGAGCTCCCCATCCCCACAGCTGGTGAAGCGCTTATCAGCAATGTGACAGCCTTATGAGAATGGTACATTTTCATTTACAGATGAAAAAGTGGGGTTTAAAGGGGTTAAAGAGATATCTCGAATCCTAAAGCTACTGAAAGGTAGACTTGGGATTCCAATGAGAACTCATATAACTCCAGGCCACACCCACCCAAGGGACTCATGGGCCAGTGGGGGCAGACATGGTGACTAAAAGGTAGGGTTTTGTTCTATGGCACCTGCAGACAGACCAGGAAGCTAGGCACAGGGAGGTTAAGCTACTTGTCCAAGATTATATTCTTAACAAAAAGAAAGAGAAGGGGAATTTCAAATCAAAGACTCCTGGCCCCAGAGCCGTCCCCTTACCCACCAGCCGCAGATCCTCTAAGGCACCAGGAAGGGCAGGGCCAAAGTACCATTTTCTCTGTCCCTGCGCATCCCTCCTGCCTTTCCCTCTCTCTTGCCACGTGGTATCCTCTTTATGTTTCTCCATGCTCTAGCTTTATTTCCCTCTCTCTGCTTTTGTGCATCCGTTTCTGCCCTCAGTTTGCAAGTCCTGGATTCAAGAACCTGCCCAGGCTGATGACTGTTCTGGAAAATACCGAGTTCCCAAGACAAGGTCTTACTGGCCCTGCCTGGGTCACGTAGCTGTCCCTGGTTTAATCTGTGAGTGCAGCAGGGCTGCTGGTGTGCACCCCACCCCCACAGGGAAGGAAAGCAATGCTCGGGGTTGGGGGTGGGCTGAGCAGACACCCAGGTTGTGGGTACAGTCTTCTTCCAGGGTATCCAGTCAGTAGGACCACCGGGATGCTCACTTGGGCAAGAAGAAGGATAGTGATGATATTAATCACGCTTCTAGTTCTTAGAATGCACT
Organism: Capricornis sumatraensis; assembly: GCF_032405125.1. Taxonomy (NCBI): domain Eukaryota; kingdom Metazoa; phylum Chordata; class Mammalia; order Artiodactyla; family Bovidae; genus Capricornis; species Capricornis sumatraensis. Next base: position 34,611,557 of record NC_091079.1, read on the forward strand.
TTCCATGCCCTGACTCAGCTAATACAACAACCCCGTGAAATGCATCTTATTATCATCATTGTCAACCTCATTTTACAGAGGAGTTAACTGAGGCACAGAGAGAGTCACAGTGAGGGGCGAGGCCAGGATTCCTGTCCAGCTGCGTGTCCTTAAGACCTGCTTATCTGCCACACCTATAATCACTGCTTGCATCTGCCAGACCTACCTTTCGGGGCTGTCGGGAGGACTGAATTAGATAACAGTGCCTTGGGGAGCCTCCTAAGCTCTCTAAAAGTGAGAGTCCCTCCTCGGTTTCTGTGTCGTCCTTCATGCTGGAATCAAGGCAGAGATACAGAAGCAGATGTGGGGCACATTTTAGGTCAGCCTGCCCTAGCTCTCCTTCCACGTTCCCACCAGGAGACTCACCTGCAGGCCTTAAACCATGTCTGCCAAAGGACTCCAGTAAACCCTAAACATATAACTCAGAAGAGGCAATCAGACCACTAGTCATGGTTAAGATTTCTCCAGTGGGGGCTTCAGGGGAGTAGGAGGGAAGGTGAGTGGAGCATGCGTATTTAATTCAAGATAGCTGGGGGAAGCAGGATTCAGGAGGAGAGCAGCAGGGCCCAGAGAGGAGCCTGGTGGAAGGCAGGGGGCTGCAGAATGGATGCTGGACTCAAGCGGGGTGAGGGCGCTCTGCAAGCCATGGCATCCAGCCCCAGCCATGTCTTTTTGGGGTCTTAGCCATCAGCATCACCATGAGCTGGGTGAGGCCCAGCATTGTACAGGTGGGGAAACCAAGGCCCAGACCTACTGAGGACCAGGCCATCATGGTCTCTTTTCTGGTTCACCATGTGACCTCTGTCAGCCCTTGAACAAAGCCCTGGATATGTTCTTCCAGGAAGGCTCTCCCTGCCTGGGGCAGACCCCAGAGTGTCACCCCCAGAGATACACAGACAGAGACACAAGGGGCCCCCAACCTGAGCTTCCTCAAGCCCCTCCACTTCCATTGTTCTTGTTTGATCAGAAGTTGTGCCTGTGGGGCAAGAACCTTCCTTCTCCCCATCACTTTATAAGAGAACTCCCATCCTTTCTGCCCAGCAGTCAAGGTCTCCCCCGCCCCTGTTTGTCAGCCTTCCTGTCCTTTCCTTGCCAATAATGGGCAACACCTCCCACCACCCTGGCACCCAGAGCTGCATTCACTGTGGCTGAAGTTCCATGTTTTATATCCTGTCTCACAATGAGTTTGTCAGCCTGAGGATGGCTCCCAGGTAAGTCTTTTCTGTGCCAGTCAATGAGGCTTTTATTTATCCACAGTCACGTCATCTTCTCTCCTCCTCCATGTCTGTTCCAAACCTCTATTCTTTTCACCCCTGCAATAACAATGGGGAGAGCTGCCCAGCATGGAGCCTCCCGCCTGTTAGGTACTTTTATCCACAGTTTCTTAAGGAATCCCCAGCAGAGAGGAGCATGGTCTCTTGTTCTGCAGAAGAGAAACCTGAGGCTCAGGGCTCCTAACTGGCAGCTGGCAGGGGGTGAGCAGCAGATAGACGCTCCGGTCCTTGTCTGCCTGCCTCTGAAGCCCCTGCTGTTACAACCCCCACCCACTCACTTTGGTGAAGAACATTGAGACCACCAGGCGTCTACCATCTTCACTTCCTGCCTCGAAAGGCATCTATGTCCACATTCATGGTCCCCTCCCTTCCTGTCTCAGGGGATGACTATCCCAGCTCCCCAGTGAGTCCAGTCTCTCCACCTGCACTCTTATCCCACTTAGAGTTTAATTTCATCCCAGTTGCTCCAAATTTAAGTTTAAGTGAAGTCGCTCAGTTGTGTCCGACTCTTTGCAACCCCATGGACTGAAGCCTACCAGGCTCCTCCGTCCATGGAATTTCCCAGGCAAGAGTACTGGAATGGGTTGCCATTTCCTTCTCCAGAGGATCTTCCCAACCAGGGAACTTGCTCCATCTTGCTCTAAGGTCCTCCCCTTTCTTCATTCTCCTCTTCTGGGCGCCCCATCCCCCAGCCCCTTAACATGCTCAAGTCTCTTCCATTATTCTTCAAAACGAACAGAGGAAAAAAACTTGATCTGATTCCTCAAAAAGTTAACAATAGAATCACCGTATGACCCAGTGATTCCACTTCTAGGTGTATACCAGAAAGAATTGAAAACAGTTTAACACTTGTACACAAATGTTCATAGCAGTTCTACTCACAATTCCCAAAAGGCAGGGGGGAAAAAAATCCAGATGTTTTGAAACTAGAAAGAGGTGATGGTTGCACAACATTGTGAAAGAACTAAATACCACTGAACTGTCCACTCTAAAATTGTTAATATTTTTTTATGTCCTGTGAATTTCATCTAGATAGAGAGGGAAAAAATCTTGAGCCTGTGTGAACCCTTCTAGCTATCACCCATCTTCCTCCTCCTGAGTCACCAACTGTCTTGAACATTAGTCCCTATCCACCATCTGTGCTTTCTTGTTCCTGATTCACTCCTGAACCCACTTCAATCTGGCTTCTCTGCCTCTGTTGCCTCCCTGAGGCTGTCCTGTCAAAAGCTACTAATAACTTTGTAATCGTCAGCTTCAATGACTGCTTTTCAGCTCTTACCATAATAGTCCCTGACTGTCAGACTAATACACCCTACTGCACTATGGGTGTCTGGTGGGTAACTCACACTTAATATGTCTACACCTAAACCCCACCACCCACTTAGTCAAACAACCTGCTTGTGCAGCCACTGCATCTTTTGGCATCAGGAAAAGAGCACCAAACTGAAAGGGATTTAACCAGAGGACTGCATTATTGCATGCATCTAGAAATTCAGAGGAAAGCATTTAGAATTAGTTAATTCAGTGTCCAGTGGACCCAGGCATGTAATGTCCATCTTTTGATTCAGCCATCTGCAGAACAGGGACTTCTTTAAGTCTCCCTACCACCTCTACCTCATGTTTGCAAGACGGCTGCACGGTTCCAGACATCACATTGTAGACATTTTAATGGTCACAAACAGCAGAAGGGGAGGTAATTTTCCTAGCAGTTTTCTTACTCCGCTGGTCAGGATCACCGATTTAGGACCTAGCTTCAAAAGAGACTGACCAAGCACATATTTAACTTTCTTTTAAACCTTTGCTATGGGAAAGAAGGCTTTCCTGGTGGCTCAGTGGTAAAGAATCTGCCTGCTAAAGCAGGAGACTTGGGTTCAATGCCTGGTTCAGGAAGATCCCCTATAAAAGGAAGTGGCAACCCGCTCTAATATTCTTGCCTGGGAAATCCCATAGACATGGACAGAGTTGCCTGGGGGCTGGAGTCCATGGGGTGGTAGAAGAGTCGGACATAACTTATCGACTAAACAACAACAATAACAACAACATGGGGAAGAAGTCTGTGCCATTTACAACAAATTTTGGAGACTACTGCCCCAGCCCACCTCTAAATCCTGAATATTTTATCTTCTAAGTAATTCTCCAATCTGCTTCTTTCTCTCCATACTTTCATTGCTCTGTTGAGGCCTTCTCTATCATCTCTAACTTGGCTGATGAGATAGACCATTCTTAATGGGCCTCCCTGCCTCCAATCTTGTTGCCTGAGCACCCCACCCCATCCCCAGCAATTCCTTCCCCAACAAAGCTACTGAAATGCAAATGTGATCATGTCACACTTCTTAAAGTCTCCTTTGCCATCAAAACCAAGTCCAAGCACTTGGCAGTCCACGCTAAGTCCTTCATGGCTTGGTGCCTGCCGCCCTGTTGATGCCGCAGCATTCATAAGGCTTTGGAATATCAAATATAGTTCATTCTCTGCTCACCCCATCGCCTTCACACCTCCTGGCCTTTGCCTGAAACACCTTCCTCCATCCCTCCCTACTCCTGTCATCTGGCAAATATACTCTTTTTGTTGAATTCTGTTCAACCGTCACCTCCTCCAGGAAGCCTTCTCAGAACTCACCACCTTCTGTGGACCCAGATTTTCCCCTGCCTGCCTTTATCTCTGTACTTTGTGCATCACATATAAATTACCACTCCACCCCCTTAGATTGGGTGACAGGAGGGTGAAAATAGTTTCTTATTTGACTTGATATTGCTAGCCTCTAGGAGAGGGTCTGGCACCCAGCTCCTCAGTAGAGGTTCACTGACCTGAATAGAGACTGTCAGTCACCTCTAGCTTATGGATCTCTCTAGCTCAACCTCCACAACTTATAAGTGCAGCAGGTTGTTGCTAATGTTGCCTTATCTCCTTTGGGATGAGGACCGTGTTTCAGACAGTAGGCGCCTTGTACATGGTAGGGACCCAGTAGGTATTATTAAAGGCTATAGGAATGATTCTGTAAAATTATTTATAGTTGACCCTTAAACAGTACAGGAGTTAGGGGCATCCACCCTCCACACAGCCAAACATTCAAGAATTTACATATACACGTGGTTCTTCCACACCTACAATTCCTCATCCCTGGATTCAACTAAGCTTGGATTGTGTGGTGGAGGTGGTGGTTTAGTCACTAAGTCATGTCTGACTCTTGCGACCCCATGGACTACAGCCCACCAGGCTCTTCTGTCCATGGAAGTTTCCAGCCAAGAATAGCTGGAGTGGGTTGCCATTTCCTTCTCCAGGGGATCTTCCTGACCCAGAGATCGAACTCACGCCTCCTGCATTGCAGGCAGTCTCTTGTATCACAAGCAGATTCTTTACCACTGAGCCACCAGGGAAGTCCTTGCATTGTGTGGTACTGTAGTATTTACTACTGGAAAAAAATTCACAAGGAGATAGACCCATGCAGTTCAAACCCCTGCTGTGTAAGGGTCAACTGTATATATTTTTAAGTTGTTTTATTTTTACTTTTCCTTTTAATTTTAAAATTAGAAATTATGACATTGTAGAAAATGTATAAAAGATTTAAAAAAAAGCCTGAAGGAAAAGGTAGAATTCACTCATGACCTTTCAACTTACATTAATGCTGGAATGAATGTCCTTTCTGTCTGTTTTATGTGTAAGATCTTAGGGAGCGGGGAGAGCAGCTGTACACCGTGTGTGTTTAAAGCCCGCTGCTCTCTGGGTCTCCTGTGGGCTAATTGACTATTAGGATGGCCACTTTAGCTGGGTCTCACTTTTTCACGCTGTGGGCAAACACTGGAGATCAGCAGTGAAGGCCCCTTGATTTCTGAAAATCGACCCTTCTGTCCCTCCAGGTTCTTCTGTTAGTGGGAAAGCAGATGGAATGCCTCATGTATGCATCAAAGATCCTACATTTAAGAACGATTTGCTGAGAATCAGCCGTAAGAAGCCTCCAGCAAAGGAGACATGCATCTTGCCTCTTGGGAAAGGAAGTTTGCTCCTCTGCGGCAGGGCTTAAGGAGGTCCCCCAACAAGGAGGGATCTCCAAGTGACCACCTGGGCTCAGGCAATTTCGCTAGGAAAAGCCTGGAGTGAGTGGGAAGGAGCGTGAGCTGAGGGGTGAGGAGGATGCCTAAGAACACAGACGAGGCAGAGTCAGCTCTGCAAGTGGGAGGAGAGGGTTCTTGTAAATCAGCTCCCATTTATTGATCACTGGATGCAGAAGGTGTTGAGAGTAGAGCAGGCTTCTGAGTGACACCCACTGGAGTTTGATTTGTCGACAGCTTGTTTTTTGCCTCTCATGATTCTTTGGATCATCAGCTCAGAACCCCTTGGTTTTTAAAAAACAAACAATTTGTATTTATCTGGCTGTGCCAGGGCTTAGCTGCAGCATCTGCACTCTTCGTTTTGGCCAGTGAGATCTAGTTCCCTGACCAGGGATGGAACCCAGGCCCCCTGCATCGGGAGCACAGAGTCTTAGCCTCCGGCCCACCAGGGAAGTCCCCCTCCTTGCTCTCATGTGTGTTAACTTCTGGGTATCGGTTTAAGTTTTGGTTCCATCCTCAATTATCTGGGGCAGGTTTCTTACTCTTTCTGAGTTTGAGTGTTTTCATCTGTAAAATGTGATTGTGGTAGACTAAATTAGATGAGTCCATGAAAGTTCTTGGGTCTCAGCCCCATTAAACTATTTCCACTCCATCTCTCTTGATTTTGAGTCATTTTTCATTGCCGCTTTTAGCAAACCCTGCTGCATGTTCATTTTCGGAGGCTTCCCTGACTTGGATGCTAACTGATTTTGACCTGGAATTCCTAGATACCTGCCCCAGGGCCCTCACTTAAAACCTTGTTTCCAGCCCTTGCACAGATGTTATCTCCCTTCTTACAAGGGCAGAGGTGAGTTGTCTTGATCTGATTCTTCCTTGGACACCCGCTGTTCTGTACAATGAAGCAGAGTTGGTGACACTGAAGAGCTGAAGCCAGCAATGGGATGGCCCTGGGTTCCCTGAGTTCCCCACGCATGACCATTTGGGTCTGCCAATCCCCGGTTTAGAGGATGAAACAGGCTGACCAAGGCTTCCTACCATCAGAGCTGGGTGCACATGTGTGCATGCATGTGTATAGATGTGTGTGTGTGAGTGAAGGTTTTGTCCTTATTTAGGGGTTTTGAAGTGATCCCAGGAGATCCTGGACCATCTTAGATCCACCCGGATTTCCAAATGGTTCCTCAGTTTCCAAAAGTGGCTTCCAGAATTGATTCCATCTTCTAAGATTGTTCGCCTCTTACGCATAACACATAGCTGCTCTTCCTTCTTTCCCTCCCACCGCTGAACCTCCCTCCCTCCCTCCAAATGAGGCCACACTCATTTTGACAGTAGAGACTATGTTTGTTTCATTTTCATACCTCCTGCCTATTGTTGGCCCATCCTCTCCACACACAGGTATACTCCACAAGTAGCATTTTGACCGACGCATAAGAGGTGCCCATTCAACACGCGATAAAGGAATAAAACCAGGGTAAGCTTTAGGGGGTAGGGTCCTGATATCTTGCTGAACTCAAGGAGTCCAGGTAGAAGTTGGAAGGTCTTGTATGCTAGCCCAGTTCTGCCAGTATGTAATAATGATGATGATACAAATAATAAAATCAGAGCTAACATGTATTCACCAAATTCTACATTGCTGTACGTGCAAGCTCTTTCCAGCCATTTGTTACCTAACTCAGTCCTTCCTACAACCCTTAAAATAATAACCCTTACCTCCAGGTTGGGTTCATCTGGTGGCTCAGATGGTAAAGAATCTGCCTGCAGTGCAGGAGACCTGAGTTTGATCCCTGGGACAGAAGATCCCCTGGAGACAGGAATGGCTACCTATTCCAATATTCTTGAGTGGATAATTCCATGGACAGAGGAGCCTGGCAGTCTACAGTCCATGACTGAGCAACTAACACACACCCCTCCATTTTACAGAGGAAGAATCTGCTGCTTAGAGGACTCAGTTCACTTGCCCAAGCCACCACTCCACTACCCTAGCTAATAACTGGCAATTTGACCCATCTGGGCTAGCCTGGCATCTGAGCTTTTTTGCCCATGTGCCGCCTCTCCTGCACCTCCTTGCTCCTGGGTGACTTTGGCCAAATCACTTCTCTCTGGGCTGTGCTGGCCTCATCTGTGAATGGAAGGTCAGGGGACAGATGACACGATGACTAAGGTACCTATTAAAACTCTCCTTCCACGAGATCAGTAGTAAAGCCAACTGGTAATCCCTCCTGTTTGCACAGGTTTCTACAGTTCATAAAGCTCTTACTCATCCTTCTCATTAAGCAGATTGCCTTGGAAACAAGATTTGCCTACAGTGGTTGGACCAGCTCCCCAGAGTCATTGCTCGAGAAGTCTTGGCAGGAGGGGGCACTTCCAGGACCATGGCTGCCTGTGCTTACCCTGAGATCCGAGGAGCCACTGGCTGTCCTTCCCACTCAGGTTGTCTTCCCAGAGGCAGGGGTTCTTATCAAGAGCGAGAGTGGTTAGACCAGCAAAGCTATCTCCTTATACAACCTGGGCAAGGAAGGATGGGCAACTGGACAGTGAGGTTTTTAGAAAACACCTCATTCTGGACAGAAATGTTGTAAACAGTTCCAGGAGGCTAGACTCACCCATCCCCGAGGGCTGTGGGAAGGGGTTTGTTATCCATTCTGTGTAGTTCACACATTCATTCACTCATTAATTCATTCAACAAACAGGTACTGAACATCCATGATGGGACTTCATTGTGCTAGGAACTTGGAATAAACAATGATGCCTCCTTCTCTTCAGGAGCCCATCGCTGGGGAAAGATGATTTATCCAGACAAACAGACAAATTCAACACAAGGCAGCATTCTGGCTGAGTGATTCTAGAACATTGCACGCCTTCTCTGAAACTGTTTCCTCACCAACCAAATAGGGAAAATAATATCCTATCTCCTGCTTCATGTCCTGCACCAGCATTCCACATCCTATGGGGCCTTCCTAGGTGGTTCAGTGGTAGAGAATCCCCTTGCCAATGCAGGAGACGCAAGCTCGATCCCTGGGTTGGGAAGATCCCCTGGAAGAGGAAACAGCAACCCACTCCAGTGTTCCTGCCAGGACAATCCCATGGCCAGAGGAGCCTGGCAGGCTACAGTCCATGGGGTCGCAGGGAGTCAGACACGACTGAGCAACTGAGCAGGCACGCACATCCTATGGATCACTTCTTGTTTCTGAAACACACCAGACACTTCTGTTCCCATCCCTTTGCCTCACCATTCCTGCTGCTCTCTCTGCTGCTCATCTCTGCCTGGGATGCCCCTTTCCCATACCTGTCTTATAAATTCCTATTCTACCCCAGCGTCTAGCAGAGTTAGAAGGTGAATAAATACTTGCTCAACGAATAAATCCCTCAAAATCAAGTTTCTCTTTCCCCAACCCTCACCCCATCCCTTTTCTCCCTCCCACCACCTTCCTTCCTCTCCCTCACTCAGACCTGATTTCCCCAGGCAGAACAATTATTTGCTTGTCTCCCCATTAAAATGCAAGCTTCTCCTGTGCAGACACCGTGAATGACACAGAACCTTAGTGGTTAGTAAACATTAGTAAAAGTGAAAAACAAGTTGGTTGGGAAAGGTATTATTATCTTCATTTAATAATGACTCTTAGGTTTTGAAAAGTCCCAAAGAACTTGCGAATCATCCTGGAAGGTTAAGTAACTCGCCCATCACCCAGGGCCCCAGGCAGCCTCATTTTCTGACCTGAATCTGAGCCATCAGATGACAGTTCTCCTTGGCATTTAAGAAAAAGGACTTATTTCACAAATCCTAAAGCACGTTTTCCAACATCTCAGAAACTGGGATGTGGTTTTCTTTCTTAAATGATCCCTAAAATAACGGTGATATATTTTATAAGCAATGTGTCCTTAGATGTGATGAGATCTGTTCATATAACTCAATAACAGGGAAAGCTGGAAGCAACCTGCACTTGGCAGCCATTGATTAAAGAAATGAGGCACTTTTATGTAATTGAGTAATACAAAATAATGATAAATATGTTCATAATTATGATTAATTATAAATTGTGTGTGTGTCAAGGAAAATCACTGTGATACTTTGCTTTACTAACAAATCTTTGCTTAAATCTGATTTTTTCTTTGTTTTTGATGGCTTAGGTGCATTTTGGAAACCAATTCTGTATTGATAGCCACCATGGTGTAAGCAAGAATCACCTGAGGTTAATAAAGTTGCAGGTGTCCTTTCTGTGCAGCTGAGCTTTAATTACTTCAAAATAGATAATTCTAATGTTATTTACTTTTGGTCATAAAATTTAAAAAATATACTATATTGAAATAGTTTCTAACTTAAGGAAAGTTGCAAGAATAGTACAAAGAACTCGTGCATGTGGGGAGCAGCCTGCATTCTCAGCCTGGGGAGTCATAGAGGGGACTGTGCTCTCTGGGTCACTGCTCCTCTTTCTAGATCCTTTGAGAAGAAAGGCAATTCCTAGACACTTTCTCTCTCTCTCTCTCTTTTTTTTTTTTTCTTTTTTCATTATATCATGAACTCAGCCTCAGGCCCACATTTCCTCCATGAAAACCTTCACTGCAGGCTTCCTCCCACCCCAAACCCTCCACCTTCGTCACACTGCCTGGGCTCCTTATAGCTCAGGTCACATGACTTTGCCATTGGGTGTCACCTTGCCCCTCCATTCAGAGACCAGAATGAATGCTGTTTCATTCTTGTAGCCTCAGCGCCAAGCATGGTCTCTGACAACAGAGTTCGAAGCCTAGAATGAAGGAATTAATGAGAGAAGTCAAGACGGTACAGTTGAGGCTGACCCAGACAGACAGAGGCAGAATAGGGTATCAGGATCCAGGGACTTGCTCTGAGGCAGAGGAGCGGCTGACCACCTGGTCCAGACCACCCCTGGCTCCTGCCCCCTGCTCACTGGCACATCACCCTGCCTGGTTTTCTCCACGGCATTTCTCACTGTCTGCTCTGTTATCTGTTGACTTGCTTGTCCTCTGCCGCCCCCACCCTGGCCCCCTCCCTCAGCTGCTCCATGACAGCACCCATGCTCCATGACCTGCCCCCTTGCTCACCACTCTACCCCAGCCCTGGCACAGCCAGAGGCACACGGTGGGCACTCTGTAGCTCCTCACTGCGTGACGAATGGATGAATCCCTGATCCTTTTGAAGGCCTAGGTTCTGCTCTCAAGGCCTGGTTTTTTGCCTGTCTTACAAATGCCCTTTAAATTTCAGATGCCCCTTTTCCTAAAGACCTCCTGGGGATAGTAATAACTTCAAGGTCTTTCTTCTTTTTCTCTCAGTTTTCCTTATTGTCTTCCTGTTTCCATCCCTCAGTACCTGCCGTGAGCTGCACGCTGTTCCTGACACTAGGAATACAGACATGACTCCGGGACACGGTCCCGATGAGATCTCTGATGGAGGGTGTCAGAAGAGACCTGGAGGCCCGTGGGCACGTGAGGATGTGCTTCCTCATGCTCTGAGCCCTATCTGCCTTGACTTGGGACCAGCCAACTACATCTTTTAAAACTACTTGGGAGGTTGGTTAAATGTAAGCACTGTTTACACAGAGGCATCCAGCGTGGTGAAATCTAGTTCAGGATGTTCTATTCAAACATGGTTAGTTGAAATTGTCACAGCAAAAATGCGAAAGGCCTTCTCGGTAAAAGGCTTATAAATCTGTGCCACCATCTATGAGACACATGGAGGGAAATGGGGGAAGAGAGGGTCCCTCCTTTAAATATTTTTAAAAATATTTTTACTGAAGTATAGTCAATTTACTATGTTGTATTAATTTCTTTTATACAATGAAGTGATTCAGTTATATATATACAGATATACACATACACACTTTTTAATTTCCATTATGGCTTATCGTAGGATATTGAATATAGCTTCCTGTGCTATACAATAGGACCTTGTTGTTTATCCATTCTGTATCTAAAAGCTTACATCTGCTAACCCCCACCTCCAACTCCATCTCTCCCCCAACCCCCTCGTCCTTGGCAACAAGTCTGTTCTCTACATGTGTGATTCTGTTTCTATTCCATAGACAGATTCATCTGTGGCATGCTTTAGATTCCGCATATAAGTGATATTGTATGGTATTTGTCTTTCTGTTTGTAACTTATACTTTGCTTAGTATGATGATCTCTTTGCATCCATGTTGCTGCAAGTGGCTTTATTTCATTCCTTTCTCTGAGTAGTTCAGTTCAGTTGCTCAGTCTTGGCCGACTCTTTGCGACCCAATGGACTGTAGCATGCCAGGCTCCCTGTCTATCACCAGCTCCCAGAGCTTGCTCAAACTCATGTCCATTGAGTCAGTGATGCTATCCAACCATCTCATCCTCTGTCATCCCCTTCTCCTCCTGCCTTCAATCTTTCCCAGCATCAGGGTCTTCTCCAGTGAGTCAGTTATTCACATCAGGTGGCCAAAGTACTGGAGTTTCAGCTTCAGCATCAGTCCTTCCAATGAATATTCAGGGCTGGTCTCCTTCAGAATGGACTGGTTGGATCTCCTGGCAGTCCAAGAGACTCTCAAGAGTCTTCTCCAACATCACAGTTCAAAAGCGTTCATTCTTCAGCTCTCAGCTTTCTTTGTGGTCCAAGTCTCACATCCATACGTGGCTACTGGAAAAACCATAGCTTTGACTAGGCAGACCTTTGTTGGCAAAGTAATGTCTCTGCTGGGTGAGTAATAGTCCATTGTATGTATGTACCACATCCTTATCCATTCATTTGTTGATAACATTTAGGTTGTTTCCATGTCTTGGCCATTTTAAATAGTGCTGCAATGAACATAAGAGGGCATGTATCTTTTTTAATTATAGTTTTGTCTGGAAATCTTCCCAGAAGTGGGATTGCTGATCATGGTAATACTATTTTTAGTTTCTGAGGAACGTCCATATTGTTTTCCAAAATGGCTGCACCGACTTATGTCCCCACCAATAGTGTAGGAGGGTTCATTTTCTCCACACCCTCTCCAGCATTCATTATCTGTAAACTTTTTAATGATGGCATTCTGACAGGTGTGAAGTGGTACGTCACTGTAGTTTTGATTTGCATTTTTCTAATAATTGGCAATGCTGAGTATCTTTTCATGTGCCTATTGGCCATCTGTATTTCACCTTTGGAGAAATGTCTATTTAGGTCTTCTGCTCATTTTTCAATTGGGTTGTTTGGTTTTTTTGTTGTTGAGTTTTAGACTTGTTTGTAAATGTTGGAAATTAAACCCTTGTCATTTATATCCTTTGCAAATATTTTCTCCCATTCTGTAGGTCATCTTTTTGTTTTATTTATAGTTTCCTTTGCTGTGCAAGAGCTTGTAGGTTTCATTAGATCCTATTTGCTCATTTTGGTTTTTATTTCTATTACCTTGGGAGACTGACCTAAAAAAACAGTGCTATATGTCAGAGAATGTTTTGCCTATAATATCTTCTAGGAGTTTTATGGCATCATTTTTCATATTTCCTCCTCTTCTTGAAAATAAAGTAGAAAAATTCTTCCATGGATGTGGGGGAGATGGGTAAAGGAACATTTCTGATCCATTATATATTTTTTTCATGGGATTTCCCTGGTGCCTCAGTGGTAAAGAATCCACCTACCAATGCAGGAGACATGAGTTCTATCCCAGGTCTGAGAAGATCTCTTGGAGAAGGAAATGCAACCCACTGCAGTAATCTTCCTAGGAAATCACGTGGACAGAGGAGCCTGGTGGGCTGTAGCCCACGGGCTCTCCAAAGAGTCTGAAGTTAATTAGTGGCTAAAAAACAACAACATGTTTTTCATAACTTTATTCTGATTATAAAATTAATCCATGCTAAATTTGAGGGAAGAAAACAGACCAATATAAAGAAAAAGACAATTTCTCTAAATCCCAACCCCCTGCTAGATAATAAACTACCAATATTGTTGGCACATTCTCTTTAGTCTCTTCTTTAAGCATGAGGTCAGGTGTAGATCCTTGAGATTGCGCTGCTTGTTTAATACTATCCTTTGTTTTTCCACTTGGTAAGCCACAAGTATTTTCCCACATAATTAAAAACACATTATCAGGAAGGGAAGCAAGTTGCAGCGTTACACATTTAGCCTAGTACCAGGAAAATCAGTACCCAAAATAATGATGTGTATTTTCTATGCACACATGGAAAGTGTTTTTGTAAAGCTGTAATGGACACACTTCAAACTCAAAGTAGCGGTTACTCTGGAGTGGAGGAAGAAAGAGACAGATGTAGGAAAACAGGGGACGTTAGCTATACCAGCCAAGCTCAAGTTGAAAGGAGAGAGAAATTTAAGTTTTGAAGTATAACATATATAACTGAAATTATTTTTCAGTTAAACTTTATTTTGTGCTCAGCTGCTCAATTATGTCCAACTCTTTGCGACCTCATGGACTGTAGCTCACCAGGCTCCTCTATCGATGGGATTTTCCAGGCAAGAATACTGGAGTGGGTTGCCGTTTCCTTTTCCAAATTCTACGGTTCAGTTCAGTTCAGCCGCTCAGTCATTTCCAAATCTTTGTGACCCCATGAACCACAGCACGCCAGGCCTCCCTGTCCATCACTAACTCCTAGAGTCCACCCAAACCCATCTCCATCGAGTTGGTGATGCCATCCAACCATCTCATCCTCTGTCGTCTCCCTCTCCTCCTGCCCTCAATCTTTCCCAGCAGCAGGGTCTTTCCAAATGAGTCAGCTCTTTGCATCAGGTGGCCAAAGTATTGGAGTTTCAGCTTCAGCATCAGTCCTTCCAATGAACACCCAGGACTGATCTCCTTTAGGATGGACTGGTTGGATTTCCTTGCAGTCCAAGGGACTCTTAAGAGTCTTCTCCAACACCATAGTTCAAAAGCATCGATTCTTCAGCACTCAGCTTTCTTTATAGTCCAACTCTCACATCCATACATGATCACTGGAAAAACCATAGCCTTGACTGTATGGACCTTTGTTGACAAAGTAACGTCTCTGCTTTTCAATATGCTATCTAGGTTGGTCATAACTTTCCTTCCAAGGAGTAAGCACCTTTTAATTTCATGTATCTGCAGTGATTTTGGAGCCCAGAAAAATAAAGTCAGCCACTGTTTCCCCATCTATTTGCCATGAAGTGATGGGACCGGATGATAGCCATCATTATATTGTTTAATTTTATGTGGTGGCACCTTGTTTTACTGAAACTTTCTTCTCAGATCAGACAACAGAATTGTGTCAAATTCTAGGGACTCCCCTAGTGATTCAATGATTAAGACTCCATGCTCTCCATGCAGGGGGCCCAAGTTTGATCCCTGGTCAGGGAACCAAGATCCTGCGTGCTGTGTGGGACAGCCAAAAAAAAATGTATTGTGTCAAATTCTTAACTATTTTCAATAATTTTGTGATGAACCTCTCTGGGTACAAATCTATGTCTCAATGTTTGGTGATTTCCTTTGCATGAATTCCTACATGTGGAATTCTCAATGTCCATCAATTTACACCCTGCCAAGCATGGCATGCTAGCATCCACCTCACATCTTCACAAAACAGTATTATCAGCTGTAAAAGTCATTAGTAATTTGGTGCTAACTTGCTTGATTTTAATTAGCATTTCTCTATTAATAGTGGGTCTAAACATTTTTTGGTACACTCATTAGCCATTTTCCCTAAGGAAGGATGTTCCTTCCTCAACTTAAAGGGGAGAATGAGAGACAGACACTGTTCAAGGAGGGAGCAGTGTGGATCCATGCTGAACAGCATTTGTTTTCATCCTTGGAGGTTTCTTCCTTTCTCTGCCTGGGAGAAAGAGAAGCTGAGAAAAAGCAGCTTGGGGGCGAGAACAACAGAAGTAACATCAGCTATGAGTCAGCCTGAAGCTCATAAAGGTAATGTTCTGAAAACTCAGCTCTAACATCACTAACCTGCCCACACTTTCATCTCCACAACACTTGTCAAGAAAAAGTCCTCCTAATAGAACCCAATCCACCTTCTTGAGCATTTTCCTTCATCTGCACGTCACATCTTCCCTTCAATGGACCACGTGCCACCCTTCAAATGCACAGCCCGAGTCCTGCTCTTTCCTTTGCTCACATCATTATTCCCTCCACTGCCGTGCCTTCTCTCATTGATCCCCTCGTCAGTCTTCCCTTCTCTTAAGAACGATTCCAAAAGTCATTTCTCCTTAAATTGTGATTTTGCTCATCCCCTAAAATTCAAGGGCCTTTTCATTTCTTGCAGCTTCCATTTTTTCTTGAGGCAGGAGTTAGAGACAAAGATTTTTTTCAAACCCTGGTTTGTTGGTGTCTCCCACTTTCTACATATGTTCCTTGGGTAAGTTATCAAGGAGTCTGAGTCTTTAATCAGGAAATTAAATGAGATGATGCAAATAAAGTATCCACAGCTCCTGGCACATAGCAGAATGTTCACCTGCTGTTAATTTCTACCTTGGATCATTTTGTCTTGCATTAGAGTGATATAGACCATTTTCATACCATCCTCAGCTTCTTTCTAGAGACAGTGCAGGAAGGAGCCCAGTTCTTGCATTTTACATGCCCTCTGCACCATAATATCTGACACAATGCTTTGTACTCAGTAGCTTTTCAATGCATAGTTGTTGAATTTGGATGAGATTAAAGGCAAATCATTGAAAATTTACTTTTGACCAAAATTTAATTGGTAAGTGAGTGGTCTGTACACAGTTTCTATGATAAACAAACCAAGGACGTAAACAGAAATGATTGTGACCTAGGGTTCCAAGGCTGGATCTTCCACTCTTTAGCTGTAAGATGCTGGGAAAGCCATTTATTTCATGTAGAAGTCCTAGTTCCTGTGTCTGTGAAGGGAGATCTTATCAGAACTTACTTCATGGGAGATCTCTTAGGGGAAAGATCATATATAGACAGTACAGGGCACATAGCAAAGCTGTCATTTTATGGGTATAAAAGAAGGCAAAGGCAAAGAATTATGAGAACTAGAGTTACTGATAACAGATTGAAATATGTGTCTCACTAGTCATATTTTCAAGTCCCTAACAATGTTAGAGAGAGCACCCCACTCCAGTACTCTTGGCTGGAAAATCCCATGGAGGGAGGAGCCTGGTAGGCCGCAGTCCTCGGGATCACGAAGAGTCGGACACGACTGAGCGACTTTACTCTCACTTTTCACTTTCATGCATTGGAAAAGGAACTGGCAACCCACTCCAGTGTTCTTGCCTGGAGAATCCCAGGGACGGTGGAGCCTGGTGGGCTGCTGTCTATGGGGTCGCACAGAGTCGGACACGACTGAAGTGACTTAGCAGCAGCAGCAGCAAGAATGTTATAGTGTTTGTTTAAACTTTGCCTGTCTAGTGTTTTTTGAGAGAGAAATATTTTATTAAGGAATGAAATGTTTTAAATAATATGCATTTTCTGGACTTTTCTGAACCTTAATGCCACCATCTTAAGTCTTACAGAAAGCTTATATCCTGCAGCTAGGATGACAAGACCATAGCACAATTTCATTGTCTTCATTCATCATTGAGTGTATACCATGTGTCAGGCATTTAACAAAGCATTTAACAAAGTGCAAGGGCAACACATTTTTAAAAGTTTAAAATTAATCTTTTTTGGTATTAAAGCTGTAAAATAAGAGTCATGAGATTTTCAGAGTTATAGCGCTTCTCAGTTTGAAGGAAATGGAATATTTCTCAACTGAGTAAAAAGCCAATAGGAAATCTGGCTCTGAATCTTTAAGGAAAAAGGAGAGTTCACACAACTTAACCATCCATTTGGTCTTCCCCGGTGGCTCAGTATTAAAGAATTTACTTGCCTGGGTTCGATCCCTGGTTGGGGAAAATCCCCTGGAGAAGGAAATGGCAACACACTTCAGTATTCTTGTCTGGGAAATCCCATGCATAGAGAATCCTGGTGGGGTCCATGGGGTCACATAAGAGTCAGATGTGACTTACTGACTACATGACAACAACCATCCATGTAGAGAAAGGCAAGAAGGAAGGGGAGGGGGAGGGTGGGAAGGGAGAAAGAGAGAAACAGTAGGTTTGTCCCTACAAGTGAGAAAATCAGGAAACTATCTTTTCTTCCACCACCCTATTATTGAGCAAACATTTGCTCAAAATCCTCCAGTAGCTTTCCACTGAGTGTAGGAAAAAATCAAAACTCTAATATCATGTAGTGGATAGTATTTGTTGCTCACATATTAAATAATATTCATTCTCCCCTCCCCAACAACACCTCTACTTGTTCGTGTAAACACTTAACTCCTAATTTCAGAGGAGATTTGAACTGTCTAATCCTCCAGTGCATGGCAATCTCTGGTAATTATCAGTGGTCCTTAATCAGTAAGGGAGTCTGTTGCTCCAGTTACTGCTGGCAGCCACTTTGTGACCATGAGGAGAAACAAGCTGAGAATGACAGAGCAATGAGCTAAAGATTCTGGCTCCACTGAATTAGCCAACTCTGAAGTCACCCAGCTTTGAAGGTCTCATAATGTTAGATCAGAAACTTTATTATATAAGTCATTTTGGGCTTAGCTTTTGTAACCTGCAGCAGCAAAATCATTATTACACACTCCGAGGCCTTCATACACGGTGCCTCCTTGTCCTATCATGTGGTGTCTTACCACTTGATCTCGATGCTTTCATGCCCCATTCTCCTTTTGGTTCCTCAAATATATCCTGCTGTGTCTTTTGTCCAAGCCTTTACACATACAATTCTCTTTGGCTGGCTAATTCCAACCAATCTTCAGGACTTTGCCTAAATGTTACCGTCTCTGGAATCCCCTGGAGAAGGAAATGGCAACCCACTCCAGTATTCTTGCCTGGGAAATCCCAAGGATAGAGGAGCCTGGTGGGCTACAGACCATGGGGTCACAAAGAGTCGGACTGGATATAGTGACTAAATAACAACAACTGACTCATAATCTTGAGCTAAACTGGATGTCATTCTGAGAGGTAATTACACATTATTGAGCTAACCTATTAACAGGATTAATTTATTGACACAGTATTGCATGGTAGGTTAATCAACAGATTCTAGAATCAGATTGCTTGGGTTCAAATCTAGGTTCTGCCTCTTATTAGCTGGGTGATATTGAGCAAATTACTCAACCCCCTTTGGTTTTATTTCTTCATATAGCAAATGGAGATAACAGTACCCTCCCCATATATTTTTGTGGACTAATTCTGAGGATTAAATGCATTAATACATTAAAAGCACATAATGCCAGTACAGAGTTATTTTTGTCATCATCACTGTTGCTAGAGAGGTAGCCTAGTAGAAAGGAAAAGGATCCAAGTCCAAGACCTGGATTTGGATCACCAAATAATTATCTATTGGCACCTCAACATCTGCCAGGCTTCTCTGGGCCTCTGTTTTTCTCACCTCTGAAAGGAGATTCCATTCTGTCATGTATATTCATTTATTCAACAAGTGTTTATTGAGTACCATCCCTTTTATCATTATGAAAGTTCCCTCTTCCAGTGACATTTTTTTAAAGTCTATTTTGTCTGATATCAGTATAGCCACTCCAGTTCTTTTATGATTATTGTTGGCATAATATATCTTTTTCCATCCTTTTCTTTCAGCATTTATGTTGTGCTAATGCTTGTCTCCTATACACAGCATATCATTGAATATTCTTTTTCTTAAAGTCCTATCTGACAATTTCTGCCTTTTGATTAGATTGATGGGGCTTGCTTTTAAACATTGGAGATACTGTAATATAACTGAATGCTGGGAAAAGGGATCCAGCCAAAGGAGGGGTGGGAAATGTAGGCGAACAGTGAAGGTGAAGGTAAATGTAGTAGGTTCTTGAGATCAGCAAGGAGAGGATCCAAAGCTCATATGAAGGAAGTTCTTACAGAAGAGATCCTTCCTCTATGTTGCCAGGAAGAAATAGAGGAGGGCTACAGATGCAGATGCCTTTACAAGTGTGATGGTGCAGAGCTCAAAGCATTCACATATGGTGTTTTCTATATTCTCTGGTGGTGCAACTCAGGAAATATAATTAGGATGGAAGTACTTCAAAAGCACTCGAGATACACAAAGCAGTGTTCTCACCTCTTCAACCCCTTGTCGGCTAGCACAGAGTGGAGCTCTGCCTAACTAACTGAGACCTGAAGACAGCTGGGTTTTGAGAAGATGGACGCAGGAAATCAGAGGCAGGCAGGGGAGGTCTGGAGCCCTGGGCTTGACCTGCTTGTGACTTGGACCAAAGCCAGGGCCGAGAAGGCAGCATGAAGAAAAAGAGGCTCCTGTGGATTTGTGCCTGATTCCCTCTTCCATATGGGCCCAGCCCTGCTGGCAGCGTTCACTGGCTCTGAGAAAAGAGGGCTCTGGGTTTGCCCAATCATTGCGCAACGTCCTGTCACGTCCCCAGTCAGAGGCTGCTCATCACCCTGGGTCTAGTGACCCGTGCTGATAAGCTCTGGTGAGCAAGCCTCGACTGGACCACGCCGACTCCTCATCCTGACTGAACCGCACAACCTCACAGGCCCGAAGGCTTTCCCCTCACTCACAGCCCAACCCGCTTCTGATTCACCCTGCTGTTCAGTGGAGACGCGGGAGTCTGCTGAGCAGCTGAGGAAGCACTCCGGCTTAATGCGATTGCATGACATTCTTCTTAAAATTTTTTTGACAGAAATACAGGTTTATTGTTGAAAAAGCAAAATATACGTTAAAAAAAATCTATCACCCCCAATCCCCACCCAGAGGTAATAATGTTAACTTTTTGGTATATGCCCTCTCTCCGTTATGGGCTTCCCAGGTGGCTCAGTGGTAAAGGGTGTGCCTGCCAATGCAGGAGACCTGGGCTCAATCCCTGGGTCGGGAAGATCCCCTGCAGAAGGAAATGGCAACCCACTCCAGTATTCTTGTCTGGAGAACCCCATGGACAGAGGAGCCTGGCGGGCTACAGTCCATAGGGTCTGAGTGACTAAGCACACTTGCATATGCTCTGGGTCATATCCATATATTTTTATGGAATAATATGAACACAAAGGCGGGGTGGGGTGGGAAATGGAAATCAAGTGCTTTAAGGTCTTTGTGTTTTCTGGGAAGTGGTAAAAAGTGCATTATGTGAAAGTGTCCTTTATATTAACAGTAATAAGTCAAAGATGCTCATTGAAATATCTAAGTAACTGAAAAGAATGGTAAAAAGATATATAACTGAACAAGCTGACATAGAGGGAAAATGAAGTAATAAGGAAGAAGAAAGGAGAGGAAAAAACTAAAATCATGACACAGAAAACAAATAATAGCATAATAGATTTAAAGCTGAACACATCAGAAACCATACTAAAGGAAATGGGTTAAATATATCAATTAAAATGCAAAGACTTTCAGGCTGGATAAAAAGAAAGCAAAATTCAACTTTATGCTACTACGAGGGCTTCCCAGGTGGCTCAGATAATAAAGAATCTGTCTGCAATGCTGGAGACCTAGGTTCGATCCCTGGGTCAGGAAGATCTCCTGGAGAAGGGAATGGCCACCCACTCCGGTATTCTTGCCTGGGAAATCCCGTGGATGGAGGAACCCGGCAGGCTACAGTCCACGGGGTCACAAAGGGGTGGACATGACTGAACAACTGAGCACAAGGTATGTAAGGACTCTGAAAAGTTGGAAGAAAATGGATTGGAGAAGATATAACTAAGGAAATCTGGAGCAATGCAAAGGAGGCTTCAGATCCAAATGTGTTATTAAAGATAAAGAGGGAAAGGACTTCTAATAACAGTAGAGTAAGGAAGCAATCCCCTCTACACAAAGAAGCAATAATAAATTGGGCAAAATTATGGGGGGAAACCAACCATTTTGGGGCACTGGAAGGTGACTAACGGCAAAAAAATAATGTTGAGAAGTATTTATTCTTGAAAAGCTACTAGCACTACAGAAGAAAATGGTAAAAGTCTCTGGCCTTCTTACCCTTGCTACTCCTATTCAAGACACTTTCAGCTCCATAGCGGGGGAATATAGCTTTATCAGGCCTGCCTTGATAGCTCAGTTGGTAAAGAATCCGCCTGCAATGCAAGAGAGCCCTGTTCGATTCCTGGGTCAGGAAGATCTGCTGGAGAAATGATAGGCTCAGTTCAGTTCAGTTCAGTTCAGTCGCTCAGTTGTGTCCGACTCTTTGTGACCCCATGAATCGCAGCACGCCAGGCCCCCCTGTCCATCACCAACTCCTGGAGTTCACTCAGACTCATGTCCATCGAGTCAGTGATGCCATCCAGCCATCTCATCCTCTGTCATCCCCTTCTTCTCCTGCCCCCAATCCCTCCCATCATCAGACTCTTTTCCAATGAGTCAACTCTTTGCATGAAGTGGCCAATGTACTGGAGTTTCAGCTTCAGCATCATTCCCTCTAAAGAAATCCCACGGCTGATCTTCAGAATGGACTGGTTGGATCTCCTTGCAGTCAGTCCAAGGGACTCTCAAGAATCTTCTCCAACACCACAGTTCAAAAGCATAAATTCTTCAGCACTCAGCTTTCTTCACGGTCCAACTCTCACATCCATACATGACCACGGGAAAACCCATAGCCTTGACTAGACGGACCTTTGTTGGCAAAGTAATGTCTGCTTTTCAATATGCTATCTAGGTTGGTCATAACTTACCTACTCCAGTATTCTTGGGCTTCCCTTGTGGTTCAGCTGGTAAAGAATCTGCCTCTAATGCGGGAGACCTGGGTTTGATCCCTGGGTTGGGAAGATTCCCTGGAGAAGGGAAAGGCTACCCACTCCAGTATTATGGCCTAGAGAATTCCATGGACTCTATAGTCCAGGGGGTTGCAAAGAATTGGACATGACAGAGCAACTTTCACTTTCACAGCTTTATCAACCCATAACTGACCATGGAAATCAGCAGTTTTGATGCCAGCAGAGGATGGATTTGAATGAGGAGGCGATGCTCTCCCAACTGAAAGTGGTGGGATTGCGTGGGAGTGGGCCAGGAAAACCCACAGCTTTGTTGTCCTGGCTCAAGGCAAGCAATGGAGCAGCTAGAGGTTTAGTAGGGGAGAGCCTGGAAACAAAAGGGTTATAGAAGAGCTGAGATAAGGTCTCCAGACATCCCTGACTGAATGAGGAGCTACTTCTTCCTGAAGGAGACAAGAGCCAACCTGGCAGAAAAGAAAAGCATGGTAGATTTAAGCCTGAATGTCTCTGTAACCATATTAAAAGAAAATAGGTTAAATATTCCAATTAAAATGCAAGGATTTTCATATTTTGATAAAAAGAAAAACAAAATTCAACTTTATGCTCCCACAAGAGGTATGTAATAACTCTGAAAGGTTGAAATAAAAGCCAGGGAACCTTGAGAATTGACTTTGACCCAGTAAATACAGGGAGTAACAGGGTGGAAGGCTCATAGGCTTCAGGTATCTGAGCATAACCTCTGCCCAGATTATTGATGGTAACTAAATTATGCAGACACAAGGGTGACTTCTCAACAGCCAGGCTAAAAAGAAACCACAGTGAAGTCCAGAGTTTCTAAAACATATCAGTCACAATGTCAAGGATACTATCCAAAATTATTGGTTATAAAGAAGAAAGTGTGACCCTGTCTAAAGATTGTTTAAAGAGAAAAGACAATACATACAAACAGTCCTGTAACTCCTTTAGAGCATGCATCTGTTTCGTGCTGGGATCCTCAGATACACCCTTGAAGAAATCTTAATAGCTGTACAATATACCACTTAACAATATGGACTTTGGAGTCAAACAAAACTGTATTTGCATCTAAGCTTCAATACATACAGGTCACTGATCTCAGGCTCCTTCTTTAACTCTTTGAACTACAATTTCTGCACCTGTATGATGAAAATGAGAGTCCCTACTGCATAGGTGGTTGTAAAGACTAAATGAAATGATAAACAGGAAATGCTCAGCACTCAATAAATGGCGGTGATTAGTGTCATGATAGGGAATGGGGTCAAATTTAAGCTGCAAATGGAGGCAAGTGTGAAAATGCACACAGGCTTGGAGCCTCCTGTAGTCAGAACAGGCTATCAGTGAAGAAACCCTTCCAGGGACCAGCAGGACGACATCCCAAGCTTCCTTGGCTCCCTTGGAGTGGTTGCAAGACTTTCACAATATTAATAGGAAAAAAAACCAGTTGCCTTTCTTCTGTTTGTTAGTGTGAGACCCCTGAACTCAGCTGCCCAGCCTCTTCCTCCTTGCTCCCTCCTGCAAGAGTCACAGCAGGCAAGTGCTCTCATGCCTGTGCTGAGAACATCGTGGAGGGGACATGTCCAGGAAAAGGGCTGCTTCCTCTCAGACTGCCAAGAGCAAGGGCACCTAGGATAGAAGGAGAGTTGAGCTTGAGGCCAGAGAGAAGCGAAGGCAACATCAGCCCTCTTTCAGTAGCTGCAGAGAGAGAAGAGAGCGGCAGTTACCAGCCCCTGGCTTTAACTCGTCTTTCATCTTCCACTTCTGTTTTCTTTTCTGACCTCTGAGCCTGACTTTGTTATAACTCTATGAATTAATTATTACATTTGCATATTTGTTCACTCACTCTTTCATTCGTCCTTCGAACCATCTACTTATTGATTCATTCACTCGTTGGTCGATGCATTTATTCAAAGACTCATCCATTTGCTCATCCATCCTTCCATTAAAACAGCATTCACTGAGAACCTTCTTGCGGCCATTTGTCAGGCACAGTGCAGATAGTGTGCAGACAGGAACAACTTCTCTCTTAAATATACCATCGAGTCCCCAGGACTTAGAAAGATGATTGTGGGTTGCCAAGATGAGAATGAACAAGCCGTGCAGAGGGAGCGACATTTGGAAATGCACAGTGATGAGAGGGGATGGCTTCCTTGCACAGCGTTAAGAAGTTCTCTTTGGCTGAGCACAGGGTCTGTGGTGGAAGAAGACAGAAAACGGGGCCACCTTGTGTGAATGACGGGCCAAGGTGTCTGCCTTGATCCTGCAGGCACCAGGCAGCTCACTGGTTTCCCGTCAAGAGAATGAGATGCCCGTGTATTTGGGGAGGACACCTCAGAGAGAGGAGAAACTAAAGGATGGATAATCGGCAAGAAGGTTTAGATTGAGGTCATATTGATGGAGATGAAGATGCAGTATTGGTGGGATATTTCTCAGAAAGGTTTGACAGGTCATGTCTCCAAATTTCATCTAAAGAAACAGGATTTTTTAGGGGGTGCAGGTAAAGCACTTTTACCTTGTATTTGCCATTCTCATAACATATTAAAGCCATTAGCCTATCCAGAACATTGACTATTGCATGGACCCTTAGATGATAGTGACCAGAATGACTTCCTTGAGGACAGCACAGACTTACCTGCAGTCCTGAGAATAATGAAGGCTTGGATTTAAAGAGCTCTTTTTCTGCTCTTTCTTGAAGAATCTTCAAGATGCTCTCATTTTACAAATAAGAAAGTGAAAGTGTTAGTACTTCAGTCGTGTCCAGCTCTTTTGACCCCATGGACTGTAGTCCATCAATCTCCTCTGTCCATGGAATTCTCCAGGCAAGAATACTGAAGTGGGTTGCCATTCCCTTCTCTATGGGATCTTCCCAACCCAGGTATTGAACCCAGGTCTCCCGCATTGCAGGCAGATTCTTTAGTGTCTGAGCCATCAGGGAGATATATACTAAGAGAGGTCCACGAAGATTAACTACTTTCTCAAGATCACACAGCTTCAAAGAGTTGAGTATAGAACCTGTACCTACCGATGACTCCAACCTTTCTACAACATTGTCAACTGTATATTAATGGGCCAACAAAGGTCCGTTTAGTCAAGACTATGGTTTTTCCAGTGGTCATGTATGGATGTGAGAGTTGGACTATGAAAAATGCTGAGTGCCAAAGAATTGATGCTTTTGAACTCTGGTGTTGGAGAAGACTCTTGAGAGTCCCTTGGAATGCAGGGAGATCCAACCAGTCCATTCTGAAGGAGATCAGCCCTGGGATTTCTTTGGAAGGAATGATGCTAAAGCTGAAACTCCAGTACTTTGGCCACCTCATGTGAAGAGTTGACTCATTGGAAAAGACTCTGATGCTGGGAGGGATTAGGGGCAGGAGGAGAAGGGAACGACAGAGGATGAGATGGCTGGATGGCATCACCAACTTGATGGATGTGAGTCTGAGTGAACTCTGGGAGTTAGTGATGGACAGGGAGGCCTGGCGTGCTGCAATTCATGGGGTCGCAAAGAGTCTGACACGACTGAGCGACTGAACTGAATTGAATCAGTGAGATTACTTAGGTAAAAATTATAGACACAGTATACAAAGAAAATAATTGCTGTTATAAGAATCAATTTTCCAAACAGACATTTCTCCAAAGAATACATACAGATGGCTAAAAAACACATGAAAAGATGCTCAACATTGCTCCTTATTAGGGAAATGCAAATCAAAACCACAATGAGATATCACCTCACACCAGTCAGAATGGCCATCATCAAAATGTCTACAAACAGTAAATGCTAGAGAGGGGTGTGGAGAAAAGGAAATGCTCTTGCACTGTTGGTGGGAATGTAAATTGTTATAGTCACTATGGAAGATGGTATGGAGATGCCTTAAAAACTAGGAATAAAACCACCATATGACCCAGCAATCCCACTCCTAGGCATGTGCCCTCAGCAAATCAAAACTGAAAAAGACACATGTGTCCCATTGTTAACTGTAGCACTACTTTCAAAAGCTAGAATATGGACGCCACCTAGATGTCCATCAACAGATGAATGGATAAAGAAGCTATGGTACATATACACGGTGGAATATTACTCAGCCATTAAAAGGAACACATTTGAGTCAGTTATAATGAAGTGGTTGAACCTAGAACCTATTATACAGAGTGAAGTAAGTCAGAAAGAGAAAGATAAATATCCTATTCTAATGCATATATATGGTATCTAGAAAAATGGTTCTGAAGAATTTATTTGCAGGGCAGCAATGGAGAAACAGAAATAGAGAATAAACTTAGGGACATGAGGATAGGGGAGGAGAGGGTGAGATGTATGGAAAGAGTAACATGGAAACTTACATTACCACATGTAAAATAGATAGCCAATGTGAATTTGCTATATGGCTCAGGAAACTCAAACAGGGGCTCTGTATCAGTCTAGAGGGGTGGGATGGGGAGGGAGGTTCAAAAGGGGGAGAGGTATATGTATCAGTTCAGTTCAGTCACTCAGTCATGTCAGACTCTGCGACCCCATGAATTGCAGCACGCCAAGCCTCGCTGTCCATCACCAACGCCCGGAGTTCACTCAGACTCACATCCATCAAGTTGGTGATGCCATCCAGCCATCTCATCCTCTGTCGTCCCCTTCTCCTGCCCCCAATCCCTCCCAGCATCAGAGTCTTTTCCAATGAGTCAACTCTTCGCATGAGGTGGCCAAAGTACTGGAGTTTCAGCTTTAGCATCATTCCTTCCAAAGAACACCCAGGGGTGATCTCCTTCAGAATGGACTGGTTGGATCTCCTTGCAGTCCAAGGGACTCTCAAGAGTCTTCTCCAACACCACAGTTCAAAAGCCTCAATTCTTCGGCACTCAGCCTTCTTCACAGTCCAACTCTCACATCCATACATGACCACTGGAAAAACCATAGCCTTGACTAGATGCACCTTAGTCGGCAAAGTAATGTCTCTGCTTTTCAATATGCTATCTAGGTTGGTCATAACTTTTCTTCCAAGGAGTAAGCGTCTTTTAATTTCATGGCTGCAGTCACCATCTGCAGTGATTTTGGAGCCCCAAAAATAAAGTCTGACACTGTTTCCACTGTTTCCCCATCTATTTCCCATGAAGTGATGGGACCGGATGCCATGATCTTCGTTTTCTGAATGTTGAGCTTTAAGCCAACTTTTTCACTCTCCTCTTTCACTTTCATTGAGCTTTGACAGAAAACAGCAAAATTCTGTGAAGCAATTATCCTTCAATAAAAAATAAATTAATTTTAAAAAAAAATCAATTTTCCATAAACTTTCTCTTTTACTGCTTTAAAATGTATTTAAGGATTACACACTTGAGCGTATACCTTCAACAAATAAGCTTTGTTGTCAGAGGCATCAAAAGGGGGAAATCTAGGGACTTCCCTGGAGTACCTGGATCATTCTATACAGTGTCAATGCCATGCTTCTCCTTATAAAACAATTTTTTAATAAAAGTAGTATTCATAATAGTAAAATACCTGAAACTGCTGATAAGACAAAAAGAAAACAGAAACCAATCAGAATCTTTACCCACAGGTAACCTCTGTTAACACTTTTGTGTCTATCCTTCTAGTTTTTGTTCTATGTATTTAAATAACTAGGAAAATGGGACTGTATTACCCCAAGAGATTTATAATCTTTTTAAAAACTTAACAATACAGCATCAATGACTTCTGACATTATCATCGACCTGATCTTTAACAACCACATGATATTTCATCATTTGATCATCTTTCAGTTTATTTAATGAAGTCCCTATTTGTGGGTTTGCAGCTTAGGGTTACTTTTTGAACAATGTTTCAAAGAACCTCCCAGTAGACTTGGTGAGCCACAAGGTATGCCAAAACCTAAGGCTTTTGTTTCCCACATTGATGTTGGTGCTGTATCTCATTGCGCAGAGGTTCAGCTTATGCAGAGTGAGACTGTGCCTTCAGGGTAGACTCTCTCGGGGACGGGGACCTTATCAGGAATACATCACAGACTGAGGACCTGGGACTTCCCTGGTGGTCCAGTGATTAAGACGTTGCCTTCAAGTGCAGGGGGTACCGGTTCAATCCCTAGTCAGGGAGCTAAGACTCCAATTCCTCCTGGCCAAAAAGAACAAAATATAAAACAGAAACAATATTGGAACAAATTCAATAAAGACTTTAAAAATGATCTGCATCAAAAAAATCTTAATAAAAGTAGGGCAAGTAACTACAATTTTAATGTGCATCTAAACACTAGAGAGAATTGAATGTGGTATGTATTGCTTTCAGTACTTGGGTTCAAAAAACAAATAGGAGAAATTCACAATCAAGGAGATGTGATTTAGCTAGTGTGTGTGTGTGTCAGGGGACAGTAAGGTCGATGGGGTAGCGAGGCTGAGGCAGAAGTAACTTGGGGCATGTCAGGCTGCCTCGAACAGGAGAACGAACACGGCTCGGGCAGCGTCGGGAGTTCGGCTCCCTGGGTCAGAACACTGCGGAGTAGCACAGGCAGTTCCGGGTGCCCTGGTTCTGGAAAGATCCAGCAAGGTAGTGTGAACAGAGGGCCAAGGACGGTAAGGGTCCTCTTGATGGTGCTCCATGGCTGATGGCTAAAGGCACTGAGAGTACCTGGGGGAGACTTGGGGCCTGTGGTCTGAGAATCACCAACCACCCAAAAGGTTGTCGGTGAAACCTGTTCTGTGGTTCCCCAAACCCAGGACGTGTGCAAATGAATGGGAGCCTCAGGCTGACAGATTTCAAGTCAGTCCAAGGACGAACTGTCTAACAGTCAGACCTGCTAATAAATCAAACAGAAATTTGGAGGGAGTACAAGAAACTGTGGGCAGTGGTTACCTTCAGGGTATGGATGCCATCATCAACTCAATGGACATGAGTTTGAGCAAGCTCTGGGAGTTGGTGATGGACAGGGAAGCCTGGCGTGCTTCAGTCCTTCTGGTCACAGAGTTAGACACAACTGAGCAACTGAACTGAACTGAACTGAACTACCTCCAGGGAGGAGGGACCAGTAGGATGCACCAGTAAATGACCCTTGTTTGCATTTGAAAATGCTTTTAAACCAAGGGCATGGATTACATTTATGATGAAGAAACTAATTTAATACTGTGACATAACAGAAAGGAAAATCAAACAGATTTGCCAGCTAAGGCATTTTGGGGCAAGCATCAAAATCCAACTCTGGCTTCTAAGCGGAACAAGGGAAAAAGGGATTTAACGGAAGGATGCAGTTGCTCACAGAAATGAAGGGAAGGCTGAAGAAGGTCAGGAGCCCTAGGGCTGCCTGGAGCCCTCACAGATGGCTTCTCTTTGCTGTGACTCGGCTTCGTCAGCTTTCTAGCCCTATGTCTCTTGGTACCAGACACAGATTCCAACGAGAAGCAGTCAGACTGGCCTAGCTGGGGATCATATACCCATCCTCTTGCTGACTGACAGCCTCTAATAAAATCACTTGAAATGGTGTTGGGCAGATACCCAAAGGAAACTTGGGATGCTGTTACCAAAGGAGGAAGGGATGTTGAGCAGGCAAAACCAAGCCATTCATTACACGTGTTTATAATGAATGGAGGGCTTCCCTGGTGGCTGAGTGGTCAAGAATCTGCCTACCAATCCAGGAGACACGGATTCGATCTCTGGCCTGGAAAGATCCCACATGCTGTGGGACAACTAAGTCCATGAGCTGCAATTACTGAGCCTCTGCTCTAGAGGCCGGGAGCTGCAATTACTGAAGCCTGAACACACCGAAGCCTGCGCTCTGAAACAAGAGAAGCTGCTGCAGCGAGAAGCCCTCACACCACAACTAGAGAGTAGCCCCTGCTTGCTGCAACTAGAGAAAGCCCGAGCAGCAACAAAGACCCAGCACAGCCAAATAAATAAAGTTATTTTTAAAAAACGTATAATGAATGGAAGGGCTTCCCAGATGGCACTAGTGGTAAAGAACCCGTCTGCCAATGCAGAAGACATAGGAGATGTGGGTTCGATCCCCGAGTCAGGAAGATCCCCTGGAGGAGGGCATGGCAACCCCCTCCAGTATTCTTGCCCGGAGAATCCCATGGACAGAGGAGCCTGTGGGCTACAGTCCATAGCGTTGCACAGAGTTGGACATGACTGAAGCGACTTAGAATGCACAATGAATGGACGAAGCTATCTCAGGAAGCGGTGATGTCTTCATCCCTGGAGGTATTCTGGACAGAGAGGATGAGCACCTGCGAGCAAAACTGTAAAAGGATTCAGCCTCTGGTGGGGTTTGATGATCCCACATCAACATCCCTCCCAGCCCTGAAGATTTTTATTTATTTCTTATGATTTTTGGCGGCACCACATGGCATATGGGATCATAGTTCCCCAACAAGGGATCAAGCCCGTGCCGCCTGCTGTGGAAGCACGGAGTCTTAACCACTGGCCCACCAGGGAAGTCCCCCAGCCCTGAGATTTTACAGCTCTGTGATTTGGGGAAAATTATATATTTTGGACAGGACAGATCCAGGACCACTGGGCCCACGCTTCTACAGCCAACGTACATTTCAGAATCCCACAGTCCCAAGCCAACCAGAGTGAAACAATGTTCCCACTGGGTTCTGGTTTCTCATCTCTCCTTCGTCTTCTTGCTTTCAGTCCATTTTCCTTGCCCTTCTGTTGCTTCTCATTTCATGGCTTTGAGGTTTCAAAGAGGTTTTCAGAGAGGCCTGTCAGAATAGCTCTGATTTAGCCTTTGCAAACTGTGTGACCTTGAGAAAATTACTCAGCTTCTCTGGCCTTACATATGATCATCTGTGAAATGAAAGTAAGAATAGTACCAACCTCATGGGGGTGTGGAAGGAATTAAGCAGTACATCCAAAATGATTGTCAGAGGGTCTGCCATGGAGAAAACTTTCCAAAACCACCATCCCCTCCCCCTCTCCTCCTCTTAGCATCAATGTCCTCATCAACAAATATTATTATTATTAAAGGAAGAAGCTCCAGGAGAATCTGCCAGAAGTGATTTGGCATCTCTTTATACTCCGTGAGGAAAGAGGCCCTGTCCTGTTGATTTTCTAAATTCTTGTCCCTAGCAGATTTCCTGGTATATATGGGTGCTTGAAAGTGAAAATGTTAGTTGCACAGTAGAGTCCAGCTCTTTGTGGCCCCATGGACTGTAGCCCACCACGCTCCTCTGTTCATGGGATTCTCCAGGGAAGAATACTGGATTGGGTTGCCATTCCCTCCTCCAGGGGATCTTTCCAACCCAGGGATCAAACCTGGGTCCTCCTACACTGTGGGCTGATTCTTTTCTGTCTGAGACACCAGGGAAGCCCATGGATGCTTGATAAAGGTCTGGAAATAAGCTAGTACATGCAAGAATAAATGAATCAATGAATAGAGGCTGAAGAGTAAGAGAATTTCAGATGAGGGGGGCAGAGGGGGAGGGGGTTCTGTCAAGGTACCAGAAGACAGCGGAGGCCAGGAGAAGAGAAAACCCTCACCCAGGCTTAAGGGAGAAAGAATAGAGGAGCATGGTAGTCTCAGAGCGACTCACACAGAATAAGCCCCCAAAGAGGTGTCTCAGGACCCCCTCCCACCACGAGCTGGTGGTGGAAACGTGATTAGGCAGCAGGAAGCCCCAGGGGACCAGATTGTACTGATTTGGGTTTCGGGGTTGAAGGAATGTGATGGAAGTTTTCAGAGTGAGGCACTTGGGTGATCTATTTTGGAGAAATTATCTGGAGAGAAGAAAATGAGAACTGCCTGGTAACCTTTGTGTGACGGCCTTAGGCAGAAGGGGTGATTCCAGGACACTCATAGCCTGATTTCTCTGGCCCGGTGCACTGAGGGGCCCCATCGGAATCAATGTTGGAAATATGACAACGTGACAATGTGTGAGATGGACAAGTAGAGGCCACAAAGTGCTCGTAGAAAAGAGATGAGATCTTAGATGGGAGGGGATATTTTTAAGTAAATTTTTTGTTAAGAGATAACAGACATAGAGAAAAGTGATTCATCAGAAATACAACTCCATGCATTTTCTATTTAAAGGGTGAGTTTGTTTCTTTATGTATTTATTGGTTGCGCTATGTCTTCATTGTGTTGCAGGCCTTCTCTAGTTGTGGTCCATGGGCTCCAGAGTGTGCGGGCTCAGTAGTTGTGGGCTTGGCTACCCCAAGGCGCGTGGGATCTTAATTTCTCAACAGGGGGTAGAACCCGAATCCCCTGCATTGAAAGGAGAATACTTAACCACTGGACCACCAGGGCAGTCTCTCCATGAATTTTCAAAAGTGAACATGTTAACAGCACCGAGCTAGGGAAATGAGTTTTGAACGTAGATGTCCATAAGAAACCCCTGTGACGGGGAATTCCCTGGTGGTCTAGAGGTTAGGACTCTGTACTTTCATAGCTGAGGGCCTGGGTGGGGAACTGAGATTCCACAAGCCAAGTGCCACAGACAAAAAATTAAAAAATAAAAATTAAGGGGAAAAAACCCAACCCTGGTGTACTTTGTGGGAATGCAGATTTCTGGGCCCCACTGTCAGGGATCCTGGTTCTGTAGGCCTAGTGTGTGGCCTAGGAATTTGCATTTCTGCAAATTGCCCACCCCCCAGATTTAGATGATGGTGGCCCATCGACCGCACTACGAGATCCATTAGCCTTTTGAGTGAGAACGTGCTTTCAAGTTAAGCAGACCTAGAATTCCACCTTTTCTTTGACTGAATAACTTGGCCTCACAAGGAAAGTGGGGACAATGGTACTTACTCATAGGTTTGCTTTGAGGATTTAAAGGAAAAGTATGTATGTCCACAAGAGCTATTTAGCATGGTGTTGGGCATACAAAAAGCACCAATAAATGTAGCCAAGCAAACACACACCTAGAAGGGACAGGGTCTTCCCAGCACCCTAGGATGGTGCACAATCAAACAAGACGGAGGGCAGTGTCACACGAGGGTCAGCAACACAGGCTTGGTGTCAGACACCCTGGGGTGTGAGTTCGAGTCCTGGCTTCACCACTTCCTAGCTGTGTGACCTTGGGCAGGTTACTTAATTCCTCTGACTCTCTGTTTCCTCATCTGTAAAATGGGCATCATAATGCCTACTTCACAGGGCAATGGTGGGCATGAGATAAGATGACCCACTAAAGCCTTGAACCCATGGCCTGGCCCCTGAGAAGAGTTTGATAAAAGTTGGCGACCGCTGCTATGTATAGCTGAAGCAGAGAAGGTTCCATTCCTGGGCCATGGAAAGGTTCTCTCCAGGGACAGCCTGGAGAGGACACTGGTCACTCCTCTGCAATAGCATGGAGCAGTGTAATGTAAAGGCCAGGGAGGGTATGCTTATTACTACCATGATTATGGGCCAGGTGGGGCTGTCCAGGAATCTTCCTCGGGTGTTTATACATTTCAAGGGGGTGGAGACAGGAATGGAGGGCCGGGGAAGGCTTTGCTCCTGATATGGACATTTTTCTTAGCTTCTGGCAAACACGGAGGATGGAATTTGAATACTTGAAGGGCTGAGGGCATGAGTCGCTTTCTGGGTACACTTCCCATTACTCACATCTGGGGTGGGGCACTATAAATCCAGCCTTTGCAGTGGTTTTCAGAGGTCACCCCAAGGTGCTGTATTTCTGGTGAACTGAATTATACTGGCCAATTCCCTAAGAGATGGAATATGGGCAGCACACCAGCTAACTGTTTACTCTCTCCCGCATGACACCGCCTGAGGCCATGCTTAGAATCAGAGGTTCCAGTCCTACTACTGATCAAGTAGGTAGCCTTGAGCAAATCAGTCACCTTTCTTCAATGTGTATAAGTCCAGCTCCGTACTGGATGCTGTGGAGTTCAAAGCAAAATATAAGACAAGTTCCTCTTCTGGAGAGCAGTTGTGCAGGTTGGAAACTGCCCAAACCATTTAACCAAGACAGAGTAGGGGCTCAAGTCCAGCCTGCACTCTGTCACATGGGTCAGACCCGTGCCATTGCAAAAAGGTGCTATACAGGCTAGTGGCACCTTCCTTGAGAAGGTCTTGTCTGGCTACTGACACAGAAATATAAATAAAAACTGCATTTCCTTCTAACATGAAAGCAAATCATTCCATTTTCTCATAAGAAGGGTAGGTGAGAAAACCAAATAGGAGAATAGAGACGAAAACACTTTGTGATGACATATAAAACAGAATACAGCTCTAATGATACCACAGTATAATCATCTTTTACAAACTAGCTGTGTGACCTTGGGGAAATCACTCACCCTCTCTGGGCTTCATTTTTCTCATGTAAAATGAATCAGTATCCCGGGTAATTCTGATGCTTGTAATCAGCAGCCCGGTTGATAAAACACTGGTCCCTTCCAGGTGCAAACTCCTCTGAACCTATACCCTAGCAAGCTGTAGCAGACAGAGGTTCTGCTGAGCGGGGGGGATGATTAGAAGGCCAGGAAATAATGTCATGATCCCAAACCTGAATGCAGTGACCTTACGGGCACTTGGCAGCAGTGGTTTTATGGTTCTGTCCCTGAGCTGAACCGGCTGGCTCTGGACACTCACCAATTACACCCAAAGCTCATAGGTCATTCTGCCTGGACTGACACCGCCCCTTATCCTAACTGAAAGCTAGGACCAACAGGCCCTAACAGGTTCCCCCTTGATCTTCTTGTAAACACAAGTCAATAAATGTCAAAACAAGCCTCTGGCCAACCTAGAAAGTCTTAGTCATCAATAGGCTATAAACATCCTTGGTCAGAATTCACTGTTTGTACATTGACCTATTTAGTCCCTGACTTCCTCCTCTGACTCACTCGTCAAACATCTACTAAGCTCGGCCTCTGTGTCAGGTACTGCGCTGGGGCCTGGAATATGGAAAAGAATAACGGGAGAGAATAGAACCACCCCCCCCCCCGCCCCATCCCCAAACACGCCCACTAGTGCATAAACCACTGTCTGGAAATCAAGCAGTATTTCAGGCTGGGAATCTTTTTTTGGGCTAGCAGGTTCC
This sequence comes from Capricornis sumatraensis, assembly GCF_032405125.1. NCBI lineage: Eukaryota > Metazoa > Chordata > Mammalia > Artiodactyla > Bovidae > Capricornis > Capricornis sumatraensis. The sequence goes on from NC_091079.1 coordinate 34,646,471, forward strand.
AAATGTGCCAACTGCCATCTTCAACTGTGGTCTGCATCCTAGGAAAAAGAAGCCCACTTAGGTAATGAGAAGCATCCAAAAGAGAGAAGAAACTCATTAACTTAGAAAAAAATGCAGCGGGGTTTCCCTGCAGGGACTAGCATAGCGTTTCACGGACATACGTCAGAACATTCTGCAGCTACCCATATACATTTCCCTCTCTTGTTCCAGTTGAAATTTCGGTCTTACTGTCTGCAGGTTTGTCTGAAAGCCCAGCGGGGTTGACAGCGGTTGAAACAGGAACCACAGAGTCTGGATTGCTCACTCCGTGACGATCAGATCTCAACCATAATGTCGCTCTAGGCCAGGCAGGGTTTCTTTGCCCTGGATTCCTAATTATTTGTAAAACAAACCTTTAGCTTCTCAAATGCCTCTTCCACTGATGGGAGGGTTGGGAGGAAGGCAGGACATGCTCTTTCCTTTTCGGTGATGGAATGGGCATGGCTAGGAGAAGGCAGTGGCACCCCACTCCAGTGCTCTTGCCTGGAAAATCCCAGGGGCGGAGGAGCCTGGTAGGCTGCAGTCCATGGGGTCGCTAAGAGTCTGACACGACTGAGTGACTTCACTTTTTCACTTTCATGCATTGGAGAAGGAAATGGCAACCCACTCCAGTGTTCTTGCATGGAGAATCCCAGGGACAGGGGAGCCTGGTAGGTTACCGTCTATGGGGTCGCACAGAGTTGGACACGACTGAAGCGACTTAGCAGCAGCAGCAGTAGCAGCAGAAGTGAATTGGGGAGAACGGTTAGTTAACACCTACTGTATGCTCTTTACAATAGCCTTGTAACTAGGGATGCTTGTGCTAGTTTCCCAAATGAAGAAACTGCTGCCATGTTAGATTTGTCTGATTTGCCCGAATTCACACACCCAGTTATTTAAAAAAAGAAAAAGCCATCAGATACTGGTAAATTAACAGCTACCAGTATTGAGCTCTTCTCATGAGTTAGGCCTGCATTAAGCACTTTTACAGATATTATTTTATTTATGTTTCCAAATAACTCTATAAGGTGGCAATACTATTATCCCCATTTTACAGATGAGAAAACTGGGGTTTAGTCAGGTTGAAAACTTGTCCAAGGTCATACAACTAGAAGTGTGGAAGGGAGATTCAAACTTGAGTCACTGAACTGCAATTCAGAGATCCTAGACTCTTGGCAAGCTGAGCTTGAAACTCTTTGTCCTTGCTGTGTGGAGGAGCAAATTTAATCGGATTGAGGAAAATAGAAACAACAAAACATAACACCTGTTAAATGAAAGCAATTAGTGGACTAGCTTGGAGAAGGCAATGGCACCCCACTCCAGTACTCTTGCCTGGAAAATCCCATGGACAGAGGAACCTGGTAGCCTGCAGTCCATGGGGTGGCTGAGGATTGGACACGACTGAGCGACTTCACTTTCACTTTTCACTTTCATGCATTGGAGAAGGAAATGGCAACCTACTCCAGCGTTCTTGCCTGGAGAATCCCAGGGACAGGGGAGCCTGGTGGGCTGCCGTCTATGGGGTCGCACAGAGTTGGACACGACTGAAGCGACTTAGCAGCAGCAGCAGCAGTGGACTAGCTTAACATACTTCTCCCTTATTTCAGGTCTAGACTTTCAATACTGGACTGAAGTTCATGGACAGAGGATTGAAGATAGGTTAGTTGTATTGCTAATCAAAGAGCTCTTTCAACAACAGCTAAACAACAGCTTCCATTACTGGGTCAACTATTAGCTGGGGGTCTGATTCAGAAGAGAGACCCTTGGTGCCATGAAGATCACTACTGACATATTCTTCCTAGAACTGGCAAATAAAATAAAGCCGAAGCTTATGAGAGGGAGAGAAAAAAACAAAAACAAAAACAAAAAACACCTCCACTGAGTACAGGGTTGTACTGAAGAAACGATGTTGGATTTGGTCTCTGCCCAAATTGTCTGGGGGGACAATAGATAAGCAGCTCTAACAGGAGTGATATAAGTGCTAATATATCAACATGCAAATCTTTAAAGAGCCCAAAAGAAGGAATGCTAATATTCAAGGGTAAAACTGAAAGGTGTCACTAAAAGATGATGTTAGTTAACATGTAATATTATTTTCTTGTTTTAAATCGAGCAGAGGGCGTGCCTCTCAGCACCCATGACCCTTCCCCATTGGGTAGCAGCTCTGAGTTCTGGTTGGTGCCGATCCAATCCCCAGGTCTAGCTTCAGGTCCTGGCCACAGACCCGGGAGATCCCCTGCCCATCACCCCAGTTTAAAGCTGAGTACACAATCTGTGCTGATCTAACCACAGTAAAGCCAGGACTTCTGTTTGCTGGTTTCGAGCTGAGAAGACTCTTCCTCTGCCTTTTTCTGGTGACACTTATTCACAAGGCGGGGAAACTCTGCCATATTTTGCTCCTGGGGAAGCTAGCCTAAAGCAAGAGAGCACAAGGAGGACCGCTAAACCAAGAGAGCTACGGAGACGTGGAGCTGGAGCCCAGGTCTGCAGCTTATACACTTCTGGGCATCTTTAAGGCCAAACCAATGAATTGCCTTGATTGCTTTAGCCATTTAGAGTTGGGTTTTCTTTTGTCACCCAAAGCATTCCAGCTGATTCGAAGTTTGTTTTTCAAAATGTACAGATATACTCACAGTGTTTTCAGTTCAGTTCAGTCGCTCAGTCGTGTCCGACTCTTTGCGACCCCATGAATCACAGCACGCCAGGCCTCCCTGTCCATCACCATCTCCCGGAGTTCACTCAGACTCACGTCCATCGAGTCCGTGATGCCATCCAGCCATCTCATCCTCTGTCGTCCCCTTCTCCTCCTGCCCCCAATCCCTCCCAGCATCAGAGTCTTTTCCAATGAGTCAACTCTTCGCATGAGGTGGCCAAAGTACTGGAGTTTCAGCTTTAGCATCATTCCTTCCAAAGGAATCCCAGGGCTGAGCTCCTTCAGAATGGACTGGTTGGATCTCCTTGCAGTCCAAGGGACTCTCAAGAGTCTTCTCCAACACCACAGTTCAAAAGCATCAATTCTTCGGCACTCAGCCTTCTTCACAGTCCAACTCTCACATCCGTACATGACCACAGGAAAAACCATAGCCTTGACTAGACGGACCTTAGTTGGCAAAGAAATGTCTCTGCTTTTGAATATACTATCTAGGTTGGTCATAACTTTTCCTCCAAGGAGTAAGCGTCTTTTAATTCCATGGCTACAATCAGTGATTTTGGAGCCCCCCAAAATAAAGTCTGACACTGTTTCCACTGTTTCCCCATCTATTTCCCATGAGGTGATGGGACCGGATGCCATGATCTTCATTTTCTGAATGTTGAGCTTTAAGCCAACTTTTTCGCTCTCCTCTTTCACTTACAAAGTGTTTTTTTTTTACTCCTAATATAATCAAGTATCCGTTGGGAAGGGAGGGGTCCTCTGGTTTTACAACAGAAAAACTAGCCCAAACTAACAAGCAGAGATAGAGTTTATTAGCTCAAGAACACAGTCAGTGAAGAAAGTGGGCTTCAGGCAAAGCTGAATACAGGAGTTCAGCCAAAATAAGGGAGCTCAGTTTCTCCGCATTTCTCTGCTCAGCTCTGCCCTCCTCCACATGACAGCCTTGTCCTCAGACACCAGCTTCTTTCCCAGTTGCAATCTAGCTCTTAGGACCTCTCATGGTCAAGTCCAGTGGGAACTGGAGACCACATCATTGCAGCTGTCCAAGCAAACTCCTGGTGGGGCGGGGGTGGGGGGTGGGGGTGGTGTCTCTGATTGGGCCTTGGCTTGAGCCCTGTTCCCACTTGTGGGCCAAACCCTGTGGCCAGGAGAGTGATCTTCCCCGTGATTCATGGCTGGAGGGTCAACTCCACGCAAAGCCTGTGGCCGACAGTGGGAGTGGGTATTTCCCCCGAAACTAAATCAAGCAACTGGGGAAAGAGGCAACAAAACAACAGATGTCCCTGACAGCTCACTTGAAAATGCCTCTCAGCCAACATTCCTAAAATAACGTGGATTCACAACAGGTGGGTTTCACAGAAAAGCTTGTTAGTCATGGCTCAGAAGTCCTCTCCTGCATTTGCTAACCTAAAACCAGACACAGTTTCTGTGAGATTTTTGTTCTTCTTCCACGACGTGCATTCGTTCTTTCAACTAATGTTTTCTTTTCTTTCTTTTTTTAACCTGAGACAAATCTTTTCTTCAATGTTTTCTGAGCACTGATGACAATAATGGTAATAGTGATCATGCTTCCTAACTATTTACTCATATTATACACATTATCTCATTTAGTCATTATGTTAGCTCATCAGGTCTTAAGCAGAGACAGTTTTGCCTCCCTGGGGAACATTGGGCAATGTCTGGAGACAGTTTTGGTTGTCACAACTCTAGGATTGCTACTGGCACCCAGTGTGGGGGGTGGGGTCATGGATACTACCAGACACCTTCTGATGCACAAGACAGTCCCTCACAGGAAACAGTGATCCTGCTCAGAATGTCCACAGAACCAAGGACGAAAACAAACTCACGATGTTGTCCCTGCTTTATGAATGAAGAAGGAAGCTCTGAAAAGCTCAACAAGTTGTCCAGGCTCAAGCAAGTTCAGGAGGGGTGGAGCTGGGATTTTAATCCAAAGAACTTGCTTTTATCTAGTGATTGCCACTCTTGGAAATGGAACGCAGTGTCTCACCCACGGTAAATTCTGGTTCAGTGGGCCAGGGCCCCCAGGAATTAGTTTAACAGGATCACAGGTGATGCAAATTTAAGCAGCTAACTGAAGAGCATTTTGGAGGCCCCTGCAAGGCACTACTGGAGAAGGCAATGGCAACCCACTCCAGTACTCTTGCCTGGAAAATCCCATGGATGGAGGAGCCTGGTGGGTTGTAGTCCATGGGGTCATGAAGAGTCAGACATGACTGAGCTACTTCACTTTTCACTTTCATGCACTGGAGAAGGAAATGGCAACCCACTCCAGTGTTCTTGCCTGGAGAATCCCAGGGACAGGGGAACCTGGTGGGCTGCCCTCTCTGGGGTTGCACAGAGCCGGACACGACTGAAGTGACTTAGCAGCAGCAGCAGCAGCAAGGCACTATACACACATATGCAACACGCAGCAAAGATGTAGCACACAGCTAAGTCAGCAGACTCATGGCAACTTTGACTTGCAGTGTGATGAATGCCTAATGATGGGGGTTTCATTCCTCCAGTCTTTGCTCCTGCATCCCCTCTGCTCAGAAGTCCTTTCTCTCTCTCTTTGCAAGCTGTTCATCCTCTGGCACATCTAGAATGCTTGCCTGACCTCAATCTCCATGGTCCATTTTAGATGCTCTTTCTCTGTGGTCCCATAGCATCCTGAAGAGAATTCTATTATTCCACTCACCACATTGTACCATAATTAGGGATTTACCTGGCTTTTGAATTCCGTAGACTGTAAGCTGCTTGAGAACAGAACCCACATCTATGTGCAGAGCCCAGTGCCTGGCTGTAGGCTATTTGTCCACTATTCCTCTTTGCTATTTGTCTATTCCAGGAGTCAGCAAACTTCTGTCAAGTGTTAGATAGTAAATATTTTAGGCTTTGCAGGTCATGTCTTATCATAAACTCTGTTGTTGTAGCACAAAACCAGCCATAGACAATATGTAAAAGATCAAACCTGTGTTCCAAGAAAACTTTATTTTCAAAACAAGGCAGTAGGCCAGATTCAGCTGCGGGCCGAAGTTTGATGTTGTAGTTTAGTCGCTAAGTCATGTTTGACTCTTTTTGACCCCATGGACTGTAGCCCACCAGGTTCCTCTGTCCACAGGATTTCCCACACAAGAATACTGGAGTGGTTTGCCATTTCCTTCTCCAGGGAATCTTCCTGACCTGAAGATCAAACCCATGTTTCCTGCATTGGCAGGCAGATTCTTTACTGCTGAGCCACCAGCAAAGCCCCGTCGTTTGCTGATTCCTGGTCTATTATAATAGCCTTTCTTCCATTGGTAAGTCCTCACTTTTAGCCATGCACCTTTCTGTTTAACCATCTCCAAAACACAGCGATGCCTCCCAGCCTCCCCTACAGCTACATGTGGCCATGTGAATAGGTTCTAGCAAATGAGATGCAGGTGGAAGCATTATTTGGGATTTCTTGGAAGGCTGTTTCAAAGGACTGATTCATCTGGGAAGGGGCTCTTTCTGTCCCCCCTGCTCTTCCTCCTTCTTGCATCCTATGAAGGGCTCCAGCAGCTGTCCTGGACCACGAGGTGGCCTTGAGGAAGAAGGCACAAGCTAGGAGGGAGGAGCAGAAAGATAGGGACCTGAGCCCCTGATGACACCACAGAGCCGCCATACTCATCCTGCATGGCCAACATGTAGTTCTGGACACAAGAGAGATAAACTTCTGTCTTGTGCAAGCGACCACGTATGTTTCTATTACTATATGCAGTAGAACGTAATCTTATCTGCGTGCTAACCCGTGGAAACACTCAACAAATATTTGACGAGTGAAAGGAATGCCCAAAGCATTAAGGAGCACCCCGGAGGAAATCAATTCCGCCGGGGGTGGGTGGGGAGTCATGGAAACAAACAAACACCAGGGCCCCCTCAGGCTTTTCTGAGGTTAAGCACCCAGATGACTCAAGTGTCTGGCCAGTTCCTCCTGCTGCCACTCTTCCTCCCCACAAGGGACTTTCCTTTTATAGTACCTTCCATCAACTACTTTATCTTCTGGGGCATCCTTCCGCACCAAGATTATCTGTTATGGAGAATTCAGTTTCCCACAAGAGAAAGCACAATTCATTGTTGTTGGAGAGGGGTTTTTGCTACTAGACACCAAGGGGACGCAGCCTGGAGAACCCCCAAAACAACAAGAAGAGGGATACCTAATAGACAGAGGAAATGTAACAGGCCCTTATGTCATGATTTGTTTGCCTTACAAGTCAGTACTTGGGTGGCGCAGAGGGAAAAGCCTGGCTTTGGCATCAGGCAACCTTGAACTTGAGCAGTGATTCAGTCACTTAGCAGTATGGCATTGGCCAAGTCATGTCCTTGAGTTTCCCCAACTACAAAGTGAATGAATAACAATGTTCTCATAGCAATCTTCTGAAAATTAAATAATGAAAGAGTGCCTAGCTTAAAGAAGGTGCCCAAATGATAGCTCAGAGACATCTCTGCCTGTCATCCTGGCCATCCAGACAGAGGCGCCAGAATGGCGATTGGGATTTGGGTGGATCCCCGGCTTTGGAAGTGCAAAATCTTCCAGCCTTCAAACCTCACACTTCCTTCCTTTCCACTATTCTGAACTGGCCCTCAAACAACTGTACTTCCCTTTAACCCCCTTCCCTGCTTTAAAGCGATAGCAGGGGAACTTTTTTTTTTAATCCATTTTTTTCCCCAACATTATTTCAGCCCCACCAAAGTCCCATGTGAATATCCAGTACCCCAAGGACACTTGCAATGTCACACTGGCCTCACACTTTCACTTTCTGATGAACGTGGCCTTGACACATCTCCAACTGAGTAAGTGGTCACAGGACACTTCAAACCTGGAGGCCCTCACCATAAAGATGGCTTACAAATGCAAAATAGTCCACATCCCCGGAGATGCCTGTAAAAGCTATTATAGCCATGCCGGAGAAATGAGCAATCCAAAAAAAGCTGCCAGCGATGAACAGGATCCCGCTGCATTCACTGTGTGCGAACTGGGTTCCTAGAGCAGCTTGTTCACAAGCCTGTAAACTTAGCACCGCTGCCTGTAAACGGTGTCAAGGAGAAGTGGGTGATCTTCAGAGAGAGGGTAGCGAAGGGGACCCTCAGGCGATGGCTGGAAGCATTCTCGACAGAGTCACTTACAAGGGGAAATAGAAACAACACACCCAAAGGGAAAGAGGAGTGAATAATGGATATAGGTCTGAGTGGGAAGTAAGCAAATGATCTTTCTTTGCTTTTTTTTTCTAGCACTCATTGAAACAAATGTACCTTTCCATCCTACAGGACGTCCAGATATAACAAAAGACATGATTATACATGTCTACTATACCTGTATAGTAGGTAAATACAAGCATAAGTCTGGTCGGGGCAGGGTGAACAAACAACTGTTTGTGTGTAGTAGAGTCTTTCTCAGATTGTTAATGATAACTTGGAATAAACTCAATCAGGGACACTGAATAGTATTAACTCCCAGTGTATATGGGGTGTTGTGTTAGGCCCTGTACAGATGAAATATTAATAGAAGCCATTCATTCAATCTTTATTCATTCCATGAAGACCAGTTTAGGCACTCAGCTTTGAAGTAGGTGCTGGGAATTCAGTGGGGCACAAATGGCTGTGGCCTTTACCCACATATGATTATCAAAATATTTACTTATTAATTTACGTATTTGGCTGCGACAGGTCTGAGTCAAGGCATGCAGGATCTTTGATCTTCCTCATGGCATGAGGACTCCCAGCTGCGGCATGTGGGATCTAGTTCCCTGACCAGGGATTGAAACCCAGGCCCTCTGCATGGAGAGCACAGAATCTTAGCCACCGGACTACCACCAGCCAAGTCCTCTCCGTATGAAACTGACGTTGCAGGGAGTAGAGTTGCAGCCGTGAGCAGTACAGGTTCATCGCCTGTGAAAAGTCCCAGTTCCACCTCACCAGCTGCACGATCTTGGACAAGGTTACCCTAACACTGCCATACCTCAGTTTCCCCATTTACAGAAAGGAGGTGCTACTGGCATCTAGCTCACGGGGTCAGGGTGAGGATCAAATGAGATAATAGCCATGATGTACTCAGAACACTGCCTGCCAGTCAGCAGGCTTTAGCTGTTTTTGTTGTTTTTATTACTGCGGGCAGAGGGGCTGAGCAGGCTAGCCTTGGGCAAGTAATGACAAATGCCTGAGAACTAGGAAGGAGAGGGGTAGGGCTGCATGTATTGGAAACACGGAGAGAAACTGATCTAGGAGGTGGATGTGCAGTTGGTGGCAGAGTCTAGACTAGGACCCAGGCTCCCAGGTTCTGATTGAGCTTCTTTCCTCCTGATGGAAACTTACTCAGAACACAACCACAGTGGGACTATGATCCTCAAACTAAAATACAAAACCCAGCGCACTACTGTAACAGACATCAGTCTCCCCTATAGCCTGGCCACCCAAACCTCAGAAATGAGTAAAAGTTTCCCAGGAGACAAGGCGATGGGCAGTAAGACATGCTGAGAAGCAGGCACAGCTCATGCAAAGGCACTGAGGCTTTCTGAGCATGGCCTTAGGACTTCCCTGACGGCTCAGAGGGTAAAGCGTCTGTCTGCAATGCAGGAGACCCGGGTTTGATCTCTGGGTTGGGAAGATCCTCTGGAGAAGGAAATGGCAACCCACTCCAGTACTATTGCCTGGAAAATCCCATGGACGGAAGAGCCTGGTAGGCTACAGTCCATGGGGTCACAAAGAGTCGGACACGACTGAGCAACTTCACTTCACTTTCACTTTATAGCATGGCCAGGCTTCTCAGGTGGTGCCAGCGATAAAGAACCGCCTGACAATGCAGGAGACATGAGACACAGGTTCGATCCCTGGGGTGGGAAGATCCCCTGAAGTAGGACATGGCATCCTACTCCAGTATCCTTTCCTGGAGAATCCCGTGGACAGAGGAGCCTGGGGTCACAAAGAGTTGGACATGACTGAGCATCTACACACATAGCATGGCCAAGCAGCACAAAAGTTTACAGGGGCAAACGGCAACCAGAATTAAAAATCAATGAGTCAGAAGGCAAACTATAGAGTCCAGTGGACCAGGACTCACTCCCTAGCTTCACCACTTGCTGGTTTCATGAACATAAGGAGACTACTTGGCTTCTCCTAAACTTTATTCCATCAAGGTTTGTGCACGGGTTGGAAAAGAATTTCCAGACATGAAGCAGAATGAGAGGAGAATAAAGTTTATTACAGTGGGAGACACTGTCTAGTAGCCAATTTTTATAGCCTAATGACAAAGAAAATTCCCATTGGAATGGTGGCATTAGGTGATTTGTTAAGATGCTATAGAGTGGGTAATTGGGTGGGTATTTTATGTAATATAAAGTACATTCTGTTGTGGCTCAGCTGGTAAAGAATCCACCTGCAATGCAGGAGACCTGGGTGTGATCCCTGGGTTGGGATGATCCCCTGGAGAAGGAAAAGGCTACCCATTCCAGTATTCTGGCCTGGAGAATTCCATGGACTGTATAGTCCGTGGGGTTGCAAAGAGTCAGACACAACAGCAAATTTCGCTTTTACTTTATGTAATATAGTCAGGGAACTGGCCAGTTTGGATCTGGAGGCTCATGGCAACAGTTGCTATGGGGCTTGGTCAGTTCCAGAGATTCTTGTCCTGTGACCTTGGTACACGGCTCCACAGGTTCTTTTCCCTGTTAAGTGAGGTTAGTGATAGAACCCACACTGTGGGGTTATTGTGAGGGCTGGATGTCCAAAAATAGCCTTTACTGTTGCTGCTGTTGTTAAATTTCACATCCAATTTACTGTGAACATTTCTTAATCATTCAGTTTTTATTATGTCTGCAAATTGGGATCATAACATACACACTGTTCTGCAACTTGCTTTTAGACTTAATATTTTTTCAAGCTAGTACTTACAGACTTCATCTTTTTAACATAACATTTCAGAGACTCCTAATAGGCATTGTGCATTCTAAATGCATTTTTGCTTTGCATGTCACAACAGCAGCTATAGCTATTCCAAGGGTATGATATGTGTACAAATGAGCCACATTGTATCTCTGGAAATTAAGGAAGACCAACCAAATGAGAAAAGCAAAGGCTGTTTACAACAAGGGAGAGACAACATAGTCACTTACGTTTTGCAGAAACTGAAAGGCAGGCAGCTGAGTGAAGAGCTTTCTGGTGGAATGAATTGGAGGGCTTCAGGTATGCCCTGATTGGACACTGTTGGCTCGTGGCAGCTCCAGGCTAACTGGAAAGCAGGCTATCCTATTTGTTAGGGGTACATATGTAGCTTTCTCTGGTTGGTCCTAAGTTGGAAGCAGGGACAAAAAATTACAGAAGCTGTCATTTATTAATCAAGTCCTGGGCATTTGGGGCTGATTTTTACAGAATTAGTGTTTAGCTTCCTGGATTGTCACTGGAAAGAGCAAACTGGCTGCCTGCAAAAGTTTGACTTATAACAGGCTGACTACCTGAGTCATTTATTGCAGATAAAGGGTTGGATTCCTGGGCAGGTTGCAGGTCAAAGTTCTATTTTTTTTTTTTTAATGTGCTCTGACCATTGTTTGTATATTCAGTCTCTCAATACATGAGGCTTGGTGATGTATGGACCCCTTGCAATAAATTCATGGGCCACAAAAGGAATCTATAGCTCTAAAATGTCAAAAAATATTTTCGGCATGTATCCTGGGACTTAGTTGCCTTTTTGTGGGTAGCAATCTTGTCTGTAAGTTTGTGCCCCAACAAAGACCAGATGTTTCCCAGGCTTGGAGCAGAGTACTCAGTCGGCATGCCCTTCTCTCCTGGGTGAGAGTTCAATGAGGTGGTTTTAGCTGTGGCGCTCCAGGGAGATGGTTTGTTGTGCCATGGAAGGAGGTTCTGAATTAGAAGCCCTGGGTTCTGGTGTCACTTCTGCCTCTTCTTAGCCCCGGGCCTTTGGGAAGTCAGCAGCTCCAAGCCTGAATCCACTTCTGGAGTCCAGCTTAGTTCTTTAACAGCCATCATCCTGGCAACACCATTTGGGAAAATGCTTTATAAACTGTGCAGAGTTATGCAAATGTAAGTGAATATTATCAAGATGATAGAAATGTTATTGCCTGAGATCATCTTTCCAACATTTTAAGGAATCCATTAATGATATTCTTTTAAGAATTTTTTTTTTTTTTCCCCTGCTGGCATTGTTCTCAGTCAGGCTACAGCGTGGAGTCTTACTTGACCAGCTGTTAGGTCTTTTAAGTGATACACAATTTTCAAGTGAGTTATTCAATTAATCATTTCTGTCATATCTACCACGTCCCATTGGATTGTCTGCTTCTGGAAAGCATAGCAACTGGAGAAGGGGGTCCTAACTCCCTGCTCATCCTCCGAACAGATCAAATGGCCTCTGGGGGAAAGCCCTATTAATGGCCATATGAATTAGTTGCAAGTTGGAAAAAAAAAGAGAGCCAAATGGTTACCTACACAATTTCGCTTCCTTTGCACAATGAGGCGGTCCAGTAATGCAGCTAGCTAAATGGGATTGCTACAGATGGAATGGAAATGCAGGGTGGGGATGGGGGGAGATTGCTATTTAAGGGCCCCTGGGGGGAATTACTTGATAAAGGATCTTTCTTTCCATTTTCATGAATGAGTCCCCTGATAGAACTGCTTTCTGTAACTTTGAATTTTTATAATCTAGCTTTCAAAGTATTATTATATATTATAATGTATATTAAAGGATAAACAGAAATTATAGTATAGAATATATAGATAGATAAATAAAAGATAGTATATTCTATGTGACATATTGAATGTAATTTTATAATAATAACATCTATTGAGACAGTGGCCAAAGAGTACATGAATTGTGTATCTATTTAAGTTTCTCCTCTGAGAGACAATGTTTAAGGAAAGGTAGTGCCTTGATTATAAGTCCCTAAGAGATTCGTTTCAATAGGGGGAAAAGATTCCAACTCAGGGTAAAGGAAATATTTTCAATAGCTATGACCAAAGAGGGAAGAGATTGCCATTTTACAGTATTAACCTCCCTATCAGGAAAAAATTAGACTATGGAGAATAACTTGGTGGAAATGTGTTTTCATTTGATGATTGGGTTGGAATTTGTTCTAGAAAACACAGATATAGGAGATGTGAGATGGGTAGGCTTCTCCTACTTCACTCTGTTTAGGTTAAAATGGCTTTAGGGTAAAATGCATCAAAGCAATGGAGGGGGGAAGTGCCCCAGTTGTAGGGAAGATGAGGTGATGGGTAGCCTTTGTCCTGCTTTGTCCAGTAATGGGTGGACTCCAGCTGTTTGCATTTATATCTTCAAGGTGGGGGGCAGGGGAAGCTTAAGACTAAGAAGTCACTTTCTTCTTTCACTGAGTCACTGCCTGGAGCAAACAGCACCCATCCTTTCCCTAATTCTTTTTCCAGCTGTTTTCCAAACAGAAAGACACACATCCACAGAGACAGACATTTATACCTATATCTAAAGCAGACACAGAATCCAGAGAGAGCCCAAGTTCAGCCTGCCATTCACATGGCAGACACCTTTAACCTCACCCAGAAGGGACCAGTAGTAGTAGTAGTTAGTCACTCAGTCACATCCGACCCTTTGTGACCCCATGGACTGTAGCTCACCAGGCTCCTCTGTCCATGGGATTCTCCAGACAAGAATACTGGAGTGGGTAGCCATTTCCTACCCCAGGGGATCTTCCCAACCCAGCAGTCAAACCTGGGTCTTCTGTGTTGCAGGCAGATTCTTTACTGTCTGAGCCACCAAGTCTCTCCTTTTCAAATGGGGACACTGAGACCCAGAGAGGATCTTTGACTCCCCTGGGATCACAAAGCCCTCTCATCTGCCTCTGTCTCCTGATGGGCATCACTGGGGAGATTACTATGGAGCATCATTCCTGCCTTGGGGACAGGGAGCCGGGGGTGTTGGGCTCCTTAGTTGGGTAATGCTTGCCACCACCTTTGAAGCTGATGGATAGGATCAGCGGTAAATATCATTACCTCTGCAAATGAAATGTTTCCCTATACACAACCTGTTTTCAACTTGTTGCCTATGGCCACTGGCCACTTGCGGCCGCAAAGATTGCTACCGAGTTCCAGCTCACAAGCATCCATTTGCTCACAAGCTTCAGAAAATAGGAGGGTTGGGTCTGGTTCTTATTATTAAAAGCAAACAAACCCATTATTAAAAGTAAACAGGCAGAACTGCTTTGCAACAATTGATTAAATGTCTCCTGGCTCAGAGGCTGAAATTCACCTCTGTTACCCCAAACAAAGCCTCCCTTATTAGACTCTGAAGGGGGGAATGCCAGCAGTGTCTTGTTAAGGAGATTGCCCCCTCTTCCAAGTGTCTGTTACAGGTTAGGCTCAAGAACCACATTATCTCCAATCTGTAAGACTTAGTAGTTGGCATTATATTTTGTGTTTTGCCAATGATGGTATGGACCAGTTAAGTAATTTGTTCATGGACACAGCTGAGATACAAAGCCATGAGGATTTGAACTTGAATCTCGATGATTCCAAAACCCATACCCATTCCATCCTAGCATGTCTGCACATTAAAGACAGGTCTTCTGTGCTCCTGTTTTGTTGTTAATTTCAAAGAAAAGCTCCAGGCATAGGAGAAGGAAACTGGCGCCTGCCCTGGCAAAACCTCCTGAAACTGCAGGTATGCTTGCGGGGTTGCCAAGAAGAGGGAGCCCTGGACCACAGATGTCACTTAAATGAGTGAAGTGGGTGGAACAGAGACTGTTGATGCTAAGCTCCTAGGGCTCAGCCTCTTACTTCCAGGCCTGTCTAATTCTTGTGCCACTTTATGTACTCTGCTGCCCAAATACATCAGAATGAGCTTTGTAGATCCAAGATCTTGGCCTTGCCAGTGAATCCAGAATTAACTGACTTAGTGATAGACTCCCACTCACCAAACTTATAAGAGACAGATGTATAGATAGAATATTAATTGGCTATAGTAGAATTCTGTTTACCTGGGACTCAGTGCTAGAAGCACTTTAGCAATGGAATTCTTCTAGAATAATTTTTTAAATCTCTAAAATTATGCTACTAGAACCCTCAGGAAACAATTTACTATGAGTGAAATGCGGGGTAATAGGTTTACCACTCCATCAGTGACTAGTTGGGGATAAGATAGCAGGAAACTATCTTGATGTGGACGGATGATGTCACCATTATAAATAGACAATGACTCCGTCAGAGCTAATTCATTTTGTGAAAAAACCTTATGAATTATATGGAGTATAAATCTACTTACTGGGAAACAGACAATTCTTCAAAAGATTACAGATAGATTTTGCATATGACTCAGCAATTCCACCATAGGGGGATGCCCAGGAGAACTGAAAATATATGTCCACAAAAAACCTGTTTACAGTTATTCACAGTATCTTTATTCATAATGGCCAATAGGTGGAAACAATTCCAATATCTATCAACTGATAAATGAATCACAAAATGTGGTATATCCACATAATGAAATATTATTCTGCCATCAAAAGGAATCTAGTACTGACATGTGCTGTGACATGGATGAAACTTGAAAACATATGCTACGTGACAGAAGCCAGACATAAAAAGCCACATATTTTATGATTCCATTTATATGAAATGTGTAGCACAGGCAAATCTATAGAGACAAAAAAGTAGATGAGTGGTCCCCTAGGCTGGGCTCGGGGAGGTTGGGGAGAAATGGGGAGTGATGCTAATGGGTAGAGAGTGACTTTGAGAAGGGATGAAAATTTCCTAAAATTGGTTGTAACGAATGTTGCCCTACTCTGTAAATATACTAAAAATCAGCAAATTTTATACTTGAAGAGGGCACATTTAATGGTATGTGAATAAGATAGCTATTTTATTTCATTTTTGGCTGCACTGGGTCTTTGTTGCTCTATGCAGGCTTTCTCTAGTTGCAGTGAGCAGGGCCTACTCTCCATTGAGATGTGCAGGCTTCTCATTGTGCTGGCTTCTCTTGTTGCAGAGCAAAAGCTCTAAACATGTGGATTTCAGAAGTGGCAGCTCACAGGCTCTGGAATGTGGACTCTGTAGTTGTGGCTTATGAGCTCAGTTGTTCTGTGGCATGTGGAATTTTCCTGGACCAGGGATTGAACCCTTACATTGTGTCCCTTACATTGGCAGGCAGACTCTTATCCAGTGTGCCACCAGGAAGTCCAATAATAAAATTGCTCTTAAAGAAATGTACAGCTAAGCAGGAGATGTTCAACCTGCATTCCTTCACTAGCTTATCCATCTTTGGCTACTCTGCCTGGTTCCCCAGGAAGCTGATGCTATGGATTGTACCAACAAGCTCCCTTGTGCAAGCCATCAAATAATTTATTGTCTAAACTGAGACACTTCTGAGAAAGAAGAATCAGTCAGTCACTTCAGTTGCTCAGTCATGTCTGACTCTTTGCGACCCTATGGACTGCAGCATGCCAGGCTCCCTGTCCATCATCAACTCCCAGAGCTTGCTCAAACTCATGTCCATCGAGTCAGAGATGCCATCCAACCATCTAAGTCTCTGTCTTCCCCTTCTCCCACCTTCAATCTTTCCCAGCATCAGGGTCTTTTCAAATGAGTCAATTCTTTGTGTCAGGTGGCCAAAGTATTGGAGTTTCAGCTTCGACATCAGTCCTTCCAATGAATATTCAGGACTGATTTCCTTTAGGATAGACTGGTTGGATCTCCTTGCAGCCCAAGGGACTCTCAGGAGTCTTCTCTAACACCACAGTTCAAAAGCATCAATTCTTCGGTGCTCAGTTTTCTTTATAGTCCAACTCTCACGTCCATATATGACTACTGGAAAAACCACAGCTTTGATTAGGGAGACCTTTGTTGGCAAAGTAATGTCTCTGCTTTTTAAGATGCTATCTAGGTTGATCACAGCTTTTCTTTCAAGGAGTAAGCGTCTTTTAATTTCATGGCTGCAGTCACCATTTGCAGTGATTTTGGAGCCCCCCAAAATAAAGTCTGTCACTGTTTTCATTGTTTCCTCATCTATTTGCCATGAAGTAATGGGATCGGATGCCATGATCTTAGTCTTCTGAATGTTGAATTTTAAGCAAACTTTTTCACTCTCCTCCTTCACTTTCATCAAAAGGCTCTTTAGTTCTTAGCTTTCTGCCATCAGGGTGGTGTCATCTGCACATCTGAGGTTATTGATATTTTTCCCGGCAATCTTGATTCCAGCTTGTGCTTCATCCAGACCAGGGTTTCTCATAATGTACTCTGCATAGAAGTTAAATACGAAGGTGACAATATACAGCCTTGACATATTCCTTTCCCGATTTGGAACCAGTCTGTTGTTCCAAGTCCAGTTCTAACTGTTGCTTCTTGACCTGCATACAGATTTCTCAGGAGGCAGGTCAGGTGGTCTGGTATTCCCATCTCTTGATGAATTTGTTATGATCCACAAAGTCAAAGGCTTTGGTGTGGTCAGTAAACCAGAAATAGATGTTTTTTGAGCTCTCTTGCCTTCTCAATGATCCAATGGATATTGGCAATTTGATCTCTGGTTCCTCTGCCTTTTCTAAATCCAGCTTGAACATCTGGAAGTTCACGGTTCACATACTGTTGAAGCCTGGTTTCGAGAATTTTGAGCATTACTTTACTATGGGAGGGATTGGGGGCAGGAGGAGAAGGGGACAATCGAGGATGAGATGGCTGGATGGCATCACTGACCTGATGGACATGAGTCTGAGTGAACTCCAGGAGTTGGTGATGGAAAGGGAGGCCTGGCGTGCTGCGATTCTTGGGGTCGCAAAGAGTCGGACACGACTGAGTAACTGAACTGAATTGAACTTACTAGCGTGTGAGATGAGTGCAATTGTGCTGTAGTTTGAGCATTCTTTGGCATTGCTTTTCTTCGGGATTAGAATGAAAACTGACCTTTTCCAGTCCTGTGGCCACTGCTGAGTTTTCCAAATTTTCTGGCATATTGAGTGCAGCACTTTCACAGCATCATCTTTTACGATTTGAAATAGCTCAACTGGAATTCTATCACCTCCACTAGCTTTGTTCATAGTGATGCTTCCTAGGGCCCACTTGACTTCACATTCCAGGATGTCTGGCTCTAGATGAGTGATCACACCATCATGGTTATCTGGATCATGAAGATCTTTTTTGTATAGTTTTGTGTATTCTTGCCACCTCTTCTTAATATCTTCTTCTTCTGTTAGGTCCATACCATTTCTGTCCTTTATTGAGTCCCTCTTTGCATGAAATGTTCCCTTGGTATCTCTAATTTTCTTGAAGAGATCTCTAGTCTTTTCCATTCTATTATTTTCCTCTATTTCTTTGCATTGATCACTTAGGAAGGCTTTCTTATCTCTCCTTGCTATTCTTAGGAACTCTGCATTCAAACAGGTATATCTTTCCTTTTCTCCTTTGCCTTTAGCTTCTCTTCTTTTCTCAGCTATTTGTGAGGCCTTCTCAGACAACCATTTTGCCTTGTTGCATTTCTTTTTCTTGGGAATGGTCTTGATCCCTGTCTCCTGTACAATGTCACGAACCTCCATCCATGGTTTTTCAGGCACTCTGTCTATCAGGTCTAATCCCTTGAATCTATTTGTCACTTCCACTGTATAATCATAAGGGATTTGATTTAGGTCACACCATGAATGGTCTAGTGGTTTTCCCCACTTTCTTCAAGTCTGAATTTGGCAATAAGGAGTTCATGATCTGAGCCACAGTCAGCTCCCAGTCTTATTTTTGCTGACTGTATAGAGTTTCTCCATCTTTGGCTCCAAAGAATATAATCAATCTGATTTTGGTGTTGACCATCTGGTTATGTCCACCTGTACAGTCTTCTCTTGCGTTGCTGGAAGAGGGTGTTTGCTATGACCAGAAGAATGGAGGTGAACAAACTCTCCTCGGCAAACTAGGGGTCCTGCTTCTGTTGGGGTTTGGTCCCTGCAGGGCAGGTTGGCTGCCTCACTCTGCTGAAGCCGACAGCTCCTACCAGGTGGCCCTCTCTGTGCGGCTGCAGGCTCCAGCCCTCCTTGCCTTTCAGTCCCAGGAGTGGCCATGGCATCCTGCCTTGGCCCCCGGAACTGCATAGTCCCACTGGTTTCCTTCAGCCCTGCCCGTGTCTCTTTCTTAAACTTCCTCCATTTTCAGTTGCACTGGGCCATCTGTTTCCTGCCAGTACCCTGCTGATACAAAACCCCAGATAAACAGCCTGAAAGAGAAATTTGACAAGGAAAAGTGTGGTCAGCACAGTGATACCACTATCTCTTCCAAAAGGCCGTTGTACCAACCCTCCTTCAGCTTCTGCAGATGGTGGTTAACCCTGATAGTAAGTTCTGATAATAAGTGATTTTACTATACTTTCCAGGAGCAAGGATGGTCAGTAAAAACAGTTTAATTTTTTATTATTGTAAGTTTTTTTTTTAACCACTTTGAAGGAAATGAGTATACAGCAGAAATTACAATTTTTCAGTATGAGAATATATATATTTATTGAGTTTATCTTGTTCAGAATGTAATGTGCTACCTAAATCTGAGGATTTATGTATTTCATCAACTGCGGAAAATTCTCACCCAATGTCTCTTGAAATATCGGTTTCCCTGTCTCCTCTTTCTCTAACTTTAAGCTTTATTCTCTTTATGTCCTTGTCTCCTAACCTCTTTTTTTTCTATTTTCTACTTTTTTATTTCTATGTGCTTTCTTCTGATCTTTCTGATCAAAAACTCTCTTTTCAGTTCTAACCTGTCCTAACCTGTCCTCACAAAGTTCAAATACACATGGTAGTTTCAATGATTTTAGTTTTTATTACCAGGCAGTCAACGTAATTCTTCCACAGTGCTTTTCCTCTTTTCAGAAAAGAGGAAAAGCGTGTTGTGCTTTTGTTTCCTCCTTTATTTCAACCATGTTAGATATATTATCTCTCAGACTCTTGGGTTATCTTTAACTCTTGTGGGTTACATCTTGATATTAGTTATGTCCGCTGACTCTTTTGTTAAAATTTTATTTCTTTGTGTCTGGCTTTAGTTGCGGCACGTGGGGTCTTTGCTGAGTCATGTGGGCTCTTTCCTTGTGGCACACACACTCTCTAGCTGTGCTGTGTGGGCTCAGTAGTTTCAGCACTTGGCCTTAGTTGCTCTGAGGCATTGGGAATCTTAGTTCCCCGACTCAGGGACTGAACCCATGTCCCCTGCATTGCAAGGTGGGAAGTCCCTGTCTGCTGACTCTCGATCTATTCCTTTATGTAACGTATACTTTTGAATTCTGAACTCATTCCAGGGCCTTTATGTGTGGGAATCCTATGAGGACTTGATTGAAAGTGGGTTCTCTCCGAGCCATTTCGCTGTTGCTTCTGCTGGGTTACTCAGGATCATTTTAGGCCAGTAACAAGTTTTCACAGTAATTCTTATGTTGGGCATTTTGGATCTATTCAAGGTAAAACAAATTCAAACTCCAAACACAGCTGTGATGCAGGCCCCTGGTTGCACATTCTCATTGTACACTTTTCGGCCCCCTCCCCAGAGCCTGAACCAAGGCTATCACACTTTGCATCGGCTACCTCTCCTACTAGGCACAGTGCTTCCTGGTCCACCTGTCCTTGAAGCTGTGCCATTGTGGGGGGTGGTTGCAGGAGGGAGGGGGCTTTCTGACTCTGAAGAGGGCTCTCAGTTATGCATCCTTCATACATGGAGGATGTATTGGTCCAGGGGCTCTTTTTCTGATCCCCTTTTGTGGGTGAACATCTGGGCCCCTGGATTACTGAAACCAAGGGCTCCTCCCAGGGCTATGGAGGCATCAGCTCCACATATTCTCTGCTGGTTGTTATCTTCCTCTTTGCTTCCAGCCTCTGAGGACTTCCTTTCTTTCATACCAGCTCTGCCCTGTATTTGAAAGGATTCTGGTTACATTGTACCTTGAGTGTCTTCATGGCTATAGCTGGAGGGCTTTCAGGTTATAGAATCTGCCTCTCTACAAAAACTGGAAGTCACCTTTTCAGACTGTTTATATCACAAAATGTTGGGTTTTGTGTAATGTGTAATATTTTCCATTTCTAGGTCAACTCAGATGCCTCTGATTGATTAAAAATAATTAGACGGTTTTTCAATTGCCTCGCATGGTATGTTAAAGGTAGGGTGTTCTCAAATAATATGCTTCTCATCTTCTTTTATTGCTACTGTAACCAGAACTCATATATTACATACAAAATGTTCCTTTGTCTCATCAGAGTTGTGTGGAACAGAAAAAGCTAAGCTTCAGAAGAAGAAGTGATCAGGCTTGGGACACTCTTGTTCTAAAAATGCAATGGGGATATCAGCTCCCCTGGGAGCCCTGATCTCAATATGATGGCTACTCGGAAGCCAGGTTGGTAGTCAGCAGGCATTTGGGAGAATATAAATAAGGAGAAGGATGTCAGAGGCCCCTATATGCCAGTTGTTGTACTGTACCATTGTATTTTTCAAGATACTATACCATAAGATTTAAAGCATTTTCTGTATTTTTTATGTTTGTTTTTTATGTATGTATTATTTTTGTAAAAAGTATTATTAACCTATTGCAGTACGGTACTATGGAGCCGATTGTGTTACTTGGGTACCCAGGCTAACTTTGCTGGACTTACGTACAAGTTGGACTTAAGAATGTACAGACTTATGGACACGACTGGGTAGGGGGAAGGAAGGAGAGGGTGGGATGTATGCAGAGAGTAACTCCAGATATTATAGTATGTAAAATAGATAACCAATGGGAATTTGCTGTATGACTCAGGGAACTCAAACAGGGCTTGGTAAGAACTTAGAGGGGTGGGAGGGATGCTCAAGTGGGAGGGGATATGGGTAAACCTATGGCTGATTCATGTTGATGTTTGATAGAAACCAACACAATACTGTAAAGCAATTATTCTTCAGTTAAACATAAGCTTTAAAAAAATGTTAAAAAAAAAAAAAAGAAAAAGAGTGTGCTCCTAGAACAGAGCTTGTTCATATGTAGGGAAATTACTGTATTTGATTCCATGACCAGAAGCTGCACACTGGTCTCCAGGCGAGTTTCTAAAAACAGGGAAATTTTAAAATATTTTGATTTGGGCAAACTTCTCATCAAGCTCCAAGCTTTCAGCTCTACCAGAAGGACTGGAATATGTGGAAATTCAGGGCCCACCTTCCCCATTTGGCCTTGGACTGGGGAGCAGCTGGACTTAGAAGGAGAGCTTGCTCTTCAGAGCTTGACAGTCTCCCTGACCAGGTGAACTTCCACCTGGCCTGCTTCACTCAGGTGTGCTGCCTGACCCCTGTGGGCATGGGCTTGTGACCCTACTGTTCCAGTATTATTTGGCCTGGCAGCCAATCAGTCCATGAAGTGAGACCTTCTTTCATGAGTTTCCTGCCCCTGTGACACGTTCTGCACACTGAGGTTACATTTGAGTGTCTCCCAGGCCACCGTCCACAAACACATCCCAAACATCTCAAGGTGAGTCATTGCCACAGATATGACTTGTTGACTCTTGCTTGTTTCATTTTCAAAAGGGGCTCTGACTCTACGTTTGAGACAGTTTGATATACCGCATGCGTGCAAAGTTCCTTCAGTCGTGTCCGACTCTTTGTGATGCTATGGACAGTGGCCTGCCAATCTCCTCTGTCTATGGGATTCTCCAGGCAAGAATACTGGAGTGGGTTGCTATGCCCTCTTCTAGGGGATCTTCCTGACCGAGGGATTGAATTCACATTTCCGACTCCTGCATTGTAGGTGATTCTTTACGACTGAGCCACCAGGGAAGCCGTGAATGTACTGACAACTCCTCAGCTTTTCAAGGGATTTGGTGGCTCTGGCCTCATAAAGAGTTCTGCTTAGAGGTCATGAGAGTGAGCTTAAACCAATTTTATTTCATAGAAGAGCTGTGCTAATGATTAATATGTGTTAATAACTTGAAAATTCCCTGGCGCTCTAGTGCTTATGCCCTCACGCTTCCACTGTAGGGGGCCTGGGGTTCGATTCTTAGTCAGGGAACTAAGATTCTGCATGCTTCATGGCCAAAATCTTTTAAAAATATTAATAACTAGCCTTTATTGACTACTTACTATGTGCCAAGTATTAGACAAAGTAATGCCATTCAGGCCTCATATAGCCTTAATGCCTTGTATTTCCGTGATCTGTTTTACAGATGAGGAAACTGAGGCACAGAAAAGGATGAAGAGCCAGAATTCAAAGCCAGGCAGTCTGTTTCTGAGCCTATCCACTCAACCACCTCGCACAGCTCCCTCTAATGCAAAGGCTCCTCACAAGGGTCAGGGGTTTTACTAACATTGCCTGAAGTCTCACAGCAAACTGAGGGCCTCACATAAAATCTAGTCGCACACTAGAATCAGCTGAGAAGGCTGTAAACCACACCTAGGCCTGGAGCAAATACCATAATGGGTTATCATCTGGGGACTCAATGAAGAGTGATGGAGAAGAGCTGCACTCTCCTTGTACTGTTTTTGTACCTCTGAAGTTTCATCAAAATTGTTTTTAAAAAGTGAAAGTAACTAAAGAACCGAGTAGGACAATATTAACTGACCTGGAGGGATTTCTCCAGGAATTGTTGATAGCAAGAGGTGCTAATAAGAGTGTTACTTACAAGATCCAGAAATGTGCTTGTGTGTGTGTGTGTGTGTGTGTGTGTGTGTGTGGTGTGTGATGTTATCTCATTTATGTAAGGCAAATAGTGACAAGATACACACATACACACACGCCTATACATCCTTTTAAGAAGATGGAATGAAATCTGTATGATACATTAAAAAAATTCTGGATCCCAGTCCCCAGAGACTGTAGTTATTTAGAGGTAGGACCTGGGCATGGGTATCTTCTGTTCAATTTCCTTAGATCAGGGTTCTTAAATTTGCTGTACATTAGACTTGTCTGGGAGACTTTAAAGTCCTGAGGCCCAGGCCATAGACCAGTTAAGTCAGGCTCCTGTGGGAGTGGAGCCCAGGCATGGGTGTTTTAAAATTCCCCCATGGCATGTCAATTGCCAAGTTTGAGAACCACGCCAGGCCCTTGTGCAGCTCATGCACCTAAGGCTAGGACTCACGTCTGGGAGGGAAGGGAACTGTGGTGTGAGGCATTACAGGGTAATAGGCCCATGGGTTAGGAACTCCCAAGAGGCTGGCTGCAGAGATCATACAGTGTCCCCGAGGTCACAGAGCCAGGAGATGGTGGTGCACACCCTAGTCCAAGGAGGGTGATGGCACTGCTTGGGGAAGACTTCCTTGCCTTCCCAACTCTCCTTCCCAAGATCAGGGGAGTTGAAATTCCTCCAGTAGATTCATTACTTTGTGTTCCTCCTCCTAAGAGTTATTAAAAAACAAGCAAATACTCCTGGGATGAATTGCATGTTAATAAAATCTTGATGCCTGCTCAGTGACTGTTGGGTGTTTTGAAGACAGAAAAACTTAGAGGGATGCTCAAACATGGGGGAAAGCATGTCATGTAGGGGGTGTCAGTCTGACTTTGTTATTTTCCTGCTCATAATCCCTCCGTTTCTCAGACTCACCTTATTAAAAATTCCAAGTGTTGCTGTCTCACCTCTAGGCTTTTCCTGCCTTGTGGAAACTCCCAGACTCCCTCTCAAGGTGATTTGGGATGGTTCACTTAGTTGTGAAAGACAAGGGCCTGCCTCTCAGATCCGTGGCCAGCGTAGAGCCAAAGAATAAGGAGGAAAAGAGGTGAGCTTTGGGAAACATCGCTCAAGTTGGGGCTTTGGGGGCATCTAAATGCAGGCATGTGGCAGGAAAGCCGGCTGGAGGGTCCTTGGGCTTAGGCGTGGGGCTCTAGCCCAGGAGGGTTGGAGACTGGGTAGAAGGAACACCTCAGGCATGGGAGTCAGCCATCCACAGCTGGAGTCCTGCCTGCCACTTTCCAACAGTAAAATAAAGGCTCGATTGACCACCTTCTTCTCAAGTCTGTGGTGATGATTAGATATAATACAGGTAAAACACCTAGACTGTGTACAGTAGGCCTTCAGCCATGTCAGTGGGACAGCATGCCAACATCATAGGCTTGCGACATGCACTCTGGGATCAGGCTGAGAATGACCCTTGACCTGGTCCCTACTTCTTTCTCAAATTTTATTTCATTGTGGTAGGAACGCTTCACATTTGATCTACCCGTCTGACAGATTTTAAAGTGTACAATATGGCATGGTTAATTATAAGCAGTGTTGTGCAACAGACCTCTGGAAGTTGTTCGTCCTGCATAGCTGAGATTTCATGATCATTGATTAGAAACTCCCCATGCCCCCACCCCCAGCTCCTGGTGACCAGCATTCTTATCTCTCCAATTTGATGAGCTTGACAAGTTTACACACTTCATATGAGTGGAATTGCGAACTATTTGTCCTCTGACTTAGCTGTGTCTTGTCACTTAGCATAATGTCCTCGGTCTAATCCATGTTGTCCCATAATGCAGGATTTCCTTCTTTTAAAAGGTTAGTTTATTTATTTTTATCTTTTGGCCTCGAGGTATATGGGATATTTCCCTGACCAGGGATTGAATCTGCACCCCCTGCATTGGCAGCATAGAGTCAGGGAAATCCTGGGATTTCCTTCCTTTTTAAGGTTAATGTCTCATTGTGTGTACAGACTACATTTTCTTTATCAGTTTAACTGTCATGGACATTTAGGTTGTTCCCACATCTTGGCTATTGTGAACAGTGCTGCAGTGAATCTATTTCTGTTGATGAGATTTATTGAGTGCTTATTTACTATAGGCCAGGAACCAGTCTAAATGCTTTATGTATAACAGTGCAGGTAAAACTCAGAACAGCCCTATACGGTTGATGCTCCCTTTATCCCCATTTGCAGGTGAAGAAACTGAGGCCCATTTAGTATGGCCAAAGCGCATACCATGAATTGGTTTTCACCCGGAGCTTGAACCCAGGCAATCTGGCCCTACAAGCAGTGATTCTGATATACTGATAGTATTGAAATCATAATAATGATAATGATCAAAAGCAAACTATGTGTCAAGGTTATTGGCAAGGTGAAGATGAGAGTTATGCATCCAAGCGACCTTGGGGACAGGATCCAGGGGGTTGCCCAAGAGATGAGCTAATTCTAGCAGTAACACTCATGACTTGGGGAACAGGGGTGGAGAGAGACGATGACTAAGAATGGGGCAGGGTGGCCCAGAGGAAAATTATCTTCTACAGCTCCATGCATCGCTTTGGTTCACGCAGTTTTCAAAGCCAGATCTTTTCCTAGTCCTGAGTCTGCTAGGAGCCTGTACAGCATTTTGCAGACAGTTTCTTTTGTTACCCTCTCCCACCTTTCCTCCTGCTTTGCGCTTCAAACAAGGGAACAGCCCAGGCCTGAGGGCTTGTTTTCAGGTCTTTGCAAATCTACTCATTTGACTCCCCTCCTCCTTGTCTATTTGGTGTTGATCTAAATGACAGATCTGGTTGCGTGGTTAGGCGGTGGAGTTCGGAAAACAAACCACCAGCTCCCAAATCAACCTGAGTCCTTTGGTACCATTTCCAGGTTAAAACTCCCAGCGGGGCTCTCTGCAGTAACACCACCACCCGGATGTTCTCAGAGCGCTTGAAAAACCACCGCCCAAGTCAGGGGCAGTCAGTAATTTCCATAAACTGACGAGCAGGACACAGAAGCGCAATGCCATTTATTTTGCAATAGCAAAATCAATACACTTTCCCATAATCCTGCAACTTACTGAACTCGGCATCTCGCTGCAGGATACGCCCCCGAACTCTCCCTAATTACGTATTTGGCTGTTTGCAATAGTGACTTGGCTCTGCAGTCCTGATAGCAGAGAACGGGCCTCTTAGAAGCCTGCAGCAGCAACAGCAGTAGCGGCAGTTTTCCCGCCCTACCGAGCGCTCCCTAGTTGCAAGGTACTGCGCTAATCGTGCCACCGTGCAAGTCCCCGAGGCCGACGGCTGCACCCTCCGTGCCGGGCGCTCGCAGCCATTGTGGTGTGGGCGCTCGACCAGCCGCGTGCTGACACTCCCTCTCGGCTCTGCGACCCGCGGCCCAGGGGAGGCGGGGGCGGGTGCTCGGCGGAGGAGGCTCCCGCGGGGATTGGATCTTCCTCGCACAGCCCGCGCGCCTGCCGGCTCTATTCTGCGGCCGGCGCCCCACGCGCCTCCCGGGCACGCGCTCCCAGCCCCGCCCGCGTGCGGCGGCCGCGCGGCCCCGTACGCGCGCCCTCCCCGCGGACGCAAGGCCGCGAGCGCGCGTGCGCCTCTGCGAACGTCCGCAAGAGCCGAGCTGTAGCGAGCGCTGGGGCTGGGCGCGCAGGACAGAAAAGGAGGCGGCGGCCGCGGCTGCTAGCAACAGATCAGGGCTCCGCGAGCAGACCCGATCTGCTCTTGGGCGATTTTTTTTTTGTTTCATTTCAGAAACATCAGTTAAATTAGAAAATCTTGCATTTTGAAATGGCGCTGGCCCCTGGTCAGCGGGCGATTTTCTCTGCTTCAAGATGGGCTTTGCCGTTTCTGTCGTGGGCACCAGTGGTGGCCTGATTGTCAGTCTTCTCCGGGCATTTTTAAGGCCAGGAGCGGAGCGCTGCCTGTAGGCGCCCTACGGAGCGGGTTGGCTTTAAAAATATTTTAGTATTATTTTGGGCAGAGAACAGTCGATCTCGGGCATTTCGTCCTCTTTGCAGAAGAGGCTGCGAGTCGGAGGTGGGTCACTCGGACGGTGAAATTCCTCCCGGGGTGAGAGATCCCCGGCCCCGCGCACAGTCCAGGCGGCTCCAAGTGTGTGTCCTGCCCCTGCTCGCGCCGGGAAAATGGAGGCTGTGATTGAGAAGGAATGCAGCGCGCTCGGAGGCCTCTTCCAGACCATCATTAGCGACATGAAGGTAGGACGCCGGGTGAGCGGCTGCGGCCGCCGCTGCGCTCTGACCTCTCCGCGCGTCTTCGCCTCCGCCCCGGGCCAGCCGCCCGGCCCTTGCCTGCGCCGTGGCCGCCGGCCACCTGCGAGAGCGCTCCGGCCCGGGTGTCACCTGCTCACCCGGGGCGCCGCTCTGGGTTCTGCTGGGTCACCGAGCGGACGGCTTCTCTTGGTGGGGGCGAGGGGTGGGTGGGGAGCGGTATCTGATGGTCCCTGCCCGCTCCCGCTCATTGTCCCAGGGGACCGCATCATCTCATTTCCCTGGGGGCCCGGGGCCCTGGCTCCAAGTTTTCCATTGTCTGTCGCTGGTCTGAGTGTCTGCGACCCGCAGGGGGTGGATGCTTGGGCGGACACCTGATTCCCTGGGGTACGGGAGCGGGCGCCTGGCGCGGTGGTGGGGAGAGGGGAGGGGCTCTGCCCAGCTGTGAGAAGGAGCCCCCCAGCCCGAGAGACTGGGAGGGAGACCTCCTTCTCGCTCGTGGGCTTTCAGGTCCACCTGGGGGCGATCTGAGCAAATTAGGTATTAATTAGGCTCTTCCAAAGCTGGTTAGGGTTTGCGTGCCTCCCTCGGCCCTCCCCTGGGGCGTGGAGCAGAAGTTCCCAGAGCAGTCTTGCGGGAGACCCCACGTCCCCAGACTGAGGCTCCCAGCCCGAAGGCGGGACTGGGGCATCTTAAACAACTGTATCCCCGACCCGCCTAACACGCAGACACCAGGTTTTCTCTTGGAAGGATTGTGAAGACTGTGTGTGTGTGTGCGTGTGTGTGTGTGTGTGTGTGTGTGCGCGCGTGTGCGCGCGTGCCCGCCCGCGCGTGAGTGTGTGTGATGGGGGCGGGGAACAACACCCAGGCTTTTTCCTGCGAAGGGTGGGACTGGGGATAACCTGATCCTTGAATGTGGATTTTCTGTGCATAGAGATAGACCAAGGCCCTGTGTTACTTACTAATCTAAAGGAAATATAACCAGCCGCGCGAGCTGGCTGGAGGTGGGAATTGGGGGCGGTGGGGGGAATTTTTTTTTTTCATGTGTATTTAGGGAGCTTCTCTTTGGCTCTAGCCCAGCCCCAGTTTGCCTCAACAGATCCGGGGAGGTGGTGTTTAATTAAAAGCTCTGCTTCCAAAACGAGTGGGCAGGTTTGGAAAGCTGTGCAGCGAGTGGGTGTGGACAGCCCCTCTTCAGCCGCTGCCTGCACGTCTGGAGGTGCTTTTGTCTGTTGAAATGTAAGGTTTGGAGAGGGTTTCCGCCTGGGAGATGGACTTTGGGAAGGAATGCTCAGCTGTCATGGCCTGTTTTCTCCTCTTAGCACCAACTGCCACCTCACCCAGGGTGAACTTTGCCAAGGTGCCTGCGTCCTGGTCTGGTCCATTTTGAAATCCTCCTGCAGAGCCTGTGCCTTTTGTCAGAAATTGACATTCGTGGAGCATTCTGTTCAGCGACCTCGCTTGCCCAGGAATGCCTCTAATCCAGCCCCTTGGAATTAGATGGATTATGTCCTGTTCAAAGACAGCCCTTTCATTCCTTTGCCCCCAACCCCCATTGAATAATTGAGACAAAGCTTGGTTCCCTCTGTGGACTCTGGGATATTTCTTAAGTGAAATCTACAGGCCTTGTAATCAAACAAGATTTGGTTGAAGGCACACGTGGATTATGATCACCAGGGGAAGAATTTGAGATGGGTTGGGAGAACTGCTTGTGTGTTTTGGAGGAGAGAAATGGATGTTTCTAGTCCCTTTGTATAACGCGGACCCAGTGACCTAACCCATGTCCCCACTGCAGTCTCAGTGTGTTCACACCTGATTTTTTTCTCCTCTTTGTTCATTAATCCAGAATCCAGGCTCAGTTCTTATGGGTTGGAACCCCAGGCCCTTCGAAAGTAACCCACTTCAGGGCAGGCGCCCATGCTTTCTGCCTGGTGTGTCCTGGCTGCCCTGCAGTGCCTTTTGGCCGGGGATGGGTGCTAACGTGGCATGCTTCTCCTTCCACAAGATTCCAGTTAAAAATAAAGACTTATTTAATACCCTTTGAGTGCTGGATCTATAGTTTGTGGTTCTTGAGCTCTTTCTCTGAATTGAGTCGTGTTTGTTCAACATCCTGTTGGGAAGACATTTATTTTAAAGGTTTATTTTGTTTTGTCAGTCAAAGGTTTTCAAAGTGAAGTGGAGTGGAAGACAAAAACATGCCTTGAGATCTGCAGAATTTCAGACTTTTGGGGAGTAGAGAGATAAGGGAAAAAGGGGGGTTGTCTAATTTCCATGATTGTTTATGCCTAAGACAGTTGCAGAGTGTTTTTCATGGAGTTTTCTTTGGAAAAGACTTCTTCGTGGATTAGAAGGCAGTGACATTTTAAAGGGGAATTTTAAAATTTGGGCATGTAGTGTTGTGTGGTATGCTTATGCATGAAGTTGTCAGCAATAAAAGTCACTTTTTAATATCTGAAGTGGGCTGTCTTTCTAAGGACCTGTTTATCCTCCTTTTTTCTTGAACTCCCACAATACGTTTATGATGCTTGTGGTCCCCTTTCTGTTTGCTGTGAAGGACACATATACGTTTTGGAAGCTCATTTGAAATGCCATCTTGAGAACATTTTTAGGTTATTTTCTCAGAAGTGATGTTAAAGTGGGGTGAGGAAAGGGTAAGGAAAAAAAAATTTTGTTTTAAAGTAGCATTTGATTCTCCAAAATGTACAGCAACACAGGAAGGGAGTCAATTTCCTCTTTGGAGAAAAAAAAAGAAAACAACAAAAAATGGAGTAATTTCAAGGCTTAGCCCCATCCATCTTCCCAAACCAAAGAACCTCAAGACATGGAAAAGCTGGGGAGGATTCTTTCTGCTTTCTTCTAACGATCCTTCATCTGGCTAAGTCCTGGGCTGTCAGGGTGTGCGTTGTATCCTTTTCAGGGGGACGGGAGCAGTGAAGAAACCCTTCGTTTTCTTCCACTGGGATCCCACAGCAGCTGTTAAATAACTTATTGATTCCTTGATGAGAGGAAACCTTGTGTTTTTTCCCTTTCTTCCACCCTACTGTGGTGGTCACTAATGAATGGTGGTGTGCAAAATCGCTTACTGGCTGCCTTTCCACATAAATCAAGTCATCTGATGTGAGCTGGTCCCAGAGGGAAGGAGAGACAGGATTCATGTGGCTGGAGGCACGGGCCCATCCGCAGTTCGTCTAGGGGAACTGTAGCTTGGAAGCAACTGTGGAAGGCCAGATGACTGACTTCTGGTGTTTCAACCCTGTTGACTAAATTAGTTGATCCTGAAATCTTTTTGGAATTTCTCTCCAAGTCCCAAGAAACACAGCTAATGCTTCAAACAGCAGATCTGTGCCATTACTTTCCTTAAAATTGAGCTGTGACACGTAACATTAGTTTCAGGTGTACAGTGAACTGACCTAAGATTTGTATTTGAAAATCTTTTTAGTTAAGTAATTGAACTGGCATGTAGAATTCGGTGATGTTTGGAAAGCTTCTAAGCCCAGGAGACCCTGGCCAAACTTGAGGTCAGTTCACTCTGTTGATGTCTGTCTTTTTTTAATAATTAACTTAGTTAAAAAAACAAGAAGTTGGATGCTAAAATCACATATTTTCCTCTGCTTTGTTGCTCAAGAGTCAGCATGTTAGGAGCTGTGTGGGGCCCGAATGCAGGGAGAACTTTGTACTGGATTGGAGAGTATGTTTGGGGTTATATAATATGACTGGGGGTGAAAGAATACCCAACCCCACCTTGAGTTCCCCACCCACGTCTCACTTTAGACAGGGGTGTCCTGTTACCAGCACCTGTGCTGAGCAGAATAGGGGCCTTGTTCAATTTTCTTCCACTGCCCCCCACCTCTGTTTGCCACCAGTATCCTCCTCTCCTAAATTCTACCTAAAATTAGACCTGCTAAAGGGACTTCTTGAATTCCATGGAAATCTTTTGTGGTTCGAAGACACATCATGCTATTTTCCCTTACTTATCACAAGATCAAGAATGTGAGCAGTGAATCCAGGGCTGGATAATGATTTCAGGGTTTTCTCCGCCACCCCCCACCTCTTACTGTTTTGTTTTGGGGTTGCTGTCAGACAAGAGGCTCACTTCCTCAGGGTTTGTTGAAGGCCTGCTGTGTGGAAGGCCTTTTGCTGGGCGGTGGAGGGGCCAAGGCTGCCCTTCGAGAGCTGCTTGTCCAGTTCAATTCAATATGGTGGCCGTAAAGGAGGGGCTGGTAGTTCAGCCTGGGAAAGGACATTGGTCAGCCCCTGTCGGACTTCCGTTTGACTCTTTCAAAAGAAGGGGAAAAAAAAGTTTTCTCTAGAAAGATACTGAAAGTCCACCCAAGGCCTCCGCCAGTGGCCTGGTCTCTGAGGGAGGTGGGCTGCTCTATAAATGGTGACATGCAAAGACAGACAAGCCAAGCCCTTGTAAAGTACAGATGGGCCCCACATTGCTTTTTCTCTTAGCAAATGGCTGTGTTTGCCCAGGCTTTTACAGCTTCCTCAGTATAGGCCTCTGGGAGAAGGAAGAGAAGTGAAGATGTCATAAAACCGGCAGCAGGGAACTGCCGGGAATGGTGCCTGTTCAGAGATACAGGGTTTGCTCTCTGTAGATCAATCTCCGAGGGTTTTTAGGTGTAATTTTTCTTGTTCCAGTTTGGGAAGAAGTCTTTTTTTTGGTCTTGGTTTGAGCGTCTCTGTGGGGGAGAATCCCTTATACATCATATTTAACCAGATTGTTTAGAACTTGTTTGATTCTATGAACCTTTGTATTCTGAGATCCTAGTTGGTAATGAGTTGAGAGAAGGTCATTCTTAGTCACAGTTTGCATGGAAGGTAGGCTGACTTTGAATTTTGCCCAGTTCAGCGATCACTTAGTTCTTTCTTTTTTCCAATTTTTATTTATATTTTTTAAGAGAGTAATTTTATTTATTTTTTGGCCATGCCATGTGGTATGTGGGATATTCCTGACCAGGGATTGAACCCATGTCCCTTAAGTGGAAGTGTGGAGACTTAACCACTGAACTGCCAGGAAAGTCCCATCATTTAGTTCTTATGAGAGTAACGTGTACTCACAGTCCTACAGTATTGATCAAGCATTGGTGTCGTCACAAGTGTTGAGCTTGATGCTGTATTTTCAGCAAGTAAAGATACAGGGTCCCTAGTTCAGTTTGTATTTCAGAGAGACAGTGAACAATTTTTTGCTACAAGTATGTCCCATGCATACTCTGCTGCTGACCTTTTGGCCTTCAAAATCTTTTTGCCTCTTGGGGTAGAGAGAAAGAAAAAACTAAAACAGTGTCAATTTGGCCAGCTCACTTGAGGTCTTTAAAGTGCTTGGAGGGTGAAAAGGTTGAAACTATTGATTCATTAGGCTCTTTATCTGTAATTTTCATCTAGGCCCTTTCCATCTTCCCAGGGATGAGCAAGAGCTGGCCAGATTCCTTCTATAGCAAGACCATTTAGATATTCAAATTGGGTATGGGAAAATGAGATCCTTTTGAGTTTGCCATTACTTCTCGGAACTGCCTTCAGGACACTTTCCCCTAAAACCCACACCTTTGCAAAAACAGAGAAATACCTCTCCCCGAGCCAAACAAAAGCTACAGGGCAGGTTCAGCTGTGTAGGACAGCAGACAGGCCACATATGGGACCCTGAGAGGGAACCGTGATGCCTGAAGCTGTTTAACTCAGATTTTCAGATCGCACTGCTGATATGTCCTTATTAAGTAGCAAACTGGAGAGACAAATGGAATAAATTAATTGGATGAGCACTGAGGAAGCGCATTGTATTTGACTGCCAAGGTTTTCCCTCGAATGAGCTGGAGACTGTGGAAGGGTTCATCTGAGTCTGTATCACGCACACACATACGTGTTACAATCACACCCCCACCCCCCCGCCGCCAAATAAAGCCAACCCCCTCAACATTATTAGTGTTTCCTATATCTTAGCCCAGGGAAGACCTTGGCTTGGGGCTGTGTCATTTGCTGCTTCCCAGTTGAAGATGTTCTGGGGTGCCACCTGGCATACAGGTGCTCTGTGTTTATTTGGGTTACCCTGGTGGCTCAGTGGTAAAGAATCCTTGTGCCAATCAGGAGACTCAGGTTTGATCCCTGGGTCGGGAAGATCCCCTAGAGAAGGAAATGGCAACCCACTCCAGTATTCTTGGCTGGGAAATCCCATGGTCAGAAAAGCCTGGCGGGGCTGCAGTCCATGAGGTCGCAAAAGAGTTGGACAAGACTCAGCCACTAGACAACAGCAACGGTATTTATTGCACGTAGTGAACAGGGGGCTGGAAGGGACTCAGTGAGAATCTAGTATGTGCCAGGATTTCCTGTCATCCTCCTCACATCACCCCCACGTTAAAGTTGAGAAAATTGAGACTTTGAGTTGGTCATTTGTTTAACGCTTTGGTGAAGCAGACTGGCATTCAGACCTTAGTCTATTTGACCCTAAAGCTGGAGCTTTTAGAGCATGCCTAAGGTAGAGAGGGGGCTGTGGATGAGTTTCTAGAAGGCAGCATTTCACTTGCCTGAGTCCCGCAGGAGAACCTAGCAAGGAATCGGGGTCACATAGCAGCTCCTGCAGCCCAGAGCCAGCCTGGGGGTGTGAACCTGAGCTGAGACTCTGGGAGGACTCAGGGCGGAGGGAGCGGAGATGGGGGTGGGAGGCTCCCATCTGGCTGTCACTTTTGTGGAGATGGTTTAATTTGTAATATATCAACATGTTGTGGCTTCCCTGATCCTCCTCCTTACCAGTCTTCTCTGATACAACCTATCTTTCTCTCTCCTCCCCTCCTCCTGGCTTCCTAGAAGGGAAAGTTACCCCCAGTCTTGGCTTCTGTCCTTGTCCCCATACACAGCCCCTATGGTCTTCTCCATGACTGACCAGAGGGCCACCTTTATATGTCCATGGAGCCCATTGGTCCCTGAGGTTGGGTGACTGTGCTTGTCGGTACCCTCAATTACATGAATTAAGTAAATTTACCCAAAGTTCAGTAGCTCCTCAATGAGAACACCTTGCCTTGAATTCACTTTGTGTCCAGCCCTGGAACTCTCTTGTAAAAGGACTTTCTGTATTGAATTATTTCCTTGTCACCCTCCAGTTGGGTTGAGTCGGTCGAGCTGTGGCAAGACTGTGTTTGGGGGAAGTTGATGGAATTCACCAAGAAAACCTCCCTTCTGTGCCGATTTCTTGGCATATATGACCTCCATCATAGTGTCTAAGTGGTTTTTCTTTTCCTGTCTAGT
Organism: Capricornis sumatraensis; assembly: GCF_032405125.1. Classification (NCBI taxonomy): domain Eukaryota; kingdom Metazoa; phylum Chordata; class Mammalia; order Artiodactyla; family Bovidae; genus Capricornis; species Capricornis sumatraensis. Next base: position 34,681,213 of record NC_091079.1, read on the forward strand.
TTAAGTGGGTGGAAGAAAAAAAAAAATCAATGGAGTGCCTTTTGAGCTCTGTGTCTTTTTATTTGCTTTCTTTCCCTTGAAGAATTTGGACAGCAGTGAAAGTATTAGCTGGGTCAGCACCAGCCGCCTCCCAAGTCCTAGAGGTGGATGGTGGGTTTGGCCTGAGCCTCGCTTCCCCACCACCTCCCCCAGGCAGGGGTCTGCAGGGGGCGGAGGGGTGGGTCTGGCCAGAGGAGGAAGAGGCAGTTTTGTGCCCCTTTTGGTAGAACGGACAAGGCTACAGCGATGAATGCGTTGGATTCCTTGGGGGCCGTAAGACACTGATACCTGGGACCCTACTCCCCAGAGGGTCTGATTCAGTACCTCTGGGGTACACCCTGGGCTTTAGAATTTTTTAAAGTACCCCCAGCTATACACAGTCTGAGCACCCTTGACATGTTTTCTCAACCTTGCCTGAGTAAAAGTGTCTTTCCATGGTGACACAGCAATGAGAATCTACTTAACACTACCCAACATCAGGATGGTCAATGTTGTGTATTTACTACAATTAACAAAAATAAATTTATAGTGAAACATTAAAGTGAATAAATTAAAAAAAATAGCAACAGGAAAAAAGCATCTTTAGAATCCTTGGGTGTTTTTAGTTGATCCGTAATAGTCCTGTCCAGTACGATTTTATATTATCATGGAAGTCGTCAGATACACTAAGCACTAGCCTCATGTGACTCTTGAGCACTTGAAGTGTGGCTTGTGCAACCGAGGAACTGATTTTTAAATTTTATTTACTTGCAGTTTGTTTCAAGAGTTATGTGGCTGATGGCTACCATATTGGACAGCATGGATCTATAACATGGCATCCAAGTGAAAACAGTGCTTGCTCAGCAGCACAGCTCCCTGCCCACATCCTATTCATTCTGGCCACACCATTGCCCCTAAACCCCTTCTATGGAAATTCTGGAGCTACTGCTGAACTTGGAGGCAGAGAGGTGGTTTTGTCGCTAAGTCGTGTCCAACTTTTGCCGCCCCATGGACAGAGGAGCCTGATAGTCTACAGTCCATGGGATTCTCCAGGCTAGAACACTGGAGTAGGCTGCCATTCCCTCCTCCACGGGGAGAAGGAAATGGCAGAGAGATTTGGTTTTAAATCCTGTGGGCCAATTTCTTCATCTCTCTGAGCCTCATTTTCCTCTTCTGTGAAATGGGTCTCATAAAGTGCCCATCTTTACAGTGTTGTTTTGGGGATTCTGAAATGAGATCGTATTTGTTAAAGGGCTTTGCACCACGTCTGACTAAGATGTTCGCTGCGGTTAGATTCTGTCTTGCAGATCTGGGAATGAAGTGTTCTGTAGTTTTGAAATCAGTAATTATCTCCACCACTTCTTAGGGCAAACAAGACCCCACCCTTTACTGAGCTGTATTTAGAACTTGCAAATGAAGTTGCAGGAAATGGAGAAGTTGAATTTTTTTTTTTTTTTTTTCCTTCTTACTAGGTATATAAATCACTCCTGAGTTCATTATAACCTCATCTGGCTCAGCAGGGCCTATTGGCATTTCTCTATTTGCAAATCTTCTGTAAAGGTAGGGAAGACCCGGGTGCCTGGCTGAGTTCCTCAGGGCCTTTAATGCTTAAAATAAAAAAGCCTTTTAGAGATGTTTACACCAGTGTAAGGAGAGATGGTTGCTTTGTACCGGCCATCTTTTCCTGTCCACCTTGTTTGAGTTGCGCCTTCTTTTTCTGAAGTGAGCACCCTGAGAAGCAGTCTCATTTGCCTCTAGTCTCCGTTTTACCAACAGCTTTGTACTGGCTTCTGTCCCTTCCCAAGACTTGGCCATGTTTGGGTTCTTCCTACCTGCCTACTGGGGCTTCGCTGGTAGCTCAGCTGGAAAGGAATCCGCCTGCAATGCAGGAGACCCTGGTTCGATTCCTGGGTTGGGAAGATCTGCTGGAGAAGGGAACAGTTCCCCACTCCAGTATTCTGGCCTGGAGAATTCCGTGGACTGTATTGTCCAGGGGGTGGCAAAGAGTCGGACACAACTGAGCAACTTTCACTTTCGCTATCTGCCTGCTAGCTATCTATGGCCCACCAGTCTTAGCCAGGCCTTCGGGCCTCCCAATGATTGACTGTAGTGGAGTGGCCTGCTCTGTGCCCCGTGTCCCCCAATCTGCATCCCCTGGCTTCTTTGAACACTTCCTGTGCTCTTCATTCTTGCTGTTGTCCCACTTGGAGGACCTTCTCTGCCATGTTTTGCATTACTGAGATCTTTCTCATCCTTCAAGGCCTCACCAGAAAGGTCGCTCATTTCTTCATCCTCCCCTTTCTATCACATCAGGCACTCTTGAGCATTTTTCCACATGCATGTTGATTCTACCTGTACTCACTGCATGCTGCCTTAAGTGGTTGCCCTTGGACTGCCACTTCCTAGCTCTATTACTCTGGGCACATTACTCTTGTTCCCTGAGCCTTGATTTTCTTACCTGTAAAATGGGTGGAGTAATAGTCTCCTATTAAAGTTGTGGAGGATTAAAAGAGAAAGTATATGCAAAGGGCTTAGCATGAAGAGATAAAATGCTCTTATGTCTGAAAGTGAAAGTTGCTCAGTCTTGTCCGACTCTTTGCAACCCCATGGACTGTCCATGGAATTCTCTAGGCCAGTATACTGGAGTGGGTAGCCTTTCCCGTCTCCAGGGGATCTTCCCAACCCAGGGATCGAACCCAGGACTTCCACATTGCAGGCAGATTCTTTACCAGCTGAGCCACAAGGGAACCCAGAAATCTGATAATTTCTAGCAGAGTACCCTGCCCACAGTGGTACTCAGATGTTTCCGAAAATATAAGAAACCTGCACCTTTGCTTTGATAATGCAATAGAGACAAGATTGAAATGCTTTTCAATTTTCAGCATGTAAATAATTTGAGAGAATGTGGTACACATATTCAATATGACAAAGTATTGAAAAGTGCCTGCTCTCTGCCAGGCACTGCTGCGGGGGGAGGCGGGTAGAAATACATCTGTGACCTTGCCCGAAAGTTGTTTAGTCTAGAGGAGTCACAGACAAGTAACTGGAAATCAGTGTGATCAGTGCCATGATAGATGTCAGCATGAGATTTTGAGAGGGGCCAGGGGAAGACCTCTGATTCTCATTTGGAGCTGGGAGACAGAACCAGGGGGAGGGTATTGGTACAGGTACAAAACCTTCCCCCGAGTTTTATTTTACTTACTTAACAAGCATTTGTATGGTACAACCAGGCACTATACTAGTGCTTTACGGAGACTGTTAATCCTCCCAGCAACCCAGGAAGGTAGTTACAAATGCATCTATCAGTGAGGGAGTTATTGCCATAATTCCCATTTTACAGATGGAAAACTGAACTGCAGAGTGGGTAAACCATTTGCCGCCATCATGCAAGTAAGGAGAGGAACAGCTGGGAGTTGAGCCCAGGCAGTGTGGCTCCAGAGTCTGCGCCCTTAATCCACAGGGCTGAGCTGTCTCTTACAGCATTTTAGGATTTCCTTTTCAGATTCCTTAGTGGGTATAAATCAGTGATCACTTTGATCATTATCCTACTGATAACTTTAGGACTCAGGACGAACCAGATAAAGCAGTGAAAATCTAGGCCCTCCTCGGAGCTGCGCCTCCCTTTATTTCAGGAGGGAGTTGGACCAGCCAACGAAGTGAAATCATTGGGCTGCTGACTCGTCCACAGAAGGAAGTGTGTGGGGCGCAGGCGGGGTGTGGTTCACAAGGGTCTGACATGGTTGTCTGAGGTGACAACCGCATGACACATGTTTGTTTTGCTGGAGAACCCCCGCCTCCGTCAGGGTCTCCCCCGTAACAGCTCTGCAGCCCACAGGATTGCACAACAGGAAAGAGGGGCCGTGTAGGGGAGGCAGTTGGAATGGCGGCAAGATTAGTTCCCAGGAAGACCTCTAAGTCTCACTTCTGAGGCCCGGCTTGCTGCAGCCCGGCGTCAGCTGAGCGCAAGGCCATTAAGGAAGTCTTTGAGTTTGGTTTAATGGTCCCTCTTTGTTTTGAAGTGATTGTTTACTGAACCTTCAAAGCCCGCTCTCCAGCAGGATGTGATCTGGGACCTGGATAATTGGATGAAGCACCCCAATAGGAAGCAAGTAGTGGGGAGCAGGGCCAGGAGGAGACAGCTGATGGCCAGGCTCTTGGCATCCGGGCCCTGGGAGACTCTGAGCCACTCCTGGGGGCAGGGGGTCATCCTGCCACCAGGAATAGACCTGGAGCCAGGGTCCCTGGGAACCTGGCCTCTTTGATGTTGGGCTGGCCTTAATTAGGGACACGCTAATTAAATCATGGAGAAGGAAGCTTTCCCCTACATTTAGCATGCAGCGTTAGCAAATGTTTTGAGAGCGTTTCTCGAGGGATTACTTCTCTAAGATTATGCAAGTAATTGAAAGTTAATGGAAGGAAAAAAAAAAAACCTGGAGACCTCAGGTTAGTAAAAAATAAAAGTCACCCATAACCACTTGATTCCAAAGTGGGTTATGGACACACCTTTTAGAGGAAGGCTATTGCAGCCTTTCTCCTGCCAGAAATTTTTTTTTCCACTTAGCTTTTCACTTAACGCTTTCCGTGCTTGTAATTAGAAGCCGGGTTAGTTTTAATGGCTGTGTGGTGATCCGTTGTTTTGTTCATGGTTAACTGATTTAGTTGACACCTATTGGAGGACCTGCTGTGGGTCAGGTTCTGTGTTAGGTGCTGAGGGGTGTGTGTGTGCTAAGTCACTTCAGTCTTGTCTGACTCTTTGTGACCCCATGGACTGTAGCCCTCCAGGCTCCTCTGTTCATGGGGATTCTCCAAGCAAGAATACTGGAGTGGGTTGCCGATTTCTCCAGGGGATCTTCCTGACTTAGGGATTGAACCTGCCGTCTCCTGCATTGCAAGTGAACTCTTTACCTTCTGAGCCACCTGGGAAGCTGTAAGTGCTGAGGACACAGCAGTTAACCAAATGGACTCAGCTCTCGGTCCTCTTGGGTCTTACATTCTAGTGAACAAGGGATGGGCGTCTGGGACAGACAAACTGAGTAAGTCAGTTATGTTGTATATTAGAAGAAGTGTGTGTGATAGAGCAGGCCCCCTGTGGTTGTTTTTAAATAGGGTGGTTGGGGAAAGCCTCACCTCAAAGAGAAGGTGACATTTGGGCGATAACTTATGAAGTATGTGGACATCAAAGAAATAATGAGTGTTCCAGGCACGGAAAGAGCATGTGCAAAGGCCCTGAGTCAGGAGCCCAGTTCCATAGTGATTTGTGATCAGGCTGTGTCCAGTGTTTCACCTTGAGCAGCTCTTCTGCAAATAGATCCTTGCAGTTACACCTTGATTTACATTGGTGGTTTCCCCAGAAAGATTTATCCTGAGTCAAAGGCACATACGTCCAAGGCTTTTTTGAAACCCGTTGCCAAATGCCTTTCAGAAAATGTGTGTCTGTTCACATTCCCCTGTGCAGGTGGTTATCACTGGGGATTACTCCTATAGGAGCATGGCCTGTACATCAGGACTGAGAAATCGCGAGACCACAGTATCCAAGGCCTCAGACGGCTGTGGCCTGTTGTCTAGAGTGATGAGTCTCAGATCTGTGTGTGGTTTTGGCCATCAGAGCGTGAGTGTCCCCTGGGGAATGTGTTAAGTGCAGACTCCTGGGCCCCACCCCCAGGGATCTGGTTGTGTTGATTTGGGGCTGGTTGCAGGGATCTGTAGGTTTAGCAGGCATTCCCTGGTGGTGAGTCTCTCTGGGAGCTTGTGCTGGGAGTCTTCCTTGGGTAAGAAGAGGTGGAGGTGGCTCCTGGGCCTCCCTGAGCCACCACAAGCCTCCTCTGCAGCTTGTGGAGTGGGTGGGATCTCCCTGCTCTTCCGCCCCCCTCAACTCTCGTCCCTCAGACCATACCTTCCTGGGATGTCTTCCAGGTGAACAAAGTGACTCGTGTCTGAATGTAGCATGATCTCCTGTGGTTTCTATCCTTGGCTAATTCTTTTTCTTTTGCAGGGAAGGCTTCCTCCCGTCCTTTCTTTTCCCCTCTTCTTCCAGGCTTCCCAGGTGGTACTAGTGGTAAAGAATTTGCCTGCCAAAGCAGGAGACACAAGAAATGTGGGTTAGATCCCTGGGTCAGGAAGATTTCCCTGGAGTAGGAAATGCCTATCCACTCCAGTGTTCTTGACTGGAGAATCCCATGGACAGAGGAGCCTGGTGGGCTACAGTCATTTAGGACCCCGGTGAGGAATCACTCCCGTCCAGAAGTTTGTACCAATTGCACCTTCCAGGGCTTTGTATCTAGAGTGTGGTGCCCTCCAGGATCAGTGGCTTACACAGCAGCATTCCTCAATACTTTGGCTTCTTCTAAGCACCACCCGGTGCCTGTGCATAGCACTGTTGGTCACTCAGTCGTGTCCGACTCTTGCCACCCCATGGACTGTAGCCTACCAGGCTCCTCTGTCCATGGCGTTCTCTAGGCAAGAATACTGGAGTGGGTAGCCAGTCATTCCCTTTTCCAGGGAATCTTCCTGACCCAAGGATCGAACCCAGGTCTCTTGTATTGTGGGCAGATTCTTTACCGTTCCACCAGGGAAGCCCAACCTGTGCATACTAGGTGCTCATGAAACGTCCGAGTCTGGGTGGCCTTGTACATGACTCATTAAAATGGCAGTTGCTAGCATTTCGGGAGTTCAAGGTGCTAGTCACCCTTCTGCACCCTCCTTTTCTTTGACTTACCCTCCTTAGCATCCTTTGAGGAGGGGACTACCATGGTCATCGTTTACAGATGAAAATGAAGTGTCACCGGATGTAGGTCTGGGGAGATCTGAAGCTGGGCAGCCACCCAGCAGACCACACTGATCCTTTTAGACACTGGGTATGGCTACTCATCAGGGCCTTCTATCCAGGCAGAGAGATGGACATTCAGTGGAAAGACACTAAAAAAAGAATAATGACTGTAGACGTAACAGGCACAGCCCTTTTTGGTGGTTCCTGCCCAGGTGTTATTCCTAGCAGCCAGGGTGGGGTTTGGGGCTTGCGGAGTTTGGTGGGAGGGAAAATCTGTTGAAGTGGGAGGTGCCAGCATCCATGAAGTGTGCACAGAGCTGTAAGGTTCTTTTCATAGGCATTTTTATTGCTGGTGAGCTTGGGTAGGTGGGTGAGGGTGGGCGTGTAAGGAGGCAACCGCTGATTATCCGCAAGGCTGTCATCCACTTGATGGACAGGGGTAATTAGTGGATTAGGCAAGCCCCAGTCAGAAAATAAAAGCCCACGAATGGTTTTATGGTGGAGGGGCTTACGCAGCTCCTTTCATCAGAGGACCTTGGGAGCCCTTCATCTTGCTGGATGAGGTGGGGAAGGGTGGCTTTGGGGACAAAGCTGTGACAGGTACCCACTTCTGGAAGTCAGAGATTCCTGCCTCATGCTTTAAGAAGCGTGGAGTCCAGTGGTGCTCCTGCTTTGGTCAGAAACTTCCTCTTGAAGCTTTGTTTTTGTTTCCCTGAAGGCTGAGCTCACCTAGGGGTGTCCCTGGAAGAAGGGGAGGGATGCTGTGGACTGTACCCCTCACACTCACCCTGGGGAGGCACCTGGTGGCAGGGCTGGGGATGGAAGCCTGGAGAGATGCTCGGGATAGGCTCCCCCACCTCCTGGTAGAAGCCGATTAGGTCCAGTGTCCACAGGAAACCTGAAGATGCGACAGAATCAGCCATAATCACACCGCTGATCGTGGTGACTCAACATTTCCGGTGTGTGTCTATCTGGTGTGTGATGTTTTCTGCACAAAGGGCTTTTCTTTTATGTTTTATTTTTCACGTGGTTGTGGATCCTGACCATTTCTAAGGTGACATTACAGCTCTCCCAGGTCCTTTGCAGTTATAATCAGGGGTTATTTGTTTGGGAAGCCCTTGCTCCCCACCCTACTTTATCTGGTTTACTTATTGTTGTTCAGTCACTAAGTTGTATCCTATTCTTTGTGACCTCATGGACTGCAGCATGCCAGGCTTCCCTGCCTTTGACAGTCTCCCGGAGTTTGCTCACACTCACGTCCACTGAGTCGATGATGCCATCGAACCATCTCATCCTCTGTTGGTCGTCCCCTTCTCCTCCTGCCTTCAGTCTTTGCCAGCTTCGGGTCTTTTCCAATGAGTCGGCTCTTCGCATCAGGTGGCCAAAGTATTAGAGCTTTAGCAGCAGTCCTTCCAATGAATATTCAGGGTTGATTTCCTTTAGGACTGACTGGTTTGATCTTCTTACTGTCCAAGGGACTCTCAAGAGTCTTCTCCAGCACCACAATTCAAAAGCATCAATTCTTTGGCTTTTACTGAACCCAGATATAAAGCAGGATCCAGCCTGCGTACTGGGCTTCCTGCAGCCCGAGGGCCGGGTCTGTGTATCTTGCTGCTTCCTCTTTCCAGAGTCAGGGTAGTGCTTGGAGGGGCAGATCAGGGATCACATTTCAGCCTAGAGGGCTAAGATGCAGCCTCTCTGGCCCTAGGTTTCTTCAGCTGTGGGATAACAGCAGCACCTGCCTCATGAGGTTTTTTGAACATGTAGTAAAAGTGTGTATCAAGCTGTGCCCCTCCAAGTGTGGTTTATGGACCGGCAGCCTCAGCATCACTCAGATGAAAGATAGAACATCCAGGCCCCACCTCAGACCAAGAGATTCAGAAACTGCATTTTTGCAAGATCTCCAGATGATAGTATTGTCAGTTAATGTTGGAGACGTGCTGGTCTGTTTATGAGGCATCTAGGGGCTGTTCAGAACATGGTGAGGTGTAACGATGAGGGTGGTGACAGTGGTGCTTATCAAGGTGAAAAGGGGTTTGGGAGATGGCCTGTCCAGTCACGTGCCTAGAACTTGGGTTCTCATCGGCCATAGCCGCTGGCCAGCCAGCTCTCTCTGGAACCTGACTCCCTGTAACTTGTCCCTGATGGTCCGTATTTCTTTTTCAGCTGAGGCAAGTCCTCCTTCCTCCTGAGAGTCCCCTTGGGTCTCTGGCTCCTATCAAATGGCCCTTCCTCTGATCCAGGCTCCAGGCTCCTCTGTGTTCCCCAAGCGGCAGCCCTGGTGTCTCATTCCCTCAGCTGTCCCCGAGGCTCCGCTGTCACGTGGGCCGGGCTTGGAGAGGCGGAGCCTGCATTATTCATCGGGCACTGTGAACTAGCCGGGCCCGGGAAGTTAGTTTTTTTCTTCTGCTCTATGTGGGATGCCATCCCAGGCCTCTGTTTTATACAAAGCAAACTAGAACCCCAAGCCAGCAAGTGGCCTGCCCAGCTGTTTGGCTGTGGGATAAGTGGAGGAGAAGATAGGGACTCGGTATCCCCAGAGCTCAAGTCTGGGCTGGGAAGATCCCCTTGGAGAAGGAAACAGCAGCCCACTCCAGCGTTCTTGCCTGGAGAATCGCATGGACAGAGAGCTTGGCCACAGTCCACAGGGCCACAAAGAGTTGGACACAACTGAAGCAACTTAGCACACACCCAGGGCAGCCCACTTGTCTGTCTGCTCAAGTGGTCAACAAACTCTTGGGGAATTGACCGAGATAGGTAGGCCTTTTTCTCAGAAGTGAGAAGATGACTTTATTCTCCTCCCCACCCCCCAGGGGACCAGGCTGCCTTCAGGCATGTGATTGGGTTGCCAGGTTCTCTTATCGCCGTACTGGTTTGGGGTTCATGTCACTCGCCATTTGAATGAAGTCCCATTTGTAGTTCAACCCTGGACCTTGCCCTAGACAGCTGCCCACGCTCTCCCTGTCCATCCTGCCATCTCCTGCTTCTCCCAGCATCAGTGTGCCACTCTGGTGTCCCTTGGAGGAGCCCACATGTGTCCTCCCTGTCTCCCTGTCTTTGTCCCTGTTACTGGAAATACTTTCCCTTCTTCCTTCCGTTTTTCTGTCCTCAAGCCCACAGTTCAGTGGGGAAAACCTAGGCTCAGAGAAGTGAACTGTGTGATGTGAGGGAAGCCGGTGGGGAAGGGGGGTCCCAGGATACTTTGCAGGAGGTGACATTTGAACTGGGTGCTGATGGCTGAGTAGGAGTTTTCCAGATTGTTGAATGCCCCCGGAGGTTAGAAGAGAGAACAGCCGGTGTGGGGTGGGGGCTCGGGGTGGGGGTGGGGGGTCTGTGTGGTGGGTACCTGCCTGTGGCTGTAGACTTAGAGCCTGTCTTCAGGCAGGCCCCGTCTCTCTCCCTGTAGGAAGTGGGCAAGGTCAGGCGGCTTGCTAAAAAGAGTCTTCCCCATGTTTGCAAATACAGCAGTTTCCAGCAACAAGGGTCTCTCCTTTCTCCCAGAACCTGGTGTGATCTGAGTTCTATTCTCAACAAACTGCCAAGGCTTCAAAACCTCCCTGCCCTCCCCCCATCCCTCGGCACCCCCAAAGAAATTCAAGAAGGAGATTCCAGAAGGAGAGTCTCGTTTCCCTTCTCCCATGACTTTGTACTTGGCGGAACCCACGTGCTCGGCAGGAGTCTTGTTTTCCTTGAGTTTGGTCTGTCTGGAAAGCTGTGAAACCTGTCTGTGTTGTCTGGTGAGCTCCACAGTGGGGTCTCTGTTGAGACTTTCTCGTAGTTTTGAGGATGCGTCCCTGGGGGTTCCTTAAACGTGAATAGAGCCCCTCCAGACACAATGTCAAGAGACAGCTTTCTGGGGTTTCTTAGTGGGCAGCGCAGATTAGAAATTTAAGGACCACACTGGACTTGCTTTCTACAAGGCCTCTCAGTGCCTACGGTGCCTTGATTGGCAAATTTCTCCTGAAATTCGAGTCTGCTCCCCTTTACCCAGCCTCGTTGTCTAGAACAACCCAGGGCTTTTTTTCTCTCAGTAACCTTTTCATTTTCCAAGTCCCTTCTTCATTCCCTCCAATCTTTTGAATTTTTGTAGTAAAACTATTTTCAGGTGGGTAGAAACTTTTTTTTTCCTTGAAAAAAACTTAAAAAAAAAAACAAATCTGGAACAACCCAACATCACCTTGCCTTTTAAATTTTAATAACGTTTACACACTTAAATTTCTCAACAAGGAGGTTTTTGTCTTCTGTTCTTAGAAGTTCTTTTTTTTTTAGAATCCATTAAATTATATATTGCCTAAAACAGGTGGGCCTGATACTCTTTGATAGACTGTCAAATATCTAGGCTGTCAAATATCATTAAGTTGGGAGAGAGTGGCTGTTGGCAGCCTTCATCTGGCAGAGTGGGTGTTCGTAGGCGGAGAGCTGGGTGCTGTACCCCCTAATTGCAGCGGGGACCCTCCTTTTGTTGCTAATTTGGTAAAGATTGAAATGAGGCTCCAGGTGGGGGCAGGTAAGTCGTTTTTAAAGTGGCTCCAGCAGTTGTTTTCAGGCACATGCGTCTGGGGTTTGAGTACTCCGTCCGCCTTGTACTAGGAGCAGCAGAGACACTGGCAGACACTGTGTCCCACTGTCTCTCTCCATGTCTGCGTTAACTATGGGGAACTCAGGATGCACAGTTGGCTCTGTTCTTAGAGGGATTTACAGCCTGGGTGGACCCTCTGACCTCAGGAGTGTTTTTTGGCCACACTGTATAGCTTGTGGGATCTTAGTTCCCAGACCAGGAATCGAACCCCTACCCAACTGCCCTTGCAGTCGAGGCACAGAGTCTTAACCACTGGACCCCCAGGGAAGTCCCGACCTGTAGAGTTGTAAACATCTCTCCCAGCATCCCGAAGGAGATTCTTGGGAGCCTGCAGATGCTCGGATCAAACCTGTCAAAGGTTATTGAGCCCTTATGGAGTGCCTGGCACTGCTCTGGGCACTTGGGATGACTGACCTCACCTCCTCCTTGCACCAATCTGGGGCAGTGGTGACTGACGCTTGCCGGAGTCAGACCACCTGCCCGCTGTCACGTGGCAGGGGGGGAGAGCTGAGATTCTAGCCAGCAGGTTGGCCCCTGGCGTTTGTGTTCCTTATTTCTTTCTTACGTTCTTTCAGTGTTCCGTGATGTCAGTGTTCAATAATGGTGATGGAATTATAACTTTTTATTGTTGACCATTGTAAAGAGCTGGCCTGAGAGTTCAAGTGACATCCCCCCTCCGGCATCGTTCACTGCCAGGGCCATGGCTAGAACTCAAGATTTGGTGCTCCCGCCATTCCGGTAAATACTGTGGATCATCTCGGTGACCTTCTGCGGGGGTTCCGTGGATAGGAGTGGTTGGTGTTGGAGAGAGGGGGCCTAGTTCTCATGTCCTGTGTGCAGATGGGAGATGCTAGTTCCTTTGACTGGAAGTTGATGCTCAGTGTCTGTGAACATCCTCAGGCTTTTCGTAAAGCTTCTCATGCTGTCTTGTCTACCAGAAAGGGAAGGACTAGCTAGATGAGGCTATAATTGGTTGATAACGCTCTCATGTTCTGAAGGATGCTGAAGTCCTTCTGAACAGAGATCTCTAGTGCCCAGCCAGAGGACTCTGATCTTGGTCCTTACCCCTGATTACCTGGATGTAGATATATTAATAGAAGGCATGTTCATATTTGGTATTGATAACAAAATGGTAAATGCTATAGGTGGGATTCCCCATAATGTCTTAATGGACCTGGAAAGGTAGCCTGAGCCCTTAGAGGTTCCATTCAAAAACAAACGAAGTTATGCTCTTGGGTTAAAGAGATTGGGGCACAGAGCTGGGATGGAGGCTAAGTGGTTTAGCAGATGATGACCAGACCTGTGCATGAGTGTTGGTGTCAGTAGCTCAGATGTAGCTGTCAAAGGACTTCTGCCAGGAGCCAGTCAGGCAGACTCCCTGGCCTGGTGCAGCTCAGTGTCCCACGGGAGCACATTGCCACTTGGAGGAATAAATCCAGAGTGTGCAGTTGGGCTGAGCAGGTCCCCAGCGCACAGACGCAGAATTGATGGATGTGATCTAGCAGCCCGGGTGAAACAGATTCTAGGGGTTGTGTGGATTGTAAATTCACGGTGCTGTTATTGCCAGAACCGCTAATTTGATCTTAAATTTTTTTAAGTGTAGTGGTGACTACCTTGTTTTCATAAAAATGATGTATGACCCTATTTAAAAGAAAAAAAAGAACAGGAAACTATAGCATGGAGGAAAGTACAAACAGGAACACAACACATTGGTCCAATCTCAGCTCCCAGAAACATTCCATTTTAATGTTTGGTAGATGGTTTTCCTGACATCTTGCGCATTTTCAGACAGACTTGATAGCTTGAGAAATATCTTGTTCAGCCACTCATGCCCAGTTCTTTGTGATGCCATGGACTGCAGCACGCCAGGCTTCCCTGTCTATCAACAACTCCCGGAGCTTGCTCAAATTCATGTCCATCGAGTCGGTGATGCCATCCAACCATCTCATCCTCTGCCGCCCCCTTCTCCTCCTGCCTTCAGTCTTTCCCAGCATCAGGGTCTTTTCCAATGAGTCAGCTCTTTGCATCAAGTGGCCAAAGTATTGGAGCTTCAGCATCTGTCCTTCCAATGAATATTCATGGTTGATTTAAGACTCAAAATATATAAATGAACACACCTTTAGAACAGGTGTTCTGTGCAGCATATTTTCAAAATAATAATTATTTAATTACCTTAAGAGAACTGAAATTGAAATGAAGTAATACGGAAGAACTTGCTGAGCTTCAGATAACTGTTTCTTCACTAGAAGGGACGCATTTCTCAGACATTCCCCTGAAGCGGTGGTTCTTCACCAGGGGGGATTTTGCCCCATAGGAACAATGTCTGGGGGCATTTTGTCACATCAGGTGACGTCCGTGAGTGTTACTGACGTCTAGTGAGTGGAGTAGCTGCTGAACATCCTGTAATGCACAAAACAGCCCCCCACCTCCATCTTGACAAAAAAAAAAAAATTAGCTCAAAATGTCAGCGGTGGCAAGGTTAAGAAAGTGTGCTCTTAAAAGAGTAAGGGGATGTATGGAGAGAGTAACATGGAAACATACATGACCTGTAAATAGATAGCCAATGGGAATTTGCTGTATGACTCAGGGAATTCAAACTGGGACTCTGTGACAACCTAGACGGGTGGGATGGGGTGGGAGGTGGGAGGGAGGTTCAAGAGGGGAGGAGACATATGTATACCTGTGGCTAATTCATGTTGATGTTTGGCAGAAACCAACAAAATTCTGTAAAACCATTATCCTTCAATTAAAAAATAAATTCAAAATTTTGAAAAAGATACATTATAAATAACTATATTTCAATAAAAATAAATAATAACTGAAATAAAGAATAAGGGGGGAGGAGATTATTAAAATTATTTGGGGAAAAAATTAGAAAGCTGAAATCATTATGTTTTAACTCAGTTTCAGTTTTAGTCTATTTTGATGGGACTTATTTTTTTCTTTTTTCTTTTTTCCTGAGCATAGCTTTAATTGGAAGATTTTAGTGTATTTACAGAAGTCCACAGCTCTCACGGAAGGCCCCACTGTTCTGTGCTCCAGGCTAGCTGGGGATTGATGGGCTTCTATAATAAAAAATGAGATGATTCACTGTATTACAGTTTCTCCATCCTCTCTCCTTAATGACAAAATCAAGAGGTGTCATATGTTATTTTTACCTTGTCAAGGTTCATAACATTTATATCCTATCCTACAACCGTAATCCGCCAGATGTTTAGAGGTAGTTCTATGTCTAAATGATTCAGTGCCAGACACGGCTTCTCTAACCACAGCTTCCTCTTTGGGTTTATTTTGCACTAACTCTTAGTTGGTTACCTGATCTTGCTGTTGTTGTTGTTCAGTTGTTAAGTCGTGTCCGACTCTGCGGCCCCAGACACTGCAGCGTGCCAGGCTTCCCTGTCCTTACTGTCTCCTGGAGTTTGTTCAGGTTCGTGTCCATCGAGTTCTATGGAAGACACTGCTTCTCTAACCACGGCTTCCTCTTCTCTGGGTTTATTTTGCACTGACTCTTGGTTGGTTACCTGTTCTTAGTGTACAGTTAATGTGCTATGTCAGACCCCACTGTGGTTTGCCCCAGCCAGAACTGCACCTGCAGTTTAGGGTTTGTCTCAAGCATCATACTTAGAGGGCTTCCCTGGTGGCTCAGATGATAAAGAATCCATCTGCATTGCGGGAGACCTGGGTTCGATCCCTGGGTTGGGAAGACTCCCTGGAGAAGGGAATGGCAACCCACTCCAGTGTTCTTGCTGGGAGAATCCCATGGACAGAGGAGCCTGGTGGGCTACAGTCCATAGGGTTGCAAGGAGTTGGACACGACTGAGCGACTAAGCACACGCACATACTATACTTAGAAGAGTGGAGAATAATGGAGTATCCCCAAGACACTGTGGGGATGTGAGACAGGGTCCCGTGTAGAAATGGAGTTGCGGTTGAGAGCTGAAAGAAGGAATGCTGTGAATGAATGTGCTGGTTGTCCTTAGTTCTTTGAAAAGATGGATGTGGAAGCAGTATTGATTTAACTCTGTGGATTCCTAGGTTAGGAGTAAGACTGCGTGGATAGAAAGGAAAGCTTGGCTGATGTAGGTAGGTTGCCATGGAGGGTGACGAGTGTCCTGTTAGCTGTAATACGCTGGGAAACCACCTATAACCATGTAGTATGTAGATGCTGGTCTCAAGCCATCAGCTGAGCAGCTATATTTAGGTAACTTCCCAACCTTGAGATTCTGCTAGACTAATGATGTACTGTTCGCTTAGTTGCTCAGTCATGTCCAACTCTTTGCGACCCCACGGACTGTAACCTGCCAAGCTCCTCTGTCCATGGGACTTCTCCAGGCAAGAATACCAGAGTGGGCTGCCATGCCCTCCTCTAGGGGATCTTCCAAACCCAGGGATCGAACCCAGGTGTCCCACATTGCAGGAAGATTCCTTACCATCCAATGCTTGCCAGTAGCCTCCTGTCCTGGAGAGGAGCTGCAAACACTCTGGTTCCCTCCTCCCTGCCTTCTGGGATAAGGAGGAGAACAGCCAGAGGCATGATCAGGTGGTTCAGGGTAGAGTCTTATATGTTCCACATATCTAGAATTTGGACCCACCTATCATTGGAGTTGGGTGTGCTACCAATGTCTTCATCAGATATCTATCACAGCTGGACTTACTGATTGATGGCTTTGTTTTGTTGTAGGGGAGTTATCCGGTTTGGGAAGATTTCATTAACAAAGCCGGAAAACTGCAGTCCCAGCTTCGGTAAGTAGAAGCATGTCATCTTCAAGAAAATGGCAGCAGCCTTAGACAAAGGATGCAAGAACAGGGACCCAAGAGTTGAACTAGGGTTACTTTTGGAAGTCTTACAGGTAGAGGAGCATGCAGTGGCATTGCCACTTACTAGCCACGTGTCCTGACCACTGATTGCTATATGTGAAATCAACTCATATCTGCTCTGCCTCCTTCCACTGGAATTTTGAGGGTCAAATGAAAAGTCAGTTATATGTAAGGTAGTCATGGATGACATATAAAGAGTGTTCCCTACATGCCAGGTATATGGTAACAGTTAAATCTCATGACCCCAAGAGGTAAGTATAGTTGTTATCCCATTTTGCTGATGAAAAAACTGAGGCACAGATAAGCTGAATTACTTACCCAAATTCACACAGCTAGTAAATGAGAGAGCAGGGAATTGAACTGAGGCAGTCTGGCTCTGCAGTTCATTCTGCTTCCTGCCTATCCTTACAGAGTTTAAAGCTTAGTTTGTATAATTCCATTTCCATGAATTGTCATAAAATGCAAATCTGTAGAGACAGATGGAGACTAGTGGTTTCCTGGGGCTAGGAGTGGGAAAGGAGGTTGACTGCAAATGGCCATGAGGGGCCTTGTTGGGGTGATGGAAATATTCTAAAACTGGATTGTGGTGGTATTTGCATAGCTCTGAATTTACTGAAAAATTGTTAACTTACACACCTAAAAAGGGTGAACTTTATGGTATACAAATTATGTCTCAATAAAGCTGTTTTAAAACAATGAGATCTAATGCTAATCTGCTCTAAGGGGCTATTATTATTGCCTCATCATGTGCTTGTTAATACATCATTTGACGTACAGTAGAAAATAAGGCAACGTCTTCTTGTTAAAGCCATATGCTTTTAAAAGCAGTGGGGAGAGGGGTGTGATTGCACTTAGGGTGCTTCAAGAGAGCTGGGACATTTGAAAAAGAGGTTGTTTTCATGACCCTGGTCATGGCTGTGGGGGTGACATGGGTTGGTTTGGGTGTATGGGGATGGTTTTCCAGAGAACAAAGCAGGTAGGTGTTTTCTGGGGTATGAAACTATGTGGATGACAGACAGAGGAAGGGGGAGTAACATGAAGTTCTTTAGGACTTTGCCTGTTGACCCCAGGGGTTCCTGCCCAGAACTTTGGCCACAGGACTGGGGATTCCCTGGCTCCCCTGTAGGTTAGGAGAGAACTTGAGAGATGTGGAAATTTCCCAGTCCATTATTCAGCTTCGTGGGGCCTGGGGTTTCCAGAGTGGTGAGTGGGCATTCAGATGGACCATGGGCTTCAGAGTATGGCCCTTTTGCTGCTTGTTGAGTCCTTTGCCATTTCTTTGCTTAAGAACCTATGATTACTTTGTCTTGGATCAGATCCAACCTACTCTTCTCAGATTGTAAGACCCTCTCCCCCAACTCTACCGCCATCATGGTTCGTTTCAAATAGGTTCATTTCAAACCTCCTGTAGGAGGTTGCTCCTGTTGTAAAACATGTAAGTACAACCCCTCCCCCCACACTCTTCTTATCTGGCCTCATTTAATTGGCTGGCAGGTTTTCAGAGTTGACCAGGGAAAAGATGCTCTTCTCCTTTTACCAATGAAGCAGCTAAAACTTAAAATAATTACCTGATTGGCTGTCTTAAACATACAGAATAAGACTTAAAGCAATCTTATCCGCACTGGTACAAAGTACATTATAATATATTGGGGTTGGTCAAAAAGTTCATTCAGGATTTTCTGTTACAGCTTATGGAAAAACCCAAATGAACGTTTTGGCCAACCCTGTATAGATATAATATGCATATTATATATATAAAGTGTTAGTTGCTCAGTCATGTCCAGCTCTCTGTGACCCCATGGACTATAGCCTGCCAGGCTCCTCTGTCTATGGGGTTTTTCCAGGCAAGAAAACTGGAGTGGGTTTACCATTCCCTTCTCCAGGGGATCTTCCTGACCCAGGGATCGAACCCAGGTCTCCTGCGTTGCAGACAGATTCTTTCCCTTCTGAGCCACCAGGGAAGCCCTACACACACACACACACACACACACGTGTGTGTGTGTACATATATGTTAAACAACAGGCCCCATGAGGCAGAGACCATTTCTTTATTTTGTCAAGCTACTAGTACCTGGTTGAGAGCACCATGGGAAGCTCAAGCCTGTGGTTTAATTTTCTGTATTAAGAGAGTGGATGAGGATAAGACCAGAGAAGAGGCAGACTCTTGGAGCGTGTAAACTGAATCACTCCTTTCTCCTGCTGATGGATGCATGTTTGCTCTGCGCCATCAGAGAGGGCTAAGATGTCCTGTGACAGAAGCAGTCCGTGAAATATGGCTCATCGGAAGGCGGTGTTTAAAAGCTCTTAATTCCTCACACTTGACCACAGTCTTTGTTTTCACGGGAGCCCTGGTGACCGTGTAATACTTGAGGCACCTCTACAGCTGGCTCTTCTGGAAGATCGGCCTTGACTTGAGTGAGAGTAAATACAGCTGTTGGGTCAGATATTAATTATAAATTTGAATGAGTTGTTTATAAATCTCAGAGCGTAAAGCTAACTTTTCCATGGTTTGCAGTTGGTGCCAACTCTTCAAGAAATATGCTTTGAAGTGGGTTTTTGTTTTTGTTTAGTGTGTAAGTCTGTGTGTGTGTGTTTTGACCAGAATGTTTTCCTGCTTTACTGGAAAATATCAGGCCTCATTTTGAAGCTTGGCTCTAAGGGACCATTGCCCAGGTTTTCCTAGGCACCACTTCTAGCACCTTCCAAGCTGCCTTGCTTAGGCTCAAAGGTCATTTCTTTCTTTCTTTTTGCCCTCCTCCATTTTGAACTTCCTTTTTAAATCCTTCTTCTCATCTTCTTCCCTTTTTAGTACTTTTTCTTTCTCTCATCTTCTTCCTTCACGACTTTGAATTAGTAGGGATGCTCTATAAGGACTGTATTCATATGTGAACTACTTGGACGTTAACATCAGGCTGTAAACTCTGTTGTACGGGTTCTTGTGAGTGAGCCTGGGGCTGGCTTGCTCGTCCTGGTTGTTCACAGCCCTGGGATGCAGTGGTGATTACTTTGTTGAATGGCCTCTTGGACCATGATTCTAGGAACCAGTAGATCACAAGGTGCTCAAGGCATCTCCCAGTGCTCAAGAGAATGCGAAGAATTCAAGAGAACTTCTAGGAAAGTAAATGAGATAGTAACCCCTCCTTGGTCTCAGCTTTTAGGAATTCAGGAGATGCTGTAGAGATAGCATTCTAACGTGAAAAAATGGTATGTTGGTTTCACTATAGTCATGATTTAGGGGGGAAAGTCACATAGCTGGGATCCTGTAGTGGGATGAGCACGGGATTGTAAGTCACACTGGGCTGCTAGTCTCAGCTGTGGTATGAACTGGTGATCTCCGTTTTCCCAACTCTAAGATGAATTGTTTAACCTAGGTCTCTTCAGGATCCGTTCTACCAATCCGTGTAGCTATATTGTTTTCCTACTCTAAAGTATCTTTCAGCCATACCACTTATATATTTTTTTAAGATGCTTTTCTTTTTAGGTAGAAATACCTGTCTTTTCCTTCTTTGTGAAATTTTACTTGTTAATAATTTTATACCATCAGGTGAAATGGAGTAGGAAGAATAGTTAGTTAGCATTTGTTGATTAGTACTGCATGAGCCATACATTATTGGGGTACAGTGCAATAGGAGAAAGTCTTTAAAGTGTAGGTCCACACACAGTGGGGGAAGAAGTGGGTGGGATGAATTGAGAGAGTAGCTTTGAAACATATACATTACCATATGCCAAACAGGTAGCTAATGGGAAGTTGCTATATAACACAGGGAACTCAATCTGTGACAACCTAGAGGGGTGGGAGGGAAGTTCAAGAGGGAGGGGAAACACACACACATATAAAGATATATACACACACACATACACATACCTATGACTGATTCATGTTGTTGTATGGCAGACACCAGCACAACATTGTAAAGCAATTATACTCCAATTAAAAAAAAAAAGGGTCCACTAAGCCGATGGTTGTCTGTATCCAGTCAGGGTTTCCCTCTTGGAGGGTGACTTTCAGTCCCTGGCAGGGATTCCAGCCCTTTTGCTGTC
This sequence comes from Capricornis sumatraensis, assembly GCF_032405125.1. NCBI lineage: Eukaryota > Metazoa > Chordata > Mammalia > Artiodactyla > Bovidae > Capricornis > Capricornis sumatraensis. The sequence continues at coordinate 34,701,435 of NC_091079.1, forward strand.
ACGCATGTGCTGGTGTGAGACAGCCCTCATGCTTTTGTTATCTGTTTGCATTTTAGGACAGCAGTAGTAGCAGCAGCTGCCTTCTTGGACGCCTTCCAGAAAGTGGCTGACATGGCCACCAACACACGTGGTAAGCAGATGGAGGGGTGGCATTCAGTATGTGGGCTCTTACCCTTGGCGGCTTCACACGAAGATGGAGCTCAAGTTATCAGAGCTTAGCTGACTCATATTTAAAAATACATAGATTTCTAACTGGGGGATTCTGCAAAGTAGATGCTGCAAATCGTTCTCCAGATAATAAAGCGCATGAGAAGAAGGAAAAATAAACCAAAAGGAACCAGGGTTTATGCCTGAGATGGCTTGATGTGCTTGTCATCACTTTTAACGACGTGCTGGTTGCAGAGTCTTGAGCTGTGTGTTTGGCTGCAATTTGTTTTTCCCTCCTCATATGTGTCATCTTAAGATTTTCCTCATTCCCTTGTGGAATGAGAAGCAGTGAGAATGATGGGTTAGACCTTTTTTTCCTGGGTTCCCATGAAATGAGGGAACCTATTATAAGTAGCATCCTATGGTGTTGTATGTGTCTCCCATGTTTGACTGCAAACCCCTCAAGGTGTAGACTGTGACTGGTGCCTGTCTGAACTTTCCCAAAACATAGCACTTGGCACACAGTAGATGTTTAAAGTGTGTTAATTAAATCAGTGAACAGAGGGAATTCTTTTGAAAATTTGTATTGGTTTCAGTGACTATTGAATCGTGGAAAAGAATATTTATAACCTGTGAAAGGTTTGTAGAGAAGCAAGTAAATCTTTCTCTACCCAGCACCATCGTTAGAAGTATGACATTACCCATAACCTAGAGACCCTCATTCAAAGGGGGGTGCTTCCCATTTCATTCCGAGCCAGAGAATCTCTTCTGCTTCTTTTTTTTTTTTTTTTTTGCCTTCTTTCTGGGTCTCCTTGTACACTGACAGCTACAGGTCTGTTCTTGTTATTGTCATGATGACGTTGGAAAATGTGGGTGTCAGGGGCCGGTGTTGGATGGATTTGCTCCCAGTCACACAACAGTTAACCTATGAAGCCCACAATGGGTATGTACCTCTAGCGGACTTCAGTACGTCCTTATTTATCATAAGTGCTTAATTAAATATTGAAATAAATTTACATTGAGGACTCTTCTCATTCAAGATGCTTGAAAACTACTGATATTTCAGGCACTGTCTTTGGACCACAACAATCAGCATGTTATATTCTGCATCCTGGGGGGGCTTGCAGTTTTCCATGTGGGGGGAATGCTACCTGCAAATCAAGAATCTCAGTGTAGAAAAAACATGTTTGGTATGGGAATAGTGGTAGGACAGAGTGCTCAGGGAATATGGAAAAGTGAGCAGTTAGCTCAGCTCAGGGAGTCGAAGTTCTCCCAGGAGAGGTAATATCTCTCCTCATTTCCAAGATGCCGGTGGAGTTTTCAAAGGTTCCCTGGGAGAATGTGATGGAGACCCAGAGGGTTGGTTTTTCCGTCTGGTTTGTCAGCTTGACCAGGGTCTTAACCAGTATCTTCTTAAGACCCTTAAAAAAACTTTCTACATACCATATGTGTGCTAGTTATGAGATGTTTAGAATATACAAGTATAAAGAGGAATATGATATTCATGCCATTGTTCACTGCTGTTAGTGCTGTTGGGTCTGTTTTATCATATTTTCTTCCATTGCAGCAACATCTGGGACTGGACTCACCAGTCATAAGGATGTCTCTCTAGAATGACCATCAGAGTGTGTCTTTCTTAAAGAGTTGCTCTATTATTTTATAATAACTTAAGTATCTGGCACTGCATTTTTGAGGCTCTGTGATTCATAAGTTTAAGTTTTAATGTTTAATTACTCAGTAGAACCTAGAGGATGGAATAGAAAGGCATTTTCTGATTGTCCATAATTTCCTGCAACAGGAACCTAGGTTTTTGCAGAAGTTGCTGCTGAGAAGGGTTCTTGGTGGGAAACTGAAGGGCCTGCAAATTCTCATGGTTGAAGGGAGGAAAAACCATTGTTTGTGGGAAAAGAAACCGGACTAACCTCTCTGTGGTCCTGGTGGAGGCAGAGAAGGAGTTTGGAGGCGATGTCTTTGACAGAAGATGAATAACGTCACAGTGAACAAGATCCCTACTTGGATCTATTTTTAAACCATCTGATTTCAGGTCATTTTTTTAGCACTGCCACAGTACTTTACATCTTGAGATGTCTAGAATCTGTACGCATTTGAAGGAAATAACTTCTATTAAATGTAGGAGTGTGAGAACTCACATGACCGAAAATATGTATGGTTGACACCTAGAAAGGTATATTTTATGGCCATAAGAGAGAAACTTGAAGGCACATCTGATGTTCAATTAAATGTCAAATTAGTTTTATTAAGTTAAGTTTTTCCTTAACAATTGAAAAATGCAGAACAAGCTCCTTAGTTTAAAAAAAGTTATGTAACAAAGTATATAAAATATACCCTTGGAGTACCCTCTGCAGAGATGGGGTTTAATGTCATTTATAGACTTTTTTTGCATTCTTAAACACATATAGCAAGAAAAATTAATCATAGAACAACATGTAAATTGATATATAGAATAAAATATATTTTAAGATCTTTTTCAAAAGGTGGCCCATGAGAAACATTGTTTCTGTGCTTTTAGTTCCAAGTATATTATAATTATCTTTCTATGTCAGTGCCTAGAGAATCTACCTCGTTCTTTCTAGCCACCAAATGGAATTTCTTGTGTGGATATAGCACGGTTTAATCATCCTTTTATTTGGGGATGTTTAGATTATCTCCACTTATTCACTGTTACACACTACACTGCAGTTGATACCCTTGTGTACTTGCTTCTAGAGATCTATGGGTAATCTCTTTTTAACGGTTGTATGCATCTCCAGGGAAATGAAGAATCTGTTAAAAAGTGCTTCAAGCTGTTTTGGTCAGCAGCAGATATATTTTGGCTCACAGTCGTTACAGGCTGCAACTCTAACACAGTTTGCAGTTTGATATCCACACACTGTGGAGAGTCCGGTGTCTTGCTTAGTGCGTTCATTTATTTTTGGATGCGCTGGGTCTCTGTTGCTGCATGTGGGCTGTCTCTTGTTGCGGTGCCTGGGATTCTCATTCCAGTGGCTTCTCTGGTTACAGAGCGTTGGCTCTAGGGGGCACAGACTCAGCAGGGGCCTCATTGCCCCGTGGTATGTGGGATCTTCCCAGACCAGGGATCAAACCCATGTCCCCTACCCTGGCAGATTCCTAACCACTCGCCCGCCAGAGAAGCCTGCTTAATGCCTGTGATGCAATGGTTTTCGAGCCCTTGTTTTAAGTAAGGGAAGGGAGTAACAGTTATTCTTATGTGTGTCTGTTTTGGACAGGCATCCAGAATCTCAAACTAGCGGGTCTCTGGTTTCCAAAATATTAGCATTCCATATTGTTTCCCAGAGGAAATGGCTCTGAAAGGTTTTTGTCCTTTTTAGCAAATAGTTTTGCACTGGCTGTGAAAATAATTTATTTAGAAAAATCTTTTAAATGCTAGTCATTATGACAGCAAAGTCAATCTAGTCCTGTAACTATTGTTAAGTAGTTATGAATGTGGAAATAAATTTGAGCTGTTTTGTTCATTTTTTTTAAGAGTATAAGCTGCTACTGTAATGTGTATGTTTAGGTTAATAATTAAACTATAATGGAATTTAAGAGTTAACACCATAATACATACAGTTCTGTATTTTGTTGATCTTTGCATTCTGGAATGAATATACAGCTTGTGCTCAGTATGAAAGTACACCTGTTTGCCTGTTACTGGCCACAAAGAATTAGTGTCTTGGCATTTGGTGTACAGAGAATGCCTGACTTTGTGAAGCAGGGTCTCCATTTTCCTCTTGTCCGTGATGGACCAGCACATGGGCTGTCATGGGGGTGGTTTGAACTGACTGGGGCACAGTTGTCTGAGTCACTTAAAGAAAAGAGAAAGCACAGAGGTACGGGGGAGGCTTCTCAGCCCTTGGTGGTGGGTACTGGGGAGCAGTGTTCCTCCACCTGTACACGTGCAGCCTGGTGCCCGCCAGGCCCTCACCCGCCTCTCACCGCAAGGCAGGGGCACGTTGCTGATGAAATGCTCTGTCTGAGTCAGCACTGGCCCTTCGCGGCCACTGCGTCATTTGCTGGTGTCAGCAAGGGCCTTTGGAGAGCATAATGCTGTGTGACTTTCATTTCTGGCTGCCTCTGTATGCTTCTGTAATTGCTTCATAGCTTTGAACAGCCATCTCTAGGATGTTGAGATGACGATGCACCAGACCCAGAGTGAGGAGTTTAAGATTCTAAGAAGGAAGGAAATGGATCCCAGCCGACTAGATGGTCTCTAATCACCTTTGTTGAATACGTAACACAGGCCAGGTTCTGTCCTATGTGCTTTACATGAAGTGAGTCTTTTTATTCTCAGAACAGCTCTCTGAGATCAGTGCTTATGATCTTTATTCTAGATAATGAAATCTGGGTGAAGAGAGCTTATCTAAACCAACCAAGGTCATATAGCTTGGAAGTGGGGAGACTGGAGCCTGGCCTAGAGTCTGGATTTTAACAACTAAATTATGATGCTTTATGTAAGAAGCTGCTGGGTTTAGTATAAACTTAAGTTTGCTTTCTTTTTTTTTTTTTGGCTGCGTGGCTTGTGGGAATCTTAGTTTCCTGACCAGGGCTTGAACCCACACCCTTGGCAGTGAAAGTGTGGAGTCCTAACCTGTGGATTGTCAAGCAAGTCCCTTAAGTTTGCTTTTAAATTTATTAATCCTGATTGTATTGAAAATAAACCAATCTATGTAGCTCCTTGAAGTGACGACTAGGTCAAAAGTTGGATGCTCTGTTTGTCTTCTGCTTGGCCAGCTCTGTAACCCTGGGTAATTTTGTTTCGCTTCTTCAGGCTTTGATTTCCCCATTTGTAAAAGGGGTTTTCCCAGGATCTAGTAGGGCCTTAGATAGTTGCAAGTAACCTTTTTTTGGCTCTAATATTCTATAATTTAAGATATTGCTTTGTCCCTATTAAATCTTAAAATACAAATTAAGTTGGATAGTCTAAATTTTCTTTTTCTGTAGTATCTTTACAGTTTTCTGATTTTTGCTTGGGGGACAAAGGAAGCAGAGGTAAGCGGAGGATAAAGAGTGAGCAGGTTAGGCGAGAAACATGGTTAGAAGAGACCCTCAGGGTGTGCTTGAGGAGGGCAGATGGAAGCTGGAGCTTTTAGAACACCCAGTGAAGTCAAGACAATCGAGTGGGACTTTAAACAGTGAGCCCGATTGCTGAGGTTCTGTGAACTGATGAAGACAGTCTCCAGGACGCAAACTGAATAAAAGCAATTGTGGTTCATAAAAATACGTGATTTTTTTAGTATGTGCTTAGTTGCTCAATCATCTCTCACTCTTTGTGACCCATGGGCTGTAGCCCACCAGGCTCCTCTGTCCATGGGATTTCCCAGGCAAGAATACTGGAGTGGGTTGCCATTCTCTTCTCCAGGGGATCTTGTCAACCCAGGGATCGAACCGGTGCCTCCTGCCTTGCAGGTGGATTATTTACCATCTGGGTCACCAGGGAAGCTCTTCCTCTAGAGTGTGATAAATGCTATGCTCTCCTTATGTCACTGATGGATCGTAACTACTTAGGAAGCTTGTTTTAAACTACAGATTTCACAGGATATGTGTACGTGTATGGCTCAGTTGTTTGGCTGTCCACCTGGAGCTATCACAATGTTGTTAATCAGCTATACTCCAATGTAAAATAAAAAGTTTTAAAAAAAAGTACAGATATCAGAGTCCTGCCTTATACCTGTGGTTATTCATTAACTGAGTGGAGCTTAGACACCTTAGATTTTTTTAAAGGCTTCCCAGAAGAATAAGGCCTCTCGCCATCTTGCTGTCACCCACCTGCCCAGTGACATCTCTGCCCACGGCCGGCAGTTCCACCCACAAAAAAATGCCCTTGGCTCCCCGAATCCCTTTAAACTGTTGATCCCTTCCTTCTTGCACTTGTGCATTCCAGACCCAGGGTGCCCTTCCCAGCCCACCCCCTCTCCACCCCCTTTAGATGCTTGAAGATCTTTGGCTTATCTTCCTAGAGCCAGTTTAAGAGTCAGGTTGCCTGTGAAACGCTTGCCTTCACCGCCTCCTTCCTCCATCCCCAGGGTAAATGGGGTCTCACTCTTCTGCCTCCTTGTGGTCACCATCTTCCCCGCTAGACTCAGCCACCTCCAGGGCAGGGCCTGCGTCCTGCTGCTCTCTGAGGAACCCAGGTACCCAAGTGCTAATAAGTATCCGGCATTTAGGAAGGCGCAGACCACGTTGCGCGCAGTCCTTGGTGGATCTGGGTGAGGAAGGCTGTCATCTCTCTCTGGAGGCAGGAGCCTGGTGACGTGGGGTCTTTGGCCAGATTCCACTTGGGAGTTCAGAATTCAAGTCTTGGGACCCCTCTTGGTGATTGAGTCTCTGGATTATGTGACTTCATAATTCACTGTTGCCCAGGAGGGCCCAGCACATCAGTGATGGGGGTCACAGGAAGTGGGCAGGTGGATGGATGGCAGCTGTCTGCTCTTGGCTGGAGTTGGAAAAGAAGGGGAAATCTTCCTTTTTGGGAAGGAGGTGCTGGCAAGCTATTTCCAAGAGGCAGCCATACTGGTTTTGTTTGCCCACAAGTTTTATTTTAACGAGGTTGTTTAACTAAAACTTCATTGACCCTTAACTTCTGGATTGACTTCAGTGTTTCAGACCTGAACTCTCTTTCATGTAATTAAGGCAGGATTTCTACCTAGGAAGCTGCTCAGCCACAAACTGAAAAAAATAACAAAAAAGGCCATTGTGCTTGCGCCTACTCATTCTTGTCCAACTCTTTGCGACCCCATGGACTGTACTCCACCAGGTTCCTCTGTCCCATGGGATTTTCCAGACAAGAATACTGGAGTGAGTTGCCATTTCCTTCCCCAGGGGATCTTCCTTCCTGACCCAGGGATCAAATGTGCATCTCCTGTGTCTCCTGCATTGCAGGAGGATTCTTTACCTGCTGAGCCAATGGGGAAGCTCCCAAAATAGGTCATAAAAAAACTTTTTCACAGGCCTGGAACTGCATATTCTTTGAAGATGACCTTAAAGAATCCTGGACAGTTTCATTCACTTAATTAAAAAGAAAGAGGCATAAAACTGCAATCTACTGATCTCTAGATGTGGGTGTTGATCACTAAAATGGTTTTATACTCAGGCCAGTTCAGGTTCCTTTATCATTTTTGGTTATTGTCCTTAACAATTCTTAAAAGAGGAGAGCCCTTATGAGTATTTGAGGAAACAGCTCCATTGTAATTTTTCTTTAAAAGCCAAGTTTATGGTTTTGAAACATTCAAGGATAGTATGTTCATTTTTCTGATGATCTTATTCCAGTTGAGGCTTTAGAAGTATTGGGGAGCAAAAGGAACCTAGCAGAAAGCATCTGGAGCCTCAAAGTATTACAGAAAACTGGCTGATGTGAATTTTACTCAGAGTCTGGATATGGTTCTCACAGGGGCACCTTGACAACCCTACACAGGCTCTAAGTAAAATTATTGCCACGCTCTAATATTCTGGAACCTTGGCACATATAGATGCCCAGGAAGCAGTTGCTGATTTGTTAAATAAAAACTGATCAAGTGAAGTACTTTGTATCTTGCTTACAGAGTGGATGGACCAGCAGCTGTATTCGCTGACATTTTAAAACATGAATCTGGGCAGACTGTATTGACAGTGACCTAGAAACTCTATTGCCTTTCATTTTCGTGGTTTTGAATTTGACCTCTTGATTTTGATTCACATGAATTATTCCGAGGAAGCCTGAAGCCCAATTTTGCTCTGCTGGTAGTTACATTTTGAAAATTCTCATTGCTGTGTTCTGGGTGGGTGTGGGGTGTAAGAACAAAGCTATGAAAAATAAGAATATTTGTAGTTGATTAAAGCGGGAAATTGGCAAGGCCAAGACAAAGCCACCCTTTCCCTCTTATTTCTTGTTTGTCTCTTTTTAATTGTGTTGCTTTATGCCAGAACTTGACGTGTCCTGTGTGCGCTCTGGGGAGTGACCCCAGTGTGGTCCTGGCCTCGCGGAGCTTTTAGGCTGGGCCAGGGCCATTCTCTGTGATAGAATTTTCTATGGTGATGACAGTGTCATGATAACCAGCAGCCACCTGAGGTTATCAAGTACTTGAAACCTGGTTAGTATAATCGAAGAACTGAATTTCTGATTTTTAAATTTTAATTTTAAACAGCCACACATACCTAGTAGCTACCACATAACACAGCAAGGATGTAAGGGGTATAACAATGTCTACAAAGAAAGGCTTATTTTGCCTTTAACAGTAAATGTACTAGTTTATGAGTCACCTGATTTATTCTGTTTTATATCTGGTGTATTGAGAGTTTACTAGGTACCTGGTAAACAATGCAAAGAGGTGCTGTTTCTGAGGCATTGGGTCAGTGGGTGGTAGAAGAATTTAGACAGGCATGTAAGCAATAATAATTCCCAACAGTGAATGCTTCCCACTTGTTTTTATAGCATGTCTGTTTCATCTGTTTCATGTATTCACGATGGATAAGATATCGTTCCAAAGGGGCAGGGGGTAATTGGTTCTTAAGAAGGGAAGGAGGTCTTACCCTTTTTATATATCAGGTACAGATATGCATGCAATACATATGCAAACATACACACATCTGTGAAATTTACATTTTATGAGGAAGGGGGCTGATTAGGAAAAGGCTGTTTATGGGAGCAGAAAAAAGGGACAAGCTTGACAAAACTATTTTGTGATGAAGCCTAAGCTTTTAAGACATTAGGTCAGCCTTTTGCTTGTTGCCTCCTTCCAAGTACATCTAAGTAATTTTCATGAACTTGAGGAGGGTGATTGCTGTTGGTGTATCTCTTTTATTTGAAATAACTTGGCAAAATGAATCCATATTAACAGACTCTGTAGACTCAACATAAAGTTACCTAGTGTTGAATAATAAGTGGATTCAGAGGCAGCCAAGACTAAGTGTCCACCTCACTGTTATGTATTCACTATTTGTAAATATTCTTAACCGTGATGCAGAGAACAATTTTAATGCTGGGTTGTATTAAACGGTCCTTTATTAATTGGGCTTTATAGCTGTAATCCTTTTAGTGAGGATGTGTGTGTTTGTGTCTGTCTATACACATAGCATCTATATAACCAATATCTATAACATATATACCAACCTGTGTATATAACATATATATATATACACAAGTGTGTGTGTGTGTATGTATGTTATTAGTTGAAAGAATTAAAGCATTAGATTGGTCTTAGCAGTTTCTTGCCTAAAATGACAGAGATACAAATTCTATGTTCCAGGATGACTGGTTTCTATGCAGAGCTCAACCTTGATATGCGTACGACTTTGCTGAGGGCTCTGGGGGGACCAAAACCTGGAATAGCTTTAGTGTAGCCTCATTAACAGAGCTGCCCTGGTGGCTCGGTGGTAAAGAACCCGCCTGCCAATGCTGGAGATGCAAGAGACGTGGGTTCAATCGCTGGGTTGGGAAGTTCCCCTGGAGAAGGAAATGGCAACCCACTCCAGTATTCTTGCCTGAGAAATCCCATGGACAGAGGAACCTGGAGGGCTACAGTTCATAGGGTCGCAAGAGAGTTTGACATGACTGAGCGACTAAACAGTGAGACTGAGCAGCCTCATTAACTTACTTAAAGCCCCTCAAGCCACTTCAAATTTGAGTATGTATATGTGCATCTGTGTTTATACTGAATACTTATGAGTTTCAATCATATGAAGTGTGAAAAAACTTGTAAATTACTGCTGTTTCTAATAATATGTAACCTAGCTAAAACTGTATGCCTGTTATGTAAATACAGTTTCAAGGAGCTAACATTGACCTAGTAAGTGGTGACATAAAAAGGTTTAATGCCTTTTAAAATGAGTTGATAAATGTACATTTTGCTTTGAGTTTCATTATTTTGGTGTTTTATTACTCTGATGGTGATTTAGTCACTAAGTCATATCTGACTCCTGCGACCCCATGGACTGCAGCCTGCCAGGCTTGTCTGTCCACAGGATTCTCCAGGCAAGAATACTGGAGTGGGTTTCCATTTCCTTCTCCAAGTGACATTTCCCACCCAGAAATCTAACCCAGGTCTCCTGCATTGCAGGCAAGTCTACTCTGATAGACCTTGAGTATTTTAACTGTTTAGCACAATACCTTTAATCCTGCATATTCTGTTTAGGATAAAACAGTTTTTTTTTTTTTTTTTGATGGCACTATGAATATCAAGTTTGTCTTAACCATTTTCCATTTTCTTAAAGTTATTCTTTGGTCTGTTTTATATTATAGACTTGGTATTGAGACTAGCACAGTAAAGTGGCAAGTGTATTTTAAACATTTTTTCTTCTACAAATCACACTGTAGGTAAGGACTAGAAATGACAAAGAAATCCACATATTTACTGAGTATTTTTATTTAATAAATTTCTAAAGTGAAAGAAAAGAAAGTGAAGTCGCTCAGTCGTGTCCGACTCTTTGCGACCCCGTGAACTGTAGCCCACCAAGCTCCTCTGTCCATGGGATTCTCCAGGCAAGAGTACTGGAGTGGGTTGCCATTTCCTTCTCCAGGGTATCTTCCCGACCCAGGTCTCCCACATTGTAGGCAGATGCTTTAACCTCTGAGCACTTTCTGTCCCTCCCCTTTTTGGGGGTTGAAGGAGTTGGGAGATGGGGACTTTATGTATCTGATGGGCAAATTTGTGTATTTCAGGAAGTTTGGAATAGTGAACTGACATCACTACTGCTGAAATGAAAATCCCTCCTCTCCGTCCTCACTGATCTTAATGTTAAAACTGACCTCTGACAGCAGCACTGGTCTCCGCTCCACAGGTGGTTACTATTGTTGATCTTTGGTTGGGTAGCAACAGTTGCCAGAGATGGGCCATTTCCTTGTGGTTTCTTGTGTCCCGCCTAGGTGGTATTTGACTTTTCACTGCATCTTCTCAGAATGACACTTGAACAGTTATTGTGTGCTCACCAGAAGGTCGCTAACCTGACTCCCACGTTATCCAGGGCAGGATGTCCCCAGAATCCTAAAGTCCTCTCTCAGGGAGAGCTCGGGATGGAAGAATCCCACACCAGTGGCTGTGTCCGGTTAAAGCTCATCCTCCCACTAACCGAGAGAAGCATTTGCTCCCCCTGAAGTCAGCAGTGTTACCTCTTTTTGTCTTCTTTTCCCTGGCGATGCTTGAATTATGATGCGTACCGTGCCGTTTAACCCCAGCAGCTGTAATAAATGCTGGTGAATTACGCGGTGGCAGTGGTGGGGATGTGTGTTTTTATGGGTGACTGAGTTGGTCTGTGCGCACGCTTGTTTGTGTCGATAGGCAGTTTGCATAATGGAGTGGTTTACTCAGCAGCTCCATGCTTCCAGCTGCCTGCAGGGCCATCTGCCTGGGGCAGTGGGGACCCTCCCACCCTCCTCCCCATCCTAGCTCTTTCCCCTTTGCTTTTCATTTTGGCTTAAAATAACTAATTCCCCTTTACCCCATCCTGCTAACCACACACAACAGTCACCTTTCGTAAAACGTAAATTACCATTCATGAAAAAGTGCAGTTATTTCAATTCATGCACATGAGGCATTTTTTGTTTTTTTAAACAATGCTTGTAGAAGATTGTTTGCCATAGAGTTGTGAACTTGGTTTGTTCTGCTGTTGTGAAAATAACCATTTGGAGTGTAGAGGTGCCTTGGAAGACCCTTGCACTTGTCAAACTAGTGTTTTTCTAGGCTGAGTCTATTTTGACTGATCGTGTAGCTGCCTCCCTTCTGCTCTGATAAAGCCCCCACCTGAAAACATGCGCGAAATGTGAAAGCTGCTATGAACTAAAATTTTCACCTTAGCTGTTTTCGTGTGCTTTGCGGGAGGAAAGATCTGGTGTTGGGAAGTCACTCAGAGAAGAGAGAAAGAATATTCAAAAGGTCTTCTGTCACTAGGAATCTGGCAGTGAATTCTCCTGGTACATCTTGAAGAAATTTGATTTTTATATACTACTTTTGGAAACATATCTATGGCCTGACATGACAGTTAACTGGGGTCTGTTGTCTTGTTTAACATAAGGCTTTGGTCTTTTATTTTTAGAAGGTGGAGAGGTCTGTTCTAGACCATGTAGTATCTAGTGCAACCTTTTCATTTTCACAGGGCAGGCTGGGAGCTGAAGTCATTTGCCTGAGGCTGCTCGGCTCACGGAGGGACAGCGGGATTCTCACTCTAGAGCAGGGCCTTCTGTCCCATGTTTTTCCTGAAAGCCTCCTGGCCCACTTGTTAATTTTGCCTGTTGAGACCATTCAAGTAGGAAAGATCATGAGCTATGGGAAAAAGTTCTGTCCTGGGCTCTCAGTTGGTTATCATTAGTCAAGATTTTTGTTGGCTTGTTTACGTGGAATCCTTGGTCATCTGGTTTTCCAAAGCAGTTTTCCACTTCCATTGCAGTTCTTTTTTTATTAAAGATGATTTTGTTTTCCTTTAACTCGTATGTATGTGTAAGTGTGTGACAGCCTGTTTTCTTGTGTTTTAATAATTTGTTAGGTTTGACAGAAGCATATTTATCTGTAATAATAGCTCGGCTTCTTTCATCTACATTGTCTTAGTTTTGTGACTGTATCTTTCTATGTGCACGTGCGCACCTACACGCGTGCACATACATACGGTCCACACACATACATACACAGAGACACACACAGTGTTTTTCGATTCCCAAATGTTTAAAATCGCCATGGGACATCTTATGTCTAGTGGAAAGATACTGTGTTGGAAATCTGCAGCATTTCCTGCTGTGAGTGCCCGGGCCCAGGGACCCTGGTTACCATGGAGACCGGTATGGAGCCGCTGGGTGGTGCTTGCCTTGAGAGCTGCATTTGAGTGCATCTCACAGTCAGCTGCAATGCTGCTTCTTGCCCACTCCCCACCACCTTTGAAATTAGGGGAGGGGGAAAGCTGAGTGATTACAAATAAAAAAGAAAATACTGTTTTAGCTAAGGCAGAATGAGATCTTTAAAATGTACCCTTTTAATGTGATCTATAGTGGGGTAGTACCGTTCTCTGAATATGGCCAAAGGTACCTGATAAAATACAAAGAGACTGTGGAGGAGATAGTGAAAGGGAGACCTTCTTCCTGTGTTGCTGACCTGCAGGCTTCTCTCTGGGGCATGTAAGGCTGACTCGGCTTTATTCCCACTGACTCTGGTTCAGCCCATTTAGTTTGTCCACGGGGCTTGACGGCAGACAAAAGATCTTCAGCTCTTGGCGTGTGCCTGCTTCATCCTCCTTTCTCCCAGAACCCGCCTGGAGAGCCAGATCTGAACGCCTGGAGAGCTTGTCCGAATTTTTGCCCCTCGATTTGCCATTTAAGCACGTGAGAGCCATCTGTGCTTGTTGAAAGGGGATGCTGATTATGAGAGCGGGACTTCATTTGGATAATATGATTTAAAGCAAGATGTGTCGCTTATACTGCAACCAGAGGACATAATGAGCCGTGTAAACACACCCCCTGACCTCCCAGGGGTGGTGGCGGTCCTGCCGGTCAGCGGCCACAGGTGGGCTTACAGCATGTCTGTGCAGGAGACACAGTGATCCCCGGTGCCAGGCTCCTACTGCCTATCAACCAACTCCTGTTTCCAGAGACTGAAGGATAATAAAATTGCCTCCAACCTTGTTAGATGGATGCCTTTGTGCTCTGGTGTTTGTTCTTCCAAATGTGTTTGTATAAAGCAAATATCAGGAGTGCTTTCTGTTTAGAAACAGTGAAGTACCTTGGAGTCTTTGACTATTGCAGGCGGCTGAGATTTTAGTCCAGCCTTGACCTTGAAGGTCTTCTGAGGGCTCTCTACCTGTTGAGGCTCTCAACTAGCCCTTCAGCTGCTCAATCTCATTGAGGAAGGTAGTAGGAACCCCATTCTGCAAACAGGGGGAACTGGCTGGTGACTTGAAGTGCCTTGGTTAAAATGCCACACAATTCTGCAGCAGCAGAGCCTGGTGTGTATGTATCCCCTCCTTGGGACCCATCAATCCACCTTCTTTCCATCTCCGAGATCAGCTGTATTTTGGAATCACCTGGGAATTTAGAATCTCAATCTATCACTATAGACATTTGGGGCTGTGTAAATCTTTGTTGTGTGGGGCTGTCCTGTGTGTTGAAGGCTGTTCAGCAGCATCAATGTGTCTCAGCCCTTCAGTTATTAAAGTCAAAAATATGTAGCCATTCCTGAATATCCTCTGGGGTGCAAAATGACCCTGGTGGAGAACCACTGAGCAAGACCGCTTAGGTCGTGTTTGTTGACAGCTGAATGGACCTGTGGCTGTGCTTTCTCTTAAGGTAGTCACGGACAGCTTGGTTCATTTAAGCTAGGCTTTAAATTGTTCATAACTCAGTTAGGATTTTAGAAACTTGATGGTCCATGTATGGTTTCACCTGGGAAATGACCACCATGCTGAGTTGTGCATAAAACTTTGTGACCACTCCACATCTTACTAGAGTTGGACTGTGAAGAAAGGTGAGTGCCAAAGAACTGATGCGTTTGAACTGTGGTGTTGGAAAAGACTCTTGAGAGTCCCTTGGACTGCAAGGAGGTCCAACCAGTCCATCCTAAAGGAGATCAGTCCTGGTGTTCATTGGAAGGACTGATGCTAAAGCTGAAACTCCAATACTTTGGCCACCTCATGCGAAGAGTTGACTCATTGGAAAAGACCCTGATGCTGGGAGAGATTGGGGGCAGGAGGAGAAGGGGACAACAGAGGATGAGGCGGCTGGATGGCATTACTGACTCAATGGACATGAGTTTGAAATCTGGGAGTTGGTGATGGACAGGGAGGCCTGGCATGCTGCGATTCATGGGGTCGCAAAGAATCAGATACGACTGAGTGACTGAACTGAACTGAATAATTATTATACTGTTCATTAAGTTTAGGGTATTACGAGAACATGAATGCATTTTGATTTTTATTTTAATGTTGTATTTTAAAATGTTTCCTACTTTATTGAAGTATGATTGATAAATGAAAATTGTGTATGTTTTGGTACTACAGTGAGATCTTTTAAAAAGTTCTACAGCATGATAACTTCATATACATATTGTGTATTGTGATGTCCACAGTCAAGGTAATTCATATAATTGACTCATCGCCTGACGTAGTTACCAGTTTGTGTGATGAACGTTGAGTGTTTAAGCGGTCTCCCTCACGTCCAGGGATAGGGAATCTGTCACCTTCCTAGTGCCTGGAATCTTCCTCTCCCTTTTCTCCCCCTGCATACTCCAGCTGATCCCTTAGGGTTTCTTTCCGGCAGTCTGTCCTCTGGTGATGCATTTCTCCGTCCTCAGAGAGGTTAGGAGCTGCCCTGCTCTGCTCCAAGCCCTGAACCTGGCCTCCTGCTGCCCTCTCGATGTTCTCTTACCAACCCTTGAGCTTCTCCAAGATGAGGACTCATTCATTCATCAACAAACAGTGAGCTGGTGGTATGCCTGGCACTGTTGTTCCTTTTCTTAAAAAAAATTGAGGCAAAATTTACACAGCACAACATTAACCCGTTTAAAGGGAACGATTCAGTGGCCTTCAGTTCATGCAGAGGAATGTGCAGCCATCACCCTCGTCTATTTGCAAAAAGCTCTTCAGTTCAGTTTAGTCGCTCAGTCGTGTCCGACTCTTTGAGATCCCATGGACAAAGCCCTTTCCTCACCCCAAGTTAGACCCCGAATCCAAGATGATGAAAGAGTTCTGGAGATGGGAGGGTAGTGGTACTGGTTGTATAACTACGTGAGTGTATTTGAATGCCGCTGAACTGTACCCTTAAAAGTGCTTATACAGGACTTCTAGGGCAGTGAAAATACTGTGTGATACCATGTAATGGATACATGTCCTTAAATATTTGTTCAAATACAGAGAATGTACAATAAAGTGAACCCTAATTTTAAGCTGTGAACTTTGGATAATAATGTATCTGTGTAAAATTCATCAGTTGTAACAAATGCACCCCCTTTATTGGTGGATGTTGGCGGTTGTGGAAGCTGTGTGTGTTTGGGACAGGGAATATATGAGAAATCTCTGAACCTTCTCCTCAGTTTTGCTGTGAACATTGAACTGCTTTAAAGAAGTAAAATCTTAATTAAAAATAATTATGATAAATTTTATGGAGGTGTATTTCACCACAAAAAACAAAAACCAGGTCCATTAAACATTTATTGCCCCCTGTCCCCAAAACCCCTTCACCTCCTCTGGCAGCCTCCTTGGCAGTGTTTCGTGTTTTATTTGCCATTATTTCCTCAGCCCCTAACGTGATAGTTGGGCTTCCCAGGTGGCTCAGGGGTAAAGAATCCACCTGCCAATGCAGGAGACATGGGTTCGATCCCTGGGTCGAGAAGATCCCCTGGAGGAAGAAATGGCAGCCCACTCCAGTATCCTTGTCTGGAAAATCCCATGAACAGAGGAGCCTGGTGGGCTACAAGTCCATGGGTTTTCAGAAGAGTCAGGCATGACTTAGGGACTACACAGCAACATGGCTGTTACTAAATAAAACTTTGTTGAATGAATGAAATGAGCTTTTATTTTAACTTTGATTTGTCTTTGTATATTTCTTCAATGGCTCTTTAGTGGGAAAAGTAGGAAAAGTTATCTTTAAGGAAATTCATTTAAGGGGTTTCTTCTCTGCTGATATCGCCATAGAAATGCCTCTAAAACCAAAGGTAATTTGTACTTTATCTGCTCATCTTGGTTATTTTTTAGTTTACATTTTGGGCTAGTAATGGTGGACTGGTTCTGTACCTGGTGGTGTGGTTGACTGGTGCCCTTGGAAACAGAGAGGTGTTGAGTCTGTCAAATACATGTAATGATGTCACATCTTAGGATGCTAAAGTTTTTGATTACTCTTTCCTATACGGAGAAGAAAGTAAATGTAACCGTCCTTTCAGAAATGAACATTTTTACCCCGATTTTGTCCTTGAAGAATGGCTGCCTTGTTAATCCTTTTCTTTATGCTCACAAGTCATAAAATCTTGTTTTTCTTTGTTGCTCTATAATTTATAAAATTGTATTGCAGTTGGCTTGGGTAGAATTTACTTAAGCATACTTGAGCCTCTAGATTTTCTTTCTGGCATAGACAAAAGCATCATTAATTATGAATATGAATTCCTTTTGCAGAATGACAAGATTGAACATTTCCTCATGCCAGTATCCCAGCTGTCTCATTTTGATGCTCAAACAAAGACTTTTTAGAGATTGTTTTTAATAGCCATCGTATCAGGGAAAAAAAAAGCTGAAAAGAATGCAAAATAGCTTACAGTTCATTTGTCTAGGGAACAAAAACAAACATAATGAAAGGTTTTGGTTTTATTGCGGCTGTTTCTACCCTTGTGATTGCATTTAAGGTCTCAAAATTTTGGCCATGGCCGCAAACCAAAAGATCATTTCCGTTCTCTAAAGTGTTCTGCTGTTGGCAGGTGCAAGATTCCATTTGTTGAGATGATCAGTCCTTGAGGATTCCAAGGCTTCGGTCACTTTGTGGCCCGCCCTCCAAGGAGCTGAAGCTCACTCTTGGCTTGGTCACGGAGGTGTTGGGGCTGGAGGTGATGGGATTGCTATCGGGTGGGCACCACGGCCCTCACTGTGTGGCTTCGCTGACTCACTGTAGTCACAGGGCAGCTTCTGGTCCTGCCACTGCAGGAGGTGAGCTGGGGTCTGATTCCCAAGCCTTTGGGCTTTTCTCCACTATGTTGCATTGCCTCAGTCCTGAGTGTGCCCGTCTAGCCATTGGTTGACCATCTCACTGAGACAGTTTATGATGTCCTCACTTGCTTCCTTCTACATCACAGGGGCCAAGACTGGCCGCGCCAGCTTACTCTCTGGTGTATTAGCCTGTAAGAATTGAGGCTGCAGGGAAAATCTATCACGTAGTAGGGCCGAGCCCAGCGTGAGGGAGGCTGCTCTTGGCTGCTGATGGCCTCTGACAGTGATGGGCACATGTTGATAAATGGCTTCCCCACCCTGTTCTCATTCCACATGAAAACAACCACAAAAATCATTGCAGCGTGAAATGGAGAAGACAGTAAATTATTCTGGTGTGCATGCTGCCCTGTCTTTAGAGTTAAGAAATTGCATAGCACGCTGGCAAAGAATCTTCGATTTGAATTAGATCACAGGCTGCTTTTTTTTTTTTTTTGCCACATGGCCTTTGGCAAATTGCTTAGCCTCTCTGTAGCTCTGTTTTCTCATCTGTAAATTGGACTTGATAAGGGCACCTATGCAGGGTTGTGGGGAAGAGTCTTTGAGACTGTGTGTAAAGGGCAGAGTTCAATGCCTGGTCCACAGTTGCCTTCAGATGCTGCTGGTATAAATAAGGAGAGCTTCTATGTATCAGTGGCTTCCCTGGTGGCTCAGACAGTAAAGAACCCGCCTGCAGTGTGGGAGACTGGGATTCGATCCCTGGGTTAGGGAAGATCCCCTTGAGGAGGAGATGGCAGCCCTTCAGTATTTCAGTATTCTTGAAATACTTCAGTATTCTTGCCTGGAAAATTCCATAGGCAGACGAGCCTGGTGAGCTACAGTTCATGGGGACACAAGAGTTGGACATGACTGAGAGCCTAACAGTTTCACTTTTACCTGTGTATCAGGACACATGAACGTGCCAGGCACTGTGCTGAGTGCTTGGTATAGATTGTATGAATTAATCTTTATGGAGAGTTGTTCTTAGATGGGTAGTGTTGATTTTAAACAGTGGTCAGATTGCCTGTCATTGAAACAGTATGAAATATATGCAGGATGTGTATATTTTCATTGTGGATATTTTAAATAACACACACCCCAACAACGCAAAAACCGGGAATGGTGCAGAAGAGTCCCTTTCATGCCTGAAATAGCTTTTCCAGTGTAACCACATGCAGGAGACTTGGGGCCGGCTCTTCTCTCTGCTGAGAGAGGATTGGTGATGCCGCGTGAAAGGTTAGTTACTTGAGTTTATCATTTTTTTTTTTTTTTAAGTATGACAGCGCTTCCCTGTGTTGTTTTGAGCTCGACAGTCTGTACGGATTCCAAAGTCCAGCTTTTCACTTGGGAGGAGGCTGAACATGACAATCCTCCTTTTTGTTTCTGACACTGACCTTTGGAGTTCACTGCAGGGGGGTGGGCACAGGTGTGGGGGGAACCTTCCTCCTCTGTGCTCTGTGGCTGCATCCCCAGGTGGCCTTGAAGAGATCACGGACTTGCTTTCCTGCGCGTCGGCAGTTCCTTTGCTGTGGTTTAAGGAAACCACCATTCTGGCCTCGAGGGTCTTTGTGGCTTGGCTTAGCTTTCCTCCTGTAGGAAGGAGGGCTGGATAAGAACACATGGATATAGCAAGGCATTGGAGGCTTCCCTGGTGGTTTAGCAGTAAAGAATCAGCCTGCTAATGCAGGAGACATAGATTCATTCCCTGGGTCAGGAAGATCCCCTGGAGAAGAAAATGGCAACCCACTCCAGTATTCTTGCCTGGGGAATCCCATGGACAGAGGAGCCTGGTGGGCTAAAGCCCATGGGGTCACAAAGAGTTGGACACATTTTAGCGACTATACCACCACCATGGTGGGGTGTTAAAGGCAGTGAGGGTGGTGATTGGAGTTCCTGCAGCTTCTCCTGCTTGGCTGAGGGGCGTGCCCTTCATTCATTTGGTAGAAACCTGTGCCTGGCCCCAGTGAATGTTCTCTTGTTCTCTGAGGCATGTAACAGATAGTCAAGTTTCTCTATGAAGAGTGCTTTGGTGGTCAGTTTCTGGGTGTCTTTTCAAAGAGATGACTATAATAGAAGTATTGTGATAGTATACTATTGGTGTAATAGGTATATGATATACTATTAATACAGTAGAAATGTTATTGGATTCTGGAAGCTAAGTGCCCTAGTTCTGGCATATAAATAGCCTTTGTTTCTTCTTATAATCCTCCTTCCTACCTTTATCTTGGAGTAAGGGGCTCCTCTCTAAGCACATCCTTGCACAAGTCTTCCTTCTTTGTCACTTTTAGCTGAGAGCGGAGGCCACAGCTGGGTGACCCAGGCTCCTGCAGGTTTGATGTCTGGAGGATGAAGGTCTTTTGCAGGTGGCTTATCCCTCTCCTGGTCCAGACCGCCTGACTTTGAGTCTTGCAATAGAGAGACAGACAGAGTCCTGGTACTCTATCTCAGTGCCTGATGACTGAGCTGGGGGCTGAGTTGTTCTGCTTGGGAGAAGCGCCATGTTCTAGGATGTAGTCTGAACCAGTGGGAAAAACGTTGCCATTCAAAACCCCCCTCCAAGGGGCCCATTCTGTCTTTCACGCTTTATGTACTGAAAACTGAAACTCCCATAGGACTCTTCATTTTCCCTGTGTGTTTCCCAGGCTTAGTGTATAAATAGCAATTGGGAGAACCCGACTCACTGTTTTGCTAACCCTAGATCCTAAAAAAGAAAAGTTCTGGAGAGGATAATAAAAGACTAAATGTAAAGAATGTCTTGGCAGTGGTTAGAGGAGATTTTAATTAAATCTTGAATTGTCGGGTGTGTGAGGTTTTAATTCCCTTTTTGAGGATGACTGTTGGGTTTAGTCCTGCTTAAATCCAGGTATAAAGTGTTGTATGAATTTTCGCCCAATGAAGAGTTACACAGCTTTCCAGGCTCTTTCACTTAAGCCTTGTTGTGAAAGTGTGGGTAATTTTGAGATGTTCACAATCTGTAAATCATCTGTTGGCATTCCCTGAAGTTCGTTTTTGAGCCCAGATATGGAGGAGTTACAAGTTGACTGATACTGTGGGGTTTTGCATTGCATCCAGGTTTTCCATTGTTACCAAATGACAGTTGGTTCTTTGGTTCAGCCAACACAGTCTGAGCACGTTCCATGGTTGGAGGACAGGGCCAGCTCCTGGAAAGAGCTTCTAAAGCAGATTAGACAAGGATTCGGGCCCAGAAGGGCTGACTGTCCAGAATGGGAGAGAATGCATGTCCCTTAACACCTGTCTCTCAAAGGAGAAAGGGACTGTTTCCATGGGTGTTGGAGTATGAATTCCTGAGTCTTCTCTAGTAGACAGGGGATGAACCTGATCTCTCAAAGCACAGGGAACCATGTAAGACAAGTGTGTGTTCAGCATGCAGAGGCCAACTCCAAAAGCCAGAAGGCCACTTGTCAGGTAGACTCTGTTGTCATACTGGTTAACCCTCCTGGTTAGCAAAAACCAGGAGATGGAGGGAGGGAAGGAGAAAGGAAACATGCAACTCATGGTGTTAGGCTTTAGAGATGAAGACTTTGAGTCTGTCTAATCAAGCCCTTGGGCAGGTTTTATTTAGCAGGGTAATGTCTAGGCAGGGTTTCCATATGATGTCTAAGGGATGGGAAGGTCACGTAAATGAATGAATGTAGCCAGCCTGCCAGCAAGAAGGCGTGTACCCTGTTTGGAGCAGACAAATGACCCTCTGACCAGGGTTGTATTGTTGGAATTTGGGCCTCGATTCTTGGATTTTTATGAACAGCACTGTGATGGTGGAAATGTCCCGTGTCTGTGTCATCCAATATGGCAGCCACATGTGGCCTTTGGGTTCTTGCATTGTGGCTAGTATGACTGAGGAATCGAATTCCTAATTTTTTTTTAATTGAATTAATTTAAAGAGCCACATGGTGATTCGCAGCTACCATGTTGGGCAGTGCAGCTGTGGATGCAGCCAAAATCTGAGAATTGTGGGAGAGCTTCTGATTTTCAAGAGTTTTCCAGTGAAATTTGGCCCATGGGCTGTCACTTTCCAACTTCTACCCGAAGATTCAGAGGAGCCTTTAAAAAATCCTGATGTTTGGGCCTCACTCCCAGATGGTCTGATTTAACTCATCAAAAGCGGGGCCTGGGCATCCGTATTTTCTGAAGCACCTGGGTTGCAGCTGAGGTCAGGAGCCACTGCTTTCACCGCTGAACAGTGGATGCTGATAGCACAAGATCCTTGTGGGTTTTGAAATGCTAAAAAAGTCTCCAGTGTGCAGTTACTTTCAGGTTCTACACATGGTCAATAAATATGGTTATACTGACTTAGAGCAATTGCAGGGATTAAATACAACCATTTGTTAAGTGAGGAGAACAAACGTGAGTCGAGATGCCAGTGCTCAGCTTGGCTTACTCACTAGCCAAACGACTGGCCCTCCCAAACCACCCTTGCCTCTCTAGGGGAGGGAAAAATGTCTTTTTCTACTACCTTCTCAGGTTTTCCAGCTGGGGCCCTGTAAATTGGCCTGACGCAAGACAGACTCACAAGAGAAAAGCATACAAATCTATTTAATGTAAGTTTTATGTGACACGAGAGACTTTGTAGGGAAATGAAGACCCTGAGAAACGGTTAAACCTGAGTGTTTTTATAGTTAGTTTGATGAAGAGTGGAAAGTCGTGGGAAAACATGATGGGCCCTCAGGGAGTGAGCGAAGGGTAGTTACTGGGGAAACACAGCAAGGTCTGTTTGGTTGGATCCCTCTTTCCGAGGTCAGTGAGTCCTTCCTGCACCTGCCGGTTCTCAAATCCCTTCAGTTTAAAATATTTCTGACATGAAAGTGGCATCTTGGAGGGCAGCATATCATGATCCCTGGAAGGGATTCAGCCTTTGCCTTGGCACAACTATGAGTTAGCTCTTGCTGTAGGGTTTCTCAAGAATAGCCTCAATCAGGAATGGTTAATTTTTCTTTAAGACCTTTTTTTTTTTTTTTAATGTGAGCCATTTTTAAAGTCTTTATTGAATTTGTTACAATATCATTTATATTTTCTGTTTCGGTTTTTTGACTGTGAGGCATGTGGGATCTCAGCTCCCTAGCCAGGGATTGAACTCACACCTCCTGCTCTGGAAGGCGGAGTCTTAGCCACTGCACCCCAGGGAAGTCCCTAGGGACATTTAACTCTTCGGATGTCAGTGGTCTCCTGAAATCATGCAAAAATGGCAGATACCTGACAGACCGTATGTGTTGATCTGAGTCTGTGATTGTTCCAAAGCTGGTGTCACTCTCAGAATTGCAGGTTGAAGTGGAATTAAAAGGAGAGAAAGTGAAGGAAGGGTAGGCCTTTTGTAGTTTAAGGAGTGTTTTTGGCATGCATGTTTGTTGTTAATGAAAAAAACCAATGAGTTACCACTGGTCTGTAAGTCTCAGGGTTGGAGGCTGGATCTGCCTTGTTCATTGTGTGCCGGGGGCCCTGTACATTGTAGGGGCTCACTGAACCTTTGTTGAATGAGAGGATGAATTAGTGCCTACCA
This sequence comes from Capricornis sumatraensis, assembly GCF_032405125.1. Classification (NCBI taxonomy): domain Eukaryota; kingdom Metazoa; phylum Chordata; class Mammalia; order Artiodactyla; family Bovidae; genus Capricornis; species Capricornis sumatraensis. Next base: position 34,724,731 of record NC_091079.1, read on the forward strand.
GACCCTGCACCAGAGTGTTGGGCTTATTTGAGAAACTTGCTTTTATGTGTGTTCTTATAGGATGAAGGATTTGGAGAAGTTCATTAGTTTCCCCAGGGTCACAGAGCTATGGCAGAATCAGTATTTTAAAGCCTGGAATTGTTCCTACAGGACTATGCTAACTTTGTTGCTTTCATGAACATGTATGCTGCTAACCCTGAGCTAACATCATCTCTAAAATGGTTGCAGTGGATCAAAGGGAGAATCAACTGGTATGGTTTGGGAGGGATCACCCCTAATCTGTCACCTCCATACTGGGGCTGTACCCCTGAAAGCTCTTGGAGATCAAAGACCTTTGAAAGTAAAGTGAAAGTGTGAACCCATGGACTATTATAGCCCGCCAGGCTCCTCTGTCCATGGAATTCTCCAGGGAAGAATACTGGAGTGGGTAGCCATGCCCTTCTCCAGGGGATCTTCCCAAGCCAGGGATTGGATTTGGGTCTCTGGCATTGCAGGCGGATTCTTTATCATCTGAGCCACCAGCCAAGCTCCCAAAGACCTTTAGGAGGAGAGATATTTTCTGATGTCCTTCACATCCAACAGTGTGACCAGTGAACACACAGAGGCATCTAGTGAGTTGCTGATCTGATTCAGATAATATGTCTCTTACATTCCTTTTTCAAAGAGAAGGGGGTGAAACTTTTAACTTTCAGAAGTAAAAAGGCACATTTTAAAATTCGTGGTCCTCTGCCAAGAGGTGATTAAAAGAGTTTTCAAACTGTCTTGGGATTTATGTAACAGAGGTATGTGGTTTCTTTCTGAAATATACTGTTGTAACCCTCCCTTTTCCTGGTTCTGTCCTGCTTTACGCAGATCTCTTAGCCTCCCTCTCCTCTTAAAGAAAAAGAAAAATGAAAAAATCATATACACTGCCTCCCTAAAAAGCTGGCATCAATAATTTAAAGGGTTGGTAGGCTATAACCTCTGTGCCCAATCCTGCCTGCTGCTGGCCCATGAGCTAAGAATGTTTGTTTTAAATAATTGAAATAATTGGAAAAAATGTGAAAAGTCATATTTTGTGACATGTGACAGTTAATGTGAAATTCAAATTTTGAAGTCCATCCATAAAGTTTTATTGGAACACAGCCAGCTCCTTTCTGTCCACGGTCGATCTGTGACCACTCTTTTGTGTGGCCTTGGTAGAGTGAAAGAGCAGATTCTGACAGGCCCACAGAGCCTAGAATATTTACTAAATGACCCCTTGCAGACAAGTTTGCTGATCCCTGATTGAAAGCAAAGTAGCTTGGGAAGAAAGGGTAGGGGATGGGAGTAAAGGTGGAAAATGTTATTCTTTACTTTTTCCCTCCTTTGGGTGAAATTTGAATCTCTTTAAAAAATCCCCCCCTCTTGGTTTGCATATCCATAAATTCGGAATCTAGACTGGAGAAGATGAAAGAAAAAAATTAACAGGTGGCGATTGTGGAGACAGCAAGAATAAAGGTTCTTTTTAAAATATTAAAATAGAAATTTCGGCCCTACCACGTTGCAGGATCTTAGTTCTCTGACCAGGAATTGAACCCACGCCCCCTGCAGTGGTAGTTTGGACCACTGCATTGCCAGGGAAACCCCCCATGAGAAGGAAGGTTCTGATACAGTTCAGCGAAAGGATTCTTACGGTTCTCACTCCCTTCCCTTCTAGGATTCTTATGGTTCTCATTCCCTTCCCTTCTGTGTCTCAATCCAGTACCTTTAACAGTTTGAACAGCCAGCCTGTTTCTTTGCATCACAGTATGAGAATGTTCATCTGACTGACTTTATTATGGCTACAGTGATGAGTGCTTGACGTGACATAGTGAGCAGTGCCAAGCTCTTAATCAACATGGGCAGGGGGCCTGTAGCAGGCAGGGTTCTTTCCTGGAGTGAGGTTGCATTTTGCCCTTCTTGTGATGGGATTCACTTTACACTGCATCCCAAGCCCCAAACCTTGGATGAACAGAGAATTCAAAGGCACTGAGACTTATTTCTTGACAACTTGAGCGTCTTAACACCGAGAAGACCACTGTCTCAATGAGGAGTGGTCTTGGGAGTCAAACAATGACCATGTTAATTTGCCAAAGTTTCAGTCTTCAGTCGTATCCTGACTCTTTGCAACCCCATGGACTGTAGGCTCCTCTGTCCATGGGATTCTCCAGGCAAGAAAACTGGAGTGGATTACCATTTTCTCCTCCAGGGGATCTCCCCAACCCAGGGATTGAAGCCATGTCTCTTGCATTGCAGGTGATTCTTTACCACTGAGCCACCTGTTTAGATCTGGACAAACTGTCCTTCCATTGGACCAGCCCTGGACAAGTGCAGAGAGGGTCTGTGAGGGTCCCATGCTTTCACGGTTTCCCACGGGTTGCCTGCCTTGCTTAGGGTTTTGAGCTGAAAGTCTCTGGACAGGAGTGGAAGTGTCAACGTGATTGCTCGAGGGACGGGCTGCAAGTCCTGAAGGCCCTGGATGAGATGGCGAGGAAGGGCTGAAGCAGGGATGACATTTGTTCTCTCGCGTTTACTTTCTAAAGGATTTAATCTACTCTTTACTGCAGTATCTTTACTCTTTAAAGAGTTTAATCTTTTTCACCGGCTTTATGTTTTCCGCACATTAAGAGTGATGTCCAGGTGTGTAAGTCTGTTACACATGCTCAGTTATGATGAATTTAAAAAAAATCAAATCATCAATTTACAGCTTTTCATTCCTTGCCACGCAGAGTCCGTGTGTGTCTGATTTGGCCTCAGAAGTCCTTTGCCATTTTTCTTTGTCTTTTTTCTAATTGAAGTATAGCTGATTTACAGTGTTGTATTAGTTTCAAATGTACAGCAAGGTTATTCAGTTATACATGTATATGTGTATCTTTTTTTCAGATTCTTTTCCGTTATAGGTTATTACAAGATATTGAATATAGTTCCCTGAGTTATACAGTAGATCTTTGTGTATCTGTCTTATATATGATAGTGTGTATCTGTTAATCCCCAATTCCCCATTTATCCTTCCTCGGTCCTTCCCCTTTGGTAACTACAAGTTTGCTTTCTATGTCTGTGAGTCTATTTCTGGCTTATAAATATCACTTTTTTAGATGCTGCATATGTGATATCATATGATACTCGTCTCTCTGACTTACAGCACTTAGTATTATGGTCTCTAGGTCCATCCACCTTGCTGCAGATGGCATTATTTTATTCTTTCTTACGGCAGAGTAGCATTCCATTGTGTATATACGCCACAACTTGATCCATTCATCTGTTGATGGCCATTTAGGTTGCTTCCAAGTCTCAGTTGTTATGGATAGTGCTGCAGTGAACATTGGGATCACATGTATCTCTTCAGTTTAGATTTCATCTTTTTTTGGATATATGTCCAGGAGTCCCTTTTATTGATTAAAAAAAGAGTGGAGTGGGGATGTTGAGTGTAATAAGTGAATGAAAGCAGTGTACCTCAAATATTATTCATATGACCTAGGTCTACCTCACAAACTTGTCAGAATCAAATGTATTATAGAAGTGCTTTAAGAGATAGCCCACTATGTGAATATCCATAACATCACTATTCACATTAGGTAAAATGTGAAAACAGCCCTGCTGTCCATCCTGGGATGAATGGATAAACAAATGTGGTACGTCCACAGAATGAAATATTATTCAACTGTAAAAAGGAATGAAATATGGTATTTGCTACAACTTGGGTGAACCTTGAAAACATTACACTATGCGAAAGTCAGGCACAAAGGTCTCATGTGATTCCACTTATGTGAAATTTTTCAGAATAGATAAATCCACGGAGACAGAAAACAAGTTCATGGTGGGAAGAGGAAATAGAGACTGACTTCCCTGTGAGTCTGGGAGTTTATTTTGTGGCAATGAAAATATTTTGGAATTAGATAGAGGTGGTTTTTGCACAATGATGTGAATGTACTAAATGCCGCTGAATTGTTTCCTTTAAAATGGCTAATTTTATGTTGCATCAATTTCACTTAAAAAGCATAATTTTATGTTAAGACATGATTTCATTTTCAATAAAAGCGTATATGCACACACATACATATACACACATATACCTGGCATCAGTGCCACTGTGTGTAGTACACCTGCTGAATCGCCAGGAATTGCCAGTCCTCAGCGTCTAGGCTGTCACAGAGGGCGAGCTACACACACCTTTGCACATGGGGAGCTGGAAGCTCAAGGCTGCTGGGACTCGATCAAGGTCATGTCGCTTTGCACATGGGGAGCTGGAAGCTCAAGGCTGCTGGGACTTGATCAGGGTCATGTCGCTTTGCACATGGGGAGCTGGAAGCTCAAGGCTGCTGGGACTTGATCAAGGTCATGTCGCTAGGAAGCGGCCGTTGCAGAACTGGCTCCTAGGTTTTTCTGTCTTCACTGTTTCCATATGATGCTTGCTGGCAGGGTGGCAGAAGCTGACAAACTGGATAGACCAGGGAAGGATCAGAATTCCTCTTGAAGCTTCAAGTCTGCCTCTCTCAAAGATAAAGTTTCTTGACAGTCTCCACCATGAAGCAGACGAGTTAGTCTTTGCTCTGACTCTTACGAGCTGTGTATTTTTTGCCTGGTTCTTTCCCACTTCTTTGAGCTGGTTTACTTTTAAAAAAAAATAGAATTGTTAATTAGAAGAGGATCATTAGGAATTCTTAATAAGATGTGCTATGCCTGGGAGAGGTGTAATGAATGTTATCTGTTACATACGTACCTGCCCCTTGTATCAATAGAATCTGGTTCATTAAGTTTTCTGGCAAGCTTCAAGGAAAAAGCCTTATGCCTTTAGAGGTATATGTGCATAGAGTTGGCGTGCGAGGCTCAGTGACCTTAACTGGTGCTCCAGCTTGAATTGTGGGCATTTCCCCTTCTGCTCTCTGACGAGGACCAGCCTTCCTGTGTCTAGGGTGGCTAGGGCTGCTCTTGCAGTTGGGTAGCTTTGACAAAACCAGAAAGACTGAAGTGCTTTAACAGCAGTTCACCTTGAGGCATTTTTCAGGTGGATCTGGTCTCTGGTTCCGTGAAATACGGAAATGTTTGTGAAATGCTCTTAGACTTTAAAGGAGAAAGAAAAGAAAAGCAACAGTGCTTTCAGCTATGCTGACACGTCACGGTTCCAGCTTCTTAATGCCCGAACAGGAGGCAAGAGAAAGATGCTTCTTTAAGTCTCGGTCTCCCTATCTTCCTGTAGTAACAGAAATTGATGCAGCCCATCTGTGCTGCTTCAGAACAAACAAGAGTGAAGTCATGGTGCTTAAAATAGCACAGGGTGGCGGGGTTGACAGCAGCCCTCTCTCTCTCGTCTCCCTTGGGGACTTTCACGCAGGATTTTGGCATCTCGGCTTGTATTGGGCTCACTCTGCGTGTTTGTTTCTGGGTCACGTGTGTGCTCGTGATCAGCCTTGACCCCTGTGCAGCCCTCTGAGGGGTGCTTTTCTGCAGGAGGAGGAATGTGTGTGGTCTCCTCTTGGTGTTTCATTTTAGCCGGCCTGCCCTCCTTCACCTCTCTGAAGCTGTCATTACGTATTTGAGAACCACTTTAAAGCCAACCTCGCCTCACTAACATAACACATCAGTCCAGCGTGCAGCTTTTCATTTCGAGCTTGGAGAGTCCCTGAAGGAGGTCCTGACTACTTACTCCCAGAGCTGAGGGCATGGACTGGGCTCTTGAGGTTTAACTTAAGAGGAAAGGAAGTATTGGGTCGGCCAAAAAGTTCATTTGGGTTTTTTTCATACGAGCTACAGAAAAACCTGAACAAACTTTTTAGCCAATCCCTTAGAAGTCAGCTTGATTCTCTTTCCCAGACAGTGAATGAAAGGCTTCATTTCTCACGATGCGCTTCTCCATGATTTTAAGTGGAAGAAAATAATATGATGATTTCATGCTGCCTTTGTGTTCCTTACAGTCTGGGTACGTCTTGTTACTCCACACGTGTGTTTTTTAAAAAAATGCATCTTCATTTGTGTTCCCTATGATAATTATAAAGCGTGAATTCCAGGTGGCATCTCTAAAGATGCAGTGGGGCTTTGGCTGCTTAATTTCCCTAAAAACTTCTGCAGAATGGTGCTTATTAGGTGTGGAGACATGTACCCTTAGCGTGTATTGTGTCAGTTGGGATTTTTCCTGTAAAGTCACTGAAGAGAGCAGAAATCGAGCTTTTGTTTGTCTTCTTCTTGTCCTGTACAAATAGTTTTGATCATGATGTTTATGAATAGACGATCTGTCTCTTCTTCCTAAGTTATGTTTACAAAGGAAATGGATGTTGATCGTGGTGGGATTTCTTGGGAGGGAGTATAGTGGGAGAGAAGTGTCTAAGGAGGTCTAGATACACTTGGAAGGGAGCCTAGTTTAGGAAGATAGTGGTAGGGGCAACCCAGACCTGATGAGCTTAGCAACAGGGATGAGAAGGCACTTCAAGAACAAACACACACAAACCCCCCAAAAGGCAAGTGTTCCAGAAGGTCTCAGTGGAACTGATCAACAGGGAAAATGAAGGATGCCTGTGTCTTGTATTTTAATATGACACATGTGGGTTTTGGTTTGGTTTTTTGATGACCAGGCCTTTTGGACTCATGGGTCTGTATCTGAAGCCGTGTTAAAGAAATGATTTGAAGTCTTCAGTGGGAGAAGAGCCGTAAAGCCACCTTCTTTCATCTACAGTCTCTGGAGTTATCTTCTTTAACCACTTCAGAGGTGGGATGAGTTGGTTTCAAGTAATTAAGAGCTGGGCCTTAACCTCTGCTGCGCCCTGCCTGCAGTATAACCATCCAAATGAGATGCGGTGAATGCTGTTGATAGGCCCTGGGGTGTTATATAAATGGTGTTTATCATAAGCCCACTTTCTTATTTTTATCCTCTCAAATAATCAATTCTAAATGTGGTAAGTTTGCTGAGACCACCCGTACGTTTGCATTTTAAGTAGTACCTCCTTGTCGGTATCTGAGACTCCTTCGCAGGTAGAACACAGTCATGCTCAGTCGCGTCAGTCATTTCCAACTCTTTGCGACCCCCTGGACTATAGCCTGCCAGGCTCCTCTGTCCATGGGATTCTCCAGGCAAGAATACTAGAGTGGATTGCCATGCCCTCCTCCAGGGGCTCTTCCTGACCCAGGGATCGTACCTGCGTCTCCTGCATTGGCAGGTGGGTTCTCTACCACTGGCGCCACCTGAGAACACAGTCAGAAGTTCCTAACCGCAGCCTGCAGGCCTGCATGGGGTGCCCCCGTCCCTCCTCCCCACCGTCTCTTGATCCACGCCAGTTTGCTGTGCTCAGACATACTGGCAAAATGTTTTTCCATCCCAGGATCCTTGTACTTGCAGTCCTCCTGCTGGAAATGTCCTTCCCCAGACTTTTGTATGGTTTCAGCTCAAATGTAATCTTGGAAGGACCTTCCAACCAGTCCAGATAAAATACCTCCACCCTCCTTTCTCTGCACTCTCCTTCCCCCAGTCATTCTGGTTCACTGCCATGTTTTATAATTATATGGAATTTTAATTTATTTGCATGACCTCTTTTTATCTCTTTTCTTTTCCATTAGCATGTAAGCTCTGTGAGGGCAGAATTTTATGGACCTCTGTGTTCACAGTACCTGGCACTCAGTAAAGATTTATTGAATGAATGAACGGATCAGAATTTTAAATGAATGAATTTAAAAATAGCTTGTGCTTGCAGACACATCCTTCTGTGGAGGTGATATTTGGATACTATTAGTAGACATGAGGGAGACTCTTACCATCTGCCTTTATGTAGTGGAGAGAGGTTCTCCTGTTGTAACTATCCATTTTCTTTTACCAGAACCAAACCAAGGAGAACAAATATTAACTTTGCTTAGTCAAGTGGAATGAACGCATTTTAGCACATGAGCTAGAAAGGTCATCACTTTGCCTTGTATCTCTGAGTTTGTGTAGCCAGAGACACTGAATATTTGTAAAGGAAACCAAAACAGCTGAAAATATATGATTCATTTTCTTTGACTCATTTCTGGTTGGTACCTTTTGCAGTACTGTTGTTGTTTAGATGCTAAGTTGTGTCTGACCCTGCGGCCCCATGGACTGTTGCCCACCAGGCTCCTTTGTCCACGGGCTTTCCCAGGCAAGAATACTGGAGTGGGTTGCCATTTCCTTCTCCAGGGGATCTTCCTGGCCCAGGAATTGAACCCACATCTCCTGCACTGGCAGGTGGATTCTTTACCACTGAGCCAGCTTGGAAGCCCCTTTTGTAGTACTGTTCAGTTCAGTTCAGTCGCTCAGTCATGTCCGACTCTTTGCGACCCCATGAATCGCAGCACGCCAGGCCTCCCTGTCCATCACCAACTCCTGGAGTTCACCCAAACTCATGTGCATCGAGTCAGTGATGCTGTCCAGCCATCTCATCCTCTGTCGTCCCCTTCTCCTCCTGCTCCCAATCCGTCCTAGCATCAGGGTCTTTTCCAATGAGTCAACTCTTTGCATGAGGTGGCCAAAGTACTGGAGTTTCAGCTTCAGCATCCAATGAACACCCAGGACTGATCTCCTTTAGGATGGGCTGGTTGTAGTACTGTAGCATCCTATAAAACAAATTAAAAACCTGCCTTGAATGTATTCCCTAGGCAAGCTCTCACCGCCTCCGCCCCACCCACCCAGTCCAAGAAATCTAGGCTATATCTAAAGGGACTGTTTTCTACTTAGGATGTCTAGCATTAAGTGTGTATATTTCAGAGTTGGAGCAAGCTGTGTTTTAAAAGCCAGGCTGGGTGGGTCATCTCAGCTTGTGCAAACATTTGGAGCCAAACACGTTTTATTTGCCCCTTGGCTAGCGTCATTTGTCACACAGTCTCCGAGTAGTAAGACAGTGACACCCACGCAGTTTCTCAGGCTGTGCTTTCTACTAATTGTTTGTTTAATTAGAAAATGAGTAAGTATTTATAGGGAAAATCTAAAACTGTGGGGCTGAAACCTTCTTTAATTGTACCGTGTTATCACCATCTCCGAAGGCTTGCACTTTGGGAGTGCGTGGGTGCTGAGGGTCTTATTTTGCTGCTGGTGTTTGCTAAGAGATTCTGCTGAAGGTTTCAAGGGCAACAAAATGAAATCCAGTGGCAGTAAACCCACTCAGAAACAAGGTTTGAAACCCAGATAGACTAAAAATGTCTGTCTCAACCACGAGGCTTGTGTGCATTCAGCAGCTTAGACTGGGAACCTGATACATTCAAGACATCTTTGAAGGCCCGTAGCTGTACGGGGAAGGACCTGTGTGTACCAAAAGGTGTTTTCTTTTACGTCATAGGAACAAAGTGAGTCACATGCTGATAAGCTCTGTAGAATTTGCTGGATGAAAGCTCAGAGCAGGTGAGATCTGAAGATAAAGCTAAGAATGGAGTTTGGGTTCTGGGTAAAGGAATTGTCTTCAAAAGGGTGGTCAGTTTTGACTGGTTGGTTGAATACACTGAGACCTGGATTTCAATTTAACTGCTTTAGACATCTTTACATTTTGATTTTCTGGTCACATTCAAAGGTATTGATTTCCATCCCCACCCTCCAACCAAATCTGGCATGCTGTTAACGAGTGTCAGTATATATGTTAAGTTGACCTTTTAGGTCTAAACAGAATGGCTGAAACAAAATGGCCGATGGGGAGGAATTTTTCAGTTGGCTGTGGTCACATGGAAATGAGAACTGTCTGCAGACCTAGTAGGGGTAGGCAAGAGAAAGGGGGGGTTGAGACTGGAGGAGAGATGGGACGAAATTCCTGCTGCAGCTCTTAACTGAGGTGTAGCAACCTGACGTTGTGTCTTTTGGATCAAGGAGGTCTGGGGACACCTCCTGTCTACAGTGTCATTCTCCATGCAGACGTTTTTAGGTTGAGAGCCAGAATAAAATGATACTGACAAGCTGTGACTTGTGGAGTTGATCGTGCTTGCAAGAAAACACAGATAGAGACACCATCACGTCACCCTCCTCCAGCCCCCTCAGCGGCCTGAGGGAACCCACTGGGCTGTTTGCCCTGTGCTGCCGCCATCTTGGTTGTAGAGTCAGCCAGTGGGGGTGAAAGCCTTGGATCTTAGCTCTGCAGCTTAGCATCTGTGCAACCTTGTAGTAATTACAGAACCTTTCTAAGCCTCAGTTTTCTCTCTTGAGAAATGATAATAACACCTTGCAGGGCTATTATTTTTTATTGAAGTAAAATACATATAACATAAAATTTACCACTTTCACCATTTTTTCTTTTTTTGGCTGTGCCATACAGCATGTGGGATTTTAATTTCCTGACCGAGGATTGAACCTGTGACCCCTGTAGTGAAAGCACAGAGCCCTAACCACTAGACCACCAGGGAATTCCTACCATTTTCACCATTTTTAAGTGTACAGTTCAGTGATGTCAAGTAGGTTCACATTGCTGTCCATCACCTCCAGAACTTTTTCATTTTCCCAAGCTGATACCCTGTCCTCAAAACAATAACTCCCCATTCTCTCTGTGCCAACTCCCCCCCTCCCCCATCAAAAGAACTGAGATCTGAATGTGGGATTTTTGGCTCCCTGGCATGTTTTCTACCATATCACACCTCAAGAGGGTTTGCTGTCTTAAATGTTGGACATCTCTTAAGAATCTGTGATGTTAATTGGTACTACCTATAGAAATGCGTTTTCTCAGTGGATCTGTTGCTAAGGGTGGGTGAAGAGTCTGGGTGAATGAGGCTTCCTGTTCTGTTCCACTGAAGTTCTCATCAGTGGTGAGTACATTCCAGATTTCCCAGGAAGAGTGACCCACGGATGTCCTGTCCACACCTCCAACGTGCAAACTAAAATCAAATTCTAAGAGGGAAGGAGATGGAGGCGGTCTTCTCCCCCCTCAGCCTGCTCCCTGAGTTGTTCTTCTTTCCTTTTTATAGAGCTCTCAAGACTTGATTTCTGTCTGTGGTTCACTGGAATATTTCCTTGCTCCTGAAATGGGAATCTTGCTCTCTGTTCTTATTCTCACCCTCTTTTCCATCTCTCTCTCCTGAACTCCACCAGTGGTATCCCAGCCAGTCTTCTTCCTCCTCTCCTACTTAACCTCCATGTGCTGGTGGATTTTCTTTCTAGCAGTTCAGATCTGATCACTCCCCTTCCCTGTTTGAAAACCCTCCACAGCTCTCCTTTGCTACTAATTAAAGTTCAAACTTTACCAACTGGTTTTCTAACCCTCTGCCTGCTGGGTTCATTCTGAAATGTGTGACTCCCTTCATTCTCCCTCAGCTCTCCCCATCCATCAAACAGGAAGACAGGACCCTACAAGGAGTCTGGAGACAAGGAGTAGAGAGTGTAGCCAGAGAGAAATCCCTGAAGGCTTCCTGGAGGAGAGTGCAGTATAGAGACAAAGTAAGCAGAGGCCCAAAAATGAGGCTGAGTAAGTGAATGAACTTCGGATGAAATTTTATGAACGAAGGTCTGTAGAGCTGGGAAAGGGGAGGAAGGCAGTATTCCCTGAGTAGCTTGAGGGGGGAAAAATAGAATTAACTGTGTGCAGATTATTGAATTGAGCAGAGGAATCTTTAAAGCATCCTAGAGAGAGAAAAATGCCTTAGACTTTGTGGGGCTAATATTTGTTTTTAGTGTTGAAAGGCAGCTCTGCTTCTTGGCTATATGCACATTCAAATGACTTCCATGCTGCAAGACACCCAGGAGATTACCTGGTAACAGAACTTTGCATTAGGGTGAGTCATTTACCCTCTCCCTTCTCACTGTCTGTATCAGGAAGAATAGGATAAAAACAGATATTTCCTCAACCAAAATATAACCTCAGTTAAGCTGCAACTTTAATTTTTTTGTACCACTCAGGAAAAAATCCTGCCAATGAAACTGTGACATGCCCTTCAGAGATGTTAAAAGTGTGGGACAAAAAAGGATTGGCCACAGAACTGAGTCTAGGATTGTTCTGGAATCAATGGAATACAGTATCTGCTTCCTAGGGTTCTCGTGGACAGTGCCAGACAAACAGCAGTAATTCAGATCTTTGTGGTGATGGTGATGGCGGTGTTAACATAGAGAAGGAAGCAGGCCTGGAGGCTGCAGTGACTAATGACTTGTGTAAGCGAAAGCTCTCCAGGAAGTGCTCTTTCTGCAGATTGTGCAGATTTCAGACTGGTCGAGTCTCTGAACAGGCAGGAGCCCTTCTTGCCTGTAATTCTGTGTTACTGCGGGCTGTGACCGTGGGTGCTTTTAGGCACGCTGCCACCCAGTGGCCATCGACCTCTCCCAAGCCCGAGGGGGGCAAAGGGCTCAGTTGCAGAGCCTGGCCTCTAATCTCTCCTTAGCCCTGCACTCTGATCTCCACGCTCCCAACCATTAGAGAGACGTTTTGTAACCATAAATGGTCAGCTGCAGGCTAGAGTGCCTGGGTGCTCCCACAATACAGGCCAGTGGGAAGCTGCATGGAGAACCTGGACTCTGGCCCTTGTGGTCGAGAAGCTTTTATGTAGTGACAGGCCTTGCTGGGAGGAAAGGGCCACACCCGGGTCTCAGGCGACTTTAATTAGAGCTGTAAACTTGGTTGCCCCGTGATGACAGGTCGAAATAAGGTCTGTGGCTCTATGGCATGAACCCACCCCTGGGAAAAGCCTAGCGAAAGCGTGGGTGGCACCTGGGGGATTCAAGAGAGGGTGGTCCTGCAGCGCTAGCCCCTGCCTGCCATCTCCACCTACACCGCACCTACTGGTCGCACTCAGGTGTCTCGTTTCTTCCCACAGACCAACAGGATTCCCTCTGTGTTTTGCTCTGGCTCTGCAAACACCGCTCGGCCGTCAGCAACTCGTCCTTAGGTTTGGACCCAAACTGGGCACCCTCTGATCCTCACTCAGCCCTGGTTCCCTGGCTTATCTCTTCTGTCCTGTTTTTCTACCATAATTTTCTGTTTTCTGTCTTTGCCCTTGGAGAATGGGGCTGCATCTTATTTATCTTTCCATCTCCTGTGCTTAATACATAGTAGGTCCTTTACAAAACTGCACTGGGCAGAGCAAGAGAGCAAAGGTGATACTCTGAGGGTCCTCGGAGGAGGAGGAAGGCAGCTCTTGAATGTGGGTGAACAGGGGGCCACATGGGCCCTGCCGAGAAAGGGAAACGAATGCACAGAGTCCACTGCGTTAAGGAGCATGGGGGCAGGGGAGGTTGGGACAGCCCTACTCTTGACCTTGACGGAGTCACGGCTTGGGCCGGTGGATGGTTCGGGGCCAGTTGTGCCCATAGGAGCTCAGGCTCCCACTGGCTGCCTGAGTCCCCGGTCCTGCTCTCAGAGGCTTTGGGAGGAGGGGGCTGTGGACCCGCCAGCGAGCACCAGTTGCTAGGGTTTTCTTCACTCCAGGGATGAGTGTCCTTAGCTTCTCTTTGGCGAGGCTTCTAGAAGCAGAGGGCACCTGAGGCTATGACTTTCTCAATAGACATGCGTTGTTCACTTGGTGAGGTTTGAGCGAGTGACTTGGGAAGAACTGCACGCGCAGTTAGGGGAGTCTGGGGCTGTGGGTGGAGGAGACGTGCTCGCAGACCTCGGGTGCAGGTCAGCACCGACAGCCTGTGTCCTGAAGACCAGGTTGTCAGCTCCTGCCACAGCGGCCCCAGAAGGCGTGTCGGGTAGGGACCCTGGCATCCAGTGTCTTCATCTGGCTAAAGAGGGCTGGTGCCTCTGGGGTCTGAGATGGCTCAGGGTCACAGCTCCATCACTTGGACCCTTGGGGAGATGCCCTTGATCTCTACGTGCTCTGTATTGTGCCAGGTACTTGTCAGGTTTAGAAAAGCTGAAGGCAGGAAGGGAGGTGTTGGTCCTTACAAATGGAAAAAAAAAAAAATTAACCTGTCCCTCCCCCGTACCTGCCTTCCAATATTTATAAATATAATAATAACTTGAGTTTTACTCTCTGGAGCAGAGGTTCTTAACCATGTGTCAGTATCACTTGGGTAGCTCTTTGAAAACTTGCCAGACCCTGTCTTCAGAGGTGGTTCGGGAGGTCCAGGGGAGAGCGGGGCTCCTGAGTGTTTTGGAAAGGCTCGCCATCTCCGGGTAATTGTGATGGATGCCTAGATTAAGATCTGTTGCCTTAGATGGGAAAGCTTCCTCGGGGCAGAGGTGGAGTTCCGTGTATCTTGGGGTCCCCTGCACCTTTTATCTTTCACTCAGAAGTGTTTATTGAGCACTTGCTGTGGGGTTGACCCCGGAATACAGTGCTGAGCACCACTGGTGTTGGTCCTCCTGGAATCACCCCCCTGGGGGGGGGGGTCCCTTTTGTGTTAGATCCTAGAAAGTGTGGAGACCAGCTTCTGTTCCTTCTTAGGCATCATTCGATCCTGGTTTTCTTCCCAGGTGCCATAGCTAAGATACCTGGTAGCAACAGCATTGAGGTTATTCCCTTCTCCACCGTGAACCTGGAACCCAACTCACCTAGAAGGGACCCCTGGAATACTGTCAGTGTTAGCAAACAGGATAACTAGATCTAAAACTGCAACCCTGACCTTCCCATTGAGACTAAAGAATAGAACCTGCAGACAAGACTGGAATGGAGCCTGCGCCTTTCTCTTTAATGTAAAAGGAAACCGACGTTTCATGGCTTGCCCCTTCCACTCACTCCTTGTATTCATGGGTTTGCCCACGGACTCGGCGAACATTTCCTGAGCACCAACTAGACGCAGAGGATGCAAAGATGAATGAAACACCCCCCCAAACCTTAGGGATTGCTTAGTCTAAGCTAGGAGGCGTAAGTGCAAGCCGACACTTGCAAAAAAAGGTGTAACAAGTTCTGAATGTGTGTTGTGTAAACTGTGAACAGGTTCGTCACTAAGACCTCTTTGGCGGTTTCAATGAATAGAGAATCCTTTGTGGGTCTGTGCTGATGCCCAGGTGCCCTGCCACGACCCCCAGCTCCATCTGTGAAGGGCGAGGCTGGGCCAGGAAGGAAGGCTTGCACCTGGCCAGGAGAGGCTCTGGTTTGTATTCTTGCTCAGCGATGTCTGCCCTAGTTGCTTTGCTAGGATCCCACTACCTAACCATTTCCTATGTGACGGTCACATGCATATTCTCAACTGCATGGTTCTTTTTGAACTAGCCTGAGACAATCGTGGCTTCTGTTTCTAAGAACGAGCGCTTTGGTGAGAACTGGGGATCATGAAGCTTGCCCTTTGTCTCGATACTGTAATAACCAGCTTGTGCAGGCAGGAACTGTTTGCAAATATCCATCTGTTTAGAGAACAATAACAACAACAACAAAAAAACCTGGGGGAAATAAACTGACACATCTAATTTTCGAGTTGTTTTTGGTGGTAGGTTTTATGGGTGATAGCGTCTCAGCCTTTTTACTTTGCACTGTTCCCCTTTGGTTTTAGAAAAAGCAGTCAGCTGTGTTTTTAAAAACATAGATGGGTTAGTGAGTTTTTCTTACAGGAACTCTTTTTCCTTGGAGGGTGAAGGTTCTGAGTGATGAGGGTTCTAATGACCAAGCTCATCCTCCTGCCCTCTGGCATCTTGCTTGGTGGCTGGCTCTGGTTTTTCCTGTTCACAGATGGGGTGCCTCCTTGTCTCCCATTTTCTCTGTAGATTGAAAATGGCCTCAGGGCTGAGAGGTGAAACTTCTCAGAGGCTAGACTGTGATCCAGATTAATTGTGTGTTCATGAGTTCAGCGGTGCCTCTAGGGTGTCAATCCCTCATCCTTTTGCCCCCCTGGGGAGGAGGACACTGAAGGAAGCCCCTTCCCGGGGGGAGACCCAGGATTTCAGGGGGGAGGGGGTGGACCCAGGAGGAAGGGAGGCAAGGAAGCGTGGGGGGGCTTCCAGGGCTGAACTAGCACGAGGTTGTACCACATTCAGAGTTTCAGGACCACTGGTGCCATATGCACTGAGAACTCGCTTCACAGAAGTGTGCATCCCGTGGACTGCGTGGATCCCCGCATGAAGGCTTGGCCTCATTTTTGGCCAGTAGCGGGAGGCATCTCAGCCCAGGCGTGTGGGAGCCGGTTAAGCTCTGACCCAGGAAATGCCTTTCTTTTGGAGGAGCAGGGCAGTGATCCCTGCTGTTGTGAGGGATTTGCCTTGATCTTGCCTCCCCCGTTCAAGGATATATGTGTGTGTGTGCTTCTTTCTAAATACCGAAATATGCCTTCTAATTATAAACTTGTGTCGTTGTTCCTTGCCCCCTCCCCTCCGCTGTTGGCTTTTTGGGTTTAAATGCTCCTCTGTTTGAGGCTCGTGTTTCCATTGGCCCAACCTACTCTAAATCGCTCAAATGGTTGTGCTTTTTTGAAACCTAACTCAGGGCTTCCTGGTGCCTTTTCGTCCTCCATAGCTGAGCCCAGAGAAGAGTAGGGTTTTTCAAAGTTCTGGAAATGTCCATGGGTAGACTGTCCTGAAGTACAGGATGGCATCGGGACAGTTGTGTGGTTTTGAGGTCTGCCTGGTTAGAATGGCTGTCCCGCCTGCCACATTTGAGAGGGGACAGCGAGGCAGACAGAGCCTTTGAGTCTGTGGGAATAGAGACTGTCTCTAATTTTCTGTGGCTTTTGTTGTTTCAGTCCCTTGGGAAATGGTCACAAGGTCTGATTTTAACAGACAGAGTCAGGAGGAGGCATTATTCCTGCTAGTGGTGTATATGTGAATTTATTTCTACTTATGTAGTGATTTTTATTTGGACTCTCCTTTAATTCTGTGTTCAGGACAGCTCTCACTGCTTGAAGTTGATTCAACCGTTTCTTATATAAATACCCATTCCTTTCTCTAATGTCTTCAAGGTACTTTTAGTTCATCCTGTTTCTTCTGAACATTTCGTTAATTTTTCAGGCTGGATTGAGTGGGTTCTCTACTCATCCATCTACCCACCTGCCATCCACTCAACAGGCATTTGAGTGCGAGCAGCGTGCCAGGCACGGTGCCTGATGCTGCTGATTAGAAGATGTGTGAGTCTCCTTCAGGGACTTGGTCTAGATGGACATACTCCCGGAAAACGAGCCCCAGGGGAAATGGGATCTGAGGCTGGGAGGGGCATCTGTAAGAGGGCAGGGAGAGCGCCACGGTGGGAGGAGAATGGTTCCCGTGTGGTCTCATCTGTGCTTAGGGAGGGGCTCTAGGTGATGACCAGCTACTTTGATGTGATCTCTTTGGATCCTGTGACAGTTGAGCTTGGTCTCTTTCCTCCCAAGGATTTCTGTGGACTTCGTAATTTAATCAGTGGGAACAGTAGGATTTAACTGTGTTGGCTGTTTTTTTTCTGAAGTCAAATCATAATTCTCAGCCTTAATCTCCTGAGAAATGAGCTGAGTAGCTCTGTGTGATTTTTAGGTAGCTTTTCTGGAATAAGCCTAGAGTGGTGATCCATGGGTTGTGATCCAAGCATTTTGCTTTATTTAAAGGGAAACTTTCCTGATATTATCAAATAAAGGCCTGCCATATCTATGATCATTCCTGAGATTCAAGTTACTGAAATGGATTAAGACTAATGGGGAAATTTTAATAAATGATTACTGTTAGCTATACAGAATCTGAGCTTTAAATCAGTGTGGTAATTGATACCATTTGGCTATTATTTATTTAAAGTTGCCCTAATGTCAGAAGTGGGCTTCCCTAGTGGCTCAGTGGTAAAGAATCCGGCCACCAATGCAGGAGACATGGGTTTGATCCCTGGATCAAGAAGATCCCCTGGAGAAGGAAATGGCAACTCATTCCAGTATTCTTGCCTGGGAAATCCCATGGACAGAGGAGCCTGGCAGGCTACAGTTCATAGGGTTGCAAAAGAGTCAGACACGACTTAGCTACTAAATAACACCAACAATGTCAGAAGTAGCCGTTCTGAATAGGCAGAAAAATAATTTTTATGGCAGATGGTGGAATTCGTCTCTGATCATCCATGGTTCATCTTTTTGCAATAGTAACATCAACGATCATTGATCACAGATCACCCTAACACTTATAATAATGAAGTTTGAAATACTGTGAGAATTACCAAAATAGGAGATAGAGGCACAAAGTGAGCAGTTTTGGTGGGAAAAATGGCACCTTGCTCAAAAAATGGTAGACTTACTCAATGCAGAATTGCTATAAACCTTCAGAGTGTGTGTGTGTGTGTGTGTGTGTGTGTGTGTGTAAAGCAATATCTTGAAGTGCACTGTAGCAAAGCACAGTAAAATGAGTTGTGCCTGTTATTTGAGCCTCAGCTTGTTCTTTTCTAGAATGAGCAGAAGATACTTCTCCTTTGATGAGACATTAAGTAAACTGTAAAGGCTGTTCATGTTAGTCATCAGGTTTGCGAATAGGTGGGTCACATGTTGCTCCTCGAAGAGTAATTGTATGAATTATGACCTCTCTGTGTTAGGACAGCATCTGAGACCTAGAGAGATTCCCAGCTGGTTACAGTTACCTTGTTAGTAGTGACCGAGCTGGGTTTAGGGTGAAGGTTCTTGGTGATGTTGGCATAAGAATGTGCTTCATGTGGTTTAGTGTGAACCTTTGAATGTTTATACTTAATAAAACCCTTGCTTTTCTTAAAACTCTTCATAATTTTGATTTATCCTTTTCTCCTGATCTCTGCTATGTAATTTATAAATGTGCCTTGCATTTACAGACGCTGTTATCACCATGGAAAATGGCAGAGACTGAGGGCTAGGTGGGAACTTTTGCTTCTGTTATGCTTCGCAAGACAGTAAATCTTTGCTAACGATGCATTTCTTTTAAATGAAGACTGGATGGGAGAAGATGGGAGAAGAGGGTCAAATGCTTAAAAATAGGTTAATAATTCATCTGGCCAAGATTCTCTTCCTCAGGATTTTGTTGGCAACTGTCCTCAGGAATGCCTCAGGCCTGTCCTTTCTTTCTTTGGAGTTGAGCCTGCTATTAGCTGGCCAGTTAGTGATGTGATATACCTCATTACCCTCATGTGGGGGAGTGGTAAGATATTTCCAGAAGCATCCGCCCAGCACTGGGAGCTCTGGAATGTAAATAACCTGAGACATGGCTGCTTTGCCTGAATCTGTGATAGGAAAGAGGACTTTTCTTTTTTTTTTTTGTAACCAAAGCCTCCATCTGCCTCCCAATGGGCACTCGGAGAATCAGTTAAGATTTTTTTAAGTTTTCACCATTCTTCCAGGGTAGTGAAGAGCCTGCTCATTGGAATAGACTCTGATGCTGGGAAAGATTGAGAGCAAGAGGAGAAGGGGGCAACAGGGGATGAAATGGTTGGATGGCATCTCTGACTCAATGGACATAAGTTTGAGTAAACTCAGGGAGATAGGGAAGGACAGGGAAGCCTGGCGTGCTGCAGTCCATGGGGTTATGGAGAGTCAGACACAACTTAGCAACTCTTCTAGTGGTTCTGTGGACTGTAGAATTTCCCCATCATTGTCACAGAAACTCATACGTGTTGTGAGTCCTAGGAGAAAAAGGAGTATTTTATGCATAGTAATGTTATGAAGGCTGGTTCTTTACTTTTTTAAAGATAGCATGTATCATGGGTAGACCTAAAGATTATCATACCAAGTAAAGTAAGTCAGATAAAAAAAGACAAATGTCATATATATTACTCATATTTGGAATCTAATTTTAAAAACGGATACAAATGAACTTATTTACAGACTCACAGATTTTGAAAACAAACCTATGGTTACCAAACAGGAGATATGGTTGGGATGGGGAATAAATTGGGAGTTTGGGATTAGCATCCACACACTACTGTATATATAATAGACAGTCAAGAAGGACCTAGTGTATAGCATAGGGAACTCTATTCAGTATTCTGTAATAATCGAGATGGGCAAAGAATTTGAAAAAGAGTGAATATATGTATATATATATAACAGAATCACTTTGCTGAATCACACCTGAAATTAACACAACATTAGAAATCAACTGTACTCCAATAAAAATTTTTTAAAAAGCACATATCTCTCTTCCCTGATGTTCTACCTACATAGTTACAATGAATAAAAACTTATAAAAGACAAAGCTTGTGGAAAGTTATTAGCTGGCCATTTTGTTTCAAGATGGCGGACTAAGCCACACAGTATACTTGGCATAACTTTGAGCCACAGCCTTTCTGTACTGTCCTCAGTTGTCACTTCACAGAGGACTGCTGTGTTGGACGCCCCAGCTCCAGTTTTTACCCCCTTGTTGGCATGGGAACCGGTCTGGACTTCCCGTCAGGTCCACCTTTCGGAGTCCCTACCCATTTCCTCCCCCACTCACATCTGCCCTGTGCTTGTGCCCCATCTGGGCATTCCAAATAAAGGCCAGCCCCCATGTGTCTGGGCACAGAACTGAATATGTCTCGGCTTTAAATCAGTCACTTCTTTTGCCGTGCCACGTGGCTTGCAGGGTCTTAGCTCCCTGACTAGGAACTGAACCCGTGTCTCCTGCAGGGGAAGCACAGAGTCCTAATGACTGGACTGTAAGGGATGTCCCCAGTCACTCCCTTTTGAATGTTGCCCCCAAAGGGACAGAGAGCTTGGAATACAGGTGGTCCAGGTGAGGCAGAGAATTCACTGTGGCCAAGCCGTGGTGTGAATAAGACTGCAGAGGTTAACTCCTCAGGGGTATTTCCCATGAGGGCAGAACTTCAGGATGTTTTCGGTGGTTATTCATTAAAGCAGAACCCATGGGATCGATGTTTGGAAGCACTTTTGATGACAGTTATTATAGTTTCCTATCCATTTTTGAAAGATACAAAGGTTCACTGTCTCACTGTATCCACTGGAGATGGAAGGAGGAACCGGGTGTGTCTTAAAGGCCCCTAGACAAGAGAAACACTACTTGTTTTGTACTTTTAAGAGGAATGCTTGTTGTGTGTGTGATTATCTTTTTTTTTTCCTTTATGCTAGTCCTCATATTCTAGTTAAGGGCGGGAAGGGGAACGTTGGACTGAATTGGTGAAACTTGAATTTCCTACATCTCAGAAATTTAGGGCTTATTCGGAGGAAGCAGAGCTGTGCTGCCTTCTAAAACAGTTTTGGTCTTAAATTATGTGTAGACTACAGATGTGCCTGAGTGTTAAGTCGCTTCAGTAATGTCTGACTCTTTGCGACCCCATGGACTACAGTCCGCCGGGCTCCTCTGTCCATGGGATTCTCCAGGCAAGAATACTTGGGTGGGTTGCTGTGCCCTTCTCCAGGGGATCTTCCCAACCCAGGGATCGAACCCAGGTCTCCCACGTGGCAGGCGGATTCTTTACTATCTGAGCCACCAGGGAAGCCCCTGGGCTTGTAGGAATGCCAACAGACCATGGTGTAGAACTGCCTTGTCCCTTACTATAGCCACTGGCCACGTCTGACTGTTGAGCGCTTGGAAATGTGACTAGTCTCAACTGAGATGTACTTTCCAGTGGAAATCACACATTGGATTTCAAAGACTTATTATGGGAAATAAAAAGAATTAAAATAGCTCTTTAATAATTTGTATGTTGGTTTCATAGTGAAATGACAATATTATAGATATATTAGGTTATATAAAATATATTAAAATTATATTTTCCCTTCTCTTTTTATGTTAATGTGGTCACTAGAAATTTGAAAATGTGGGTAGGAAATTAGAATGGGTATTCTCTGGGTCTCATCCAGTTATTAAAGAGTTTATGACTGGGTAAACAGAAAGGGAGGGAAGATGAGAAGGAACCCCCAGGGGTGGTTGAAATGGGTGGAATATGCAGGAAAGGGCTTTAGAGGCAGTTGGCGGTTAGATGAGTTTTGAAGTTGGGGAGTGAAGATTCTTCAGGGAAAAGGAAACTGCATGGGGCTCCCCCTGACAGATAAGGCAGGGCCCACCCTCTGCCCACGAGGAGGAAGGAGGGTCTGGGAGATAAGCACAAAAGAAGCTCTCCCTCTAGGATGGCACGTGCAGTAGGTTGGAGACGAGAAAGCTGAAACCCAGAAATAGGGCATCACTGGTCCCCTAATCTGGGGATCAGGGTGACCCAAGCCCAGTGATTTTCCTGTCCCCATGCTCCTCGGTGATGTAGCAAGTTCTTCCTGAGTGAGGGGTTTTTCCTGCTGGCTTTCGCTGGGGACTGTGCCAGTGGGGACTTGGGTCCCAGAACAGCTGAAAATGACTGCTTTGCTTCTGAAGGTTTTCACATTGTTCTTTATCTGGCCTGTGGTTTCAGAAATGAGCCCTTCTGCAGTCAGGAATCGTCAGGGGCCTTTATTTAGAGGGCAGAACCCTAGAGACATGCTTTTAATGTGACGTGTTCCCAACTGTAGGCATGTCTGGCCAAAAAATGCCAGCGAGGACCGTGTTTAGTAGCTCAAAGCAGGCAGAGCCATTCGGTATTGCTCCTGTGAGCGTGCTACGTGTGTGCGTGCCATGCTCAAGTTCTCGTTTTGGACTTACATGCGTGACCGATGGGTGCTATCAGTTTGCTTTGTGGCATATTATCAGCTTAAGCCAGATGTCCTTTGGAAAAAGGCTCCTGTTGCCTGGTGCTTTTATACCACCTGAGAGTTGGCCTTTATTAATTCATAATTTTATATTTTTAATTTTTAAAAAAGTTTTTTATGGGAAGCATTTTAAAGTCTTTATTGAATTTATTACAAATATTGCTGCTGGTTTATATTTTGGTTTTTTGGCCCCAAAGCATGTGGGATCGTAGCTCCCCAACCAGGGATTAAACCCACAGACCCTGCTTTTGAAAGGTGATGTCTTAACCACTAGACCTCCAGGCAAGTCCACTTGGATCATAATTTTTAAAGTTGCCATAGGCGTGTTTGGGGAGTGATTTGTGAATGAGAAGGCAGAAGTAGTCCAAAGATTTGGGTTTAAGTAGGACAGATTCGATTCATCAGATGACAGTGGTCAGCATTTAATGGAATTGTACTTAGTGGCAAGCGCTGTCCTGGGCAGTCTTTGTGTATTAAATCACTTAGGCCTTATGGTGACCCTGTGTGCTAGATTAATGTTATTTCCATTTCACAGAGGAGTGAACTTGGGCAGAGAGAAGTAAATTGACATGCCCAAAGTCAAAGGCTAGTAGATGGAAAAGCTGGAGTTTGAATCTAGGTCCTAAGCAATGAACTGGGCACCCGTGTTAACTATCAATGTCTTGCTGGGCCTAGAGATGGATATGGAGTGGTGAACAAGTCTGATAGATGTGATTTCGCTGCCAGGTCATACTGAATTTCTGAGGCTCAGTTTCCCCAGCTCTAAAACTGGTACCTAAACTCTGCCCTCCCTGCCTCATGAGATGTGTTTTGAAGCCTCAGTTGCCTTGCGTCATATTAGTGTCTGGAGGCAGTCTCAGGTGGTTGAAGGCTGTGTATGCGTGCATGGCTTTGGTTTGCAAACATCAGAGAAGATGGAGTGGAAATGGGAGGGCAGGAGAGAGGGTTGAGGAGAGGCTCCTGGGATGTGGCTGTGATGAGGTCGTGTCGGGCACCCAGCTGGCCCCGTATTCCTGATGATCTGGTTCCCTGTCATTGCTGTGTGCTCCGGCCGGGGTCACACCCCTCAGCGTGAAGCAATAGAAGCTTGATTTCACAGCCCTTTAAAATGCTGCCTCCTTGCTGCTCTGGCTGGCCCGCAGCATGCTTTGGTCACCCTCTGGGTATCCCCTCTTCCACTTGCTGCCTGTTAATAAGGTTACACAGGCAGTGTTTGAAGATAGACCCTGGGCTGCTGGCTACGTCTTGAATCCAGAGGGTGGACTTCCATTTTGTATTGAAGGAGTCCACCCTCAAATAGTTCACAGTATTTTCCTTCAAGCATAAGAACAGAATCCAGAGCCTTTAACTTTCTGTGACTCAGCAAAGAACATTGCACCCTTTCCTTGGATTATAGTGCTCTGAGTCCGTGATCCTTTTGAGATCACGGTGAGAAAGCCTTTGTGACTCATAGAAGTGAGTTGCTCTTGGTGATTCACGTTTAGCCCTAAATTCTTAACTCCGGGAGTCCTGGTGTGGGTCATTAGTATGGATGGAGCACGTTGAAGAACCAGGCCTGGTTCTAGGGGCTTTTTACATATGCCTTCATGTCTGAGCTTCACAACAGCCTTGTAAAGTCGGTATTGCAGCCCTAATTGTATAGACAGAGGAACTGCGGCCTGGCAGCGTCATGTGGTCTCAAAAGCTGCTAAGAAGCAGGGCCCCCAGCCCTCTGTCCACACCAGAGCATTGTTTAGGTGAGGGCTGCTTCCTGCTGATAAAGATATGTATATCCTAGAGGTTTAAATGCTTTGTGCCAGTTATGGGAGACTTTTTCTGTAAAGGCTGCAGGGCAAATAGTTCAGACTTTGAGAATATCTCTGTCACAGCTGCTCAACTCTGCTATTGTTGAGTGAAAGCAGCCAAAGGAAATAGGTAATTGGGTGGGCCTGGCTCTGTTTCAATAAAACTTTATTTAACTAAAACAGGCAGTGGGCCAGATTTGGCCTGTGGGGTGTGATCTACCAACTCTTGACTTAAGGTTTTGTCTGAATGGAAATGGATATTATTATTAGGACTATTATTTCGTGACCGTTTTGGAAGAAGGACAACAGATGAGCTCACCAAAGATAGAAAGTGTCACTTTTTTTTTTTTTTTGAGGTAATTAAATCACTAGCCATTCTTACTTGGGGGGCTTCTCACAGAGTCTGGATATTGTAGAAGCTGCATGAGGGCTGGCTGTATGCACCCCACAGCTTGGTGAATGCAGGCATGGAACCCACAGGTGTTGGATAAATTAGGCATTTTTCATCTCGGTGTATTCACAGCTTTTTCACATCTGTTTCATGGTAGGTCCTGCAGCCTGGGAGTCTCACTTAATCTCACTGACTTTGCACTGAAATATCTCTGGGCATACCTGCAGTTTGTGTGGAGGGTGGCTTCTGCTTCCTGCCTCCTGAATCTGACACCAGGGTGTTGGGTGGCTGCTGGACATCCTTGGGAAATGCCACTGAGCTTCCCACCGGCTTTGGTGCCAGGGCCCCAGACCTTTCCGAGTTAACATATTATCTGAAAATGGATGCACGCCTATGGGTGCTAGTCTCCTCACCTTGCTGCAATGAGCTGCTTTTGTGGGCCCGAGGAGCTCAAGGAGGAGGATGAGCTGAGTGTCCAGGGAGGCTGTGCAGTCTCTGTCTGGTGCTGCTTGGCGTGTATCAGGTTTTTTAAGCAATTATTCATGGTGTGGCCCGACTGCTGAAATGGCAGAAAGTCACTGTCAAGAGTGACCTGATGAGCCCATCCATGGTGGGTGCTTTGAAATACTTAAAAACAAACAAAACCCCAAACTAAACGGTGTCTACAGCAAAACCCTCTCACCTGCCTCTCTCCCCCATCCCCCATGCAGCAGCGCAGCATCTCTGCAGTGGCTCTGGGAACTCCTCTGCATTCTTCTGTCCTCAGAGTTTTCCTCTGTTTGTAAAAGGCTTTGAGATGCTGGGATGGGGCAAGTCTTGCTCACTCCTGATTTCAGATGTTAATAAAGAACCTGATGGTCCATGCCTACCTTAAATAGGATTCTAGCCCTGAAGGAAGAAATCTGCTTCGGTCCTGTAGCCCACCTGGTTGCCTTCCTGTTCTTGAAACGTAAGGTGAGTTGGAGACAATTATTTCCAAGATGGAGGTCTCTAGAGTCATGTCCCATCATTTGGGATGGATTGGGTCACACCAGAGAGCTGTGAGTGACTCCAGGAGCTCTCATTCATCCTCTGGTTTTAGGGAGAGGAGTTCTAGATTTCCATGCCCATGACCTTAGCCTAGATGTGACTACATAGTTATATTTCAAAAAGCCGGAATTGTCCGACTTTCTACCACTGACCAGCTACAACACTAGGAATAAGTGAGAAATTATTTTGTAGTACTTTTGAAATTAGTTAAAACATGATAATGAGGATAGAAGGAATGGGAACACTTCAAAATGCACACACACCGACACATTTTTGCTTATTAGAGCTTGCTTTATTAAGGATAAAAACTGGTAAACATGAAAACTTTGATGTCTAATAAAAGCCCAAAGCAAATTGTTACACAAAGGTCCCAGAATCTTGGCTGTATCCAAACAGAAATTACATAACACGTACATAAATAGTATGAATTTGTAGTTTGAGTTAGTTCTTGAAGATGTAAAGTTCTTTTATTTTAAAAAGGTCTGTGAAATGCAGCAGATTATTTTTAACCATGTAGAAAACAGCTATTAGCTATCATTCAGTAGGTAATATAACATGTTTATTTAGTGAAAAATAAGTGAAAATTTCCTTTAAGGTACTGGGTAATAGCTGTCTAATAGTTCTTTTCAGTCTGAAAGATTTAAAAACTCAGGGGCATTTAGTCTTTTAGAGCATTTGGAAAATCTTTTTTCTATGGCATCCAAATACTGCATACCATTTTTCTCAGTAGTAGTTTAAGTTTTGAGGGATCTTGCTGTTGGATTTCTTGCAGGTTGTCTGAATTATCAAAGTATGGATTTAACTTGCGTTTAAAAATCAGTGGATGTGTAAGAGATGTCTTATCTAAAGATAATTTGAGAAACTCCAGTACTTAGTTATTCTTTGTGATCCAGGAAAATATGTTTAGAAGCTTCAAAAATGTTTCTAGTATCTGTTTATTTATTCCACTTATTTACAAAGAAATGCTGATTAGATGACAGCTATATTTAGTATGCATTTTCCAGGTCATAAACTGTTTAATATGTAATTGACTAAAGATGAGTTGACTGACCCATCCATTAGGTTAAAGGACTAAAGCTTGTGAGCTCAGCCTTGGTAATATTACTTTGGGAGGAAGGAAAGAAAATACAGGAGAAAATGAATTTCTGGTTTTCTGAAGGAGCTGAAACAAGATATCCCAGGACTGCCTTTAAAAAATGAATTAAATGTAATTTTAAAAAACCTCCACTATCCATTAAGTGTATTTAAAGTACTTAACATTACTTTTTCTAAGTTAGCCCTGGAGAGAGGGGGAGACATATAGCAGGCTTGATTGGAATTCATTTGCCTTTAGCTGCCTTAGCAGCTCCTGGTGGTACCATAGTCTCTTTGAAACCAAGTGAGGTTCATTGACCTTTCTGACCCCAAAGAGCAAAGGTCATTGTGTTACCACCTGGGCTGAGGGAGAAAGAAGCTGGGGTTTTGTCTGTGTGGGAACATGGGCAACTGTTTCCATTGAAAGCTTCAGTTCAGTTCAGCTCAGTCTCTCAGTCATGTCGGACTCTTTGCGACCCCATGAACCGCAGCACGCCAGGCCTCCCTGTCCATCACCAACTCCCGGAGTTCACTCAGACTCATGTCCATCGAGTCAGTGATGCCATCCAGCCATCTCATCCTCTGTCATCCCCTTCTCCTCCAGCCCCCAATCCCTCCCAGCATCAGAGTCTTTTCCAATGAGTCAACTCTTCGCATGAGGTGGCCAAAGTACTGGAGTTTCAGCTTTAGCATCATTCCTTCCAAAGAAATCCCACAGCTGATCTCCTTTAGAATGGACTGGTTGGATCTCCTTGCAGTCCAAGGGACTCTCAAGAGTCTTCTCCAACACCACAGTTCAAAAGCCTCAATTCTTTGATGCTCAGCCTTCTTCACAGTCCAACTCTCACATCCATACATGACCACTGGAAACACCATCGCCTTGACTAGACGGACCTTTGTTGGCAAAGTAATGTCTCTGCTTTTGAATATGCTATCTAGGTTGGTCATAACTTTTCTTCCAAGGCGTAAGCGTCTTTTAGTTTCATGGCTGCAGTCACCATCTGCAGTGATTTTGGAGCCCCCCAAAATAAAGTCTGACACTGTTTCCACTGTTTCCCCATCTATTTCCCATGAAGTGATGGGACCGGATGCCATGATCTTCGTTTTCTGAATTGAAAGCTTAGAAGCACTCAGAATAGTAAGATGCATGTGGTCATTATTTCTGGGTACTCATGATAGGAGTTGAAGTCAAAGGCCTGGGCTTGAAATTAGAAGTCATGCTGAACTATAACAGAGAAAATGAGATTTGGGGAAAATAGTTAAAAAAAAAAACCCCACAAAACAGTCTGGTAAAGGGGCATGCTTTCCACATGAGATTTCACAGTGGATGCATGCTATTGTAGTTGCTCTCAGATAAGTGTCTGGGGTTCTTGTGGGGAAGAATAATTCCACCAGCCACCTTGCGTGTATGGGAGCCCCTGTTTTGTTGTGTTCATGGAAAGATGTATTTTGACTAATGTGAGAGGGTCTCTGAGTCAGGTGAATTTTTTTGACTTTTGGGTCCCCAGTACTTATCACACTGCCAGACTAATGGTCAACCCCCACTAGATGCTTGTGGTTAAATGACTGTGCATGACATGCCTAACTTTTTCCAGCTTAATTAGCCAGAGCCATCCTCAAAAATGACTGAAGAAGCAGACACGTTTCCAGAAAATATTTTGTCTCTTTATATTAATCGTTCAGTTCAGTTGCTCAGTCATGTCTGACTCTTTGCGACCCCATGAATCACAGCACGCCAGCCTCCTTGTCCATCACCAACTCCCAGAGTTCACTCAGACTCACGTCCATCGAGTCAGTGATGCCATCCAGCCATCTCATCCTCTGTCGTCCGCTTCTCCTCCTGCCCCCAATCCCTCCCAGCATCAGAGTCTTTTCCAATGAGTCAACTCTTCTCATGAGGTGGCCAAAGTACTGGAGTTTCAGCTTTAGTATCATTCCTTCCAAAGAACACCCAGGGCTGATCTCCTTCAGAATGGAATAGTTACCAGGTCATAAATGGGTAACTTCAGTTTCCTCATCGCCTCTTTGAAATTATCTCCTGGTTGCTCCATAAGTTTCTGCCCATAGTGTTCAGATGTCAAAGCCATTCTCACAGCAAGGCAGGTTTTTGTTTTCCTCATTTTGACTTTCAGTTGTTAAAATTAGGTCTGGGAAACACTCCACTGGCTGCTCAAGGGACACCAGGTGGAGCCAGTAGGTAAATGTTTAGACGTCAGTACTGTTTAACAAAGTTGGGGACTTAAGTGTAATTTCCTTTTTCCTTCCCCTTATGAAAAAGATTAATTACGTTTATGTGATGCTAAAATTAAATTTTTTGGTAATATGTGAAAATCAGAGAGTTTGGAACTCAAATGGTGAATATATCAAGATTATGCTCTTTATGATCCATTGTGTTATGAACAAATGTATCCATTTGTGAACAAATTTGTTAGTTAGAACTTCTTAGCGAGTGAACGTTCTGCCACCATCGGTCACTCTGGTGCTGGCAGTAGGTCTCAGGGACTTCGGAGGACAAAGACGGTTTCATCTGTAGTTGAGATCAAAGAAGGCAGAGATAAGGTTGCCAGGGAAACCAAAATACCGCAGAATTAATGTGCTACTCATGCATTTCAATGTGGTTTGTGGTTTGGGAGCTCCCGCCCACACACACACACAAATGATGATACATATGTGGAAAGGGGTGATGCCCATGTGCCTAGGTCTTCAAGGAAATGACCCCAGGCTTAATATAGCTCAAACTGCGGGCCTCAGGGGATCATATTCTGTGCCCTTTTTCTGTGTGCTCGAGCATCAGCTACTTATGGTGCCCTTCCAGTTGGTTTTCGTGAAAATACGCTGTGGGATCTCTCTTTCAGTACTTTCTCTCCATCCCACACACACACTTCACAAACTTTTTTTTAAGCTTATACTTTATTTATAGTTATTATAAAATATTGCCTATATAGCCATGTTATACAATAAATATATCCCTGTGGCTTGCGTAAATAGCTTGCACTTCTGAATCTTCTACCCCTGTATTGCCCCTCCCCCTTCCCTCTCCCACGAACTTCGTAACGTTCTTGATTTTTAAAATAAATTCTTTGTACAGAATTTTAAAAACAGGAAGCAGTTTTCCTCTTACAAATGTATAAAAATAACCTGTAATTTCACCATCTGGAAATACCTAACATAATATTTTGTTGTACTTCTAATATTTTCCACAAATATGCATATACATATCTACGTGCATATGTGTATAATTTAACTGTGTTAAATATATTTATATATCACATATAAAGTCTCTAAGTGTGGGGCACAGGTTTTAATTTTTAAATTATATATATTGTGATAATTCTGGGCCACAGAAACATTAACACATGTGAACATACAACTGTTTCTGTAGCCATTTCCTGGCTGTTGGTTGTATCTTTGTTGTTTCTAGGGATCCAGTATTATAAGTGATGCCACAGCAAGCATTGTTGTGCATCTTTTTGCATATCTTATTTCCCTCAGTCAGAGTCCTAAGGTTGAATTACTGAGTCAGAGCACAAGCATTTTTAAGGCTTTTGTTCTGTATTGCCAGATGCTTCTTTTGGAAGGATTTGGCAAGATACCCTCCTACTGGATGGTGGGTGAGCTGCCTGAAATAGGTTTTACTATCCCCATTTCACAGATGACGACACTGAGGCTTAGAGAAACCGAGACTGTTGACTGTTTTCATATTTTATTTAAGTTACAATGAAGACAAGTAAGGCTGCCTTAAGAGACTCATATTTCCAGATTGGGTGGGTTAATGTGTATGTTACTAGCTGAGAAAATACTAGCTATTTTAAAGCTTAGTGAGACCCCCATGGGTTGTTGGAAGAAGATGGGAATTAGCTGAAACTGTTGGAAAAGGGTAAGCTGACTTTGGCTGCCGTTTACAATTGAGATGTTTTCTCCCCAGAATAATGTCCCCTCCCAAGGTGTTTTGGGTATGTCTTGTTAGCAGTTTGAGCTTTTGTTTTAAATAAATATACAGAGTTGGTGAAAGCCTTATTTGCAGTAGTTGATTCATTAAAAAAAAAAAAAAACCTTAAGATGTGTTGAGCTCAGGGCTTTCCCTTCTGCCTGTGTTTTCACTCATATCACTTCCACCGTGGAAAGTATGTGTTCCACACCTGTTTCATTTCAGAGCTTAAGCATCCTTCCAGGTAACTGTGGATTTTATGCAATGCTAAGTACTTGAAACCAAGCCACGTGGTTGTCCTTCTGGAACTATTTTCCGTTTCAGACTTGCTGTTTATTGACAACTAAAGGTGAATAATTTATCTTTTCTCTGAATTTAGTTGTCTGTACTTTAATCTGCCCTTTGGAAAAAAGTCACACTCATTCTATGTATCCTCATTCTCAATAACTACAACTGGAAGGAAGAGGGAAAAAAGATCTGTCCACCTGTGAGCCAGTTCTTCTGTTTAACATCTGGGACTGTTACTTTCTTTTATTTTCTTTTTGAAGGCACAGATGATTTGTTTAATAGATTTAACCTGTTTACTAGATACAAAATCAATATGCAAAAATCAAGCTGAATTTCTATATTCCAGCAAACAATAGAAAAATAAAATTTAAGATCATTTTAAATAATACCCAAAATATAACATTTATGGGAATAACCAGAATGAAATAGGGCAATCTTTCATGGAAATATGCTCATAAATTTATGGAATGCGTGACTGATACGTTCTTAACTCTTTTCTGCTTGCCTCTCTTCCTTTTATCCATGTCCATGTTGTTGATAAAATTAGAACTCATCTTCGGGTGGGGAAAACTCTGCTTCAGGATATAGCTTCTTGATTCATTTATTGGGACCATTTGAGCCAAGGAAGTTATAAAAACGAAGGGATTTTAAAGTTCTGCCACCAATCCAGTTGTCCACCTGGCTGTCCTTCTTTCTGTCTGTCCGTCTGTCCCTCCCTTCCTCCCTCCCTCTGCAGTGGTTTCCACTTTGAAGCGTGTTGCCAGGCTCCGAGGGGGAAAAGTACACAGGCAGAGAAGAAGCTCATGTTTATTGAGCATTTCTATGTTCCAAGGCCGAGGCTGGATGCTTTCCATCTATTCTTACTGAATTTTTGCAGCAGCTGCAAGAGAGACCCTTTTAACCACTTGTTAGGGGGCTCAGAGAGGTCCTGGGGCTTGCTAAGGTCGTGGTTCTTTGGACCCGTGTTTACTGGGTCTCATCATTCCTCCTGCTCTGGTACTGTTCCGCTTTCTGATGGAATCGCCTAGTGTGTGTCCCATGGTGCTTACAGGTGCGTGTGGCAGACCTTGTCTTCACTGGCCTCCAGTGGGCCGGCTGGCCAGAGGCACTGCCCTCTGTGCCTCCCCGTGGCCCTCGGTGGGGCTGTGATTGCCCCTTCTCTGTGCCCGACCACGTCTGCTTCCTCCAGACCAATTCTCTGCTTCCTGCTTAGTTGTGCTTTATCCCCCAAACTTGTTGTTACCACTAGTTCTTGCTATTTGTAATTATGTCATTGAATGAAATATATTAACGGACACAATCTTGAGTGTGAAGAGAACTTGTTTTTCTGAAAACTCCGTTGTGTGTTTTGGAAAGACTCAAAAATAACTCATTAAAAAAAAAAATCCTGGTGTTTTAGATGTGGTTGAGCTGCACTGGTATAAATTAAGAGGGGGCATGGTGGTGGTTAAAATCTAGAAGGATTCTTCTCTTTTCAGGTAGTATGGCTCTCCTTAAAGGAACCTGAAATCAGACATTGCAGGGTGGGGTGTGGTTGTTTTGCTAGAAAGATCACAGACCTCCCGTTAAGCAGATCCATATTCAAAAGGAAAGACCTTTGCCCTTTATCACAAGATTGAGGAATGAATGATTTAAGTCAAAGTAAATTATTTAAGGGGTGTATATATGGTTTCTGAGTCCTTTCCTGCTCTGAATTCTTAAAATAATTAAGTAGCCATCTCATCAGACAGGACAGTTTTTCCACTGACCCAGAGTGGCTGCATTGCCTCGCCTCACTTCTGGTTGATTGGCGGGGAATAGGCGTGAGATGGTGAAAGAACAGTGAGGGGCTGCCTGGGAGTCTAGAGAGCAGGGTTCTTACCCAGTGTGGCCAGTTGTAAGACCTAAGGGAAACCACTCAGTTTCCTCATCTGTAAAATGGGATGAACAGTTCTTGCCCAGCACTGCAGTTGAGGAGCATCCAGCTAGTCAATGGTATATGTGAAAGTGCCTTTTCACAGTGTTTTAAAAAAAAAAAAAAAAGTGTTAGGCTCTCAGTGGTGTCTGACTCTGCAACCCCATGGACTGTAGCCTGCCAGGCTCCTCTGTTCATGGGATTTCCCAGGCAAGAATACTGGAGTGGGTTGTCATTCCCTTCTCCATGGGACCTTCCTGACCCAGGGATTGAACCCGCATCTCCTGCCCTGCAGGCAGATTCTTTACCATCTGAGCCACCAGGGAAGCCCTTCAACAAAGTAGAAGCTCATAAACATGATAGGCTTATTGTATTGCTCGGTCTTTATAATGTTTCTGTTATGCGCTATTATGTTTATTAGTTTTGAGGGGAAGAAGTTTAGCAGAAATCTGATTCAGTTAGGCTTCCCAGATCCCAAGTTTATGAACATTTAGACATAATGGTCTTAACGCGACATAGAAAAGAAGTTTACAGGGCAAGTGAATACTATCAAAGATTGTCTATTTAACAGCATCTGTTCTTACGGCACTTTGGAGAAGTTTATTTACACAGTTTCATTGTAAGAATTTTACATCTTCATTAAAACAGGTTTCTAGGATTTCTGCTGCCAACACCTTTTAACCTAGCTCATTTCTATATATACATTTGAAAAATGAAGTCTTTTTTTGTTGTTGTTAAAATGTATGATTCACGTTGTTGTACAACAGAAACTAACACAACTTTGTAAAGCAATTATACTCAAAGATTTTAAAAACGTGTAGTTAATACATCCATTTGTATTGCCAGTTCGGCTTTTTGATGAATTCAAAGTGGCCTTCCCAGTTAATTAAAATTCTTTACCTCCTGGGGGCTGTTTCTGTGTTTCAAAAATGATATTTATCATTTGTTTGCCTTTAACGTTAAAACAATAATTACTAGTGATTAAGAAAAGCATCATTGTCCTCTCCTACTCATACTTTTGTGGCCTCAGGGTCCTTGTCACCCTCCTGCGTCTTGACTGAAGTGGCAGGAAATAATATCTATGAGGGGTGTTAATCTAAAAACTCCTAGGTTATTATGAGGGAGCATTTGGGGGATATTTCAGCTTCATGCTTGAATGGTGGTAATTAGCTCTGTGGCCCTTTCTGTGCTCTTGGAGCCCCAGGGAGACCAGAACCGTCCTGAGGATGTGGGGACAGCAGGTGTCTGCTTATCCCATCACGGACCCTGCGGTTTCCTGACAGTGCTCCAAAGGGCACAGATCTCCGCCAGGGAAGGAACTTTGGAAATGAAATGTCCAAGTGTGATCTTTTTTCCTGTTTCGGACAGGACTCTTCTCCTTCCAAGCTTGTTTTTGGATGACTGGGGCTTCCTTTGAAGCTCGGTTCAGCAGCATTACTTAGTGCTATGGTGAGGCCTGTTTGGGGTTTTGGATTTGGTCACAAACACTTGCCTGCAGCTTCTTAACTGTCTTCTCCATTAATAGAAGGTAGCACTATTCAAGCTTTAAAGCTTTTGTAGTCATGACATCTGAACTTTCCTTGGATTTTTCTAAGGTTAAAAATATATATATGAGTAACATCTTTTTTAGATTTATAGTCGAAGGCTACATTCTCTGACTTAAAGGATGATCCATAAAGCAGTCACTGTCTTCTGCCATAAAAATAAACAGGAATCACAATGTCATAAGAGACCTTGTTGGGGAGGTTTCTCAGGCAATTTTTATTATGCGCAGTAAGACTTGCGAAGGACCATCCTAACTCCCAATTGAAATTAATCTAACTTCTCTGTAAACTCCAAAACCTGTTTTACCTCCTTAATTTATCCAACTTGTGTCTTAAGTCTTCTATGAGAGCAGACTTTCTTTGAGGGCAAGATTAGGCTGATTGGGTTTCATATTCTCATAGCAGCTTTCACTCCTGGACTCGGTAGGTATTTGTATGAAATGAACGAATGAGCAAGTGCTTGCATCCACAGTGTAGCTGTTGAAACCCAGCCCTTTTAAGTTTTAGAGGCAGATCACCCCTTCACTTTAAGACTCATCGGGAGAACGCTGCTTTGGGTGAAGACTCTGAGGCCCAAATGTGACGCAGAAATTCCATTCCTGCCAGGATGTGAATGGAAATGACCACCTGTTTCCTACGGGGCCCAGTGTGAAACAGCAGCTGGGCCAAGGCCAAGGGTTTGCAAATGCTGTAACCCCCTCGTGCCTGCAGTTCTACAAGTGATCAGTGCTCATCTTCCGGTACCACGTTCCCCCCGCCCCACCCCACCAGCTCATTCACATTAGAGCCCTGTCCTCTGCTTCTGTCTCAGGAGAACTGCTTCCTTGGGCTTTTATCCACCTACTCCAGCCCTCTCAGACATCTTAGCCCTGTGCATCCCTCATTTGGGATTGCCTGTTAGTGTGCATATCTTTTATTGTCACCATCCTAAACCTCTCTTGATTTTATTTGCTTCTCTAGTTACCATCCCGTTTCCCTGTTGTATTGCATTTCATAGGATATTTCCTTGGGAGGGATTAGATTAATAAATTCATTTAAAAATCTAACCACCTTAATCCGAACTCTGTTTTGAGGGAGCAGGATGGCTCCTTAGAAAAGAAGAAACAAATGTACTTGCTTCAGAGTAGACAGTCCTGAGCCTGGTGCTTACTTCTGTAGTCTTAGCAGGACCGCGGTTTCCTGGTCTTTGGGGTAAATGTCTAATTCTCTGGCTTGTCGTGATATCAGAGCAGGGGACGGTACAGGGCACACAGCAGAAGATTAGAACATCCTTCCCCTTGAGGGACGGGATATTTAGGGTGTCCGGGATCAACATGTACACCTGCTCTGTTTGAAATGGACAACCAACAAGGACTACTGCACAGCACAGGGAACTCTGCTCAGTGCTCTCTGGCAGCCTGAAGGGGAGGGGAGTTTGGGGGAGAATGGATGCAGGTATACATATGGCTGAGCCCCTTTGCTCTTGAGAGAGTCAATTCCTAGGCAGATTGATAAGAAGTCCAGGGGTCCCCAAGGAGAGAGGGGTCTGGAATTCTCAAGGGGGAAGAAAGGACAAACTTTTTCCCCTCTACATTCCTTAGGATTCTATAACAACAGTGTATCCTGCTTGAGGACAGTCTCTGGAAAAAAACCTTCTGGCTAACCCTGTTATCTTAAAATGTAAATTATGGGAGTAGGTCTAGTGAGGTCTTTACAACCTCCAGACATTCTTTTGATTCACTGTAATAACTAATTAGCATATAATTCCATTGCTAACACTAGCAAGGGGGTACTCTTTCTGCTCCCTTCTGATGCTTATGTCAGAAGCTTTCTCTATCTCCTTTATACTTTAATAAAACTTTATTACACAAAGTTCTGAGCAATCAAGCCTCATCTCTGGCCCCGGATTGAATTCTTCTCCCCTGGAAGCCAAGAATCCCGGCGTCTTTTCATGTGTCAGCAACAACCTTTCACTCTCCACCTGAAACTATCACAACTTTGTTAATCAACTATACTCCAGTATAAAATAAAAAGTTAAAAGATTATATAAAAGATCCTTCCTTAGCCATTTCCGTGCACACCAGAGCAAAGTCTCATCTTAGTTCCAAGTTTTATACCTTTGAATTTTTAAATGATGTAAACAAGTCCTGAAAGCTATGAGATCAGTAGAGTCAGTTGCCATTGGCAAATGCTGCCCACAGCAAACGCTGACTGTTGGGTCTGCTAAAGAGGCTCTGAGGCCATCAACGCAAGATCAGGATGAGTCAAGGAGTCCCACGTGCCAAGATGTGAAGCAGCTGCCTCTCCAGAGCACCCTCCCCAAGGGTGCTGGTGTTCAGAGGGGTTGGTTGTAGAGGAATCCTCGGAGACTCTCCATCTACAAGCTCTGAGTGACAGCCGGTGTGCGTTTCCTCAGCGAGGATCATGAGGACTCAGTGATCACAGCTAAAGGAACAGGGAGGGTTCGCGGGCAAATAAAGCTTAATTTGTCATAGCTGTCAGAATGATCGTGTCACACTGGCTGCCCTCTGGAAAACTTTGTGGAGGTAAGCTCCCTGAGTTAATAACCTTTGTGACAGTTTCCTTGCATTTGAAGTCTCAAAACATGTTTAATAGAGAAAAGAAAGAAGTCTCTCTAGCATAATTCCACAGTGATCAGAGAACAGACTCTGTGTGATTTCAGTACCTTTAGACCATGACATTTTTGCACCTTGTTTTATGTCCCTGGATAGGTTCCAGTGTCTCCTAGTTTATAGTCTATGGGAACTTGAACAGAATTTGCATCCTACTGTTAGGTGAAGATGGTATAAATCTTACTTATGTTGAATTGGTTCACAGTGCTTTTCAGATCTACTGTATCCTCCTACTTCTCTGTATATTCATTCTAGTAATTTTTGGGAGTTTAATATTGAAACTCCAACTAAAACTTAATTATCTACTTAAAAATTGTAATATATAGTGGAACTATATATTATTGTTATATATAGTTATATAGAGTAAAGAGGACAGAATGCCAAAGAATTGATGCCTTTGAACTGTGGTGCTGGAGAAGACTCCTGAAAGTCCCTTGGACAGCAAGATCAAACCAGTCAATCTTAAGGGAAATCAACCCTGAATATTCACTGGAAGGACAGATGCTGAAGCTGAAGCTGAAGCTCCAGTATTTTGGTCATCTGATGCTAACAGACCACTCATTGAAAAAGTCCCTGATGCTGGGAAAGATTGAGGGCAGAAGAAGAGAGTGTCAGAGGATGAGATGGCTGGACATCACTGATGCAATGAGCATGGACTTGGGAAAACTCCGGGAGATGGTGATGGACAGGGAGGCCTGGGGTGCTGCAGTCCATGGGGTCGCAAAGAGTCAGACATGACTGGGCAACTGAACAACAACATAATATAGCAGTTATATGTAACTATTGTTCTGTATTTTCCAAGTCTCTGGTAAATGTGTTATCATACTTTCATAATTTAAAAAATTAAAAGAGGGGAAAAAAAAAAAAAAAGAAATCTGGCAGTAACTGCAAATAAACCCAGGAACCTATGTCTGAGGCCACTTTGGGTGCTATGTCATAGCCCAAGAGGCCTGGCAAACAGACCCTCTCACCTTTGTGTTCAGGGCCTTCCTCAGAGACTTTTCCAGTACTTGATGTATGCATAGGGCATTTATTCAATATTTGGCCTAAGTGAGAATGTTTAGACAAGATAAACTTTCTCATTATTTTGTTTAGCAACCAGGTGGAAAACATGATAGCAATCGAGCAAGAGTGAAGTCAGGGTCAAAAAATAAGTGGAGTCCACCTCGAATTAGGGCTGTCCCAGTACAGACAGGAACAGCTCAGGACATCCATGCAAGAGCAGTGATTGAGCACTCACTGTCTCCTGGGTCTTGCATTGCTTTGGAAGGTTGTAAAGATGAGTAAACCACTCTGTCCAGCCTCACGCAGCTTAGCATAGCAGATGGGGGCTAACCCACAATAGGTGATGGTGTGATAAGGACTTTGCTGTGCTCTGGCTGGAGGGAGATGGGGGATTTTTAAAGGAACAGAGGCGTTAGGGCCTTTGGCTGGGCTAAGTCAAGCATTTCACTTTTCTCTATTTACATGTAAATTTATAGCTGAGCTTTTTAGAAAAGAAGCCCCAAGTATTCCAAAATATTGGGGCCCACAGCCATGTTGCTGGGTTGTTAAAACCAAACCAGACAGCCAACCACCACCACCAGCCGACCCCAGATCTGTTGTCTCAGGCTACTCCAGAAGGCTGGGAGTGGACAGTGATGGAGCCTTAGCTTAACTGCATTTGGCTTTGAGGAACCCTGAGTCTTATTTTGTCAGCAGGAGGGCCTGGGCAGGCAGGATCTGTTGTTGGAGGTTGATAGAGATGAGAGTAGTACTGAAAATGGTTTGAGCTGTGGAGAGACAGACGCTGGTAGACCCGGGGGCTTTGGGCGTGAAGTGCACAGGATGGAGCCAGGGACATCTTGGGACACAGATGGGGTGAGTGAGGGGCGGGGTGGAGGTGACCAGGACTTGAGACCAGGTGCCCGGCGAGGTTCAGAGGAAAAGCAGAGTTATGAGCAGGGTCATGTCCGCTACCTGGAACAGGCTCTGACCTGCACAGGTGGTCTACCTGTTGTGTAGACAGCCTTGATTTCATATGTGCCTTTGGTAGCTCAGTGGTAAAGACTCAGCCTGCCCATACAGGAGATGTAGAAGACGTGGGTTTGATTCCAGCATCGGGAAGACCTCCCCTACCAGAGGAGGAAATGGCAACCCACTGCAGTACTCTTGCCTGGAAAAGTCCATGGACAGAGGAGCCTGGCGGGCTATAGTCCATGGGGTTGCAAAGAGTTGGACACAACTGAGTGACTGAGCATGCATGTATTTGGTGTCCAAAAGGTCTCCCCTGTTGTGAAATCGGTGTGTTTGCTGGCTCTGAAAGTAAAGGACATTTTGTGTCAGTGAGGAGATTCACGGGTCAAGGTAGTGGCCGTTGGCCTGTGCTGTCCTCCTGGCCCCCAGCTGAGGCAGCTCGCCTGGAATCAGAGTCCAAAAGAGCCAGCCTGTCCCATCCCCTGACTTCCTTGCTTTTGACCTCAGTGCCAGTGTGCGAGGTGCTTTAGGCTCAAAAGCAAAGCCTCGGGGTGCTGGCTGATGAGATGTCCGGTGCCACCTCCATCGGTCACTATTTGCCTTTTCTTATACAGATGAATCTTTGGCTGCAAGTGTGGTTCGCAGCTTATCTAGGTGAAAATGCTGTGTGAAATTGTGTATTGAAGAGCACAGTCTGAGTGGCAGGACGCTGCAGCCTACCAGGCAGGTTCTAGAGTGCCATGTCTAGAAGCTTCCAAAGAATGGAAGCAGTGAGAGGCCGTATCTGCTAACTTGGGTTCTGCCTTTACACGTTGGCAATAGCAGAGCCCACTGCTGTGTGGGGGATGTCGGGGTGCGGGTTTTGTGCTAAGTGCTTTACACACATTATTTTGTCTGCTTCTTACAACTGCCCTGTAAATAAGTCCTGCTTTACAGATGACAGTGAGCAGGCCTGTTGGGCTCACTAGCTTGCTCCAGGTGACATGGCCAGTGAGTGGTGTTGCTGGAATTGGAACCCAGGTGTTTCTGACCCCAAAGTCTGTGCACTAGACGAGCACATCTCAAAAGTGAAAGTACCTATGAATTACCAAGAGTCTTGGTGGGATGCAGGCTGTGATGTAGGAGGTCTGGAGCAGGTGGCTCCCAGGTCTTGCTGCTGGGCTATGGGTCCCCTTGTATAGCAAGTGTCTACACCACCGGGTATGTGGCTGGATTTCCTTAATTCTCACTTGCACTATTTGTAACCCAAGGACATCAAGTCTTGTTTGCTCCTCCTTCCCTTAGAATTGCAGAGAGAAATCATGTAAATCTTTGAAAACCAAAATAATGAAAAATATCAGTGGCATCTTTCGTTCTCTTTTTTCTTCCAGTCTTTTCTCCCCCTCTTCCTCCAGGTCTGTGCTCTGCTCATCCTCCAGCCCCACGTCACTTTCATCCCCGTGTGAATGACACCATCTCTGTAAGGGGGACCGGCTTGTCTGTGGCTCTGTTGACGGATGGCGTAATGTGTGGAATATATTTTTCAAAAGCTCACAGTTAAAATGAAGACTTACGGATGCTCGCAGAGGAAATTTTAGTTGTTCGGCTGATTCACTTAGGGAAACCCTTCATTCTTCCAGGGTGCGGGGGAGGCCTTGCACTGTGCTGTCGGAGAAGAGAGCATCTCTTGGGGCAGGCTCTCTGTGGGTTGGGATGGAAACAGTGCCAGCCCAACCTCCATCAGGACAGGAGGCTACGTAACGCTGGAGGTACTGTGTCTGTCTCAGCGACTGGGAGTGTAGGCACGTGGGGTCTGTTTTGGGGAGGAGCTTACACAAAATACAGCTGTAGTGTAGCTCAGTGGTCAGATCTTGGGTGTCAGAGTCAGGTATCCTGAGAGCTCAGTACCCAGCTTGAGCATTTCTTAGCTGTGTCACTTTAAGTGACCTAGTTGCCCTGAGATTCAGTTTCTTCATCTGTCAAATGGTCATGATGATAGGACCTCTTCACGGGGTTGCTAGGGGAACAACAATAAATTAACACATATGTAAAGCTTACCCCTTGACCTGGCTCTTGAGCACTCCATGTATGTTAGCTCCCCATTGCCCTCTTTGCCTCGTGGACTATCTTGGTGGATAAAACTTTCCTGTAGATAGTCCAGGAGAACACAAAATCTACGCGTGTTCCTTCCGGAGGGTGCCATGGCGTGATGGGGCATGAAGTACAGACTTTGGAGCTAGACGCTGTTTGGATTTGAATCCTAGGTTGACCCACACACAGCAGCTTTCTCTTAGCCTGTTTCCTCACCTTTAAAAGTGGGATGGGTGGGTAGCTTAACACTTGTTTCAGAGGGTTGCCATAAGCAAGGATTAGATGAAATTATATCAGG
The DNA here is from genome assembly GCF_032405125.1 of Capricornis sumatraensis. NCBI lineage: Eukaryota > Metazoa > Chordata > Mammalia > Artiodactyla > Bovidae > Capricornis > Capricornis sumatraensis. The sequence goes on from NC_091079.1 coordinate 34,765,953, forward strand.
TGCTTCTTGCAGTTTCTGGCCCAACGTAGGCATGTAATCTTAGGAGTCTATTAGGCAACTAACAGAATGCCTATAACTTGGATGTTCTGTAAATTACTTTTGTCAGTGGTGAAAGAACCCTCATTGGGGTTGATTGCCTTTGCCATCAGCATCCCAATAAATAAATAATCCCCAAATAAATTCCTGGTGCAGGACAGTGGACTTAAGGTGAGTGAGCCCTGTCTTCTCCAGGCTCTGCCATCAGTGTCTTCTTGCCTTTTTCTGGAGCACCTGCTGTGGGGGCTTGTGGACATGGAGGCAGGGCTCCCACTGGGCTCACCTATGGTCCATGTTCTTGGGTGAGCTGTGGGAGCCCTCCTGCTAATCAGGGTCATAAATGCCAGCCCAGGGCTGGCTGAGCATCCTGAGGCTGATTTGTGTCACTGGATTTAGTGTCCTGTGGTGGTGGTTTAATTGGAAGAGATAATTGGCACAGCGTTCTGGGGAGCACGATCGGGGAGTGAGAAGACGGGGGTGGGAGGCTGGTGGAGCTCAGGCTTGCTCCTGTGATGGGAAACATGCCTCCTCCCCCGCCAAGCTTTTAGCCTCTGCTCCTTCTAGTGGCCTCTTTTGCACCTTACATCACAGCTAGTATTCTATCCATTGGGTAGTTCTGTGTGAAGCAAATGGGGATTTTTTTTTCTGCTTGAATGCAGCCCGCGTGGCTTCCCAGTGCTTCTTTCTCTGGGTCCCTGTGGCCTGAGGAAGTTCACATACTCAGGCTGGCCTCTCAGCTCCCTGCCTGACCCACTGGGTGGTCCCTGAGGGACCCACAGCGCTGCTTGGGCTCCAACCCCATCCTGTCCCTCTGTGACTTCTTCCTGGCACCTTCCTGTCTTCCTGGTCCCAGGTCTCCTTTCCTCGTCTGCCGCTCTATTGTGGAGGAGGAGTTGAAGTTGGGGATTTGGTACCTGAAAAAGCCCCATTTTGAATCCTGGCCCCAACACATTCTCCGCTTGTGATGTTGAGTAAGTGACACAACCTCTGTGAGGCTCAGTCTCCCCCTTTATCAAGTCTGCCTTGTGAGGTTGTGCGGAAGGGGAAGTGTTGAGTGCCCAGTGCATGCAGTGGCACTTAGAAGTGTTAGCTCATGCAGTGATTGGCCTCCAACCTCTCCCTGATCTCCAAGTCTCATCCTTTGAGCACTCACTCAAATAGCCTAATGGAGCAGCCAGTTCTAGATAGCTTACGAGGACTCCAGGTCTTCAGACAGCCCCAAGGCACCACGAAGACACTGTCAGAGATGCCAGGGAGCCAGAGATGATAAACACAGCCTTGGGTATTCTTTTGAGAACTGGGTGGTAGCTTCCTGAAGCCCTGGAAGGTTTTCTCTGCACCAACTTTGACCTGGTGAACAGAAATGTGGGAGGACACCAGGGGTGGAGCAGCATCCTGTGACAGGCTCACTTCCCACCCGGCTGTGCAGGCTGACCAGGGGCTGCGAGCAGACCGCTGGCTCATGAGCCGCAGTAACCGGGAGATGCCTCGGGAGACCTTTCTTAGCGCCGCCCCTGTGATGGTCACCGTGGAGATGCCATCCCTCCTTCCTTTCTCTCTCGTCTGCTGGAGCAGAGGCTGGGGCCATGCCCAAAGGAAGAAACCTGCAGCTGGATATCCCGGACGGAACTTGCAGGACACAGATCTCTCCTCACTGAGCTTTGGTCATTTCTAACCACCCTGTCCTGTGATCAGGTACATCTCATCACCTCTTTTTTTAAGGGCAGATCGTGTGCCTCCCAACAGACACTGCCTCAGGGAATGGAATCCCACTAGATCCCCATCTCCATCTATGAACTTCTGCTCAGTGGCTGAGGTTGCTCATTTCTGGACTTCAGGCTTCTCAGGGTCCTATTGCCTGGGTCTACTTGATCGTTTTCTAGCTCAAGCATCGTGGCAGAAAAGGCAGCTGAAAGGCTGTCTGTGGGCTGGACCAACCCAGCACGGTGCATGTAGAATGTTCTCTGGGAAAGAACCCATGGAACATTAGAAATGCTCCGTATGATGAGAAATTACTCTACTCCTGGGAGATTCATGCAACCCAACTTCCTCCCCCACAGCCCTTCCGATTGGCGGTGGTTTTGCTTTTGTCTGGTCCCTTCACCCGTTCTCATCTTTATCATCCTTGTCTACACATTATTGTGCTTAAGACATCTGGCCCAGTCACACTTAGGCTTGAAGCCTCCTCCTTCCTGTTCTCATCAGACTCTGCACAGAACCCTACATGTAGTGGGTGTTCATTTTGCTTACATCGAAGGCGCAAACTGTGGAAAATTGACCCTGTAAGCCGCCTGGAAGGTGTGAGGGGCACTGGGGACATCGCCTGCATGTAATCCTGTCATCTGGATTTCTTGGATTGATACCCTGCTGTGTATGAGGGTTTGCTCATGAAAATGGATGTGTAGCCTTCCTGTTCTGCAGCAGTGCCAGGGAGTCTGTTCATCAAGAAATTAAAAAAAAAAAAAAAAAACCACCTCAGTGTGTTTAAAGAAGACAGCATAGCTGCATTTGCAGCTGGGGCCTTTGAGTGCCTTTCACAGTGGTTCTCAAAGCTGCGGTTTGTGTATGTGTGTATTCAGGGTGTGAGGTCCCTTGACTGGCCTTCTCTCTCAGAGCAAAGACTGGGCTGTCTCTGGGGGTAGAGTTTGCCTCGCAAGCAGATGGTCTGCACCAGCTGAACTTGGCCATGAAAGCCGCCAGTGTTGGGGAACCAAAAATCTGTGTCTGAAAGTACTGGTCTGTCTCAAGCTTGGGGTTTTATGATTAGCCTTGAGTTCTCCGCCGCATGCTTTTTTCCCTGGACTAGACCTCCTGCCTATAAGAATGAGTCAGAATTATTGTGATAGGTTCAATTGCAAAGATTTGAAGGATCCTGCCCCTTGCCAAGAAACTCTTGCCCTGGTGGAGCTATTTGCATGGTTAATCTTCTGTGTTCCCTAGCTAGAATCTTTAAAAAGCCCACTTTGCAGGCGAGCATGCCGAGGTTCAGAAAAAAATCCTTCCCAAGGTGACATACCTAGCAGGAGGCAGAACCAGGACGTGAGCCTGATTCTACCCGACAAAGAGGACAGCCACTCGTACATGTCTTCTCATTCACTCTTCTCTCTGGCTCCCAAGTCCTGCTCAGAAAGGCATTCCTTCCCCTGGCCCCCTGAAAAGGCATGATTTGCATATTTGGATCTGAAACACTCACACCCAAACTCCTGACAGACTGGGGGCCTCACGCTATTCCAGCCACTGAGGTCTGTAGCAGGGGACATGTGGCCACATCGTTCATAGCATTCGTCTGTGAAACAAGTACAATGAGCTGAGAGCATCAGGAAATTGCCAGGCATTTGCCAGACATCTGTCATTTGTCATGTGGCGGGAAGGGAACAGCTTTGTGTGGGGGCTCATTCATTCTCGTGCCCACACCTCCCTGTGCTGGGCACATCCACCCTTTTGGGTCAGTCTCCAATCCCCTCCCGCCATCTGCTGGTTGGTCTCTGTTTATCTGGATAGACGTTGATTTCAGCGCCATCGACACACCTGGCATGATACAGGGCTGCTTGGCCCTCCCAGTGGCACCTGAGACTCAGCCAAACCAAACCACCGCCTCTTGATTTCCGTGTCTGTTCATGGAACTCCCAGTTGAGGTTGTCTGGACCGCAGACGTCAGACCTGCTTTTGATTCCTGGTCCTGCCTTGCTCACACTCTCCCCGCTCTCAAGGTGAACAGGTGAGGCTGCCTGAAGCCCTCTCATGCCCATCTGTTTCTTTCTCTCTGTCACATCGCCCCCTGAGTCTGCCTTCAGTCCTCTCCTCTCTGAACTTTGGTCCCTGCCTCTCATCAACCCTCCTGCAGCCGGGACAGTCTGGTCACCACCCCGCCCTGCTCAGGAAGATGGCTCTCCCTTGGCGTCTGAACACAGCCTGTGGGTTTGGAGCTCTTCTGTAGCTCATGTTAAAGCTGTGTGTGCAGGCTCCCGTCCCCACTCCCCACCCCCCCCCGCCAACTCAGGGATCCAGCCCTTGGGCACAGGACTGCCTTGTTCCTCTTGTCCTTCCAGGTCTTTGCACACCATGAGCCTTCTCAGATCCATGCATGAGCACTGACTAGCATGTTTAAATGCAGACTTGGAGGAAATCTCTCCCCTTTGTTTTCAGCTGGTTTAACCTGCAGTTAACAATTCACCTAGGGAAGCAATGGCTCATGGCTTTTTTTTTTTTTTTTTGTTAATTTGGCTATGCTGGGTTTTAGTTGCAGCACATGGGATCTTCATTGCAGAGTGCAGGCTCTAGCTCCCTGACCAGGAATCAAACCTGGGCCCCTGCGTTGGGAGCACAGAGTCTTAAGCACCAGACCACTAGGGAAATCCCATGGTTGCTAGCTTTGATGAGCTGACAAGAGAGGAGGCATTTTTTCCTTATGTTCTTAGGGAAGGGCAAGATGGCAACATATTTTAGAAGGTGTTTCTGTGTTTTAGATGTTCTTTATTTTTTAAAGCCAAATGGTTAAATTGGATGGTCTATATTATAAGCTTCACTCTTTCTGGCCAATGTGTTAGTTCAACAGAAATTCACTGTGCAGATGAGTGGTTTGGGGAGAAGGTCAGGGCACCAAACTATTTTGATCTCTGGATTTAGTTTTGTTGGGGAAAAAGAAAATATGGTGTTCACATTGCATTTTCTAATAATTTTAGCCTTTCACTATTTGAACCTGTGAAGTTGATGGATCAGCACCTTAGTGGAAATTATCTGGGGGAAATACGACAAAGTTAATACATACGTATGAACACAAATACATGCAGTTTAGTCCCCTTTGTTCTTTGTAAGAAGGAAAGTATTTGTGTGAGTTCTGATGACAACAAATGAAGTTAAACACTTCCAGTAGGGTAACCACACCCTGTGACAGCTACACTGAGTAGTGTGGGGAATCTCTTGTTATTGGAATCCTTTGAATGAAACCCTTCTCTGGATTAGCTGTCGCTGGACTGCTTCCTCTAATCCCCAGGACTTCATTCAGCTCCTGAAAGGGCCAATAAAGGCAAGCAGGTCAGCTTGTTCTTACTCTTGTACAGGGGTGGGGTTGCCTGCACTCTGACCTTACTGTAGGCCCCCCTCTCCTTATTCTCTGGCGACTCCAATCAGCGAGGGTCTTTTGAACTGAGAGACTCTGGCCAGCTCATGGTAGCACATCACCCAAGAGAAACAAAACCCAACCAAATCTGGAACCCTGTGGGTCAATGCCAAGCGCCCCCTTGAGAATCCTCATGTGTCTCCAAGGGTTAGGAGGATTCTCTGGGAAAAGCAGTGGGGACTAGGCCATGAGAGGTCACTGGTTCTGCGTGACCAACAGATGCTGGTGCCGTGCTGGCCACGTTCCCGCCCCCGGGACTGCCTCCCAGCTCTGGCGTAGGGCATCCCGCCCTCCCTTCCTGGGGCCGACCCTTCAGCCATGAGACCGTGACCAGCAAGAACACGGCCCCGCCATCAAGGGTGCCTCAAACAAAACCTAAGGCCATTAAACTTTTAATTAAACTATTTCACTGTTGGGGATATTGTGACTCATGTTGAAAATGAATCGCCTACCTTTCTGTCTAGCTCTAAAAAAATAGATCCCTGGTTAAACATTTACAGGTCAGAGTCATGGCGATGGCAGTGGCGCCCGCGTTTTCTTTCCTTGTGGGTTTGGGTGTGGAACGGGAAGAAAGGGGCCGGTTTGAAAGGAGGTGGTTTGTGAGGGGTTACCTTTCTGGTGAAGGGATTCCAGGTGATCAGGGTGGCTGTGCTTTTCCTCTTTACTTTTCTTTTGCTTTCTCTTGTCTTGTTACTCCAGAGGGATGCTAGGAAGGGGCTGGAATGTGGGCGAGGACGGCCTTTGAACTAGACTGCACCGAGCTCAGTAGGAGAAACCATATTCCCCCTCCAGTCATTCTAGATAGTGTTTCATTTGCCCTATCAGAGCTTGGTGAGGCATCGAAATCCCATTGTTCTGCTTTTTAATTTAATTTTGCACTCGGGCAGAGAAGAGATGTTTGGAGATTCTTGGAGTGTTATTGCTGTGTGCACAAGGCTGCCGTTCCTGCTGCTGAAACGTCTGTCCTCACGGGGGTCTGGCCCTGGCATTATTACTCTGCTATAAAACTGGCTGACTTAATTAGTTTCAGTGAAAGTAAAAAATGAAAATGAAAGTGCTGGTTGCTCACTCATGTTGGACTCTTTGTGACCCCATGGACTGCAGCCTCTGTCCATGGGATTTACCAGGCAAGAAGAATGGAGTGGGTAGCCATTCTCTTCTCCAGGGGAATCTTCTCAACCTGGGAATCAAACCTGGGTCTCCCGTGTTGCAGGTAGATTCTTTATCATCTGAGCCCCCAGGGAAGCCCTTATTAAGCTTTAGGTGACTCCTAAGAAGCTTTTCGTCCTGTTCTACATGATGGGAATTTCTGGGGAAGAAATTGAGGGCCTCAAAAGTGAAGGTGTGTGGTTGACATTGGGTTTTACAATGGTATAAGATCAACTATGAAATATTTTGAGCTTCCATTGCCTGCCAAGATCTTGTTAGGCACCCTTGGGCATCGGAGTTGGTCTGATGACTTCTCAAGTACCTTATCTAGACGAGTTAAGCAGAAGCTCTCCATTTTCTGACTGCCTCATGCCGTTTTCCCAAAGACAAACTTCAAACTTTGCATATCAAGCCCTAACTTATAAGTTTCTTTCCCTCTGATGGACATGATAAGCCTCGAGAAAGTTGAAGCAGTAGAAAGCAAAGAAATCTGCTGTGGTTTGTGTACTGTTTTTCTCTGGCCTGCAGTTGATGGCTCTTCGGGGAGAAGTGTCAGGGTAACAGAGCATTAGTGGTGTGTTGGGAGCAAAGCAGACATATGTTTCCTGCATTATAGGAACGCTGGGCCACATGGCCAAGGATCCCTTCCAGTTCCAAGAGTCTAAACTCTGTGGTATGTGTGTGCCTGCTAAGTTGCTTCAGTTGTGTTTGACTCTTTGAAACCCTATGGACCGTATTCTGCCAGGCTCCTCTGTCCGTGGGATTCTACAGGCAGGAATACTGGAGTGGGTTGCCAGGCCTTCCTTCAGGGACTCTTCCCGATCCAGGGGTCAAACCAGTGTCTCCTACGCCTGCTGTATTGGCAGGCGGGCGGGTTCTTGACCACTAGTGCCACCTGGGAAGTCCAAGTATTTATCCAGCTAAAGATGTCACAAGTCTTTTGAAACAAGTCTGAAAAGATCAGCCAAATCTATTTTGTATGAATATGTTTGCTTTTCCATTGGCTTTAATGACATCTGTTGCCCCACTCTATTTCTCAAGTGATTTTTTTCCTTCCCAACTTTTCAGCTTCTTTTTTGTCCAACATATTTTTTTTAATATTTTATTTTATTTTGGAGTAGCCAATTAACAATGTTGTGATAGTTTCAGATGAACAAGGCTAAGGGGCTTGGCTATATATATATATATATATATACACACGTGTATCCATTCTCCCCCAAACTCCCCTCCCATCAGGCTGCCACATAACACTGAGCAGAGCTCCAGGTGCTGTACAGTAGGACCTTGTTGGTTATCCATTTTAAATAGAGCAGTGTGTACATGTCCTTCCCAAACTCCCTACCTTGCCTTTCCTCCCATCCTTTCCCCCTGATTCAGCAGGTGTCTTCTGAGTGTTGCTCATGCTGAGCGCTGTGCAGCGGACAGGAGCCCCGCCTGCGGGAAGTTTAGTCTTGGTGGAGGAGACGGAGTAAAGAAACAGTGGCAGGATGATGTGTGACAGGCTGTGACGGACACAGAGATCAAGCAAGAGGGAGCCCCTTAAAGGCAGAGCTCCTGGAATGCTGCTCAGTCCTGGCGACACCCAAACAGGGTCACATGGGGGCACAGACACTGGCGAGCAGGGCAGAGTCCCAGCGTGTACCGAGATGAGGGACGAGGGTTTAGGGAGGCCGACATGTTTGGAAGCTGCTAGGGTGCCTGTTGTCTGGAGTGTGTGTGTTGGCAGTTAGTGCCGATTGTTTTTTTTCCCCCAAAGATTCTCAGGTGCCAGTTTAAAAGAACATTCACAGAGATCCTCCTTTCTGTCTGTTGACTCAAATGGTGTCAGCTCTATGTGATGCAGGTGAAATCCTCCTCCTGGTGAATACTAATTACCTCCGATACTGAGTACAAGGAAATTTGCCATCAACCAACTTAGCAAACATCTGTCCAAACCATTTGGAGCAGAGCACAGCATCTTTGCATTTTCCAGCCATCATAGCCCCGAATGTTATAAATCCGTTGTTGTGGAATGACTTTGAGGGTGTGCGGAAGTCGTTGTTAAGCCTGAGATGACTTCACATCTGTTCCCTTTTACGTTGGGTTCTCAGAACTGTATCTCAGCCTGCTTTCTGTTAGTTCATGCTTTGGTGGGGGGGGGGGGTTTCTTTTCCTTCTTTTTCCCTTGTGTCTGGGGAAGCCCCTTCTTCTTGGCCTTGTGTTTGTGGTGCTGAGGGTGAACGGGCTCCCGACTTCTGGAGACTCCTGGAGAACCAGGGTCATCAACCACAGTGCTGATCTGGGGAAGGATGGGCAGGAAACCCTGTACTTGGTGTCCCCTTGGGAATGAAAGGAGTGGCCGTGGGCTCCTGCCCCTCCTTGCTGTCCTTCTGCCTGGTTACGCCACGTACAAGGCAGGTGTGGTTTCTGCAGGGCTGCCGAGTCTGCTTTGCCAGCTGCCCAAGCATTTGTTTTGTCAACGGCAGATCACATAGGAAAAACTTGGCCCTCATCCTCTGTCCCGTTGACATCATCTTTGGAAATCTGTCTTGTGATAATGTGGAAAGATGCGGCAGCGGCTTCCTCTCCACCTGAGTGAAGGCCAGAGACTTTGTGAAGCAGAGGAGTGTGTTTTAAGTACTTGTCCATTCGCTTGTGAACAGTTGATTCAGCTGGGGGATGGCGACTGGTTCTCTTCAGCTCCCGCTGAGCAGCCTGGGCAGCAGCTTGGTGGGGAGGTGGGGGGTGGTTTACTTAGAGAAGTGGTGAGTCTGATGGAAGGTGCATGGGCTTTGGACACACAGGACCTGATCTGCAGGCCGCCAGCTCCCTTGCACGTTAGCTGTGTGACCTGCGGCAGGTTACTTATCCTCTCTGTGCACAGGCAGGTTGAGAATGTTCTGAGGAAGTGTTAGATACCAGACCATCTGGAAGGAATACTTTCACACATTACTTTGTGCAAGACTGAGAAAATATGCATAGCACATGTAAAGAATCCCCCTTTCAAAAACAGAATTGGGGGCAGGGTGAAGGATAAGGGCTAGGCTACCTTTTGGAATACCTGCAGCTTCTATGCCCCAGCTATTCCTCATCTGTGATGGGAATAGTCGTGCCCAGCACATAGTGTTGACATGAATATTGGAAATCTAGCACATTCATTGCCTGACACAAGATTGCTGGCCCAAGCTGTGGTCGTAAATTTTGCTAACTGCTTTTTTTTTTTTAAATCTCAGAAGTCTCTAAAGTTTGGGTGTGCTCTGGTTTTGAGTGGTATAGTGGGTAAGTGGAGGGTGCCCAGGCCCTTGGGGTGGAGATCAGTGTCTGCTGAGACCCCCTTTTATGTCCCCACCCCCTCCAGCCAGATATGGATCTCTTTTCTTCCTCAAAACATCTCATATTGAAATAGCATTTTGCTGCTTAAAAAAAATTTCTTTTTTGCAAATTTCTGGTTTGGGCAAGATCCCTTCTGAAGGACCAGATGGTTTTTCAAGGACCTTCTCACTTTCCCTCTGGTTTTCTCATTTCTGAAGAGTAGAAGAACTGAATTTTAGGTCTTTTATCATTGGCCAGGAAAATGAAGGTAAATGGGGTTAAGGGAGTTAATAGCCTTTGGATCTAAATGTCTGCTCCACCCAACCGAATGGGGACTGTCCAGGACCCTGCTGGCTCTCTGGTGGGAGGAGAGAGGTGTGGGGTCCCTGCCTCTTTGTGGCAGCTTCCGGTCACCCAATGACTGGGCTGCGTGGCAGCCACATCAGCACTTCTTCCAGGAGGGAGGAAGCCCTCACTGGATAGCCAGGCTGCCTACAAAGCATCTTTTTGCCACCAGCTTTCTGGGAAGGAATCCTGGAAAGAACGTTGAGCACAGACTTTTAAGTCCGAGGTAGACAGACAGCCTGCCCTCACCTTGAGCCTTTCCAGCTGTGGGTCTCCTCCTTACATAATCCTGATTGGAAAGACATTAGGATTTGCTGCAGGCAGAGAGCCAATGAAATGCTAGTCCTTAGGTGTGGATTTATGCCAGTTAATCTGATTGTTTGCTAATCAATCCCTGTTTTCCTAAAGGGGCTCAGAATCTGAAATGAAAAAGCAATCAAGATTTCAACAGCTCAATGCCTTATTGCTCAAGTGGTGGATTGAGAAAGAATTTAATTCTCTCTTGGATATTATCATCAGTAGCAATCACTTCAGACTCAGAAAGGGAGTGTGTTAGAGGATGAGGGGTTGGGGGTAGGTGCTTACTGGAGCCAGTTATTCCCTCTTCTTCCTTTCCAGTCCCCCTATTCCATCATAAGATTAATACCTGTGATGAGCAGGCGCCCATTTGTGTATTCATCTAACGCTCTCATGCGACCTTCCCAGGTGGCATTAGAGGTAAAGAACCTGCCTGCCAATGCAGGAGACATAAGAGACGTGGGCTTGATCCCTGGGTCAGGAAGATCCTCCGGAGGAGGGCATGGCAACCCACTCCAGCATTCTTGCCTGGGGAATCTCATGAACAGAGGAGCCTGGCGGGCTATATAGTCCATAGGATCGCAAAGAGTCAGACACGACTGAAGTGACTTAGCATGTATGCTTATGAAACCATGGACTCTTTCATGCAGGCATGGTCTTACTGGTTTTTATACGTCCCATCTACAACGCTGGCATGTGGGCAGGACATCAGAACGTACAGCATATGGGTGGGCCAGGCCCACACACAGAGCAACACTGATGGGGTGCTTTTACTGCCCGAGACCAAGCACACTTGCAGCAGTGGCGGCAGCAGCAACACAGACCGAGAAGGTGCCAGAGGCCGTGTTCTTAAGCCCCACCAGCTTCCAGTCCACCCAGAGGCACGGGAACATCGCACTGTGTGCAGCTCACGGCCCTGGAACCGCGTGTTGCAGACTCAAGCGCAGGACAGTGCAGAACCTCTGACACAGTCGTGGCAGAGTGTTGGCTTGTTCCTTTGTACACTGAGCGTCTTCCTATTGGGTCTGGTTGATCTGTGCCCGCATCTGTAAACGTGAAATTGCATTCCTGTTTTGGTTGGAGGCAGATGTGGCCCAGAGTCATGAAGACCCATGTTGTCACCTCTGATGGTGGCAAAGGAGAAAGTGGTCCTGGGGAGGGACAGGGGACCCTGCCATTTCCAAGGGCCTGGGGGCCTGGGCAGGCTCATCCTGTGATTCTGAAGGATTCCTTCTAAGGCCACCAGACTGCTCTGGTTGGTGAAGGCATCATATTCCTGTGCTGGACTCAATTCCTCCTCCCGAACCATCTCCAGAGCAGAAACTCAGGCTAAGGTGAAATTGCTGAGATCCTTTGACATTTTTCATTTTCAGTAATGGGCAGATACACATAATATAACAATTTCCATGTTTATATTTTAAAATACCATTTTTCAGTATGCAGCTCAGTGTGGTGGTGTTATTCATTAAACTTTTCGGCTCTTTAGGACCCCATGAACTGGTCCACGGGATTCTTCAGGCAAGAATGCTGGAGTGGGTTTCCATTTCCTTCTGCAGGGGATTTTTCCGACCCAGGGATTGAACTCATATCTCTTGTGCTGGCAGGCAGATTCTTTACCACTGAGCCACCAGGGAAGCCCTCTCAGCTCAGTAGTGTTAAGCATATTCACATTGTCTTGCAGCCAGTCTCTAGAACTTTCCTATCTTGCGCAATTGAAACTGTATGTGTTAGGTGACAGCTCCCCATCTTCCTCTTATCCTAGCCCCTGGCTCTTCCACAGTCTGTTTTCATGATTTGGATTGCTCTAGACACCTCCTTGTAAGCAGAATCAGGCAGTATTTGTCTTTTTTTGACTATTTCATTCAACAGAATGTCCTCAAGTTTCATCCATGCCATCGCCTGTGTCTGGATTTCCTTCCTCCTTAAGGTTTGACAACATCCTTTCGTAGAGCTCCTTTGAGTATGTATTTGTACGGCTTAAGAATGACTGATGGACTTGGGTGCCCTTTAGCTCATCCAGATGCTATTGCTCATTTTTTCTGAGGGCCCCCTGGGCCACTTCCTCTGCTTTTAAGAGGTGTTATGATTCATCTAAACCAAATACGACTGTTAACATTTGTTGAAAGGTTTTTCCAGTGCTTCACTTGGGCCTGGAAGCCACAGCTGCCATTCTGTTGAATACCTTTGAGTGACGTTACCGTTAAAAACTATTTATTAGTTGCACCAGGTACAGCATTAGGGGTTCTGCATAGAACAGCCCCCGCACTCGTGCTGACCGTGTGCTTGGCCCTGTGTCTTATAGATGCTGTCTTGCTGAGTCCCCTCAGCAGCCTGATACTGTTGCTTCTCTTTGTAGAGATGAGGACGCTGAGGCTGGGAAAGGTGAGGACTGGTAGGGACTGGGGGAGCTGGGCTTTGAACCCAGGTCTGACTCTGGTGGTTGTGCCCTTGAACTGCTGTTCTTTAGGGGCCCTGGCCAAGAACTGGGCTTTCTCTTAGGAACACAGGTGAAAGGTGAAACAAAATTACTAATTCGGTGCACGGAAGGGTTGTGGGATGTGTGTATCAGAAATGAGCAGGGGTTAAGTAGGTTATTGCAGGCAGGCTTGAGAGCAGGCACTTCCTGAAGGAACATCTCATTCACTCATCTTTCACCAGCCAAGGCCAGTGGACACCTGTTTCATGAGAAACAGCCCTGCTATCAGAGAGCTTCCAGTGGATCTGATTGACTTTATGCTACTTTGAAAATAGAAAAACCAGTAGCCAAGAACTTGCCATGTTATCTGGGACCTCGGCCACTCACTCCTGAGTTTTAAATGAATGAGTTAGTTAGCATCTTAACCATTTAAAACATACAGCTCAGTAGTATTAAGAATATCTATATTGCTCTGCAGTAGATCTCCAGAACCTTTATTAACTTGCAAACTGAAACTCTATACCCATTAAAAATTCTCCATTCCCCTGCCCCCAGTCCCTGGGGGGACCATTGTCCTTACAACCACCATTCTCCTTCTCGATGAGCCTGACTATATTAGCTACCTCATATATGTAGACTCATACAGTATTTGCCTTTTTGTGTCTGGCTTAACTCCACTTGATGGAATACCCTCAGGGTTCATCCATGTTTTTGTAGCATGTCACTGGGTTTTCCTTTCCTTTTTTTAAGGCTGAGTTATATTCCATTGTGTGTAAGCACCGCATCTTGCTTATCCGTCGTCCACAGGCGGACGTGCATTGCTTCCACCTCTTCCACCATGCCTCTTCTTTTCAACCTTTCTGTGCTTTGGTTTGCCTCGGGGTGAAGTTGCCCCACAAAGCTTGACCTTATTGGTGGCTCCCTCTCACACTTGGCCTCTCCTTCCAGCCTCCTCGTCTGGACCACCCCCATGTCTGTGATGCTGTGGTCACTTGGACTCCTTAGAGGCCCCCAGACACACCTTGTCCCTTCTGGCTGCCTGGCCTCTTGTTCTTGCCTTGTCTCTGTCTGGAATGCTCTATGTCCCCAACCTTCTGGACCCTCCAAGTATCCTGTCTAAGCCTGTCTGTGCCCTTCTGTCTCAGCTTACACAAGCTCGTCTTGACTTCGCAAATCTGAAACCTTACCACTTTGTGTCATCCATTCCCATTTACCCGTCCTTTTGTGCCATGGCCTGGGAGCTATTTTTAGAGCAAAGACTGCTTTATTGACTCATCTTACTGTCTGTGCGTGGCAGGTATAGAATATTTATTAAGTGCAGGAAGAGTGCCATCCTTTCAAATGCAGGAGTCTCCTCTTTTTCTCCCTCTGCCCTTTACTCTTTGCCATGAAAATCCACGTCCCAAGTTGAAATTGAGTACTTTTGGGAATTCCCTGGCTGTCTAGTGGTTAGGAATCTACGCTTCCATTGCCAGGGGCATGGATTTGATCCCTGGTATGGGAACTAAGGTCCTACAAGGCGTGTGACACAACAAAAATCAAACAAAAAACCTGAGTACTTTTTTCTGGTAGAAGCACTGTGATGGGATGTGGTCAGGTTCAGTAGTATGTGGTTTAGATATGGAATGCGTTCAGTTTGTCATCTACTCTGAGAACTTAATTTCCATTCACCTCATTGTTTCTTTGGGGGTAAAGAAATCATGTCTGTTTCGAAAACGACTGAAGTATAAACAGTTTTCTGAAAAGTGCACTTCTTTGGTACGTTGAGGTCTGCTGTTGGTTTAGAAATCAGAGATGATTTTCCATCTCCATAATGAGGACAAAGATGAGTGGTCCTCTCTCCAATAGGAAAAGAAATCTGCTCATCCACCCAGAAGGGAGAGGAAAAGGGTGTTGCAACCTCATTCTTAGCTGAGTAATTCTTGAGAATTTAAAGTATGACTTTTTAAAAACATAACATGCGTGTTGGGCCATTGGTACTAGCCTCGGTTTAAACCAGGTTTCAGTAGTAGAGAATTATCCCATTCTGTCCTCCAGCCATCTGGTTGGGGCTGTCCCTTTGCTGAGAGTGAATTTGTCTATTTTAGTTTGCCAAAAGACAAAACAGAAGATGAGGGTGGCAGAGCTGGAAGTCCATGACTCAGATTCCACTCAGACCGCATTCCGTATTTGACTGGGGTAGAGATCAGACTTTAGATGCCCACAGCTCATTGCCGATGGGAATGGTGGCCGCTGGAGTTGTGCAGTGCACGACCTGTGCAGCCGTATGTGGCAGCCTTCCTTGTTAATCCAGTAGTTTAGTATTGTCAGATGCCCTCATCTGTTCCTACCCTTGGGTTCACTTGTGTCCGTATCTATCTGTCTCTCATAGACACACAGACACAGATGCACACTCTTTCACCTTGAGGTCATTCAAATGTCATTGTTTTTCCTGTTTTCTCACTTGGGACCAAAAGATCCCTGATGCCGAGACTTCTACCTGCAAGGTCAGTTTCAGCTTTGTAATAACTGGTAATTGTTCTCCTAAAATAAACCAGCCTCTCCAGGGCTGGGAGCTGGTCTTGGCAGTGTGTGGACGCAGAGCCATGCTCGCCTAATGGCCACGTGCCTGTGCTGCTTCCCATAGCGCGGCGCGGTCATCTGGAAACGCGGCTCTCAGGCCTGTGGTGGGGGAGGGCCAGCTCCTTTTCTGGAAGGAAACGAGCCTGCTCCTGCCAGTCCCGCCACCTCTCGTCCTCTGCCTTCTGGTGGGGCACCGCTCTCTGCCTTTGTCATCCCCCAGTTGTCACCACTGTTTTGGAGTGGCCATCCCCATCTCCGTGGGATGCTCACCAAACTGACACCGATTCTTCCTGGAGCTAATTCCTGACTCTGACTTTAGAGTTTGCTGATGAAGTACCGTTAAGATGGTTTTCTGGGTTCTTCCCTGAAAGAGTGCTGGGTTCCTGGTTAAGAACATTTGTGGGGGCACTTCCCTGGTGGTCCAGTGGCTGGGACTCCAAACTCCCAATGCAGGGGGTCCCTGTTCGATTCCTGGCCAGGGAGCTGGATTCCCACATGACACAACTAAGGGTTCACAGGCTGCAGCTAAAAAAATTCTGCAACGAAGAGCAGAGATCCCGCGGGCCACAGCTAAGACCTGGTGCAGCCAAATAAGTTAGGAAAAGAGATTGGGTGATCCTGGGGAGCTGTGTGGCCGCCTTTTGGGGCGACCCCTGCTCACTGGTGCTGTCTTCATATCAAATCTATTCCGAGGAAAATCAGCCCCCGCTTGGGTGTTTGGTATCGAGGAGAGCACAGTCTCTTTGTGCAAACCTTTTTCATTTTTTCCAGTTCTGCTTTTGGGATTCTTTATAAGGCATCAAGCACACTAGAGTTTAAAACCAGATTCTTTGCTTCACACTTTCCTGACTCCTTCTTGTATGAAATGAGTTAAGCTTGCTTCAGGGTGGTGGTCCTGGGTACCGCTGCCCTGGCCCAGAGTGACTGATGAAAGACACAGATGCTGTCCAAAGCCACCTGGGAAGTGGTGAGAGACACCTGGAGGTGGCCTTTTCATGTCGGCTGAATCTAGAAGCCTCCACTGCAGGCCGGGTTGCTCCTCCTAGCAGCACATGTGGGTGAGGTGTGAGGGTCCCCTTCAGTCAGACTTGCACCCACTTTTATGATAGTCATCCCCCCAGCTGACCCCATCCCCCTCTCCCAACCTGGGATACATACATGTACCCTCCTGGGAATTGCCCAAGAATCCATGTGCATGGATCTAAAAACATGCCCAGGGCCCTGGGAGAAGCCATCCTTAACGATGCTCTGCAGGGGTGACTAAAGAGTCATATCCATGGTGACTTCCCCTGGGGTCCAGGGGTTCAGAATCCACCTTCCAGTGCATGGGGTGCAGGTTTGATCCCTGGTTTGGGAACTAAGGTCCCGCATGCTGTGAGGTGCAGCCAAAAATTTAAAAAAAAAAAAAAAGACACATCCTGGCAGGTTTGTGGGTACGTGCACGCATGCGTGTGCGCTGTGTATACAGCATGTGAACACAAAGCACGTCGTTATGTTTTTGCCATGTGCAACCTCCCAAATGGCTTAACGATACCACCAGTGTCCTGTGCTCTCTATGTAGGTGACAGTTATGAATTTGCAGGTCGTGTTCAGTGGCTGGAATTAGAAACCAGCTCTGTCCTTAAGACCTGCGAGGAGCCACCTTCCGTGGCTGTTCTTGTTTTGTTCAACCATGGAACAATGGCAGCCGTTACCAAATAAGCCCTTTGTTTGAGAAGGGAAAGGTTCTTCAAATAACCCCCTTTCTTCCTAATCCTGTGCCCACTCTACTCCACAGATTATGGGGTTTGGGGTGGGGGAAAGCTCCCTGCCCTGAGGCTCCCTGCCCTGAGGGTGGAGCAGAGTAAGGTCTCTGGCCCTAGAGATATTTCAGCTGAGTCTAGGCGACTCAGGCAAGGGCTAGAAAAATAATGGTGACAAGCTAAAACTAGGTTACTCCTAAGGCCTCCTTCAGTTTGTAAATTCTGTGACTCCGAGATGCCGAAGGTCCTTTAGAAAGTGGCTTTAAGAAATCTCGGGGCTGACTGCTGAGAATACCATTTGGTAGGTCCCTTGTCCTCCTTTACATGCTGCCAAGTGATTGTTGTCATGGCAACAGAGCTGCTCCTGCAAAGGCTTTACTAACAGCATATGAGGGGATCTGGAGCTTCCTGAGATTGTTAGTAATTATCTTCTAAAAAAAAAAAAGTACTCTGAATATTGCAAACGTTTTAATGGGCCCTCTTCCATCCTAATGGGGATTTTTGAGGTTCATTATCAGCCCCGTATCTTAAAACAAAAAGGCTTGATTCTTTGTTTTCCTTCCTTATTTTTCTTTTGTGTGTGTTCTTGCCTGGAAGAAGAGGCATTGAGTAGATGCTCAAATATTTCAGTTGAAAGGTTGGCAGAATAGCCAAACATTGATCTAAATACTCTTTATCATATTAGCATTTAGATATGCTCTTTCCCTAGCTGACATTGAACCTTAAACCAGACAAGCCTCTCAGAGCTCACAGCTTGCGGATCTAGAAGTCCTGTTTTCTTTTATTTTCATACCGGGGGTGGGGGGTCGTGGAGGGGGGCGGCGAGTGGATCCACAAGTGACTCTTACTTGTAAAGAACCTCTTAGTGCCCTCTCCTGGGAGCTCAGATTGAGTCCAACTCTTCAGACTATGATATTATCCAATTAAACTTTGTTTTTCTTTTTGTCTGCAAATATCTATTGAGTCAGAGATGGGTCATGCATCTTCCCCAACACTGGGAATTCCATGGCACCTCAGATATTGTCACTGGAGGTCACCTGTGAATGAGGGACAAAGGCCCAAGAAGTAGTAAGCCCATGCTGAGTCACCCATGTACATATGTATATGTACATATGTACCTGGGAGCAGGGAGGTGAGCTAGCGATCGTCTGGTCCCCTTATTCACTCCTTCCCTCCACTATTCCATCCTTAAATGCAAATGCTGGAGGCTTCTGAGCTACTCATCCTCCCAAAGGCAGAAGAGAAAGATTACTCCATGCCCATTTTCCATACTGAGTTCTCTGCAGGCTTCTTAATGTCCCAGGCATGGGGCGAGACCGAGGCCAGTGGGCACCCAGGCCACTTGGTGACCCACTCTCAGCTTCCGTTGACTCACTTTGCCCTCAGACATTGTCGGATGCTCCCAAGTCTCTTTTCTTGGGATCCTGCGTTGCCATTTCTCAGCTGGCAGGAGGACATCTGGGAAGGAGTTGGGGAAGCTTCACCAGCAGGACCCTGTGCCAGCCAAAGTCCCCGAGTCCTACGGAGATAGAACATGGTGAGCAGCCACATTCCACACGTCTGTCCTCCGAGTCCAGGACACGGGGGCCACCTGCATTTCATCTGATCTGTAGGGTGGTGGATTTCTCAGGAAACTGGGCAAATGAATTGCTTTTGGATCTGTATTACTACTTCCTGACCTTGAGACTCATTGGGAAACGAGGTACTAAAACCAGTTTGTGCCCTTCATAAGTGGGCTTCCCAGATGACTCAGTGGTAAAGAATCTGCCTGCCAGTGAAGGAGCCACAGGAGATGTGGGTTCAGTCCCAGGGTCAGGAAGATCCCCTGAGGATGAAATGGTAACCCACTCCAGTATTCTTGCCCGGAAGTTCATATGGACAGAGGAGCCTGGTGGGCTCCAGTCTGTGGAGTTGCAAAGAGTCAGACACGACTGAACGTGCACGCACCACTCTTTGTAAACAGGTGGAGGTTGGGAGGGAGGGCTGGCCAAGGACACCTTGGTTGTGCTGCTTTCTTGCCTGCCAGAGCTTTAGACCTGCTTTCTCGTTTTTGGCTGTAAGAGCCAACCTCCTGATGGCTATACAGGGTTAGAATTTCAGTTGCTGTTTGATCAGAAACCATCCAGTCATTCAGGAACCATTGGGGAAGGTACAACCCCAGATAGAAATCAAGGGGAAGAAGACACTAAGATGGTAGTAAGTCCATTCGAATGATCTTAGATGAATTTGGCTGGGAAGTTAGCTGCAAAATGGAACTCTGCCTGGAGTTTATGGAGCCAGCAGTGGAGTCCCAGCCCAAATGTAGCCACTTTTCCCTTAGAATCTTAAATCTTAGCTTCTCCTGACAGGTTCCTCGTTAGTGTGGAGTAGAGTGGGGAGGAGGGAGATGGACTAAGAGAATTGGGAAGAAGGGGTGTTACAGCCTCAGTACTCAAAGCTTGGTGTGTCTGCCAGTCCCACTTATGTTTGTTGAGCACCTACTATGTCCAAAGATGTGCACACATCCCATTATGTGCTGTTTTACAAGATGTCAGTGTTGATAGAAAACCATGGGATACTGAGTTCAGCTGAGCAGGGCCAGGCCATTTCTGGGACACTATCCTGCAGCGGCCCCTCCTGGGATGGGTCAGTAGCTTAAAGGGTGAGCTGTGGCCAGTAGGGAAGGGTCCCCTGCTTGACTAAACAGTACCTCCGTGCCACAGGAAGCTGGCAGGGGGCAGGATGCCAGTCCATGCCCACCTGATCCCAGGGCCTTGCGTGCTCACCAGCCCTCCCACACACAGTCCAGCCAGGAAGTGGCAGCAGTATGGTTTGAGTCTGGCTGATGACACAGATGTCTGGGTGGCAAGATTTTTGTTTTCCTTCAGTCACAGAATGGGGATGGGGAGCAAAAAGCTACCTTCTCATCCACTAAATATGTTAGTGCATATTCGCAACAGCGAGATGTTCTCAAGAACGGTTCTAACTATGGACTCAGCCCTGGATGAAAATCCTGAATTCTCCTGTGCCACCATGGGCAAGTTGCTTAACTTCTCTGAGTCCCTTTGCCTCATCTGTAAAATGAGGATAATAATTCCTATCTGACCATGATACCTACAGGAGGCATATAATGAGATTTTAAAATTGAACACATTGTGCTTGTAAGTGCCTGTTAGATTGCCAACACTGAGTAGATGGTAGCTATTCTTAATAATTTGGAAAGCAGCAGAATTGCTTCCTGAGAGATGGTAAAGTCAGCACATTCTGGCGTGGTTCAGGGAGGTACAGAAGCCCCTTAAAGGGACAGAGTAGTACTTAGGCCAGCAACACTCAAGAGAAACCTGATTCCAGATACTGGAGGTTTTCAGTAGTAGCAGTAGAGCCTGAGGGTGGCATCACGGACCCGCTTTCTGGGGTCTCATCCCTTTGGAGGAAGTGGGTGCCTCAGACTCTGACTCTGACCCCTAAAACCATGAACTGCCCTCCTCTTCTAAATTCATCAAGTGACCCCCTGATTTACCTGAAAACTGCCTGGGAGATAATGCTCAGATCAGCGGCTGCGAGCATCTTATCTGCCTGACAGTTCAGCTTCATGAGCTAGGAAAATGATGTGTGGTTTTGCACATCAGCCTACATTTGCTTTGCTGGCATGAGCTGGTGTCCTCGAGTCCCTGCAGCCTGGCCCTGGTGGGAGCATCTTTCTGCACCCGTACCCCTGAGGCAGACCCTGGCAGCGGGCGTGCATGGTGATAGGTGTCGGGGAGCTAGCGGCATTTTCCGGGTGACTCCCCCGCCTGAGCTTTTCAACCAGGCTCCACTCCATCAGAGACGAAGGCGGGCAGAGTCGCCATCGGAATGCCTTCGCTGCTACTCTGGTTTTTCCTAGAAGTGTGAGCGTGTTCGTGTTGTGTTTCCACATTACCAGTCTCGCCTTGCTTTTAAAACAGCAACAAAGAAAGAGGAATATCGGTCTTTGTGGCTGCCAGTACCGTGCCTGCCAGAATCTCGTGCTTGCTGGTCTCAAGCCACCAGATGGTGGTGGGACTGTGTGTGTGTGTGTGTTTCTTTTTTTTTTTTTTTTTCTTTTTTTTTCTTGTTTCCTCTGCTTTTGGAGAAGTCGTGAAGTGGGAGAAGTTGGGAAAGGTGATTTTGGCAGCCGATAAGTTTGCAGTATCTTCCACCGCACCCACACTGGCACAAGGATGTCTTCTCAAAATGTGTCACTGACCTTCCTTGGCTTTAATTGCATGCACAGTATTGCGTGTCCCGTGAACACCAACCTGGATTGTCCCACGTATCTCGGCCACATACAGGAGCCCAAGAATACAGTTTCTGCACAGGAAACTGCCTGTTTTTCTCTTCCTTGAAGGTGGAAGCATGTTAGGTTTGCCATTGTAGCAAAAGGGAAGTTACACTTCCTTTGTCCGGGGGCTTTCAGGGTTTATTTTTGAAAATCTTTTAAAGTTTTTCTACTTTTGACCTAAGCCACCTCATGAAGACAAAGGGTCAGATCCTTCCACTGCTTAAAATACTACTCATGTTTCTCATTCGTTCGTTTCCTTGGAATCAGATTGTGTACTTGTTGCAGGAATATTGTGATGCTTTAAATAGCATATTCATAAAGCTGGCGCAGTGGTAAAGAATCTGCCTGCCAATGCCAGAGACACCAGAGATGTGGGTTCGATCCCTGGGTCAGAAAGATCCCCTGGAGGAGGGCATGGCAACCCACTCCAGTATTCTTGCCTAGAGAATCCCATGGACAGAGGAGCCTGGAAGGCTACAGTCCGTAGGTTTGCAAAGGGTCGGACACAGCTGAGCACAGCACAACAACAGAAACGTTTGGATAGTTTTGAAGCCATTTTCAGGACTAACATAATAAAGTATTTGGACAGTCTTCAGTGATCTGTGATGACCAGTGCCTCTCCTGAGCGGGGCTCCCTTATGTGGCTGATGTAAATGATAGATCTGCAGGGTAGCTTGTAAGACCAGGAGCTGATTGTTTATCCCTCACTTTCCCCTCCATGTAAACAGATACAGGGCATCAGATGAGGCCATCTCTCCCAGTGGTCCATCTTTTCGTGCCTAAGGATAAAAATAAAATGCTAATGAAGCCAGGAGAAACACAGTTTGTTGGTTTGATGTTCGGATAGTCTGAGTGCCTCCTTTGACCTTTAATGAAAATGATGGTGCCCTTGAAAGGAGCCGGGCGCCTCACAAGGACACAGCGAAGGACACGGACGCGTTTCTCTGAGCAGGAGAAATGGCAGTAAGGGCAGGACTCCTGAGGGGGCGCCCGGGGCTTCTCTGCTTGTTATAGGCAAGCAGTGGGTGCTGAGCAGCAAGGCACTGCTGATTTGTTGCTTCCTGAACTTTCCAAGGCACCTCCCAGCCTGCAGGTCACCCTGAAATCTGTGGCTTCTGAGTTTAGATGAGCCCCGTCCCATGGGGTCGGGGGGACAGCACAGGAGTCAGACCACAGCAGCATCTCCTCGGTGTTTGTGGAATATGGGATGCTGCTAATCTCTCCTGCAGCATCGTGATCGCCATAAGATCACTTCTCTTGAAGTGGTAACGAGGGTCATCTAATCCAGCCTGGAGGTCACCAGGAAGATATGCTTTCTAGAGCTTCGGGCAGGTGTGCCCACTTCCAGCTGAGGTCTCCCTGCCTGGGGTCCCTAGGGCTCCCGATGACCCTGTTGTTGACCGTGCAGTAGGGGTCCACCTAATGGCCTTTCCGATTTGGTTCCTTGGACTGAACCTTTGCATAAAGCACGGACTTTGTTGTCTGGCGCATCACAGTTGAGCCTCTCTGGGCATCAGAATTGAGTTCCCTTCTTCCTCTTAGAATTCAGGTTTATTTAATATTTTTTTTTCAAAACCAAAAAAATCTTTTATTAAAGTCTCAGAGTGCAGTTAGCATAATTGCAAATAAAGAAGCCATCTTCAAGACTAGTAAAAAGGTAAAACATCCCAAATCACAGGAAAAATATGAAAAAAATAGCAGATGCTAATGCTGTGTACATCTGATTGTACGTAAACCCCAACAAAGAAGGGTTAAAACTTCAAGCATATGAGGAAATTAATCTCATGATAATTTTCAAGCTTCACTACGATCAAAACAGAAACATCTATCATTCACAAAAGAGTAAGAATTTTAGTTTTGACACCTGTAAAACTAAAAGGGACATAGGTCCTGACTAATTCAATATTCATTTTCATTCAAACATATGGATAAAATGATGTGTTCTGAACTCGGTTTTGCCCAGAGAGCATATGCTCTTGCCTGCTGTGCTTAATGTATATAGTATAGAAACAGCCTGCTACCTCTCTCTTTTTCTATGTCCACACACACACACACACACACACACACAACAGAATGTTATAAGGAGAGACAAAAAAATCTCTATTTCCCAAGTTTGTATAATTATATGTATGGAATTTGGGTTTATACCCAGATTCCACTTCAGGACTCTCACTCTCCCTTTTGAAGCCCGTGTGTGTGTGTGTGTGTGTGTGTGTGTGTGTGTGTGTGTGTGTGTGTGTACAGGACTCTCACTTTCCCTTTTGAAGCCCGTATGTGTGTGTGTGTCCCTTTTGAAGCCTGTGTGTGTGTGTGTGTGTGTACTAAGTTGTTTCAGTCATGTCTGACCCTTTTGCGACCCTATGGACTGTAGCCCGCCAGGCTCCTCCGTCCATGGGATTCTGCAGGCAAGAATACTGGAGTGGGTTGCCATCCCCAGGGGATCTTCCTGACCTAGGAATTGAACCAGCGTGTCTTCTGTCTCCAGCATTGGCAGGCAGGCCCAGCGGCACCACCTAGGAAGCCCTCTTAGCCTGTGTACCAACACTTAAACTTGTGAAATGAAAGTGTCCCAAACACGCCAGTGAAAAGTACAGGAGGAGGGAGCCAAGCTTCAGTCAGTTGTGATGCTGGTGTGGTGGGCGCAGCGCCGTGGGCATCACCCGGGACGGCGGGTGGGCCGCCCGCCGGGCTGGCCAGAGCAGTGGCCGCTGGATGCTGAGGCAGTTGCTGCGATGCAATGCTCAGCCAGCGCTGTAGTCAGCCTTCAAGGTGTAAAGACGCCTGACATTTCACAGTTCTGGGCTCAGCGAGCAGGGGCTTGAGAGGAAGGAGAGAGACACACTGTTTCCTTATTTACTGGACCCTCAGCTTTCCAAGCTGCTGCAGGTCATTGCAGAAGCAGTCCTGGATTTCATAGCAACTTTCCTTTCCAGTCTCTGTTAGCAGGAGGCTGGTGCCACAACTGTCCCAAGCTTTGTGACATAAAAATAAACAGCAGAGAGAGATCTTAGGCTGGAGACACCTTTAAGAGCTGGTTAGCCAGGGAACCTGTCTCCCTGTTTTGAAGGCATAGTTCACCAAGAGAGATTCTCTGCAGTCAGTTGACCGGTGGACCTCTCAGCCCTGTGGCTTCAAGTTCCACCAACGACCACTTGGTTGGTGCATAACTGTTGACAGAGAGGAGATCCTTCCCAAGCAGACCTTCTGGACCTCTCCTTTGTTATTATTATTATTAAAAAAAAATTGTTTTGGCTCTGCCACATGGCATGTGGGATCTTAGTTCCCTAACCAGGGATCGATCCCATGCCCTCTGCAGTGGAAGTCTGGAGTCTGAGTCTCTGGACCACCAGGGAAGTCCCTGGTCCACTCACTCCCTTTTGAATTTTTGTCATTGAAGATGTTTGGGAAGAAGGAGCTGTCAGGGAGTTGGCGGTTCCTCCCTCTTCCCCTCTTGAGTTCTTGTGGCCAGCCTAATAATAAAATTGACACAAGACAGATGAGCAGGAGAAAAAGATGCATTTTAATTCCTATGTGTGGAGGACTCATAGAAACGGGACTAAAGAAATAGTCAAACTTAGCAACTTGTAGACTTTTAGATACCCACTCCAGTGTTCTTGCCTGGAAATCCCATGGACGGAGGAGCCTGGTGGGCTGCAGTCCATGGGGTCGCGAAGAGTCAGACACGACTGAGCGACTTCACCTTCACTTTTCACTTTCATGCACTGGAGAAGGAAATGGCAACCCACTCCAGTATTCTTGCCTGGAGAATCCCAAGGACAGAAGAGCCTGGTGGGCTGCCGTCTATGGGGTCGCACGGAGTTGGACACGACTGAAGCAACTTAGCAGCAGCAGCAGCAGCAGCAGACTTTTAGATGAAACTGTACATCTGTAAGAAATAGGCAGGACAAAGAAATGTAGGTTTGGGGTGCCCAATTAGGGCAGAATCTAAACAGAGTTTGGGCTTGGGGTAATTAATGAAAGAGGTAACAAGGTTTGTTTACACATGCTTGGCCCGAATGCTCTTTCTGTCAACAAGGGTGTCCTTCTGTCTCCAGATGCGGGGAGCACACCTGTCACAGGGGAGATACCATTCTTGTGTTCAGGGAGACAGAAAGGAGAGTTGGAGAGTGTCCCTCTTGCACTGGCCGTTTCTCAAGTTCTTTATGGCATGTTTGGGGGTGACACACCCTGAGCCGTAATGGGACAATTCTGGCTTTGTTCCTTTGTACTGTTACCCTGCCTTCTGTGCCTCATCCATTAGCCAGATCCTTGGAGAAGGATGATATTAGATGTGGGAGAATTGGGGACTGTCACATACTGGCTAGCACATCATTGTGGGTGGACACTCCAGCCAGGGCTGAGGTAATTACTCTGGCCTCCTCCTTCTTGTAGGACTTGACTGATTACTGCTACGTCAGAGCCCTGCTTAAGTGGCCCATCGATGTAACCAGGGCTTTTTATTTTCTCTATGATAATGTACCGACCTCTGCCTGCAATAAGCTCAACTTATTGTAGACTTCTCTCTGTGTACATACATTTCTTCTACCTGAGTTGTCCGCTGAACCAGGGGTGGGTTGTGTGTTCCAAAACCTGTATATGCCAGTTGTACAGCGTTACATTATTTAATTACAAGGTATATAAATCTTTGGGATGAATGTGAAAAATCAAGATTGGTTGTTTCTGAATAAGTGGAATGTTTAGAAAGCTAAGATAAACATTTGAAAAGCAAGTTGCTTTTCAAAAAAATATGTAGATTGGCATCAGATTAAGTGGGGATGAGGCAGTTGTAAAAGATGATTAGGGACAAAAATGATTTTTAAAAATCTAGGATACCTCACATTGTTTCTCAAGAAGCCCCAGCTGGAACCCATGGATGGTGCGTTCAGGTTATGATGACAGGAAATACCAGGAGGCAGAATCATTTCTTGGGAATATAGTCATCAACAGTTCAGTCTAAGCAAGTTAGACCCTCCAGTGACGCAGCCGGCGAATGGGGGAGCTGGGCTTTGAATCTACGCTGTCTGACTTCGGAGCTGAGCGCGTAACCCCTTGGCTTGATTGCTCTTCCTCCTGACCCGCACACTAATTCAGGACACGGCAAGGAGACTGTGCTAAGACTCCAGACCAGCCACAGTGGGAAGCAGCCGCTGTGGGTGTGCTGGGGCTTGCAGGCTCCTTGGGGTCTGCCTGTCACCCTCCAGAGCCTCAGTTTTTCCATTTATAAAATGGGGACAGTAGTACCTACCTCCTAGGATTGCTGCAAAGATCACGTTCCCTGCACCATTTCATAGCTATCCCTCCCAGCCAGTCTGTGAATCCTTCCAAGGCTGGGCCCTCCAGCTTTTATCATCGTTAATCCTTGTTGCATGGTAGATCCTTATTAGGGGATTTGTTGTGATTCCCCATCCCACACAGATAGGTTGCCATTCTTACCCCTGGTCCCTGTGAATCTGACCTAGTTGGACATGAGGTCTTTGCAGGTGTCATCAGGTTGAGATGAAGCCATTAGGGTGGACCCTAGTCCAGTGCAACTGGTGTCTTTATAAGAAGAGATAAATTTGGACACAGACACACACAGAGAAGAGGGTGCCTTCACGTATGTCTCAAGTGAAGACACACATGCTGGGAAATTGCCTGGTGAAGATGGAAGAAGAAACTGGAGTGATGTGTCTACGTGCCAGCACCTACCAGAGTGGGCAGGGAACAACCCTTCCCCAGCAAGTTTCAGAGGGAGCAGGGCCCTGCCAACCCCCTTGATTTCAGACTTCTAACCTCCAGAATGGTGAGACAGTAAGTTTTGGTTGTTTTAAGCCAACCAGTGGGGTTCTTGGTTACAGCAGCCTAGGAAACAAATGCAGTACTGAATAAATGTGGAATTTGTGTCTTCGTGGGCCCCCACATTCATACTTGATAGCCTAAGCTCTAGACTTTTTACCTCTTTCTATTTTATTTTTATTTACTTATATATTTATTCAACTTTATTAAAACCAGGTTATTTTAATTTAGGTTTTAATAGAGGCTTTATAGAGGTTTTTAAAGGAGGCTTTGCAATGTTGTGTTATTTTCTGCTGTACAATGAAGTGAATCAGCCATACATATGTATACACACAGAAATGTGTCCCCTTCCTCTGAAGCCTCCCTCCCACCGCCCCCATCCCACCCCCCCTGGGTCATCACCGAGTATGGGCTGAGTTCCCTGTGCTATACAGCAGCGTCCTGCTAGCAGTCTGTTTCACACATGTCGTGTGAAACTTCTTTCCACTGATTGTCTCCTTTGCAGATCAGCTCATTTCAATCGCCTACTGATTGTGCACTACTTTTTAATAAAAAACCTTTGCTTGTTACGGGAGGACGTTCTTCAACATATCACATGAAAAGGAAAGAAAATTGTTGTCATCAAGTGTTTGTGCCTCCCTCAGCAGTGAGTGACGGACTTACTGTTCCTTTTGGCCACAGGCTGGTTCCTGGTGCAGGGAGGAAGCACGAGGCTGTTGCTCCCTTCCCTCTTCTTTGAACTGGCAAGAAACAGAACCAAATCAAAGTGGCTCTAAAAATAAGGAAATGTGTGTATTTGCAGAACTGGAGCCCCAGCTTCAGGAGAGCAGGCTCCCAGTGTTTTAATTTGGCAGCTTTGTGAGCTCACCCGGAGATTGGGGCTCCTTCTCGGTTCCGTCCGCAGAATGTGCCTTCTCCTAAGGCAGGAGTCCCCACTGCTGTAAAGATGGTTAACCACAGCAGCTGGGCAGCCTGCTTCCTGTTCTCACCCTGTGGGGTCTCTTGTGTGTGTTGATCTTAAGATCCAGGGATATTTTCCCCAAAGGCCTCCCCAGTAACATCTCAGTCTCTTGTCTTGTCCCTGAACCAGCCACTGCCAGAGTGGATGGAGTGAGATCATGTCTCAGTTAATTATCTGAGGATGAATAAATGGACTCTGGACAGAGGACCCCAGTGTCCCATACATTCTCCAAATTAACAACTCCTACTCATCTTTAATAGGCAGAATAATGCACCCCCCAAAAAAGACATCCATGCCTCCAACCCCAGAACCTGTGAATATGTTACTGAACGTGACAACAGGGGCTTTGCACATATCATTCAGTTAAGGATCTTGGAATGGGGAGATTATCTTGGATTATTAAGGTGGGTCCAGTACAGCCCAGCCTGGTGGGCTGCCGTCTGTGGGGTCGCACAGAGTCGGACACGACTGAAGCAACTTAGCAGCAGCCGCAGCAGTACAGCACAAAGCTCTAAGGAGGAAGAAGGAAGATCAGAGTCAGAGAAGATGTGAGGACGGAAGTGGAGGTCAGAGAAGAGTGAAGGCGCTACTACTAACTTGAAGGTGGAGGGAGGTGCCCCGAGCCAAGGAGTGCAGGCAGCCTGTGGGGGCTGGAAGAGGCAAGGAGAAGGGTTCTCCCCTAGGGCCTCTAGAGGAATCAAGCTCTCACAACACCTTGATTTTAACCTGAAGAAATTGATTTTTGGATTTCTGGCTTCCAGAACTGTAAGATAATAAATGAGTACTGCTTTAAACCGCTAAATGTGTGGTAATTTATTGCAGCAGCGATAGAAAACCAGATAAGCAAAATCCTACTGTATCACACAGGGAACTACATTCACTATCTTGTAAAAAACTATAATTGAAAAATATCTGAGAAAGAATATATGTACATGCATGTATATACATAGCACCAGAAAATAACACAACATTGTAACTCAACTATACTCCAATTAAAAAAAAAGAACAAAGCGAATACACCATTGTTTCTCCAGGCTGACCTCGAATCAGTATAGACCTTTGGTAAGATAATAAGAATCTTGTATTGATTTTGAATCTTCTTTTGTATGCACAGAGAAGCTACACAAATATTTATGCATTCAACAAAAGGCAAACCCGTTCCCTCACCCTGCCTCTACCTAGCCAAAAATGCTACCATTTTGCCTTCCAGAACAGTCAGTGTTGGTTCCGTCATTCAGCCCCAGTGCCGGGTGCAGGGAAAGCAGAAACAAGTAGGATCTTGTCCTCACTCCCAAGCTGCCGAGACCGTCTCAGTCATTTGATTCCATAAATATTCTCACTGTCAGCTCAGAGCTCGTCCAGATGTCTGTTCTGGCTTTGTAACTAAAGCCAGTTTCCTCTGAAGCTTTTCAGACCTGCTGATTTTTTTGTTTTTAAGTTTTAGCAAGGGTCAGGAAGAGCAGAAGACATTGTTAAGCACATCCACAGATAGAGCTATTTTTAGGGGCTCGGAGTGGCGGAGATCCGCAGTCATTCTGACGGTTGGGTCCTGGCATCCACAGAGGAGGTTAGCTGCCTGTCTCCTGCCCTCATGCCCCTTGGACAGAGAAGCTGCTCTTTGGGACTTTTCTCTGTGGTTCTTCATTTCCTCCTCTCACAGGAAGCCCTGTGCCACAGAGCAGGGGATCCCCAACCTCTGAGATCTAATGCCTGGTGATCTGAGGTGGAGCTGATGTAATAATACTAGAAATAAAGTGCGCAATAAGTGTCATGCACTTGACTCATCCCCAAACCGCCCCCCTGCCCGCCCTTGGTCTGTGGAAAAATTGTCTTGCATGAAACCAGTCCCTGGTGCCCAAAAGGGTAGGGGCCCGCTGCTGCAGAGCCCAGTGGAGTGGTGCACGCAGTCTGTGTAGAGCTGCTTGTTAGCACACCTCAGCTCAGTTGTTGCCAGGAAGCCTTGGGCTTTCCTGGGGATGATATATGTCCAGTGGCAATCTGTGAAAATATCTGGGAAGCTACCAGAAATCCAGGACCAGAGAAATGGAGTTAGGGAGCCAGGCTTCGAGGTGATCTTTTCCAACCATGGCGTTCTATTTTGAGGAAACTGAGGTGTGGGTAATCAGTGACACAGCTCTCGGTCATGTGTGGAGCAGCTTAGCGAGGACTGGAGCTTAGTCCCCATGGTATCAACTGTGGACAGTTCTAGGCTCGGGAACCGAAATAAGAGAGCTGGACCGTGAAGCCCTGATACCCGTAAGAGTGTGTAGATAAGTTAGCTTAGCAGGATGTTCTGGGCTCTTAGCTCTGCTTCCCATCTCCCCTTGTCTGTAATAAGTGCCATGTGTTGAATGGATAAACGCACAGACTCGAGGTTTGGCCTGGGTTGGAATCCCCTTTACTAGCAGTGTGGCCTTGGTCAGATAGCGAAAGGTGCTTTCCTTATCTGTAAGATGGGGCACCAGGTGAGCTGACTTAATGAGTTCAGATGTGCAAAGCAGTCACCTTGGGGCCCAGCACTTCCTCAGCTCTAACAAACAACTTCTTCCTGGGACCTGAAGCATCACTCTCCAGCACTTTGGCTGACTGCTTGCTTTTTCCATCCTGTGACTGCCTCCTAGGGTTTTATTCAGCCCGCTCTCTAGAACAAGACGTTGTTTCTTGTTTTTACTATGATAAACAACATTTCCATGACTATCCTCATAGGTAAGGATTTGCTCTCAGCCTTAATTGTTTCCTCAGGTAAAATTTTTCAGAGTAGAATTGCTGGGTCAAAATGGGAGCTTGTTTTTGTAAGACACGTCTTGATAAATGCTGCCAGATTGTCCTCCAGAAAAGCACTAGTTTACACTCTTACCAGCTGTGAGTGAGTGCGCCAGTTTCCTTGCATCGCCAGGTTATTAACTTTTAATCAAATGAAGGCCCTGGAAAAATAGGAGAGATTTCTCCGGGGATCAAGTGTTCCTAGTCCATGCTCATAAGAATCTGAAGGGAGCCCAGAAGGCAAGTGGCGCGTGTGAAAATGGCGCCCTCTACTGGTTCTCCCTGGTGGAGCAGTGCGGGCGGCAGTAGACGGTCAGGTTGCCACCGGCACTTAACTCAGATGCCAGGAATTTCATCCTTCTGGCCATTTAGAAAGTCAGCCTCAGATGACCTTTAACTCTCACTCAGGTTCTTTTACAGAAGTACTTAATCAGCTAGGGGAGAATTTGCTCCGAGGGAGCCCTCGGTACTGTCTGGAGACATTTTTGGATGTCACAAACTGGGGGCGCTGCTACAGGCTTTTGGTCGGTTGAGGCCAGGAATGCTGTGAACCATCCTTTAACAAAGAATGGACCTGCGCCTAAGTATCAGTAGTGTTAAGACTGAGAAATTCTGTTTTAGAAGAATGGCTGCAGAGGCTTCTTTTTAGACTAAAATAAAATATAGAAATATCAAATATTTATCACCATTACTACTGTGTTTTAGTTCTGGAAACCTGATAGTTTTGCAGAATAAAATGGAAACTAGGTGGAAGTGAAGCAGCACACTGGCATTTCTAGGAGAGAAGGCAGAGCGGGAAATACAGCCCATAATAAATAATGTCATGAGTACTAATGGGGGAGGGGATTGTTTTCCTATTAAATTGACTTGGTTAAACCTGCAATAAATTCCTGCAGCTTTCCCGTGAAGATCTTGTCTATTTTCTTTCTTTTTTTTTTAAGATAGTGCTTTTTGGGACACTTTTCTTTCTGATTTCATGAGCCCCAGTGTTTTCATAACATTTATAATTGTGCTTTCCAGTGCTTGGTGCAGAATTGCCATCTGTAGTTACTGTTTGCCTCCCCCTCCTCCATGCCCAAGTAAATGCTGATATAAACGTTGTTTCTAAGAGGAGGAAGGAAGGGAACTTCAAAAATAATCTTAGAGAAGGGTGTGCCTGAAGGAAAAGTACGACAAGAATTTTGGGGAAAAACCAAGCCATATTTCAGTGTACTTTGACATTGGCTGAGAGTTTGAGGACTTTTCATGCTGGTGTTACCCAAAGCCATCAAAAAAAAAAAAAATTCCCTATTGTTTCATTTTGCTTTAGCCCTGCTCTTCTCTACCTTACTTGTATTCTAGAATATGTGACTTTATACAGTAGCTTCACTAGCTGTTCTGAATAATGCTAGAAGGATGATTTTGCCAAAAGTGGGAAACAAAACGGAACTACAGCTTTTCCCTAAATATCAGATACTATTTTAATCATCTTCCTTGGGAAGTATTTTTGACCCAGTGGGTTGTAAAATCAACTTCTGTGTCATAGTCAGTATAATTGAAAACAATAGAAAATATTAGAGGGTGTTATTATATATAGTAAAGGTAGCTTTTATTTTGGTGATTATTTCAAGATGTGTAGCCATATCCTGGTGGTTCAGACAACAAAGAATCAGCCTGTGATGCAGGAGACCCGGGTTCAGTCCCTGGGTCAGGAAGGCCCAGTATTCTTGCCTGGAAAATCCCACGGACAGAGGAGCCTGACAGGTTACAGTCCATAGGGCAGCAAAGAGTCGGACACGACTGAACGACTAAGCGCGCACACACACACACACACACACACACGTTTATGTGTGCGTGCACAAGCCTGGTGAGAAGTCTGAAAGACAGTGGCTTGGGTTATGGCGCAGTGAAATCTGGCTGGTTTTTCCGTTTGTTCATTCTTTTCAGGGTCTTCGTGCTTCTGACTCGCCTCCCATCCCTCACGTCTGCTTCTGTTGCTTTCCCAGGTGGCACCAGGGAGATCGGATCCGCCCTGACCAGGATGTGCATGAGGCATCGGAGCATAGAAGCCAAGCTGAGGCAGTTCTCCAGGTGAGGACCGTTGTTTCTCCCAGATCTCAGACGGCCCTGGTGACTTCAGGTTATAAAGTGCTGACGAGGAGCATCACTCGCCTTGAGCAGCGCGGATTTCCCGGTGACGTGAAATCCCCACAGCCCGTCTCTCATCACTGCCTGTCACGCTGCTCACTCACCGAAAAAGCTTCCTCGTTTGCTTGTTTATTCTTGGCTTCTCTGGGCCTCTGCCGCTGCGCGTGGTCTCTCTCCAGTTGCAGCAGCAGGGGCTGGTCTGCGTGTGTGGAGCGGGTTTCCCGTTGCTCTGGCTTCCCTTGTTGCAGGGCACAGGCTCTAGGCACACAGGCGTTAGTAGTGGTGGGGTGCAGGCTTTGTTG
Source organism: Capricornis sumatraensis (assembly GCF_032405125.1). NCBI lineage: Eukaryota > Metazoa > Chordata > Mammalia > Artiodactyla > Bovidae > Capricornis > Capricornis sumatraensis. The sequence goes on from NC_091079.1 coordinate 34,799,120, forward strand.
CCCTGTAGCACGTGGGATCTTCCCAGACCAGGAATTAAACCTGTGTCCCCTGCATCGGCAGACAGATTCTTAACCACTGGATCACCAGGAAAGTCCCCAAGGAAGTATTTCACTGGGCATCTGCTGTGTGCCGTTTCCTTTTCCTGCCTGGAGAATCCCATGGACAGAGGAGCCTGGTGGGCTACAGTCCATGGGGTCGCGTAGAGTCAGACATGACTGAGCGACCAACACTGCTGTGTGCCAGGCACTGGTCGGGGCCCTGGGAATACAGTGGAGAACCGGATGGCCTGGGTCCCCGCCTTGCGGAGCCCATACCCCCCACCTTGGGATCTCTATGTGTCTCCTCACTCTCCATCAGTGTGGGGAGCTGGGCATCCCACTGAGACCTCTGGGGCCCACCCCTACAGGAACCTCCTAGGAGGAGAAGCTGCCGTGCTGGATAGTGGGGTGTGCACTGCCCTCCTGTTACCGGGGCCCTGAGCGCATCCTCCAGACCCACCTAGGAGGGCATTGGCGGCTCGCAGAACCTTCCACACTGCCAGACTCTTGTCTGTTTCACGTGCGTCCACAATGGGTAGAAGTGACAGTGGCTAGCATGGGGATTTGGAGTCACCGGTGTTCCAGTGAGAGTGGGATGTCCTTCCAAACAGATCAGCATAATTATCAGTTGTCCTCAGTCTGCTTTGTGAATTGCGAGTTGCGTGAGAGGCTGCCAAAGTGGAAGCCCTCTGACCCTCTTGCAGGGCCATCTCAGGTTGCCAAATGTAGCAGCAAACGCACCTCGTCTTGAAGTCAGCCGGGCCTGGGTTTGAATCCCCGGCTGGCCACAAGTGTCCTGCAGTATGGGGCTGGGGTCTCAGCCTCTAGCAGATGGGTGTACGAATCCCTGAAGGGCTCTTGTGCAGATGTACACAGTGTCCACACAGCGGAAAGCACTCACTGGAGCTGGTGACAAAATCAAACTTCCTCCTCCCTTCCTCGCCCCTGGGGAGTGCGCCCCTTGATGGCACCCCGCCCCCCACACCTCCCGCACCCATCATCTTGTTTACCCTCGGGCCAGTCTTGTGACCCTCATTCCATCGTAGTGATGAAGAGATGCCAGTTCCATCAGCCGCCGTGCATCAAGCACCTACTATGTGCCAGGCATGGTCGTAGGTGTACAGAGCATAGCCCTGACTAGGACCACATTCTGCACTCACAGGGCTTATGCTGCAGACACTACAGAATTTTCTACCTGCCGGACTGTCAGTAATGAATGATAGGAGGAGAAACACTTGGGGTCGGGTGGATGGTGGTTGCTGGATACCGGCTGGTCAGGGAGCACCTCTGTTCAGAAGAAAAATCTGAATGGAGACCTGGAGGGAGTGAGGCTGGAGGAGGACGTACGAGGGTGGGAGCTGCCAGGAGACCCTGGTAAGAAAGCGGGGAGGTTGTACCTAAATTTGGAGATTTTCAGCAGGCTCAGGAGCAAAAAGCAGTCTGAGAACTGCCTTTGTCGTAGTTCTCACCAACATCATTCAAACAGCTTACGGGTATTTTCTAATTTTTCGACAACATCTCTCTGACGTAGGCGTGGGTTGATTTTCCTTCCCTTGTACAGAAAGCCCTGTGTCCCCTGGCTCATGCTTTCTCTCCGTGGGGTGTTGTCTTTGCACTTGTTTGGGAACCTGCACACAGTAAGAAGGGGTGTGCCTGGAGACCCGCATCCCTCTGACCCTCTCTAGGCTGTCCTCAGTCCGCAGTCATGCCTCATTTTCCTGAATGCACAGCAGAGTCATGTGGGTCTTTTTTTTTTTTAAGTGATTCTGGGGCCCCACCCCAAGTTTCTACCAAGTATTAGGTGAGGCCCAGGTGTCTTCTTTTTTAAAGCTCTCCAGCCAGTTCCCTTATGCAGAAAGGGGCATGACCCCTTTGGTCTGCAACCTTGATTGTGAATACAAGTGTTGGAATTTTTTAAAAAGGCGATGAGAAGAGGTCACACCAACCAGTCACGTGTACAGCTTCTTAACAGTCATTGAAAAGCATTTTGAGGACACAGTCATTGTGAAATTGGGGGGTTTGGAGGTGAACTTGGGCTTAGGGTGCTGCCTTGTCCTGCTTCAGGTAATTATGATCGGGTGTGTTTTGACAACCGAGTGTAAACCGTGACCACAGATGATATCTGTGTGATTTCTCCTTCTCTTTGTCCTTTTGTGCAAGTGCTTTAATCGATTGTCTGATAAACCCGCTTCAAGAGCAGATGGAAGAATGGAAGAAAGTGGCCAACCAGCTGGATAAAGACCACGCGAAAGGTACGGGGCGAGGTGGCTGACGCACGTCAGTCTCAGATGGCGGGTCGCGGCTGCTGCCTGTGCCTCTGCTGGGGTCGCTGATGTCATCCGGAGGACCCGCTCCTCCCCTGCTGCCCCTGTAGGCGTCTCAGTGTTGGAGGATGAGGGATGGGACGTGATCCCAGCGCAGGACTCAGTGCTGGGCTTGGGGCATGCAGCGTCACTCAGGGGATGCCGTCATTGTCCCATGGCCTCAGATGCGACCAGCTAAATTCAAAGTGATTGTAACCTCAGGCTTAAATGCTAGAGACTCACACTTCAGGCATTTCAGCACATTTTGAAAACCAGACTTTTAATGATGTAAGTTAGCCTTCAGTCTCCTGCCCAGAACTGGCCATTCTCTTTGTATATACCTTTAACCGGTGGGTCCCAGAACCTCACGTGCTGGCTCTAGGGAGTGAGTGGTCCAGACGGACATCACCCCTGTCGGTCTTCCTGGAACCAAAGGGTAGGGGTGCTGGCGGTGTGGAAGAGTCAGGAGACCCTGCTCCCAGCATCGTACAACCTGCAGTGAATGTGGTGGAGGGGAAGCGTGTGGGCCGGCAGTGATGCCAAGGGCATATAAAAAAGAACCCTGATAGGCTCAGGGCGGGCGGGAGGGAAAGGATGGGGGTGGCTCTGTGGGAACTGGTCAAACTGGTGATTAACCGACTATGAGGGGAGCAGAGGAGAGAAGTATCAGAGCCAACTGTCATTTCAGATGTTTGTGCCTGGGTGACGAGATGCCGGCAACAGAAATGGGAAAGTTCGGGGTGGGCATGAGCTGAGGGGGGAGGAGAAAAGTGTTGGTGGGGCTGTGGGCAGTGTGGGCTGCCCCTGCCCTGGGTCCACAGCCTCCAGCCTCGGTGTTAATGTTAACGTAAGGCCTTTCCCACTTCTCTGCCATGTGGTCTAGTCTCTCCTGTAGTCTGAGATGCTCATTTTTGAATTGTAGCATCTGGCCAGCATCTAACCATGTGGATTCTTCTTGGAGTGAAGCCCTGTAGATTTGGGCCTTGGGAAAGTAGATAATTACTGGAAATATTTCCTGTTACTTATACTGAGAAATTGTGAATTTTAACATTTTTATTGAAGTCTTCCCAAGTGCCATCTTTTCTCAGAGCTGGTATGAGTGGATGCTGGAGGAAAAGACCCCGGTGCATTTTGTCGGTTTTCATGTTCATGACCCCTTTGCTGTAAAATGGCATCAGAAGATTTTTTTACCATTTTATATTCCAATAAAGCTATTTATTATTGCACGTCAGAGTTTATGCTTTCAGTGATAAAAGCAATGGCTGTTGCTAAAATGTTTTCTGTTGTGCTAAATGGTAAGATTGTTCAATATTCTTCTCTCTCTCAGAATATAAAAAAGCTCGCCAAGAGATAAAAAAGAAGTCCTCAGATACACTGAAACTGCAGAAGAAAGCCAAAAAAGGTAACTCTACAAATCCTGCCATTAATATGTTGCTTTGGGAAAATGAACACGTGCTTGATTTTTCTTTGAAGTAGAAGTCTTCAATCAGACTTCCTTACATATAATGGTCCTGTGAACAGATAGGAGCTAATAGAATCTATCAGAACCAAAGTCCCCAAGTGCAGAGTATCTGTTAATTTGAGATACAAAGTGGTACTTGACTTGTTCCCTCCCCTAACCTGATCTCCAAAATTTGACAGTTTCCATGTCTATTATGCGTTGTGATGAGACCTATAAATTTCTTGGAAGCCTTGGGATAGTACATAAAAGCCTCTATGCAAATGTTCTATAGTAATTATTGCATAAATTATGTAATTTTCTCCTCCATCCTTCATAGCCTATAATCTCCAAAACCCTTTATTAAGTCTTGTGAAAATGTTAGAAAAGCCTGCAGTGGGAGCTGGGAATCTTGCCTGCATAGGGAGATTTTTCATGGGTGTTCTTGACGGTGGGAGCCAGGTAAGGAAAGTGAGACTGCTGGTGTAAGACCCCTCCGCCTAGCCGATCATTGTTTACAGACCAGTTAATTACCAGATCCGCTACCCAGCTTTGCTCTTCCGGCTTGAACTGGGAGTTTGAAGAGAAAAAAATCCAGCTACATCCACTTTGCAAGCATTTTATTAAAGACCTAACAAGATATAGGGACTCTTTTCTTGAACTTGAGAATGTAATATTCCCTCTAGACTCTTCTTTTCAAAACCCGGTTCTGAATTTGCTGATGAACTGGTTCCCCCTCCCGTCAGGATGGTCCGTGGGTGGGTAGTCTTCAGTGTGTGTTTGAGACAACGTTTTTAGGTAGACATCTCCAAAGCCAAAGTTCCCCTTTCCTAAGCAAGTGGTTCTCACTTGGAATTAAACATCTGGAGAGATGGGACACGTTGGTAGAAGGGGAGTGAGGATAGGACAGACTTTTCAAGCTAAATGTCATCTCTCCCCCCACCCCCCACCCCCCAGTTCTTATAATAACCAGGAGACCGTGTCGATATAAAGGCAGCAGGATTTTCACTCTCGATCAGTTTTTCCATTGGTATTGGCCCCAGTTGTTCCTTCCGGATGTGTTTTCCTGTTCTTGGTGCTTCTGCAATTTACATTCTAACTTAGGCACCTGGGAGCTAGTACTCCACAAGTGGAATAGGCTTTGTAGCCGGTGACATTTTAGTGAGTCTAGAGGTAAATGTGAATAAAACTGCCACCCTATTCCATTGTATCTGAGGTTTCATGGAAGAACAGGTTGGTAAAAATTTGGAGCTGAACTCTACCTAATTGACACCATGCCAGCTTTGAGATAAGAGAGATGAATGGGTTTGCAGAGAGGGTCCAAGTCTATGGACTTGATTTGGGAGTTTGGTGGAAAGGTTGAGGTAAGGAAAAAGTAGCTGTTTTACTTTCTCTCTTCCAGAATTTTCTTTTCAGAGGCCTTAAGTTCTTGGCTGCAGTGATAATCCTTTTATCTGAATTCTGCCTGGAGACTGAAACAGTCTCTGTCTGTCACTCAAAGTCACTGGCATTGTCCAATTAGCGGAATTTGGACCTGCAGGGAATGCCTGATAGGTGGATTGCAATGCAACATAAAAGGAAGTTTCTGGCAATTAGACTTGCCCAGCACCGCTTGGGCTGTCTGGAGAGAGGGTAACAAGCTCCCCATCAAGGCGCCGGATGGAAAAAGTCAGGAAACATAGGGTGCAGGACTGTATTACGTGAGAAGACGCTGCTGGTCCTGGGACTGGGGAATAATCAGCTTTTGGTTGTGAGGCACTTGGACCTGAAGGCTGAGACAGTGGAGGCTGTGATCAGGGGTTTCTGAAGCATCCATCTTGTCAACCCCAGTCATATAGCTGATGGTCTTGGGCACCGTATTCTTTCCAGACAAGAGAGCCATGACTGTGTTCTTATGTCTACAAGCCAAGTCAGATTAGTAGCTTAGAGGGTTCCGGATGATTTTCTAGTTGATCCAGGGAACAACTAGAAAACTATTTTTATTTATTTCCTTTATAAAAATTTTTTTCTTCTAAATTATGTAAGTGCCTCTTAAAAACTCACGTTGGTGTATTCCTGGGGTGACTGGAGCGTCCTAGGAGGTACCAGAGTCATCCTTCTGAGTGAATTCTGACGTGCTCTTCTAGAAGATATATGGCCTGAGAATGGACTAGGAGCACTTCAGGTTAAGGGCTGGAGGAAATCTGCTTATATGAGGCTCCCAGTTATTTTGGGGGGTCTGGTTAGCTGAAGTTTCCCCTTTTGCTAACATGCCTCTCTTACCGCTTTCATCCCCTTCAAGTGGTAGCTTCCTAGACTTTTGGCTTATAACATGTTGGTAGATCCTTCTGAGATTTGCACCATGTGTTAGGATGGTTTGAATACATTTTTTTTTTTGGTCCTGATAGAACTAAATTTGGTTTATACAGCCCAATAATCACTTCCTTTTAAATGTGTTTTCAGGCGGTTATTGAGCAGCTTCTTGTCATTCCTTTTTTAAAAACTGTGATCTTTGATCTAAAAATTCTTCTGACTCTTCTTTTCAACATTTAAATGCCTTTATGCATTTAACTGTGGATTTGGCATTCCCTTTGACATAGACACATATGGGATGTGATTTTCGCTTGTGACTAATTTTACCTTAAATTTCACTCTGCAGCTGTATCACCTTTTGCCACATTCTGTATTTGACACTTTTTTACTATCCTGTAGATAATGGTAGTTTATAGCCAGCCTAAAGGTATTTAAATATCACTGTCAAAAAGTGTTTAATGTTTTTTTGGGTTTGATTAGACTTTATCTGAAAATCATTTTAAAACAACGTGACGTGCTCCAGCCGTGGGTGAATATACCTATTTTTGTGGAAGGCAGGCTTCTTGAATACCTATGGGGCATAAACCTAGGTGGGGAGTTGGGGGCTGGAGGGAGAGAGGGTCTCTGCCCTCCAAGAAGTTCCAGGCGAGGGCCAGGGGTCCATGAGTGGGGCAGGGTCAGTCTTGCTGACAGGTCAGGGTGACAAGACAGAGGTAGCAGGAGGGTAGATAAGTGTGGAACTGGCCCAGAAGCTCAGGCTCTGAGTGGAGTCTCTTGAACCCTCATCAGGCCCTGCTGCTTGACATCGGCTCGTGACTTTTAAAGTCCTAGAGTTGGCTGTAACCCAACTGGGGGAAGTAAGAGCGGATCAGAAATGAGAAACATTCTGTGCCATTTGCCCACTTCTGCCACCTCACCATGCAGTCAGCAGCCTTATTCCTCATTTAATTAGTTCTCATATTGTTACTAAAGTGAAGTGAGTGAAGTCGCTCAGTCGTGTCCGACTCTTTGCGACCCTGTGGACTGTAGCCCACCAGGCTCCTCCGTCCATGGGATTCTCCAGGCAAGAATACTGGAGTGGGTTGCCATTTCCTTCTCCAGGGGATCTTCCCAACCCAGGGATCGAACCCAGGTCTCCTGCATTGCAGGCAGACGCTTTAACCTCTGAGCCACCAGGGAAGCCCTCAATATTGTTATTAATTTCACCTAAATAATTATGGTAAAGCCTTCCGTTTCCATCTATAACTACTTTTATCAGAGACATTGAGGGAGGAAACCGCTGGAACATTTTAATATGTTAACCCTTGAGCCTGACCATTGAAATAGTTGAATGTGTCATCTTTCACCCGAGACTGCAGAGCTGATTTATAAACATAATAAACAGACTCCCAGAGTCCCATATTATTCACTGTTATATGAAAGTTTTAAGTTCTTTAAATTTTTTTTTTTTCGTTTTCACCCCAGCTTGAACTTTGGATCCTGGTTTCCTTAGTGACTTTCCAAGTTACAATAAATTACACCTAAAAGCTTTTCTTGTGAAAGCATCTTAATTGACTTCTTACAGGAATATATTCTTCATCTCTCTTTTTAAGAAAAAAAGAAAGAAAAAAAAGTAGTTGCATTCTCTAGGACTGACAATTACAAACTAGGAAGATGTCTGTTTAGATGGAAAGTAAAGACTCTTAGCAAGGCAGGGGAGGGAACCTGGGTTGCAGCTCTCAGTGGCTGTGGGTTTACTCGCCCTGATATGAAATTCCGTGGCAAACCGTGGGCTGTTTTAACACAGGTAAGACTGCTGCCCGAATACCAGTTTGACTTTATTATTTTCCTTTTTGTGTCAATTGTGTATCCTGCACTTTCTCACCGTGTGCCCCCTGCCAGTGGACGCTCTCGGTAAGTCTGTCATCCTGAATCTCCGGTGGCTGGTCACGGTGTGGTCCTTGCTGTGGGCTTTCCGTGGTTGTCCAGACCTATGCTGGTTGCTCCAGTTTTCCTCCCAATTCCGAACAATCAATGGTGCCTACTTAATTTTCCATAACTTTAAGAAAATTGTGTGTGCGTGTGTTTCAACCAATCATTTTCTTTTTTTTGAAATTTGACCCTTTAACGGGTTAGCTTAACATTCTAAGAGTCTTTACATCCTTATAATTCAGTATTAGACTCATGGAAAAAAGAAATACAGAGTGACTTAAACCCTCATTTCCACAGCAAAAAAAAATACATGCATACTTACATATCTAAGTGTATATGTGTGTATTTACATCACAGACAAAACATGGAGAGCTATACTTAATAACTTCTCAAAATAATTCCCAGATCGGATTTGGTTTTATTAAGCTTGCCAGCTATCTTTAACTTAGTCTGCCCAGGACCATTTGGTTTTTTCAAAACCAATCATTTATTTAAAAAAAAAATCAAAAGTATTTCTTATTTCAGCAGAGTTTGTGGAATGTTTCATTTCGAAGGAATCAGATCTTCAAATTCAATAATCGCAGTGATTCTTCTTGACTAAATGTTGACCCTCATTCTGTGGGCGGCAGCGCTAAAACTTCAGGTCGCTTTCGGCGTCTCGTGGCTGTCCCTCTGTCTCGGAAAGGTCTGTCTGTGGGCTGTCCATGTGGTTTATCTTGCCTGAGTGTGCCTGAGTGTTCTCTGAGCCTTTGCACTGAACAGCTCTAAAGAGATTTTTGCACTGGATTCTGTCGTCTACGAGGAACCCAAACCACACGGGTCCCCTCTGGCAGGTGGGGCCAGGATGACCTGCTGTCTCGGGGGACACAACTCTGCCTCCTTCCCGTCACGGTGACATTGGGATAATGTCCCCCACTTTTTAAAAGTGATAATCCTTTCCAGTCTTCAATGCTGTGGTTATGACACAGCTTAGTGTACCTTTGGGAGGAAGGTAAGACACAGTCCCTCTTCTGCTTATTGTGATAAAATTCATATAACATAAAATGTACCATTTTAACCCCTCTAAAGTGTACATTTCATTGGCTTGAGTGCATCCCCAATGCTGTGCAGCCATCACTACTGTCTAATTTCAGGATATTTTCATCACCCCAGAAAGACGTCCCCTGCCATTTAAAACAGTCATGCCTCATTCTCCCTCCCCTTCAGCCCCTGACAGCCATTCGTGTGCTTTCCCTCTGTATGGATTTGCCTGTTCTGGACCTTTCTTATAAAGGGAATCATATAATATGTGGCCTTTTGAGGACACAAAGTTTTATTAAAAACCTTTGCTTGGAAGCCTGGTGTGAGTCTGTCTGTGGTATAAATGGGGCATGCTATTTGTTTTAAATGATGGGCAGTGGGATTAGGGTTGAGTGAAGGAAACACACAGCCTTTTGACTCTGTGACTTGGATTCTACTCATCCTAGGAAGAGTCCCTGCAGCCCCTCTAGTTCTCTGTCTTGCAGGGGCCGGCTCCCAGAGCTAAGCCACAGTGACATAGGATCATGGCAGTGAACTTGGGCGTAAAGATGTAAGAAAGCTGTTTGACTTAAAGCCCTCTTAAATTTTATTTTACAAGTTTTAAGTCGTTTTTGAATCTGGACATGTGTATTTTAACAACATTTCATGATAGTTAAAATGTTTTGGTTTAACAAAAGAAATACATATACATATATATATATATATATATGGAACTTTCTTTCAGTCGGGTCAATAGTATTTACCTTGACTCCTTCAGAAGTATTTACCTTGAATCCTGCATGAGCAGTTAACTGAGGGCCCCCACAGGGAAGACATTTATAACTCAATGAAGTCTACTGAGACAGGGGTACATTGCTCCCTCCAGGAACAGAGACTCTGGTGGAGGCAAGCCAGTTATAGGTGTCCCTCGGGATTCAAGGGGATTCGTTCCAGGGTCTGCCGCATACTATGAGATGCTCAAGTACTATAGTCAGCCCTTCAAATCCACAATTCCATACCCACCGACCCCACTAAGGATTGTAAACAGTACACGACCCACGGTTGGTTCAGTCTGCGAATGAAAAACCCATGGGTTTGGATGGTGATTCTATATTTATTGAAAAAAATCCATGTGAAGTGGACCTGTGTTCAAACCCGTATTATTCAAGGGTCAACTGCAGTTCAGTCTGGTGTGCTCAGCACTGTGATGAGTATCAGCAGAAGGTGCGGTACTGGGGCAAGGCGCAAGAAACCCGTTTACGCTTGGTGTGGGCAGGTGATGAGGAAGATGAAAAGGGATTGGCTGGTGGAGAATGGGGCAGGGGCTGCTCAAGTGAGTGTGTGAGCCATCATCATTTACACGGGGGCACCAGAACCAAAAGGAAGGGTGACCATGCTGCAGGGTGGGGGTCGTGAAATATGTGACCCTGAGTCAGCTTTAGGGGTGAACTGAGAGCCTCAGTGACCTCCACTGCCGATCCTCAGCTACCTGCCTCCAGATGGTTCTATTTCTCAGCCCCATTTCTGATCAGACCCCGTTCTAGACTGACTTTTCCCCCCATCACCCTTTTCCTCCACACGGAGAAAGCAGAAAGCTGGAGTGATGCCGAATCCTTTTTACTGGCCCAGTGGTTTCCACGGGCCCTGGCCGCATCAGCATGAATGTTTGCATTTCCTGGCCGGTTTGTTCTATGCTTTATGAAACTGGCAGAAACCCCTGATGCCCCAGAAACCACAGTCGTTGAGTGGATGGTTCTCCCTGCCTCAGTGGTAAAAACCGAGTGTGTTTCAGCCCCGTCCAACCACCCCGCTGCTTCAGTTTTTGAAGAGGAGTAGCCCTGGGAGCCCTCTTGCCCAGAGGGAGCTCCCACCTACAAATCTGAAGTCCAGGTTATCGGTTAGTGGGTCACCTGGCTTTCTTGCTGGGCATAGTGCAGAGGCTCTGTTCCCTTTGTTGAGTTAGGGGAGATGGAGAAGAATAAGACTACTCAGAAGGAGGTGCGGCCCACACAAAGAGACCCTTCTAGTGGTTAACCCCATCTGCCATGGCTGTGCCTCCAGGCGTGGTCAGAAATTGTCCCCCAGGACCTCCTGGGCCACTGGAGTGAGCATGGAGCTGGAGGCGGCCTGCCCGGAACTGCTGATGATCCGGATTGCGAGACCCAGCCCTGGAAGGAGCCAGCAGCACCAGAAGTCTCCCCTGGATGTTTTCTCTAACCACCTCCCTCTGATGCATGTCAGCTCTCTGCAGAATGACACCCCAAAATAAAAAAGCCTTCCTGAATGCCGAGATGACGGGGTACAAAGAGCTGGTCCATGGTTCTAGGCTGTTTTCTCCACTGCCCGCTTCCCTCCAGTGAGCATCCCTGGAAGGGGTAGACTGCCACATCAGTGCGATTGGGAAACATGTACCTTGAGCCAAAACCAACGATTGTTCTCTATTGGAACCAAAGCTGGAAAAGTTCCCTCTGAGGGCAGGGAGTGGCTGTAAATGCAGACAGGTGATCACTGAGACCCTCCAGGGCTAGTATGACCACTTGTAGCCTTGCGATCTCTCTGGACGTTTAGATGCAACTGCACATAACACAGCAGGGAAGACGGTTGAGTCACTGCTTCTTTCCACGGTTGGGAAAGGTGTGAGAGGAGCCTGCAAAATATTTGAATGGGTGCAGTTTTACTCAATGGGACAACCTGTGTGAAGTGGACAGGGGAGGACTTTTTAATGAGTCAGCATTGGAGAGCCGCGGCCTGATGTACATTCTGGCCCAGGAAGTGCCAGGTAAAGCCATCAGCAGAGTGAGCAGGGAGAAAGGATGCAGCCAGCCATGCCAGCCTGGGCTAACAGGCTGATGGGGAAAAGCATACCAGAGGGGCAGCCTGACTCCTTCCGTCTTAACAGCAGCAGTGGTCAGGCTTTCCTCTTTAGACCCCATGTGGTTCAGTGAGCTATCCCTGACTGTGGTCGGTAGAGATGTGGGAATCTAACAGAAGAAGCTCCCGCAGGGGACTGTTGCATATGTGGTAAAAGTGTGGAGCCTTCAGAGGCCAGGGGATTCCTATTTCATACCTGGGAATGCTAGGTTATAAACGGACTAAGCAGATCCACCCGAGGCCCAGAGCTGTGAGCTCCTTTCCTTTGCAGAGCTGGTCTCTGGGAAAGCCTTGGCCTGATACAGCTCGTCAGGTGTCTTGCTTGTGACTCTGGCTGCAAATGGCTGATTGCAGGAGTCGAAAAGATGCGGAGAAATGTCCCTGTGCACGAGGAGATTTTGTCAAGGTGTGGGTCACCTGGCTTCCCTGTGGCTGCATTTAGAAGCTGGCAAGATGCGTTTAAGGGGGCAGGGGGAGCACACAGCAGGAGCCCAGTGCTTTTCTTGGTGTTAGTTTTGCCAGAAGCTAAAAAGGGCGACGTGCTTGAAATACCCATTCCCCGCACGCCATGGTGTTGATTAACCCCGAGAATGCTGAGCGGGTGGTGTGGTGCAGGGCTAGATGGGCAAATGGGGGTATAGTCCTGCCTTTCTTGAGTTGCGAGCCCATCACAGTTCTCACAGGGTTAAATTGTTTCACTTCTGGTGCCTCTCTTTCATTCTGCATGACTGCCACAGAGAAGCCCGGTGAGCCGAGCGTGTCTTCACACGTTCAGGAAGTAGGTATCAAAGGCCTCCTCTGGGCTAGATCCCCTTGGCGGCTCTGGAGGCACAAGTGGCCTCTGCTCTCAAGCCGTCTCCATGATGGCAAAGGCAGCTATGTTCTAACATCAGTTCTCTGATACCAGCCGGGTATCTGCCAAGTCACATCAGTTCAGATATTAACTACCCGGGGTGGGCTTAGACCCCATGCGCAAACAACAAGATTTTCTCCACTTCAATCACCAGCCACAAGTGGGGTCCACAAGCTACCCACCTGTGTACCCAGCCAACCTCAAATTTAGGGTCTCCCATGAACCCCCTCAGGTTTGACAAGTTTGTTAGAATGACCCACAGAGTTCAGGAAAGCAGTTTTTCTTAGGGCTGCTGGTTTACTATAAAGGAAAGAAATGAACCCCCAGGTGAGGAGCTCCATAGGATGCAAGGCCGGGCCAAGGTGGGTGCAGTCTCCGTGCCCCTGCCAGGCATGTCAGTGTATTCGTGGGAGCTCGCTGCTCCAGAGTTTTTATTGCATTTAATGGTTATGGAGGCAGGCTGTCTCCTGCTGAGATGCCCAGGGTTTAAAGATGCCCTGTTACTGCCAATGGCACCTAACACTCCCTAAAGCTCACCACATGCTGGGTCTGGTGCTGAGTGCATGATGTGAACGAATCCATCTGCTTTCACGACCATGTGAACTTGGTGCTATTTTTTATGTTTAACAGATGAGTAGAAACAGGCACACCCTGTTGAAAGAATAGCAGAAATAGAGTTTGTTTGAATGTGTTCAAGCCCCAAATCTTCCAGTCTTGTCTGATGAAATCTCTCCTTCTTTGGATCCCTGGTTGGTTTTGCTTTGGAAAAATCAATCAAAAACTGCTGCAGGATATATTAAGAGTAGAAAATGACGTATGTAGGAATAATAAGGACAACTACCTTTTGATGGAAAGGGGGCATTTTTCATTCCAAATTCTAAATCTCCAGCATCACCTTGCATGCCTGTCTCTGAAATTATATCCCATATTTCAGTATTTATATCCCTTATTGCATTGACTGCAGATGCCATCAATGGTAAGATGCATTATTATTTTCTCACTGATGAAAAAAATTTTTTAAATGCCGTGTAAACTATGACTCCTACTGACTGTAAGATATATCTTAATTTTTAAAGTATAGACATGAAAAAGCAAGCATCTTCAGATGAAACATAGTATTTGCACGAGTGTGTCAGGGACATATGGAAGTCATTTTATGGGATTCTAATCGCAGGGCTTATGTGTGCTATGAGCAGGAAGCTACGAAGAATGCAGGCTTCTGAATGGGAAAGACGGAGAATCGGCATCTGTCTGCGTCCACTCCTAGCTCAGGGGCTCTTGCACGCCACCCTAATCTCAGTTTACCCCTCTGTCAAATGGAGGCGTTAATTCCTGCCTTGAACGTTTATGTAAAGATTAAGGAAAATGTAAATGTTGGGAAAATATGGAATCTTGGTTTCATTCCAGAAAGCTTTGTGAATTCTCCCTACCTACTTACCAATTTTTTTTTTCTCCTTTGAGGGTTCTGCTTTGGTCCATGACCTGCTGCCTATTAATAGTGCTTTTGCCCCAGGAGCATTTTTTTGTAAAGAGAATAATCATATGATTTCCCCTGTTGGGGGAAGTAAAGGAGCTGCTGGCTGTATTCATCAGAATTCTCCAGCATGAATCCAGCCAAGACCTGGAAACTCGCAGGGGAAAAAAATTCTCGAGACTGAGATGACTTTTTACAGAAAAGGCCACAAGCAGTGCTTTACTCAGGAATTTTGTCTGGAAAGCCTGTTTAAGCCCTCTCTTCTCTTGGCTGATGGGCGGCCCTGGAGATTGTTCGTTTTCCAGTGTTAGGCCATTTAAGGGCATGATGGTTGGGCCAGTCAGTAAACTCAGGTCGTGCTGGTATTCAGTGCCTCATGGCGCTCAGTCACGTCCAACTCTTTGTGACACCGCCGTGGACCATGCCCTACCAGGCTTCTCTGTCCATGGGATTTTCCACGCAAGAAGACTGGAGGAGGTTGCCATTTCCTCCTCCATGGGTGTCTTCCCAAGCCAGGGATCTAACCAAGAGTCTCTCTCCGGTGGCACCTGCGCTGGCAGGGGGATTCTGTACTACTGAGCCACCTGGGAAGCTCCTATCAAGGCCTCATTCACTTCCAAATATTTGAGTATGTGCCTTCCAGGCAGGTGTGCTGAGGTAGAAGATACAGTGCTGAGCAAAAATACTTGTGGTTTCTGTCCTCGTGGGGCTTCCTGATCACCAGGGGAGACTGGCGTCCGTGGAAGAACTGGAGGCGTAAAGATGAAATGAGAACTGGGAGGAGTGTCGTGAAGGCTGTGTTGAAGGAATCTCTGAGAATTAAATACGAGAATTTAGTCTGGTTGAGAAGGTTCAGGGAGGGCTTCTGTGAAGAACTGTGACCTGAGAATGAACAGATGGCGGAGGGAGAGGGGATGTTTAGGGGGTGGAGCCGGACGCCGGAGCAACGGGAGAGGAGCGGGCAGGGCCTGAGGCCGGCCTCAGAAGCCGACCCACGGACGTCTCGCAGGGCAGGCCGTGTTCACGACGCCGGACTTGTTACTGTTTGGGCTGCACAGTGCGGTGGCATCCAAGATCTTAGTTCCTCATCCAGGGATCGAACCCATGCCCCTGCATTAGGAGTGTGGAGTCTTAACCACTGGACCGCCAGGCGAGTCCCCACTGAACTTTCTTGAAAGCAGTGGGAGCTACTGAGAAGAGAGAAGATTTGCATTTTGAAAGTAATTCAGGGCTGTTCCAGGCAAGCTCGTCCAAATGCGGTCAGAGTGACCTATTAGGGGCGGATGGAGCCGTCCAGGTGAGAGATCAAGGTGGCGCAGTGAGGGTGGGAGTAGCAGAGACGAAAGAGGAGACGGCGTCAAGTCCACACGGGAGCAGCTGCAGTCATCGGCAGCGGCTCTGCCAACATTGCTGATGGGAGGCAAATGAATGGGCTTTTGTATATTAAATAAGTGCTGAGGCAACTCCAAATTTGTGGACCTAAAAAATGACTGTAAGAACCAGTATATCCAACTGAGACATGGAATAATTTCTTCCACTTTTTTTTTTTAATAAATAGATGTTGTGGTTACTGAATTTAAGAAATAAACATTGTGTTTCTAGGTTATGATATATCCCACATGGAAATGTATTCACTGTGACGATAATTATAGCAATCTTTACAGATTATACTTATTTTAGAATACTATAATTTGAAAGTCCTTTAATTATAACATAATACATATTTAAAATAACTTGACTAATCATAGAATGATTTAAATTTATATTTACCAGATTAGGTAACACTTGGTTCTAGTCACTTTGCTTTCCTATGTCTGTATTTTTAGAAATCAGTGTCATTAATCACAGATAGATGTGCACCTTACAACTTGTGAAAGGAAGTAAAGATACCCATTTCCCCAATTTCTTATAATTATAGGCTAGTATTGAAAGAAATTGCTACCATAATTAAACTTGCTGCCTCTGGAGTTAAGAACTTGCTGACTTGGTCCGTGGTCCTCCACGGTCCCTTAGTTGGAGCATCCTTGGAGAGACTGAGAGGCTTACAAGAAGGCCTTGGGACCAGCCACAACCACAGGGCCTCACTGCAGGCTTGGCCAGGCTGTTTGACAGGTGGTAGAGAAACAGAGAATTTCATTACCAAAGGGCTTGTATCATATACACAACCAGTGTGTGTGGATTCAGCTGCACAAGCCAGCATTTTGTTTACTTATTTTCAAAAAGTTTTTGGCTGTGCCTTGCTTTTGAGATCTTAGTTTCCTGCCCAGGGATGGAACCTGGGCCCTTGGCAGTGAAAGCGCAGTGTCCTAACCACTGGGACTTCCCTGGCAGTACAGTGGTTAGCATTCCATGCTTCCCCTGCAGGGTGCATGGGTTCAGTCCCTGGTCAGGGGACTAAGATTCGGCCTGGTGTTTCGCCCAGTCAAAAAAAAAGAATAGGGAAAATTCTCAATTTCATGGGACTGGGGTGCCCGCTCACTCGCCTCCCCGCAAGTCCCCCTGGAGAATGGAAGGGTGCTTTAACAAGTTTCTTGTCTACAAAAACTCATGAAACCTGTGACTCTGCAGCTGGGTAATGTGTGAAACTGGCTCCCAGGCAGAGAAACTGGAAGAACAGGTAGAATTATCAGGGTCAGGGAGGGATGGTGGCTGATAACAGCAAAAAGTTCTCAGAGCAAAGTGAAAGTGAAGTCACTAAGTCGTGTCTGACTCTTTGCGACCCGTGGACTGTAGCCCACCAAGCTCCTCCGTCCATGGGATTCTCCAGGCAAGAACACTGGAGTGGGTTGCCATTTCCTTCTCCAGGGGATCTTCCCAACCCAGGGATCGAACCCAGGTCTCCCGCATTGTAGGCAGATGCTTTAACCTCTGAGCCACAAATTCTCACATAATTGTTGGATAAAAAATCCCTCCGCATGGAATTAAACACTGTTTTGCTGCACCCAGCACATATGCTCACCTGACCAGTTAGGACTCCATGTACAGACCACTGACTGTACTGGAACGCCATCTAAGGCATTTTCAGGGATGACCTTTGCCCCCGATTTTCCCCTTTTATGCTAACTTAGAACTTCAGTTCAGTTCAGTTCAGTCGCTCAGTTGTGTCCGACTCTTTGCGACCCCATGAATCGCAGCACGCCAGGCCTCCCTGTCCATCACCAACTCCTGGAGTTCACTCAGATTCACGTCCATCGAGTCAGTGATGCCATCCAGCCATCTCATCTTCTGTTGACCCCTTCTCCTAGAACTTAACCCCTACCAAAAATCCAGTGACTTTTGCTAGTTGGATGTTCTTGACGCCTGACTGCCTTTCTGGCTCCAGAGGAAGCTTTCTCATCTGCTTGTGAGAAAATACAGAATATATTCCTACATTCAAGGCAGTTTTCCCTGACTCTGTACTTTTTCAAACCAAATAACACATTGCATCTAAGTGTTCTCTGTGGCATCCTTAAAGAGGAGGGTGCATGGTGACTGGCCAGGTCCCTTTCTAGGTGGCGGGTGGAATCCAGTCCCTCGACTTGAGGCAGCTGGGAAGGAGGAGGAGGAACCCAGAGTCAGAGGGTCAGGCGGTGTGCGCTCTGACTTCCTGCCCCTGCATGGCCCCAGACAGTCGTCCCTCTCCCCTCCTCTGAACTGGGAGCAGATTGGTTTGGATAACCCGTGGTGCCCCCTCCATGCTAACATTCTGTTTAAAACACCTATTGAGTACCTGTTGTATGCACCTATTAAATACCTTTTGAGTACCCGTTGTATACACCTGTTAAACACCTATTGAGTACTTGTTGTATATACAGAGAGCATTTCACTGCAGGCTAGGCTGGGAGAGTCCAAGCTTCTGTCCAGAAGGAGTTCAGAGATTCTTTTTCTGGTTCAGGTGGTAGGTGAGCATGGGAGCCCAGTGTGGAAGCTCATGAGCTGGTCTCCTGATGGTCACCTTCTTGTCCTCAGATCAGATTTACAATAGCCACACCCTCTGATACAGTGTCTATTTGCCCAGCTTTATCCATGTTTATCCAGACTTCTGTAAATATTCTCAGTCCAGGGGCCAAACAGTGTGTGTCACAACAACTTAGCAGTTGTGATGAGAGTGGGTATAGACAGCCTGAAAATGAATGGGCGTGACTGTGTGCAAATAAAACTTTATTTATAAAGACAGTTGCCTCAGCAAGTTCTTGAGTTGTTGAAAAGTCTAGGAATGGGTGCCTCTGCGTATCTGGGGTCTGTGGATGGGGCCAGGTGATTCCCAGGCACGGGCCAGCCTCAGTACCCAGGCCCCCTTCAGTCCTCCACCAGCAGAGCTCTGACTGCGGGTCTTTTTGTTGCTGAGCTTGTCCTACAGGAAGGGCCTTCAGGACTCGCCACTAGGGAGTTAAACTAGCTGCCAGGGAGTCCCAGGGGCTCCTCGGAGCCAGGAGAGCTGATGCTAGCCCCCTTTGTATTCCGGGACAGACACTTCTCTTCTAGACAGAGGCTCTTTTATTGAGCATGACCCAACAAAACCAGCTTGTGCCCATTTTTGGAAACATCCACAGGCCTTCAACTTGTTCTTCATACCTTAGCCTCTTCAGAATGCAAATCAGGAGATGTTACCCCAGGACATTTTACTTGTCATAAATAAATCAGGATAAGCATCCCCTTTGGGCACTAGAAATTGGAAATGGCTGATCCTAGAAAAACAGCTTCTTTAGATCCTTTCTGGGTATAAATAAATGATTTTTTAGAAGTCCCAGGGAATTGTGGTTTCCGCTCCAGCAGGGACCCGAGGGAGGAGGACACTGCTTCCAGGAGCTGCTGTTTCAGCAAGCCAAGCTCCGGGCTTTGTTTCATTTGCAGGGCGAGGTGACATCCAGCCCCAGCTGGACAGCGCGCTCCAAGACGTCAATGACAAGTATCTCCTGTTGGAAGAAACAGAGAAGCAGGCTGTCCGGAAGGCTCTGATCGAAGAACGCGGCCGGTTCTGCACCTTCATTTCTATGCTGCGGCCCGTGATTGTGAGTCAGTGGAAAGTTCCAGAAAGCTTAAACTGCCAGTTCTGAGGAGACCCTCCTTGTTTATCTGGAGGCACTGAGAAGTTGCAGTGTGTCAGGAATCATGATGGTGGAGTCAGGATTATGGACCAGCACTTGTCTACAAGTTGCTGATGGCCACACGGCTTCTGAGCAATGGTGGTTCCGCTTACTTTTTCTCCTCAAAATGGCCCCACAAAATTGTTCCCAAAGTTGGTCCCCAGACCAGCAGCATCACCTGGGAACTGGTTAGAAATATGCATTCTCAGACCCAACCCAGACCTACTGAACCCACAGCTCTGGGGCTGGGAACCCCACCCAGGCATCTGGGCTGTTGAAGCAAGTCCTCCAGCTGATTTTGAGACCCAGTGACTGAGATGAGTGCCAAGGAGTGACTGTGAGGTTAATAGGGGAAAAGCCTCAGTGAATCAACGCAGACTTAGTGTTGAAGTCAATTAGTTGAATGCTTTGAAAAGTTCTGCTGGAGCTTTTCTTGAGGCTGATACAAATGCACCAGCTGCCTTCCCTCAGCCCTGGCAAAATGCCCAGATCTGAGTTGTTCCCCTGAGCGTAGTGCTTTCCCGTGAATCGTTCTTACCTGGGTCCACAGCCCCAGCTTACTGCTTTGGTGATGTCCTTCTTCCATAGTCCATAGTTTGCCTCACTTGCCACTGACTAAAGTTGATGGAAAAAACAAAGACGGGGCAGTTAACCTCCAGTGAAGACACGTGCTGTCACTTAGGTCTGCCAAATCTGGACCAGAACATCCCCAAATGGTGTCATCTGCTGAAGTCGATTGACTTCCAGGGGGAGGGGGCAGGGGAGCCCTGGCCTGCGGAGGGAGCTGTGCTGCAGGATCCCACCCACAGGCAGACCCCTCCGCCCCCAGCAGGGGCGCCGGCCCCCAGACGCTTTTAGGAAGGCCTGTGTGTTTGCTGTGTAGCACACAAGTCACTCCGTGGTTATGGCTGGTTCCTTGTTCTCCATTTCCCCAAAGAAAGGGCTGGTAAATGGCTTCAGCAAAGATAAACCAGTCCTTGTGTTCCTCTTCTGAAAAGTTGGAAGTGTGGACAGCGTCCCTAATAAAAACAGCTGGATCCAGGTGATAGAGTGAATCATGCGTGGCAACAGGTTGTGAATTACTTTCAGGAGGAAGAAATCTCAATGCTGGGGGAAATCACTCACCTGCAGACCATATCGGAGGATCTGAAAAGCCTGACCATGGACCCTCACAAACTGCCCTCCTCAAGTGAACAGGTAGGCATCGTGGGGTAGGTGCTCAGGACAAGAAACCCAGTAGATGAAGGTTCAAAGTCCTGAGGGCTCCTTGCGGCAATCTCTCATTTAAAATGGCATCGTGTTTTACATTGTGACATGTGGCTGTCATCCGCACAGGTTATCATAGAGCACCTACTGTGTGCCAGGCTCTGCTCTGAGCTCTTTACATAGACTTCCTCTGTGAATCCCCACCAATATCCGCATTTTACAGAGGACCTTGAAGCACTGAGAGATAAAGTCACTTAACCAGGCAGTTACTGGTAGAACTGGGATTTAAACCAAGCTGTCAGTTCCCTCAGCCCGTGCTTTTAATCATGTGTTCACTGACCCTCTAGAGATGAACTCCACTAGGAACATGACGGTGGGGTCTCTTGGTCATCACTGTAAATCATTCTCTCTGGATTTCTCCATTCTAAGTAAGGATGAATGAGGGTCTCACTTATGAAAAAGGTGACTTCATGTTGGTTCATTTGGTTCATGTGACATTAACACTATGTTCAGTGGGGCAACAGCTGAAAAATCACATGCTTTTGCCTTTCATATAAAATTCTTATTGTTGCCTTGGAAGCCAGCTCAGCAGACAAATTTGGGAGCTTATATTTTCCATCTTGCAAAATTGCTTTTATTAGACTACAGCCTGCAGGCATTCACTCAGTAAGCAGATATTTATTGAGCACCTACTATGTGAATAGAAACTAGAGCTTACATTCAACTGGCTCTTTGTTAAGTAAGGGAGACAGATGTAGAAGTAATTATGAAAAAATTGGTTTGTTCTTGATTCTGTCAGGTTTTATTGGTCAGATGGAGGCATGAGTAGCTATCAAGTGACTAAGACGTAAGATCAGTTCAATTCAGTAGCTCAGTTGTGTCCGACTCTTTGCGACCCCATGGACTGCAGCATGCCAGGCCTCCCTGTCCATCACCACCTCCCGGAGTTCACTCAGACTCACGTCCATTGTGTAAAATCAGCACATCCTAAAAGCATTATCGTCTATGTTGTGCTGCAAACAAAAACCCTATAAATTCTAACCTTGATGTAAATGTCTCTTATGAATTATAACTGTAAATCTTTTTCCTTTTGACAGCTATGGTGTGGTTTTCCTCTCCCTTCCCCGTTAATTACGTCTTTGCTTGTCTCAGAAAAAGGATTATGACACTGATGGATTGGTACTATGATTCTTCCATTGAAAGGAAAACTCTTCACAACATGTTTTTCTTTGATCCCCACTCTTCCATGATGGTGGAGTTTTGACGTTACGACAGTTGTTGAGATCTGATGGATAATGTTTCCCTCCTCCGCACTTTGCTGACCCTCCTGCTCTGTCCCCTTAGGTGATTCTGGACTTGAAAGGCTCTGATTACAGTTGGTCTTACCAGACCCCACCCTCTTCTCCGAGCACCACGATGTCCCGCAAGTCAAGCGTCTGCAGGTAGGTGAAGCCAGGCTGGGCTGTTGCCTTGAGGATGTGGCATTTTGCTTTACACTAATTGTGAATGTTGGAGCCAGTCTTGGGCTCTGAAGTAGCGCATTTTAAACAGGAAATGGTGATTGGGTGAAAGGATCCCATCATGATTTTGGTCTTACTCTTTAGTTTCAGAATTAATTTTGGGTGAGAAGGAAAAATCCCATCAGACCTTAAATTGGTGGACACAGCTTTCTCTGTCAGGGTATATGGTACAAAATCTCCCCATTTTATGAATTCTCACTGGATTTTCCTGTTTAGCAGAGTAGAAACCACATGGGCTCCCAAAGGGCGAACAGGGGTCAGTTCTCGTGCAGACGCATCTCGCTGTGGCCAGAACAGATGAAGGCAATGACAGTGGCTCCTGCTCCTACTTGCCCCCCAGTCTTTGTCTCAGGGCTTCACAAAGTGAATAGAACTCTTGATCTGTTAACCTCTCCCACCACCACCGTCACTGCTTTGTTAGGTGTTATTGTTAACCTGGTGGCTCGGGGTCCATCGGAATAGTTCTGCCATCGGTCAGCAACACTGTTCCCTGGCAGCGTTCTGTTCAAGACCAGTCTTGACTTGCCCAAGGCCAAGTTGATTATTCCCTTCCCGTGGAGGCAGACACACCCTCGTGCATCATGTCCTTCTTGGTACACTCTCCCTGCTGATCTTTTCCTTTGACTTTTCAAAGCCGAATGGATTTCCTCTTCCTGTGACTTAGCGTTGAGAGTAAAGAACAGGATGGAGCTGCCGAATCTGTGTGTGGGAATCTCTCTCTACACACGTGTGTGTGTGTGTCTTACATTTCATGTTTGAGCTCGTGCAGTGTACAGGGAGCAGGAAGTTCAGACTTGAGATGCTCCAGCCTGACATCCTGCAGCCTGAGGGTGGCGGTTGTCATCTTTTGTATGCTGTGTGTGTGTGTGTGTGTGTGTGTGTGACACGTCTACTGAGGTTTTTTTCTATTGAGGATTTTTTCTTTTTGTTTGGTAACGAAGTAAACTTTATCTCGTTAGTATAAAACAAAGCTGCGTGAGTCTCCTTCTGTAGTTTTAATGTCAACAGGAACTCCTGTCATATGGACAGCGCTGGTCGTGAGGTTGCTGTGAGCGTTGCTGCCAGTATCCGCCTGCCCTGTTCTGGCTGATGGGCGGGGCGGGGAAGCAAAACTCATGAGAATTATCCTTGATCTCCTCCAGCACACTTCGCTATGTCTGTTGGAACGTTAGCACCAAGTCATTCCAGCATAGAACACCAGAAGAAGGTAGTCAGCCCTTGACTGTCTTATTAGCTGGCTGAGTTTGTGAAATTTGATGAGAATCTCTTGCGGAGTTAGAAGCAGAAACCACAAATCTTCTAATCCCAGTCTGGGTTGTTTATTTCACGCCTTCTGACGCTGCTACAGCTGCCCTTTATCTGTCAGCTCTGCCAGTTTGGGCCAGGAGACTTTGTTCAGTTTTCCAGGTTTCATAATTTGAGTGTAGGACATACTGCTTACGACTGGAAATGGAACAGGCAGAACTCCAGAGGGCAAGTGTCATTTTCCGACATCCTGTTTACTGTTCCATCCTGGAAGCAAACAGCTTCGATTGATGACCTTTGGTCCCTGAAAGCTGCCTGCCTCTTGCCAGGTGTTCTGTTTGCTGGGCTCACAGATAGTTCAACAGAGAAGTACCTGTGTTCAGGGTCAAACCATTCATTAAACCACCAACTTTGTTAATAATAAAATGTAAAATACACAAACACAGAGTTGTCTCACATATGGGTATCTTGAATTAGACACACTTAGGATCCAATCACCTTGAGGAATCTCTTGGTGCCAAGCGATGGTTGGCCAGGTTGATCCCGATGGTTCACCTAAGGAAGACACTTGGGTGTTCCAACTAGGTCATGCTGAAGCCTTCATATGGTTTTTGTGAGTAGAGGGTATGAACCTTTTTCATGCCTCAGACATCGAGTCCCCTGGCTTTGCTGGTCGGTGACACAGCAGAGCTGGGCAGCACTTGACTCTCTAAAATCACAGCCTTCCATCCTAAAGATGCCTCATTGCGTCTCGGAGAACTACGTCTCCATAGCTGGTTTTCGCCCCTTGCTCACACAGAAAAGACCTTTTGTTTACTCGCTTAGTGATTGGGTGTTTTGAAAACACGTCTCACTGTGTGCGCTGCTTCTTGGGGCTGGGGGCCGGTTGCGTGATGCCGTTCTCCCCCGTCACCCCTTGCCATCTGTCCCGCTGCCCCCGCAGCAGCCTGAACAGCGTCAACAGCAGCGACTCGCGGTCCAGCGGCTCCCACGGCTCCCACTCGCACTCGCCCAGCTCCCACTTCCGCTACCGCGGCTCCAGCCTGGCCCAACAGGCGCCCGTGCGGCTGTCCAGCGTGTCCTCCCACGACTCAGGGTTCATCTCCCAGGACGCCTTCCAGTCCAAGTCGCCGTCCCCCATGCCGCCCGAGGCCCCCAACCAGGTAAGGGTGTTCTTGGCCCCAGGAGCAGCCGCCACACCTGAGGCCCTGGATCAGTCTTGATGGCTGGAACCAGAGAGGGAACCGGAGAGCTTGGACAGACCCTGGTCGTCTGGCATGGGGAACCTCTGGTTTAATTTCTCATCTTTAGATGAGCTGATCCCCTAAAGGGAGAGAATATAAGTGGGGGTTAAAACTTAGGATTGGGCTTCCCTGGTAACTCAGATGGTAAAGAATCCACCTACAATGCAGGAGACCTGGATTCGATCCCTGGGTGGGGAAGATTCCCTGGAGAAGGAAATGGCTAACTACTCCAGTATTCTTGCCTGGAGAATCCCATGGACAGAGGAGCCTGGCGGGCTACAGTCCATGGGGTCTCACAGAGTTCGACACCACTGAGTGACTTTCACTCACTCAAAGCTTATGATCACCATGTGGGTGATAGTTGTCACCCCATTGATTTGGAGAGTTTTCACACTTGTATAGACAGGTATGTAGACAGACTCAAAGTCTTGGAGTCTTGGCTGCTCTCTGTGTCCCTGTGGCTGGCTTGGCATGATATAGTCATTATCCCATTTGCACACGGGAACAGAGATTCTGCTGTTGAACAACGCCTCGGAGCCCTTCCTTGGCACTTTCAGCTTCCTTGTATCAATTTATGATGAGGATGAGAATAAGAAAGTATCTTCAGTGCTCATGCAGGTAATTCTGTGGGCATCTTCCTCCTGGGAGAAGGGGAGGTGTTGAGTTTCTTTGAATACAGTTGGGTTAGATGGCACTAAATGCCAAGCCCTTTAGCTGCAGAAGAGCAGACGGCAGGAGCTGGGCATCGAACACCCTTCACCTGCTCCACTGGGTCCCTTTTTTGTGTCAGTGGGTTGGCATCTAGACTAGCAAGCACAACATACAGGCAACTGGGAAATGTGAACATCCAGGATGTCCCCTCAGCGCCATCTGCTGGGGAGCATGGTGACTGCGAGCCCATTGCATATTGGGTTTGCCAAAAAGATCATTAGGATTTTTCCAAAGTAAGACATTACAAACTTTTTGGTCAACCCAATATAATACATTTTGAGACCAACCACAGCCTTTGGCCCAAGATCCTTTGGATTCAGAAGGTCACGTGCTTGTCTTGTTCATCCAGGTATCCAATTTGCCTGAGAGTCAACAAGTATCTCCTGGGTGCCAGGCACCGTCCTAGGAGCTCCTGCCTATTGTCTATGTAGTCCTGCCAGCAGCCGCTTGGAGTGTTGTTATCCTTGTTTTGTTGGAGAAACAGGCTAAGATGTAAAGCAGTCTGCCCGAGTGGCACAGTTATGTGACCTGTAGTCAGGGATCTGGAACGAGGGTTTCTAGCAACTGGTCCAGCGGCCTTTCTGCCATAACGTGCCCCTAGCAGAGTGTTCTGGGGAGCACTCCACTTTGAGGAAGCATCTGTCATGTTCTGGGAGCCAGACAGCCACTCGCATGATGCATCTGACATTGGTGAACCCAGAGCCGCTCAGCCTGGAGCCCCGCCTTTGGCGTTTCACAGCTGTCCCTGGGGGCATTGTTGCCTCTCTCTGTCTTCCTGGGGTTGAGATTCAATTTTAAGCAGAAATGCTTGGAGCTGGGAGCTGCAGCTTTAAGTCCTCTACTTGTCCTAGTTGGGTGCTTTGGCTCACTCACTCTCTTAAGAGGTCCCACCTTGTGTGGCACTAAACTGTACCTGCGTGTCTCATGAGCCTTGAGTGAGTGTGGTAGAGAGGGAGCAGGGATTTGCAGCTCCTCAAAGGCTTTTCTAATGTGCAGTGTCATTCTGTGTGTGTTTTTAATCAACTGATGCATTAACAAAATATCGTGCGCTAACACCCCTTTCTAAAAAAAGAGGCCATGTGCTCCAGCGTTGCTGAATGAAGCGGGGCTTCTGCCTCCAGTCATGTCAAGGGAAACAGAAGGCGGGATTGTTGGGATTTACTTAAATCTGAAAGCCGGTGCCTAAGATAAATGCTTGGCTAAGCAACTCTAGGGTAGTTTGAGTAAACTCAGGGATGCTGCAGAATTTAATTGAGAATTCTGTTTTTCTTGAAAAAGGCGTTATGGCTGCTTCTAAGGCAGAGGGGAAATTTAAGGAGATTGTACACCTCACACAGGGCAGAGGGTATAGTTTCCTAGGGGAAGTATTATTACCTTTATTTGGGTGGGAGGAAGGGAGCACACATCCATAAGCAGGGAAATCCCTCGGGTGCATGGGTGTAAATGAATGCCTCGTGGCAGGATGTTTTCAGGATTCTCCCACTGTCCTCTACTCTGCTCTTTACAAGTTGTGCCACGTGTGCCCAGGAGAGATGGGACCACGTCTGCAGCGGGGCTCCTGCCTAGAACCGTTCACTCCATCCACTCAAGGGGCTCTTCAGGAAAAAATGAGCAGAAGTCAGAGGAAATAAGAACCTGTAGTCCTGGGGTGCTGCACTGTTCCTTTTTTTTCAAATTGAACTTATTTTAATTAGAGAAGCCAAAATAAGTAGTTCTGGTAAATTATAACTGGCTTTTTTTTTACAGTTGGTTAAGCACTACGTACATAGATACACACACACACAATCTCATTTAATCTTCATCCAATAGATATTATTGATCCCTATTCTAAAGAGGGGGGAAAAATGAGGTTTTAGAGAGATTAAACCCATGGTTCCTAGCCTGGGAAGTGGCAGAAAAAGGACTTCAAACTTTCAGACTTAAGGTCCTAGACTGCTAACCAAACACTGAGCTGGGGAAGCGGCCGGGACCTCCACTGTGGGGTCTGCCCTTGCTTTGGCTCCAAGGAGCCACGTGCACATGCAGTGCCTTTTTGGTTCCTTGCTCTTGCAGGATGGGAGCACCGGCTTTCAGATTTAAGTCAGTCCCAACAGGCCCGCCTTCTGCTTCCCGTTCGTGACTGGAGGCTGAAACCCCGCTTCATTCAGCCTCATCCACACACACACAGCAAGGCTGGAGGAACCTTCCTTTGGCGGGTGAAAGTTGGGGGACAGAAACATGAATCTGGCCTCCTTGCCAGTGAAACAGGGACACTTCCAGGGAAAGAGTAAAGAGGCTCAGACTTGCTTATACGGATGGAATGAGAGTGCAGTTAACAGTGAAGAAAACGGAAAGCACATGCCTGGGTGGGCCCAGAGCACGCCCCGCAGTGGGGCGGGGGGTGGGCACAGGTACATGGAAGAAATAGCCATTGTCACTCATCCATTCAGCACTGTTAGGCACCTGCCCTGTGCCAGGACAGGACCAGAATGTCAAGATGCAGTGCTGAATTAACAGGCAGTCTCTGCCTCGGCTGAAGGTTAGGGCCTAGGAGCAGGTGCCTGGTTGACACTGGGAGACGGGCAGGGACTGGAGGTTTAATCAGATCAGCCTGAAGAGATGTTTTCTCAAGGCAGACCTCAGTTCTGTGATGTCTCAGATCTCACTGGATGGTTCACCCTCCCTATGATGGCCACTCGAAACATTGCCCTAACCACTGGACTTCACTGCCCAGAGCCTCAAAATCACCCCCCAGGCAGAAAGACCTAAAATCATGTCCTGTGAAGATACAGCTTCACAGCTGGAAACCACCCCTTAGGGATCCAGAGGCTGCATGTGATAAAGGGAGAGAATCCAGCAATTAGAGCCATTCTAAGGAGACAAGGGACTTCCCTGGGAGCTCAGCGGTCAAGAACCTACCTGCACTGCAGGAGATGCAGGTTCAGTATCTGGGTCGGGAAGACCCTCTGGAGAAGGAAATGGCAACCCGCTCCAGCATTCTTGCGTGGGGAAATCCCGTGGAGAGAAGAGCCTGGCGGGCGACAGTCCACAGGGTCACAAAAGAGTCAGACATGGCTTAGTGGCTAAACAACAGGCAGACGTGGAGCAAAAGCCCAAGCTGGGGGGTCAGTCCTCACGTCGTATCATCCGGGCACCTGAGAGATGTAAAAGGCATGGCATCCCTGGGCTCGTGGCACAGGAAGAAATGCCCTGGAGAGCACAGGAGTCCCGCACCTTGACCAGAGCCCCTCTCCCCAGGCCAGGCACGCAGCCTGTGCACTACACACACACACACACGTCAGGGTCCTGGGAGCCACAGTCCAGCGGGTCTGGGTCTCGCTGGGTGTCACGCTTCCTTTCCAGGGCTTGGGAGCCTCTGTAGGTGCAGCTTTGGGGGGAAATAACCCTAACTCTGCTTCTCCCATCCTTCCCTTCTCTGTGTACGTGTGTCTGTCTCTCTCTTGCGTGACTTTCCTCCCCCCGCCCCCGCCCTCCCCCATCTTTTTATTTTTTACGGATGTTCTTTTTTGGTGGTACGTGGTCCCCTCGTGTGGTCCCTCCCCTGCTGCAGAACTCGTCCAGCTCGGCCTCCTCCGAAGCCTCGGAAACCTGCCAGTCGGTGAGCGAGTGCAGCTCGCCCACCTCGGTCAGCTCAGGCTCCACCATGGGCGCCTGGGCGTCCACGGAGAAGGTGACCGGCTGGGGTCCCAGCCTCTCCCCCAACCCGCCCTCTGCCAGCTACTTCCTGCACAGCCGCAGGAACCCAGAAACTCAAAATCTCCCCCAAGAGTAGTCCCTCTTGGGACAGAGGGAGGGGCAAGACTGAGGGATTTTTCGGGAAGGGGTGCCTGGCTTCTGAAGCAGTGACCTTGCCGTCATCAAGAGGGAGAGGAAGGGGTATGGGGAACTTGGAGGTGTGAAGGCTTCTTCCCAGGACATGGATGATCATCCATCTTTCCTCTTCCCCCTCCCCCGCACCCCGCCCGCCATGGCCACCTTGTCACCTTGTCGTTGGATGTGACATTCCACTGCGTCAGAGGCTGTGTGCTTTCCCGCCTTTTTGTTTGCAGCCCCACCTTCTTCGCCCCAGTTTAGAATCTGCTCCTGAACACTCTGATGATTTGGAAACCTGGAACGAACAGCTTCAGCTGATGGTGTTGTTTTGAAAGCTGCACAATGGAGATGAGCAAATCACCATCACTTTGAAATTATTAGTGCAATAATCAGAGACCATTGAGCACTGCACATTAGGGACACCGATCATTTCCAAACTATTCTAAAAGTAGATATAGTATTTTCCCCCACTGAATGCTTGGTGTCAGATAAATGTGCATTCTTTGCACCGTGGAGCTCTTCTCTCGCATCATGGACTGTCCATGAGCAGCAGAGTCCCTGATGTTTGTTTGTAAATACTCAGGTCTCCCTCGTCCCTTGAATGTCAATGCCATCTTGTACCTCCACGCTCATCCTGTTATATTAATTTTTTTTCCTTTTTTCCTCCCCTTTTTTTTGTTTCCAGTTGTCTAACGGGTTTTCTCACTATAGTTTATCAAGTGAGCCCCATGTGGGGCCCGTAGGGGCGAGCCTTTTCCCTCATTGCCTGCCCGCCTCCCGCCTGCTCCCTCGGGTCACCTCTGTCCATCTTCCAGACTACGCTCATTATTACACCATTGGGCCCGGCATGTTCCCGTCATCTCAGATCCCTAGCTGGAAGGTTTGTGTCTCTCCGTCCTCTCCCCCCTCCCTCATTGCCTCTGTGCTCACCCCTCTTTCGCCCCTACAGTTCTCACCCCGATTCTCCCCTCACCCCCTTCCTCTCACACTCTGCCTTCTTCCCCATAACACCTCCTCCCTGAGTAAATCCCCCCTGGTGGAGAACCAGAATCCAGCAGGCAGCTCTGAGACAGAGATGTCCACATGGAGCTGGGCTTGGAGGGGTTGCCTTTAGGAGACACCAGTTAACCCCGTTAGACCCCAGTAGACCCAGATGGAGCACGGGGGGGATATTTGGTTCCAAAGTGTATGTCCCGGTTCTGCCCTCCTGGGGGATTCCTGAGGGAATTGCTGGTATCGAGGACTGTGTACCCCAGACTGTTCCCTTGAGTCCCTTTTCGGGCCATGGTGATAGAACCATGCCTCCAGATAGGTGTTGGCTTTTTTTTTTAATCTTTAAAGTACATGCAGACTTTATTTTTAGTCTTGATGGTTTATATTAAGACATATAAACCAATAAGCATTGCTTTAAAGCAATAAACATTGCTTTAATATACAAACAAGTTTTTATATTATTTCCTAGTAAGTACAGTTGATGCCCAGAGGATATATTGAGAGGTCCCTAACTGGAATAGTAGGCCCCTAGGCAGCCTGCATTTTGAGCAAGAGGCACAGACCTCTCAGACTCCTCAGAATCCTTCTTCCAACCCAGGGGCCTTCCCTGCCTCTGTGACGACCTCAGAAGGCACATCCCCAAGTGCCCTTTGGGGCTGCTTCCCTGAAGTGAGGTTCAGCCTCAGGGAAAGCGTCTGAAGTTCCTTTAGTGCCCCCTGGTGGCCAGGCTATGCAAGTGCGATCAGTTGAGCCCACAGGCCAGGGTCTTCCTCAGACATCAGGGGGAGGGCCTAGTGCCTGGGGATGTCTTTCCACTGCTGGTGCCTTTAGACACCTCAGGCAGTTGGTCAGCTGTTTGGTGGCTGTAAGAGTCTCCCCCAGGCTCCCTGCCCAGTTGTGGGTTTTCTGTCTTTGGGCAGATATGAGGAAAGGAGAGGTACCCAGGGGGTCCCCAAAGGACTATCCATTCCCTTCTGCTAGCACTGGGTGAGGGGAGAAGGGGCTGCTGGCCTGTCCCAGTGTGAGCTTCCCCTGTGGGGACCAGCCACCTTCCATGGGTGGGCAGCTGTCTGGAGGGTTCTCTGGCCTCCAAGTGGAGGCCGAGGCCCTGGCGCCTGACCACGCTTGCTCCACTCAGGACTGGGCCAAGCCAGGACCTTATGATCAGCCTCTCGTGAACACCCTTCAGCGCCGCAAAGAGAAGCGAGAGCCAGACCCCAGCGGAGGAGGCCCCGCTGCAGCAGGAGGTGTCCCCGCTGCTACTGAGGAGGCCCAGAGGCCAAGGAGCATGACCGTGTCGGCCGCCACCAGGGTGACGCTCTTGTTTTCTTCGGCCGGCCGGGGCCCTCCACACCTGGCCAGGGGCCACGTGCTGGCCGGCAGCTGGAGGGACCCGAGCCCCTTTCCCCAACTCCCTGGTCCACGGCATTCAGAAGGCCCCCAGGGAAGGTCTCATATGGGAGTTAGACTCTAGAACTCTCTAGAGCCTGGGTAGGGCCCAAGCAAGCTGACAGCCTCCTGGGCCCAGAGACCCAGTGGTGGTCATGGGAACAGAGTAGGAGTCCAGTCAAGGCCCCACTGGAAGAGTAGAAAGGCTTTGGGGTTATCAGACAGGGACTGATGGCCCCGGGGTCTCGTCTCTTTCCTCCCACCTGCAGCCTGGAGAGGAGATGGAGGCTTGTGAGGAACTGGCACTGGCCCTGTCCCGGGGCCTCCAGCTGGACACCCAGAGGAGCAGCCGGGATTCGCTTCAGTGCTCCAGTGGCTACAGCACCCAGACCACAACCCCCTGCTGCTCCGAGGACACCATCCCCTCCCAAGGTAGGAGGCAGCCGAGGCTTCCCAGCCAGGCTTCCTGAGCAGTGCCAGGTGAGGACGGGGGGCCCTCCCCGCTGGGAGGAGGCAGACATCCGTCCAGACGCCATCGAGCATCTTGGAATGCTCAGGAGGGGATCCGTCTGTGATTGTTAGGTAGCTGCCATCCAAGGAAGTGGCCAGACTTTCACAGCTTCGCTTGTTCTTCACCTTCAGGGTTCAGGGCAGTTCCCATATGAACACAAGATGCTGTTAAGGATACTGTCTCCTTTGTGTTTGGCACTTTGTAGTAAGCACTTTGTGCTTCCCTGATGGCTCAGAGGGTAAAGAATCCACCTGCCAACGCAGGTTCGATCCTTGGGTCAGGAAGATCCCTTGGAGGAGGATGGCAACCCAGTCCAGTGTTCCTGCCTGAAAAATCCCATGGACAAGGTTGCAGAGTCGGACATGACTGAGCGACTAAACAGACAAAAACAGACCAAGCACTTTATTGTCCCATTTATTTGTCACAGCCACTTATGTAACACATGTGCTCACTCAGTCGTGTCCAACTCTTTGCAGCCCCATGGATTGTAGCCCACCAGGCTCCTCTGTCCATGGAATTCTCCAGGCAAGCATACTGGAGTGGGTTGCCATATTCTCCTCCAGGGAATCTTCCTGACCCAGGGATCACACTGTGTCTCTTGTGTGTCCTGCGTTGGCAGGCAGGTTCTTCACCACTGTGCCACCTGGGAAGCCCATGTGTATATTTATCCTCATTTTACATACATGGAGAATGCGGCCCAGGGTTCACACAGGTAATAAGAAGCAGAGCTAGAGTTTGAATCTAAGATCTGTCAACAGTCTGAAACCCAAATTCTCTATGAACCCGCCTCTCTAATCCCTCTCCCCAGCCAGCCACAAGGCCAGCATGATGGCATTCCAGCTGCTAGGAGAGATCTGAGAGTTAGCCAAGCCCACAGGCAGTCCTTCATCCAGGTCTCTCAGACAGTGGGTCTCAGTGGAGGACCGTCTTGCTCCCCAGAGGATACCTGGCAGCATCTAGAGACATTTTTAGTTGTTACAGTTGGACGGGGTGCTACTGGCATCTGGTTGACACCCAGGGATGCTGCTAAACATCCTATAATATAGCCCAAAGACCCCCGCACCCCACCCCAAAACTGACCTGGCCCAGTTGCCAGAGTGCTGCCATTCAGAAACATGCTCTGAGGTGTTCATGCCGGACGCTTTCCCCTCCCGCGTGACCCTGTGTTGGGAGAGGAAGCAAGCACACTGCACTGATGGAACCTGTCTTTGTGCATAGTTTTCAGAGACTCGCTGCCAGTTCCATTGTTTCTCTAGTCTTTGCATGAATGAGCCGACCATGGGGGAGGTCTGTATGGTCCATGTGGGGTTTGTTTCCTCCTTCCACCCTCTACTCCTCCCAGAGGTTCTCAGAGGCAGCCGGTTTTGCATCCTTCCCAGCTCAGCGGTATCTGAGTGCAGGCCTGTTGTGTCCAGCTCTGCTCTGGGTGCTCAGGGCTCCCTTGGTGAACAAAATGACAATCCCCATCAAGGAGTTCTTAGATGGTGGGGGCCCAGAAACCCAGGGAGGCTTGGTGTGAAGTTGCGGGTGAAGTCCCTGGCCTCTGGGGCCTTCTGTCCTCCTGACACAGAGAATGAAAAATGCACAGCCACCACCTGGGAGATTTCTAATCAGATCCTATAATCAGTTTCAGATTACGATTATTTCTCTGTAAGTGGTGACCAGGAGGCTGATCAGCAGGAGTTTGACAAATCCTCCACCATCCCAAGAAACAGCGACATCAGCCAGTCCTATCGAAGGATGTTCCAAGCCAAGCGCCCGGCCTCGACTGCGGGCCTTCCCACCACCCTCGGACCTGCTATGGTCACCCCAGGGGTTGCAACCATCCGACGGACCCCTTCCACCAAGCCTTCTGTCCGCCGGGGGACCATAGGAGCCGGTCCCATCCCCATCAAGACACCCGTGATCCCTGTCAAGACCCCCACCGTCCCAGACCTCCCCGGGGTGCTGCC
The DNA here is from genome assembly GCF_032405125.1 of Capricornis sumatraensis. Lineage (NCBI taxonomy): Eukaryota > Metazoa > Chordata > Mammalia > Artiodactyla > Bovidae > Capricornis > Capricornis sumatraensis. The sequence continues at coordinate 34,832,950 of NC_091079.1, forward strand.
AGCCCCTCCAGATGGGCCTGAGGAGCGGGGTGAGCACAGCCCAGAGTCGCCGTCTGTGGCTGAGGGCCCCCAGGGTGTCACCAGTGTGCCCGCCTCAATGTGGAGCGGCCAAGCCTCCGTCAATCCCCCTCTTCCAGGCCCAAAGCCAAGCATCCCTGAGGAGCCCAGACAGGTGATTCCAGAAAGCGAGGCCGAAGACCAGGAGAGGGATCCCCCAAGTGCCACTGCCTCCCCAGGCCAGGTTCCAGAGAGCGACCCTGCAGACCTGAGCCCAAGGGACGTCCCGCAAGGAGAAGACATGCTGAACGCCATCCGAAGGGGCGTGAAACTGAAGAAGACCACGACAAACGACCGCTCAGCCCCGCGCTTCTCTTAGGCTCTCTTAGGCTCATAAGAAACGCTGCCAGTGGGGAATGAACTGTCTAATTAATAAGACCTAATTTGTCTTGATCCATTCCAATCTATAATCAAGATTTTGTAGGCAACTCAGAACACAGCTCTTTTGAAAGTACACCTTTAGATAAGAATTAAAAGCAACATATGTAACTGACATAACCTTGATCTTTTAATTTGTAAATATCAACAGTTTTCTTTCTGCACATTTTAATCTTAAGTTTCCCCTTTGATTTTTCTGAAGGTGCCAAATTCCATTTAACTTTTTTACAAGTCTTTGTAAAATTTTAAATGCATAAGGGCGGGGGGAGGTCGGGCAGGGGAACCCCAAAGTTAGTGATTTCAGAAGAAAGGGTAACTATACTTAGCTTTTTTCCTTTTGTTTTCCTGCAAGCTTTTGTAGATGCATTGTAGTAGTCTGGCTTAGGAGCAAATTCAAGTTATTTTAATGTACAAACAAAATGGATAAAGAGTAAAAATCGTTATCCAAGCAAACTACTTTCGGGATGAGAAATGCAGGAGTCAGTTGATGAGCAATATCTGGAGTGAAGTAACTCTGGAAATGGTAGACTGTGTTGGGATTGGGGGGAGGGTTGGGGGAGGGGCACACTGTCAACATAGCCGATCCTGTTACATTTAAGGGTAGCCTCGTAGGTTGAATTTCTAGTAGCTTCATGGTAAATGCATCCGAATAAGCCATACTGGATTGCAGTGTTTGTTTCTGTAGGGTGTTTAAGGACTTCCTTTCTCCCACGATTCCTCCTGACTGCACACAGCACCCACCTCCAGTCCTGTGCATGCGGCCGCCACCGGCTAGACATAGAACCCCCACTTCAGTTACTCGTCTGTTATACCCACTTTCATTGAGTCCAAATGCATCCAAAATGGTAAGGCAGTTTTAAAAATGTGAAAATATTTAAAAATGATAGCAGGGAATTCTTAGATATAGAAAATGCCTTTTACTTAACTGCGCCCAGCAGGCTGGGTGCGTTGAAAAGCCCAAATATTTTGAAAAAACTCGAGCGGATTTAACAAGGGTAACCAGCTTGGAGTCTAGCAACTTGCCAATGTGTTTACCAGTCTGGGGGCTTGTTTTTCTTACCTTCTTTTAAATAAGTGGCAGTTAACTGGCTTCATACTAAACATCGGAGAGGAGGATTTCTTTCTTGTCACCTGGAATCTGACCACTATACTGTCCTCTTTTTTGTATTTTAGGTAATGTTTTTTGGAATGGATTTCTGTATTTTCTTTTTTAAGTGAAAGTTAAATTTGTTATAATGCCCATCCCCTAAAGCCAACAGAGATTTGTAGATTTAAAGGGATCACATTTGGGGACTGCGATGGTGTTTTTTAAAAAGAAGCCAGCCTCTTAGTGGGGTCAGTTTAAAGTGCTCATTTGGGACCGAACCTCTCAAGGAGAAAGAGCCTGGCAGGTCCCCCAGGGCCTGCAGATCTCTGTTGGTGCTAAGCCTCAGCTACATACTCTTATGCTTTAATACATAACTGCATTGGATGTGAAAGAAACATACCTGTATAGTCACTGTTCTATATATTAACATTTAACACTGCTGTGATCACTCAAGGACATTTTATGTTATGGCTTTAAAGCAAAGGCATGATTATTAGAAACTATTTAAGCTTTTTTTCTTTGAAAAACAAGCTCCTTTTACAGAATATAAGCAACAGTAGTGCCTGTGGTTTAGCCCACCAATCTTGATGACTAAAAGTAGCTGATGCATTGTGCATATGATGCTTGAGATGGTTTTTGCAAAAGCAGAAATCACTGCAAGGTAATTACGTTAGATAAAAGTGGTATTTTAAACCTTTGAAATAAATGGATGTAACTGTACCTTGGTACAGCTTTTCACTTGTTTAGTTTTTAAACGTTAGTATGATCTGAATAAATTTAATATAAAATGTTGCCAAATTCAATGTAGAAAGAATGTGACAAAACACCTTGGGTAGTTCTGTTTGTGTTTTTGCATATTGTAAAAGCAGTGTCACAGCTAAAAATAAAGAAACTGTTTCTAAAGGTGAATTACTGTGGTTTAGTCGCTAGTTTGTGCTGAGAGTCGGCCTCTCCCTGAGCAGTTTCTGTTCTAAACTTGTATAAATGACAATGTGTAACGTGTCTCCCTTCTACCTTGTAACAGTTGCTTCAGCCTACATTATAAATAAAGAACCACTAGAAAAAAAAGCCCTGCATTTCAAGTCTTATTAAAATTCAGGCTGAGGTCTTGGTCAAATGTTAGAAGATGGGCTGAAACTCCAGACTGAGCTTAGAAAACTGACATCCTTTCTGTGCACCCTAAGAACACTTAGTTGCCTGACCTAAGTGTTAGGTTTCAGTGAGTTTGATGCTAACAGTTCCAGTGAGTTTCCAAGAACAGAAACTAGCTAGGTTTGGTTGAATTTTTAAAATGGCTTTACCTTTAGAAAAAAAGAAAACTTCATTTAGTTTTTGCCACCCTTACCTTTGTGTCTGCAGACAATCCAAGCTACAGTAGAGAAAGCAAAGCTGGGAAACTGCCTTTGAAATGACTGTCACAAAAGTGCCATTCAGATCAAATGCTTTAATCTCAGCCACCAAACTCCAATCCTCAGAGCCCCATAAACTGCATGGTTATTTGCTGACTGTGTGCTTCTTAAGAGTGGTCCTTTAATCAAAGCTAAAATTCCACGAGTGGAATCCAGGAAACAGAAAAGATATCTCACACCCTCACTACTGCCAGGCTTTCTCGTCTTAGCCTCTTATGCCTTCCATTCATTACAGCTGAGTTAAGCCTTCAACTCGTTTATTCAAGTACATCTTGTATCTGGTTCTGCTGTGCAGTTTTCCCTTGATAGCATATTTATCAATATGACTTAATGGGGAAGAACAGAACTCGTCTGACTGACTACATTTCACATACTTTTCTTTATATGCATAATTGCTAAGAAAATAACAGCGGCCCAATCGCCTGGCATGTCATTCCTCTAAAGAACACGTCAGTCATATCAGGTGGAGTTATTTTATTAGGGCAAGTGTGTGTCCTGTTAATTCATCTCACTTGCGAGTGTGACTGTGAGGCATCTTCCTCTCTCTACATGGGCCGCTCCCGGGGTCTGGTCACGATATGCCACCACAGAGGGGGCAAGTCACCTTGCTTTCGGGCTGGGGGCAAAGCTTCAGTTCGGGGACCACCAACCGGGGTTTCCTCCTGCAGCTGCTTCACCTAGAAGAGGGGTAAGGAAGGAACAATTAGAAAAGGAGTCGAACTGACGATCCGACCTCTCTGCTGTGGAGCAGTGTCAGCATTGTTTCTACTGTGTCACATGACACTCTGATCCTCACTACAGAAAAGGGTTGTTTATACAGAACTGCATTATTTTTATGCCCATATTTTAACTCAGATACAAAAGCTGTTCTCCTTCACGGTTTTCCCATTCTTAAAACAGCAAGGCTGAACAAACCCTCCTACCCCACCTCCTACTCATTAAGCTAAACTCTGACAATTACTACTCCAAGTTCCCCTTGTTATGGCCCCTTCACCTGACCACCCCGCCATGTTATCCTGTCTCTGTAAAGTGGTCTCCAAAAGCACTGTTAAGAAACCTCCATTTGAATGCATTAGGGATTAATTTAAAAGCCCTCCAAATAGCAATCAGGTACAAACGTGCTCAGTCCTGCCCCCTGCTGCCCAGCTACCCCTTGTTCCAGCGAACCTCCGAGACCACCACTGTCCTAATAGAGGAGGAGACCCAAGGCACCCACTTTCCAGAGCCATGATTTTTTGAACCTCCCTACAGAAAACCAATTCTGGGTTGTGGCAAACCTGGGCCACAGTACATGTGCTGTTTAATAATGTCAATGGGATTAATAAAGGAGGAAGGTTTTGGGGAGAGGTTACCAAAGCAGTCAACTGCACAATGAATCTGCTGCTCTCCATGAACACACACGCCTCAAGCTGCCAAATGCTCACATACTTCTTGGAAAACACTGCCCTCCTTGATCACAAAATCATGACTTCAAGTAACCCAATATCCCAGTAACTAGTGTCCTCTTCCAGCTCATTTACTTAAAGGCCCCTTGAAAATAACTTCTTGAACTCACAGAGGCTACCAGTTCCCACGTGCTCCCACCTAACTTGCCGTTCTCTGCATCAGTCTCCTGTGTACTTCCCTACTTGATCCAGCTAGATTCCATCACGAAAATCACTCCCTATGGAGTAACTCCAATTCCTTGTCGCTCTTGACAGAGAACAGCCACACCATCTACCTTCAGGCCTGCACCCATACAGCTTAGTACTGCTAGAGAAAAAAAAATTCTGGAACAAACTGGAGTCACAACGTGTCTACTCCCAGCCGCACCCCACGGCAACCTTCCCGCTCCTCTCCAGGAAGCTCATCCCCTGGCCCACGACTATCACACCCTTTCCATGTTCTACAAAAATGCTTTGCCCACTCCCTGGCTTTTCCTTATTTCACTTAAAAAAAGAGAAGCCAGCACATCAAAGTCTGTCATTTCCCCAAAAGTATTTACCTACAGCTTCTGTCCAATAAGAATGGAGGAGAATCCCTTCTCCTTTCAAAGGCCCCCCGACAGGCTCAGGATCCTTAAAATTTTTCCTTCTGTACCTGTTCCATCTCGAATCGGCATTACCAGACTCTCCCTCACCCCAAATCTCACCAGCAGACATGCATTATTATTTATTTTAAAAGAAAGTAATCTCTCAGTCTCTAGTTACCGCCCCATTTCTTTGTTCTCCTCAGCAAATGTTCAAGAACCATCTCTCCCTCCCATTTTCTCCTCCTCAGCTTCCAATCAATCTTTGTGTCACAGGTAAGCTCAAGTCAGGGCCACTAATGCCCTTTCTGTAACTAACACCTTTCGACGTTATTTCTAGGACCCTAGCGCACATCAAAGATGACTGGCCCTGGCCACTATTCCTGAAACACTTTCTCTTGGATCTAAGGATCTCAAACCTTTCTGTGGCTCTCTGCCAGCCTCCACTTAATCCAGTTCCTCTGCTGTGGAGAGGGAACTGGGAAGAGGGCCCCTATTCCCCCTTCTGTGGCTTTTAAAACAATTGATAACGCCCACATTTCAATTCTGAGCCCAAATCTCTCTTCTGAGTTCCAAATCTGCACATCCAAAGTCACCCTCTGACACCTGCACCAGATGTCTCACAGGATTTTCAACTTTAACATTTTTAAACATTTAAAACTGAACACTTGATTGTCCTCTGACAACTGTTTTTTCTTCTCTTCCCTATCTCAATAAACACCGCCACCAAACTCCACATGTTGAAGCTTAAAACCTGGAAATCATTCTTGATTCTTCCCTGTCCTTTACTCCACATAGTCCCCCCCACCCCAATCCAATCCCTCTTCACATCCCTGCAAACAATATCCTAAAGCTGCCTCCTTCCACACCCACCATGCCCATCCCCGTGCTAGTTGTGAGGTCTTTGGACTGAACCACTGCAGTAACCCAAACTGGTCTCTTCCCTTCTCCACTTGCCCTTTCCAGTTTATTTTTCACGCTACAGCAAGACTGAATTTTTTAAAATAAAAATCAGGGCTTCCCTGGTGACTCAGTGGTGAAGAGCTCACCTGCCAATGCACTAGATACAGGTTCAATCCCTGATCCCGGGAGACTCCGCATGCTCCAGAGCAGCCACGCCCGCGCGTCACAAGTACTGAGGCTGTGCTCTAGAGCCTAGGAGCTGCAGATACTGAAGCCGACATGCCCGAGTCCACGCTCAACGAGGAAATCAGCGCAGTGAGAAGCCTGCAAATGGCAACTAGAGAGCAGCCCTGCTTGCTGCAACTAGAGACAAGTCCTCACGGCAATGAAGACCCCACACAGCCAAAAAACGAGTAAGTTTTAAATACATATATCAGTCATCACGAGTGGAAAACACCCAAGGCGCTCGTGGAGAAGGTTAATATAGAGGAAAGCCAAGCAAAGGGTTATGGAGGGGAAGGAGGAGAGAAACAAAATTTAACAGAAAAGCCCAAAGACCAGGAAACACATTTAATCTATTTCTAAGGTGGTTGTAAATGTTGTATTGAACACAACCCGAAAGAGAAAGTATAGGCAAGACTCACCTCCCGCTCCCAGCTCTCCCTCCGCAGTTTCTTCCACTGCTCTCTCTTAGCAAAGTAGTCAGGATACATCGCTTTCTCCGAAGGATGCCAGTCATCTAAGCACCACTCGGGAACCTGTCAGGAGGGGAAATCACAGCGTCATTCCACAGAACACATTTACATGTCACAGACAGGGCCTTCTCAGGAAACAAAAATCAATGCATTTTTATAACAATTCTAAGTACCAGAATTGCTTCTGACACTAAGCCATAAATAGCAAAGGACCAAAATAAAGGAGAACACTTTAGACTGAAACCACCTAGGGCTGTGAAACAGCAAGGTCAGTCCGAAAAGAACTGGCATCATCCCTCCCCTACCCGAGCTCTCTAAACATCCAACGTGGCTTTATGTTATTTGGAAATACCACTTAGAATACTAAGCACCAATTGAAACTGCCTAACTTCAAGATCCAAAAATGAGTTATTTACCCATTCCTTAAGCACTTTCCTTTGTCAAATAGTTTACTGCAAGACCCTGGCTCTGAGTTTAGAAAGAAAAGTCTTGATGGCACGTGGGAGAGAGAAAACTTGACACTAAAAAAGAAAAAAAAAGTGTAACTGTCAGAAAAGAAATCTATCTGCCCTTAAAAAGGCGAGTGGTTTCCAGGGCTGAGGTTTGAAATTCGACACACCTGTGGTCCTCACCTACCTTGTAACACTCGTATCTCTCATAGGAGGTGCCCCCCGGAGACTCAGGGAAGATGTACGGCTGAGGATGCTGACCATGCCAGAATTCTTCCTCTGCCTCCCTCAGCAGCTGGGTAGCCTTCACCATGTCCTTTTCATTCTTATGTTCATCAAACCGGGCTCTCAACAAGCAAGCAAAATACCGGTATTTATCCCTTAAACCAAAATGGTTTTGGAGATTAGAAATGTAATCTGTTCAATCGGGCAGTAGAACTATCTGACAAGAGGCAGTACTTCCACTAATGCCTCCCAGGTGACCCCGGACCCTGTCAATGGAGTGGCCGCATCATTACGACAGCTTTCTTGGCAGTCCCCCCCAAACACCAGCAGCAAAAAATTATTGTATTAATACACATAGCCTATTAATAAACACAGCCTAACCTCTTTCCCCATCTCCTCTATAGGAGGATCATTCAATTCACTGAATGACAACTTACTGAACTTCCTCCTACCTTGTGCTAGACACTGAGCTAAACTCTGGACACAGAGATGTGGAAGGCAGATATTAACATGGTGGCAACAGTGTGGCTCAAAACAGACCTGGGTTCAAATTCTGAATCTGACACTAGCTGCATGACCTTAGCCAAGTTCTGGTCAGGTTCTAGGAAGTGTTAGTCAAACTGTTCCTCGGTCGTGTCTGACTCTTTGCGACCCCATGGACTGTAGCCCACCAGGCTCCTCTGTCCATATTTTCCAGGCAAGGTTACTTGAGTGGGCTGCCATAGATGCAGAGATCATTTATGGGGCATAAAAATTTTATTATTAATTTTTAAAATAGTTGATTTACAATGTTGCATTAGTTTCTGGTGTACAGCAAAGTGAATTAGTTATACATACAATTTTTCATATTCTCTTCCATTATGGCTTATTATAAGATACTGAATATAATTCCCTGTGCCATACAGTAGATCCTTGTTACAGACAACAGTCTGTATCTGCTGATCTCAAACTCCTAGTTTATACTCCGACCCCAACTTCCCCTTTGGTAACCATAAGTTTGTTTTGTCTGTTTCGTAATTACATTCATTTGTATATTTTAATTCCAAATATAAGTGATATCGTATTAGTCTTGTCTTTTTGACTTACTTCACTTAGTACAATCATCTCTAGGGTCATCTATGTTGCTACAAATGGCATTATTTCATTCTTTTTTATGGCTGAGTAATAACAGGGCTTTGATAATATAGGCCATAGATGATAAGGGCCTGAAGCAGGCCACAGTGATGGATGGTGACAGGAGAGAAACATTTAGACTACAAATTTATGAGAGCAGGCTATGGAGTTGGATTGCTTAAGACTGAATCTTAGCTCTGCAGTTACCAGCTGTGTGATCTAGGGTAAATTACTTCAAGTCTTTAGGCCATGGGTTCCTCCTCCATTAAAATGTTAATGAAGAAGTGAAGTGAAGTCACTCAGTCGTGTCCGACTCTTCGCGATCCCATGGACTGTAGCCTACCAGGCTCCTCTGTCTATGGAATTCTCCAGGCAAGAATACTGGAGTGGGTTGCCATTTCCTTCTCCAGGGGATCTTCCTGTCCCAGGGATCGAACCCAGGTCTCCTGCATTGCAGGCAGACGCTTTTATCTTCAGGCTGTCCTTAAAGATGCTATAAGCTAAAACATATAAACACACTTTACACAGTGCTGGGTACATCCTCAGTGCTCAATGTCAACTACTGAGATTATTACAGTGGGAAGAGAATTTACAAAAATCAGGGTCCAGTTGTACATGGCATGTAAGTATGTATGTGTATGACTCTGGCAGAGGGGTAAATTTTGAGCCCCTGAAAATAATACTAAGACTTAAAGCTGAGTGACTATATTACTAGTAATGTCATTAGCTGAGGCAGGGAATTTGGGAAGAGAGTCAAAATGAGGTAGTGAAAATAAAAGTAAGTTCAGCTTCAGAGCACTGTAGGTAATCTAACAAATAGTTGGAAATACAGCTCTAGAGACAAGTCCCAACAATAGATGAGGCTGCACAGTGTATATACAGCAATAACCAAGTGTCTAGGATGGACCCATGCAGAACAAATAGCACTGTGAGGGCAAATGGAAGAAAAAAAATATCAGGAAAGTACAGAGAAAAGATGTCAGGAGATTTAAAGGAACGCTGAGTTAGTGTTATCATGATAACTACATTTATCCTTTCCTCCAAGGCTAACATTAATATTCCCAGATGTAGTTCAGCACTGCCTAAATTCTTGATGGCTTGACTTCCTTCATCTTATAAAACTGGTAACTCTCTATGCTGTTAACATATGTCCATCTTTCCCATTAATCCATAAACTGCAACAGCCGAGAGAAAAGCCTTGTTAATATTTATTTATTCATCAGCCAGCATAGAATCTGAACAGCAAATTCTGTCATGAATAAAAAAAAATTAGGAAAGTAATGAACCCTACAGCCTTGAACCTGGCCATCCTGCTGCCTAGCAAAGAGAAGTAAGTCGATGACTTACAATCATCCCAAATATATAAAATCTGGGCTTCAAGGATGCCCTTCACAGCTTTTCCAGACATACTCAGTTTCATATTGCTTAGAAGTTTTCCTCAGAAGCCTTCTCCTTAGACTAGGTTTTAGGATTCTGCTAAGGGAGTAGAGGCCTTGCATTCATATATATCTTGGGATGTTACCCCAGGATCACAAAAATCCGTGTTTTAAGACTGTGTTCTAAGATTGTGTTCTAAGACTAGTTCCAGATGGACAAGAGAGGAAAGAAAAAAAATTATGTGGGAGGTAAAGAATTATGTGGGATGAAGCTAACAAAAAGGACTGGATGAAGCTATAAAGAGGAAAACTGATGGGGGTGGGGTGGGGGTGATGATGCTTTGGAGTTAAGACACCTGAGTTTTAATCCTGGCTAGGCCACCTACCAGCTGCAGGGCCTTGAGCAAGTTATTCTCTTGCCTTTTCTCATCTATCAAATAAGGCTGCTGCTGCTGCTAAGTCGCTTCAGTCGTGTCCGACTCTGTGTGACCCCAGAGACGGCAGCCCACCAGGCTCCGCCGTCCCTGGGATTCTCCAGGCAAGAACACTGGAGTGGGTTGCCATTTCCTTCTCCAATGCATGAAAGTGAAAAGTGAAAGTGAAGTCACTGAGTAGTGTCCAACTCTCAGCGACCCCATGGACTGCAGCCTACGAGGCTCCTCTGTCCATGGGATTTTCCAGGCAAGAGTACTGGAGTGGGATCCATCGCCTTCTCCATAAAATAAGGCTAAATCATCTCTAACTCCCAGAGGTGCGAGGACTAAAGAAAAGAACGCACCTGTTATTACTGCCAATGTGAGGAACGCGGTCACGAAGGAAGCTATTATTGAGTGAGCGCTGGAGGCACAACAAAGTCCATCTGCGCTACTTTCTTTCTGTTAATTGTTATGCAACCCTCTGCGTGGGTACCGCGTCGTTTTCCTGATTAGAAAACCGAGGCCCGAGCCAGATAAACAAGTTTTCAAGGTCTCCCAGATGTGGGCGATGAATTCCGCATTCGAACCCAGGTCTAGAGGCGGGCTTTGGGGGCGAGGGGCCGCGTTCCCACCCCGTCCCCGAAGTCCTTGAGCCGCCCGGTACCAAGGGCCTCTCGGCCTCTGTGGGAGCCGCCGGGGTCACCTCCCCGTACCCTGGGTCCCCATCTCCCACCTGTGGATGCACCATGATTCCAGGTGTCGCAGCGCCCGCTTATAAAGCCGCAGCACCTTCTGCTGGTGGGTCAGATAGGCGGCCGACGACAAGAACGCCATGATGGCCGGCTCACCTTCAGCAGCGCTGGGGGCTCCCGGGAAACCGGATGTCAGCGGCGAGGGGGCGGGGCTGCTGGGGGCGGGGCGATAGAGGGCCGTTTCCGCTTCCGTCGAGGAGAACCTGGGGCTGCAGTCATGAGTCGTTTGAAATTCGTGGGTAAGAGTTTGCCAGGATTTGGGGCATTTCCATTCCCAGGCGTCGCGCACCGCTGCTAGAGGGCCCAGGACGTGAGCTCGCCAGCTCTTTGCCGGGTTGAACGTGCACTCCGCGGAAGAGGGCGCGGGGAGGCCTCTGGGTGCTGGTAATGTTCTGGTGCTCAGTCTGGGTGCTGGCTTCACCGGTGTGCTTACTTGTGAAAATTGACGAACTTCGCAGTTATGACTTGTGCTCTTTCCAACATGTTGTATTCAATAAAAAGAAAAAAAGAACAACTACTAAAACACTCAAGGCCAGACGTTGTATTCGCCTCTAGCCTACGTGCACCTCCCACCCCTTCCCGTTTGTTTGGCGGAGAGGAGGATGGGGTATGGCTTCGAGGGACGCGTTCACTCACTGATTCGTATCATATAGTTCACATCACATTTACTGGGCGCCTCTGGTGGGCCAGGCAGCGGCCTAAAAACACAGATCTGTCCTTAATCTGCTGGCATCTGGTGGGGAAACTGGAAGACACAATGGGAAGAGAAACAAGTTCTGTACTTGGCAAGTACACTAACCTTTCAGCATCGGCAGAACAAGAGAGGAAGAATTCGACAGGAACTAAAGGAGTAAGCGTATTTAGTACCAGGCACTCAGGAAAGGTGGGGGGCGAGAGGAGGGCACGGATATTGTGAGAGCTAGGATTGGAAGGCTGACTTGGGACTTGAATGTGTTGCTGAGTTTGATTTTACTGTGTATAGAGTGGAGGTTCACTGGAGGCTTTTGACAAGGAGCATTCCTTAAGCAAATCGTTGGATGCCAGTTTCACATTGGGAGCCTTGGGCTGTGGGATACAGCCCTGGGTAAAGCAGGGCATGCGCCTTCTTTGTGAACTTTCTAGCCACTTGAAGTGGGAAAATGACAGCTGTTGTGTAGGTTTGGTAGGTCACAGGGAGAGGCAGGGAAGCATATCAGAACTTGAGCAAGGGCATTGGAAAAGGGAGAGAGAAATGGGGGAGAGGTACAGATGCAGCATTTAGTGGCTAAGAGTTTATGACAAGGGAGAGTAAACATGATTCAGGGTTGGGATAAATACCTCAATATGAAACGTAAAACTGAAATGGGTGGGAGATGTAAGGAAATCCATTTGGGTTAGGTAAATGTGAGAATCTTACAGGACATAAGGTGGAGACAGTTTTACTGGTCAGTTGGAAATGTCTTGCATTCAAAGAGGTTAGGATTATAAACTTAGATCTAAGAGTTGTTTGGGGCAGTATTTTTTTTACAAAGATATTGTGCTAAGTATGTGGAATTATAAAGAATCTAGTGGTACAGTTTTCAGGCTGGAGAGGTATGTACAGTCAAAGCAAATGCAGGCGAGAGTGTTTTAAGTGGCACCTTGAAGTGCCATGAAAGAGGTTTTTTAAAATACTGGGAGAGCCTGGGGTGGGGGACAGGTAGGTCCTCAGAAATTGTAGACACTTTGCAGGTGTGGTGTCCCTCAGCCTCTCTATTACAGTCTGTGATATAATTGATGGGGTAGATGGGGTGAGAGCCACAAAACACTCCACAAAGAAAAGGAAACACAACTTTTTAAAAGTTTTGTGTTTGTAATAAAAACTTAATCCTTGCCTCAACTTATGTCTCTTTAATCCTTTCTCCAGCCTCCAGAGTGGTCAATATGAAAAAGTCAGCTACACTTTTCTTCTGCTTCAGATCTTTTAGTTACTGTCCTCAGGATAGTTGAAGTGCCTTAACATAGCATTGGAGAAGGAAATGGCAGCCCACTCCAGTATATTCTAGCGTGGAGAAGTCCATGGACAGAGGAGCTTGGTGGGCTACAGTCCATGGGGTCGCAAAGGGTCGGACGCGACTGAAGCAACCTAGCACACAACATAGCATACAAGCCTTTCTATGGTCTGATCCTGCCTGCTTTTCCAACCGCATCCTTTTATGCTCTGTAAACACTTGGAGGTGCTGTTTCTTCTTTCTGAAAAGGTTTTAGAGTGGCAGTTTGGGACCATAATGTCCCTTCTGTCTCTAATATCCTCTTGCCTGGTTGATTTTTACCTACCCTTTACCACATTATTTTATAATTAAAATACTTATGTATCTGCCTTTCCCATTAGTCTACACTCTTTTAAGGCAGATACTTGGTGGTACTTGTGGTATTTGTCTTTGTTTCCCAGGGGCTTATTTAGTACAGTGACTGTTCAGTGGAAGTATGAATGAGTGGGTAAAAGATGTGTACTCTTAGTATAGGTGGTAAGAAAATTGATAAAGGAATCTCAACTAGATAAGCTAGAAAAGACTTCTTATAGAAGGCGGGTTTAATTGAAACATTTCTTTCTGTATGCTTTTCATTTCCACTCTCCAGGGGTAAACAATGTTTAAACTTTATATCCTTCCATAATTTTTAAATTTATACGGAGACATAAAAATAGGCAAACATATCAGATGTGTCTTTTTATGACAAAAATGGGATCATACTATGCATTCTGCCTTTTTTATTGAGTTTATTCCATGCCGTTTTAAAAGTTCTGCCTATAGTATTCATGAGCAATACTTTGGAAAACAACCTGTTAGACCCATGGACAGTTGTTCCATGAACAAGCTTTACATGTAGCAGTTGCATGAAAAATTACACCAGTGGAGGAAGTTCCCTGGTGGTCTAGTGGGTGGAATTCGGTGCTCTCACTGCCATGGCTGAGGTTCAGTCCATTGTTGGGCAGCTGGGATCCCATAAGCCAAAAGGTGTGGCCAACTTTTTTTTTTTTTAATAATAGAAAAATTAAACCAGTGTTATAAGAGCAATCTTAGATTTTTATTTAGGACAGCTGACTATCCCCAGGTTATAATCCTATATTACCCCCTTCTCAAATCGCATAACCAATGGCTGCCTGTGTTTCTAATCTGGGGAAGGAGGACAGGAAGCAGAAGTATTTGTGTTTTATGGGAAATATTGCTCCCTCCTAGGAGACACTTCAACATTGTGTCTTAGGTTATACTTGAGACTAATTTCTGTGACATTGCATATCATACCACAAGTGACCATCTTCTCAATCTGAATAGCAATAAGAATCTATGCTTAATCATTGCAAAGTGGTAAATTTGGAATGGAGTGGAAGCTCCCTTTTCAATGCTGGTGAGTTCCTGCTCTAAAAAGTAAAGTCACTCAGTCTGATTCTTTGCAATCCCATGGACTCTAGCCTACCAGGCTCCTCTGTACATGGAATTCTCCACGCCAGAATACTGGAGTGGGTAGCCATTCCTTTCTCCAAGGGATCTTCCCAACCCAGGGATCGAACCCAGCTCTTACACATTGCAGGTGGATTCTTTACCAGCTGAGCCACCAGGGAAGCCCTCCTGCTCTAAAACTCACCCATCAAAGGTCATTTAAGGACCCAGAGTGAAGGATATACCCCCAGGGTGATAGGGGTGGCGGCAGTGGTATGTAAATCTTGATGCATTTACAGAATTTCTCTGGATGTCTTGTCTTTAACATTGAAATAATATAGTGCCCTTCTAAAATTAAAGGCTATGTTATCCCCAAGATTTTCCAAAGTAAAATGGATACTCCAGGAAATCTCAGGGTGATACATACACTGGAATACCCCTCATTTGAAAAGCAGAGGTTTATAAGATGCCCATCTAGTAGCTTCTGTGCTCACTCCCATCAGATGAACCCAGTGAGAGAGCAGCTGGCAGTAATTAGTAACAATTACCTCAACCTCAGGTTGATCCTGGGGCGTCAACAGCTGGGGGCTCTTAGAAACTGTCAGGAGCACTCTCCCTCAGTGTGAGGACTAGAAATAAATACAGACATCACTGGATGCTGGGGGCAGGGGGTGGCAGGGAGGGGAGAGGTTAAAAGAAGAGAGGGACTGTAAAATCACTCTCCACTGTGAACCTCTTCTCTACAGCACAGTGACTCTCTTCCACACTTCTACACACACCTGTATGTGGGGTGCCCTTTCTGTTTGTCAGCTTTTGAGCTTTAGCTTTCTACAAGATTTAGATCTTCTGTGGAGCTTTTTCATCATTCTTGCCAAAACTGTTTGTGCTCCTTCTTGGCGCTCTGAAGCACAAAGCTGTGCTTTGTGATTATTTACAAAGTGATTATTTATAGGCTTAAAAGTGTATAAAGCTCCTACTATATTCCAACCATTATGCTAGGTTCTAGGGATAGAGCTTTGAAGAAGATAAACACTTCTTGCCTCATGTTGCTTACAGTCCAGCTTTTTTTTTTTTTAATTTTTTTTTTATTGAAGGATAATTGTTTTACAGAATTTTATTTTCTGGCAAACCACTTTATTTTATATCACAAATGTTGTTTGCAGTTCCTATATAGACTGTAAATTCCTAGAAGGCTGGGACCAAGTGACAGGTCTTATTCATTTCTGTACCCCCTAACTCCTTACATAATATTTGGCATAGTGTTGCTTTTCATAACTGTTTGGTGAATAAAGACAATAATTTATTGCCCTCTCTGCATCTCCACTTGTATTACCCTAATTCAGGTTCTCTTCATTGCAAATAGGAACTCTTGACTGTTTCCAGATAAACTATCCTGACTCCATTTGCCCCATTCAGATCCCACCTTCTACAAAGACACCAGAAGGAGAGGTCCAGAATACCAGTCTTGGAGGCCATCAGTGCTTCTTGGTGCATCTGGTGTCTTAAAGACAAGTATCCGTAACATGGTTGAGTCTGCCCTTTTCTGGTCACTCCCGTCTCTGCGCTTCTCTCCAGGATCACTGTGCTGTTTCAGACCCCGGATGCTTTGTTTTTGCTGCTTCCCCTTATCTGCAGTTTCCTGTCTTCTGCTGGGTAACTCCCAACTCATCCTTGAAGATTCAGTTCAAGAGGTGCTTCTTTCTGGAAGCCTCTTCTGGACCAACTAGCAGACTGAGTTGGATGGTCCTCTTGTGTGTCCCACAGTGCTCATATCTACTCGTGATTTCTCTACTAAAAAGAAAATACTTGTTTATTTCAGTACTCAAGATCCTGTGTCAGATCTTAGTTGTGGCATGCTGAATCTCTGGACTCTCTAGTTGTGGCTGGTGGGCTTCCTTGCTTTATGGCATGTGGGATCGTAGTTTCCCAACCAGGGATCGACTTGCATCTTTTGCATTGCAAGGCAGATTCTTGACTACTGGACCACCAGGGAAGTCCCCTAATTGTAATTTCTTAATTGGCTATTAAGGGGTATGCCTTCCTAGTTCTGCAGTGAGTTTCTTGAGAGCAGGACTACTGGCTTTCATCTTGGTATCCCAAATGTCTATCACAGTGACTGACAAGAATAGGCACTTAGATTTTGTGTGAATGAATGAATGTGTGAATGAAAAGTAAATGGACCTTTTATTTAAAGTAAAAATTTCAAATAGAGGCCCTCCATGATAATATGTTTGTTTTGCTTTCCACAGATATTGGTATCAACTTGACAGATCCTATGTTCAGAGGAATTTATAGGGGGGTTCAAAAGCATCAAGGTAAACTTTTCTTTTATTCAGCTATTTATGAAGACAAATTTTCTGACTCGAGCATAAAAAGCTTAACCCACCCTTAAAATTAAAATATTAAAGGATTTATTGTGCGTCTTGGCTAAAACTATAAACAAAGTGAAACCCGTATCAGCTATATTGGTAAACCACGATCATGAACATGTGTAAAATAGCTATTGTCACAAAATGCTACAAAGTTTACAGCTTTAAACATAGAAATTGAGATAACCATAGGCATAAACGGCAAGCCATCGTGCTTCCGGTTCCGCCGCGGAGGCACATGAAAGTCGGTGAGTTGCCGCGGAGTTTGTCTCCGGCCGCGGGGCGGCGCTGGGATGGATCCCTCCGCGTCGGGTATGGGCTCAGTTGACCCGCGGCTGCGGCATTTCATCGAGGTGGAGACCCAGAAGCAGCGCTTCCAGCAGCTGGTGCACCAGATGACGGAACTTTGCTGGGAGAAGTGCGTAGACAAGCCTGGACCAAAGTTGGACAGCCGGGCTGAGGCCTGTCTCGTGAACTGCGTTGAGCGCTTCATTGATACAAGCCGGTTCATCGTGAAACGACTGGAGCAGACGCAGAAATCCAAGGCAGGCTTCTCAGAAAGCCTTTCTGACTGACCTCAGCATTACCTCTTTGGAAAATAAAGGTAGTTCAAGAAATGAAGAGCAGTTGATGGGATGGTTGAAGAAGGCTGTAGGGGAATTGGCTCCCACCTTCGTCACTCTTGGGACATCCTGTCCTCAGAATGAACAAAGACCAATGTTTGTTTGTGGGCGGGGATTTGAGAGTTAGATGTGTTTGGGGTTGTTTTTTTAATGCTAATCTTGGGACAACAACTGATAGATGAGTGGAAAACTACTAGATGAATAGTATTGTATGTGGGACGATGCTTTTCTCGTAGTCCCGTTAACTGCTTCTTATAATTTTGATAGTGGAATTGCTCTATAATTTGACAGTGGGACCACATAGGTAATAATCTGTTAATTTGTTTTTTTGTGTGGGTTCATTTCAGATTTCTGGGGATACCAATGTACATCTTTGTGTCTCAGGGCAGCAGTCTGGGAAGAGTAATTTAGGCCTCCTTATCTAGTGTTTGACTGTGGGTGATGGCAAAAATGTATGGTATGTTCATACAGTACATTCCAACTTTCTGGATTATCTCCCTCCCTCATACTGTGATTCACTTAAATATCTATATAAAGTATGGTCTCAAGCTAGGACAGGTTGCCTGAGGGTCTAGAGGACTTTAGTTAAAGGAAGCTAGCCAGTGAATATAATTTTCATACTAAACTGCCACAAGGAAGAAGTTAACTTACCATGAATATCAGGGTCCAAAAAAATTTATAAAGATGTGCCTAAATAAGCACTTATCAAATAGTATTGATTTGACTTTGACTTAGTAACTGTGGTTTCTATGTATTCTTTTAATATAGGATAATTAAATTATAGGTAAGTGAGTTCTTATCTACCAGATTTTAATGTGGGCTTCATCTCTTGCAGATGACTTACAAGACGTAATAGAGCGAGCTGTTCAGATTGGTGTTAAAAAGGTAACATTTCATTTTTGTTATTATTTAAAAAATAAAACAACTAAATTTTGGTTAAAAATGCTTCAGATGAGAAAGAGCCAATGCTACACTTAGCATTTTGTCATAGGTATTATCATATTAGCAAGTTAATGAAATAAAATATCAAAATATTATGTTCTCATCAGTTTAAGTGACACACACCTTGTGGGTGGTTCTTCAATGCGATCAGAAACGTAGTAAATGGCCAAGTCTTAAAGAAGTTTTTTTAAAACCCATCTGAATTACCAGGTTTTTTAAGAGGCAACTATTAGTAGATTTTATAACATAATTTAGCTTTGGTTAGAAATAAGCAGTCATCAAAAAGATATTATCTCTAATCACCATGTTTAGCTTTTATACTGTGCGCAACATTTCAAGCAACTGAGAGAACACTTTAATTTTTATGGTAATAATTTGATAATCAGGAGAATTCCTACTACTTTTAGAGAGTTCTAAGCAAATGAATTTTAGCTCAATGTCAAATTGTTTGAATAGATATTTCTCTTTAACTGGTATTTTTTAAAGGAGCAAGCTAGCCCACACATGAGCATAGGGAATAAGATTTAAGTTCCATAAGGCTTCCCAGTAGCTCAGTGGTAAAGAATCCACCTGCCAATGCAGCAGACAAAAGTTCGATCCCTGATCTGGGAAATCCCACATGCCGTGGAGCAGCTAAACCGCTGGTTGAGCATGTGCTTTAGAGCTGGGAGCTGCAACTACTGAGCCCACACACACTAGAGCCCATGCTCTGCAACAAGACAGTCCCCCACAATGAGAAACTCCCGGCGCCAAAACCGGAGAATAGCCCCCGCTCACCACAACTAGAAAAAAGCCCGCACAGCTATGAAGACCCAGCCCAGCCAAAAGTAAAAATAATGAGCCTGCACAGCTATGAAGACCCAGCCCAGCCAAAAATAAAAATAATGAATAAATAAACTACACACACACACACACAGATTTAAGTTCCATAGTATGATATCAGAGCACTTGGTAGCTACTGCTTGTAAGTTAAATAAACCTCAGTTTTAAAAAGTGACCAGGTGAGTTCTGCAGGTTGGTGTGTGACAGTTGAAGAGAGAGAAGCATTTTGGGAAAAAAAAGCAGGAAAGCATGTTTGGGAAACTTGTTGACACTCTGTTAAAGTGGACTTATTTTATTCCTTTCTGTTTCAGTTTATGATTACAGGTGGAAATCTACAAGACAGTAAAGATGCACTGGATTTGGCACAAACAAATGGTATCCTCATATTACTTTTACCTCCCACAATGTGAATTAAGTTATTTTGAAGAAGTCTTTCTGAGAACTGCCTCAGGTACAGATACAGCAGATCATGACTGTAACAGCAGGAAGATAGACTGATTTCAGTGGGACATGGTTAAGATGAAAAAATTCAAAGTGCCCATTGTCATATCAGATGAGCCCTCTTGTATATAATAAGGATTATTTTAAGATTTCAGTCAATGAGAATTAAGTTCACTAGGCATAGAATTTAACCTCAGATATTCCTGATACAGAATTTTTGTGTGTATACTGTAATATGTTTAAGATATGAGTTGCTTTTTATTTGCTCTTTAACTTAAGCTACAAAAGATCATTTATTAAAATATTTATCATGTAGATCAGAGACACTGTGCAAGGCCCCAGGAATGCAAGTAATAATATAGTATATAACCCTTCATATGCTCACCTTATAGACTAAATAAATACAGGCATATGAACATAAAGTTTCAGAGTTGATTCCTTCAAGAACCCTAGTTACATAAAACACCCTCCTTTATCTGACGTTTATTTACTTAAACTTTTTGTGGTTTGTTTTTGGTGAGGAGGGGCCAGGAGCATACTTCATGTGCTTGACACTAAAGAATTAGGCATTCCATGTTATTTTTCAAAATACTGATTTATTCATTAAAAGCTGTTATTTATTGAAATCTTTGAAAATGCATACTTCAGGATTCACAGACACTTTAGTGATTAAAGTCCTAAAAACATCTTCCCAGAGGCTTTTGATGTGTATAAGAATATTACCTTCCATACTTCCTTCCATACATAATATTACTTCCATATTACCTTCCTTGTTATACCCAAACAGATAGGCTTTTAAAAGTTCTCAGTTCTTCCACTCCTCTGCATGTTAAAGCAGTTTTCATATTCATGTCCAAAAATGGTATTAGTATTCCAGAAATTCTTATGTGATTAATCTAGTGCATTTCGGATAGTTTGACTAGTTTATGGGTATTGTTAAAAATGGACCAGTTGAAATTATGTGATATTCTTTATTCATATTAAATATAAATATGGGAAA
The DNA here is from genome assembly GCF_032405125.1 of Capricornis sumatraensis. Lineage (NCBI taxonomy): Eukaryota > Metazoa > Chordata > Mammalia > Artiodactyla > Bovidae > Capricornis > Capricornis sumatraensis. Next base: position 34,853,413 of record NC_091079.1, read on the forward strand.
AATACTTTGAAAATAATCCTGAGCATTGTTTTGTGCTAGATATGTTTTTCAGCACCGTTGGGTGTCATCCTACAAGATGTGATGAATTCGAGGAGAATGGCCCTGACCATTACCTGACAGAGTTGCTGAATCTTGCTGAAAGCAACAAGGGGAAAGTTGTAGCAGTAGGGGAATGTGGACTTGGTCAGTGTCAACGCACCCTGTTCGCGTGACTCAGTTTGAAAATAGCTGATTTGTTCTTTACAAATCATGAGTAATTCTTGATTCTTTTTTATGTTTTAAAGATTTTGACCGACTACAGTTTTGTTCCAGAGATACTCAGCTCAAGTAAGGAAATTTATTGTCTTTAGAAATTTTTGTAAAAACTTAAGGGTGGTTTTTAAACAGTTTTTATCAGTTCAGAATGTAGTTAGGTTAAGCTTCAGAGTTTTTTTTTTTTTTTCCTTTGTATATGAGAAGTTAAGCAAAACAGATTCCAAGCACACTTGTATGGAATTTGTGAGGGGTTGAAGAATGCGGTTCCCTATTGGTTTAACCATCTAATTTATTAGAAACGGATGATTTTTACATGCTAGACTTTTGATTTTTGTTTGTTTGAGAAGTGCATTCATACATGAACCATTCCAGTGAAATAAATTCAGTTGTGGGGCATATGACTTAAGAGTAAAAGATATTTTTAAAAAAGAGTATAGGGTCAATTTCCAAAGCTACAAAAGCATATTTCAGTCTTGTTGGGCTTTGGATATTGTGATTGGAAGTTGAGAATCCTTTTGTAGGAGCCATCTTGAGAGTGGTGTCTTCTGAGAAAACGCCAAGCTCACAAGCTTCAGAGACCTCCTATAATACCATTGCCTATAGCTGTTAGTTGGAGTTCCTGTCGCCAGACTGTTGGGTTGTGTTGAAGGCTGAAAAGAAAAATTGTGTCATGGGCTTAATTAGGACCTAGGCATTTTGTTGAGTTTCAGGTACAGTGTATTAATTATCAGATGGTAAAACAGATTGAGCTTCTGGAGGAGGCTAATTTAGGTATTCATCTATTCAGCAAATATTTATGGAGTAGTATGTGCCAGAACCTGCTGGGAACTATAGTATAGTATAGTTCATAGTATACAGAACTATAGTACACAGAACTATAAATAAGATATAATATCTGCTCCTTGAGCATTTAAGAATAAACAGCCCTTCATCCTGCTTAGGTTCTCAAACAAGACAGAGGAGTCTGGATCAAATTCTCTCTTAAGATACTGCCTAGCTTGCTCATAATATTTAATAACCATTTTTGTCATATGATCTTGGGTTAAGCCAGTGCTTGATGGCCTGAAGGGACTTTGTAAATTATGCCTGCCAGAAGTGTGCTTCCTCCTGCCCTCCCCTGCCTACACATGGCAGCCCCGTTGTGTCTGGTCCCTGTGAAGTGCCTGCGGTGAGGAGCAGACTGACAATGAGTCTGTTGTACCCTGGACTCCAGGGTCCAGAATTCCTGAAGGACCATAACCATGTGACACGATGGGGTAATGTTCTATGGACCCTTCCTTTCAGGCTTCACGGTAATAGAGACTTTCAGAGCTGTTTAGTTGGTAGCATGTTATTTGCTGTGTTTTTTCAGGGACATTGACTGATTACTGATAGGATTACTAAATCTCTGTACCTCTCCTGAATACCATGTAGGTCAGTTCGCTTAACCTTAGAAGTTCACATATTCACACTTAAATAGAGGAACAGTTGTCTATAATAGTTTCTTAGGTTAAGCCTGCAGGTCATAATACCTCCACTTTCATGGCTGTTTTTGGTCAAGATGAGCCTCAGGAAGTGAACAGATCATGTGGTGTGATCATCAAGGGCAGTGGCAGAGTCCCCCAAGATTTCTTGCCCATGACTTTATCCAGATGACACAAACTGATTCTGATATGCACCCGAAGTGCTTTAAACCTGATTTTTGTGTGTGTTACATGAAAACACTGATAGTATCAGCTCTGCGGATACTTCACCATCATCTTAAGATCAGAACTTAAAAACAGTGTGTGTATAGCAGTGCATACTTCATGGCCTTCTGTGGTGGGTCAGTGGTAAAGAACCCGCCTGCCAATGCAGGAGACTCAGGTTTGAGATCTTCCCTGTGTTGGGAAGATCCCCTGGAGAAGGAAATGGCAACCCTCTCCAGTATTCTTGTCTGGGAAATCCCATGGACAGAGGAGCCTGACAGGCTACAGTCCATGGGGTCAAAAAGAGTCAGACATGACTTAGCGACTAAACAACAACATAATAGTTTATGCTTCAGCACACATGCCAGTTGTCCAGGTGTTGTCCTGTAAGAGAGAGTTGAATTCCATTGGTTAAGTAAATGATTATCAAGTGTCTCCTCAGTCTGATACAAAGAAGAATAAATATGGCAAAAGCCATCACAATATTGTAAAGTAATTATCCTCCAATTAAAATAGATAAAAATTTAAAAAAAGACTTGGTTCTTATGCCTCCATAGACAATAGAGGACATAAATAATTAAATTGGTTGGAAAAGCTATCAGAAAGTATGTGAACAGCAGAGGGAAGGACTCACTTTCTGGGGCAGTCAGATGGCTTTGCTAAGGTGACAGGATATGACCAAGGCCTCTTCCAGAGCAGGTAAAGCTAAGGACAAACTAAAGTACCATAGAAGTTTTAAATAGATGGGCAGTTCAGTTTGAGATTTCATTTTCTTATAAAACATCAAATGACAGTTAAAAAAAAAATGACACACTTGTTGTAGAAACAGATACCTGTGTTATCTACCTTTGCGTCCTCTTTTCCCATAAGGTGTACCTACAGCATCACTCTGATTCTCTGCCACACAGCACTCTGTCCTTGTTTCAACATTTCTCACACTGTAATAAGTGGGTGTGTGTTAACCCCTTCCACTCCCACACCACATTAGCGTCTGAGTTCTTCAAAGGCACAGACCAAGTCTTCCTCACGTTCTGGCTCCTATGCCACCTAGCACAGCACTCTGAGCACGATGTAAGTGTGCACAGAATTTTTAATAATGAGGGAAGCATCTTTTTGATTCCTATAGAGCATCATGGATAAAAAGTTTATAATTCAGCTTTTACTGTTGAGTCTGTTGGAAGAATTTAGACTTTGGTCTGTGCTTACATATGCCAGTTGTCTATCTGACACAATTACTAGTGTGCAATTTGTCATTGTTTTGCTTTTTAAAGTAAAAGTGTATAGTCAGGAAAATGATGTATGAGAAGAGACAAACAGAAAATAAGCTAGTATAATGGATTAGGAAGGAGGCAATACCAAAAAAAAAAGAAAAAAAACCAAAACGTGCTATTATGCAGTAGACAAAATATCTGAAAAAAACAAACCAAAAAAAGGCAATAGATAACGTAGTATTAAAAATAAGACCTTTTAATCAACAGATCTTTGTTTGAATCATATCTGCCTTTTGGTGTTTTCCTTTGTAAATTTCAATTTCCTCATCTTTAAAATGGGGATACTGTGCCTACCTTTCTTAACACTTAGTATGTAAAGTCCCTTGTGCTGTGCCCGACAAAGAGTCAGTACTGAATAAGTGTTAGAAATATTGCCATCCTAAAAGAAGACACTGGCTGTAGTTTTTGTTTGGGGTTTTGAAAATTTTTTTTTAAAGAGAAGGAAAGAAAAGCAAGTAGATAAGGAAAAGGCCTGATCTAGATATGGAAAGATTAGCCTTTAAGCATACCCTGCATTTTCGGTTGCTTTGCCTGGTGCTACACTCCTTTCTTTGTTGCAGGTTAAGAGTTATGTTCATTTGAGTGGGAGGAATTTGCTTTGGGCATTTTTCTTGGGATTTTAGAATGTTGATACTGTGCAGTGGTATTTAATCAGACATCAGACAGAATTTCAAAATAATCATTTGGGGCTCTAAGGGCTAATGGCATGGAGTGTCTCACTCTCCCCTTTGGCTGAGGCAGGATTAACACTGGACTAAGGTGTGCTGCTGGAATGCTTGGGTCTTTGGATTTACATCAAGCCAAATTACAGGCATTCCTCGGAGATACCAGGGGTTCAGTTCCAGACCATCACAACAAAGCAAGTCACGGGGATGTTTTAGTTTCCCAGTGCATATAAAAGTTAGGTTTACGCTGTATTGTAGTCTGTCAAGTATGTGATAGGCTTATGTCTTAAAAAACAATACACAGACTTTAAAAATGCTTCATTGCTGAAAAATGCTAACCATCATCTGAGACTTCAGCCAGTCTTTTTGCTGGTAGAAGGTCTTGCCTCAGCGTTGATGGTTGTTAACTGATCAGGGTGTTAGCTGCAGCAATTTCTTAAAATAAGACAACAATGAAGTTTGCTGCATTGATTGACTCTTCCTGTCACGAATTGTTTCTCTGTAGCATGCAGTGCTATGTGGTAGCATTTTACCCACAGTAAAACCTTTCAAAATAGGAGTCAGTTCTCTCAAACTCTGCCACTGCTTTATCAAACTAAGTTTATGTCATGTCATTTCAACACTCTTCACAGCATCTTAACCAGGAATAGATTTCATCTCCAGAAACAACTTTCTTTGCTCATCCATAAGAAGCAACTTCTCATCCATTAAAGTTTTATCATAAGATTATGCAGTTCAGTCACATCTTTAGGCCCTGCTTCTAATTCTGGTTCTCTTGCTGTTTTCATCACATCTGTAGTTACTTCCTCCACTCAAATTTTAAACCCCTCAAGGCCATCTATGAGGGTTGAAATCAACTTCTTCCAAACTCCTGGTAATGTTGAGATTCTGACCTTTTCCCATGAATCATGAATGTTCTTAATGGCATCTAGAATGGTGAATCCTTTCCAGGTTTTCAGTTTATTATGGCCAGATCCATCAGAGGAATGGATGGCAGCTATAACTTTACAAAGTGTTTTTTTTAAGTAATAAGACTAGAAAGTAAAAATTACTCCTTGATCGATGGGCTGCAGAATAGATGTTGTGTTAGCAGGCATGAGAACAACATGAATCTCTTTGTACATCCCCATCAGTGCTCTGGGGTGAACGGGTGCATCGTCAGTGAGAGCATAGGCAGAGTAGATTTTTAACATAATTCTTTTTTTCTCCTTTCCCTTCCCACCCCCCGCCCACACACTGTTTTGGCCGCATCATGTGGCATGAGGAACTGCCCTGACCAGGGATCGAACCCATGCACCCTGCAGTGGAATCAAAGAGTCTTAACCACTGGCCCACCAGGGAGGTCCTAGCATAATTCTTAAGGGTCCTAGGATTTTGGGGCTGGTAAATGAATATTGGCTTCAACTTAAAAGTCACTAGTTGCATTAGCCCCTGACAAGAGTGTGAGTGTATCCTTTGAAGCCAGGCATTGACTTCTGTCTAGCTATGAAAGGCCTTGATGGTATCTTTTTTTCAACGTAAAGCTGTTTCATCTGCATTGAAAATCTGTTGTTGAGTATAGTGACCTTCGTTAATTATCTTCACAAGATTTCTGGATACCTTGCTGCACCTTCTACATGAACACTTGCTATTTCACTTTGCACTTTAAAAAAAAAATTTATTTTTAATTGGAGGATGATTCCTTCACAGTATTGTGATGGTTTCTGCCATGCATCAACATGAATCAGCCATAGATATACATATGTCCCCTCCCTCTTAAACTGCCTTTAAACCAAACTTCTTGGTTGTCTTATTTTAGAATTGCTGCAGCCACCCCAAACTTCATCTTGTACTTTTATGTTATAGAGATGGCTTCTTTTCTTAAACCTCACAAACCACCCTCTGCTGGCCTCAGACTTTCCTACTGCAGCTTCCTTACCTCTCTCAGCCTGCACAGAATTGAAGTTAATTTGGATCTTGCTCTGGATCAGGCTTTAGCTAAGGGAATGTTATGGCTGGTTTGATCTAATATCTAGACCACTAAAACTTTCTCCATGTCAGCAGTAAGGCTGTGTTGCTTTCTTATCATTTGTGTATTCAGGGGAATAGCACTTTTGTTTCCTTTAGGAACTTTAACTTGGCATTTACAATTTGGCTAACTGGCTCAAGAGGCCTAGCTTTTGGTCTGTCTTGGCTTTAAAAGTGCCTCCCTTGCTAATCTTAAATATTTCTAGCTTTTGGTTTAAAGTGGGAGACCCGAAACGCTTCCTTTTATTTGAACACTCAGAGGCCATTCGTTGGATTATTAGTTGGCCTAATTTCAATGCTGTTGTGTCTCAGGGGACAGGGAGGCTCAAGGAGAGGAAGAGAGACGAGGGGACACACACACTGTTGATCAGCTTTGCTGTCTGGTATGAGCAAGGTTTGTGGCACCCCAAGACTACAATTATAGTGAGATCAAAGATCACTGATCACAGATCCAATCATGAAAGTACAGTAATACAATACAGTACAGATATGATCATGAAAAAGTTTGAAATATTACAGGAATTACCAAAATGTGAGACAGAGACACAAAGTGAGCAAATGCTATTGGAAGAATGGCGCCAATAGACATGTTTCATGTGGAGTTGCCACAAACCTTCAATTTGTTAAAAAAAAAAACCAAAAAAAACAGTATCTGAGAAGCTCAATAAAACAAGATATGTCTATAATAATCACTGGTACTCTGAAGTTGAACTTTGCAAGTTCTTGTTGACACTAAAATCAAAGAAGCAGTACTGCAACCAGAAGCAAATTGAAACTTTGCTAAAAAGAGCAAATCTAACTCAAGTAAAGATTAATTCCCATTTCTGAATTTTTAAAAACCCTAAATAAAAGAAGCAGAGAAGTCTCTTAATAGATGCCACTTCCTGCCCTTTAGCTACTGTTATTTCATTACCACTGTGGGTTGTTTTTCCTTTAAAGCCAATAGTCATATGATGTTAAGTACCAATTATCCTCAATTTGTATTATTAGGAATGATGTTTTACCTCTTAGTTTTCTTATATAACACCTAGTTATTAGCTTGAGCACATTGACCTTTCTTTCCTCAAAGTATATAAAATCCCTGTAGGTACATGTTTGGGCATCTGTTATTTTCATAAATTGTACTTTTGCCTCCTCTGGGATAGGAAGGCTTATTTCCAAGCTGATCATTAGATTCTGTAAATCTGTGTCTTGGTTGTGTGGCTGTGTGTAGCTAGAAGCCAGATACAGAGTAAAGTTGACATAATGACTGGAGAACACTTCACTGCTGACATTTGAATTACTTTAGAGGTTATGGAAGTAATGACTAGTAGTCATTATTAAAATATTTTTTTCTTCCAGGTGTTTGTTTATATTTCCTACACTGTGAAGTTTCAGCACTATGCTAATTAACTGAAAGTATTTTTACTTATTCTAGTCCAGCAGAATCCGAAACAAAAAACAAAAAAATGATGGATAATACATAGACCACCAACTTTAGGATGACTGCTTCTTTGAGAAGTATATTTCTATTTCTGATTTTAAAACTGAAGACTGTCAAGAGTTTTACAAAGGAGGTGCTCTAGGAAAATAGTTGTCTGGCATTTCCAGGAGATGGGATATAGGAAAACACAGCAAAGGAGATTTAAGTTAAATAGAAAAATTGTTCTTCCAAACACCTTAATAAAAGCTAAACCCTTGTCTGTGGCTCCTGGTTTAGCTTAAATTGCACGACCATTAATGAAACCAAGAGAGAACACCACTGAAATGAAAGGGGACCGGAGCTTCCAGCCTGTCATGCCTGCGATACTGTCATTATATGCTGGGAACAGGAAGAGGCTTCTTGAAAGCCTCCTGTGTTGTTGTGATCTTAGACAAGGCCTTATACCCGCTCTGACATCAGCTCTTTCCTATTCTAGGGTTACTTTGAGGATTAGATGAGATAATGGTATGAGGTGCTTGAAAAACTTTTTTCTAAAGTCCTCTAAAATGTTCAGGACTGCCACTTTATCATGTAGTTTTCATTTTTGTGAAAAAGAGTATTTCAGTTTTTATGTTCATTTGTTTAATAAATCCTCTGCCTTGTTTTTTCAGGGACTCCTTTTTGCTCAGTGGCAGTAACTTCTTGTATAACAGCACATGAAAACCACTGAGTGTAATGCCTGGCTTCTCCCTGGGATGAACTGATTCCCACTGGAGGTGATCAGCCAGCTTTGGGGACAAGGGGCTGGCCATGTCTCTTCTGCCACCAACACCTGCTTTGGGGAAGGGATCCATGGGTATTAGGAGGGTGTCCACTTCATTTGTTGGGATTTAGTCAGAAAGCTAGTAAAAAGTAATTATTTGGGAAAACAGTCCCCATCACTGTATACTTAAACCTTATATAGCTCTTTACTTCCAGCAATGAGATGGTAAAGAACTACCTAATTACCTGGCAGTTATAATGGAAAAACTAACAGACATTTCTGAAAATAATTGTGTAATCCCAGAAAATCAAGTAACCCTTTAGGGAGTCTTTATAAAAGCCTTTGGGTAGGTCTGATGTATTTTAAATGCCTGAATTCACTATTTCTGTTCTATAATTTCTAGAGAATAAAAGTCCTTTAACTTAAAAATCATTTGACAATTACCTTTCTCATGCTAAAATAAAATTCTTAGGAAAAAAAATTTTTTTTTGCATTATGCAGGTATTTTGAAAAACAGTTTGAACTGTCAGAACAAACGAAATTACCCATGTTTCTTCATTGTCGGAACTCACATGCTGAATTTTTGGGTGAGCTAAAGCTAATATCATGTAAGAATTTGCAGAAATCACGCTATTTGCTAAAAGTTGTTTCTGTTTTAAATTCACAGACATAATGAGAAGAAATAGAGATCGGTGTGTAGGTGGAGTGGTAAGTATAGAAATTATTTTAATAAATGATTCACAAAAGCGCCTTGGTTATTAAGGTTGGCCACTATAAAGTAATGTAGATGTCAGCAATAAAGTTACTAAGGTTCTGCTCTCTCTTAAATTAATTGAGGGCATGTAAATTTACTGTTGAATCTATGGACCAGATAAGGTATAAATATAAACCATACTGTTTTAGTTGCATTTACTTTGTTCAGAGTCCAAGAATGAGTACAGAATTCTGTTCACAAGAAAATCCCATGAATTCAGTTCTACACCTTGTAATAGTCTGCGTGATCTTTTTCTCGGCTTCTTCCCTCAGCCATTCTTCAGTGTTTTTCCATTTAAATTTTGAGCAAAATATAAATTTAATAATATTTTAAAATATTTTAGTACTGTTTTCAGCTTTGCATTAATTTCTTGAAACTGTGTTTGTTATTGTCACTCTGATTAGAGACATTCTCATTTCTGTAGTTTGCATCTGTGAGCTGTGGTCATTCAGTTCCATAAATATTATCTTACACTTAGCTCGGATTATCCATAGCAGTGATTTTTTGTTTTGAATCATAGACTCCTTTGAAAATTGCCCCAAGAGAAATGCTCATCTGTACAATTTTCACATAGAGTTTTAGAGGAGACTCACCGATCTCTAGCAAAGCTGTTATCCAGGTGTATGAAATCCCATAGTTACACTGTGCCAGAGAAGGAGGTGGAGCTGGCAAGGAGCGCATACTGTATGGCCACATTGCATTGCTTTGATAGTTTTGTGTATAGTTTCTCAAGATTTTAGCCTCTGCTTCCTAGTTCATACTACTAGTGATATGCACGTTTTCTGCACTGCCCTGGTGTTATCATCCTGCATTTTCATCGGTCCTTTCAGTCAGTCAGTTCACTCACTCAGTTGTGTCCAGGACTGCAGCACGCCAGGCATTCCTGTCCATCACCAACTCCCAGAGCTTGCTCAGATTCATGTCCGTTGAGTTGGTGATGCCATCCAGCCATCTCATCCTCTGTTGTCCCCTTCTCCTGCCTTCAATCTTTCCCAGCATCAGGGTCTTTTCCAGTGAGTCAGTTCTTTGCATCAGGTGGCCAAAGTATTGGAGTTTCAGCTTCAACATCAGTCCTCCCAGTGAATATTCAGGACTGATTTCCTTTAGGATTGACTAGTTTGATCTCCTTGCAGTCCATGGGATTCTCAAGAGTGTTCTCCAACACCATGGTTCAGCGCTCAGTTTTCTTTATGATCCAAATTTCACATCCATACACAACTATTGGAAAAATGATAGCTTTGACTAGTTGGACCTTTGTCGATAAAGTAATGTGTCTGTTTTTGAATATGCTATCTATGTTTGTCATAGCTTTTCTTCCAAGTGCAAGCGTCTTGTAATTTCATGGCTGCAGTCACCATCTGCAGTGATTTTGGAGCCAAAAAAAATAAAGTCTGCCATTTTTTCCACTGTTTCCCCATCTATTTGCCATGAAGTGATGGGACCGGATGGTGTGATCTTAGTTTTTGAAAGTTGAGTGTTAAACCAGCTTTTTCACTCTCTGCTTTCACTTTCATCAAGAGGCTCTTTAGTTCTTCACTTTCTGCCATAAGGGTGGTGTCATCTGCATATCTGAGATTATTGATATTTCTCCCGGCAATCTTGATTCCAGTTGTGTTACATCCAGCCTGGCATTTTGCATGATGTACTCTCCACGTATGTTAAATAAGCAGGGTGACAGTATACAGCCTTGACGTACTCCTTTCCCAATTTGGAACCAGTCTGTTGTTCTATGTTCAGTTCTAACTGTTGCTTCTTGAACTGCATACAGATTTCTCAGGAGGCAGGTGAGGTGGTCTGGTATTCCCATCTGTTTAAGAATTTTCCACAGTCTGTCGTGATCCACAAAGTCAGAGGCTTTGGTGTAGTCAATAAAGCAGATGTTTTCTGGAACTCTTGCTTTTTCTGTGATTCAGCAGATATTGGCAATTTGATCTCCGCTTCCTCTGCCTTTTCTCAATCCAGCTTGAACACCTGGAAATTCTTGGTTCACGTATTGCTGAAGCCTGGCTTGGAGAATTTTGAGCATTACTTTGCTAGCATGTGAGATGAGTGCAATCATGAGGTAGTTTGAGCATTCTTTGGCATTGCCTTTCTTCAGGATTGGAATGAAAACTGACCATTTCCAGTCCTGTGGCACCGCTTTTTCCAAATTTGCTGGCATATTGAGTGCAGTACTTTCACAGCATCATCTTTTAGGATTTGAAATACCTCAGCTGCAATTCCATCACCTCCACTAGCTCTGTTCATAGTGATGCTTCCTAAGGCCCACTTGACTTTGGACTCTAGGATGTCTGGCTCTACATGAGTGATCACACTGTTGTGGTTATCTGGGTCATTAAGATCTTTTCTCTATAGTTCTTCTGTGTATTCTTGCCACCTCTTCTTAATATCTTCTGCTTCTGTTAGATCCATACAGTTTTTTGTCATTTATTGTGCCCATTTTTGCATAAAATGTTCCCCTGGTATTTGATTTTCTTGAAGAGATCTCTAGTCTTTGCCATTCTATTGTTTTGCTCTGTTTCTTTGCACTGATCATGTAGGAAGGCTTTATCGTCTCTCCTTGCTATTATTTGGAACTCTGCATTCAGATGGGTATATCTTTCCTTTTCTTCTTTGCCTTTTGCCTTCTCTTCTTAGCTATTTGTAAGGCCTCCTCAGCTATTTGTAAGACTTCCATTTTGCCTTTTTGCATTCCTTTTTCTTGGAGATGGTCTTGATCACTGTCTCCTGTACAGTGTCACAAACCTCCGTCCATAGTTCTTTAGGCACTCTATCAGATTGAATCCCTTGAATCTATTTGTGACTTCCACTGTATAATCATAAGGGATTTGATTTAGGTCATACCTGAATGGTCTAGTGGTTTTCCCTACTTTCTTCAGTTAAGTCTGAATTTGGCAATAAGGAGTTCATGATCTGAGCCACACTCAGCTCCTGGTCTTGTTTTTGCTGACTGTATTGAGCGTCTCCATCTTCGGCTGCAAAGAATATAATCAGTCTGATTTTGGTGTTGACCATCTGGTGATGTCCATGTGTAGTCATCTCTTGTGTTGTTGGAAAAGGGTGTCTGCTATGACCCATGTGTTCTCTTGGCAAAACTGTTAGCTTTTGCCCTGCTTCATTTTGTACTCCGAGGCCAAACTTGCTTGTTACTCCAGATATCTCTTCAGTTCCTACTTTTGCATTCCAGTCCCCTGTAATGAAAAGGATATCTTTTTTTGATGTTAGTTCTAGAAGGTCTTGTAGGTCTTCATGGAACCATTTAACTTCAGCTTCTTCAGCATTAGTGGTTGGAGCATAGACTTGGATTACTGTGATATTGAATGGTTTGCCTTGGAAACGAATAGAGATCATTCTTTCGAGAGTGCATCCAAGTGCAGCATTTCGGACTCTTTTGTTGACTGTGAGGGCTACTCCATTTCCTCTAAGGGATTCTTGCCCACAGTAGTAGATATATTGGGTCATTAGTTCACTGATTCCTAAAATGTCGATGTTCCACTCTTGCCATCTCCTGTACTTTATACAGATGCCATCATCATCTGTACTTTTACTGATGCTATAATTTGTCCTTTAGAAGCTGTCCTTGGGAATTGAGGCTTTCATTAATGCCCTTAAGATTATTAATGTCACTTAACCTTCAGGCTCTACCTCTCAGACCATTTTATTTATAAATAGAATTTATTTGGATGATTTCATAATATAGTTGGATACCCAGGTGGTACAGTGGTAAAGAATCTCCCTGCAGTGCAGGAGACATGGATTTAATCCTGGGTTAGGAAGATCCCCTGGAGAAGGAAATGGCAACCCACTCTGGTATTCTTTCCTGGGAAATCCCATGGACAGAGGAGCCTGGTAGACTACAGTCCGTGGGGTCATAAAAGAGTCAGACACAACTTAGTGACTAAACAGCAACAATAATACAGTTGACCTTTGAACAGTGTGGTGGTGGTTAGGGGCACTGACCCTGTGTGCATTGGATATCCATGTATAACTTACAGTCAGGCCTGTGTATGCGCATTGCCCTCATGGTTCTGCATCTGCAGATTAAACCAACAAAGGATCATGTAGTACTGTAGTATTTACTGTTGAAAAAAACCAGATGTAATTGGACCTTCTCAGTTCAGGCCTGTGTTGTTAAAGGGTCAGCTGTAGTTTAAAAAAATTAACGGCAACAATTCCAACCTGTTTGACCTTTATTAAAAAAATTTCCAAATAAAGAACTAATTTTCTACAATGGTTTATGAGGGTTGTATCTCAAATTATCTTGGTGCTATCAGAAGCTCTGTTTCTAGTCAGCTGGAAATGCTGAGAGGTAGAACCAACCCTTTTGAACAGCTGTGTTAAGTTTTCTTTATTTTTGAGAAACACATTATCCACAGTGTGTTCAGACTCTAGATTCTGTATTAACATGACATCACTTGTTCAGTGTTTAGAGGAGTCATTTCATATATTGTTTTGATTACACAAATAACAAATATATCAAAAGTGTGAAACTTTTTGCTTTAACCCCTTTATTTTTGAAGGAGAAAAAGACCATCTTAATCCATTTTGCTTGCTGAGCTGATACAGACTTAGTAAACAATTTACAATTTAATGATGTTCTTACAGTCTCTTTATAGATCTTAAAGTTTGTCTCTTAATTCTCTTAGGGAAAAAAGTATCCTCTAACAGAAAAGTGAACATCTAAAATTTTAAATAGTTGTGTACATGTCCCCTGTTCCTTATGCCTTGCCTAGAATGTGGCTCCCTCTAGTCCCCTTCCTAGAGGTACAGAGACCGCAGCACAGCCACAGACAAATTTTAGGCAACCTTCTCCTCCTTTCCTCAGCACATTGGAGACGACAGGTTATAATTGTGCAGTTTGATTTGAAACTAAAAACTGTAGTGGCCACCTTTGAAATCCCATGTTCTAAATATCCATATTGCATTTATATTTTTATTTAGAAAGCCTTATTAAGGTTATTTAGAATTTTAAAGAAAAAGTATTATAATAAAATTGTACCTTCATGTCCTTAGGTGCATTCATTTGATGGTACCAAGGAAGCAGCAGCTGCTTTGATGGACTTGGGTCTCTATATAGGGTTTAATGGTTGGTAGGTCCTTAAGTGCTTTTTTTTTTAACTATTATATTAAGCAGATTCCTTAAATTGTGTTATAGTGAAATGCTGATAAAGATTTAAATTTGTTTTATTAAAACTTGTGTGTTGGATTGATCTTGGTCTGTGCATTTTAGTAATAAATGTAAGAAATTAAATAGTATGTTACTATTCCAAATTAAAGATCAAAAATTATAAACTGCTGTCCTGTGTTCCAGTGATGGAAGACAATTTTCTGCTGAGGTCAGCAGCTAGCTTTCTCTAGCAATGCAGTTTATTTTCGGATCATTTTATCCCTTTAAAACATGTATGTGTTCCCAGCGTTGCATATACATATACATAAGTGATATCCATCTATGAGGGAAAGGTCACACTATGACAGTCATCTTCCGTCTCTGTAGGCCAAGAAACGGAGGCACAGAGAAGTTAGGATACAGGTGTAAAGTTACTCAGTGTGAGAACTTTATGCTCTTCCTCACTTGGTGACCTTCCTGCTTTTATACACACTTAAACCTCAGGCACCCAGTCCAGTCCACTAGCATGCTGGGTCCCTGGGCTCAATTTCTTCCAAATGAGTTTTTTAATTTGGTGAGTTTTTACCAGTGTCTTTTCTCAGGATATCAGTGTAGCTCAGTAAATAAATTGCGAAATAGTAAGACTTCCTTCCCCTCTTCAGTGTTTTAGTTCATTATTTTTATTTTTTTTTTTACTAAATTCCATTTTTGAGAATAGAAACATGAAATTATTTGCTCTAGAATTAAGACCTAAGTAAATGTCCTAGATGCTTTTATATTTTAATCAATGATTTAATTAATTTTATAGTACATTACAGGTGGCTCAGTAGTAAAGAATCCTGCTGCTAAGCAGGAGATAAGGGTTTGATCCCTGGGTCAGAAAGATGCCCTTGAGAAGGGAGTGGCAACCCATTCCAGTATTCTTGCCAGAAAAATCCCATGGACAGAGGAGCCTGGCAGGCTACAGTCCATGGTGTCGCAGGGTCAGACACAACAGCAGCAGCAGCACCCTTAAATGAAATTGTGGGTCAGCATGCCCAGTTCTGGCCTGTCCCACAAGGAGCTTCCAGGAACAATCTCCATTCAGAGAGCTGGCAGTAAAATAGTCCTATTTACACAGAGCAAAGGAAACCCAGCATGGGCAACCCAGGCTTCCTTATACATAACCAGGGGACCATCAGATAAATGAGGTGAACCAGCAGAAAGAAAGAGACCTAGATAAACAGAAAAATTAACATTAGAGGAAACTATTTAGGGAAAGGCACTTTAAAAGAGATCCTATAAAGATTTGAGATGTTGCATCTATAAAATATGAACAGAATGCTACAGGAAAAATGTAAGAGCTTCTTAAAGATTAAAAAAACTTTAAAACTTTTTTAATTTTTGAAAAAGATTAAATATTAATAGCACCACTGGAGGAAGCTAGGGAATCTAGACACTTTAAAAGATTTTTTTATTATTTACCTCTACCAGAGTACCTAGTAGACAGAAATTTTCTCTTTATACAGGTATTCTAGCTAATAAATGACAGGCTGATGGAATTATAGTATCATTTTGCAACTCCTTATGATCTAATCAGTCTAGGCATTGGGCATCCACATCTGACTTAAAGGACAACTAGATATTATGTGCTTCTGGACAGAAAATCATACATACTACCGCCTATGAAAATCTTGCAAAAAAAATAAAATTCAACTTGAATCCGATCAAGATTCTGGATTGCACTTTAGAGCTCCCTGAAGAAATGCAGAGGATGCAGGACCCTGCTAAAAGACAATGCACAGATGAAATCAGGACGGGGAGATTTTCAGGGCAAATAACTGGATGTCTTCAACATATCTTATAGGGATAAAAGAGATGCAGGAGAACTTAATAGGTTAAGAAATTTAGAACACTGATGACCAGCTGTAATATTTGTCCCTCATTTGAACCCTAGGTCAAACAAAAGGAGTAGGTATGACAATTTGAATACTGGATTTTCTTAGACGTAACAGTATTGTTTTTTAAAAAGTCCTTATGCTTAGAGATGTGTTAAAATGTTGAATCCATACTACATTTGGACTTTCCTTATTAGTAGGGATAAGTGGATGCACAAGATCAATCAGGAATTGATAATTGATGGGGCTGGATAATAAATACAGGCGTAGAGTTCTATATATTCTAGTTGTGTATCTATTTGAAACTCCATAAATAGTTGTAACAGGTCTTGAAATAAAAAGTGCAACATACAGTATTTGTCATCATCACATTATATAGCAAACGTTCCCAAAACTCATTGGCATAAAACTTTACATTAAACTTTAACACTCATGGGTCTGAATCAGGTGAGGTTTAATTGATAATGTGAGCTCTCTGCCACAGGGTACATGTTAGGTTCAGATCTGCACCCTGTGCTTTCATTCCGGACGCCTAGGCACCTAGGTAACAGCTACTTAGTGCATACTAATCTCAGAAAATCCTGAGTGCCACTGTAAATCACAAAAGTGCATTCCAAGCCTCTGGCCATATCATCCCGTTGGTCAAAGCAAGTCTTGAGGTCATGGCCAGATTCAGGTTCCTTCTTCCTACTAAGAAATCATGGCAAAGGTCCAGATACATAATTCTGTCAGAGAGAGAATTGGGACCAATATCCAGTCTGTCTCAGAGTCAGAAAATGAAAATTAACCCCCCCAGAAAAAGAGGTATGAAAGAAGCAGGGCCTAGGAGACTAATTCAGGAGTCCTAAACTTAACTAAAGAAAGCCCCACAGGGAAGAGAGAAAATGAAGAGGAAACGTTTTTCCATATTTTCCCTGAGTTAGGCATGGGGGAAAATCTCAATCAGAAGGTTCCAACTCCCTAAATGGATGAAAAAGTTTCATGCCCGAACACATTATCAAGTTTCAGAATGTCTAGAGTAATGGAAGATCGTACAAGTTTCCCGATTTGGGAGGGTGAGGAATGAGGGGTGCAGTGCAAAATCTTTAAAAGATTAACATAGACTGTTATAGAAAGTTACAGAAAGTTATTGGATAATCAACTGATAAACAAAAAATTTCATCCCTCCCCTGCCCCCCCACCCCAAAAAAGAGTTCATCCCCCGAAGTCAGATCTGCTTGGAACAGATCTTAATCTGGATTCTATAAGGACAGGATGTGCAAACACTTTTCTAAAGTACACTTCCATTGTAGCCAACCAAAGTTTTCCTTCAGGATTTTGGGTTAGTTTTGTAATCTGTTTTAGACAAGTTTATAGTCTGAGTGAACTCCGGGAGTTGGTGATGAACAGGGAGGCCTGGTGTGCTGTAATTCATGGGGTCGTAAAGAGTTGGACATGACTGAGCGACTGAACTGAACTGATAGTATGAAAAAGTTATTCATTAAATACACTTATATATGAGTAACTTTTCTTTTTAAAGCTCACTGAAAACTGAAGCTAATTTAGAAGTTCTAAAGTCAATACCTAGTGAAAAATTAATGATTGAGACTGGTAAGTATGCTTTTAGAACTTAATTTTCATATTAAACCATACCCCCAAGAGTTAGAGAAAAGTAATAACAAATATTTTACTTTGAAAAGCATGCTCAAACCTCAACAGTTGTCAGAAAGTCTTTGGGGAGTTGTAATGGAAAAATATTCATGCAAGTGATTTTTTCAATTTAGAAGCTTGACTAAGCCTAAGCATTTAAAAATGAAATGTGAGATTATGTGGTAACTAAGGAGGTATTTTATTAAACAAGAATGAGTTCAAAAACTATCTGAGTTTTTTTTATACAATGGCTTAATTGTACAATACTTTTAAAGTAATTCAAACATTTAAATCAAATTGGGTTTAAGAATTTTAGAAATTAATCTGTTGCCTCAAAATACAAAGTTCAGAGCTAAAAATTCTGTCTATAGCCTGAACTTGAGGTTCTTCTTATACACATGGAGTTTTAAATAAAGTCAAGACAGTCATTCTGAAGAAATCAGGAATATTTCCTTAGGGAAGTTATGAAAATTATTAATGGTTGTAAAATGTGTATTTTAATTCTTTATTAGAGAGTTGGGTAAGTAAATAATCCCAGTATTCAAAGCACAGTTGGGGACTTCCCTGGCAGTCCAGTGGTTTAAGACTCCATGCTTCCAATGCAGGGGGCATGGGTTTGATCCCTGGTCAGGGAACTAAGATCCTGCATGTCACATTGTGCAGCCAAAAAAAAAAAAAAAAGCCATTGTTTTACATTCAGTGGAGGCAAAAAGTTTTAACTTAAACGTTTTCATGTTACTACTGTATTTTGTTTTAGCTTTAGATCATTTTTTTAAAAGCATATTGTTAGTGGGGGAAAAGAGGACTAAAGGTTTTAAAAGAATTTGTACAGTTCAAGATTTTATCTTGTACTTTTCTTAAAGCTGTTTTCTGTTGCCTTTTACCATTTAAGCTGAATCATGGCTTATATAATAGTTTGATAATATTCACTAAAAAACATATAATTTAAGAACGTAAATATCTTTGAGAACCTTTCTTTGCTTACCTTTAGATGCACCTTGGTGTGGAGTCAAAAGTACACATGCTGGATCAAAATATATAAAAACTTCATTTCCTACCAAAAAAAAGTGGGAAAACGGGCACTGTTTGAAAGACAGAAATGAACCCTGCCACATAATGTAAGTATCTTGTTTTCATGGCCTTCAGAATATTAAAGTCAATCACCAATATTGTTTACAAAATGAATTCAAGGGACAGAATTAAAGTTGGGTGAAATCCAAATGAAGTTATCAAAGACCATTTTAATGCAGTGACTTGGAGGAATTTGTATCAGCTTGTTTTTTTTTTTTTTAATACCCTCTCAACCCAAAGTGGTTTTATTATAGCAGTAAGAACTTTAAGTGATTCTGGTCATTTGTCATTTTGTAGGGAGGGGGAAAGCTCTTAAAGCTGTCCATAGATAGAATCACTTTACCTGGCTTAAGTTCAGTTATCTTGCAGGTTTCCTGCTGATGGTTATACAATCTTAGCAGGAAACCCAAATGATTTCACAGCTTGAATAAACCTAAGAAATAACACTGTTCTTTAAGCCTTTGAAAGTGAAAGCGAAAGTGAAGTTGCTCGGTTGCATCCGACTCTTTGCGACCCCATGGACTGTAGCCTATCAGGCTCCTCCATCCATGGGCTTTTCCAGGCAAAAGTGCTGGAGTGGGGTGCCATTTCTTTCTCCAGGGATCTTCCCGACCCAGGAATCAAACCCAGGCCTCCAACATTGCAGGCAGATGCTTTACCGTCTGAGCCACCAGGGAAGCCCTGAACAAAAGGATAAATCATAGAAAGGATTTCCTTTTTCCAACTGAAAAAAAAAAGTACAGAACTTTATAGAATTTTATTTCCTTGGGAAAATAAACATTTGCAAACTGAAAAATATTAGACTACATTTCAGAAATAAACTTGCCTCTGGTCTAATGCTAAATACTAATTACTAATAAAGCATCTATTAACAGTTTTATGTTTTAATTATTTGAAGAGTCCCCCCACCCCCCTGCCACACACACACACACACACACACACACACACACACATTTTAGATTGTAAATTCCATGAAATACATTCTGGAGCTCTTGTCAAGTATCAGGGGAGATACAGGTTACTAAGGCCACATTAAAGAATGAAGACCGTTCCCATCCTCACCCGACCAGATAAGCAGGTACACTGTGCCAGGCACTTTGGGTAAGGCATTAAACAAGTCTGACAAAGATCCTCCTGGAGCAAACAAGCAGACAGTAAGTATAATCGAAGACAGCAGTGCTGTTACAGGGGTAGGAACATACACAGGACAGAGCAGCTGCCTGCCCTGTGGGGAAATAGAGTGCTTAACTCAAGCGGCATTTCACCTGTTTACTAAGCTGGACTGCGAGTTAGACCAGACCGAGATAAACACACACCTTGAGCAAAGGCAGGCTGGGAGGAGCTGGGAACTGTGACTGCAGTGTGGCAGAAAGTAGGATGCTCAGTACGTGATAGGGAGGATAGGCCAGAGAGTGTGGCCCGTGTGCCACCATCTGTGGTTTAGGTTTTACCAGAGGATTTTAAGCAGGAAAGCTATTGAACTGGTATCAATCAATCCATGTGGAGAAAAGACTGGAAGGGAGACTGGTGGCAGGAATCATACTGATTTCTCAGTATTATGTATTAATTTCCAATTCCAAGTAGTTAATAGAAGAAAACTCTGTAATTTGCTAAGAAAACTGGGTCTTTAGTGTCACTTTAAATGGTAATAGATTTGCTTTTAGCATACTTTGTCAGATAAAAATTTCATAGTCACTTCATTTCGTATATGTTAAACAAAGCATTTGTCACTATTATAGAACTTAAAAGTTCCAGTTAATCTCTAATCTCTGTCTCTGATTCCTCTAGGTGTTCATATTTTAAAAACCCATAAAGGGAAACAAAAAGCTTAAGACAAAGAATATTTAAATGTTTAATTCAACTGAATTTTCTAATTCATGCATAAGAAATATTCTGTCTACATGCAATACTGCTAGAAAACACTACTGATAATTACCATCGTTCTAGGCAAAGAAAGTGGAAGACTGGCATCTTTCTGTTGCGGGGCAAAACCTACAGGAAGAGAAAGCGCCCCTCTCCCCACCCCCCACCCCCCACCCCCCACCCCCCACCCCCGGTAACCACACACTTCCAAGTAACACGTTCTTAACTTCCTCTGCTGTCACTGTGCTGGTGATGATGCGGCAGTTCGTTGCTGCCCTTGACAACTAGTTCTCTAAGCAATGGCTTTCAAACTCTGACTGCTGTCCCCACAATACCACACTGTGTGACTTGGTGCATATTTGCATATATAAATATAACCTGAACAAAAAATGGAACTCTATCCCTTGCAAATGTACTTTTAATTTTTTAAAAGTTCATCATGACCCACTAATGTGTAATGAGCCCCAATTTAAAAGGACTCTTCATTTCCACTGGCCAGTTCCACAACTGTGGGACACATAATATGGGCTGGCTTTATAATTTACTTGAACCTGGTTCCTGGCTCTAGTTAATGCAAGATTGTCCCAGAAATTTATCTCTAATTGCTTTGTTTTAAATATCCTAGCAGGTAAACTTTTCTGTGAACACTGCTGAAAACTTTAATATATACTGTTGTTAGGCTTTTTATGCTAAAGATGCTAAAACAGTGTCTTTTCATTTATGTGGAAAAAGATAAATATCTTGAAAACAGAGTATGTACTTAGAAGTTTAACCATCTATTTTTGTTTTGTTTTAGTCAAATACTGGAGATAATGTCAGCAGTAAGAGATGAAGATCCACTGGAACTAGCCAATACACTATATAACAACACTATTAAAGTATTTTTTCCTGATATGTAATTGATATGTATCTCCCATTTTCCCACCATGTATATAAAATTTCATGATTCAATAAAGGAATTCGCTGGAAGTTGTCTAAAGAGGTATCAATATCACTGCATACCACCCATGAAGTCAGATCAGAATTTTTTAAAATCACTTAATGTTTTGGTTTAAAATAGTGAAAAACCCCCAAATATTTCATTTTGTATTTCTTTAAAAGTTCAAAAGGACAATGTTATGACAATGCTGCAAACACAGAATGGCTAATAAATATACTGATTTTTACATCAAAATTAAAACCATTAGCACATCCTGGTTTATACCAAAGTTAGTTGATATAAATAAGCCTACTTCTCAACTCTCACAGTCTCTGATCTGAATCATTACTTTCAAACCCAGCTCAACTACAATGCTAATCTCAAGTGTCAAAAAAGTCTCAGTCACTTTTGACAGCCTATTTTCCCCTTAATTGCAAAATACTCTACATACATATAGAATTTATCCTCTGGTCATGTTTTATTTTCTTGATTTAACATAGTTTCCCCTGATTTGCATTTTTATTCTCTCACACCCATTTTAAAGAAAAACTAGGGTCCAGAGTTGGATACATCACAGACTTTCATTGAGGAATCTTTGGCACAGTTGACGCACCATATTATTACATCTATTAAAAAGTTATTTGTTCAAATTTGTCATAAAAATGTGAAAACATTTTATTCTATGTACAATAATGTACACAAATTTAAATAGGTCACCAAAGAGACCAGAAGTAATTAAAGAGGTATATTTACAGTAGCACATCACAGTAAACGGAAAACCATTCACAGATTCGATTCAACATTGATACTGTTTTTGTGCTTGGTTACACACTGAAGTGAAGCAGATTACTCCATTTTGCATGAACTGAATTTTAAACAAATACCTCAATGATCAGTAAATGCTATTTTAATCAGTATCGTCATTAATCAGTTCTTCAGCTGCTGTGCCTGTGTGCTGAATCACTCCATTTCTTTCTCTTTGAGCATCATCATCACAATCTGTACTGTCATCTTCATTCAATTCCCTGTCAGATTCGGCAGCAGCTTCTCTTACAGCTTCCTCTGGATTTTCATTGGGTGCAATAAATCCATTGTTGTTAGATGTATTTGTGTTATCCTTGATATCATCTTCAATGTACACTTTTTGATGGCACATTGGACAAGTATCTTGAATGTACAGCCATTTCCGAAGGCAAAGTGCGTGGAAATAATGATTACACGGTGTGATACGAGCAGATGTTGTAAACTCATGGTAGCAGATTGCACATACGTCATCTATTTCTTGTAGGCGGCTCCCCTTTATTTCAGGAAGTGAATTAATTTTTTTTACAGCAGTTCTACGATTCATGAATGTCTTCCAGCCATTTTTCGCTTGTAAGTAGATGTTAAAATAGGCATGTAAGCACATCATACAAGCCCGGATTTTACTTCCTGACTCAAACATCATAGTATAAGCCCCATTTCCAAACATTACTACTCCAAATATAAATTCAATAATATTGCCTGTTGAACGGACATAGTAGACATAATCATCAAGCTTTTCCCAGAGGACATTATAGTAGCCATCAATCATGAATAACGTATAAACAGTGAGAGAAACTATTACTTTTAAGCAGAGTTCCACACAAAAGGCTGTAACTGCAAATAACCATGTATTTAGTGCATAGTGATGCCAAAGAACATAACTGAGTATAACAGGAAGAATAAACAGGCAAGCAGAAACAAAGAGCACAGGAAAATGTCTACGAAAAGATGACACATGAGAGGCACTGAGCGACATTAATACAGGGTCTGTCATTCCATGGATGAAATGCAGGACTGCTGTTAATAAAAGGCACATGTTTCTGCTTAAGCGGATAAGTCTCTCTTCTGGTCTTAGCCCACTTAAACCAGTCTGAAGAGCCAAAATGAAAAATAAAACAGGTGCTACAAAGCCCAGTCGCCGATCATCTTCTTCAGTTGATCCAATGAAGGCCAATATTCCAAGACCCAAATAATGGGCTACTGAGGAAATTACAGCACTCATGCCCAGCACAGTGAGTGTAGAGTCACATCCACTGATTATAAGGTTGCAAATGAGGTCCCAAAAGTCATCCCAAGAGAGAAAGAAGGAAGCCGTTTCATTGGCCATTCTTAAAATGTATATTAATACTGTAGCCTGAGCTGTAATTCTTGTTAGCCAGAAGACTCGCAGGACATCTGGGAAGCGAATCCTCTTCCATGTGTCCTCCATTAATAACTGTAATCCATAAATTCGATACATGTGCCTCACTAAAAGATAAACATATCTGGTGGAATAATAAAACCACTTAAGTTTCACTGCCAAGACAAGCACTGTATTTAATGTGAGAATCAAGGAAGAAGTAAAAACTAAAGTCTCTCGGATGTGTAACGGTAGTTCTGTGATTAAGCCTATTACAGGAACCAAGAGATCCAAAATAATTAACTGTGAATAGATGGAATGAATTTGGAGTAGTGTGATGTATCCAATTCCAAATGTTAGCTGTAGAACAATGAGTGCCATCCACAGCGAGGGCCCTTTTCGAGGAAGCAGCTCAATTCCAAAAGCTGATGTGTTGTAGGCACCATAGAAGTCAATGTGCAAAGCAGCATAATAATTTACCAACACTGAAGTCGCAGCTAATAGAAAGGCTGAGCTGTACATGTAAAACTTGAAAAGCGATCGCTGTGACAAGATCAGGACAATACTGGATACAAATATACCTAAAAAAAGAGAGAGAGAAAGACGTCATTCGAATGGAACTTTGTTAAAGAATGTTTTTCCACTAAGTTATGATATTCTTCCTTTAATAACTATGAACATTTTCAAACTGATGAACATTATGCCTCAAGACAATTTAGGCTTAAAGGCCAGTAAGTGTTATATAAAATCAGAGTTCAACAGGACAGATCAAACATATCCTTAAAATTTTACCCTTTATTTTCTAATTTTCAAAGTAATTCAAGTAGCATTATATCTCCAGAAACCAAATTACTAAAATATTTCCAAGAGATTACTGTGCTATACACAGTTTAACAAGCTTTAAACTTGAAAGAATATATAATTTCAAAATTATTCAAAAACTTTTCTTAGATACACCTGTCATTTAAAAGTGGACATTTAATTTCCAAATACATGGGATTTAGTTTAAAGTATCTTTAATATTAACATCTCATCTTGATACCAAAGCATTTAAATGCTTTCTTCTCTGAAATTACCCTCCGTGTTTTTTCCTCTTTACCTTTATTGAGGCTTTCAGTGGGTAGGTGGAAGGTCTGTCCTGGTAAATGTCACATTGCACTTGAAAATATGTGGATTATTTTCAAATATCCCTTGATACTGATTTCTAACATAATTCCACAGTGATAAGAGAACAGACTCTATATGATCTCAGTATCTTTGGACCACGAAATTTTTGCACCTTGTTTTATGCCCCTGGATATAGTTCCAGTGTCTCCTAGTTTACAGTCTATGGGAACTTAATGGAATTTTATCCTATTGTAGTGTGAAAACTGTATAAATCTGAATTATGTTGAATTGGTTCACAGTGCTTTTCAGGTCTATTATATCCTACTTCTCTGTATACTAATTCTATTAATTTTTGAGAGTTTGATATTGAAACTCCAACTAAAAATCTTAATTTATCTACTTAAAAATTAATTGTAATATATAATTGAACTATATATAACCTTGTTTTCTATTTTCCTAGTCTCTTGTATATGTGTTATCATACTTTGATAATGTAAAAAATTTTGAAGAAAACCTTAAAAAATAGTTAAGATAACTTCATTACAAAAACACTAAACATAAGCAAAATGGACAACATTTGTTCCTATTAAATCTGAGATTTTTCTTAAAGTGTTCTTTAGGATGCCAAGTTTAAGTTTTACATTTATAGTTACCCCTATTTCCTCCTTTTATTCATACTGTGAACTCCTGCTGGCTCTTATTTTTCCTGCTGCCTGAATTTGGGAATTCTCCCTTGGATCCAAGTTCACTTTTTTCCCATACATACTTTCCTACAGATACCAAACATGTCCTCCATGTTTCCTTTCTCCTTATGGTTGAATCTTTTTCTTCAAATGTGTGTGTGTACCAAGTTGCTTCAGTCATGTCCAACTCTTTGTGACCCCAAAGACTGTAGCCCACCAGGCTCCTCTGTCCCTGGGATTCTCCAGGCCAGAATACTGGAGTGGGTTGCCATACCCTCCTCCAGCAGATCTTCCTGATCCAGGGATCAAACCCTTGCATTGGCAGGTAGGCTTATTGTTTCTTGTTTTTTTTTTTTAACCACTAGCTCCACCTGGGAAGCTCTTTCTTCAAACAGTCATCCTTCTGATTCTTCAAACTAAAATAGCATTCAGAAAACCAAAACGTATTTTAGTAAGTTCTCCCCCTCTCCCACACTATAAGCACCAATATACGGTCTCATATGCATCCAGCACCTTCTTTCTTGGTGCTCTGACAAATTTTTAAGTGAGATCACAATAAACATTATTATCCAAGGTTTCAATTATGGAAACCACATCCAAATATTCATCTATTTCTACTTCTGCACTGAACTACAATACTCAGAATTTCTAAAACCTAAAGCTAAACTGACCTCAAACAGCTCTTCCTTTCAATTTCCAATTTCAGTCAGAGATTACCATTATTATTCTTTTAACTGTACCTCTAGACCCCCATCCAGAGAAGGCGATGGCACTCCACTCCAGTATTCTTGCCTGGAAAATCCCATGGATGGAGGAGCCTGGTAGGCTGCAGTCCATGGGGTCGCGAACAGTTGGATACGACTGAGCGACTTCACGTTCACTTTTCACTTCCATGCATTGGAGAAGGAAATCGCAACCCACTCCAGTGTTCTTGCCTGGAGAATCCCAGGGATGGGGGAGCCTGGTGGGCTGCCACCTATGGGGTCGCACAGAGTCAGACACGACTGAAGCGACTTAGCAGCAGACCTCAATTCTCAAACTCTGACAGTCAGTGACAAATTCTACTAATACCTATACCTATACCTCCCCTTTCCTCAGTGACACCCATCTATTAGTCTGTCTCAAAAACTCTTTGATTCAAATTCATCTACAAGCCACCAAACTGCCTTTCTTCATGTCTGTCCTCAAAATACTGCAGCAGCTCTGATATTACTGATTAAAATCCACAGGTCTTGTTCTAACATTCTACCCAATTTGTTTTAAAGTAACAATAATATTCCTCTTCACACACGAACCAACACTCCAGATTTCTTTCTTAAACACACCCCTTCTTCTCTGCCGTAATTACAGTTGTATTTACATTCTTCTCTTTGCTTGGCAGGATGGCCCCATCAACTTCCCAAATCCCTGACTGTCCAAATCCTACCCATCCTACAGACACTCAAGACATTACTTGATACTGTGGTTTATAATTGTCTGTGTGTGCTCACTCAGTCATGTCTGACTCTTTGTGACCCCACGGACTGTAGCCCGCCAGGCTCCTTTGTCCATGAGGATTCTCCAGGGAAGAATGCTGCAGTGGGTTGCTATGCCCTTCTCCAGGGGATCTTCCCAACCCAGCTATAGAACCCAGATCTCCCACGTTGCAGGTGGATTCTTTACCAGATAAGCTACCAGGGAAGCCCCAGTTTATAATAACCTGACCCTATTATATAATATGTCCTTGATAGCAAGCAAGGATCTGAACTTTAATGTCTATGGATTCCAAAATATTTTGTAGAAAATAAAGTGCAATTAGTATTCACTAGGGAAATAAACATTCCTGTTGAAATCTGAATTATATTTTTAAAGGCATCCATGAAACACAGCCCACTTGAAAATTAAAAACTATGACAAGACAAAGCTGAGAAATCAAACCTTGGAGTACAGAAAAAGTGACAAACTCCAAATTAAATATCCATCTTCCCATGTAACTTCAGTATGTAACCAAGACCAATAATGCACATTACAACGGAGGCATTTCACAATCCACTGCAGTTAGAAGCAAGAGCCAAGTTCCTCCAAATGATGACCGCCCACAAATTTTATTTTGTGCCAATCTGTCAGGTCATTTGTGAAAAAGAGAACAAAAGGAAACAATCACCTGGAAGATAAATACATCAACCTCCGTGCGAGAACTACCTACCCGCTTTGCTGAGCAAGTGGGCCACTAATAATCTCCCAAAAAGCTGACAGCTGGGAATGGCCCTTTCAATAGAAAATGGGCTTTTTTTTTTGAACAGGATTAGAAACCCCCTTCCATGGAAGGTAACAGGAAATGGAATTTAATCAGCTGCCATATGCCATATGTAATCTTACTTTCTCTAAATAGAAAAGCAAAAGTCAGTAGATTTTTCCTGAGACAAAACAATCTAAAATAAGTCAAAACTAAACCAAAATAACTTCAGTTCTACTTTACGCCACTTTTTAAAAAGGGAGAGAGTTAAATAACTGTGAATTATTTTTAACTTGCTATTCACAAAGTGGTAAATTAATCTTTACCTGTCAATATTCATGAACTTTGCTATAACTTATAAACAGACTTTGTTCTAATAGCTTTATCCCCACCACTAAAGCTTATTTTTACACACAGATTAAGGAATGATTTGGGTTTTTAGAAATTCTTCTGGATAAAAAGTGCCATTTTGCTTTGTGCAAATGTATCAAAAGAAAAAAAGAGAATATGACAGGCAAATAAGGCAGTGAGACTACAACTTCAAAGACTGGATATCTCCTTGTAAATAACAATCTTATACTACTCTTTCCTGATTAAAATCACTTCCCAAGATTTAATAATGACCAACATTTCCTGGTGGCTCAGCGGTGAAGAATCCACCTGCCCGTACGAGAGATACTGGTTTGATCCCTGGATCAGGAAAAATGGCAACCGGCTCCAGTATTCTGGCCTGGAAAATCCCACCGACAGATGAGCCTGGTGGACTCCAGTCCACAGTCCATGGAGTCTCAAACAGTCAGACACAACTGAGCACATGCATGCCACCACAAACATTTGAGAATAGTATAAAATGATTTTAATTCCTACCCAAAGTTTGTATGCATAGGAGGTTCTTAAATTTTTCCTTTATACTCATGTTTCTGTGTATGGAATACAGAATCAGCTCTCATTTTCATGGGAAAAAAGTAAGTCAACTTTCCAAGTCTCTCAAGTACTCTTCCCTCTCAAGGCCTTCAGGAAGTGTTGTCAATGACACCAAAGTTTCGTTTCATTTTCCCAACTCCAGACATTCAACTCTTGATATTTAACCTGTAGGCCTAAGAAAATTTAGCTCCTAGACAGAAGTTTCCTCGTTAGGATTTAAGAGTGACCTGCAATAAGTGATCAAGGCTATATATAAATGCTGCTTTACAAGGAAAAACCACCTTGGGACAGTGACAAATAGAACTAACTAGCATCACAATTTAGGGATCTGGTTCTCCAGTAATTCGAGTTTTACTAAAGTGCTCAAGGCAGGAAAAGAGGCAGGAATCCAAGTCAATTCAGGCACTCTGAAGATATATATGAACTCAATTCATGAAAGAGTTCAGGGCCTTTTCAATTTGGGTGAACAAACAAAACAAGCAGACAAAAAAAAAAAACCAACCCCAAAAAACAAACCACCATGTACGTTATACAACAAAATGTTCAACTCTTATGTGTAAAGTCCATTCACACCCTTAACCTTTCTGGAAGTTTGGGACTAAAAACTGGAAGGAAATAATAATAATACAACTCTCCAAGTACCTTAAATACTTTTAATATATAACCTAAAGCAAGCTGTGGAAAAACATTTCAACACCTGACAGAATAAAGATGGAACAGTACTAAAATAAACGCTGTAACTGCCTTACTACTCCCAAGGGAAACCTATGCAATGAAATGTGGAACAAACAAAACATCTTGAAATGTTAATCTGCAGATGTACCTGACAAACTACAGCATGAATTTTTTTCTATCAAACTTTAAAAAAAAGATACTAAGTCTTTTATTAATAAGATAAATTGCTTTTAAATTTTAACAAGTATGTTTTTATTAAAAATATATGAACATGATTTTTTTTTAAGTCTAACCCCATAGGTAGTAAATGAAGAATTAACCAAATTTTGCATAAATAAACACACTCATGGATAAATACTTCTTTTTGCTTTTTACCCAGAGATCCCATTATAATAAGAGTCTTTTTTAACCTTTTCAAAAAACTGCATTTCTGAATACTCAAAGAGGGCATCTTCTTACTTATTGACCATTCATGTTTCTTCCTCTGTGAAATGCCAGTTTATCTTTTGCTCATTTATTTATGGAGCTGTTTTTCCTTGCTGAATATAGTCATTTAAAAAATATTCTGACTACAGACTCTTTGCAACTATTTGTAATGCAAGTATCTTCTCCAGATGTAGGGCTGTTCTTTTCTCTTTCCGATGGTCCCTTTGATTAACAGAGATTTTTAATATCACTGAATTTATTATTTCATACACTTCCTTTTATATATTTTTAAAGAACTTTTTCCTTACTCAGATTAAAAAAAAAAGTTCTACATTTTCTTCTAACTTTTTAAAGTTCTGCTTTTCACATTAAGATACTAATCCACTTTGAACTATTTATATACTGATGTGAGGTAAGGTTCAATATAATTTTTTCCATATAAGTAACTAAATGGCCACAAATAGAATAGTCTAATTTACCTCAATTGTACTTCAATTCTACCTCTGAAACACATCAAGCTTCTCCACATACATAGGTGATCTGTTTCTGGGCTTTGAACTCTATGCTGTTTATTGGTCTATTTGTCCATCTCAGGGGTTCTCAACCAGGATCAGATTTTGCACCAATCATTTGGCCACAATCCTGCCACCCCCCATCACCAAAGAATTATCCCTCCAAAATGTCAATGGTATCTGCTCAGACTCCCTAGGCTATCCCAATGCAGTCAATCATCATCATCAGTTCACTTTGTTTTTACAGTCACAGGTTTTCTGAGTTCCTTCTACAGCACCAAAAGTCAGTCACTTTTTTCAACAACTTCACTGCATAGCTGTAACTAGTACACATATACAGTGAATAGACTCTCTTTCAACAGAGATTTAGATTAGCAATTTTTGTTTTGTTATTACCAACAATGCTGCAACGAATATTCTTGCCCACATTTTCTGTAAAACTGTATCTTCAGGCCAAATATACAGAACTAGAATTGTGAGTCAAAAGGTATAATAAATTTTAATTTCAGTTGACAGTGCCAAGTAGCTTTACATAGAAATAACAGCTTACCAAAACTGTTTAACATCATCTATTTCCCCATACCTTTGCAAAACTAGTTTTTACTCAAACTGAATTCTTTACCAATCTTGCAAGTAAAATTTTAACTGCATTTCTTTAATTATAAATGAGACTGAGTAATTTTTGTTTTGCTTATTGACCTTGTACATTTTATTTACTCTAATATGTTTATCCTGGGGCCTATTTTCCTCCGGGAGTAAATATTTTTCTTATTGGCAAAGTAAAACTCTTACTAGTACTTCAACTAAATATGACACAAATATTTCCCCGTTGGTGTGTCATTAAAAAAAAAATCTTTGTAAAAAAGAATTTTGTCATCAAGAAGTATTTCATTTTTATGTATTCAAATTTATCAAAACTTCCTTTGTAATTTCTGGATTTCCTCTTATGTTTAGAAAGGCCTTTCCACATCGATGAATTGTCATTATATGAGTAATACTATTAAAACAAACTCCTATGCTTGCATTTTCTGCCTTGGATTTAGATTTGCTAATTCAGCATTACACTGCACTGGGTTACATTTCATTTAGCACTTAACACCTCCTAAGAATAGCTTAATATTCTTAAAAATTATATATATTATGATATGATCTAATTTGGATCTCCAAAATGAGATGCTTTATATCCTGACCTGCAGAATTCTCATATTAATTTGATAACAAATAAAAGTATAGTAATAAAAGTTTCTTATAGGAGAGTAAATTCTTTAGACACTATAAATAAAACTGGATGCAGAAAAGATTTCCATCTTGACAATTCCACTTTAAGAAAAAGGTGAGATTGACAAATTTTGAGATTTATATTCAGTAGTACAGAGAGGTCTACAATTATTAAAAAATTAACCAGGGAGAAAATTGATTTCAACCATCTTTGGGTATCTTTTACACACAAACCTGTCACTCTGAATAACAAACAAGACGCTTCATTGTTTTGTTGTTCAGTTGCTAAGTCGTGACTAACTCTTTGCAATCCACCAGGTTCTCCTGTCCTTCAATGAATGGTCCTCAAATATTTAGGACATTTATTTTTATTCAGGGTGAAATTTTTTCCCACCAAAACCAGTTTTTAATGATTTTATTATTCTTACAAATATGATAAATTATTATAATTACATTGTCATGTGAGGAGCTTCCTTTGGGGCTCAGATAGTAAAGAATCTGCCTACAATGCAGGAGACCTGGATTCAATCCCTGGGTCAGGAAGATTCCCTGGAGAAGGAATGGCAACCCACTCCAGTATTCTTGCCTGGAGAATTCCATGGACAGAGGAGTCTGGCAGGCTATAGTCCATGGGGTCGCAAAGAGTTGGATATGACTGAGTGACTAACACATGCAATTTGAGGAGCAGTCAAGAGATAGACTTGGAAAATATTTTGTATTTTTCATATAAAGTCTGACCCAGAGAACATTCTGAGATCAAAGTTTTCAAATAAACAGCACCAACATTTTGCTGATGACTTCCAAAAACCAAAATATCTATAACACAGTAGTATAGTCTTAACTGAAGTATAAAAATTTTGTTTAAAAGTTATTAATGCCATGTTTACTAGCAGCTAACAATGACATGTTCCTTACTAGATTCTAGGTACTGTTATAGGAGCTGTTATAGGTACTGTTACAGGAAGCCCCGGGCTTCCCTGGTGGCTCAGAGGTTAAAGCGTCTGCCTCAAATGCGGGAGAACCGGGTTCGATCCCTGGGTCGGGAAGATCCCCTGGAGAAGGAAATGGTAACCCACTCCAGTATTCTTGCCTGGAGAATCCCATGGACGG
Organism: Capricornis sumatraensis; assembly: GCF_032405125.1. NCBI lineage: Eukaryota > Metazoa > Chordata > Mammalia > Artiodactyla > Bovidae > Capricornis > Capricornis sumatraensis. Next base: position 34,885,676 of record NC_091079.1, read on the forward strand.
AGAAGCCTGGTAGGCTACAGTCCACGGGGTCCCAAGAGTCGGACACGACTGAGCGAGTACACACACACACCTATTGCCCTTATCACTCTGTAAGAGATACAGTATTATGGTTCATCTTCACAAAGGTAAAGAAAAGAAGCACAAAGCAGGTAAGTAACCTGACAGTCACATTCTTATTTAACCTACCAAATACTAACTTCCATGATTTGCTACAAAACTAAGAAGCATGGATACAGTACAAAGAAAATACCAGTTCAATGCTCCTGAATTACAAAAGAGTTAATCAAAGAAAATACTCGTTTAAGGTTCCCTAGCCTGACGCTTCGGAGAAGGCAATGGCACCCCACTCCAGTACTCTTGCCTGGAAAATCCCAGGGACGGAGGAACCTGGTAGGCTCAAGTCCATGAGGTCACCGGGAGTCGGACAAGACTGAGCAACTTCACGTTCACTTTTCACTTTCATGCACTGGAGAAGGAAATGGCAACCCACTCCAGTATTCTTGCCTGGAGAATCCTACGGACGGCGGAGCCTGCTGGGCTGCCGTCTATGGGGTCGCACAGAGTTGGACACGACTGAAGTGACTTAGCACCAGCACCAGCAGCCTGAAGCTCAACCGTGAGCGTCCTGCATTAAAGTACCTGGTCCCCAGGGGGCTCTCAGAGGTTCTGTAGTATACAGGCCAGAGCATTCAAGGCATTGGCTACACTGCTGCCAGAATGACTTTGTGAATCCTCTCAAACCCAGTTTTGTGGGGGTTTTTTTGGCTCCTCCACCTTGGCCTCCTCCGGCTTCCTCTCAAAGCAGAAGTAGGGAAAGCTCCTCCTACCACCCTCAAGTCCATATTACATTTGTTATTTACTGCCCAAAACAGAACTGCATAATTTCAAATTTCATGAAGTTCTCTAGGAGTCTGTTAGCTTCTACTCTCTAGCAAACTTTCTCTTCTCCTATGGGGTTCAGGAATAGAAACGATCAATGTTCTCCATTTCTCAGTCTCCCCACTCCAGGAATCAGCACAGGTACTGACTGCAAGCATGTATGTTATCATGTCATCAATTAGGGTGGATGTGTGTGTGTGTTGGGGGGGTTGGCAGTCATGGGCTCAGCTGGGACCACCTTTTCTACTTGTATAACGAGACAAGCAACTGCCTTATTATGGTGAGGAACTTCTAAATGACAGGGAAAAAAATGCTTTCCCATCAGGTTCCTGTTCTTACTAATTTCACTGTAACATTATTTAACTAATTTCATTTTTATCCTCCCCCAACTATCAGGATTAAACAAAATATGTTAAGTACAAAACATTAAGGCTGCTAATTCTCTTTTTATATTGTGGTAGAAAAATAGTTACGGGTAACCAATATAATGATTCGCTATTTCTGTATACTGGAAATCACACAGCTCCATTTTTGCTACAAATGATGAGGGCATCACATTTCTGCAGCGGTAAGTGGGATTATGTTACTGAGAAGTCTTGCGCTAAGGAACATCACATTCACATCTGTTAGTTCTAAGACGTAGTGTTATGATCATTGCTATACCATTCTGTCTGGATTACAGCTGTACTGAGGAAGAAAATGAGGCACGCCTGATGTCTTAAGACAACGTTAAGACTAGGATCTTGCTGTGTATCAACCTCTAGGACTTTCAGTTTCCTCATCTGTAAAATGAAACTATTCATAACCACCCAATCTCCTTTGAGGGATTTGAGGGATTTTTGAAAGTTAGGTTAGATAATACCAGTGAAGATGCGCTGCAAAAGTAAAGTATCAAAAAATGTCAAGTGTTGTTATTTATCGCTGAAAAGAAAACTCAATATTATCATTTTTTAAAAGAATAAAGTAGCAACAGATGGCTTCTAACTCAGAAAGGTTTAGAAAAGATCTCACCATCCGCTCGTCCTCAGCAACACTTCAAAGGCACTACTTCACTAAAACCTGACACTCAATTACCTCATCAACAAAATCTGCCACGTTTCAATTCCTTAAAAACTTAAACATAAATGCTTCTCACTCCAGCAACGCAAGAGAAAATGGGGAATGAAGCACACGATGCTTTTCACACTCCTCTCTTACACAACGAAGATACTGATTTTCATAGATCTCTCATCAGTTTCTAGCCACCTTTTTATAACCGTTCTCAATACCTTCTCTATTCACGGAAAATTTTAGGACTCATTATTAAGTATCACCTTCTTCATGAAGGTCTTTGGCAAATCTCAAGGTTTGACTGACATTCTCTTTCGCGTGGATGTCATTCAGACGACAACACACGAATACTGCGCATTTTGCAAAGGGGGAAACTGAGGCCCAGGTCTTGGCACGACGAGCTCAAGGTCACACACGGCGAGATGGCAAAACGTAAGCAGAGGTGCTGTTTTTCCAAGGCTGTCGCATAGGACGCGGTGAGACAGGACACACTCCCCGAGAGAGCAGCAGGCACAGGGCCACATGCTCGCACATCGCTGCTTCCTCCCCACCCTCACTCAAGAGGCAAAAACCAACAGGAGGCTGACTCTCAGGGAGGACCGCTCCGCTGTCAACTCCGAGACAAGTGTCATCTCCTCCCGTCCAGCCCACAAAGACGCCCCCCCCCCAACTCGAGGGGGAAACGAAACTAGTCGACACACACACGCCCCCACCCCCCATCCACCTGCGCACGGCCGCCCTCCCCCTCCTGCACTTCTCGGCCCGCTGAGCCATCCCCGGACGCATCCTACCCCGTTCCTCTCACCAAGGAGCCGGAGGAAGATCTGGAGTCCGATGCAGAACCGGCTTTGGCTGGAATCGTAGTAGGAGTTGAAAATGGCGTCGATGATGTAGAGGCAGGGCACTCGGAGCGCCACTTCGAGCGCCGCCCAGACCTGCTGATGGGCCATCCGCACCTGCTGCTGCGGGGGCCCCACCGCCGCCATGAGCCGCTGCCACACCGGGGCTGGGCGGGCCGCGCGGGGCAGGGCCCGGGACGGCGGCCGGGGGCGGAGGCGAAGGCAGGCGACTCCGCCCCCGCCCTCCCTCTCGTGTCTCTCTCACGGCCCGCCCCGCCGCCTGCTCGCGTCTCTCGAGCTGGAGCAGGCGGCGGAGGCGGCGGCTGAGGCAGCGGCGGCGGCTCCCGGGAGGCCTCCGGGTGTCGGTGTTTCCGGCAGGCTACGGTCTGGCTCCTCCTCCCTCCACCGCCTCCCCCGCCCGCGGAGCCACCATCTTGACCTCGCCCGCCCGCCTCTGCCGTTGCTGCTGTTGCCAGACCGGGAGGCCGCGCCCGCGGTCACGCGAGACCGCGGAGCCCGAGCGGCGACGCTCACGTCATAATCCGGCGCTAGGGGCGCTCCCCGTGCAGTCATCACGCTCGGCGTAGCAGACGTCCCTCTCGTTACCATGGTTTCCGCGCCTTTACGGCTTTTGGCGCCACCCAGTGGCGCAACCTCGGTGTATCCGCCTCACCCCTAGAAGCGTCGGGGTAGTGTGGGTTTCCCTGCTTCCACGGACAGGAATGACTAGTTGCTTTATTAGAGCCCATTAAACGTCCCATAAACATGATTCAGAGCTGCTGGGAGTTGGAAAGCCAAAAGGCGCCGCCCGCCAGAGCTACTTAACTCCACCGACAGGCCGGGTCTGAGCGGCCAACCTTCCGGCGAAGATGCCACCAGGCCGCCTGGGGTTCTGTTGGAGGAGTCGCTGCTCGCGGGTTATGGAGCAGACAGTGTGGTTTAGGCAGGGTGTGGTAAGCGATACCGAGAAAAACATCCCTTTGCACTTTATCCTTGTGTCTCCTACCCGATTGGGCAGAACTGCGGACCCTAGTTGGCCACATTAGGATTTCAAGGGCAAGACCTCTGGCCTTGGTATTTGGGTCACATCTTTGAGGTAAGAATACCCAGGCAATCCCTTCTCAAGGCGGAAGAGACCATACTTTTTAATGTTTCTGTAGGGGATTAGAACATAAGACTCCAGAATAAGACACTTTGACATGATTATTTTAAGCTGAAGACAGTTGAGACACAGCAGAACAAACAAAAATCTCTCCACCTCATAACTTCCCCCCTTCCATTTGCTTAAATAATCTTAATTTCGTGAAAGTCGCTCAGTTGTGTCGACTCTGTGCTTGAATTCTCCAGGCCGGAGTACTGGAGTGGGTAGCCTTTCCCTTCTTCAGGGGATCATTCCCAACCCAGGGCTTGAACCCAGGTCTCCCACATTGCAGGACTACCAGCCGAAGGGAAGCCCTAAGAATAAGGGAGTGAGTAGCCTATTCCTTCTCCAAGAGGATCTTCCTGATCCAGGAATCAAACCGGAGTCTTCTGCATTGCAGGCGGATTCTTTACCAATTGAGCTATCAGGGAAGTCCTCTATTTGCCTAAAAATCAGACGTAAATTTCTATTGGTAAAATTGTGTCCCGCCCCCTTACCAAGAGGGCAGCTCAGACTCAAACACCCTCAAACCTTATTAAACTAATCCTTATCTTCCATTAGTTTTCCCCAAATGTTTACCTTCCCAGAGTTTGCCATCCTTGAAAGCCTAAACCTCTTTTCCTTTTATCCATTTCTCTACAATACATTGTTCTTTGTTAAGATGCTGTATAAGCCCCAAACTGTAGCTACCTCTTTGAGTTATTTAACACTTAGCTTCTCCCAGGCGTCTGTGCACCGCATGAGTAAATAACCTTTTTCTTTTGTTAATTAATTTTATCAGTTTAATTTCCAGGACCCCAGCCACAGAACCTAGGAAAAGACGTTTGTCTCTCTCCTACACTTTCTTATCCATGTTTTAACAGTTTCTGACTTAAATCTGATGCACATATTTTTATTAGTATAAGAATTTCTAATTAAAACTAAATACCACCTTGGGACCAGAACTTTCAGGGTGGTGGCACAGTTGTTCTTGTCTTACTCAGATACGACTTCAAGCAAGTCTCTTTAAACTCACTAGTTCTCACTTTCCCCATCTGTAAAAATGAAGGTTTGAATAAGATCCTGGCAAGGACTTTAAAATACTACCTTAAAATTAATTTATATGAGTGAGGTAGTTTTTAGAAAAATTTTAGGAATTTTTAAGATAAAAGATAAACTTTCAAAGAAATAGCTGCAATTCACTGAATCTAATCTCTCTGGCTTCTACATTGGTTTGAATGTTGCACAGCTCATGTATATAGTAAACTGAGTCTACTCAGAAAAACAATGTGGTGTCTATGTATGAATTACAATGTTCAAAAATAAAAATCTGTTTCATTTGACATTAGTGGTTCAAAAGCCTTTAAGTAGCTCTAAAGAGCCCTTAGATGTCAAATGTGTAAAACTTAATTTGAATTTTCAGTTTATATTTTCATCAGCCAAGTCTTTGTTACATGCAACAGGAGCTGATTCTGGGCTATCTGAAGCAAAAGAAGATTTTATTAGAGAATTGTTTTAATTATTTCCTCGAGATTTCAAGCTCCAAGGTCAAGCATATTGTATTATATATCTATACCCAGGGCTTCCCAGGGAGCACAGTGGTGAAGAATCTGCCTGCCGATGTAGGAGACACAAAAAATGCAGGTTCAATACCTGAGTGGAGAAGATCCCCTGGAGAAGGAAATTGCAACCCACTCCAATATTCTTGCCTGGAAAATCCCATGGACAGAGGAGCCTGGGGGGCTACAGTCCATGGGATTGCAAAAGAGTCAGACACCTGTCAGCACACACACAGGCATCAGTACGGAAGCTGCACCAGAGGTTGGATACAAGCAGCTTCCTTAGTGGAAGAAAATATGAAACCAGCACTTAGAATTTCCCACCCCCCTCCAATGTATTATGTTTTTTTTCCTTTGAATGAAAGATGGGGATGCCGGTAGGAAGGGTAGGGATTGATAGCCCCCCCCAAAGGATAAATACATACCATAACTTTATCTCAGACCTTGGGAATTAATTAAAAAATAATCTCTGATCCTAAATTACTTTATAGTTTTTCTCATTAAATTTCAGATACACTCGTCAAGACCAGTGAATCCCATGGTCATGTGCTCACTGAAACACCACCTTTGCTGTAAAGCAGGTCCCTAAGTCAAAGGCAGTATTATGCAGGACACATTGATGGATCAAACACTTGGAAATCATTGGCTAAGTAGTCTGACCAACACCTTGTGGACAGGAAAGGCAAACTCATACCTGGAGACGGCAAGATTCTAGTCAGGGTCAATCACTGTCCTTCCAGGATAGGAGTCCAGTGTAATCTACTTGCTATCAAGCAGATGATGTTGTATGAGGTGCTCAGGGCTGAACATGAGGGAGTGGCCAGTGGGTGAGTGGAGGCCATGTTGTTGGCCTCTCACTAACCTGCATTCCTGGACATGACTACGTACATGAGCCCATTATGCCAGCACTGGGTTAGCTGGTGACATGGCTGCTGGTTAACTGGCCACGCCCATTTTCTTGGTTGATGAGTGCCTCTGCTGTGGTGGAGTCCCCAGTAGGCATTGTTATACAACCCAAAGCTCTTTACTCACATGCCCAATCCCATAGATGTCTCTGCTGCTTCTTCTCCAGGCTTCCTTGTCCCCTATCTTATAATCTTTTTTATTCCAAGCCCGTAATCCCCTAGCCAATTTATTTGCCACTTGCCAAGAAGGTCTAGTCTTACTTCAAGCCACTTTCCACACAAAATGGATGATCAGGAATACTACCCCAAACTCCCCTGTCATTTAACACTACTGAGTAGGGACTGTAGGGCAGCAAAAGTCTGTTTTTGTTTTAAACCCATATCGTAACAAACCAATCTCTGAACTTAGCTTGGGCTTTTTTGGCCTCCATCAGCTAGACAAAGAGCCTCTCAAGCAGCTTCAGTTGTGAGTCGTGGGAGGGACCCTGGTGCAAAAGTTGTAAGTGTGACATGGGAGCCTGGGCCGCCTGCTTGTGCACCTGTTTTTCCCCGGCCCTACTTCCCCACATCCTCAGGCCCAGTTCCTACTTGTCATTAGCCCCAGGTGTGCCATTTTCACCTTATGATGGATTGACTTGGTGGGTCTGACAAAACAGCTCATCACGGGCAACTTGGGCTATAGGGTCACTTAATGCCCCACGAAATGCTGTTCCTACCAAAGCCTATCAGCATGCAAGGAGCCATTTGTGAATGACATGGTCTCCACTGCAGATTCCTTGGCCTTGCTACAGAAACTAGAAGTCTACCTTGGGATTCTCCAATTGGAGTCTTGCCATAAACTATGACTGCTTTGCTTATCAGGTACCCCTGTCCTGTAGAAAATCTCCTGTATCGAATGGCTCATGCATTAAGGCTCATGCATTAAATTACACTGCAGCCTGTACCTGCTCCAGAGCCTTTATGTGCTCTGCGTCCCACTGAAAACTGGCAGCCTCCCAGTCACCCAGTGTATGAATCAGAGCAGTATTCCCAGGTTCTGAATTCCCACAAAGAAGGCTGGAGCTTGATGTGCTTCCTTGGTGGCAGAATAATTCTGATAAAATGAGTGAGATGCAAAAATTCATTCTTTATTGTGAAGACATCTTGACATTCAAGCAGACCACCAGACCCTAAAAATTTCATTGATGTAAAAAGGATGCTGGTTCCTACTAGTGATTATTTCCTATCTTTGGGAATACAATATGCTATTTATCTGGCCCAAGTAGTCATGATGTCATGAATGTAATAATGACATTCTGTGGAAGGCTCAGATGGTCCAGGTCTCTCCAGACTATATTGTGACAGAGGGTGGGTGGGTACTGTTCTCTGTCCTGTGTGAATGGAGTTGCTTCTGACCCCACATCCTCAGGCCCAGTTCCAGACTCATGGCTCCTGTTGGTACATGTAGGTTAGGTCCTGAATCTCCTTTGGCACGTAGGCCCACTTGAGAATGTTGAAAGTAGACAAAGTGAAGGGAAATGAGCTTCAGAACTGCTTTTTTTTTTTTCCATGAGTATGCATAGCTTTGATTTTAAAATAAAACTCAATTACTAAGTCTATCCATCTGTATCTACCTGCCTAAACGTGTTATACCAAAATTCAGTTTTAGCTTCATATTAAATATTTTCTGCTTACTTTTGATTCAACCTTTACCTCTTAAATACCCAGAGCCAGATACTTGTTTTCTGTTTTTGGCCTCTCTGAAATCGTGTGTGATTGTTGGTCAAGAAATCTTGCAAGTTATCATATCTAATCAGAAAGATGTCACTGGTAAAACATAATTGTAGCAAGAAATTATGTGCTTTATATATTGAAACATGTCAACTGAAGTGCATTATATATATTTATTATTGCTAGAGTGAATTTCTTCAATGATTGTGAAAGCTGTACATTTATGTACAAAACAATTATTGTAAATTTCTAAATAGTTAAAAAAATAGACAAAATTTATGAAACAACGCAAGCCACTGGACATAGGCAATGAAGGGGGCAATGGTGCACGAGACCTGGAAAACAAACAAGGTGAGCCATACAGTTGCTTCGGTCCACTGCCTGGAAAAGTGTTCCAGGCTGTGGCAAAAGAAGCAAGGGGAGGCCAGCAGACTCCCTGTGATGAGATGGGGCTGGCCTCCCCTCGCTTCTTTTGCCACAGCCTGGAACACTTTTCCAGGCAGTGGTCCTGGGAGTGAAAGTAACTATAAGAGTTCACAGGGTAGAATGCCAGGAAGCAGAGAGCCACACACAGAGGGAACTCCAGAGATCTGCTGACCAGGCCCTGAAAGCATTCAGCTGAGTAATGGCCAGCCCACGTGACAGGAAACTACCGAAGGCCAACAGAAGAACCATCCGAAAGGATTACAGGAAACAATACTCAAAGCTCACACACAGGGTGTGGGTAATTCCTGTTCCTACCAGCAAGGGCGACAAATGTCCTAATTCACAAGGCATAAGTCAGAGAATGAAGAACAGTCTTGCTTCATGATGGGAAAAAATTAATCCCAGACTAAATGCTGCTCTGACAAATGCTCAAAAACAAGATTCAAAAAGCTCAAACTGTTTCCAAGTAACTTAACTATATTCCAGAACAAAACTCAAAAATGTTTTTAGAAATATGAAAATAGTTTTAATCATTTAAAATAATAGTTCAGCTTGAAAATGACTATTTTAATGGCTTGTCCAGTGTGAATTGGCTGCACCCTGAGGCTGTTCAGAATGACATATTTTGAGTTTCTTCTCACACATGTGTTCAGGGTGGGAAAAACTGAAATTAAAAACGCTTTTTCTAGGAGAAAAATGATCTCATAACCCCTGTATTTCCGTTCCAGTTAAATCCTGCCAGTTAAATCCTGATTCATGTAATTCATTATGGTATATCAAATGTATTATGCAAAATGGAATAATTATTTTAAAAACCTAATAACATCCATTATACTTAAAAAAAAAACCCACTAAAGATGTGGTTTAAATTGGAAAAAAAAAACAAAATGCTTTTTATATACTAGTTTCTCATCATTTAAAATTTGCATATTTAAAACTATACATGATACTGGTATATTAATACAAGTATATAATTTATTAAAATTATGAAGTTAATACAGCTCACAGTTAAGAGTTTGATAAAATTATTGCTTTTTAATCACAACTTCTCCATCAAGTGGGAGCATTAATCAGCAACTAATCCTGAAACCTGCAAAGGAAAGCTTTAGAGCTTCTACAGATTCCTGGATTGAATCTGTAAGGAACTCTGTGAGCCTCCTGACTCCTTTCGTCTTTTTTCCTTGGTTCCATTAGACGTCTCTTCTGGGTCAGGCCATCCGGCAACTGCTTGGAGAAAACTGTAATGTAAATGGATATACTCAACTGGAGAAAAAGGCTAAAGGACCCTTATTTTCTTCCATTCACACACAACTCCTGCTCACTCCAGAAATTTCAGCCTAGGCATCCCTGCTCCCACCTTCCCAGTCACCCTCCCCACCTCCCACAACCCAGATCCCCAAATGTGGGCGGTGCCTCCCGACCTATGCCTGTAAAAACCCATCTGTTTCTGTATGTGCACTTAGTACATGGCACTGACATTGTTTCCCCTGTGTCTCTGTCTTCAGATGGTGATTCCACGTAGGCAGGACTCAGCTTCACTCATCTGTGTCCCTGGCCTTCTACCCAGTGCCTGATGTGCAGAATTCACAGAACATCCTCATTAGCCAGTGAATGGCTTTCAAAATAAGGACCTTCTGCTATAAGTAAAGCAGATGTGTAGCAATCACTCACAGGTGGACTGGGTAATGGTAGTTACCCTCATACAAAGACCGACGGAAATATTCACAATATACCAGTCACTGTAATGACAGTTACCGTATGTTAACTCATTCAAACCCAAACACCTTCCTTTCAGGACATGTTCAGTTGTTAACTCCAACCTACAGATGAGGAAACAAAATAGAGATTGACGATTTGCCTCAGGTCACACTTCTATGTAGACCTGCCAGGAACTGAATAAGTGAACCTGAATTCCGTGAAGGCAGAGCCCACATGTCTCCCTTCCCCACTAACACTCAGGCCCTGGTATGCAGGACAAGGTGAGTGAACTCACTTGGGCGCACCTGACATGAGCTGCCGCCCCCACACCTTACGGCAGGAAGGCAGCGCCTCAGCCCCTGGACAGGTGGCTCCCTGACTCGTTCCTCAGTTTCCCCCCCACCTTCCTCCCCATATTGGCTCAAGCCCCAGCCTGCCATCTTGAGCTTGAGGAGAAGGCAGTAGGCACTCAAGTGAGAAGAAACCCAGTGTGTGAAAGAAAATGATGAAGGCAAACACAGGAAGGCCGCTCTGTGGGATGGGCATGGAACCCAGGCTCCCTCTGCAGGATCACGTGACAGTCAAATTTCCTGGGGGCCTGCCCTGCACCAGACACTGTTCCTTTTAATCCTTACATCAACCCTCATCTTCAGCTTGCCTCTCACTGCTGCTTCTGTTCCAAACTGATCTACTGGCACCGCTTCAAACACTCTGAGCAAACTGGCACCTGTTAGTCTCTTCAAGCAGCACCTGCTTCCACACCAACTACACTTAACAAAATTTTGCCCAGTTTTTAAGAGCCACTTGAAACACTACCTCTCTGAAGACCTCCCCGTTCAATTCTCAGAGCTTTTCTTCCCCACTTTCACACTCCCACGACAACTATCACCCACATGGCACTTACTGGGTCCCAACTCTGCATTTGTTAGGTCTGCTGCTAGCTTGGGAGCCCCTCAGAAACAGCATCTAATGTCTCTTCATAGTTCCTGTGGCTCATGTGGACAGCAGGCATTTAATATTTGCAGAATAACACACATAGCAGCAATCCTGTCCTTACTGCCACCACTGCAGAGAAGGACAGGCAGCCCAGCCCAATGCCAGGTACAATCACAATCCTGAGAAAGCCACACTTTGCTTTTTTATTTGGCCAGGCCACACAACTCTTGAGATCTTGGTTCCTTGACCAAGGACTGAAGCCAGGCCACAGTAGTAAAAGCCTGGAATCCTAACCACTAGGCCACCATGAATTCCCAAGCCACACTTTTCTGTATTTCTTTCATTAGGCAAACAGGCCCATATGGCTTCAAATGCCCCAAAACAAAGCTCTGAAAGGTGATTCTTGACAATTAGTCACCCCAAAGGTAAACTGACTCCCTACAATTAGTCATTCCAACAATAAACCAAGGTGAGGCCTGGAAAACTCACAATCTCCGACATTCCTTAGGGCTCCTTATGTTGGCCCTGATGTTCCCAGGAAGGAAGATGGAAAGGGAATTTGGGGCCTGTAAAGATCCTCGATTTTAACTCAAACTTTTTAGCAATTGGCAGCTACTGCACAAGCTACAGCTGGAAATCTAGTTTTCCTATCATTTAATGTAGTCGTTCTTTAACACTTTCTCTGCCACAATGAACCTAAGACACACTCTCCCCACACACTTATTTAGGAATGCTAAAGTAGGGAATGGAATCAGTACACTGGAGTAATTGTTGTCTTCGTCCCTCCCTAATTTAATCAGTCATAATAACCAAGCGGCACCACTCTGTCTTGCTTTGGACGCCACTGCTTGGGCAGATTTTATTTCTCAAGTCCATTCTCCTCCCACTGCCACCACCCTAGTCCAAGCCACCATCATCTCATGCCTCAATAACCACAGAAGCCCTGCTCACCCATCTCCCTGCTTCCATTCTGGCACCACTCCAAGCAAGTTTCCATATTACAGCTACAGTGATTTTGAAAACAGCATTGGGTCTTCCACTTGACAGAGCCGAGGTCAGAATTCAGAACTTGTAACTGCACAGACAGGTCTCATTTCAATAAGCCACACTGCTTTCTCCCAGATTTATGGCTCATTCTGTAGCATGTTAATGGAAGACAAGTGAAATTATATGTATTGATTGAGGGCCTGCTTTCAGGGTCACAAAATATTAGATTACCAGGAGACAAGAGGGGTGAAACCTGGCCTGAGCTGATGCTTTCAGGGTCACTCACAAGTAGATCCTCCCGTCTCAGGATCCACCTCTTCTAGCCAACTAGATGACAGGGGCGGCATTCCAAATCCAAGACTATGTGATCCACGTGGGGAGCATAGGATTTCACTGGTTGGATGTGCAAGATTTGTGTCTTCCATGGTTTTCCATGCACCTGATGAAGAAGACTGGCAATTCGAGTCTCTGCAACTTCAGCCCAGCTCTGCCACTCTGGCTTGGTGGCCACTGACAGCGTTTTCCTCCTGGAATCACTGGTAGCTCCATTTTTCAACTGGTTGCTGATAATCTGCTGAGGAGAAGGCCAATGTTCCTCCATCTCACTGCTTCCAGGAGGCTGGAGAGTCTTCCCTGGGAAAGACTCCACATTTTGGTGAATATGCAAAATGCCTCCAGCATCCTGTTTTAGCACTCGGCAGGCAATGGGCCAGCCTTCTTCAGAGCTGGGAATCAGCCCCAGATTCACCCGGTCGGCAACGTTTGATAGCTTCAGTTTTCTGTTATCTCCAAAGTGTATTTGGCATCGATCAGCTACTCCATTGAGTTCAAGGTTATTTCTCAGAGCAACTACCGCATGGGGATTCCACTCACAAGCATGGACGAAAGCAGCCTCGGCATGAACTAAGAAAGGCAAGGTAAAATAACCAATCCCCGCATAGAGATCCACCAGCACTTCTCCGGCGCAGGGCAGCGACGCCACACGAAGCTTCTCAGTGATGTTTCCGAAGGAGAACATGCACTGGGTCACGTCAAACTTATACCGAATCCCATTATCCACATGCTCTACCCAGCCGTGGTCGCCCAGCAGCAGACTCACTGCTGGAGTCCGAGTGCTGTCCGGGGACACCCGCCCTCGTTTGGCCAAACGCTGGACGCCAAGTGCCGAGGCAACCGTCTCCCAGAGTTCTGGTTCCAGATGTCTCCATTGCTTGGCTTGGAAACAGTCCTCACTCAGCAACAAGAGGTCACCGTGTCGTTGCCAAGATCGGGGCAGGTCAGCCTCCAACTCTGCAGACCACGTCACTCCGCGGCCCTCTACCCAGCGACTCACCTCAAGACACAGCCTTTGGGCAGGTGAGTAACTCTGGGCCTTCTTTGAAGGAACAGGATCCAGGAGCTGCGTCAGCACACAGGTGCTGCCTGGAGCCACACGATTCCTCAGCTCCCGCAGATGCTGCTCAAGGAAGGCATCTCTCAGAACCGGTAGCGCCACGGTGCCATCCCGCAGCTTTTTCACACGGTGCTGTCTATCCAGGAGTTTCTGCTTCTCGAGATATTCCCTGTATCGCTGGGTAAATCGAGGCTCAGTCACAACTGCAACAGCCGTGGGCTTCCCGCCTGCCTCTTCCATGTTGCTGGCCCTACATTGTTGCCGACTCCCTCCACGAAACTCCCTCTGCTCTGCCTCCGCGCATCCACACATAAAACAGTAAGAAAAGCGCGCACAGCGCCGGCGGTGCCGGAAGTGACGTCAAACAGGCAGGCCGGAACTAAATTATATTATCTCACTTGTTGACGAATGACGTCGGGGTCGCCGTTGGGTGTGAAACCGCGGCCGCCATCTTTGTTGTGGTCAATCATTACTTGCTCCAGCTTATGAGAAAATTACTAACAAGAAGGACTTATAAACTTAGTCGACTTGAACTGTACACTTATAAACTTCAAATCAGTTGGTATCCTCCGGAAGCCTCAGGAACTCTCTTCCATGCTGTTTACCAATCAAAAGTGAGACGTGAACCTGAAATGATGCCCTATATTTGGAGAAAGCCTTCCCTTAGTCTCGTGCTGCACCTAAATCTCAGCCTGAGATGAAATTATTCTCAAGGCTAAACACACTCTAGGGACACCGGTCTCCTTTCGCTTTCTAAAGCAAGCCAAACTTTTTCTTGTGCTCTTGCCTCTTCACTTGCTGAAATGCCCTTCCCCAGAAGATACAATGCCAGGAGATTTGTCTGAAGGTTATCTTCTTGGGAGGCCTTCATTAAACACTCAAAAGTGTCACTCTCTCCCCTCCACATTATATCTATTTAACGTGGTGATTCCTTCTTTAGCCCCTGATTTTCTATTTATTTGTTTACACTTAATAGCCTTTCTTCCTTAGTGACACTTCTGGTTGCTCAGTCATGTCTAACTCTTTGTCATCTTTTTTTAAAAAAAATCTGTTCCTGTCTCTCTCTTTTAAATCTATTTTAGCTGCACTAGGTCTTAGCTGTGCTTCACTGGATCTTCATTGCAGCATCCAGACTCTTAGTTGCAGCATGAATGCAGGATCTAGTTCCCTGACCAGGGATCAAACTCAGGCCCCTTGCATTGGGAGTGTGGCTTCTTACCCACTGGACCACCAAGGAAGTCCCTCTTGTCACATTTCTAATTTCAGTCCACTGTGGTCAGAGAACATACTTTGGTATGATTTCAATCCTTTTAAATTTATCAGGGTTTGTTTTATGATTTAGTATATGGTTTATCCTGGAGAATGTTCCATGTGCTCTTGAGAAGAAGAATATGTATTCTGTTTGTGGTGGTGGAGCTAGCAGGCCTGTGTGTTAGCTGATCCCTTTTTAAGTTCATGCTCAGATAAAGTAATTCTGTGGTCACTACAATTCACAAACATAGTCTCAATTCAGAAACCAGAATGCCTAGTATTGAGTATATCTAAACGCCTGGCCTTCTTTTATTCCCTTGTATTCAACATACTCCCTCCCTTCGCTGAAGCTCACTTTCAGGACTGCTCTCACTCTCTTCCTAACCTGGTTATTCCCTGAGATTTCAGGAATAACTCTCAGGATGTGCTGGATACGCACATCCTCAAGAAAACTGTCTCTGACCTCCTCCCCATCTCCTGTACAAATCAGATCTTTATCAATGATATAATAACTGCACGCTCTTCTCTTATAGCCCTTCCCAATACTTTTTCATCTTTAAATTTGATTAATGGCCATCTTCCCCCAGATGTGTATGTTTGAAGTGGCAAGAAACCGGATTTCCTCTCCTCATTATCATATTCCTTACTGTATTTAAGAGGTCTCACCACACATAGTACTTTCTCATAAAATATTTGTAGACTGAACACGAGTAACTGAATGAGGAAAGAAAAATCTGCAGGTGAAAATAGTTCATGGCCAAAAAGAACTTTAGTTCCAAAATATTGCCACTAGATGGCAGCAATAACCAGTACCAGAGTAGTTGAAGTGTCTGAATTCCCGGGTTTCAGATGGTTTGGATTTTCCCGACTTCTCAAGGAGCCTATCCTTTCCAATAGGCCTTTATTCATTAATCTCTATTAGACATCCCTTATTGACATGGTAAATCCAGACGTGTGAGTGTATTTGGGAGCAAGTAATTCAGTTCAGTTCAGTTCATTTCAGTCGCTCAATCGTGTCAGAATCTTTGCGACCCCATGAATTGCGGCACACCAGGCCTCCCTGTCCATCACCATCTCCCGGAGTTCACTCAGACTCGCGTCCATCGAGTCAGTGATGCCATCCAGCCATCTCATCGTCTGTCGTCCCCTTCTCCTCCTGCCCCCAATCCCTCCCAGCGTCAGAGTCTTTTCAGTGAGTCAACTCTTTGCATGAGGTGGCCAAAGTACTGGAGTTTCAGCTTCAGCATCATTCCCTCCAAAGAAATCCCAGGGCTGATCTCCTTCAGAATGGACTGGTTGGATCTCCTTAGTAATACAAACCCCTAAAACAGCAGCTCCTCAGCAGGTGGGGAGGTGTATAAATATAAAAGTCCAGGGCTGGTGTAGCTGCTCAGGGAAATCCTCAGTTAACCAGGCTCCCTCTCAGCCTCAGTGAGATCCTTTCATCCCTGTGGTTTCGAAACGGGCACTACCTTTCCAGGCTCTGTGAGCTCACTGGGGCAGGAAGAATAGGGCAGAGCTAGAGGAAACAAGAGGTGCCTGCACATGGACTTCTGCCTACCCCTCTGGGACAGAAAGGGGTCTTACTGCCATCTTCTGACAGCTACGGAGGCCGGAAATGGGGTTGGTTTTACTGTTTGATTGTGGAATTAATCAAGAACGCATAAGGGAGACTGAGCAAAAGCCAGGCACTAGGTTGACATTCCTCTAAGGCACTAGGTGAAAAAGCCCCTGGAAACCACAAAGAGTCCTGAAGAGGAGTTTAGAAGAACGACAGGAAGGAGACCTAAGAGACAAGAATAGCATCTATGGAAAAAGTGTTCATAAAATGTACTGTTTACCTAAGAAAAGGCTGAGCAGACTCTTGTTTATCTTCACCCAGCAAACTCCAGTGTGTTTCTGAAAGTTCCAACTCAGACTGGGGATTGCCCAGGAAGTCTTTCCAGGCTTCTTTCTCCTTCTCCTCCCATCTTTTTTTTTTTTTTTTTTAAGGACAATGTAAAGCAAAAGATTTTAAATTGTTTTCAATAGGGGAACTAAGGAAAATAATAATTAATGTTTAACAAGTGCTTACCATGTGCCAAGCACTGATGTCAATGTTTTAATTAACCTTCCCAAGAACTCAGTGAGGTGTGTACTCTTATTATTTGTGTTTTAAAGAAAAGGATATTGAAATTATCACACAGGGAGGAAGTGGTGGAGCCAGGATTTGCATGAAGGTCAGCTGGCTCCTGAGTCTGCATTTTCACTTGCGCCAGGTCTTAGTTGTGGCACATGGGTTCTTTTAGTTGCTGCTAAGATCTAGTTCCCTGACCAGGGATCATACCTGAGCCCCCCTGCATTGGGAGTGCAGAGTCTTAGCCACTGGGCCACCAGGGAAGTCCCTGCATCTACATTTTTAACCACTCTCTGGATACTGCTTCTAAGAACAATTTGACCACACTGCTTTTAAGAAGGCTCCAAAATGATGAGTACACCCCATGAGTATGCAAGACGGTCCCAGTGGGTGAGAAGGGGAAATACTAAACTTTTCAAATTTCAAATTTGTTTATATCTCATTGTTGAGATCCTTTAATGGACCGGAACCTGGTGGTCTGGAGTCGACCGATAAGAAAGTAAAGCAGAGAGAAAGAGGTTGATATTCCTTGGTTTAAGCAGAAAGCCAATGAAGCCCCTGCACAGGGCTTGCTCTGTTCACGAACGCCTCGGGTGCCCTCTCGATGGGGTGAAGGCACAGAGCGCCTTCTCGAGAGGGTCTTAGAAGCCCGGGCAGGAAAGTGAACACAGAGGACCTCTGTGCTCCAAAGAAATAGCCGGTGAGAAAGAGAAAAAGAAAGCAAGACATGAGGACCAAAGCTCTGATGGAGCAAAGGTGTTTTAATCAACATGGTGTGGGCATATATACTGTAGTTATCCTCAACAAAGATAAAGATTACAATTCCAGACTTACAAAACATAGGCAATCCATATTAAAGAGAGAGTTGTAAATAATCACTTTTACCATATGGTTCATAAAAAGGAAGAGGGTGCTTATCACCGTGTAGAAAAATTAATGAAGGAAATGTCTGGATTCCTCAGCCCCTGGGAGAGGCTTGCCTCTCCTCTTAATTCCTGAATATTCAGGAATTAATAAGGAACAGAGAATTCCTGACAGATCCAAAACAGCACACAGGAAGCCTCCTGTTAAATGCTTCCTGACATCTCATATCTTTAATTTCTATATCTGCATATATTTAATATAGTACATAATACATCAATACTATAACTCTTTTCCAAAATTTATAAATAAAATATGTAGATAGAAAGTTTAGAGCTCTCGAGATTAGAGTTGCTGGCTTAAAAGCCTGGGGGCAGTGAACACTTAGTCTGAATGCACATGTGTTACCAAGTCTCTGCAGGGGTGTGTTCGTGGGAAAACAGACTGGAGGGATTGCTTCAGTTCCTTTGTGTGGCTGTAGCGAGGGCTCCGTGAACATACTCCCTCTTTTCCTTCTGCGCAATGGATGCTTCTTACCCACCTGGCCAGTCCATCCACCTGTAGGCTTTAGGATGACCTATCACAGCCCAGGGAGAAGGCTGAAGGGCGTTGCTATCCTGCGTCTCCACCTGCACCCTCCTCGCCTTGAAACTCAACTCAGGCATCATCTTCGCTACCTTCCCCAACACCATCCCTCCCTCCCTCCCTGCCTCAGCCACACCCTCACGTCTGGAGGGGCTCATGCTTCTTCTAGGGGGCCGTTAAAGTTGCTGTTCATTTTTCACATGTGGTACATGCCACCGAGTACAGAGATCCACCTGGCTGGACAGTGACCCCTTCAAGAGCAGGGGTCCACATTTTCTTTCTGTCCTGACCCTCAGCACAGTGCCTGAGTAAGAAGGTGCACAGCAAATAACTGTTCGTGGAGAAATGACTTTTCAGTGACTTCTCTGCCAACTTGGTGGGTAGTACTCTGAACTTGCACTGCAATGGGTACGAGTTCGATCCCTGGTCAGGGAACTAAGGTCCTGCATGCCGTGCAGTGTGGCCAAAATAATGAGAGAAATGACTATTTCAGAGTCAAGCTGTTCTGCTTTAGATGAGCAGATGTGTAGCCACCTTGCCAGCTGAGTTAAGGTGGGTACCCAAGACTCACTCTCAGCAGAGCAGCAGCTAGTGAGCTTCCTGTTCTCTGAAGCAGGTTTACTGTGACATTAATGAAGCTAAAAGCTCAGGTTCCTTCACTTGCATAGGCCCCTTCCAAAGGCCTTGCATGGGCCCCTCCACCACTGTTTCACTAGGTCATGTGTTTGGGTAAAATTTGCACAAGTAAAGATGTCTTCACCACAAGTGGTTAAGATCACCGTGTTACTCCATGCCACTTTCTGCCTGGCCCACTTCCCTTTTGAAGAGTGACCTTCAAGTGGCTGCAGACAGTCTGGGGACCGAGCAGGTTAAGATGAGAATACATTTAATTGGGGGTTAGTGGGATATGCTTATGTGGCTGCAATCCACTTCTGTGTGTGGTTAAGTTCTAGCTAGCTGTTCAGGTTTGAGAAGTATACTCCTAAGGCTGACTGCTGACTCATGGGCATCTTGACACAAAAATGCAGGCCAGCTGTCACACGATGACATGAATGTGTTCTCTGGTGCTAAGCACTGGAAGGACACTGTTCGTGGAGGAGAAACCAGGTTTCAAAAGTAAGACATCAGTAACCAGAGTACAGAAAGTTCCTTTAATCTTCAGATAGGTATAATTTTATTTTTTTTTTATTAAAAAATATTTATTTATTTGACTGTGCCAGGTCTTAGTTGGGGCACACAGGATCTTCAGCTGTGGCATGTGGGACCTAGTTCCCTGACCAAGGATAGAACCCAGGACCCCTGCATTGGGAGCACAGAGTCTTAGCCACTGGACCACCAGGGAAGTCCCCAGACAGGTCCAATTTTAAACAGAAGATTCAGTTCTTGATAATGTCTGGTTAAAATGGAAGTTGTCCCCTGCTAGGAATATGTTCAATAATGTAGCACATATAATCATAAATACACTAGACATTTAAAAAAATTTAAAGTAGAGTATCTAATGAAAAATCACATTCAACACAACTGTTACTCACTAAGACACACTCTTCTAACTCACTGAAAGCGCACAGCACTCAGTAAACTGCTAGAACGGAAGAATGAAGCACAAAAGCCCGAAGCTGCTGGTCTATGTTCCAGCCTTCTTGTCTTGCTGCTGCTGCTGCTGTGTTACTTCAGTCGTGTCCGACTCTGTGTGACCCCATGGACGGCAGCCCACCAGGCTCCCCCGTCCCTGGGATTCTCCAGGCAAGAACACTGGAGTGGCTTGCCGTTTCCTTCTCCAATGCATGAAAATGAAAAGTGAAAGTGAAGGCGCTTAGTCATGTCCGACTCTTAGTGACCCCATGGACTGCAGCCTACCAGGCTCCTCCATCCATGGGACTCTCCAGGCAAGAGTACTGGAGTGGGGTGCCATTGCCTTCTCCACTTCCTGTCTTAATCATGCCAAATTCACTCTCCAGTCTCAGGAATCTTCAAGTTTTCAGGTTTAGCTCTCATTTTGGCAGAACAGCATAAAGAAATATCTCACAAGAAGAAATTTGCTCTAGGATAGGAACATCGATCGCTCTTAGTCATGAGAAGGGAAGGAGTAAAAGGGCAACCTGTTTATCAGACAGCAGCAGCACAGTCAGTGCATGCAGAAGGCAGGCAAAGACACGCATCTGATAGTTGGGGCTCACCTCAGCCTTCCTCTGAAGAAT
Organism: Capricornis sumatraensis; assembly: GCF_032405125.1. Classification (NCBI taxonomy): domain Eukaryota; kingdom Metazoa; phylum Chordata; class Mammalia; order Artiodactyla; family Bovidae; genus Capricornis; species Capricornis sumatraensis. Next base: position 34,906,189 of record NC_091079.1, read on the forward strand.
CTCCTGTCATTCAACCCATTTGTCTTAAGAAGTCTAATAGAAAAAAAAAAAGTCTAATAGGTAATCTCTCTGACAATGTGATTGGATCCTTTATCAAGAAATTTTTAGGACTTCCCTGGTGGCCCAGTGGTTGAGAGTCTGCCTTGTAATTCAGGGGACTCAGGTTCCATCCCTGGTCAGGGAACTAGGATCCCACATACCACAGGGCAGCTAAGCCCTTGGGCCACAACCACCGAAACCCACATGCAGAAACTAGAGAGTCTAATTGGGAAAGATCCCACGTGACACAACAAAGATCCTATGTGACCCAGTGCAGCCAAATTAATTAATTTTTTTTTAAATTTTTAAACCAAGTGGTTGCTGGCTGAGGATTTTCCAAAAGTTTACATTTCTCGTGTAAGCCAAAATAAGAAAAGAAAAATCCAGCATTACCCTTCCCTATGCCAACTACATCAGTACAGCTCAGGAGAGAAAATTAAATAGGAGAGACTCCTTGTCTTGGCCGTGAATTGCCCCTGATACTTATCCACTACATTTAGAACAAGCAAGGGCTGCTTTATTTTCTGTAATTCAACTTAATTTCTATCCTCAAGGTTCCCTTCCTCCCAACTGATAGAATCTTCCCATTGAGGACTGGGCTATAGATTTGCACTTGGAATTTTGACATAATTTCAAAATTATGATGATGCTGAAGTATGGGGCTAAGAGGGTTCTGGTCAGCTGCAACTACAACTGTATGCATCTGTGTGGCCTTTTGGGTCTCCCCACATTGGTGGGTCAGGGGACTTTGGGGAACCTCCCTGTCTTTTTGTTTGCCCAGGGAAATCCACTCTGGGATGTGGCGGCCGTTTCTCTCTTTAGCTTGGCCCCTTAGGACCTTTCTCCTCTCTCACTTCCCCATCCTAAATATTTTGAGATTTTCCTTTTTAAAATTTTGCCCCCAGGCTTCTTGCTAATGGAAGAAAATTTCACATATTGAGGCATGAGGAATTTTACAAGGAATGCATTGATAAAACCTTATATCCACATATATACGGTCGACTAATTTTCAACAAAGATGCCAAGGAGACACAATGGGAAAAAGACACTCTCTTCAATAAATGGTTTTGAGAAAACTGAATATCCATGTGCAAAAGAATAAATTTGGATCCTTATCTTACACATATACAAACATCACCTCAAAATTATTAAAGGCTTAAATGTAAGACCTAAAGCCATAAAATTCCTTTTATGGACTTTTATTCTAGGGCTTCCTTGGTGGCTCAGCTAGTAAAGAATCTGCCTGCAATGAGGGAGACCTGGGTTCGATCCCTGGGTTGGGAAGATCCTCTAGAGAAAGGAATGGCCACCCACTCCAGTATTCTGGCCTGGAGAATTCCATGGACTGTATAATCCATGGGGTTATAAAAAGTCAGAACATGACTGAGCGACTTTCACTTCACTTAAATGTAAGACCTGAAACCATAAAATTCCCAGTAGAAAGCTCCTTGATGTTGGTTCTTCATAATGATTTCTTTGGGCATGACAGTAAAGTCTCAGGCATGGGAATTCCCTGGTGGTCCAGTGGTTAGCACTCTGCACTTCAACTGCAGGGGACCTGGGTGTGATCCCTGGCCCAGGAACTAAGATCCCTCAAGCCTAAAGGCATGGCCAAAAATAAAAATAAAATGAATACAAGCAAAAACAACAAAGGCAAAATTAAACCAGTGAGACTACATAAAACTGTAACTGAGCAGAACCCTATGGGGCCTTCCCAGGACAGACTGCCCCCTTCACCCCCTATGGAGGGGGACCTTAGGGTCCCCCTAAGGACCATCCTATGTCCTCTGCCTGCCTCTTGTCTGTACAAAAGTCTTTAGGCAAAGTATAAATTTAATCAGAAAAATAAGAAAATGCAGAAACAAATGAAAATAGTCTAAAATGGTATGGACCTAACAGAAGCAGAAGATATTAAGAAGAGGTGACAAGAATACACAGAACTATACAAAAAAGATCTTCACGACCAAGATAATCATGATGGTGTGATCACTCACCTAGAGCCAGACATTCTGGAATATGAAGTCAAGTGGGCCTTAGAAAGTATCACTACGAACAAAGCTAGTGGAGGTGATGGAATTCCAGTTGAGCTAGTTCAAATCCTGAAAGATGATGCTGTGAAAGTGCTGCACTCAATGTGCCAGCAAATTTGGAAAACTCCGCACTGGCCACAGGACTGGAAAAGGTCAGTTTTCATTCCAGTCCCAAAGAAAGGCAATGCCAAAGAATGCTCAAACTATCACACAATTGCACTCATCTCACACGCTAGTAAAGTAATGCTCAAAATTCTCCAAGCCAGGCTTCAGCAATACGTGAACTGTGAACTTCCAGATGTTCAAGCTGGTTTTAGAAAAGGCAAAGGAACCAGAGATCAAATTGCCAACATCTGCTGGATCATGGAAAAAGCAAGAGAGTTCCAGGAAAACATCTATTTCTGCTTGATTGAGTATGCCAAAGCCTTTGACTGTGTGGATCACAATAAACTGTGGAAAATTCTGAAAGACATGGGAATGCCAGACCACCTGACTTGCCTCTTGAGAAATGTATATGCAGGTCAGGAAGAAACAGTTAGAACTGGACATGGAACAACAGACTGGTTCCAAATAGGAAAAGGAGTACGTCAAGGCTGTATATTGTCACCCCGCTTATTTAACTTATATGCAGAGTACATCATGAGAAATGCTGGGCTGGAAGAAGCACAAGCTGGAATCAAGATTGCCGGGAGAAATATCAAGAACCTCAGATATGCAGATGACACCACCCTTATGGCAGAAAGTGAAGAGGAACTAAAAAGCCTCTTGATGAAAGTGAAAGGGGAGAGTGAAAAAGTTGGCTTAAAGCTCAACATTCAGAAAACGAAGATCATGGCATCTGGTCCCATCACTTCATGGGAAATAGATGGGGAAACAGTGGAAACAGTGTCAGACTTTATTTTTGGGGGCTCCAAAATCACTGCAGATGGTGACTGCAGCCATGAAATTAAAAGACGCTTACTCCTTGGAAGAAAAGTTATGACCAACCTAGATAGCATATTCAAAAGCAGAGACATTACTTTGCCAACAAAGGTCTGTCTAGTCAAGGCTATAGTTTTTCCTGTGGTCATGTATGGATGTGAGAGTTGGACTGTGAAGAAAGCTGAGCGCCAAAGAATTGATGCTTTGGAACTGTGGAGTTGGAGAAGACTCTTGAGAGTCCCTTGGACTGCAAGGAGATCCAACCAGTCCATTCTGAAGGAGATCAGCCCTGGGATTTCTTTGGAAGGAATGATGCTAAAGCTGAAACTCCAGTACTTTGGCCACCTCACGCGAAGAGTTGACTCATTGGAAAAAACTCTGATGCTGGGAGGGATTGGGGGCAGGAGGAGAAGGGGACGACCGAGGATGAGATGGCTGGATGGCATCACTGACTCAATGGACGTGAGTCTGAGTGAACTCCGGGAGATGGTGATGGACAGGGAGGCGTGGCGTGCTGCGATTCATGGGGTCGCAAAGAGTCGGACACAACTGAGCGACTGAAATGAACTGAACTGAACTGAAGGACCTTTAGTTTCTCCTCATACATGGATTTTATTCTGATCCATACCCTTTGAGATGCTTTGCAGATACTGAAACCCTCAGAGCAAGAAGTTTACTCTGTGCTGACCACAAGCATGTAGACCCCAAACTGGTTAAAACCAGGACCAGCTAACCAGAGAATTGTGGCTCAGATAATGTTTCAACCACAACTGAGAGGGGACGGCTACTTCGAACCATGTGATGGAAATAATCATCTATGAAAACAGAACATTACCCCCTCCCCAGCATATAGCCCTTTCCTCTTTTCCCTATCTAATCTCCAAACAAAACCTAGGGATTTGAGAGAATTAATTACAGGGCCCATGAGTCCACCTTCACCCAGGACTGCCAACTTCCTCAATAAAGGTATCTTTCTTTTTACCCAACACTTGTCTCTCATTATTAGGCTCTTGAGCAATGAGCCCCTGAACCTGAATTCAGTAACAAAGCTAAAAATCTTTTGCATCCAAAAGGAAACCATCAACAAAATGAAAAGGCAGTCTATGGAATGAGAGAAAGTATTTGCAAACCATGTACATAATATATAACCCTTATATATTGCGTTAATATCCAAAATATACAAGAAACTCTTATAACTCAATAGCAAAACGAAACACCAAATATCCAAATTAAATAATGGACAAAGGTGATGAAGAAGACATCCAAATAGTCAATAGGAATTAAAAAAAGGTGCTCAGCATCATGAATCATCAGAGAAATGCAAATCAAAACCACATGAGATGCCACCTCACACCTGTTAGGATGTCTATTATGAAAAAGACAAGAGATAACAAATGTTGACAAAGGTGTGGTGAAAAGGAAAACCTCATACACGTTTAGAGGGAATGTAAACTGGTACATGTAAAGTGGGCCTTAGGAAGCATCACTAGGAACAAAGCTAGTGGAGGTGATGGGATTCCAGTGGAGCTATTTCAAATTCTAAAAGACGATAATGTGAAAGTGCTGCACTCAATATTCCAGCAAATTTGGAAAACTCAGCAGTGGCCACAGGACTGGAAAAGGTCAGTTTTCATTCCAATTCCAAAGAAAAGCAATGCCAAAGAGTGTTCAAACTACCGCACAATTGCACTCATCTCACACACTAGTAAAGTAATGCTCAAAATTCTCCAAGCCAGCCCTTAACAGTACGTGAATTGTGAACTTCCAGATGTTCAAGCTGGTTTTAGAAAAGGCAGAGGTACCAGAGATCAAATTGCCATCATCTGTTGGATCATGGAAAAAGCAAGAGAGTTCCAGAAGAACATCTACTTCTGCTTTATTGACTACACAAAAGCCTTAACTGTGTGGATCACAATAAACTGTGGGAAATTCTGAAAGAGATGGGAGTCTCTTTAAGAGACCAGACCACGTGACGTGCCTCCTGAGAAATCTGTATGCAGGTCCAGAAGTAACATTTAGAACTGGACATGGAACAACAGACTGGTTCCAAATTGGGAGAGAAGTACGTCAAGGCTGCATATTGTCTCCCTGCTTATTTAACTTATGTGCAGAGTATATTGGAGAAGGCGATGGCACCCCACTCCAGCACTCTTGCCTGGAAAATCCCATGGACGGGGGAGCCTGGTGGGCCGCAGTCCATGGGGTCGGGAAGATTTGGACACGACTGAGCGACTTCACTTTCACTTTTCACTTTCATGCACTGGAGAAGGAAGTGGCAACCCACTCCAGTGTTCTTGCCTGGAGAATCCCAGGGACGGACGGGGGAGCCTCATGGGCTGCCATCTATGGGGTAGCACAGAGTCGGACATGACTGAAGCAACTTAGCAGCAGCAGCAGCAGCAGCAGAGTATATCATGTGAAATGCTAGGCTGGATGAAGCACAAGCTGGAATCAAGATTGCCGGGAGAAACATCAATAACCTCAGATATGCAGATGACACCACCCTTATGGCAGAAAGCAAAGAAGAACTAAAGAGCCTTTTGATGAAAGTGAAAGAAGAGAGTAAAAAAGCTGGCTTAAAGCTCAACATTTAGAAAACTAAGATTATGGTATCTGGTCCCATCACTTCATGGCAAATCGATGGGGAAACAATGGAAACAGTGACAGACTTTATTTTCTGGGGCTCCAAAATCACAGATGGTGACTGCAGCCATGAAATTAAAAGATGCCTGCTCCTTGGAAAACAAGCTATGACAAACCTAGACAGCATACTATAAAGCAGAGACATTAGTTTGACAACAAAGGTCCATCTAGACAAGGCTATGGTTTTTTTTCAGTGGTCAGGTATGGATGTGAGAGTTGGACTATAAAGAAAGCTGAGCACTGAAGAATTGATGCTTTTGAACTGTGGTGTTGGAGAAGACTTCTGAGACTCCCTTGGACTGCAAGAAGATCCAACCAGTCCATCCTAAAGGAAATCAGTCCTGAATATTTATTGGAAAGACTGATGCTGAAGCTGAAACTCCAATGCTTTGGCCACCTGATGCAAAGAACTGACCTATTTGAAAAGACCCTGATGCTGGGAAAGATTGAAGGCAGGAGGAGAAGGGGATGACAGTGGACAAGATGGTTGGATAACATCACCAACACGATGGACATGAGTTTGAGCAGGCTCCAGGAATTGGTGATGGACAGGGAAGCCTGGTGTGCTGCGGTCCATAGGGTCACAAAGAGTAGGACAGGACTGAGTGACTGAACTGAACTGAAACTGGTAAAACCACTATACAGTATTACATTTCCTCAAGAAATTAAAACTACCATATAATCCAGCAATCCCACTTCTGGGTATGTATTCAAAGCAAATGAAATTACTATGTGAAAGAGATATCTGCACCCCCATGTTCACTGCAGCTTTATTCATAATAGCCAAGATATGGAGACAATCTGCCTGTTGATGGATGAACGGATAAAGAAAATATGACACACACACACAAATACACACAAACACTGGAATATTATTCAGCCATAGAAAATAAAGACATCTTGCTGTTTTTTTCAATAACATGAAGTTGAAGGCCATTATGCTAAGGGAAATAAGGCAGACAGAGAAAGGCAAATACTATATGATTTTACTTATATGTGAAATCTAAATAAAGAACGAAGGTGAATTCACAGAAACAGAACAAAATGGTGGTTCTGAGGGGGTGGGGGGTGGGGGAAATGTGGCGATGATAAAGATCAAGGTGTATAAAGTTTCAGTTATAAGATGATTAAGTTCTGAGGGCCTAAGGCAAAGATCAGTTTTCATTCCAGTCCCAAAGAAAGGCAATGCCAAAGAATGCTCAAACTACCGCACAATTGCACTCATCTCACACGCTAGTAAAGTAATGCTCAAAATTCTCCAAGCCAGGATTCAGCAATACGTGAACCGTGAACTCCCTGACATTCAAGCTGGTTTTAGAAAAGGCGGAGGAACCAGAGATCAAATTGCCAACATCCCCTGGATCGTGGAAAAAGCAAGAGAGTTCCAGGAAAACATCTATTTCTGCTTGATTGAGTATGCCAAAGCCTTTGACTGTGTGGATCACAATAAACTGTGGAAAATTCTGAAAGACATGGGAATACCAGACCACCTGACCTGCCTCTTGAGGAATCTGTATGCAAGTCAGGAAGCAATAGTTAGAACTGGACATGGAACAACAGACTGGTTCCAAATAGGAAAAGAAGTACGTCAAGGCTGTATATTGTCACCCCGCTTATTTAACTTCTATGCAGAGTACATCATGAGAAACACTGGGCTGGAAGAAGCACAAGCTGGAATCAAGATTGCCGGGAGAAATATCAATAACCTCAGATATGCAGATGACACCACCCTTATGGCAGAAAGTGAAGAGGAACTAAAAAGCCTCTTGATGAAAGTGAAAGGGGAGAGTGAAAAAGTTGGCTTAAAGCTCAACATTCAGAAAACGAAGATCATGGCATCTGGTTCCATCACTTCATGGGAAATAGATGGGGAAACAGTGGAAACAGTGTCAGACTTTATTTTTTGGGGCTCCAAAATCACTGCAGATGGTGACTGCAGCCATGAAATTAAAAGATGCTTACTCCTTGGAAGAGAAGTTATGACCAATCTAGATAGCATATTCAAAAGCAGAGACATTACTTTGCCGACAAGGGCTGGCTAGTCAAGGCTATAGTTTTTCCTGTGGTCATGTATGGATGTGAGAGTTGGACTGTGAAGAAGGCTGAGCACCGAAGAATTGATGCTTTTGAACTGTGGTGTTGGAGAAGACTCTTGAGAGTCCCTTGGACTGCAGGGAGATCCAACCAGTCCATTCTAAAGGAGATCGGTCCTGGGTGTTCTTTGGAGGGAATGATGCTAAAGCTGAAACTCCAGTACTCTGGCCACCTCATGTGAAGAGTTGACTCATTGGAAAAACTCTGATGCTGGGAGGGATTGGGGGCAGGAGGAGAAGGGGATGACAGAGGATGAGATGGCTGGATGGCATCACTGACTCGATGGACGTGAGTCTGAGTGAACTCCGGGAGATGGTGATGGACAGGGAGGCCTGGCGTGCTGTGATTCATGGGGTTGCAAAGAGTCGGACACGACTGAGCAACTGAACTGAACAGAACTGAATGTCAGCTAACAGAGTGGATCTTATGTGTTCTCATTAAAGGAAAAAAAAAGATGCATTAGATGATGGATATTTTAATTAATTTGATTGTGGGAATTCTTTCACAATGTAGACATATATCAGATCATTATTTTGTACAACTTTAAATATATTGCAATTTTGTGTGTGTGTGTGCGTGTGTGTGTGTGTGCTCAGTCGTGTCCAATTCTTTCTGACCCCATGGACTGTACCCTCTGTCCATGGGATTTTCTAGGCAAGAATACTGGAGTTGGTTGCCGTTTCCTACTCTGGGGGATCTTTTTCATCCAGGGATTGAAGCTGTGTCTCTTGAGTCTCCTGCATTGTCAGACGGATTCTTTATCATGGAGCCATCTGGGAAGCTCATTACAATTTTACTTATTGTTATTTTATACCTCAATGAAACTTAAAACAATTCCTTAAACCCTCCATACTTCCGTAATAGTTTAAACAGTTAATGAAGTAATGGTTCAGCAAGGAATTGCAAAATGTCAACACTTTAATGAAACCCTCAAGAGGACTCTCTCAGATCCCCATGTACTTAACATGCGGAAAGTGATATATTGTTCCTAACCCTTATAGGAACACTTATGTCAACTGCTGAGTCCCAAAGACGTTCTAAACTCTTTGATTTTCCCCTAGTCTCTTCAGGGAGGAGGGGAACTACCTAGAAAACTCTAGCCAGTTAGGTCCCAGTCATTTACAAACAGAGGTGGAAGAAAACAGAGCAGTTCTGGATTTCACCTTACTTTTCTTATGAAAAAAATGTGTTATCCTATTCCTCCCCCCTTCTTTGTTACTTTTAATATTTCCAAGATGCTCCATCATAACTGTTATTAGTTACATGATCACATCCAATTTTTTTTAGTTCTCCAGGTTATAATTAAGGTCTATTTGTTATGCATGCCTCCTTTACAGCTTGTGTGGCTTCATGACTCCTTTAAGTTTCTGTAGCAAATACAAATTAAGTTATAAGTCATATGAACTGTTAAATACCTATCCATAAATAATATTCTTGCCACGTCCTGAAGGTTTTCTAGCAAATGAAGTGGGTAGAATAGTGAGTGCCCTCCCCCTCACTTACCTGCACTTGGAATCTCAGGATGTAACCTTATTTGGAAATAGGGTCTTAGCAGATGTTATGGGTTAAGATGAGGTCATACTGGATTAAGGTGGGTGCTAAATCCAATGAGTGCTGTCCTTATAAGGAGACATTCTCTGGTGGTCCAGTGGTTAAGATTCCACACTTCCACTGCAGGGGACATGGGTTTGATCCCTGGTTGGAGAACTAACCTGATAACCTGGAGCTTCCCTGATAGCTCAGTTGGTAAAGAATCCACTTGCAACCCAGGAGACCTGAGTTGGATTCCTGGGTTGGGAAGATCCACTGGAGAAGGGATAGGCTACCCAATCCAGTATTCCTGGGCTTCCCTTGTGGCTCAGCTGGTAAAGAATCAGCCTGCAATATGGGAGACCTGGGTTTGATCCCTGGGTTGGAAAGATCCTCTGGAGAAGGGAAAGGCTACCCACTTCACTATTCTTGCCTGGAAAATTCCATGGACTATACAGTCCATGGGGTTGCAAAGAGTCTAACACAACTGAGCAACTTTTACTTTCGCTGGGGAACTAAGATTCCACATGCCATGTGGCACAGTCAAGAGAAGAAGAAGACAAGATGCACAAAGATACACAGAGGAGAGAAGGCCATGTGCTGATGGAGGCAGACTGGAACGAAGCAGCTACAAGCTCAGCCATTTGTTTGTGGGTGTACTCTACTGTCATATTTCTGTGCCAGCATGCAGGGGGCCCTGACCTAGGCCTGGGGACCCACACTGGGTCAAGGGCGAGCTTCACGAGTATGCAGCCTGTGCAACAGCGCATGGCCAGGGGCTTAAAAGGGCCTCGTCCTTGGTTTAACACTCTGCTGTTGCTGTCTTAAAATTCTTGCTGCTGCTGCTGCTGCTAAGTCACTTCAGTCGTGTCTGACTCTGTGTGACTCCATAGACAGCAGCCCACCAGGCTCCTCTGTCTCTGGGATTCTCCAGGCAAGAATACTGGAGTGGGTTGCCATTTCCTTCTCCATTAAAATTCTTAATAATATTTTAACAAGGGGATCCCTCATTTTTCATTTTGCACAGAGCTCTACAAATTATGTAGCTCCATCTTCACTAGAATAGATACAGAATTACTAATGTTACAAAGAGGGTAGAGAAGAGAACCCACAGTCTGAGGGGATGTTTCACTGAGGCAACGAGGGAGGAGGAATTCCTTAAAGGAGGCGTTCCTGTGCCGGGCAGGTCTTTGGGGCAAGGAGAACACATGTGACTGACAGGACAACTGAAGGGACCTTGGCTGCGCTGGCATCTAACACACCACTAGGGGGTGCTCACGGAGAGGATGACAGAGAGGCAAGGGTCTGATCGTGAATGGCCTGTGAGCAGTTCGGAACTTCTTGGCTTTCATTCAGAAGGTGATGCGAACCATGGAAAATGCTGACCCCCATCCAGGACACACCCCTCACATTTGTTCCTCCAGGATTTCAGCAGATTCATTCTGTGCTCAAAGATCCAGTCCCCACAGACTTGTACATCTTTTCTCATATGGTCATGCCGGGGAAGGGTTTCAGTTCAGTTCAGGGGAAGGGTTTAGAGAGAATCAATCCTCCTTTCGTGTGATTATTGCTTTTTTTTTTTTTTTTTCCCTTGGGTATAACAAATTACATGAATAACAAATATGTGTTCAGAGCCTGCCAGGATTTACTAGCCTGAAACAGGATGGTCTAGGAGGGCTTTCTGGTGAAGCTACCTGGGCTTAGCCCCCTAGTGAGTGTCCAGACTGGTCATCACTACAGCAAGGTTCATGCAACCCAGGAGATTTTAGGGACACCAGACTTGAATGGGTCCCCAAAGAGGTACAAGTCCTAGCTCCCAGAGCTTGTGAATATGTTACCTTACACAGTAAAAGGAAATTTATTGTTGTAATTAAAGATTTTGAGATGGGGCGATTTTCCTGGGTTACCTGGGTGGGCCAAAGTAATAACAAAAGTCATTAGAAGAGGGAGATGGGGGGATCAAAGTGCATTGCAGGAGATGGGAAAACAGAAGCAAGGGGCTGGAATGTAGGTGGCTTCTAGAAGCTGGAAAAAGCAAGGACATGAATTCTCTGAAGTCGACAGCCCCATCACCTCAATCTTAGATTCTGACCTTCAGAACCATAAGAGTTTCAATTTGTGTTGTAAGCAACTAAGTTTGTGTTACAGCAGCAACAGGGAACTAATGCAGATCTTTAACAAGCATTTTAACTCATTTTTTGTAAAGTTCTATCTTAGTGTATGTTTATAATATACATAATATAGTTATATGATACCAAGCACATATATAGCTTAAAAAGAAGTGAAAAGACTTATATTGGGACCTTCAATCCGAATGACAGATGTGTGCATATTTTAAAATTTTTAGGCCTCTAGGATAAAGTAAGGGGAACAGAAGTCTATAATATAAATTAATATAATTATATAAATTAATTATAATTAGTATAAATTTTCAATGTGACTATACACATACTCAATAATCACAAAAGAAAGAGAATACTGCTGTTAAGCAACTGGTAATATTTTCCGTACATTTGGTGGTTGCCTTAACATAGATTAGAAAAGTCAAAGTTTAAAAGCAGGAAATTCTCTTTTCTAGTCTGTTCTCTCGGCTAACAGGCTGGAGAGCATGTGTCTGGACCTGTCACGCAATGATGCTGTTATTGCTCACCAGTATTGTTCTCAGAGAGTGATTTCCATTACAAATCAGTTTTACTACAATGAGGTAATACCTCACACCAGTCAGAATGGCCATCATCAGAAAGCCTACAAATAAATGAATGCTGGAGAGAGTGTGGAGAAAAGGGAACCCTCCTACAGTGTTTGTGGGAATGTAAATTGGTGCAACTACCATGCAGAACTCTATGGAGATTCCATTAACCATATGATCCAGAAATCCCACTTCTGGGCAAATATCCAGAAAAGACAAAAACTCAAACATGAAAAGATACATGCACCCCAATGTTCATAGCAGCACTACTTATAATAGTTAAGACATGGAAGCAACTGAAGTGTCCATCAACAGATGAATGGATAAAGCAGATGTACTGTATATATAATTGGACAGGGAAAGACAAATATCATATGACATAGCTTTACATGTGCAATCTAAAAACTGATACATATGAATTTATTTACAAAACAGAAACAGACTCACAGACGTAGAAAACAAACTAGGTTACCAAAGGGGAAGTGGAGGATGAATTAGGAGTTTGGGATTAACAGATATACAATACAATATATAAAACAGATAAACAGCGATGTACTGTATGGCACAGGAACTCTATTCAATATCTTGTAATAACCTATAATGGAAAATAATCTGAAAAAATATATATTATATATCTTTTTCATATATATATATCTGAATCATTCTACTGTACACCTGAAACTAAATAACACTGTAAATCAACTATACTTCAATAAAGATTATTATTCAGTTTTCATTCACCCAAGGATGTTAAGATTGTTTTGAAATATTGTTGATACAAACTCATTTTATCAGAGATCATTAAATAGGGTCAAGCATTAGTATTTGGGGGATATATCCTAGAAAAATCTATTATATTTTCACCTGCACAGTGCCTAGTTTGATTTTAAGGAAAATAATTATGCAAATAGTCATATGTTGGAAACAGAGGAGCCTGGTAGGCTGCAGTCCATGGGGTCTCGAAGAGTCGGACACGACTGAACGACTTCACTTTCACTTTTTACTTTCACGCATTGGAGAGGGAAATGGCAACCCACTCCAGTGTTCTTGCCTGGAGAATCCCAGGGACAGGGGAGCCTGGTGGGCTGCCGTCTATGGGGTCGCACAGAGTCAGACACGACTGATGTGACTTAGCAGCAGCAGCAGCAGCAGTCATATGTTTAGAATTTTTTCTGTGCCATTAAAAACAGTTTTCAGGCTTTTAAAAAAATAAAGTAGATAGTTGTCCAGATCAGAAGTGAAAGATAACCCTTTCTAGTAGGACTAAATAAAATGTTCTGAAAGGTGCTGTTCTAATTACTCTGCATCTCTTGACTAATTTAATCCTTAGAGCAACCCTGTACCACTTTTTAAAACATTAATTTATTCCCTTATTTATTTTTGGCTGTGCTGGGTCTTTTATTTTTGTTTTGTGTGGACTTTCTCTAATTGCAGTGAGTGGGAGTTACTCTTCCTTGCGGTGCATAGACTTCTCATTGTGGTGACTTCCCTTGTTGCAGAGCATAGGCTCTAGGCACACATGCGCATGCATGCTAGGGCTTCAGTAGTTGCAACACGTGGGCTTGGTAGTTGCGGCTCCCAGACTCTACAGCATGGTCTCAGGAGCTGTTGTGCAAGGCCTTAGTTGCCCCTTGGCATGCGGAATCCTACTGGACCAGGGATTGGACCTGTGTCCCCTGCACTGGCCGGAGAAGGCAATGGCACTCCATTCCAGTACTCTTGCCTGGAAAAATCCCATGGACGGAGGAGCCTGGAAGGCTGCAGTCCATGGGGTTGGTGAGGGTCAGACACGACTGAGCGACTTCACTTTCACTTTTCACTTTCATGCGTTGGAGAAGGAAATGGCAAGCCACTCCAATGTTCTTGCCTGGAGAATCCCAGGGACGGGGGAGCCTGGTGGGCTGCCGTCTATGGGGTCGCACAGAGTCGGACACGGCTGAAGCGACTTAGCAGCAGTAGCAGCCCCTGCACTGGCAGGTGGATTCTTACCCACTGTGCCACCAGGGAAGTCCTGTACTACCGTTTATTTAGATGAGGAGATGAAGGCTCTGGAAAGTTAAAGGATGTACCCAAGATCACACAGCAGAAGACAGGGCTGAAATTTGCACCCTGTTAGTCTCGTTCTACAGCTTTTGCTCTCAACTGTGGCACTACGCTGCACACCCAATTAACAGAGAAACAAATGGAGATGTACGTTACAGTTTGAATTTGGGATTTTTCATTGCTTGTTTGTTTGTTCATTTTTTGGGCCATGTGGCATGTGGGATCTTAGTTCTCGGACCAGGGATCGAACTTGTGCTCCCTGCACCAAAAGCACACAGAGTCTTACCCGCTGGACCACCAGGGAAGTCCCTTGAGTTCTATTTTAAAGTATGCTCAGGTTAAAGAAGGAATTCTTCTTTCTTTAATTCTGTCCATGGAATTCTCCAGGACAGAATACTGGAGTGGGTAGCCTTTTCCTTCTCCAGGGTATCTTTCCAAGCCAGGACTGAACCCAGGTCTTCTTCATTGTAGGCTGATTCTTTACCAGCTGAGCCACCAGGGAAGCCACAGATTTATGTGATAAACAAATATAGATAGGCAGTCTATCCTTGTGTATGGCCTCTGGGCAAATGGAATAATTGTTCAGGATTTCTATTCTCCAAACTGGTTCCTTTACAACAGGTTTTGATTCTAATTTTCCTTGGCATAGACTAATACAACGTGTCATATGATAGAAATACTGCCCCAAGGACTAGAGATTTGGGTTAATCTTTCATTGTCTTCAATAATAGTTATCATTTGCATTTAAAGCACAAAGTGGTGGTCCCTGGTCACATTCCCCCCCCCCCCCCATATAGATTCACTTAAAAGCTAGCCCTGGGGACTTGCCGATGGGGAAGAAATAAATAAATTAATAAAATGAACAAACAAAAAGAGGTAGTACAATTTACTGCTACCAGCTTCTTTACAGGGTTGCTCTAAGGATTAAAAGAGTCAAGAAATGCAGAGCACTTAGAATAGCCCCTTTCAGAACACTATATACATTTACTTATTTCTGTTATTAGTGTTATCTTTCACTTCTGATCTGGACAACTATCTACCTTTACCTTAACCACTGTTAAGAATCCTCCTGCCAATGCAGGGGACATGAGTTCAATGCCTGGTCCTGGAAGATTCCACATGCCTCGGGGCAACTGAGCTGGCACTCTAGAGCCTGTGCTCTAGAGCCCAGGCTTGGCAAAAAGAGAGGCCACTGAGATGAGAAGCCCGCCCACTGCAACTAGAGTAACCCCCACTCACTGCAACTAGAGAAAACTCACAGGCAGGAAAGAAAATCCAGCTTAGCAAAAAAAAAGAAATAATAATAATAATAATTAATTAAAAAACTAGACTTTTAAGGGAAATAAGTGAATGAAAAGGAGTGGATAAATAGTTTCTATTAAATTATTTTTAAGTTAATTTCTTGGTTTCAAAGAGAAGGCTCCAAGGGTTAGAATGGTTTAAAGAAAGAAAGTCAGAAAAATACACAGGGTTGCCTGGGAAATCATCTTCATTTTGGAGCGCCAATTTCAGAGGAAATATAAAGAGCTCAGAGTGGTCAACGTTAGAAGGTGAAATTCCTGGCCAGGGTTTCTTTCTTTCTTTCTTTTTTTAATGTTTATTATTTGGCTGTACAGGGTCTTAGTTGCAGCATGCAGGATCTTTTAGTTGCAGTATGTGGGATCTATTCCCTGACCAGGGATCGAACCCAAGCCCCCTGCATTGGGAGCATGGAGTCTTCGCCACTGGACCACCAGGGAAGTCCTCTGGCCATGGTTCTAAAACCAAGTTCATTACAGAAATGACCATAGACACCAAATTTGATCAGAGTTCATTTTTTTCGCACGGATGTCTAATCAGTGCATTTTTCTGCATAGTATCCTGTAATGACTGCCCATTCGTTTTAAAATACATTTAAAACTCCTTGGCATTGTCTCTGAGGCTTTTTGTGCCATGGGCCTTATCTGTCTCTTACCGAATATTGGGCCTGTCTCCTAAAGCACACTGTGCTCCAGCCCTGGGAGATGACCTTAGCCTCTTTCCTGCTTCCGGGGACAACACACACAGCTGCTTACGTCTTACTGTGAAATGGCTGCAATGCCAGGACCTTCTCAGATGTCTGCCCTGGCAGCCTCCCTTTCACTCTGGCTCAGTTCAGCTCAAGTTGAGCTCAGAACTTACTCCTTTAGGGTCCATGGTGCAGCTAATCCATAACGCTCCCATAGCACTCACCCCATTAGTTTTCCGGTCTGTCTTCCCCGCCAGACTGAACCCCTGGTAGGTCGTGACTTTGCTCTTTTCCTCTGAATCCCCTGCCTTCTGAGGATTCAGAGCTATGGGTAATCTCAACCTGCTGTTTTTGTCAGTTCTTCTCAACTCCTCCTTTTTAGCCCTGAAAGTATGAAAGGATGGATTCTGTATTAAACATGCATGTCTTTGAAGACCAGAGACAACTGCTGTTGGTGCTACACTGCATGGATGACTTAAGAGGTTTCCAAAATCAATTTATGTCTACACCTGAGTGTTTTGGGCACACTTAAATGCCTGACTCCTGCATAAGATAAACTCCATTGACATTATATTTGTTATATACACTTTTTGAAATTTTTCAGTTTAAGAATTCTAATGCTATGTCTCAGTAAAGCCCAGTTTTAAACTCATTAAGGAGCTTGCTATTTTATAACAAAAAGGAACATTAACAAAAGTATCTCTTCTGGAGAAATAGACTATTATTTGTTTGGATTTGTTTCAGCAAGTGGTTAAAAATGAGGACTAGGGCTAATGTCTGTAAATAAGAAACTCTCAGGAAGAAGCAAATTAGAATTTTTTTTTTTCGTCCTGACATTGACAATTAAAATCACTGATTTATTTAGACACAGATGGCATCCATTTATTATATTCAGTGTTGCCTCTTAGAAAGGTAATTGCTGAATTGCACTTAGGCAAATCGAATAGGTCTTATATTTCTTGGTAGGGGTTCACCCAAGACAATATTTTATAGAGCAACCATTCTTAGGAGGAAAATGCTCTCACTTCAGCTACTCAGTACGATTTCATAATAAAGCTAAATGAAGACTGAGGTTACTGCATCTGCTAAAACTGATTTCCAGTTTTACCGTGAGTTCTCTTTTCTTGAGAACTTGATTCTTGAGAGTCCCTTGGATAGCAAAGAGACCAAACCAATTAGTCCTAAAGGAAATCAACACTGATTATTCATTGGAAGGACTGATGCTGAAGCTGAAGCCCCAATACTTTGGCCACCTAATGTGAAGAGCCAACTCACTGGAAAAGACTCTGATGCTGGGAAGTACTGAGGGCAGGAAAAAGGGGTGACAGAGGATGAGATGGTTAGATGGCATCATTGACAATGGACATGAGTCTAAGGTAACTCCAGGAGATAGTCAAGGACAGGAGGCCTGGCATGCTGCAGTCCATGGGGTCACAAAGGGTCTGACTTGACTGAGTTGAACAACAGCTCTTTTCTTTGATATCTCATAAGTTAGAAAATATAAGGATCATGTTGGTAGATTACAATGTAAAGCCTGAATAAGCATCTGTAAGCTTTAATGGGTCACTGGCAATTTGTAACTTGACTTGCTACCACTCCTTAAGTTTGTGACGCTTCTCTCCTCTCCTCCCCAGTTCTCTCTAAATTTCCTATTTACACCTGCAGAAGCAGAGTTTCCTCAGGATGATCTTGGATTTCTGCTCTGAGAATCACTGGGAGCTCATGTTAAAGATGCAGTTTCCAAAGGGCTTCCCTTGTGGCTCAGCTGGTAAAGAATCTGCCTGCAATGCGAGAGACCTGGGTTCAATCCCTGGGTTGCGAACATTCCTGGAGAAGGAAAAGGCTACCCACTCCAGTATTCTGGCCTGGAGAATTCCATGGACTCGCAAAGAGTCGGACATGACTGAGTGACTTTCATTTTCACTCACTTTCCAAAGCCCTACCCCAAATCCACGGAAACCTTGGTGGAAAATGTACCTCTCTCCATACTGGTTCAATCAAATGGGCTTTTATTTTTCTCATAGCAAGAAGTCCCGAGGTAGGTGAAAGGTCAGGGCAAGGTCGGGTGTGTTGGGACATGTCCCGGCAGAGAGCTGCAGACAAGCCCCAGAGGCGGGCCGACGACCAAGCCGTCCAATCAGGAGCCGACACGGAGCCCTTGGACACCAATCACCGCTGAGCCTGCGTTTTCTTCCTTATATGGGAGCCCGGCCTGGGCTATAAAACCCTTCCCCACCCCCCATACCTCGCAGACTCCCTTTGCTTCGCAGACCCCCCTCGCTTCCTTGCTCACCCGCCCCCGGGAGTTCTGCCCGAGAGCGACAGCCCAATAAAAGGCCCTGATCAACGGTCCATAGGGGTGGCTCTTTCTTCCCGCGGCATTTCTTACAGTAGGTATGGATTTTTTTGGTGGTCCAATGGTTAAGAATTTGTCTACCAATGAAGGGGACACGGGTTCCATCTCTGGTCCAGGAAGATTCCACACGCTGCGGAGCAACTAAGCCCATCTGCCACAACTACTGAGACTGCTCTAGAGCGCATGCTCCAGGACAAGAGACGCCACCGCAACGAGAAGCCTGCGCACTGCAACAAAGAGCAGCCCCCACTCGCTGCAACTAGAGAAAAGCCCAAGCAAATCAATGAAGACCCAGGGTAGCCAAAAATAAATAAATAATCTTTTTTTAAAAGAGAGATGGCTTGAAAATAAGACACACAGTTTCTATATAAAACTATGCTAAGAAAAAAGAAACTTTTGTAAAGTAATTTGTTTGCAATTTGGGGTTTTCTTATCCTGCTTTAAAATTTTTGAAGACATCACTGAATGTAATACATACTAAATTTGCCCAAATTATCCAAAAATGTGAGGAAAGAAAACTACAAAATCCCTGTCCTCAAGGAACTAATAGAAAAGTAGGGATTTGATAAGTACTTATTGATTTATAATGCACTGAACTTTGAAACTTGGATAATCTGGCTACTTATTCTGCCACGCCTTCCTGATATCAAATAGACAACCAAAGTCAAAGGATTTCAAAGGTGCCTATTTAACAAGGGACTGCTTCAAACACTGGCAGAATATGGAGTTCATTAAGTACAATTTAATCATTAAGACAGTAATGTTTCTTGCACATACTTTCTGGGGAAAATACCCAGTCACGTCCTTCTGTCTTAATTGCCATCTCAATTATAAATTATATTTGAATTTACGTACCAAAGGTTACTGCAAAGGAAGGAATCAATGGTATAAATAGAAACAATAAATTTTTTTGCCCAGAGCTATTCAGAAAATGCTAGTCAAAAGTGGAACTAGGCTTCTAAACACACTGTGAGTATTTGAATATTTCAAGGTCAAAGTCAAAGTAAGCAACTTGGTCCTAGATATTTTTAGCAGTAGCTACAATGAAGACTTAACAACACTGTTCGGGTCTGGAAAATGTCATAATGCCCTATGCTGATTATTATCTTGAAATTTATTAAGAAATTCATAATCATTAGGGTTTGGGGGAACAAACAATGGACAGAATGTTTTGCTGGGTTCCTACTATGAGCCTGGTGCTCTATGCTTTTTACATAAATTGTCACATTTAATTCTCACAACAACACTGGCATGCAGATTTTTTTTTTATTCCCATGTTACAGGTGAGGAAACAGAGGGGAAATAATTTGCTCTGTGTCACAACAGCTAGTAACTGGCAGAACTAAAACGTTTTAAATCCAAAAAATTAACTGCAGAGAAAATTACAAAGGAAGATAGCTGCAATGAATGATCATATTTTGCTGTAAAAAAATTATGACAAACCCGATGGCTTAAAACAACACATATTTATTCTCTCACAGGTCTGGAGGTCAGATATCTAGAGCAGGTCTTGTGACACCAAAATCAAGGTGTTGACAGAGCTGTGTTCCCTCCGAAGGCTCTAGGTAGGGGAAAATCTGTTTCTTTGCCTTTTGAGCTTCTAGATATTGCCCACATTCTCTGGCTCAGGACATCCAGCGAGCAATTGTATCCCTCTGATTCCATGGTCACAGCCCCATTGCTCTGACTCTCCTCTCTTTTTTTCCCCCTGTTAAGGACCTTTGTGACTAGAAGGGGCCCAGCTGCATAGCCCATGATAATCTAACCATGTTAGGATCCTTCAGCACATTGGTAAAGTTCCTTTTGTCCTGTAGGGTGATGTATTCACATTCTGAAGGTTAGGATGGGAACTAGCTTTTAAATTATTTACTTATTTATTATTATTATTATTTGTTGTTGTTGTTGCACTGGGTCTTCGTTGCTGCGTGTGGGCCCTCTCTAGTTGTGGCGAGCAGGAGCTGCTCTTGGTTGCAGTGCCAAGGGCTTCTCTTTGCAGTGGTTTCTCTTTTTGCAGAGCACAGGCATCTGCTAATTCCAAACTCTCAATGCAACCCTCTCCTGCTCCTCTTCCCCTTGACAGTTCAGTTCAGTTCAGTCACTCAGTTGTGTCCGACTCTTTGCAACTCATGGACTGCAGCATCACCAACCCAGAACCTGCTCAAACTCACGTCCATCAAGTTGGTGATGCCATCCAACCATCTTATCTTCTGTCGTCCCGTCCCTTTCTCCTCCTGTTTCAATCTTTCCCAGCATTAGGGTCTTTTCCAACAAGTCAGTTCTTCACATCAGGTGCCCAAAATATTGACAAAGTATCCCCTTGACAACCATCAGTTTTTTCTCTATGTCCCTGATTCTGTTTGGGGAACCATTATTATGTCTACTGAAGAGTTATAAAAACAAATTTATGATACAGTAATACATGTGATTCTTTAAAAATATATTAAATAACATGATCCATGCTGGGCCCAATAACTACTGTAACATTTAAGTAATGTTTAGAATAAATAATACTTTGAGATAGTTGCAAAAATTATAATGAAAATATAAAACATCTGTGATTACTACTGGTTGGTCAATGTGAATAATACTGTGGTTTGTTTTCTCTATCCATAATTGAAGATATTGCTGTATTTCAGTTGAAGGTTAGTGATAATGAAGATGTAATTTTTTCCCATTAAAGTTTATGGATTTCCTAAATTTTATCCATGGACTCCAGGCAGTGGGGGGAAGGAAAATGGGAAGAAGGCCCTCTGCATTGAACCAATGAGCAAAATTCATCAAGGGTCAGTTTTGAGTCATGAAAATATGTGTCTAGCTTATTTTATGGATAAATATATTATTTTATGGACTAAAACAAGGCTAGAACTTGAAGGTAAAAGTCTCATTTATTCAACAAATGTTTACTGCAAACCTTAAAGCAGTCCCTTGCCTGCAATGTGAGAGGACCATCAAAGTGGATTCTTCTGTCCCCTACTGGAAAGAGCCATCACTTGGAACCTTGACTCTACCACTGTGTGACCTTGGATAAGTTATTTAGTCTCTCCATATCAGTTTTCTCTTTTATGTGAGACATAAAAGATTCAGCTTATGTGATCTTCATCTTCACACCCACCTCCAACAATCCATTCATGTACATACTGAATATTTATTGGTGGCTCAGATGGTAAATAATCTGCCTGCAAAGCAGGAGATCCAGGTTTGATCCCTGGGTTGAAAAGATCCCCTGGAGAAGGGAATGACTACCCACCTCAGTATTCTTGACTAGAGAATTCCATGCACAGAGGAACCTGGCTGGCTACAGTCTACGGGCTCACGAAAACACAACCGAGCTACCAACACTTTCCCTTTTTTCACTTTCACTGTTCATTTTAATGTTTTGTGAAAGTTCTGATTGCAATTTGTGAAGTCAATTCTTCTCTCCGAGCTGAGATTTAGACGACTGCAATGTTGATGGGGATCCATCAGAGTATTTGGCGAAAATGTCATGAACTCCTTCACTGAAGCTGAATACAGATGATAAACTGTGAAGCACCCCAACTGAGTCATCCTCTTACCTTCCGCTGAATTTACAGAAGCCCTCTCCAGTTTATACTGCCTAATGTGGCAAGGAAGAGAAGGCAAGAACTAAAATATTTTTAAAAACCAAAGCATGAAAGCCTGAGAGGATAGGGTAAGGTAAGGTAAGGGATGCTGCCAGAAGTAATTTTCTGGGAGTCTATAGTCGATTTTTTTTTTTTATAGAAGCAGTGTGAATCATAGGGACCTGATATATTAGTACAGCACTAAATTTGGTCTTAAATTTAGTACTTTTTTTTTTTTGCCTTGCTTGACATGTCACCACTGAGAAGAATAATTTTCTTGGACAAACATACCCCAGGTTGCAAACAAACAACTTATCAAGCTAGTTTTTAGGGTTCCAGCCATTGACAAATTACAGATTGCAAAAAAAAAGTGAATATTTATTGGAGAAGAATTTCAGCAGTTCAATATGAATTGATGACATTCATATAAGCCCCTTGTTGCTTATTGATAAATGTTGTTATTTTAGATTACCAGTGATACCATCACTTTTAAAATGTTTAATTGGAGGATAATTGCTTTACAATATAATTGGCTTCCCTGATAGCTCAGTTGGTAAAGAATCTGCCTGTACTGCAGGAGACCCTGATTTGATTCCTGGGTTGGGAAGATCCCCTGGAGAAGGAATAGTCTACCCACTCCAGTATTCTTGGGCTTTTCTTGTAGCTCGGGTGGTAAGGAATTTGCCTGCAATGCAGGAGACCTGGGTTCAATCCCTGGGTTGGGAAGATCCCTTGGAGAAAGGAAAGGCTACCCACTCCAATATTCTGGCCTGGAGAATTCCATGGACTGTTTAGTCCATGGGGTCACAAAGAGTCAGACACTACTGAGTGGCTTTCACTTCACTATTGTGTTAGTTTCTGCCATACATCAACATGAATCAGCCATCAGCATTCATATGGGGGAGCTCCCTGCATCACAGAGCAAATTCCCACTGGCTCTCTATTTTACATATAGTAATGTACATGTTTTGATGTTACTCTTTCAGTTACTCTTCTCTCTCCTTCCCCTACTGTGTCCACAAGTCTGTTCTCTATGTCTGCGTCTCCATTGCTGCCCTGCAGAGAGGTTCGTCGGTGCCATCTTTCTAGATTCATGTATATGTATTCATATACAATCTTTGTTTTTCTCTTTCTGACTTACTTCACTCTGTATAATAGGCTCTAGGTTCAACCACCCCATTAGAACTGACTCAAATGCATTCCTTTTAACAGCTGATTAATATTCCACTTTATATATGTACCACAACCTCTTTATCCATTCATCTGTCCGTGGACATCTAGGTTGCTTCCATGCCCTGGCTATTGTAAACAGTGCTGCAAAGAACACTGAGGTACATGTGTCTTTTTCAGTTATGGTTCCCTCAGGGTATATGCCCAGTAGTGGGATTGTTGAGTCTCACCATAACTTTTCAGTGATGTAATTGCAAACCCCAATCCATTCACTTTAGTGATGTGTTCTTTTTTTTGGCCATGCCAAATGGCATGTGGGAACTAAGGTTCCCCGACCAGGGATCAAACCTGTGTCCCCTGCAGTGGAAGTTCAAAGTCTTAACCACTGGACCACCAGTGATGTGTTGTTAAAGCTAAAGTAATGTCTTCTGATTTTTCTTCTTTCTGAGCACATTTTCACATTTGGGTACATAGCTTGATTGCACAAAAATTATATTGCATATCTTAATTATGCAAAAAAAGTCAACAGGGCAAATAAATAATGCTGGTACAGAGAGAACAATTGGACTTGACCATGAGCCTGAAAATTAGTAAATATTTATTGAGAATCTAATTTGGTTGCAGGCACTAGGCTGGGCAGGTACTGGGACTGCAGTGGGGCATTAGACAGGGTACTACTTAGTGCTTTTGGACAGCAGCAGGGGCTGCCTGGAGAATCCCAGGGATGGGGGAGCCTGGTGGGCTGCCACCTACAGGGTCGCACAGAGTCGGACACGGCTGAAGCGACGCAGCACCAGCAGCAGCAGCAGCAGCAGCAGCAGGGGCTTACCTTGTTTTATTGTGCTTTGCTTTCTTGCTTCACAGATACTGCATTTTTGATAAATTAAAAGTTGGCAAACCTACCTCAAGCAAGTCTATCAGTGCTGCTTTTCCAACACTGTGTCTGTATCACATGATGGTAATTCTCTCAATATTTCAAACTTTTTCATTATTATATTTGTTATGATGGTCTGTGGTTAGTGATCTTTGATGCTATAACTGCAAAAAGATGACTTGCTGAAGGCTAAGATGATGGTTAGCACTTTTTAGCAAAAAAGTATTTGTTAATTAAGGAATGTACATTGTTTTTTTAGACATAATGCTACTGGACACTTAATGGGCCACTGCAGAGTACACATATAACTTTACATGCACTGGGAAACCAAAAAAATGTGTGTGGCTCAGTTTATTGTGGTGAACTGAAGCTGAACCTGCAGTATCTCCAGGTATGCCTGCACCTACTAGTAGGGTGAATCAATTAGCAAAGAAACAAATAACTACACAAGATAATTCCAGATCAGGGTAAGTACAATGGAAGAAATAAGGTAAGGATGAAGCGACAGAGAAGGGCTTGAGATGTGGGGACGTCTTCCATGTTGCATATTCAGGAAAGGCCTCTCTCACAAGGTAGCATTTGAGCTGACTCTGAATGAGATCAGGGGCTAGCAAAGTAGAGAGTTAGGGGCAGAATATTCTAGCCTATACATGCTAGAAAAGTACATGCTCCATCTTGATGTAGCGACATGCCTGGCACAGCCAATAAAGTAGCAAGTGGTAAGAATTGAGACCAGGTGGAGAAGTAGGTAGGAGCCAGATCATACAGCGATTTTAGACCAGGATAAGGAATCTGGATTTTTTAAGTACAGTGGAAAGCACCAGGAATTTTAAAGCATGGGAACAACATGTGCATGTTTATAAGCTTTTACACTTTCTTAGAATCATGAGTCTTTAGAACCTGAAGGTACTTTAGAGATTACTTGGTAAGGTTTTACTTACATATTAAAGAAAAATTAAATCTCACAGGAGGTAGATGATGTATTTAAAGCCATACAGTCAGTGCAGGTAGAGAACTAGGATTTGCCCCAACTCTGGCTCCAGACCACTGTTCTTTCTGTTCTAGTACTTGGCCTTACCATTGTAAGCCAGTACTGATGAGGAAGAATTTAGAACCTTCTGAGTCTCTTTGAAAAACTGTTCTTCAGTTACAAGATGATCTATTAACAGGAATGCTGTAGTCATCAAGTTTTAAAACTAATTAATGCAAAGTCCTTGTTAATGTCCTAGGAAAAGTCAATACTAAATTGGGGTGTCAGTTGCACCATTGTCCCATGAACCCAATTATTTCATAGTAAGCTTGTCTACCTCTTCTCAAATCACCTAACATATAATCCTGGAATCCGAATTTTATAACTAAAGGGAACTCTGTGTTCATTTAGTCTAATCTTTTAAACAAGGAAATGGATTAACCTGTGTTCCTCTCTGAGCACACTAAGTGATTTTTTTTCTTTTTAATAAAATATCATCTACCTATATACATATCACTTACATTGCAAATTTGAGTTTGCGATATGTTGGTGGTGGTAGGAATGCTTCATTTCAACTGTCATGCAAGCTGGCTGATTCATTCATCAGCTGACAATTTAATGAGCATGTATTATGTGCTTATAGTCTATATCTAAGGGATAATTCATTAGCAAACAATTTAATAAGCATGTAATATGTGCTTACAGTCTACATCTAAGGAAAAGCAATGAATGAGGCAGAGAATGTCTCTGCCATTATGAAGCGTGTGCTAGCTTCCATTAATTTTATCAGCTGAAGAAAGCTATAAAATAAAGATAAAGGAAATGTAAGTGTCAGAAGTTTTTACAGCTATTTAGATTAGTATCAAATAGCCAGGAACCCAAATGTGCCATAGCTATGGGCAGCATGATGACTGCATGAGCTCAAAGCTAGATTCCTCATGTTCTAATTATGTGACTGCAATAAAAAAGTGAAATTTGCTATTTTTAGAGTCCATCCACTTATAGTTTAAAAAACACTTAAATGTATTTGTCATTAATTGTCATTAAGGACAAATTATTTGTCTTATTTGTCATTAATTTGACAAGCATTTTTTTGTTCACCTATTATACACTGTTGGCACCAGAGACTCAAAGCTAAGCAAAATAGGCACAGTCTTCAGGGAGCATAGATTATAGCTGAGAATAAGATACTAATCAACTGAAAGAGTGATGAGGAGTGTGTGTGTGTGTGTGTGTGTGTGATGGAGGCACTTGATGGAGGACATACTGCGGTTTGAGGGAAGTGAGAGTGAGAGAAATCTTTGAGGATGTGATAATGTTTCAATTGAGACCTGAGGAATGGGCAGAAATAAACTGGGTACAAGGAACGGAAAGGTAGAGAGAGAAGGAGGGGGCTCCAGGCAGACTGAAGAGTATATGATAGTGTCTAAGCCAGGATGGAGCTTGAAGGGTTCTAGAAGGGACAAAATGCCAGTATGTCTGGAGCTCAGCACAAGAGGGGTCAAGGTAAAGCTGGAGAGGGATCTGGGTCATGGCAACCTTTATATACTTTGTCCTGATACCAAAGAGAAGCCTTTGATAAATCTCAAGGAAGTGAGATGCTGAAATTTACATTTAGTAAATAACTATGGTTGCTGTGAAGAATGGATCCAGTATTGGAAGACTCTTTTAGAAGACTGTTGTTATGTTCTAGGTGGAAGATGATTGTCTAGGACGGTGAAATGGGGGAAAAAAAAGTGAACCTGAATGATAGCTGTCTTGGCTTTGGAACAGCTGGAGAAATCCTAAAGAAGGAGAAATTCTAAAGAAGGTGTCCCAGATTTCTGATTTGAGCAGCTGGGTGAAGTGAGTGTTAGTTGCTCAGTCGTGTCCAACTCTTTGCAACCCAATGGACTGTAGTCCATGCAACTCTCCAGGCAAGAATACTGGAGTGGGTTACCATTCCCTTCTCCAGGAGATCTTCCCAACCCAGGGATCAGACCCAGGTCTCCTGCACTGCAGGCAGATTCTTTACTGTCTGAGCCACCAGGTAAATGGTAATAATGCTCAGACAGAATACATTGTAAAAAGGAGTGATGGGGAAATAGCGGTTAAAAGAGGGCTTTTCCTTATTTTTCATCTCAACAACACTGTCATGTACACATTACTTTGGAGATTCAAAAAGAGTGAAAGGAAGACTCAAGATCACACAAATAGTAAGTGGTAGGGCTGTGATCCGAACTTTTCTTTTGACACCGAGTCTCATGCTTTTTCCTTCTATACCACATCTTGGTTTAAACCTTGATATCAGTTGCCTGAATTCCTCTGTGGTAGAGAGACAAGATTTCGGGGGAAGAGAGGGGCATCTGGGAAACCAGAGCTGGGGAAGGGAATTTCTCACTCCAGGATTGAGGGGATAGTCCTGTAGAGGACTGGGCCAACAGAGGGACATTTCAAAATGCCACAAACGCCAAGAATGTTGAGCCAGAAGCACGCACTGAACTCGCAGTGTAGAGACAGAAATCTAGAAGGTGAGAAGGATAAGAATGAGAAATACATGCTGTAAAGAAACAGGAACCGGTCCTGGAATTTGGCCCAAAGGGGCCACAGGTCTCCGCGCTTGCTTTTGCATCTTAGCAGAGGTCATCAAAAGTCATGAGCACCTGCACAGCTCATGGACCTCACCACCCGCTTCAGTCATCCCAGCTGCCCAGTCAGTGCAGGCTTGGGAAAGAATGTGTTTCTCAGAGCTTCTTACTGTGGGATGGCCATCAGATTTGTTCCAGGAGAAGATAATTCTACTTACATATTGGCAGTTTTCACGTCTACACTGCTGTTCAATCTTTATTTAAAAATGTATTTATTTGGCTGTGCCGGGTCTTAGTTGTGGCATGCAAGATTTTTAGTCACGGCATGAAAACTCTTAGTTGTGACATGTGGGAATCTAGTTCTCTGACCAGGATCAAACCTGGGCCTCCTGCACTGGGAGTACATAGTCTTAGCCCCTGGACCACCAGGGAAGTCCCATGCTGTTGAGTCTAAGGAAAAATGCTGTGCAATATGATTTGTATCCTTCATTTATTCACATCTGCAATATTTATCGAGCATGTTTTGTCAGGCCCTGTGGCAGGAGCAGGGATTTAGCAACAAGCAAGACAGATAAAGTCCTTATTTTCATAGAGCTTATCTTTAAAATAGAAATAGACTATAAAAAGTATCTAACTATATGAACAAGGTTATTTCAGATAAAAACTGCTAACTAACAAAACAAAGTGACATGAGTGAGAGTCAGTTGGGGAAACAGTGGAAACACTGGCTGACTTTATTTTTCTGGGCTCCAAAATCACCGCAGATGGTGATTGCAGCCATGAAATTAAAAGAGGCTTACTCCTTGGAAGGAAAGTTATGACCAACCTAGACAGCATATTAAAAAGCAGAGACATTACTTTGTCAACAAAGGTCCATCTAGTCAAAGCTATGGTTTTTCCAGTGGTCATGTATGGATGTGAGAGTTGGACTATAAAGAAAGCTGAGAGCCGAAGAATTGATGCTTTTGAACTGTGGTGTTGGAGAACACTCTTGAGAATCCCTTGGACTGCAAGGAGATCCAACCAGTCCATCCTAAAGGAAATCAGTCCTGGGTGTTCACTGGAGGTGTTCACTGGATGTTGAAGCTGAAACTCCAATACTTTGGCCACCTAATGCAAAGAGCTGACTCATTTGAAAAGACCCTGATGCTGGGAAAGATTGAGGGCAGGAGGAGAAGGGGACAACAGAGGATGAGATGGTTGGATAGCATCACTGACTCAATGGACATGGCTTTGGGTGGACTCTTGGAATTGGTGATGGACAGGGAGGCCTGGCGTGCTGCAGTTCATGGGGTGGCAAAGAGTCGGACATGACTGGATGACTGAACTGAACTTTATACAGGGTGGTCACAATGGTTTTGACGAAAAGACAGTGGTGGGGCAACTGGGAAGCCAAGTGCAACATGTGGGAGAAATGGCAAGGGCAGAAGCCTTGAGGCAAAAACAAGATTTATCTGTCCTAGGATTATAAGGGGCTTCCCTCATAGCTCAGTTGGTAAAGAATCTGCCTGCAATGCAGGTGATGCAGGTTTGATTCCTGGGTTGGGAAATCCCCTGGAGAAGGAAATGGCAACCCAGTCCAGTATTCTTGCCTGGAAAATCCCATGGACAGAGGAGCCTGGTGGGCTACAGTCCAAGGTGTCGCAAGAGTTGGACACAACTTGGTGACTAAACCACCAGGATCTTAAAGGGACATCTGTGCAAATAAAGTGTGGAGCAAAGGCCATATGTAAGGAGAAGAGCTAACAGATGTGGACAGAGGCCAAGTAGGTCATAGAAGGCCCACTGGGACTCAGTGGAGAGGTGTTTGGGGTTTTTTTTTCTTAATATTTACTTATTTGGCTGCTTCTAGTCTTAGTTGTGGCATACAGGATCTTTCGTTGCAGTCCATGGACTTCCTAGTGGTGCACAACAGTAACTGCACTGTGTAGGCATGTGGGATCTTAGTTGCCTGACCAGGGATTGAACCCGTGACCCCTGCATTGCAAGGGGGATTCCTAACCACCTGACTACTGGGGAAGTCCCTAGTTAAGACTTTTGATTCCATTCCAAGTACAAAGGAAAGCCATGGGGGATGCGTAGAGAGGGGTTAAGCAAGAGAGTGACATGGTTGGATTTACACTGTAAGAGAACCATTTTATCTGCTTTAAGGACTAGGGATTAAATGAGTGGAAACAGGTTCTTGTGGTTATACTGTCCAGAAATGACAAGGCCAGAACTAAAATGTTGGCCATGGATATAAAGGGAAGTGGTTATATGTGAGACACATTTTGGAAGACAGCCCAAAGATTTGCTGGTGGATTTAGATTTGAGCATAAAGAAATCTTTAGTTTTTAAATTTCAGAGTGAAAAAATTACTCTGAGACATTTTTTAGTTTTTTTTTTTTTGAGATATACTCCATATACCAAAAAATTCATCCATTTGGTGCCTTAATTCAATGGTTTTTAAAGTATATTCAGAGTTGTACAACCATTATTATAATTTTAGAACATTTTCATTCACTCCAAAAAGAAACCTCCCGCCTATTGGCATTCATTCATCAATGCCGTCCACTGGGCAGCCCTGTGTATTACCAGGACTCGACAGTTGAAAACAAGAGAAACTTACTTCCTCACAGTTCTGGAAAGCAGAAGTCAACAGTCAGCTGTCAGCAGGACTGTGCTCCCTCCCAAGTCTCGAGTGGGGATGCTTCCTTGCCTTTCTGGCTTCTGGAAGCTTCAGGCATTCCTTGGCTTGTGGCTGCATCACTCTCGTCTGTCTCCATCTTCACATGGCCTTCTCTCTTCCATGTCTTCTCTTCTTGTCTTATAAAGACACTTATCATTGGGCTTAGGGCCCATCTGGGGAATCTTGGATGCCTGCATCCCGAGATTCTCAATTACATCTGCAAAGACTCTTTCCCGACAACATCATATTCATAAGCTCCTGGGACTAGGACACAGCCGTATCATTTTAGGGGCCATCATTCAATGCAGGGCACCTAGGAAATCACTACTTTATTTTCTGTCTCAGTAGATTTGACTATTATAGACATTTCACTTCAAGGTTTTCGGAAATGTATTTATTTATCTGACTGCACTGGGTTGTAGTTGCAGCACGCAGGACCTCTGATCTTCCCTGCAGCATGCAGGATCTCTAGTTGTGCCATGTGAAATCTTTTTTTATTGCAGTATGCAGGATCTTTTACCTGCTGCATGTGGAACCTTTAGTTATGGTACGCAAACTTTTAGTTGTACCATATGGGATCTAGATCCCAGACCAAGCATTGAGAAAGCAGTCTTAACCAATGAACCATCAGGGAAGTTTCCACTTCTAGGATTTTGACCCAAGAATTTGGGTGGATAGTAGTGCTGCTTACCCAAGGCTAGACTGGGGGTAACGGGTGTAGAATCAAAGAGTTCTCTACCTATGTCACATTTGAGATGCAGATTGGACATCCAACTGGAGATGTTTAGGAAACAGCTAGATACAGGAGTCTGGACATGTTAGTCTAGAGATAGAGATCTGGAAATCATTGGCATATAGATGGCATTTATAGTGGTGGGACTGAATGAGACCACCTAAGGATCAAGTGTAGGTAGACAGAGAAATAAGCTGAGGAACAATCCCTGGAATATGCCAGAGTACTGCAGAGAAGCCTTTAAAGGACACTTAGAGGAAGGAACAGCCAATGCAATGGTAGGAAAACCAGAAGAGTGTTTTCCCAGATGTCAAAAAACAAATAAATATAGGGAATTCCCTGGTGTTCCAGTGGTTAGGACTTCATGCTTCCACTACAGAGCATGGGTTTCAACCTTGGTTTGGGCACTAAGATCCCACATGACTTCTAGCACCATCAAAAAAATAAGAGCATTTCTAACATGAGGGGGCTAGTTCATCATCTCACAAACCTCTGCGATTTGGAGGAAAATCAAAATAGAAAAGTGAACACTGAATCTGGCAACACTGCCCTTATTGTCAGATAAAAGTGGTTTCAGGGCAGTGGTGGGGATGGGGGTATAACTGAGCAGGTTAAAGAGTAAGTGTGAAGTGTGGAAGTGGAGATGCTGAGCACGAACACCTCTGGTCTGAAGTGAAACAGACAAATGGGCAGAAGCTATAAATAAGTGTGCTCAAGAGATTTATTTTAAAGATGAAAGATAATGGGAGATGCCTTTATGCTTTATCCAGTGGGGAGAACTTAAAGATGCAAGAAACTGGGGATTCACACTAGCAGTGGTCTGCCTGGGCAAGCAAGATCCATAGACCCCACCTCTAATGAGAGAAGGAACCCCTCCTCTGTTATAAACGGAGAGGGACTCCCCTGGCAGTCCAATAGTTAAGAGTCTGTGCTTCCGTATCAGGGGACAAGGGTTTGATCCCTGGTTGCAGAACTAAGATTCCATATGCCACGTGGTGCAGTCAAAAAATTTAAAAACTCGGGAGCTGGGGTGGATGCCTGGCAAATATTTGAGTTTAGCCATTTGACAACTTGCCAAACAAGGAGTATGGAGAGAGAGAAAGGCAAGCAAGTTAACAGTGTTTCAAAGGGAGTCATGATAAGGCTGTGTAATATAAGATGGGCTCAAAGAGAAGGGAAGACACAAGATGATTGATGGATAATAAAAAAGTAGTAGAGTCAATGGATTGAAGTTCCCCGTACAGTCAAAAACTAGAGTGAGGAAGAGTGAGAATAAGAATGTCTAAAAGAATAGAACATGATGATCAGAGAGAGGAGCGCATTAATTGAACGTTGAGGTTTTGACATTTAAAAAACATTTATTTATTTAACATTTGGCTGCACTGGGTCTTTGCTGTTGTGTGAGCTTTCTCTAGTTGCGGTGAGTGAGGACTACTCTTCATTGTGGTGCACAGGCTTAATTGCTCTGCGGCAGGTGGAATCTTCCTGGACCAGGGATCGAACCTGTGTCCCCTGCATTGGCAAGCGGATTCTTAACCACTGGACCATCAGGGAAGTTCAAAGTATTGACATTATTTGTGATGGCCAGGCCAGGTATGACCATGGGGATTAGTGGCTAAAGAGAGAAGGAGTAACGAATCATTGAGGGGGAATGAGGTCATGGATCTGAGAGGTCAGAATGTCAAGTACAATGCTAAGCATAGAGGAAGTTTCCCATAAATACTTGCAAGTGGAAAAGTAGAAATATATTAATCCTGTTTAACATATTGCGCTATGGTTAGTCTCAATGGAGACTAATGGAGACTAAGATAATACCCTAAACATATTTTGTATATTATCTTACACAACTTTTTCTCAAATGATATATTTTTCAATGCCTCAAGGACAACATTACATGGAGAAATCATTTGAGGTAGTTAAAACAGGTAATGATAAGGGGAAATTCAAACTGGAGATTAACAAAGTCATTAAATGTGAAGCTAGTCAGGCAACAGATGATTTATTGAAGAAAATTGCTGCTGGAGCTATCAAGAGGGAAAACAGACTTTTCAATTTTGAGGAACATTGAGACTTACACAGAGATATGTGCCTAAACTTGGGCCAGGCTTTTGAGGGGTCTCTAGAATCACAGAGACCAGAGGTCTGAATCTGTCTCATTTATTAGCTGTATGACCTTGGGCAAGTTACCTAACCTGCCTGTACTTCTAGTTTCTCTTCTAAAAAATGGGGATTAAAAATAGTTCTTACCACATAGTGTTATTAACAAAAATAAAGAGAGGCAATCTATATCAAAGGTTTAACATAGTGCCTGGGCCATGGCAAGCAGTCAAAAATGTTTCCACTATAAGGATCATTATTACTGTTATCTACAAACCAAAGATAACAAAAGCTACTTTTGCAAGGCTAACAGGATTAAATGAGATGAAGTATGTACTTAGCACAGTGTCTTCCATGTTGTGAATACTAAATAGTGATTAGCTATTACTATGAAACTGATCAGCAGAACTAATTCTTTAACTTTATAGCAGCCGGAAAGAGTGGAGGAAGAATTAACTTGAGTTTTGCTTACATACATCAAACAAGCTGCATTTGAGTTTTGCTTATGTGGCTTAAATGGTTTTGTCTGCCTGAAGGATTTTCAAGCAGTCTTCATTTTATTTTATTTTAGCAATATGCCACTTTTTTTTAACCCATTCATCTGCTGAAGGCCACTTTAGTTGTTTCCACATCTTGGTTATTGTGAATGATGCTGCAATGGACACGGGAGAGCAGATCTCTCTTCAAGATCCTGATTTCATTTCCTTTTGATATACCCAGATTGAAGACTCTTCATACTGTTTCCATAATTGTTGGACCAGATTACATTACCATCAACAGTGCAAGAGGGGTTCTCTTTTATCCAACCATTGCCAACTCTTGTCTTTTGGTACTAATCATGCTAACAGGTGTGAGGTGATATCTCATTGTGGTTTTGATTTGCATTTCCTTGATGATTAATGATATTAAATGCCTTTTCATATACCTATTGGCCATTTGAATGTCTTCATTAGAAAAATGTCTTTTCAGGTCCTTTACCCATTTTTACCTCTTATTTTTTTCCTATCGAGTTATAAGAGTTATTTATATATTTTTATTAACTCCTTATCAGATACATAGTATGCAAATACTTTCTCACATTCTACAAATTGCCTTTCCATTTGTTGATTGTTTCCTAGGCTGTACAGAAGCTAAGTTGCTAACCATCATATGAATCTTCAGTGAGTGCAGTAGTAATATCAAAGATCAGAGATCACAGAACATTATAGTATATATAATAATAATGTAAAGGTTTGCGATATTGACAGAAATACCAAAATACAGAGACATGAAATGAGCAAATGCTGTTGGAAAAATGGTCAGAAGACTTGCTTAATGCAGGGTTGCCACAAACCTTCAATTTGTAAAACACAGTAACTGTGAAGTGCAATAAAGCAAAGTGCAATAAAATGACCTATGCCTGTATCTCACTTAAAAATATGAATGACTTTGGGAGGTAGGTAACATTATTGTATAAATTTTTTCCAAGAAGGAAACCAAGGAAAGAAGGTTCAAAGAAGCTAACTGGTCTGAGAAAATGCAGCCCTTGGGGGCAGAGGCAAGATTTTAACTAAGGTTAATCTAACTCTAATACCTCTGTACTCATACTTTATTTACATGGTGGCCACAATATCGGGTTTTGGCTTCTCAGTTTTAATAGAACCTTTCAGTTCCCCTACTCTCTATCTTTTCCTTAAGAACCATATAATATTTTCCTGTCTTCCTGGGACCTGGGGTTTGAAGTTAGCTGCTCTTATTAAGACAGCAGTTCTTAAGATCACTGCTCTTGTTTGCCTTTCAAATGACAGTATATCATTGTCGGGAGCCGTGGTAGGCATTACTGACAAAATGGAAGCACGGTCCCAGCCCCCTCTCCTCATTCTGCAGGCACGGACCCAGGATGAAGGAGTTAGCTCTTGTGTTTCTGACTTGTTTCTTCCTTTCTTTGGTTGAGTTGGCTGGAAAGAATGTTAAGGTGCTTATTGTTCTTGAGAGAAGCGTGAGAAAGCACAAAGCTTTCTGCAGTTGTGCCCAGAAAATAAATCTATAAAGTAACCATTGATATTTGTTCAAGGATTTTTACAAAGAATGTCCCAGGATGAGCATGTAGGCTGCAGCTTGAGGCAATGGGAAGGATTGTTATCTGAGACCTGTTTGTGAGGGAAATGTTTATGGCAAAGGAAGTCTGCTGAGCTTAGGGTTTAGGAATAATAAAGAATAGCTAGAAGTCTTTTTAGGAGATAGTGAGCTTAAGATACTAGGGGCAAGCAGGATTTAGAAAGACAAGAAATAAACCGAGGAATGTGGTATGCAGCCCAGACATCAGCATGAGTTACAATGTGATCACAAGTCAACGACAATAATCTGGGTGAGGGGGAACTGAAAATGTCAGACCTAATGCTTTTGAAAAAGCATAAAAGAGAACCTGATGCTTGAAATAAACATGAGGCTACATCATTTCCCACCAACACCACTCATCCCTTCAGGCTGATCCCCTGGCTGCTGGAGCTGGACTCCAACATATCATAAAGTCAAATATTGACTGGCTGAGTGGTGGTTACCAAGCGACAGGGGGGTAGGAATAGGGGAATCGTTCAATGCATATAAAGTTACATTTATATGAGATGGGTAAGTTTCAGGGATCTTCCATACAACACAAAGCCTATAGCTAACAATAAGATGTCATGTGCTTAAAATTTGTTAAGAAGGTAGATTTCATGTTAGGTCATCTTACCAAAAGCTAAAACTAAAACAAAGAGATATAAAAATTTTGGAGGGGATGGATATGTTTATTACCTTGATTTTGGTGATGGTTCTGTAAGTGTATAAATTTGTCAAACTGACCAAATGATATGGGCTTCCCAGGTGGCACTAGTAGTAAAGAATCCGCCTGCCAATGCTGAAGACATAAGGGACGCAGGTCCAATCCTTAGGTTGGGAAGATCCCTTGGAAGAGGGAATGGCAACCCACTCCAGTATTCTTGCCTGGAGAATTCCCAAGGGTAGAGGAGCCTGGTGGGCTATGGTCAGTAGGGTTGCAGAGAGTCAGACATTATTGATGCAACTGAGCACATATCAAAAGATATACATTAATTATGTGAAACTTTTGGTATACCAGTTATATTATCAATAAAGTAGGAAAAATACTGATTGGCTATTTCATTTAAAATTCAACAAATGTATTGAGTGTGTCACGACCCAGATAGTCATGATGATGTAATCACTAATCTAGAACCAGACATCTTGGAATGTGAAGTCAAGTGGGCCTTAGAAAGCATCACTATGAACAAAGCTAGTGGAGGTGATGGAATTCCAGTGGAGCTGTTTCAAATCCTGAAAGATGATGCTGTGAAAGTGCTGCACTCAATATGCCAGCAAATTTGGAAAACTCAGCAGTGGCCACAGGACTGGAAAAGGTCAGTTTTCATTCTAATCCCAAAGAATGGCAATGCAAAAGAATGCTCAAACTACCACACAATTGCACTCATCTCACCCGCTAGTAAAGTAATGCTCAAAATTCTCCAAGCCAGGCTTCAGCAATACGTGAACCGTGAACTCCCTGACGTTCAAGCTGGTTTTAGAAAAGGCAGAGGAACCAGAGATCAAATTGCCAACATCTGCTGGATCATGGAAAGAGCAAGAGAGTTCCAGAAAAACATCTATTTCTGCTTGATTGAGTATGCCAAAGCCTTTGACTGTGTGGATCACAATAAACTGTGGAAAATTCTGAGAGAGATGGGAATACCAGACCACCTGACCTGCCTCTTGAGAAATCTGTATGCAGGTCAGGAAGCAATAGTTAGAACTAGACATGGAACAACAGACTGGTTCCAAATAGGAAAAGGAGTACATCAGGCCTGTATATTGTCACCCTGCTTATTTAACTTATATGCAGAGTACATCATGAGAAATGCTGGGCTGGAAGAAGCATAAGGTGGAATCAAGATTGCCGGGAGAAATATCAAGAACCTCAGATATGCAGATGACACCACCCTTATGGCAGAAAGTGAAGAGGAACTAAACAGCCTCTTGATGAAAGTGAAAGAGGAGAGTGAAAAAGTTGGCTTAAAGCTCAACATTCAGAAAACGAAGATCATGGCATCTGGTCCCATCACTTCATGGGAAATAGATGGGGAAACAGTGGAAACAGTGTCAGACTTTATTTTTGGGGGGCTCCAAAATCACTGCAGATGGTGACTGCTGCCATGAAATTAAAAGACACTTACTCCTTGGAAGAAAAGTTATGACCAATCTAGATAGCATATTCAAAAGCAGAGACATTACTTTGCTGACTAAGATCCGTCTAGTCAAGGCTATGGTTTTTCCTGTGGTCATGTATGGATGTGAGAGTTGGACTGTGAAGAAGGCTGAGTGCCGAAGAATTGATGCTTTTGAATTGTGGTGTTGGAGAAGACTCTTGAGAGTCCCTTGGACTGCAAGGAGATCCAACCAGTCCATTCTGAAGGAGATCAACCCTGGGATTTCTTTGGAAGGAATGATGCTAAAGCTGAAACTCCAGTACTTTGGCCACCTCATGCAAAGAGTTGACTCATTGGAAAAGACTCTGATGCTGGGAGGGATTGGGGGCAGGAGGAGAAGGGGACGACAGAGGATGAGATGGCTGGATGGCATCACGGACTCAATGGATGTGAGTCTGAGTGAACTCTGAGAGATGGTGATAAACAGGGAGGCCTGGCGTGCTGCGATTCATGGGGTCGCAAAGAGTCGGACACGACTGAGCGACTGAAGGGAACTGACGTACAGGATGTCATGCTAGCTGCTCAAGGTAAACAAAGATGAATTAGGGAAGTTTTCTTCAAGTTGCTTTTAAGTGAAACACCCCAAGGATTAGAATACAAGGATTTCTTTCAGAGAAACTGATGGTGGGGGGGGTGGGGGAGGGTGGTGGTGGTGGTTGGAAACAGAGCTCATGCCTTCCTGGAAAGCATCTCCAGAAGCCAATTCAAGACCTTAGAACCGGGTCCTGAAGACTGGGAACGATCTGGCACACAGATGAAATGACAGTGAAGGTGTGCTGCAAGCAGAAGGGGCAGTGTGAACACAGTCCTGGGGAGTGGAACTCTTGGTAAGCACCAAAGGAGTGTTTGGCTCGAGAAAGGGGAAGTAATAAGACCTGTGGCTGAAAGAGTAGTTTTTAATAAGACCAGGAAAATTTATTTAACAAGGGGACCTATTGGAGATGGAATTTAGAGGCTTACAGAAGGGAGTTAGTCTCATACTGACATCAACAAATCCACTCTGTCAGGGTTGGTCAGGGTGGAAAGAAGGAGCTGAAAATGTTTAATAGGTAGAATGTATAGCATTTGGCAAGGACATGTTAGAATTGAAAGAAGAGGTCAAAGAAGGTTCAAATTTTGACTTTTGAGTTGAGAAGGTGTACAAAAGTGTACAAAGAAAATAGAGCAGGAGGGATGGATGTCAAAGGCATGGTATTATTTCAGGGACAGGTTGAGAAATAACAGCCAGAAATCATTTTAATAATTAAAAGCACAAAACAAAGTTTGAATCCTAAAACTTCACATGAATATACTAGACACATGAATTACATATGTGTGCCCAATATGCAGAGTTCATTAAAACACAAATCCATGCACCACACCTTTGACCTAGCTAAATGAAAAGACTAGCTATTAAAGACATTAATTAAACATTTGATTAATAACATTTGGCTGCATTTTAGAATTCAACTCCCACTAGTCTTAGCCTCTCTTCTTAACCCACTATATCTGACCTCAGCTCCCAGTGCATAACTGAAATTTCATGGCAAAATGTTATCAATGATTTTCTCATTCCAAACCCAAAGAGCACTTAAAAATTATTTCTGTCAAATTTACATTTAGTTTGTAAAAGTCAAATTGTTCTACAAAGTTGATAATCAGTACCCAGTCATTGTGTAACACATAATGATACTTATTGTACAACAAAGCATGAGTTTTTACCAGCTCTAAACCCCTGGAGTTAGGTGTCTCCCTCCTAATCCATTCATCTATGGCCTTTTCTCTTCACATTCAGCAGATTCATAAGGTTATTTGCCTTTAGTGATTTCACTTTCTTACAGTATGAAATGATGAAGGTTGATAAAATAATAATAGGTTTAAAAAATAATAATAAAGAACAGGAAAGCAAAGCTAAAAGAAACAGCAGCTCAAATTTATTCCTCTGTGAGAGTCTCAGGTCTCCTTAAGTGTTTTCCTGTTTTGGCTCTTCAAATCCAGCCTAAGCTAAAATGAAGAGGTATGGTAGATGCTGTTACACATATGCACAGTTCCCAAAGACCCCAGTAGGGTAAAGACCAAAAGGAAGCAAAACTAGAAGATAAAACAGGACAGCTGGGTTTAATCCCTGATTTGGGAAGATCCTCTGGAGAAGGGAACGGCAACCCTCTACAGTATTCTTGCCTGGAGAATGCCATGGACAGAGAAACCTGGTGGGCCACAGTCCATGGGGTTGCAGAGTCAGACATGACCGAGCAACTTTCACTCACTCACTCATATATAAAGCAGTTCCCAACCCTGATCTCCTAATTTCTGATTTTTATTTCACAAAGGCAATTATTTTCAACTCTTTGAGAATTCTCTGCTGGGTACATAAGAGGATCATGCCTTTGATTTCTTTGTTTTTTTTTTTTTTTTTTTTGGCTTTCTTATTGTGTTGGCTATCTCCCTTGTGTCCTCTGGATCTATTCTCTACCCTTCTCCTTGCTCTCCGTTCAGAGAAACTCATCTGTATGGACCACATCAGTGGGCTGATGAATGGGCCTTTTGGCTTCCAGATGAGTTTGTGTTTCTCCTATTGGGAGAACCTGAAGAGGAGATCAGACAGAGAGAGAAAAGACTGTGAGATCAGAACGTTTATTCCCCTGACTCCTTCCTTGACCATCTAATCCAGCAGGCTGTGTCCTCAACAGGAGGCTTTCTAAACTCTTTCAGTCTAGATTCTCATTCTAGATTGTGATCCCCATGCACTTTTCCACTCATCCCTGTGAGCCCAAGGCTGGTAACAGTGCAACGGCTTCTAAGCCCTGGGTTACCGCACTCTCTCTTGTGACTTCTCTACATCCATTCCTTTGCAAATAAACCCTCAAGTGATCCTATTTAGAGGGGACAACCACCTGTGTTCTATTGTGATGCTACCTGCTATGTTGACTAGGAGAAAAATTTAGCTTTTTCACTCCCTCTTCCTTGTCCCACAACACATGTCCAGTATAAACACTTAAACACACTTTTTATTAGGAACTGAATGTGTCTCCCACAAAGTTATATGTTGAGGCTCTAAGTTCCAATGTGATATTATCTGGTGGTGGGGTTTGGGGGAGGTAATTAGGATTAGATAAGGTCATGAGGGTGGGGCCCTCATGATAGGAAGAGCACCCTTATAAGAAGAGACACCAGACAGCTTTTTTCTCACACACTTGCATAAGGAAGAGGGTTATGTGAGCACAGAGCTGGATGGTGGCTGCCTGAAAGCAAAGACAAGAGGTCTTAAAAGGAAATCAACCTTGCTGACACGTTCATCTTGGACTTCCAGCTACCAAAACTGAGGGAAATAAATTCCTGTTGTGTAAGCCATGCAGTCTATGGCATTTATTATGGCAGTCGATTAAGATCCTTCTCCTTGCCCATCTGCCTCACTGTTTTTGTTGTTCAGTCGTTAAGTCATGTCTGACTCTTTGCCATCTGTCTAGTTTAGATTTATCATAATTTTTGGTTAGATCAGTATTTGCTATTATTATAATCCTGTATATACTATTTACCTGTGACTTTTAAATTATAATTTCTCCCTAATGTAACTTATTACTATAGTTAATAATATTTCAGTTTACTTAATTTTGTATTGTTCATCCACTCCCAAACTCTCACCCAGAAGTGTAACTCCCCTTTAATATTTCAAATACATCAGAAAAATGTATTAACTCCATCTCTTTGTTAGACACCCACCTCCCAAAACCTACCATTGCCTTGTTCCCAGGCAGACCTGATGCTTTCTAGACACCCTGTGACTGCTCATTTCCTGTATCTCTTGGTTTGCCCCTTCAGTTTGATGGAGTGCATCTTCCAGTGTCTTCTGATAAGATGGATGGGACATAGACATTTTGAGATTTCAGTGTCTGAAACAACCCTCACACTAGATTGCTGGATACAGAATACTAGATTGGAAATGACTTCCCTCAGGATTCTAGTTATTTCTCTGTTGACTTCTGGCTTTCAGCAATGCTGTTGAAAATCTGGATGCCATTCTAATGAGATTACTTTTTATTGAAATTCCCTTGACAACCTTTGAGTTTACTGCTGGGAACATTAGAATCTTTTCTTGGTTCCTAGTGATTAGAAATGTCATCATGACAGGATTTGGAGTGGGTCTTTTTCTCATCTAGTGTTCTGAGCCCTTAATGAACTCTTGATCTGGAAACAAATGACCTTAACTTTAGGAACTTTCCTTCAGATTTGACAATTTTCTCCCTTATGTTTTTAAAATACTATTTTATCTTCTTTAGCTCTCATCTACCTCCTGACCTGATTCTATAATGTTGTCACTTGCCTTCTATTTTATCTGTTATATTATCTATCATCTACTTTTAACGTTTTTTTCTCAGTTTATCTTCCAATTTTGCTACATTTTTCACTTTGTCATGTTTTAATTTTCAAGTCAGTTTTTTTTGTATGTTTTGAATGTTCTTACTTTTAAAAATATTTATTTATTTGTATTTTATTTATTTGGCTGCATTGAGTATTAGTTGCAGTGTGCAGGAACTTTAGTTGTGATGGGCGAATTCTTAGCTGTGGCATGTGAGATCTAGTTTCTGATTAAGGATCAAACTGGTGCCCCATACATTGGGAGCACAGAGTCTTAGCCACCGGGCCACCAGGGAACTTCCTGGATGTTCTTACTTTTACATACTCCTATTTTCCCACAGATGAGGTATCTCTTTCCTTATTTTGCAAACATGTTAATGTTATGCATTTTCAAAAGTTTTATTTTGCTCCCCATGTCCTCAGAGGTCCTTTTTTTTAAATTCAGTTCTGTTTTTCCATCTTGAAGGCTTTCTTCAGCTGACTAGTGAATTTAGGTTGTTAGCTCATATTTTGTATTTAAGAGTAAGACAACAAAAAGCTGGAAACTGAGACGAGTGAAACTGGTTAACTGGTGGCCTGGTTAACTGAAGGTGGCATGGTTGTACTCTCTTACTGGATTCTCAGAGTGGAATAATGAAACAGAACAGGACCTATGATACGTCCCTTCATGTCCTCTGCCTGCCCTTTGTCTATGGAAAACTTTAGTCAAAGAGTAAGTATTATCAGAGAAATGAGAAAATGCAGAAACAAAAGAAACAGTCAAAGGAGACCAAATAATAATAATGCAGTCATTAAGCAAAGTCAAGGACCTTTAGTTCCTTCTCAAGGGCTACAGATAATATTCTGAGCCATATCCTATGAACTGTTTTATAGATACTGAACTCCACACCGCCCCCCCCCCCCACAAAAAGGTGAAGTTAACTACATGATGACCAGACTGTAGCCATGACATAAGCTGCCACAATTCTGAAAACTGGCCTCAAGGAAATGGAAACAAACTGACCCTGGAACTGAAGATTATCTGTACCTAAAACAATCCAGATGACACTGGTTAGAACACTGCATGACCAGTTTCAAGATGATTGTCAGAGCTGACTGTGCTGTTTCTGCATGTAACACCCTTCCTCTGTCTATAGTTCTTACACTCCGCTTGTCAGTGCAGAAGTAGGCCTCTGGACAGAAGTCTGTTATTGCCCTCTAGTTGCTGGTATCTGAAATAAAGCAAACTTTCCTTTCCACAAGCCTAGCCTATTTACTGGCTTTTAAGTGGCGAGCAGCCGGATCCTACACATTTTTGTAACAACAGTATGGCTAATGGTGTTGCTGAAGCAGAGCGGGAGAGAGATAAGTGATTCATAAGTCAATTTGTGCCATTCACTTAACCTCCTTGTTTGTGGGTGGCTTCCCTTACCCTCAGGTGTTCCTGGAGCCCCCAAGCTAGTGTTTCTCCACTAGTAAACATCTAGATTTCTCCTGGGGTGAAGGAATGGCAATCCCAGCTGCACGGAATCTGAGTTTGTAAGTGCTCCATTAAAAGTTTTCACCCAGATCTTCTAATTTTAGTTCAATTATATTTCTACCTTCAGAGATACCTGATGCCTCCAATTTCTATACTTTTTTGAGACTGCTACTAGAATGAACCAGTGCTGGAGAAGACTCTTGAGAGTCCCTTGGACTGCAAAATCAAATCAGTCAATCCTGAAGGAAATCAACCATAAATGTTCACTGGAAGGACTGCTTTACTGCTTCCCTGGTGGCTCAGAGGAGCATCTGCCTGGAATGCGGAAGACCCAGGTTCAATCCCTGGGCTGGGAAGATCCCCTGGAGAAGGAAAATGGCAACCCACTCCAGTACTCTTGCCTGGAGAATCCCATGGAGCTAGGAGCCTGGTAGGCTACAGTCCATGGGGTCACAAAGAGTCAGACATGACTGAGCAACTATACTTTCACTGGTGGAGGAAGTGGCAATCTACGCTAGAATGTTTGCCTGGATAATCCCATAGAGGAACCGGGTGAGCAACAGTCCATAGGATTGCAGAGTCCAACACAACTGAGTGACTAAGCACTAAGCACGGAAGGACTGAAGCTGAAGCTGAAATTCCAATACTTTGGCCAGAAACTCTCCACATGGTCCAACTCTCACATCCATACATGACCACTGGAAAAACCATAGCTTTGACTAGACAGACCTTTGTTAGCAAAGTAATGCCTCTGCTTTCTAATATGCTGTCTAGGTTGGTCATAGCTTTTCTTCCAAGGAGCAAGCATCTTTTAATTTCATGGCTGCAGTCACCATCTGCAGTGATTTTGGAGCCCTCCAAAATAAAATCTTTCACGGTTTCCATTGTTTCCCCATCTATTTGTCATGAAGTGATGGGACTGGATGCCATGATCTTAGTTTTCTGAATGTTGAGTTTTAAGTCAGCTTTTATACTCTCTTCTTTCACTTTCATCAAGAGGCTCTTTAGTTCTTCTTCGCTTTCTGCCATAAGTGTGGTATCATCTGCATCTCTGAGGTTATTGGTATTTTTCCTGCCAATCTTGATTCCAGCTTGTGCTTCATTCAGCCCAGCATTTTGCATGATGAACTCCGCATATAACTTAAATAAGCAGAGTGACAATGTACAGCCTTGATGTACTCATTTCCCTATTTGGAATCAGTTGCTCAGTCATGTCCTACATTTTCTTAATGCTGCTACTGCTGCTACGGCACTTCAGTCGTGTCCGACTCTGTGCGATCCCATAGATGGCAGCTCACCATGCTCCCCCGTCCCTGGGATTGTCCAG
The DNA here is from genome assembly GCF_032405125.1 of Capricornis sumatraensis. Lineage (NCBI taxonomy): Eukaryota > Metazoa > Chordata > Mammalia > Artiodactyla > Bovidae > Capricornis > Capricornis sumatraensis. Next base: position 34,950,540 of record NC_091079.1, read on the forward strand.
GCAAGAACACTGGAGTGGGTTGCCATTTCCTTCCCCAATGCATGAAAGTGAAAAGTGAAAGTGAAGTCACTGAGTCGTATCCAACTCTTAGTGACCCCATGGACTGCAGCCCACCAGGCTCCTCTGTCCATGAGAGTTTCCAGGCAAGAGTACGGGCGTGGGGTGCCATTGCCCCTTAATGTTATAGACTCCCAAATATTTATCTGTGACCCCAGGCCCACATAAATCACAGAAACCAGACAAACGGAAAGAGGGTCCTGTTTCCCTGTATCTTAAGCCTGAGGAAAATCAAACACCTGGGAGCCAAAATATCCTTTTAAAGAAAATAGAAGGAATGAAGGGAGGCATTCAAGGTAAGAAACAAAGGAGGAGCTGTACTAGTCATAACAATATGGAAGTTTTTGTCTAAATCACACTGACTCAACACAAAAAAAGTTTATTTATCTGTCATGTAAAATCTGCTGTGAATTGGGCAACTCTCTAGGGCAGCTGTCCTCCTATATTGTCTCACTACTCCTTCAGTTCAGTTCAGTTCAGTCGCTCAGTCATGTCCGACTCTTTGCGACCCCATGAATCGCAGCACACCAGGCCTCCCTGTCCATCACCATCTCCCAGAGTTCACTCAGACTCACATCCATTGAGTCAGTGATGCCATCCAGCCATCTCATCCTCTGTCGTCCCCTTCTCCTCCTGCCCCCAATCCCTCCCAGCATCAGAGTCTTTTCCAATGAGTCAGCTCTTTGCATGAGGTGGCCAAAGTACTGGAGTTTCAGCTTCAGCATCATTCCTTCCAAAGAAATCCCAGGGCTGATCTCCTTCAGAATAGACTGGTTGGATCTCCTTGCAGTCCAAGGGACTCTCAAGAGTCTTCTCCAACACCACAGTTCAAAAGCATCAATTCTTCAGTGCTCAGCCTTCTTCACAGTCCAACTCTCACATCCATACATGACCACTGGAAAAACCATAGCCTTGACTAGCCAGCCCTTGTCGGCAAAGTAATGTCTCTGCTTTTGAATATACTATCTAGGTTGGTCATAACTTTTCTTCCAAGGAGTAAGTGTCTTTTAATTTCATGGCAGCAGTCACCATCTGCAGTGATTTTGGAGCCCCCCAAAATAAAGTCTGACACTGTTTCTACTGTTTCCCCATCTACTTCCCATGAAGTGATGGGACCAGACGCCACGATCTTCTTTTTCTGAATGTTGAGCTTTAAGCCAACTATTTCATCTCCTCTTTCACTTTCATCAAGAGGCTTTTTAGCTCCTCTTCACTTTCTGCTATAAGGGTGGTGTCATCTGCATATCTGAGGTTCTTGATATTTCTCCCAGCAATCTTGATTCCACCTGTGTTTCTTCCAGTCCAGCATTTCTCATGATGTACTCTGCATATAAGTTAAATAAGCAGGGTGACAATATACAGCCTTGACGTACTCCTTTTCCTATTTGGAACCAGTCTGTTGTTCCATGTCCAGTTCTAACTATTGCTTCCTGACCTGCATACAGATTTCTCAAGAGGCAGGTCAGGTGGTCTGGTATTCCCATCTCTCTCAGAATTTTCCACAGTTTATTGTGATCCACACAGTCAAAGGCTTTGGCATACTCAATCAAGCAGAAATAGATGTTTTTCTGGAACTCTCTTGCTTTTTCCATGATCCAGCAGATGTTGGCAATTTGATCTCTGATTCCTCTGCCTTTTCTAAAACCAGCTTGAACATCAGGGAGTTCACGGTTCACGTATTGCTGAAGCCTGGCTTGGAGAATTTTGAGCATTACTTTACTAGCATGTGAGATGAGTGCAATTGTGCGGTAGTTTCAGCATTCTTTTGCATTGCCTTTCTTTGGGATTGGAATGAAAACTGACCTTTTCCAGTCCTGTGGCCACTGCTGAGTTTTCCAAATTTGCTGGCACATTGAGTGCAGCACTTTCACAGCACCATCTTTCAGGATTTGAAATAGCTCCACTGGAATTCCATCACCTCCACTAGCTTTGTTTGTAGTGATGCTTTCTAAGGCCCACTTGACTTCACATTCCAGGATGTCTGGCTCTAGATTAGTGATCACATCATCATGATTATCTGGGTCATGAAGATCATTTTTGTACAGTTCTTCCATGTATTCTTGCCACCTCTTCTTAATATCTTCTGCTTCTGTTAGGTCCATACCATTTCTGTTCTTTATCAAGCCCATCTTTGCATGAAATGTTCCCTTGGTATCTCTAATTTTCTTGAAGAGATCTCTAGTCTTTCCCATTCTGTTGTTTTCCTCTATTTCTTTGCATTGATTGCTGAAGAAGGCTTTCTTATCTCTTCTTGCTATTCTTTGGAATTCTGCATTCAGATGCTTATATTTTTCCTTTTCTCCTTTGCTTTTCACCTCTCTTCTTTTCATAGCTATTTGTAAGGCCTCCCCAGACAGCCATTTTGCTTTTTAAAATTTCTTTTCCATGGGGATGGTCTTGATCCCTGTCTCCTGTACAATGTCACCAACCTCCATCCATAGTTCATCAGGCATTCTATCTATCAGATCTAGTCCCTTAAATCTATTTCTCACTTCCACTGGATAATCATAAGGGATTTGATTTAAGTCATACCTGAATGGTCTAGCGGTTTTCTCTACCTTCTTCAATTTGAGTCTGAATTTGGTAATAAAGAGTTCATGATCTGAGCCACAGTCAGCTCCTGGTCTTGTTTTTGTTGACTGTATAGAGCTTCTCCATCTTTGGCTGCAAAGAATATAATCAATCTGATTTCGGTGTTGACCATCTGGTGCTGTCCATGTGTAGAGTCTTCTCTTGTGTTGTTGGAAGAGGGTGTTTGCTATGACCAGTGCGTTCTCTTGGCAAAACTCTATTAGTCTTTGCCCTGCTTCATTCTGCATTCCAAGGCCAAATTTGCCTGTTACTCCAGGTGTTTCTTGACTTCCTACTTTTGCATTCCAGTCCCCTATAATGAATAGGACATCTTTTTTGGGTGTTAGTTCTAAAAGGTCTTGTAGGTCTTCTTAAAACCGTTCAACTTCAGTTTCTTCAGCGTTACTGGTTGGGGCATAGACTTGGATAACTGTGATATTGAATGGTTTGCCTTGGAGATGAACAGAGAACATTCTGTCTTACTGCCTCAATTTCATGGAACTTCCATTTCAACACATGTTGTGAATCTTACCATGCTAGGGGAGGACAGAGCTGCATGCTAAGCACAAGCAATTAAGGGCCTGTATCTGGAGGTGAAAATGTGTCAGTCAGGTTTCCATTCATTGGCCATAGCATGTCACATGGCCACCCTCAACTTTAAGGGGACAAGGAAGAATACTCCTCTCATGCCCTGAGAATCAATTCTGTTGAGCAGTAGTGACTAATAACAGTGAAAATATTTGGTCTGAAATGGAAAATCTGGCCTTAAACAAAATATTTTTTATTTTTATACTTCTAGTCCTAGCTTGGTGGCTGGTACAGACAGGGGAAGGGTCAATATTATTTGAATATCAGATAACACAGGTATGTATTAGAAGGGGCTTCCGTAGTGTCTCAGTGGTAAAGAACCTGCCTGCCAATGCAGGAGATGCAGGTTTGATCCCTTGGTTGGGAAGATTCCCTGGAGAAGGAAAATGGCAATCCACTCCAGTATTCTTGCCTGGGAAATCCCATGTACAGAGGAGTCTGGTGGGCTACAGTCTGTTGGGTTGCAAAAGAGGCAGACATGACTTAGTCACTAAACAACAACAACGTGTTAGAAGATAATTTAATAAAATGTCTATTTAAAAGTTATTCAATAAAGTCTGAGTTGATGCCTTATTTTCCTTCAAAACCAAATAACAAAAGGGACTTCCTTTGAGGTCCAGTGGTTAAGACTCCATGCTTTCAATGCAGGGACCACAGATTCAATTCTTGGTCAGGGAACTAAGATCCCACATGCCTCACAGCCAAAAAAAAAAAAAAAAAACACCCATAAAACAGAACTAATATGTAACAATCAAGACTTTTAAAATGGTCCACATTAAAAAAATTCTTAAAAAATAAAATAAAGTGGACAGCAATAGCTGGGTATATAACATATCATAAGATGTAGACAGAACATGGCCTTGTGCCATACCATGAACAGGGATGCCAGGAGTTCTGGAGAGCACCTGCATGATGTAACCTATTCCGGACTGCTGATTCAGCAACAATTTTTCATTAGGAGGAGACAGTGATTGTTAACTGAGGCACGATGTTTTCATCTTTGTCATCTTGAAAAGTGAAGAGCAGCTTCTGCTGAGCCCAGGCCAAGACTGTCTTCTGGGCCCTCCTTCTCTCCATCTTTCACTTCTGTAACCTTCTCCAATCTGCTGAAGCTACCTGCTCAGCACCCTCCCATTTCCTCACAGCCTTCCTCTTGCTGCCCGTAGCTAGACCTGCTTTATCCTACCCTTCTCCATAGCTCTATACACGAACCCTGCCCCATCTCCTTCATTTATTTATATTTAGGGTATTCAAGTGTTCAGAGAAACAGTGGATAGGGGATCCAGGTAGTACACATGATATATGTATCAAATGATGATAGCTAGGTAAGTATTTCCCAAATTAGGGTCCAAAGACCTAACCCTAGAGGTCTGAGGGGTCCACAGGAATTAAGGTAATAATAATGTATTGCGCACTTACATGTTTCAAGTGCTGTTTGAAATGTTTTACAGATATTTACTTTCACTGTAAGTTTCTAAACCAGATACTCTTACCTCCATTTAACACATAAGCAAACTTAGCAACATGTTCTTATTACCATCAAAGACATGAACAGTTATACAGCTAGGTTATACAAGGTTATACATTTACAGCTAGTAAGTAGTAGAGTGGGGACTCAAAACCTAGTCTGCCTCCAGAGAGAATGATCTCAACCACTTCGCAATGTTGTCATCTGGGGCTTGACAGGGACTGAATGGTCCAAGATGGCCTCATGCATGTGTCTGGTAGTTAGCTAGGGCTATTGGCTGTCAATGCAAAGAAACAGAGGAAAACAACAGAATGAGAAAGACTAGAGATCTCTTCAAGAAAATTAGAGATAGCAAGGGAATATTTCACGCAAAGATGGGCTCGATAAAGAACAGAAATGGTATGGACCTAACAGAAGCAAAAGATATTAAGAAGAGGTGGCAAGAATACACAGAAGTGTACAAAAAAGAGCTTCATGACCCAGATAATCACGATGGTGTGATCATTCACCTAGAGCCAGACATCCTGGAATGTGAAGTCAAGTGGGCCTTAGAAAGCATCACTACGAACAAAGCTAGTGGAGGTGATGGAATTCCAGTTGAGCTAGTTTAAATCCTGAAAGATGGTGCTGTGAAAGTGCTGCACTCAATATGCCAGCAAATTTGGAAAACTCAGCAGTGGCCACAGGACTAGAAAAGGTCAGTTTTCATTCCAATCTCAAAGAAAGGCAATGACAAAGAATGCTCAAACTACTGCACAGTTGCACTCATCTCACATGCTAGTAAAGTAATGCTCAAAATTCTCCAAGCCAGGCTTCAGCAATATGTGAACCCTGAACTTCCAGATGTTCAAGCTGGTTTTAGAAAAGGCAGAGGAACCAGAGATCAAATTGCCAACATCCGCTGGATCATGGAAAAAGCAAGAGAGTTCCAGGAAAACATCTATTTCTGCTTTATTGACTATGACAAAGCCTTTGACTGCGTAGATCACAATAAACTGTGGAAAATTCTGAAAGACATGGGAATACCAGACCACCTGACCTGCCTCTTGAGAAATCTGTATGCAGGTCAGGAAGCAATAGTTAGAACTGGACATGGAACAACAGACTGGTTCCAAATAGGAAAAGGAGTACGTCAAGGCTGTATATTGTCACCCTGCTTATTTAACTTATATGCAGAGTACATCATGAGAAACGCTGGACTGGAAGAAACACAAGCTGGAATCAAGATTGCCGGGAGAAATATCAATAACCTCAGATATGCAGATGATATCACCCTATGGCAGAAAGTGAAGAGGAGCTAAAAAGCCTCTTGATGAAAGTGAAAGAGGAGAGTGAAAAAGTTGGCTTAAAGCTCAACATTCAGAAAATGAAGATCATGGCATCCGGTCCCATCACTTCATGGGAAATAGATGAGGAAACACTGGAAACAGTGTCAGACTTTATTTTTTGGGGCTCCAAAATCACTGCAGATGGTGACTGCTGCCATGAAATTAAAAGACACTTATTCCTTGGAAGAAAAGTTATGACCAACCTAGATAGCATATTCAAAAGCAGAGACATTACTTTGCCAACAAAGCTCCGTCCTAGTCAAGGCTATGGTTTTTCCAGTGGTCATGTATGGATGTGAGAGTTGGACTGTGAAGAAGGCTGAGCACCGAAGAATTGATGCTTTTGAACAGCGGTGTTGGAGAAGATTCTTGAGAGTCCCTTGGACTGCAAGGAGATCCAACCAATCCATTCTGAAGGAGATCAGCCCTGGGATTTCTTTGGAAGGAATGATGCTAAAGCTGAAACTCTAGTTTTTTGGCCACCTCAAGTGAAGAGTTGACTCATTGGAAAAGACTCTGATGCTGGGAGGGATTGGGGGCAGGAGGAGAAGGGGACGACAGAGGATGAGATGGCTGGATGGCAGCACTGACTCGATGGAGGTGAGTCTGAGTGAACTCCAGGAGTTGGTGATGGACAGGGAGGTCTGTCATGCTGCGATTCATGGGGTTGCAGAGTTGGACACGACTGAGCGACTGAACTGAACTGATTGGCTGTCACTTCGTCCTCCCAGTGGCTTTTCCAGCAGGATACTCCATACCTCTTTACGTTGCAGCTGAATTCTGAGATTGTACCACTGGTCATGGAACAGATAGGCTTATAGATTAAATTAAGATGCATGAATCAGATTGTTAGGTGGCAGCTTTAAAACATTTCCCTAAATTCTTTGACACTTCTTCCATTGAGAGGCGGAGGTCCATTGTTATTCAGTCTCTTGGTGGTGTCTGACCCCATGGACTGTAGCATGCCAGCCTCTCCTGTTCTTTACCATCTCCCTGTTACATGGGCTGGCCCTAGTGGCTTGCTGGTGGCTGGTAGAATAAGTGGAAGTGATACTGTATGATTCCTTAGGATAAATCATTAAAGGTCATGAACCTGTTTGTTTGTTTGTTTGTTTTTTTAGACACTTGCTCTCAGGGAAGCCAGCTGCCATGTGAGACGTCTGACCTGTGGGAGGGGTATGTGAAGGTACTCTGGTTCACAGTCTGAGCTGAGCTTCCAGCCAGACAACAGTCAGCATCAGCTGTCAGCCACATAACTGTGCCATCTTGGATATCCAACCTTGATGAGCCTTTAAATGACTGCAGTTGCAGTGACATCTGATAAGAGACTCCAACAAAGAACTGCCCAAGCAAGTCTTCCTTGAATTCCTGTTACAATATCTGGAGCAGGATAAACTGCCTAGTTAAGCCACTAAGTTTGGTTTAACATGTTCACTCAAATAGCAACAAGAGTAACCCAGTTTATCAACCAATTTAGAACAGAGTGAGAAGCAAGGAGAAAGAGATGGAGTAGATAAACAAGCTTAGGATGAGACATAAGCAGGGTGGAAGGACCATTGTAAAAACCATTTTGTTTTATGTGACGTTCATATGTGTTAACACTCTCTGCCAGTCTTCTCTACAGATGGCATAGTTTTAAGGACCAGAGTGGAGAGGAAGTGAGGGGTTTCAGCAGATTGAAGGGGCCTGGAATCAACACAAGGCAAGTGTGTCTTGTCAAAACTATAGCTGTCCATCAGCTGGCTGAGTAGCTAGGGATTCATCTGCTAGAATAATTTATCTGCTAGATTTATCTGTGCAGAGACTATATAAGGCCGTAATGTGGGCATAATGGATATCACGAGTTGGTGATAACATAGCTGTCAGTCTAGAGGTAGTATGATCCATGCATTATTAATATTTAAAGTTCACTTGGTCTATTTCTTTCTATATAAAGTAGAACTTTATTTGACTGCATTGGGTCTTAGCTGTGGCATGTGGGATCTACGTAGCTTCTCTCTAGTTGCCGTGCATGGGCTTAGTGGCCCCTCAGCATGTGGAATCTTAGTTTTCCAACTAGGGATCCAACCCACGTACCTTGCATTAGAAGGCGGATTCTTGACCACTGGACCACCAGGTAAGTCCCTAAAGTAGTGCTTTCGTTTGTTCCAGCCTTTTTATGTTTAACACAAACCCATTCAGTCTATGTGTAACATGTCTTATAAGCAAATTGTATCTATGTTTTCGTTTCTCTTATTCTCTGTAGCAGAGATGATTACTCATAAAGCATGCAGCAAACACATTTCAGCAAGCCTCCAGGAACAAACACTTATTGGAACATGGTTGTGATGTCCCACTTACTGCTGAAAGTATCACATGGCCATGCCCACAATCATATGGTACAAGTCTACACAAGGGGGTGTATACCACAAAGCATGATTTGTTGGGACCATAATGGAACAATCGAACACTAACACATAGCTAGGAAGCGACTGATCCAATTATTGAGCTTTCAGCACTCTATGCTTTTGGAGCCTACACACAAAACTGGTGTCCTGGAGACTGCTAGGAATTCTTACTGAAGAGCTTTTTCAAATCTCTCTTCCCAGACCCCACCCCAAACCCAATGAATCAGAATCTCTTCGGGGTAAAAGGTATATATGGGAGGAGGTGGTAGAAATCCCAAGAATTTGAGACTTAAATAACTCTGTAGAAGATTCCAACACACCATGGGGCATGTAGGGGGTTTCAAAGACAAGAGTCTCTTCACTCTTAAGGGCTTGCGTTTTCCCAAGAGAACATTCTTAATTATCATTACAACAGGAACATTGCCCTGAAATTAAAAAAAATTTTTAATGCTTTCCCTGTTTAAGTTAGAGCAGTGGTTCTCAAACTTCTGTCTGTGCGTGTATGTGATGTGTTAGTCACTCAGTCGTGTCTGACTTTTTGCGACCCTATGGACTGTAGCCCCATCCAGGCTCCTCTATCCATGGAATTCTCCAGGCAATACAGAAGCGGGTTGTCATTCCCTTCTCCAGGGAAATCTTTCCAACCCAAGGATCAAACCTGGGTCTCCCGCATTGCAGGCAGATTCTTACCATCTGAGCCACCAGGGAAGGAATCAGTATTAACTGGAGGGTCTGTTAAAACGCAGATGACTGGGTCCAAAACCCAGTTTCAGATTCAGGATGTCTCTGGTGGAGCACCTGAATTTGCATGTCTAACAAGTTCTGTTGTCTAGGGACCATACTCTGAGAACCACTGAGTCAGAGCAGTAGAAGGATTTGGTGATAAAGTTCCTCCAATGACTCACATTTTTTGTACTAACATTTTTACAGCACATCTGCATATATGGTCTTGGGCTGGGCGCAGCAGCGGATATAAGGATAGGATTTAGGTCTTGATTACACTTGAGCAGATTTATTCTCTAAGTGGATCTATTCTCTAAGAAGCCAGGAAGCCTAAGCGTCATCAGAGAGTTCAGACAGAGCAGAGATCTCCTCCCTTGGGAAAAGATAAATGAAAGCTTGTAAAAGGAGACCCTATGACTCCGAAAATGCCTAGGACACGTGGAAATGGAAAATCGGAGAATTCTTTCCGTTTCAGCATAGGTGAAAAAAATCAACCCAACAGACCTGAACAAATACCTGGAAAAGGTCTGCGACTTTCTTGCCTCGGGCTCCAGCATTAACAATCTGCAAAGTGCTTGCATCAAAACGGGGAAAAGTGTTCTCAGTGTCAAGGTCTCAAATACTTCTTGGGAAGGGGTAGACATGGCTTCGCCTTCCCTTTACAGTTTCCAGAGACTGGGTTCCGGCGGAAGCCGGGGTGTGCGGTGACTTGGCAAACGGCGCGGCTTCAGGGCTTCAATAACCCAAAGCAAGGCGCTGTGGTGAGGCCTGTGCCAAGCGAAGGGGGCCACACGCTGGACCATCATTCAGAACCAGCCTCAGATTCAGGTATGACGCTAGGGCGGGACGGGTGGCAGTCGCACTACCCAGCCCAGCGAGGGGCTCAAGCATCTTCCGTACCCCTCAGTCTGGACTCAAACGTGGCAGAGGTCAGGGCCGGCAGCCACGGCCCTCTTCCTACACCTTCAAGCACCGGAGGGCGGGAGGACCCGCGTGCACGCGCCTCACGCGGGAGCGCGCGCGCGCCCGCCCGCGAGCCCGCCCGCGAGCCCGCGCACTGCGCCTGCGCAGCTCCGCCCCTTGCCCGCCCCTTGCCCGCCCCTTTCCTTCGCCCCGCCCTGTTACCCCCTACCCTGCCGCTAGGGGTAGTGGCGGCGGCTGGGGCCCCAGAGCGCGGCTCCTTTGAGGCAGACTTGAGGCGTGAGGACGAGCGCCGGCCAGAGGCTGGGAAAACCGGCGATAAGGGAGGGCGGTGCCGGAGAAGGGCGGCGCGTGGCTGACTCATCCCTCTGGAAGATAAGACTGACAGACGCAAACCCTTGCCGAACCCGCCCGCCCGCCCGCGCTGCTCCGGGTCGGCTGGGAGGCGCCCGCCCGCGCCGCCCGCCCGCCCGCCAGCCAGTCTTCTCCTGGAGCGCTCTCCCGGCCCGGCCGCCTCAGAGAAAGTTTTCGTCGTCGGGAGGGACCGGAGGCGCCGCGGGCCTTCGGGGAAGGGAAGGAGGACGCAAGAGGAGGCTCCAGCCGCGCGGGCCAGGGAGCGCATGGTGGCCGGCGCCTCGGTCGCCTGTCAGGAGGACATTGGGGCGGGGTCGGGCTGAGGCCAGCTCCTTTCCCGCGGCCTCGTCAGAAATCGCCCTCCCGGACTGCCGCGGGGTCCCCGCTCCTCAGCCCGCCATGTCCCGGCTGCTGCCGCTGCTGAGGAGCTGGACCGCGCGCAGCCTGAGGCCGGGCCCGGCCGCCGCCGCCGCCGCCGCCGCGCCCCGTCCGCCCTCCTGGTGCTGCTGCGGGCGGGGGCTGCTCGCGCTCGCGGCCCCGGGAGGCCCCCGGGCGCTGGGCACCCACCCCAAGAAGGAGCCCATGGAGGCGCTGAACACGGCTCAGGGCGCGCGCGACTTCATCTACAGCCTGCACTCCAGCGAGAGGAGCTGCCTGCTCAAGGAGCTGCACCGCTTCGAATCGATCGCCATCGCCCAAGGTAAGGGGGACCCGAGGGGGGCGATCCGGGGGGCCCGGCGCCCTCCTTTCCCCCGCCCGCCCCTCGGCCTGGGCCCCTGGCCGCCGCTCCCTTCGCCTTCCTGGCCTCGCGCCTGGGACGTCAGAGGAGGGGAACTTTCCGCCTCCTGAGTGTCCCCGGGGCAGGTAGGACAGGCGCGGATCGTGCCAGGCAGCCGGGGCCAACGCTTGGCTGGTTCCTCCCCAGCCTCAGAATCGGAGCTTCAGCCCCAGTTACCAACCGACGAGAATCTGATTTTGTTTAGATTTGCCGTGTTCACTCTCCCCCGCCCCCCACACCCCCCAGTCGTCCTGTCCCCTAGGCTCGTGCTGCTTCTGGGAACGTGCAGCCGTGCAGGTGGCTAAGCCGACAGGCAGGAGGAAACTTTGTTGAATGGTTATCAAAAGATGTGTGGGTCCGAAAGAAGGGATGTTTCTTCTTAAGGCAGAGATACTCTCAGCTGCCTGTTTGTACACCCCTCCAGTTGGATTCATTTGAACAGCCGAAGGAAACATTTTCCTGGGAAATGGAAAGAGTGGAGTAGACCAGCAATAGCACATACAGACTGGCAAGTCAGTCCATCATAGGTTTGGTGCTACCCAAGTTAAACTCCCCTTTCTGTTGTTTCCTCAGAGGATGAAAGAATGCAGTAGATAGGAAGGTTTTTTTTTTTTCTGGAAATCTGTGACTCTACAATAAAAAGCAGACTTCTGCTCAAAAATAATCTGGAATGGTGAAAACCAAGCTATTTTTAAGCTAACATGTTAAAAGAGGATATTTTTAAAACTAGTGCAGAATGCTGGTAGGTCAGAATTTGAGTCCAACTGAAAAAGCTAAAAAGTCAGAAAACCAGAAGAGGTGAAAGGGACCAGTGATCAATCATTCATTCTTAAAATACCTTTGCCAATTAAATACCCTGATACAAACAAAATACATTGCTGCTGTTTTATATTACATTCTGGTGTGTTTGAAAGTTGTGGTTTTTTTCCCCTTAGTTTACACCTCTCCTCCTTCAGGGTTGGTAGGTAAATAAACATTTCATAGATTCCTTACGTTAAGAGCCCATTTATTTGGAAAAAGACGTTTCATTTGCCAGAGGCACTTGAAAGTGCTTCATTGATCTGTGGATAGGAATGGAGGAAAGAATTATGTACCTCATAAGCATGATTTTTCTATACTACTTTTTCAGAAACTTTTTATTAGTTGGGCCTTTTAACTGCTTTCTTTTCCTCAGTTCAGGGAATTGTGGAACAATTTATGGTATTGGATCATTCCAGACATTGTCTACTCACAGTGCTTCCATACGAAAAATGTAACATCCCAATCAATTCGATTACTCAATATGTAATCATGATATTATATGAAGTCATAATCAGATATTAGCATATTTGTAAGCTATATGTGCACTCAGTGTGTAGTTTTAAAATAATAATTTCCAAAAATGTGACCATTGGAAAAAACTATAAAGACATCCATGCCAGAGCATTAGTTTTGGGAATCTTTCTCCGTGGATAAGACTGTTTGAACTCACATTTGGCCTTTTTAAAGTAATTTCTTAGAAATTCTGCATTAACATTGTTTCAAGATTGGAGGGCCTTCTTAATATGATTTTATAACAGTTCATAAAAAGCATGTTCTGTGATACACATGGATAAATTTTACCTTGTATCTTATTGTTTTAGCACATGCCAATAGTATTGTGGTAGGAATGCTACATTTTCCAGTGAAGGTAATGCTTTAAAATTTAACATGGTTTTAAATACTGGAAGGGACCTATAAATTTCAGTCAATGGAGATCAGTTAGTGCCAAACTTAATAATATATAAGTTACATGAGAGAGAAGTTGGTAATTTAAATTGTGTTTGTTCAAGATAAACAAGCAAGGATATAGGAAACAATGTAGTAGCCAATGCTTATTTGACTTATAAGCTAAGCAATTGTAAAGTTTAAGTCAACTAATTTTACCAATGTTGATGACTAAATTAGTGCCCTTTGACTCATGTGACATTTATTGATGATGATGCTTTAATTTTTAGTACAGAATTAATTCTGATACAGTTTTCGATACCAGTCAGTGCATATAGTTTTGAGGGAGATAACTGGAATCAAAACTAGTAAATTACCCTATTCATTAACCATTTAAGGTAAAGAGATTTCTTATGTCAAGAATGCATACAGCTCAGTCTATTGCTGAAATAAAATTTTTCCCCAGACGAATGAAAAATTGTCATGTTTTTCTTCTATTGTTGCTTTTTGAGTGTTTTTAAATACTCAACCTGTGTATTAAATGTGTGTGTACTAACTGCACTTTCTAATGAAATAAATCATTAAAAGAGCTGTTTCTTATAATAGGAAATCTTATATGTTTTTGGAAAGCATGTGCTTGGATGATCTAATGTAATGTTTTGGATGTGGTGTGGAAACATGACAGGAAAACATCTATGCTTTGAAATGGAAGTGGGTCTACTGCTGAAATATGTCACATTGGCCCTTATCTTTCTTATGTGTTTATCAGTAGGCATTTGATATAGTCTGTGGCAAGATAAAGCCTTATAATCAATTTGTATAGATAAAGCAAACTTTGTGGGATGTCTTGTTATTGTTAAGTAAGATATTGTGATTTTTAAATTACAAATTGATTTCCTCCTAAGTTTTTCTAAAGTAGATGTTCAACCCACTGTCTTTCTTCCAGAAAGAGTCCGTATTCTCCTGACAGTACATTGTTGTGCTGATATTATTACTATTGCTTTTTAATTTTAGCTGAGCTTTTTAAAACAAATTTGTTTTCAAATTTCTGCAACTACTATTTCTATTTGTAATTATTTCTAGACATTTAAAATATCAATTTGGTTTTTCAGTGAGCAGATTCATTGTATTAGTTATACATTCAGTTCAGTTCAGTTCAGTTCAGTCGCTCGCTCAGTAGTGTCCGACTCTTTGTGACCCCATGAATTGCAGCAAACCAGGCCTCCCTGTCCATCACCAACTCCCTGAGTTCACTCAAACTCATGTCCATCGAGTCGGTGATGCCATCCAGCCATCTCATCCTCTGTCGTCCCCTTCTCCTTCTGCCCCCAATCCCTCCCAGCATCAGAGTCTTTTCCAGTGAGTCAACTCTTCGCATGAGGTGGCCAAAGTATTGGAGTTTCAGCTTTAGCATCATTCCTTCCAAAGAACACCCAGGGTTGATCTCCTTTAGAATGGACTGGTTGGATCTCCTTGCAGTCCAAGGGACTCTCAAGAGTCTTCTCCAACACCATAGTTCAAAAGCATCAATTCTTCGGCACTCAGCTTTCTTCACAGTCCAACTCTCACATCTATACATGATTACTGGAAAAACCATAGCCTTGACTAGACGGACCTTAGTTGGCAAAGTAATGTCTCTGCTTTTGAATATGCTATCTAGGTTGGTCATAACTGTCCTTCCAAGGAATAAGCATCTTTTAATTTCATGGCTGCAATCACCTCTGCAGGGATTTTGGAGCCCAGAAAAATAAAGTCTGACACTGTTTCCACTGTTTCCCCATCTATTTGCTGTGAAGTGATGGGACCAGATGCCATGATCTTCGTTTTCTGAATGTTGATTTTAAGCCAACTTTTTCACTCTCCCCTTTCACTTTCATCAAGAGGCTTTTTAGTTCCTCTTCACTTTCTGCCATAAGGGTGGTGTCATCTGCATATCTGAGGTTATTGATATTTCTCCCGGCAATCTTGATTCCAGCTTGTGCTTCTTCAGCCATGTTTTTCATGATGTATTTTGCATATAAGTTAACTAAGCAAGGTGACAGTATACAGCCTTGACATACTCCTTTTCCTATTTGGAACCAGTCTGTTGTTCCATGTCCTGGAATGCAAAAGTAGGAAGTCAAGAAACACCTGGAGTAACAGGCAAATTTGGCCTTGGAATACGAAAAGAAGCAAGGCAAAGGCTAATAGAGTTTTGCCAAGAGAACTGCACTGGTCATAGCAAACACTCTCTTCCAACAACACAAGAGAAGACTCTACACATGGACGTCACCAGATGGTAAATACCGAAATCAGATTGATTATATTCTTTGCAGCCAAAGATGGAGAAGCTCTATACAGTCAGCAAAAACAAGACCAGGAGCCAACCGTGGGTCAGATCATGAACTCCTTAGACTTAAATTGAAGAAAATAGGGAAAACCACTAGATCATTCAGGTATGACCTAAATCAAATCTCTTATGATTATACAGTGGAAGTGAGAAATAGATTTAAGGGACTAGATCATGGAATGAGGTTGGTGACATTGTACAGGAGACAGGGATCAAGACCATCCCCATGGAAAAGAAATTCAAAAAAGCAAAATGGCTGTCTGGGGAGGCCTTACAAATAGCTGTGAAAAGAAGAGAAGTGAAAAGCAAAGGAGAAAAGGAAAGATATAAGCATCTGAATGCAGAGTTCCAAAGAATAGCAAGAAGAGATAAGAAAGCCTTCTTCAGCAATCAATGCAAAGAAATAGAGGAAAACAACAGAATGGGAAAGACTAGATGTCTCTTCAAGAAAATTAGAGATACCAAGGGAACATTTCATGCAAAGATGGGCTTGATAAAGAACAGAAATGGTATGGACCTAACAGAAGCAGAAGATATTAAGAAGAGGTGGCAAGAATACATGGAAGAACTGTACAAAAAAGAGCTTCACGACCAAGGTAATCACGATGGTGTGATCACTCACCTAGAGCCAGACATCTTGGAATGTGAAGTCAAGTGGGCCTTAGAAAGCATCACTATGAACAAAGCTAGTGGAGGTGATGGAATTCCAGTGGAGCTATTTCAAATCCTGAAAGATGATGCTGTGAAAGTGCTGCACTCAATATGCCAGCAAATTTGGAAGACTCAGCAGTGGCCACAGGACTGGAAAAGGTCAGTTTTCATTCCAATTCCAAAGAAAGGCAATGCTAAAGAATGCTGAAACTACCGCACAATTGCACTCATCTCACATGCTAGTAAAGTAATGCTCAAAATTCACCAAGTCAGACTTCAGCAATACATGAACCGTGAACTTCCTGATGTTCGGGCTGGTTTTAGAAAAAGCAGAGGAACCAGAGATCAAATTGTCACCATCTGCTGGATCGTGGAAAAAGCAAGAGAGTTCCAGAAAAACATCTACTTCTGCTTTTTTGAGTATGCCAAAGCCTTTGACTGTGTGGATCACAATAAACTGTGGAAAATTCTGAAAGAGATGGGAATACCAGACCACTTGACCTGCCTCTTGAGAAACCTATATTCAAGGTCAGGAAGCAACAGTTAGAACTGGACATGGAACAACAGACTGGTTCCAAATAGGAAAAGGAGTACGTCAAGTTATACATAGCTATACAACAAATTGCCTCAAAGCATAGTGACTTAAAACAAATATGTATTTTCTCATGGTTTCTGAGGATTAGGAGTCCTGAGGCAGCTTAGGGAGTTATTTTTAGCTCAGGGTCTCTCATCAAGTGTTAATCAAGCTTTCAGCTGGGGCTGCATCATCTGAAGTTTGTACTGGGGCTGGAAGAACCAGTTCCAAGAACACTCACTCACATAGCTGTTGGCTAGAAGTCTCAATTCCTTGCCGTGTGGATCCCCACAGTGCTGTCTGATTGTTTCAAGACATGGCAGCTAGCTTCTTCCAGAATGAGTGATTAGAGACCTAAGCTGGAAGCCACAGTATTTCATAACCCAGTCTTAGAAGAGCTAGTCCATCCTTTTTTGCCCTAGTTGTACACTATGGGAGATACTATATAGGATGTGAATACCAGGAGGTGGAAATAATTGGGGTCATCTTGGAGGCTACCTTGAATGCTTATTAACTTGTTGTAATTAATGATCGTTGGAGAATTACACAGAAAAGTAAGAGCTGGCTTTTGGGGAGGCATAAAGAAAGACATGATTTGAAAAAAGGAGCTTCTTAGAAAATATTTTTTTTAAATGCATACTTATGTTATTTTAAAAATGAGATTCTTTATATATATATGCAAATAAATGGCAACCCACTCCAGTACTCTTGCCTGGAGAATCCCATGGAGGGAGGAGCCTGGTAGGCTGCTAGTCCATGGGGTTGCAAAGAGTTGGACAGGACTGAGTGACTTCACTTACAAAGGATGTTTTGAGGGGAACAGGGCAGTTTTTTTTTTATTCAATCTTAGATCCTAATCAGCTTGCATTTTTTTGTTTCTCTGTATAAGTGGTAATTGTATATGTTTAAAAAATTTTTTTAACCATTTATCTGCATTCATATAGATATCCCGTATAATTCTAAAGTTAATCTTGTAGTTCCCCACCTTTGTGATTGTTTACTTAAGGTATAATAAGGAGTTTTGTTTTGAGAACTTGCCATATAGCATACTTGGAATACATAAAAACAAAAATGACTTTTTCCTGGAGTTCAAATCCACTAGGGATCTTGGACTCTTAACAAGAGTATTCTGATTTTTGTCAACCCTTTGTATAGGATTATATAAGAAAGTAGCAAAGCTGTTAAGCTGTTAGCCTCTGGGATAAATTGAAGATAATCTTGGCTTTTGCTGAGAGAGAATAGGAAAGAGGGCAAGAAAACATTTCATACTCCAGTTTAACATTTGCAAGTAAAGATATTTCAGTGCCTTAGTGAAACAGTAAAAGAAAATAATAACTGGACCTCCAAGAGGAGAACAGATGAGGATATGAAATGTGGACTGAATCAGGAGGAGTGAGTCATCTCTAATAAGCTGGGAACTTCTATATATTGGCCCTGGATAAGTAAATGAAGCTTTGTTATGATCAGTTATTTTTCCAATATGGAAAGAGCCTGATTATGGCAGTATATCCCAACAGCCTTAATTATGAATAGTTTTAAGAGTTAATGAGCATATTGGAGTAGCCCTATAACTAGGGATTCTGCCTAGAAAACAGATAACATAAATAGAATTTTTTTCCCTTCCATTATAAAATGGATATATTCTATTAACAATCTTTAATCATCATTTAACATGTAACTTGAGCTCTAGAGTTATTTGTGACATAAAACAGTGGCCATTGTGTTATAGCTCATGGTTTTATGGATCAGGAATATAGGCAGGGCTTAGCTGGGTGATTTGTCCCTTTCATGTAGTATCTGTGGGGGTCATGTAGTAAACAGCTGGCAGATGAGCTAGTTACAGGATCCAAGATGGCTTCACTCACTTGTCTGGTACTTTGTTGGACATGACTGGGAGTTTGGGCTCAAATGGAACTACTGACCAGTGTAGATGCATTTGATTTCACCAGCATGACAGTCTTAAAATGAATCAGTACTCCCAGAGAAAATGTTCCAAGAGAGCTGAGTAGAAGTGGTAAGACTTTGTATCAGTTTCCTATTGCTGCTGTAACAAATTACCACAAATATAGTGGCTTCAGTTCAGTTCAGTCACTCAGTCCTGTCTGACTCTTTGCGACCCCATGAATCGCAGCACGCCAGGCCTCCCTGTCCATCACCACCTCCTGGAGTTCACTCAGACTCACATCCATCCAGTCAGTGATGCCATCCAGCCATCTCATCCTCTGTCGTCCCCTTCTCCTCCTACCCCCAATCCCTCCCAGCATCAGAGTCTTTTCCAATGAGTCAACTCTTCGCATGAGGTGGCCAAAGTACTAGAGTTTCAGCTTTAGCATCATTCCCTCCAAAGAAACCCCAGAATTGATCTCCTTCAGAATGGACTGGTTGGATCTCCTTGCAGTCCAAGGGACTCTCAGGAGTCTTCTCCAACACCACAGTTCAAAAGCATCAATTCTTCGGCACTCAGCTTTCTTCACAGTCCAACTCTCACATCCTTACATGACCACAGGAAAAACCATAGCCTTGACTAGATGGGCCTTAGTTGGCAAAGTAATGTCTCTGCTTTTGAATATGCTGTCTAGGTTGGTCATAACTTTTCTTCCAAGGAGTAAGCATCTTTTAATTTCATGGCTGCAGTCACCATCTGCTTAAAACAACACGAATTCATTCGTTAGAGTTCCGGAAGTCTGAAGGCCAAAATTAGACTCAAGGGGCTAAAATAAAAGTGTTACCAAGGTTCTGTCCTTCTCCAGGCCCTAGTGGAGAACCTGGTCCTCGTTTCTTCCAGGTTTTGGCATGTGCTCGTTCCTGCTCACGTTAATCTCTGCTTCAGCTGTCACATCACTGACCTTTTTACCTTTCTCTTATAAGGGCCCTTGGGATTACATTTAGAACTGACCTGGATTATTCAGGATAATCTTTCTCTCTCAAAATCCTTAATTTAGTCACATCTGCAAACTCTGCTGTGAACACAGGTAGAAGGATTAGAATGTGGACATATGGTGAGGGGGCAGTAGTATTCAGCCTACCACAGATTTATGACCTAGCCTTGGAAGTCCCCAAATGTCATTTCTGCTGCGTGCTATTGATCAAGCAAATTGCTAAGGCCAGTGTAGATTGAAGGGAAAGAAAATTAGAAGGAGATATTCTGTGTAGTAACCATAACTGATAACTGTAGTTTGTTCCTTTTTCTCAGTATGTGTAAAAATTAATCATTTCTGTTAGAAATTTTATATCGTATCGTTCTTCATTAATGTACACCAGTAACATATTGAATTTTTGTTTAAGACTTTTCAACATTCTGAGTGCCAGTGTAGTGACAGTGATTCCTTTGTTATGTATTAATATATTGATTTATATATATACATACATATATATATATATATATATATGTATAGGACCTTTCCTCTATATCAGGATTTCTCAACTTTGGCAATATTGACATTTTGGATTGAATAATTCTTTGTTGTGGGGGTTGTCCTTTACATAGGATATTTAGCAGCATCCCTGTCTTCTAGGCACTAGATGCCAATAGCCCCCTCCCACCCTCCTCACCCCAAGTTTTGTGAACCGAAAATGTCTCTAGATATTGCCAGCTGTCCCTGGAGGAGACATTGAATGGGAGGAAGGGGAGGAATTTAGTAAAATAAAACCAGTCTGATCAGCGGCCGTTGCTTCATATGAAATGCTATAGTTCATATAAATATATAAAAAGAAAAGACGATTTCTTCTTCACTCTTTGTCCCTGTCTCTCTCCTTTTCCTATCATCCATTGATACTTACTATTTTCAGTATATGCTCTGCTTCTAGCTCATTTCCTTCATTTTACATTTATTTTTCTCTGGATAAGGACATAAGAGTAATTCCTCACCTCTCTATCAAACTCTTTGGGGCTTCCCAGGTGGATCAGTGGTAAAGAATCTGCCTGCAAGGCAGGAGACTCAAGAGATGTGGGTTTGATCCCTAGGTTGGGAAGATCCCCTGGAATAGGGAATGGCAACCCACTCCAGTATTCTTGCCTGGAAATTCCTAGACAGAGGAGCCTGGTGGGCTACAGTACATGGAGTTACAAAGAGTCAGGCACGACTGAGTGACTGAGCACATGTTCACTATCAGACTCTTCACCTCATTATCATAAGTGAACTTTGCAATAACTGTTTTCCTTGATTGTGATGTCCTTTCACTTCTAAGTTCTTAACTAAATTCTAAAAGTTAGACACTTAGAAAATAGGACTTCAGATAAGTCAAACACTGCTATTGTTGAATTCACCAGTAATTTGGTGGTGGTCCTCTCAGTAGTGACTATTTGCTTACTTTTTATAGTAATTGTGACAAGTAAATTTTTATAAACAAATTTGTAGATAGGAAAATCGAAAGAATATAAAGTCCGCAGTGTTATAGGGTCATCCAAAGGGTCAGGCAGAACTAACGATAATGGATGACCTTGAAAGTTAGGGATGATCTGTTATTGAACCACTATTAACAATGACTGTTTTAGTTTTTCTAAAAATAATAATGAGTTTGCATAACTATACTCTTCTTTTCTGGTTTTCTTTGGCATGTGAGAGTATAAAGCTAACTGGAACAAATAGGGGCTAAATTCCTGAGTGCAGAGTTTATTAGCATTTTGCTAGTCAGCTGAATTAATTAGTAAAACTCTAGCCTTGTCCTTGATTCATAGGTTTATGTCTGCTCTAAGTTAATGAAAAAAACCACATAAAAGCAAGTAGTTACTTGTTAAAATATAATAAAGTAGTTACCTGAAACCATCTGGTAAATGAGAGACTCTTCTACACAAAGGACTTTGCAGGTAGCAAAATGCCATTTTTCTTAACCTCTGAAATACTTACTTTGACTATTTTTGATGGCAACATATCTGAATATACTGCATTTTTCTCTGCCTTAGTAAAGTGTGTTGAGCACAGTTTTGCTTCTACCAGATGTTGTAGTTTTGTTTACTGTACAATGATTTTCTTTGGGGCTACTTACTTCTATTTGTAGATGCACTAGTCATCACATTCAGTGCCTCCAGAACACTGTGCTATTTCAGTTGGCACGCTTTTCAGACTGTGTCATAGTGCTGGTGAAAGGTGTTGGATTTATTGTGCCGCTCCCCAACCTATCTCCAGTGCCCTCAGACTGTGCTACTCTATTCTCATTCATCCCTTGTGGTTGTGGTAAACTTTTCTGCTGTGTAAGGAGGACTGCTTCTTGGCATCTGTTACGGTTTCTAATGTCTGCTTTTTGTCACTCTTCCATGGTGTTTTCTTCTTATTCTTATTTTTCTTTCATTTTCTCTCTCTCTCTTCACCCTTAGGTTTTTCAGTAGAGTTTAATCTTTTTTTTTTTTTTTTAATTTATATTTTGCTTGAAGGAGAAATGCTTCACCAACCTGAATCAGCCACAGGTATACCATATGTTCCTTCCCTCTTGAACCTCCCTCCAGCCTCCCTCCCCATCCCACCCCTCTAGCTCGGTTTGAGTTCCCTTAGTCATACAGCAAATTACCATTGGCTATTTTACACATCGTAATGTAAGTTTCCATGTTACTCTCTCCATCCATCCTGCCCTCTCCTTCCCTACCCCTTATATCCACAGTCTGTTCTCTATGTCTGTGTTTCCATTGCTGCCCTGCAAATAATTTCATCAGTAGCATCTTTCTAAATTCCATATATATATGTTAATGTACATTATTTGTTTTTCTCCTTCTAACTTACCTCACTCTATAGAAATCTTGATAGACATTTCAGTGACACAGACCACTGCTTTCTCTGTCTTTCCAGCTAGCCCATTGTGCCTATCACATTGATACTGATCTTTGACTCTTCAGATCTCACACTGAAGAGCTCATATTTGTGCTAACATTACGATTATGGCCGTTCAAAGGATTGTTGTAAATATCTAAAAGGTACTTAGTTGAAGTTAGAATGGTGTTCTTTACTTGGCTTAATTTAGATTTTCTGTCTTCTTTCTGAGTCTTAGTATAGAGTATTTAGGGCATTAGGTTATTAAAACATTTGTGGTTTTAAAAATAGCATGATATTTTTGTAATATAGCTTCTGAATTTCTGTTGTATAATGGTTATTATATTTTATAGTAGACATCCCACTGCTCCCCTATTGCTGCTGCTGACACTAGTTTCATTACATTACTTAGCAGTTACTGAATATTTGCTATAGATATACTGAGCTAATTAAGTGGGTTTTCATGTAATTATTCTGTTTACTTCTCTTGGAGAGAGAATGAATCATCTCCATTCTCTGGATTAAGATGCTGAGGCTGAGGAGCTTGCCCAAGATCCTTAAACCTGTGTGGCAGAGTAGAGTAAGTAGAGTAAGTTTTTAGCTTAGCTTTGTTTGACTCTAAAATCCCTGTTTTTATTATTGCACCTTTTTAGATATTCACAGGGCTTTCCTGGTGGGTAGAGAATCTTCCTGCAATGCAAGAGACCTGGTTTTGATCCCTTGGTTGGGAAGATCCCCTGGAGAAGGAAATGGCAACCCACTCCAGTATTTTTGCCTGGGAAATCCCACGGACAGAGGAACCTGGCAGACAACAGTCCATGGTGTCACAAAGGAGTTGGACATGACTTAAGGACTAAATAACAATGACAACAGATACTCATATCTCGGATTTTTAACATGCTGGAAAAAAGGTAACAACTCAAATGCTCGATAAAAGTTACCTGTGCTGGTAACATAACTTAGTCTACCTTTTATATGTTTACATAATATATACATTCAATACGAAAGTGAATATGGCATTGTTAGTTTTAAAATAAGGGAAATCAAAGCAAAGTCAATGTGCAAAAAGTTTGTAAATTGTGGGAGAATTTTGAAAAAGTCAAAAAACTAATATCTGGGACTTCTAACTGTCTTAATAGATCTCTTAACTTTCTAACTTTTACTGTAATTTTCCTTTAGATTTTTGAATGAGCTTTTAAAAAACATACCTAGCATACTGTTCAAAGAAAACCTTCCTAAACTTTGAAAATTTATTTATGTAACAAATATTTGTTAATCTACCATATCATAAACATGGTACTGGATATTGTGGGTGCATCAGAGAATTAATTCAGGAAAATATTCTCATGAAACTTAACATTTTTGAGAGTGGAAAGATATGAGAAATAAAGTAAATAATGAAATAATTACAGATAGTGTGTGGTATTAGAAGTATAAACAGAAGGGCCTTTACTTACAGGTGATCTAGGAAGGCTTTTGTTTAAGTAATATTTAAGATGAAAATAAAGGATTGAGAAGAAGCCATTCATTCAGACATAATGGAAGAGCATTCTCAGAAGGAAAAGCAAGTGTCAAGGAAGGGACTTGGCGTGTTATAGAAATTGAAAGAAGGCAAATATGAGTGGAACTTCATGAACAAAGGGTATGGGATAAGATGTTGGTAGGCAGAAGCCAGATTAGTCAGGACCTTTCTGGGTAAACCATATGAAGGCCATTTAAACAGGAATGGAGTAATGGTATTTAAAGAGCCCTCTGGCTGCTAGGGTAGCAGAGTCAGACACAACTGAGTGAGCACACTGGCTGCTACAAGTTGGAGAGTGCAGTGCACAAGCTTGCAGACCACTTAGGAAGCTGTTACAGTGGTCTAGGCTAGCAATATTGGTGGCTGAGACTAGGAGGCCATGGAAATAAAGAGGAAGAGATAGGTTCCAAGTAGACTTTTGAGAGTGATCTGATGGGACTTGCTGATGGGAAGGAAATTAAGAGAAAGGAAATAGTAAGTGATGACTTAGGTTTCTGAACTATAGTGACTGAATAAAACATATTATTTACTGCAAGGGAGAAGACTGGGGAAAGAATAGATCTGAAGTTTTAGATACCTCTGTGAATATAAATGGAGATGTCAAGGGAGTAGGTGTGTGTGTGTGTGTATGTATTTATATGCTTAAATCTAGAGCTCATTGAAGTTTAGGCTGAAGATGTAAGTGTAGGTGTCAACAGTTGTGTATAGATGGAGAAGATCCAGGGTAGAACTCTGAAAAACAATGATGTTTATTGGAAGGGAAGACGAAGATCAAGAAACATACATACACCTGTGGCCAATTCATGTTGCTATATGGCAGAAGCCAACACAATATTATAAAGCAGTTATCCTCTAATTAAAAATAAAGAAATTAAAAAGAATGAAAACTAGAGCGAGACTGAGAAATGTCTACAAAGTTAGGAAAAATAACAAGAATAGTGTATTCCAGAAGCTAAGTGAAGAAGAGAGCATTTCAAGAAAGAGGGGATGATCTGATGCTTTAGATAGTTCAAGTAAGAGGAAGACTGGTGAGAGGGGTGGGTGCTGGGGGTATAGAAGGTTTATTGGATATAATAACTCGAAAGAGAGTGATGTATTTGTCGGTTTTGTAAGAATTATGTGAGGAGAAGCTGGATTTTAGTTGACTACGGAGGCAGTACCAATAAAGAAGAATTCAGCTCTTTAAAGGGAACTTTGGACGTGGAGGGCAGGGGGTGTTGGGCAGTATTATGAGTAGTACTGAGGTTATCTCTTTCACCATCAGTCAGGAGTCTGAAAGTAATTTAAACATATGGTACTAGTTTACTCTTTTTTTACAGAGTCCTGTGTAAAATTCTAGTTTATCAGAGAAAAATCTAAGCATGGGTAAGCAAATTACACCTCTTTTTAGCAGCATGGTGTAGAAAATATGCAGACCATTTAGCAAGTAATGTCTTTTCATTTCCTTTGGTAGGAAGCTTAGAGAAATCAGGAAGATGATTTGAAACTCCACTTTCAAATTAAATTACCAAAGGACTAGGGGAAACATTTCTTTTCTTGAAATGTGGGACTTGGAGTGCTAAAACTGAATTAGTCTGAGGCAAAACCTACCCTAAGAGTGACAGTATTTTTGCCCTTTTCATAGATTAAGGCTTTGATGCATAGGAGAGATTGAAAAAGGGATTCAGATAGTTTCCTGTCCCTTCTGCAGCTTTTCCTTTCCTCTAGATCTGAACCACTGGACACTTTCTTAGGGCTCCCTCTGTTATCATTTGTGTCTGGTGAGATTTCTAGTGAAAGAACCTGCAGGAAGGTGCAGACCCCCACAGAGTATTCGAACTGAATCCTTCACACTGACTCACTGATCATCAGCCTGCCTTCACCTGTTCTCTTAATATTCTAGCCATCTTTTTCTTATGGTGTCCGGTTGCATCTGTCTCAGATAAACATGTGCTGACATCTCCTTTGTCCTTGCAGGGGCCTCTTTTGATTTAGGCCCAGCTATTTGTTTTTGTGACTTGAGTTCCCTTAAAGCTTAAAAATAAATCATAAATTTGAGTTTAGTTTGATGTTATTTCTCTGTAAGGGTGGGAGCAGTGCTCTTTGTAGCTCTCTGTATTCCACAGTGAAAACTAGAACCTGTTTCACGAAGTTTAATGTACATATAAAATCACCTGGGAATCTTATTGAAATACAAATGCTGTTTCAATAGATATGGGTTTGAACCTGAGTTCTGTGTTTCTGACAATTCTGTGTTTCTATGTTTCCCAGTGGTTCAGTGCTACAGGTCCAGGGGGGCAATATTTTCTGTAACAGTATAGCAAGTGTTTTGTTTTTAAGGTGAGAAAGAGTTGAGGTCATGTAGATAAACTCAGGCATACTTGCATTTTGAAAGGAAACAGGCAAACAGGTGTGAGAACAATAATGTAAGATGTGGCATATTTTGTGAGCTTGCAAAATTTTATGTTTGTGTGTGAGAAAGACCTTATGGTTTCAAAAACATTATAACATTTTTAATACTCAAAAGGGTTTGTTAAGGACATTACAGAAAGTGTGCATTGTTAACACTGATTTATAGTCATGCAGTGATCACTGAGTGATAAATGCTGTATAATAGATTTATTCCTTGTTGCTCATCTCTTTTTCTTTTGCATTATTACCTTGAATATGCTGTTCATTGGTTAGTCTCATTTCTTTGGTAAACCATGCCCTCTGTCATACGTTTTTCTTCTGCTTTTCATCAGCCTGTTCTTTCTATATTTTCCCCACTCAATTTTATATTGCTTTTTTCTTTTCTTTTTCAATTTTATATTACTTTTATTAAAACAACCTTAAGTTTCTAGAAAAGTTTCACATATAGTACAGTATAAGCTTTTTTTTTTTCTTTTAATTCTTTCCCCCAAATCATTTGGGATAAATTGCTGACATGATACCCTGTCATCCCAGGCACAGGGTAGATTACTTGGGAAGCAGTCTCTGAGACAAAGCTTAACACACAAGGAGTTTATTGGGAGTGCTGTCTAAAATCCTCACCAGGAGGATACTTCAGTACTTTAATATCATGAGCTACTTTATGATATTAAAAATATGAAAGATAAAATGTAAGCTCTTTCAGACTTAGAAAAGAGTATGACAATTCCCCAAGGCATAGGAAAGATACTTGTTCCATACTGTAAGTTACAGGATGAGACAGAGTGCTAGACTATTGAAGCAACTTTTGATCATTTAACTTTTTTTTTTACAAAGAATAAAGCACTTTTTTTTTAAAGGTCCTTGTTAGTTATTCATGAAGAAAGAGACAAAACCAAATTGAAGTACTGCTACAACATAACTGGTCGATAATCCTCAAAGTATAATCCTCACCAGAGCCTTGAGTGAGGCAACTTTCTTCAGCTGAGGCAGTCCCCTCACAAGACTGTCACTGAGGAGTGTCTCTCGGGAAGACTTCAGGCAGCTAGGGATTGACTGCATCACAGTGCCTACTACAGCTGGCTTATATTTCCTACAAACAAGAACATTGTCCTATATAAGCCATAATATAACATGGATAGATTCCTTCCCTCTTATACTCTGGTGTCATTCCAGTTTTCACCAGTTGCCCCATTGATATTCCCTTACATCAAAAAGATCCAGTCTAGAACCATGCATTGCACTTAGATTTCCCTCTATTTGAAACAGTTTCTCAGTCTTTCCCTTGGCCTTCATTACATTGATACTTTTGGGGATTATAGTCTAGTTATGTTGTAGCAGTACTTCAATTTGGTTTTGTGTCTTTCCTCATGAATACCTTCCAGTTAAGCATCTTAGGCAAGAATATCACAGAAGTAATTTTATGTTCTTTTTTCCATCCTGTCAGTTGCTCATGATTTTTATTTATTCCTGATGATATTAACCACTTCTTGGTTAACCATATCCTTTGAACACTGGACTAAGTAGTATCAGTCTGATTTATCCACTGTAGAGTTTCTATTTCCCTTTTGTGATAAGTATTTTGTGGGGAGGTACTTTGAGTCTATGAAATACCCCATTCCTCATCAACTATTAAAGTTATGAATTCATATCAATATATGTTCATAAATTCATATTCTGTTTAATGGGTTACAGTTCATTACTTTCATTTTTGACCTTCCAACTGTCCCATGCTTCACATTAAAAAAAAAAGATAATCAAAAGAGAATTGACCAAAAAAAGGGTGAAAAGTGGTAATGCTGATGTGATATTTTAATCAAATGTAAATGAGGTTATAGAAGAAATAGCTGACATTGGGAATATTCATACTGCTGTTGAATTCCTGCCATTTGAGAGACTCCAGATACTCAGCCAGAAGAGTTAAGAGAAGGCAAACTTACGAACGTAAATGAGGAAAGTGAGAAGGTTGTGGTGAAAGGATGAAGACTTAGGGAGGAAGTGATTCTGGTAAAATTTTCACATTCAAGAAACTCTCTGAGCTATTTCATAATATTAAAAATATGAAAGGTAAAATGTAAGCAATTTCAGACTTAAAAAGGAATGTGGCAGTTCGCCAAGGCATAGGAAAGTTGCTTGTTCCATATTGTAAGTTATACAATGAGAAAGTGCTAGCACTATTGAAGCAACTTTTGATAATTTAATTATTTTACAAAGAATAAAGCACTTTTTTATAAGGTCTTTGTTAGTTGTTCATTTTATATATAGCAGTGTGTACCTGTCACTTCCAAACCCTAACTATCCCTTCCTACCACCCTTCCTTGCTGGTTCCCATAAGTTCTTTCTCTAAATCTGTGAGTACCAAGAATAAAACACTATACTGTAATTCTCAGTGTGTCTAATATTTTCAGTTACAAATATTTTAGTCAATCATTTTACTGTTTAAAAACTTTCCCTTTATAACTACCAGTAAGAGAATTTTTTAATGTTTTGAAAAGAAATTTAAAAATCACAGAACAATGGTGATTTTCTTCATCAGTTACTAAGATTGCTCTGCCACTTACATTGTCATTTTTATGTCCCCACAATATTGTATGAAGTGAAGACTGCCCATATACTAGCATGTTTCACTTCAAAATTTCATATACATTTAAAGTTTTATACATATTTATGTTATTGCTTGAATACATTGATTTAAAAATATTTTTAGCATGCAGGTATCCCAAACCTGAGATTGCCATTGTGAAGCGAGCGAAGGAGTTATCATCAGCAGAGACCCCTGATAGTTTTGGTACAGTACAGTATTGCAGTATTGATTGTTTGTCAGATGTTTATTGCAAGTGGAAGAGCATCTATTTGACAGGACTTCTTGCTTGTTTGAAATAGAATGCTTTGATTATAGTGATGGTCCTTTTTTGTTTGTTTACATCAGTGTTTCAGTTTTCCATTGTCTTTGGAACATCTGTTTTTATTATCTAACCCTAGACCTGTGGACATGATTGACTAATAATTGCATGTTTAATTGACTGAAAGATTGCATTTATGATCTTAAAAGGCAGAATCACTAATATTTAAATAACATATTTTAAATGTTGTTGAAATAACCACAGCAAAGTGAGACATCAGAAGCAACAAAGATTATGAATTTCTTTAGGATGAATAAGACAGAGGGACCACACACAGAGAAACCTTCAGAATATTCTAAGAGAAACTATGTTTCAGTAATTGAACTTCAGTAAAATACATTTTAAGAGTATATTCTTGAATAGTTTGAAAGTGTTATGTACATTCATTGTAAGGCCATTCATCAACATTTTTATAGATTAAGTCTCCGTACAGTTTGATATCTGACTTACATTGTATGCTGTGGTGGTGGTGGAGGAGGAGGAGGAATTGTGTTGAGTGTGTGTGTGCGTGGGATGGAGGGAGAAATAAAAATAAATATCTCTGTCCATATTTTATTTTTTGATTACTATTTAATATAGATGAATTGCCTCAGAAGTATAATACAATGTATGGAAAGGAATAAGAACTTTTTTATGCACCAATTGAAATTTTGTAAGAAAAAGTTTCTTAGACTGTATATATAGTGTCAAGAGCAAAAGATAAACTGAAAGATTCTGATTTCTCAGTGGGGAGGCATGTAGTGTGTATGTACAAGCATACACACTTGTGTATATTTTAACGTATCAGTGCAGTACAAAAATCCTCCAATTTGCTCTACTTTGCCAGTTCTAATGTTATTCTAAAATTAAAAATTTTATCTTAGTGTGTATGCAGAAATTAAACATTTAATGAAAATGTCTTTTGGAGAAAAAAGTTTCAATTTTGGATTATTCTGAAGGTTGTTTTTAAACAACCCTCATTTTTAAGACAATGTAGGGAAAAGGAATGATACTTATTCTATACATAATGGCAAATGATATCACTAGGAGGAAAAGTGCTACTGAACAATAACTAATAGGATTTAACCTGTCAGTGATTACCTTTTGAGACTCAGTCTTTAATTATGTCCCTACTCACTGTGTAGTGTGCTTCTTCATAAATGTTTATGTGGTATACCTCTATTTTTTAAATCCTACTAGTTGTACAATAAGGAAGCAATATAGAGTCAGAATATTAGAGCTAGAAGGGATGCAGAGACCTAAAATCTTCATTTTATGTAACATGAAACAGAGATATAGAGGGTTTATGATGTAGTCAAGGTTTGGTGACTGATTTTATATGTATATATATATGTATATCAGAGCAGGGATTCATGTCAAGGCCTTTGAGTTTATTATTATTAT
Organism: Capricornis sumatraensis; assembly: GCF_032405125.1. NCBI lineage: Eukaryota > Metazoa > Chordata > Mammalia > Artiodactyla > Bovidae > Capricornis > Capricornis sumatraensis. The sequence goes on from NC_091079.1 coordinate 34,980,892, forward strand.
TGATTTGTTTATTTGGCTGCCCTGGGACTTACTTGCTTTGTGCAGGCTCTTAGTTGTAGTTTGTGGGATCTTGGCTACCCGATCAGGGATTGAACCTGGGTCCCCCGAATTGGGAGCATAGAGTTCCAACCACTGAACCCCCAGGGACGTCCTGGCCTTTGGGTTTTTAGTTCAGTGCTCTTTTCATGGTAATAAATTACTTTAGGGTTAGCAGGGGAGATTAGTGCTAGACTAGAGGGTATCCGATTTTGATGTTCTTGCAGGAGAAGATGCATGCACATCCTTCTACTCTGCCATCTTGACTTCTGTGCTGTGGCATGGCATCTAGTCACATCACATCTTGGCAAGTAGAAGGGAAAAAAATGAGAAGAGTGGCAGATTTTATTTTCTTGGGTTCCAAAATAGCTGAGGACTGTGACTGCAGCCATAAAGTTAAATGACGCTTGCTCCTTGGAAGGAAGGCTATGACAAACCTAGACAGTATTTTTAAAAGCAGAGACATCACTTTGCCAACAAAAGGTACATATAGTCAAAGCTGTGGTTTTTCCTGTAGTCATGTACGAATGTGAGAGTTGGACCATAAACGGGGCTGAGTGCTGAAGAATTGATGCTTTTGAACTGTGGTCCTAGAAAAGACTCTTGAGTCGCTAGGACAGCAAGGACATCAAGCCAGTCAATCCCAAAGGAGATCAACCCTGAATATACATTGGCAAAACTGACGCTGAAGCTGCAGTACTTTGGACACCTGTTGCAAAGAGCCGACTCATTGGAAAAGACCCTGATGCTGGGAAAGATTGAGGCAGGAACAGAAGGGGGCGACAGAATGAGATGGTTGGATGGCATCACCAACTCAATGGACATGAGTATGAGCAAACTCCAGGAGATAGTGAATGACAGGAGAGCCTGACATGCTGCAGACCATGGGGTCACAAAGAGTCAGACACAACTAACTGAACAACAGCAACAACAAAGAGTATCCAGTTCTGAAACCAGCAGAAATCATGTAATTTTTCCATTCAGAAAATGTTTTATTTGGTAACTATAATAGATGAGTTGATTTCTTCCCCTCTCTTTCAACTTTGATGGATTTTTTTTTAATGATTTGTATGAAAAAGAATGATTTCTTAGAAGAGAAAAAAAGCAATTGGAAAAGGTATTAGTATTTTAGATAATTGCAGTTTTACTTCAGTTTCAAATATTAATGCCTGATCAATGTTTTGACAGTGTTTTATATATTCATTGTACAATGAATATATATATATAAAATCCTGTGTTTTCCTATTAAGAATTTACTCACTGAAGAGAAGTAAGACAAGAGGAAGAGAATCTGGGTTCTAGACACAGTTGTGTGTCCTTGAGTAAGCACTTATTAATAATGTCTCTGGACCTAACTGGCTAAATCTCTGAAATGGAGAAATAAGTCAGTACACTACTATGTGGGCATAGTACGCATACGGGCTGGATAATTCTTCATTAGGAATGACTCTTTCTTGCATTGTAGGATGTGTAGAATCCCTAATACCAGTAGCATTTCTCAGTCATTGGTGGTGGTTTAGTGGCTAAGTTATGTCCAACTCTTTGTGACCCCACGGACGTTAACCCACCAAGCTACTCTGTCCATGGGAGTTCCAAAGCAAGATTACTGGAGTGGGCTGCCTTTTCCTCTCTAGGGGATCTTCCCCACCCAGGGATCAAACCTGTGTCTCCTGCAGGCAGATTTTTTTACCATTTGACCCATCCTCTCAGTCATTATCATATCCAAAAGCAACCCCGCATTTCCCAGCATCTTCTAAGTGAGGCACCATATTGAGAACCACTGGCAAACTGTTTCTAAGGATCCTTTCAGCTCTAACATTCTGCTAAACAATTCTTATTTCAGGAATGATTAAAAGGGGAAAAATGTAATACTGACTGAAAAACTCTTCTCCCTCCTAATATTAAGCAGTTTTATTTTTTAAATGAGTGTTTTCTAGTAATTTATGTCACCATACCCACACACATGTCAACCACTTATGATGTTCCAAGATGATTTTTTTAATTCACTTTAAGCTTTCCATCTACAATATAATGTACCCATGTTATATATGCTCAGGTATATAATTTTAAAATTTAGAGTTGTATAGTACTGTCTCTATACCTAAAACATAAAAGTAAGATCTGCTTTTTAAAAAAATTTGTACTGTTAGTTTACTATCTTAGCCTTTTTAAAAAAGGAAAATCATTATATAGTAATTGTTTTCTTCGTCTGTTTTCCTTTGGCATGCAAGAAGGAAAGGAATACAGTGTCTGAGTTAGCATTGAGTATATAATTGTTCTAAATACACAACTTAGACATGTGAAAGCAACCACAGAGCAATAGTATGTTTGATTATCCTAAAAAAAAAACAACACTCCATGAAATGACAGATACAAGAGAAATAAATTACTATACATTTAGTATTTACTGTTTTTTAGATTTATTTTTATGTATTTAGCTGTGCCAGGTCTTAGCTGCAGTGGGCGGGATCTAGTTGCCTGACCAGGGAGTGAACCCTGGTCCCCTGCATTGGGAGCAAGGAGTCTTAGCCATTGGACCACCAGAGAAGTCCCAGTATTTACTGTTTCTTAAGCCAACATTAATGAAGTTAACAAAGGTGATGATCAGTGAGGCACTACTATCACCTTCCTGGGGCTTCCCTGGTGGTTCAGAGGGTAAAGAATCTGCCTGCAGTGTGGGAGAACTGGGTTCGATCCCTGGATTGGGAAGATCCCCTGGAGGAGGGCATGGTGACCTCACTCCAGTATTCTTGCCTGGAGAATCCCCATGGACAGAGGAGCCTGGTGGGCTACAGTCCATGGGGTCGAAAAGAGTCAGACAGGGCTGAACAACTAAGTGTGCACATATCACCTTCCTCATCATTAGTACTGGCCAACTCCTGTCATCTATTATACCACTGGACTGCCTCAGACCAGGAATTTGTTAGTCTCCCTTAAGTAAACTGCACTGAAGCCCTAGGTTGCATGCTGTGTTCCCCTGAAGTTTAGTGAGTGACAATATTACATGATCTAAGTAAACATTTCTTTGCATGTTGCAGTAAACTTTTAGATGCTAAATAACAAAATCACACTGAAATACTGTTTTTTGGTCTTAACTAAGGAATGTGTTTAAAAAACTATAATTAATAGCCATTATTTTAAAAGATAAGACCTGTTAATTGAAATTTACAAAATTAAAAAGTTAAGTTTTTTTAGTTTCTAAAGTGTTTCAATGTTCAGTTCAGAATGTCAGGTTTTGTAAATATATTGCTCAACCATATTAATTTATTTCTTTTAAAAAATATTGTGTTGTAGCTTTATAAACCCTTTTGGATGCATGTTTGATTTTTTGGCACCTGGTATGATTTGCTTTGCTTAAATCATTTTGAACAGCATGATTTGCATTTTAAGTTTGTCTTCTTTAATGCATTATATATTTATTGTAAATTTAACCTTACTTGTAGGAACTTTTGGTTCTGTTAAAAGTCTAAGCAGTTTATGTTTATATGTACATCTATTCTTTTTCAGATTCTTTTCCCTCCTAGATTATACAAAATATTGAGTTTTAATTAATAATGTAATATGTCACACTGTAGTCAAGGGGTATAGTTTTGTTTTCTAGTGAAAGTGAAAGTCGCTCAGTCATGTCTGATTCTTTGTTACCCCATGGACTGTAGCCTGCCAGGTCTTCTGTCTGTGGAATTCTCCAGACCATAATACTGGAGTGGGTAGCCTTTCCCTTCTCTAGATCTTCCCAATGCAGGGATCAAACCCAGGTCTCCTGCATTGCAGGCAGATTCTTTCCCATCTGAGCCACCAGGGAAGCCCACCACTTTGTAAACACATTGTTTTATAGTGGAGGCTAAAGAAACTATAAGTGTTCCACTTACTTTCTTCTACCAAAGTAGTTTGATTTTCAGTTTAATATATATTTCTTACTAGAATGACTTACAATCCTAAAAGATATTATAGAATCGTTTGTTGATGTTGGACTAAAGCTTTTTAAAACTTATTTTTATGGGAAAATATAATTAAAGAAGACCTGGACACAGCATGACTTAGTGACTGATCAACAACAACTTAATTAAGGAGGGAGCCCACCAGGCTCCCCCGTCCCTGGGATTCTCCAGGCAAGAACACTGGAGTGGGTTGCCATTTCCTTCTGCAATGCATGAAAGTGAAAAGTGAAAGTGAAGTCGCTCAGTCGTGTCCTACTCTTAGCGACCCCATGGACTGCAGCCCACCAGGCCCCTCCGTCCATGGGATTTTCTAGGCAAGAGTACTGGAGTGGGATGCCATTGCCTTCTGGGGTTGCACAGAGTCGGACACGACTGAAGCCACTTAGCAGTAGCAGCAGCAGCAGCATGCAGGTTAATTAAATTTCATAATAAACTCCTTGAACCTGCCCTATTTATTCATTGTATTGGAATCTTTTGTCAGTTAAAGTAACTTGGCATTTGACTGGGGCTTGAAAATTTCTTTCAAGGATTTTGTTTTAATGACATTTTACCTATGTTCTGAGAGCGTAAGAATATTTTTAGTAAAAGTATAACATTAAAAAAATTAAAATGTAGCAAGATGGGAGTAATTTGGCCCTACTTTTTCTAAGAGAAATTTTGTAAAATTTTAAAAATCCTTAAATTTATGCCTTTTTTGGACTCAGTAATGCCACTTAAGAATAATCTATGTTAAAGAACTTTCAGGGAAACATAAGAAGATTTAGGTACAGGTTTATGTAAGTGTTATTTTTAAAGTGAAAAATAAGGAAGAATAAATATCTAGTTAAGGGGATTAAACTATTGTGTATCGTATAATGAAATAAAATACTATCAATGCAGTTATTGCCTTAGGGAATTAAAAGGGGAAGTGTTCACCTTATAATGCTTTGTGAAAATGACAGAATACAATTTTATGTGCACTTCTGTATAGAAAAAGGGCTTCCCATGTGGCACTACTGGTAAAGAACATGCCTGCCAGTGCAGGAGATGTAAGAGACCATGGGTTTGATACCTGATCGGAAAGATCCTCTGGTGGAGGAAATGGCAACCCACTCCAGTATTCTTGCCTGGAGAATTCTGTGCATCGAGGAGCCTGGCGGGCTACAGTTCATAGGGTCCCAAAGAGTCGAACATGACTGAGTGACTAACACACATACAATTACGAATAAAGAATGGCTACTTAATGAAGAAATACAGTGGAGAGACTGAAGAAAACCATGTCCCAGCAATTCCATTCGCCCAGATCTAGAATTTCCTTCTTGTGTGGCCTTCACTGAGGCTCCTTTCAAAATTTTTCTCTCTTTTTAAAAAATCTCTACAATTGTTCCTCATCTGTTTTTGTTACCTTGCTCTGTTTCTCATTTCTTCCTTTGTCTTTCTCTTTCTAATCTGACTCCCCCCTCCACTTCCTTTTAAGTGAATATAGTATGAAGTAATTATTTATACTTATATAGCAAAATATAAAAAGTTGCTTGATTAAATACATTTTTATTCTTGAGATATGAGAAAAAAACCCTTAATTTGTGTTTCCTTCTGACGCTCTTTTGACTTTTATATGGCAGTGACCCTCAGTTTTATATTTCCTAAATAGATAATAGTTGACCATTAAATGATGATTCTGATGCACTATAATATTTCAATTCATCAAGGAAATATTTCTTTTAAAAATTCAGTATTACTTAGGTAGTCACAGTATTTTGTAAGCTACAACAGGTCTTTGGTTGCTTTTGTTAATTAGAAGACTAATTGGAATTCCTCATTTTCTGTACATTCTAAAATACCAGAATGTCATTTCGTAAAAGTAAAATTGCATGTTTTAAATTGTTTTCTCTATTCTTCCTGGGTTACTGAAGCAAAACAAAATGTTGAAAGTATTGAAATTTTTTGTATTTAAACATGCAAAGTGTTATAGTTTTCAGGATTTATAATTAATATCTAGGGAGCTTTTAATTAGGTAAAGATTTGTTTATACATTAAAATACTTGAATATATTTCTGTTCTCAAGGATAGATTAGAAGGAGAGAAAGTCCTATTTCAAATAATTTTCATTTGGTTTGATGCAGTATAAATTAGTAATTTGTAAGAACTATCATGTCTTATTTACTTTCCTGCTAGTAAAGACTTAAATATGAAATCAAAAGGAAAAGAAATTTACATGTAAATATTATCTCATAGATACATACAGATAATTGTCCTAACCTCTGTATTTCTGTGTGTGTGTGTGTGTGTGTGTGTGTGTCTTGTTTGCATTTTCATTTTTAGTAGATCAATTCGGTTATTTTTAGCTAAAGTTTATTTGCCTTTCAGCCTGTGTACATAAGACTTTTAAGAACAAATTTCAAAAGCGCCTAACTTCTTTTACTCCTGTTTGTTAATTTTAATTAAGCTTTTTATTTTGACATAATTGCAGACGCGCATGGAATTGCAAGAAATAATACAAACTATCCACTTTCGCCAAAGGTGACATCTTGTAAAAACTTCATATGGTGTGACATGCAAGATATTGTCATTGATAGAGTCAACATACAGAAGAGTTAACAACCCCATAAGGATCCCTGTTACTTTTTTTTTCTTTTTTTAATTAATTAATTTATTTTAATTGGAGGCTAATTACTTTACAATATTGTAGTGGTTTTTGCCATACATTGACATGAATCAGCCATGGGTGTACATGTGTCCCCCATCCTGAACCCCCCTCCCACCTCCCTCCGCATCACATCCCTCAGGGTCATCCCAGTTTATCGGCCCTGGGCGCCCTGTCTTGTGCCTCGAACCTGGATTGGTGACCTATTTCACATATGATAATATACATGTTTCAATGCTATTCTCTCAAATCATCCTACCCTTGCCTTCTCCCACAGAGTCCAAAAGTCTGTTCTTTACATCTCTGTCTCTTTTGCTGTCTCACATATAGGGTCATCATTACCGTCTTTCTAAATTCCATATATATGCGTTAATATGCTAACCTATATATTTCAGACTTTATTTTTTGGGGCTCCAAAATCACTGCAGATGGTGACTGCAGCCATGAAGTTAAAAGATGCTTACTCCTTGGAAGAAAAGTTATGACCAACCTAGACAGCATATTGAAAAGCAGAGATATTACTTTGCCAACAAAGGTCCGTCTAGTCAAGGCTATGGTTTTTCCAGTAGTCATGTATGGATGTGAGAGTTGGACTGTGAAGAAAGCTGAGTGCCGAAGAATTGATGCTTTTGAACTGTGGTGTTGGAGAAGACTCTTGAGAGTCCCTTGGACAACAAGGAGATCTAACCAGTCCATCCTAAAGGAGATCAGTTCTGGGATTTCTTTGGAGGGAATGATGCTAAAGCTGAAACTCCAGTACTCTGGCCACCTCATGCGAAGAGTTGACTCATTGGAAAAGACTCTGATCCTGGGAGGAATTGGGGGCAGGAGGAGAAGGGGACGACTGAGGATGAGATGGATGGATGCGAGTCTGAGTGAACTCCAGGAGGTGGTGATGGACAGGGAGGCCTGGCGTGCTGCAATTCATGGGGTTGCAAAGAGTCGGACACGACTGAACGACTGAACTGAACTGAACTGAACTGATATATTTCTAAACATGAAACCCTATTAAGTGCAGCTTCTTCAAAATATCTGAGAAAAAGAAAAAAATAAGGAAGTCTGGATGTTAATTATTTTTGCCAGTATTGTAAATAAACACACTTTGGAAAAGCAGTTTTCATTCCATTATCATCCCATTAAATTGTTTTTCCACTAAGTTATCATTCTGTTAAGAATTTTTCTGTCTATGTTCATGAAGGGTATTGGTCTGTAGCTTTCTCTTTTTTTGGTAATTTTTTGGTTTGATTTTATTTTTAGTACTCTTCTGACCTTATAAAATGAGTTGGGAACTATTCTTCATTTTTTATTTTTCTGAAGAAACTTGTAAGTTTGTCTAGGGTTGGCATTTGCTTTTCTTTAAGTGTTTAATAAAACTCATTAGTGAAACCATCTGGGTCTGGAGGTTTTTTGTTTTGTTTTGTTTTTAGTGTGAATGTTATGAAAAGGTGCTTGTTAACAAATTTGATTTTGTTAGAGCTATTCAGATTTTTTGTTTCAGCTTATATCTTTTGGTAAGTTGTAGTTTTCAAGGAATTTGTTCATTTCATCTAAGTTGACTAGGTTGGCATAAAGTTATATGTAATATTCTCATTTTAATGTCTGTAGGATCTGTAGTGATGTTCCCTGTTTTATCCTTGACATTAGTAATTTGTGTTCTCTTTCTAGGTTGGTGTACCTAAAGATTTTTTCATTTTGTTAATCTTTTCAAAGAATCAACTTTTGGTTATGTCTATTTCTGTTATTGTTTACTTTTATTTCATTGATTTCAGCTGTTTTTGTTGTGATAGCCTTCTTTTTACTACTTACTTTTCATTACCTTGCTGTCTTTTTTTCCGTAGCTTTTTCAGATAGAACCATATGTCATTTATTTTAGGCCTTTCTCCTTAATATTTGTACTTAAAACTCCTCTAAGCTTTCATTGAGCTGTCCTGACAAATTTCAGTATACTGTACTTTCATTGTGATTCATTTGAAAAGTATTTTCTAATTTCCTCTTTGATTTCTTCTTTAGACCATGTATTTAGAAGATGTTACTTAATTTCCACTTTCTTCTCTAGATATCTTATTATTATGAGTTGTATTTTGGTCAGAGAACATATTCTTTACAGTTGTAATCATTAACTTATTAACACTTGTTTTGTGGATCAGCATGGATCAGCATATGGTCTATTTTGATAAATGTACCATCTGCACTTGAAAAGAATATGCATTCTGTAGTTGTTGAGTATGGATGTTTAAATATTAGTTGAATGGAGATGATTGGTAGTGTTGTTCAGATAATCTATTTCTTAGTGATAATTTCCTCTAGTGTTCTATCAGTTGCTGAGAGAGAAGCTTTTGTATCTTCAAGTATGATGGTAGAAATGTTTATTTTCCCTTTAATTCTGTCAGATTTTGCATCATGCATTTTGAAGCTCTGTTACTAGGAATAAGCAAATTGTTATTATGCCCTTTGATGAGTTGACTCTTAGCATTTTGAAATGTCCCTGGTTCTGGTAATACTCTTTGTCTTTTAAGTCTACTTTATCTGATTTTAACATCACCTTTCCAGCTTTTGCTAACAAAGGTTCATATAGGCAAAGCTGTGGTTTTTCCGGTAGTCATGTACAGATGTGAGAGTTGGACCATAAAGGAGGCTGAGCACCAAACAATTGATGCTTTAGAAATGAGGTGCTGGAGAAGACTCTTGAGAGTCCCTTGGACTGCAAGGAGATCCAACCAGTCAATCCTAAAGGAAATTAATCCTGAATATTCATTTGAAGGACTGATGCTGAAGTTCCAGTACTTCGGCCACCTGATGAGAAGAACTGACTCACTGGAAAAGACCCTGATGCTGGGAAAGATAGAAGGCGGGAGGAGAAGCGGGTGACAGAGGATGAGACGGTTGGAAGGCATCAGTGACTCAGTTGACATGAGTTTGAGGAAACTCCGGGAGATAGTAAAGGACAGGGAAACCTGGTGTGCTGCAGTCCATGGGGTGCAAAGAGTTGGACACGACTTAGCAACTGAGCAGCAACTCCAGCCTTAGGGGCTTCCCAGGTGGTAAAGAATCCACCTGCTAATGCAAGAGACACAAGAGATGCAGGTTTGATCCCTAGGTCAGGAAGATCCCTTGGAGGAGGATATGGCAACCACCCCAGTATTCTTGCCTGGGAAATCCCATAGACAGAGGAGCCTGGCAAGCCACGGTCCATGGGGTCACAAAGAGTCAGACGTGACTGAGTGACTAAGCACAGCACTGCAGCAGCTCCAGTCTTACAAGCTTACTGTTTGTATGTGTCTTTTGCCATTTATTTACTTTTAATCTATTAAAGTGTAATTCTTGCAGATATCATATAGTTGGGTCTTGCCTTTTTATCCATTTTAACAACCTCTGCCTTTTAGTTGGATTGTTTAGTCCTTTAACATCGAAAGTAGTTACTGATACAGTTGTAAGTAGGTTTACCATTTTACTGTTTGGTTTCTGCTTGTGCCTCTTCTTTTCTTCTGTTCTCATTTCCTGTGTTCTTTTGACTTAATATTTTTTGCAATCCTCGTCACATTATTTATTTAGCTTTTTAACTGTATCCTTAATGCATTTTGTCTGTATGTATGATTGCTCTAGGAATTACAAATAGGCATCCTTGAACTCTACAGACTGCTTAGAGCTAATTCTGCGTAGAACCTTGTACCACATCACATACATTGTGGAAACATTGCAACCACATTTCCAAATTGGTCCATTTGTGACCTCCTTCATCCTTTATGCTTTGATGTCAAATGTATTATATCTACATACATTATAAACTCCACATGGCAGTGTTGCAGTTTTTGGACAATCAGGTTTATTTAATTTACTAGGGAAAAAGTAATCTTTGATATTTACTCAGTATTTACCATTCCTGATGCTCTTCATTCTTTTTGTTTTCTTTCTATTTTACCTTACGCTGGGATTTTTGTGGTTTTCCCTGCACAGGCGTGGTTCACACAGAAGCCATATATTTGAACTGAATGTACATCAGAATTTAAGGCTCCTCCTTTCTGACTCTGCTCTTTTCTCTCACTTTGCAGTGGCTTTGGTTACCTTGCACCTTGCCTGCTGCTTCTTTAGGCCAGAAAGACTGCAGGTTTTTTTTTTTTGTTTTTTTTTAAAGAGCTGGATTAGGCCAAAAGCTTCATAAAATGGGTAACTCACTTAGTTCCATTCTTCCTTGTAATTGTTGATTCCTCTCCATAATCAACCTGCTTTTTGGTCATTTTCCAGGGCTCTCAAATATTTATTTATGGTTATAGTTGTTCTGTATAGGATTGATCTGATAAAAGATAATTCAGCCTATACTGGAAGTAGAACCAGGACTTTTTAAGCTAAAAATGGTTGGAAAATATGGTGTGGTAATGTACAATCTTTGGAGAAGGAAGTGGCAACCCACTCCAATATTCTTGCCTGGAGAATCCCATGGACAGAGGAGCCTGGCAGGCTACAGTTCATGGGGTCACAAGAGTTGGATACAACTTAGTGACTAGATCAATGTACAATATTAATAGTCTTCTTATTTTAAAATATTTAGAAAAAGAGAAAAATTATGATGCATGTAATGCACATGCACACTGAAACAGAAAGAACTAATTTTTCTAACTCCAGTCTGCTTGATGAAACATTAGATTGGAGTACATTTCCATGTAAATGTACATAATTTACCATGTATCAGAAGAAAAAATTTAAGGTTAAGATATGTATGTAGGGATATAAAGCTTTGGGATTTATTATGATTATTTTCAAGGGGATTATATTAGCTCCCTTCACATTTTAAAATTGGTACAGACTGCTGAAACCTTGGGCTTATTTCAAAGATTGCGTTTTATTGTGTGTTATACACCTAATGTTTTTTCACTTCTGATATATAGTTGTCTTCTTTCCATTAATGTAGTAAAGAAGATACAGTCTCAGAATCCTCAGAATGGTCAGTTTATGAGTCACAATTTTTGATGGATACTTTCCAATAAAATTTCCACTTTCTAGGAAATGTTCCTTTTCTGTTTCCTCTTATTATTCCTTGGGTTCTTTATAATGCAGGAGGCAAAACTCTATGCTTTGATTTTGCTTTAACCTCTGTGCCAGTGGTTTTCCTCCCTGCTGTGTCTCCTTTACTTTGTATTATTTTCTTTTTCTCTCTTTTAAAAAGAGTTATTTTTCATTACCTTCAATTTTTTAATCTTTGTAAGTACTTAGAAAGACAGATTAGAAATATTGCATACATTATTTGATTTTTTCCCCCTCATTACTTTTACACATTATGTATTTGCCTAGCTCTTATCCTTTCATCCTAGGAGTTGTAAAATATTTTAAAATACTTTGCTCAGTATGTAGAGAATTTGAAGAAGTAAAAGCAAGGACTCTATATATTCTCATTACATTGGGAAGGTCCTGCTTGTTGAATTTTTAGGTATTTCAAGATGTTCCAGTCAACTGACAAGGACTTCTCCTCACAGTGTCAGAACTGTAGTGATGATGAGAGTAATGCAACTAGGAAATAGTTCTGGTATGTAACCACTTTTGCATGCTTACTTCACCAGAAAACTCTGTGGAGTACAGTGGTATCTTATATTCCTTGTTAAAAATTTGGAAAACTATTTGCATGCTTTCAAAGTAGATTTTGAGGTAATAGTACTAGTTAAAGAATAGAGATTATATTCTAAGCAGATATAAAATACTGCAAAGTTTTAGGGTATCTTCATTTCTTTACTGTCCTAGAAAAGGAAAAACAAAACGTAAACTTGCATTCATAGAACTTTCTTAATAATACAATAATTGCCTAAACCCTAGGTTTTAGCGCATTGCTTATTATAAAGTCATTATGATACTATATGCTTTTTCAGTAAAATAGCTTATTGATGGAGATTCATTGGCTTTTCACTTTTTAAAAACTAAACTCTTCAGTTCTTATATTGTCACAGATTATAAATAAATATTTTAGAAAATATATATCCAGTTTATAATGTATTTCTTTGGACATTTTGGTTATACTAGATCTTTATTGCAGAGCAACCCATGGTTTGGGTTCTTTTGTACAGTGTATCAGTTAATTCTGTTGGATTGAATGAGGATAAAAAAGGTGGAATTCTCTGCCATTTTACTGTAATTTACTCTTATACAAATGATGAGTTGGTTATTGTTATGAGATTACGTAGATAGCGTTTTTGTAATTGTTAGTTTTTAGATTTAATGATGGCACCTGAATATACTTTGATATGATATACTTGAGAAAACTTTCTTTGTTTATTATGACATATAAGTAATGTTACTATTTGGTGAATCACACCCTACTCTCTGGGGTCATTTTGTTGTGTAAATGTTCTTTATTGTCCAGTAGTATAGCTTTCAAAACTTAAAATATTCAGTATGTTATCAAGGGATATTAATTAGTCTCATTGTCTTACAAAAACCCCCAAATAAGTGATCTGCCCAGGGATATAGGGTCATAGTAGGCCTGTAACTAAAGCTCAATTTGTTTTTCTAGCCTTGTAATTTAATCTATACCAAGAAATATTTCCTGTATGGATAACTTTGATTCATTCGCCTAAAGATAATTTATGAATAAACTCTGCTGTTCTCTCATTTTGTAATTCTGCTAGTGTTTTCTTCATTGTAATAAAAAATCATGCTATAGTAACTAATTCTTGACCACACCCTCTCTTTCCCCTTCAGAAAAGTTGGAAGCTCAACCACCAACCCCAGGACAGCTGAGATATGGTAATGGTTCTATAATTATTTGTGCATCTGTCTTTTGGACTTGAAATAATTATATTATTCATTAATAGTACAGAGAGTTAATAAATTAATTCATTCCAGATAGAATAGATTATCCTATTTATTATGCTAAAGCAAAAGGTTTGTAAACTTAGTTTAAAACATAATATTATGGAATTTCTAAGATTGTTAACCATGTCTGTTAGTGTTTAAATACTGTTACCATCTAGAGATAAAATTATAGTAGAGGTTTTCTTAGTTCCTGGGAGAAAGGATATGTTTACTTTAGTTTGGATTTAAGTTGGGTCATTTCAGAACTAGAATTGCTAAGCTATTTTCTTTGGTGGAGAAAATGCTCTGACTTGTTTCTGATAATGAAGAAAGTAAAGTTCATTTTAAGCCACCCCAGAGAAGAACCTTATAATGCTGCTGGTCTGCTTTCTTTACTGTATTATGATTGGAATAACTGTTCAAGGGCTAACACCAAAGTAATGTAAAACAGTTTAGGGTCTTATTATACAGACAATGGAAGAAGAGAATTATTTAACAGTGCAGTGAATTTGAATTGGTTGTAAGTTAAAGCTAAATATTAGATATGGTTTACTAATAACTGCTGAGTTATAGAATAATATTTTCCAAAGGAAACTGAAGAAATCACAAATTGGTAGTGTGTCATTACATACTGGAGAGCAGACATATAATTAAAATTTAGTAGCTAGTTCCTTTTTTTCTCTCAGAGGTAGAATATAATTTATCTTAGAAATCAGTAGCTTTTCCCAGGTATCAAAACAATTTAAGAATTCTTTAAGATTTTTCTTTCCTTGGTAATCTTTTCTGATACTTCTAGGCTGGATTCATATACTCTATATCCATAGCACTGTATAATGCTATCACCATTTAGGGGGTCATATTGAAGTTAACTATATGGCTCTGTTATCATTCCCAGACTTCTTGAGGGCTGGAATCAACTATCTCTGTATCTCAAGTGCCCAGTGGAGTGTCCAGTACATGTTATGTAATTTTTTGAAATTTATATTTTTCCTTTGGGTTGAAAATAAATTTTTATTTATGGGACACATTTATTTACATCTAAACATCAAAACATGATATATTTTACAGTTGCAGGTAATTATTATAGCAATGTAGCAATGCTTTGGTTTACTGACCAAGTTTCTACTAAGATAACTATTAGCTTAATCTTAGTTTTGTAATCTAGACACCTAATTTTAAGATGATTATAACTATCTAGTTTTAGAGATGTCATCAGATTAACCCCAAAATGCTTAGTAATTCCAAAAGTTTCATATTTTACCATATTTACTTTTCAAAGATGATTGAGAAGGTGTTTGGGAGTCTTCTCTCCAAATATATATAAGTAGTAGCTCTCTCTTCACTGTAAATGTTTCATATAGTGAACTATTAGAATTTCATTATACTCCTTTGACTTACCAATTTGTAGTATTTTTTGAAATTCTGTATGTATTTTAGAAGCCGATTATTATAAAATTTTGAATGTCTGGTCGTTAAGCACCTGGACCTAGGCAAAAAGTTGAAGAATTAAGACAGCCCTTTACGAAGAAACCCTGTTTCATTAATGTCATTTGATTTTTTTATTATCTTTTGAAACAATATACTTTATAATTAAAAAGGTGCTGGTTTTTGCCTGGGACATTCTTATGTGGTAGCAAGAACTCTGAAATGACCTAGAATATATACTATTTTCCCCCTTGATTCTTAGTCTTTGATAGTGCTTGTGGGTAGAAATATTTCTTGTTTTACTCTTTATTAGCCTTCCCTTATTGGTGCAGAACTCACCATAGTAGTATCAAATTTTCTTAACTTCTGGATTATATTTTAGTTGTACTTTCTATGGACTTAACTGCATTAAAAGAAAAAAGATGTAAAGTCACTGAACACTAAACACATAACTAACCAATGGTTTAAGGGACTATTTTTTGATGTGGTATAAAACTGAATGCTTTAATGCCTATTTTTTAAAAGTCCTCAGTTGAATGGATGTTGACTATACCTTGGCAGATTTATAGATTAATTAGAATAAAGTCTTAACTATCCTCAGCTTTTAATCTGTTTCTCAGTCTTTCCTCAATTGTCGTAGTTTGGAATTTTCTTCCTTTCCGAGGTAGATGTCCTCAACTTAATTAGCTAATGTTTGTTGAGCATCTACTATGCACTAGGCATTCTGCAATGTGCTGAAGATGCTAATAGGAAAAAAAGATGAAGCTAAATATATTTTAAAAATAGACATTAGCTCTTCCTAGTTACATTTCTGTTTTCTCAGGTCATCCAGATTATGTACAGATTATGTAGATAAGGTATGATGTGCTTTTGGTAGGAAGAGGCCAAGTTACATTTTTATTTAAATCAAATATTGTTTTTTTTAGTTTGTGAAAGCAGTCAGAGATACTGATGTGTTGAGGAAGGAAAGAGGATTTTGAATCCAGATAGCTAATAAAAATGACATAATCACATTTCCCTAACAGTGTTTAAAAAATTGTTTGATAAGTAAATGTGACCAGATAACTTCCCTGAAATTTGATTCAGGGAAGTTTGATTTTTTATTATTTCTAATATGGAGATCAATTTTATGATACCAGTCTTTAGGTCTAAGAGAGAAAAAGATTGATGTCAATAGTTATTTAACAGGTAAAATATGGTACTCATAATATGTATTTATTTATTTGTTCTGTCATTAATTGTACATAATTTGTACATGTGTATGTGTGTTGCCAGTAAGAAAACACAAAAGCCTAACACAATTAATTTTACATGTTATATGTTTTTTATTTTGTTTTTTCCCCATTATAGCTTCTACCAAGTATATAAACACAGCAGAAGCAGAATCTTTTGGCTGTGGGGAATGGAAAGCAAATTCCAAAACTTAAATCATATCTACTTATGAGACTTTAACCATATGATCTGTTTTTGTCATTTTAAAATTATAGAAATCTTAAAATATATTTTTCTGTTTTTGATGTTTTTCAGTATTCATCCACAATGCGATACCTTTCATAGGGTTTGGCTTTTTGGATAATGCAATTATGATTGTTGCAGTAAGTTCTTTCAACCCTTCTATTTTGAACTAATAAAGAAATGTGGTCTAAATTTTCCTAATAATTTATATATTACAGTTGTAAAGCTTTAATTAACATAATGAATAAGACTATTTTTAGCTGTATTTCATGTTAATTAGACTGTAGCTCAATTTTAAGGCATTATATCTATTAATCATCAAGACTTTTGGTAAAGCATTGACAATAATAAACAGATATTTATTGAGTCTATATTATTCTGTTCTAGTTTCAACATTCTTATTAAAGAAAAATGTTTGTAAAATTTTCTGATGTTCTTTAATTTTATCAGCAGTTCTTATATCTGTATGTTATTAATTAGTTCCTAGTCCAGTTTTCCCATACAAAAATATTTACAAGAGTGTTTTGATATTTAGTCTATCCATTTAACTCAAAGATGATTTAAGTTTCAATTCAGTAAGTTTCAGTACTGTAAATGATAAGGCCTTCAGTCTTTGTTCCATCACAGTGTTAAAAATTCTCTTTTGCTGGAGTCATTTTCATTTAAGGTTGTTTCTTAAAGGTATTGTTTAATCGTAGGAATGGTCAATTGACCTTTCATACTCTTCTGTGACAGCTTTTGTCAATAGATACCAATTTTAAGTCTAGATTATAAAGTTGTGATGAAAATACACGTCCATCATTAGTCCACGAGGAAAATGCAGGTCTTCTGAAGCTGCCTAGTGCTGTATCCAATTCTCCTCACTGACTCAAAGTTTTAAAAAGTCTAAAAATTCTAAATATTGTATAGAAAACTGCTCAAAAAATTAAAAAGGGGAGTGATTTTAGGATTATTGAATATGAGGAAAAAAATAGTTGAGAGATGCCAGGGTTTGTTTTTTTTTATTTGTCGTTGTTTGTTCTGTTTTTTGTTTCAGTGTTTTGACGGTCACATATACTATAGGTGGGTAGAAACAGAATATTTGCTTTTAAAATAGGGATGAAAGTATAGTTTACATTGTATAGATTATAAAATTTGCTTGAAGACTATCTAAAATTGGTTCACTCAAGAATGGTTTTCTTTGCTGTATAGTCTTACTTTATGTCCAGATTGATGGGGATCAGATATCCAGAAATTCTAGCCATTCAGCTGGTTGAGGAAACACAAGGTTTACACATCAGGAAGGTATCTTGCTTGGTAAACAGTCATAGAAGATACTGTAGCATGCACATAATTTGAAAGTGATAAGCACCCATTGGATGGATAATTCTTGAGCAGAGTAGTCTGGTAAGAGCATCTAAAATATAATTTCAAAATGCTAGCTTTTTGGCTGATAATGATATTTTCCTAATGAATCAAGTTGATTAATTTATATATCTGTGAGTAAAAGAAACTTTCAACCATGCCATACTACCTTTTCTGAAATAAGTAAACCTTTAGTAAGCCTTGAGTTGGTTAGATTATTTAAATTGTTAATGTAAATAAAATCTAATTTTATTTACTATTTATAGAAAAACCTGCTATGATTAAATTATAAACTGTCATTTAAGTCTTGGTATGTTCCTGAATAGATTGGATTAAAGCTTCTTTGTGACAATTTTACACTCAGTATTTTAATTCTACCATCTTAATAATCTTTTTTTTTTTTTTTTTGGCCTCAGTTGAGCAAACCTTAGATATTCAAATGATGAAAGGCTATCCTAAAGGGAAGTGTTGAGAAGATATATTTTGCTTAAAGAGGGAGGGCAGGGAGATTTTGAAGAGGGAGCAGAATAGGGAAACTGGGTAGTTTCTTAGATCCTGAATAAGACCTTTGCAGTATGGTCTTGGGGCTTCCCTGGTAGCTCAGCTGTTAAAGAAATCTCCTGCAGTGCAGGAGATCCCAGTTCGATTCCTGGGTCAGAAAGATCCACTGGAGAAGGGAATGGCTACCCACTCCAATATTCTGGCTTGGAGAATTCCATGGACTGTATAGTCCATGGGGTCGCAAATAGTCGGACACAACTGAGTGACTTCCACTTTCATCAACTTTCAGTATGGTCTTACTATTTCTTTGAAATAAATATCTCAAGTAACTGATGTGCTGTACTTCGTCGCTCATTTGTGCCCAACTCTGTAACCCCATGGACTGCAGCCCGCCAGGCTCCTCTGTTCATGAGGATTCTCCAGGCAAGAATACTGGAGTGGGTTGCCATGCCCTCCTCCAGGGGATCTTCCCAACCCAGGGATTGAACCCTGGTCTCAGTCAATGCAGATAGATTCTTTACCATCTGAACCACCAGGGAAGCCCAAGAATACTGGAGTGGGTAGCCTATCCCTTCTCCATGGGGTCTTCCCAACCCAGGTATTGAACTGGAGTCTCCCACATTACAGGCAGATTTTTTATCAGCTGAGCTACCAGGGAAGCCCCAAGAAACAGATTTCTGTGTTTAAATAAAGATACCAATTAAGACAGAACAACCACACCCACATTCTAAAGTCAAATTATTGCAATGTTCCTATCTTGTGTTACTCAGGCCTGTGTCTCATTGTTAGTGTGACTGTTTTTCTAGGCCTGAGATGATTGACTCTAACTCAGTAAAATTTGTTTTTCTGGTTTATGTTGAAGTCCAGTTTCACAGACATCACCAGTTTTTTATTTATATAGTACTGAAATAAGTGTTTTAACTACCGGCTTAAAACTGATTAAGAGTAAGTGGTGTGGCAAAATATCCTGTGATAATTGCAGAATAATTCAGAAACAGTTAAATTTTCCAGAGAGACTTTTTTAATAGACTGCTAAGACTAGAAATCTATAAATAATATAACTATAGAATCTATGAAAAGGCAAATAAGTGAACATTGTTATCTTAAGAATGTTTTTTACCTTTTTTTGTTAAACACTAATTGCCGTTGTAGGATAGCTATGACTGTTTGAAGATAGTAAGTTAAGAAAACATTTTTTAAATGTTTAATTTTTAACTGATTCTTTTTTTTGTATCATGTCATTTGGTATTTTTCCTGTTAGGTATACCCTAATTGCAATCATGTAAACAGATTCCTATATAACTTCTCGCAGTAGATTTGACCTTTATTATTGGCTGCTGTTCATACTAAGCATTTAATTTCATAGTTTTTTTTTATTTTTGTGTTGTTGGATTGCTTCTTATAACTTATATTTTAGTGAGTGGTGGGGGGGGTGGAATTCTTCTTACAATTTAATTAAGATAGACTTGATTAGAATTCTAGAATAGATGAATAAGATTGAGGTGATGAACCAAGTACAACTTTAAGACAACTAGTACTAGGTTTATTTATAATTTCTACACCACCTGTTAACATGAAATTTGATGTTATTATGGGGAAAAGGAAAAGAGTAGAGATTTTATTGCCTTCAAACCAACTTTGACTTAACATGAAGCTTTTCATGCTATTAGAAGCATCTTCAGTTTTCTTAAATTCAACCAAGTGATTAAGCATGTAAATGCTTTATAAATACATATGTTTGCAGACAGATTCATTTTAGGTAATTTCCAATGATTCATTGCTGTTAAAGATGCTGTATTTATTTTTTATACATTGTAGCTGTCGGGAACTTCTCTCCTATATTAATACTCCAGGGTTTTTTTGCATCCATGTATAAAGATATTTTTTTGGGCCTGTTTTTTTTTCCTTCAGAAATCTGTTTCTTTGCGTTCCTTTATAACCTTGTAACTTTAATGCCTGGGAAACCTTTACATTAGGCTATTTGGTCCATACTCTATAGGAATTATATTTTAAAGGAGTGGAATCAAAAGGCCTATGGGAAGGAAAATTGAGGAAGTTAAATTTAACTTCTCTTCCATTTTGTAAATAATTGAGTAATGCAATATAACTGTATACCAGATAAGGCATCTTTTTTGTTTTTCCTCAACAAATACTGAGATTTGTAGGGTGTTTTTTTTTCTCCACAAGTATCATTGATATTAAAAAAATTTTTTTAGAAATTTTCAGCCATCAATATTTAAGAGAACTTTTGAAAAGTCCATTTTTGGCAGCATTGCATAAGGGTTAGAACTGAATTAGCACAATAGATTCTAGAATTTCTTTTTTCTATATAATAACCCATCAGAATCGTTTAATCTTCAGTTCCTTATCTTTAAAAGTAGAGGCGAAAATATGAGCCCTTGTTTTCTTTAGAGAAAGTCTTAAACTCTCAATAAATAAATTCAGTGGAGCTTCATTTTTGCTGTATCTCTGTTGTATTAAATGCTATTGTTGCTTGTAAATGAATTATATAGTCTCATTATCTAGTGATTAAAGAGTTAAATGTTTTAAGGATAATTTTTGAAATCTGATTTTTTTGGGTCCTTAGGAACTGGTCTAGTCTTTTAAATCTTTTATAAGGTAAATACCAATAGTATATAATTATATCATTCAGAATTTAAAATTTAGGTGAGTTGGTTATCTTTGTGTTCAAAAGCATTAAAGCACCTTTCAATAGTAGGAAAATATAAATTCTAGATTATTAATGATGAATTGTATTGCTCTGTATGTTGCTATTTTTTAATTTTATGAAGGCTTAATTGTAATGAATAAAATATTGATGTTATTTCTGCATGAATGCATATATGTAATAAATAAGTGATTTGCTATAGTATATGCATATTTATGTATATTATATATATAACTGCTGTAATAACATTGTTTTATCTGTTTTGATTAATGCTTTGCTATTTTATAGCCACTTTGGTTTTAATTTTTAAGATTAATTTCTTTGTAATTGTTTTTCAGGGAACCCATATTGAATTGTCTATTGGAATTATTTTGGGAATTTCAACTATGGCAGGTATTTAATAGTAGTAGTGTTATTATTCCATTGTCTGTATATTTATGAAACATTTTAGTAGGTTAAGTATAGAAGAAGATACTTCATTTGAATGAATTTACTCACTGAGATGTCTGTCATTAATAGTTTATCTCCTTAATCCTATCCTTTAATTTTTAATTTTGTAAATGTAGTATGCATTTTTCTGAGAAGGTTTGGGTACTTTATGTTAGTTAATGAGTAAGAATAATCTGCTATATTAACTGTGTAAAAAAATTTTTTTTCTCTTAATTCAGTGTTACCCTAAAACCTTCCTGGCCATTTTCTCTATCAAATTATTTATTTTCAAGTTGGGAAGAAAAATCAAGGAAGGAAACACAAGACCAAAAATCCGATTTGGTTCTGTCTTCTTCTTTCCCCACAAATACTACTCTACTCTTCATGATGGTGGAATTTGGGAACAATTCTGTGTTGTGTTACTATGGAACATGTGAAGTAGATGAGTAATGAAAGAGACATTTCTCTCCTTGATTTTCTTGAATGTCATAGCTGTACTTTACTCTTTAACTTTCAAGTATCCAAATTCCCTTAAATATTGTCTGAAAGTTGAACTACAGAATGTTATGCAAATTTTTAAATATTGAAACCAAAATGGAAACTGGCTGCCACATCAGGAAAAAAAACTACTAATTGATGGAGGTAGAAGACTATAATCTCAGATCTCTATTTTGAGATCTTGAAGTTCAGAGCTGTCAAATGAGTTACTTTGGATATAGTCATTGTAGCTTAGAAAGGTGGTAACTCTTCTAGACCAGTGCTTTATTGATTACACGGTGATTTACTATAGTGATTTTTCTGACTTTTATGTAGTAATTCACTTGTCCATTTTTCATTTTTTTAGCTGCTGCTTTGGGAAACCTTGTGTCAGATTTAGCTGGCCTTGGGTAGGTTCACTTGTGCATGTGTATACTTACTCTCTATTCTCCATTCTCCTTTGATTGGGAAGGATTTTGAAAAGGGACATTTATTTTTGCATGTGTGTTTTAGAACTAAATTTTTAAAATTAATGTTTCTAAATCAGCAGCACTAAATCTTTGGTGTGCATCAAATATGATGCCTAGCTCACATCTCAGTCTTGCAGGATTAGTGTCTCTAGGGATGGGGCCCTGACATTTGAGTTTAAGAATCTTCTCAAGCAATTCTGATATGTGTAAAAATTTTTTTTAAAACTACCGTAAGGTAAGCAGACAGAGTTGAATTTTTCATGTCCCAAAATGTTTATATGTATTTTATAAATATTTCTACAGGTGAGACAGGACTAAAAGTAAGAAACCCTGTCATTATTTCATAACCCCCGTCCTCCCACTAAGTCCAAAGATAAGAAATATGGCTCAAATGTGAGGATACTGACTGGGCATGTTTTCTAGAGAGAGGAATTTTCAAAGCGAATAATGGCCAAAGCATACATGAACTTGGCTAATTTTTGCTCTTTTTATTCCATGTGGCAAGAAGGAATGATGAAACAAACTGAGGGCGCCTACTCAGAAAAGGCCAGCTTTCTCTCTTTCTGTTTTTACATCTTCTCTTCTAAGCAGCAGATGGCCTGGGCTGCTTCCTGAGCTTGGGGAAGCCTAGGAAGTATGAATTAGACAGAGTTGGCATTAACTATTGTGATAAACATACTCTGTCTTGCTCAGTCTTTGGTTCTGTTTCTTCCTCTTTTTTTTTGGTTCATTTTGATGGTAAGTTTTGAGATTTGAATTTGGATCTAGGAGCAGTCTACTTAGCCCTATAATCTAGGGAAAGACAGCTTTATACATGATCTAACTCTGTATATTAGACATCTGCACTTGAGTATGGGGCCACAGGTACTGTTCAAAACACAATTTCTTTGTTCTGGGCCAAAGCAGAAATTTTGTAACCTGCAATTTCTGATGTAAACCTACAGTGATATTATCCCTTAAACATTCCATTTCCTAGTTTCCAACATTAAGGTTTATAATGATAATATTACAGATTTGTTGGGACTCTTCCATCTAAGAACTGTTTCTTCTCTGCCTTAAAAAAATTATGTAATAAATACCACATTTTATCAATCTTAGTTGCATAGATTTTTAGAGCTTAACATATCTAATATTGGGATCCATCTTATAATTGATGGTATACATAATTTAATTGGCAAATTTTTTTCTTTCTTCCAGTTCTTAAAGTAAGATTGTATCCAATAAGCAATTGCCACTTAGAAGATACTTGAAATTGCCCTGAAAATTATAGGCTGTTTTTCTTAGTATATCAATCTGATAAATTTTAAGAAAACTTTTTTTCTGGTGACAGTTATTAAATTATATGTTAAAGTGCTTTGCTTTGAATTTGGAGTAAATGTATTAATTATAATTGTAAAATTTTTATATACCTTGAATTATTCTTTTTAAAGTAATGGTAGAGAGTAATTACTCTTAAGTCAGTTAATTTACCTGTGTATTAAGTATGTCAGTCTGGAAAATTTTAAACCAAATATATGTATATACAATAAAGATGAAAATTGTAAAAGAATGTTTACACCATTTCAGGAGTATACAGATATAAAATTATCTTTGTTGAAGTCATGAGTTTTTCATATGTGAGGACATAGTTTTTCATATGTGTCTCTTTAAAAACTTACATTCTGTCCTCTTGTATTTTTTTTAAATTTATTTATTTTAATTGGAGGCTAATTACTTTACAGAATTTTAGTGGTTTTTGCCATACATTGACATGAATCAGCCATGGGTGTGCATGTGTTCCCCATCCTGAACCCTCCTCCCACCTCCCTCACCATCCCATCCCTCAGGGTCATCCCAGTGCACCAGCCCTGAGCACCCTGTCTCATGCATCGAACCTGGACTGGCGATCTGTTTCACATATGATAAGATACATGTTTCAATGCTATTCTCTCAAATCATCCCACCCTCGCCTTATCCCACAGAGTCCAAAAGTCTGTTCTTTACATCTGTGTCTCTTTTGCTGACTCACATATAGGGTTGGATGGCATCACCGACTGAATGGACATGGGTGTAGGTGGACTCTGGGAGTTGGTGATGGACAGGGAGGCCTGGCGTGCTGCAGTCCACGGGGTCGCAAATAGTCAGACATGACTAAGCGACTGAACTGAATTGAACTGATATAGGGTCATCTTTCTAAATTCCATATATATGCGTTAATATACGGTATTGGTGTTTTTCTTTCTGACTTACTTGTCCTCTTGTATTTTTAAAGACTTGCGGGCTATGTTGAAGCTTTGGCTTCCAGGTTAGGCCTATCAATTCCTGATCTCTCACCAAAGCAAGTTGACATGTGGCAGACACGTGTTAGTTCACATTTGGTGAGTACTTTGTGTGGTTTATGATAATGAATTTGGGTAGCCAGAGCAAGACACTGTATATAATTCAGTCCCTTGAGAAATTTGAGATTAAAATTGATTTGAGTGGAGTTTTTAACAAAAACTATCCGAACCTTTGACTTTTTTTGTAGGCATACTTGAAAAAGATTTTTGAAAAAATCTTTATATGATTCAGTTACTGTTGAGGAGTATCAGTTATGTGCTGAGACTGAAGGACATAAAATGAGTAATAAACTATAGTTCTTTTTGAGGATTGTATAGGTAAAGAATCAGACATATTAAACAAATTATAATTTAGTGTGACATATTCAGTAATAGAAATGTACACTGGATATAGCAGAAGCACCAGGAGAAGAAATAACTCTTTGTGGAAAGAAATTTCTTTTAGTGGGGAGATTTCTTGGTGTATATCAGATCTAAGGTTATTTTTAAATTATTGATGAGACATTTATTAGGTGGGAGAGAGAATTCTAAGTATGTTGATTAGCAAGTAGAAACGTATGATGATAACTAACTGGAAGTTCCTGGCGGAGAGAGGGTCTGCATCTGACTAATCTCTGTCTCCCTGGTACCTACCATAGAGTTTGGTACTTTGTAGATTCTCAATAAATGTCTATATGAAGATATAAAACTTAATTGGTATGTATTTTAACCTTAATAGTCATCATAGGAATGCAACATTTAAAAATCATTTACAAAAATTAAATAAATTTTTCATAATATAGGAGAGATCACAGAAAAATTGTGCATATGTAGACATATAAATATATTGCAGTGGGTATATACATATATTTGCAATTTTTTCTAAAATACACAGCAAAGCAGTATAATTATGCACAGATATTCATATTATTTGATTTTTAAATAAATCATTGAGGAAGAACTGTACACCAAAATGTTTATTGTTCTATCACTGACAGTAGCGATGATTTTTAATGGTAAGAAGAGCTTTTACATTTATTATAGGCCCATCAATTCAGTGAAACTTAGAAGTTTTTGTATTAAGTTTATGAAACAGTTTGAGAAAAGAGTTTATTCTAAGTGTGACTGGTGGGGGGCAGGAGGAAAGCAGTAAACAAAGTTATGTTTACATAATGATTAGACCTACATTCATAATTAGGTGTACATGGGGATAAATACTGAAAAGGAATATGTACAAAGGACAGCAAATCCAAATATGTTGAGAGTACTGGGTGAGATTTTTCGTTCCTTTCTATCTTCTGACTTTAAAATGTATGTACATTTTTAAGGTATTTTCTTTCTGAATACTTCTCTAATGTTATAGCAATTTGAAAAAAATTTAAAATTTTTTTCCTGGTTGCCTTGAACTTTACATATTATTTGTTCTAGAACCTTTTTGAATGTCATTTTTAAATTTAAGTTAGTATGATCAAAAGAAATATAGTAACAGTTGAATTATATAGTACATAGTAATTTTTATCATAGATACTTAAGCAGAGGTTCCTCTTACAGGGATAAAATAACTTTGAAAAAATGTTTTCTTTTGTTTCCGTAGGGTAAAGCTGTCGGGGTGACTATTGGCTGCATTCTAGGAATGTTCCCTTTGATCTTCTTTGGAGGAGGTGAAGATGATGAAAAACTGGAAAAGAAAAATTAACTCACATAGAATACCTTTAAAAAGATGTAAACTAATGTACCTCAGTTATCAAATATGCTGTCAACAGCATTTAGGAATTAAGACAGTAACAGTGTATAGATAATGGGATCAAATAATTCAGCATGTATTATGGAAAACACTAACTTATTGTGGCTTGGTTTTCTTAGGACATCTTTTTAAAAAAAATTTTTGTGTAAATTGGTAAAATGCTTTTTCATCAATGGCAGTCAACATTTTACCTTTTCTTTTTCTTTGTATACCAAAATACCATTTAAGTATCAGTCGTTGATGTACTGTGCTAACTTGAGATTTGCCTGTTTGTTACTTACCATGTGTACACGCATGAAAGCATTTACTGTCGTTGTTGTCCCCTACAGTTACAATTCAACCTTAAAATTTTTTCCAAATTACTTAAGACGTTTAGTATCAGTTGAATATTTCTTTTTTACTCTCTTTTTGGCAACATCAATTTTGTACTGTTTCACAGTAAACATTTACAATCATATAGTTTCAGTCCTTTTTTAAAAACTCTCACATCTATTCAAAATGAACAGACTTTAAGTACTTATCACTCATTTCGATTTTCTGACCTCTTAGTCTCAAGAGCCGGAGATTAATTAGGATGAACAATTATTTTTAGTCTCCCTACTACATAAGAACATATATGTTAAGAAGTGCATTATTTTGAGTTGGTTTTTATACTTTTATTTTCTCAACTTTGAATGATTACGTAGTGATTTTTGACTCCTATGGGAAAGAAAGTCATTAAGAGTGCTTTTATGGGGATTGTGGGATTTAGGTCAACTAAGAGGTTTCACATGACACTTGGAAAGTTACGAGGCTCAAAATGTTTTTTTCACAGAAGTATAAAATGGAAACTGTTAAGAAGGTCTATGATATGACTGGTGAAGTTGAGGTGATGTTCATAAGGTTAGTAAGTACAAATAATATTGTTTGGGAATGCTCCTCCCCTCCAAATGTTGTCCCCTTATCTAAGTTGAATTAATTTGAATCCTAATGTTATATCTTCTTTAGCAGATTTTATTTCTGGATAACTTCTTTTGAGGTGAAAAATAAATATTTTATATTTTACTTTTTGCTATATATATATAGCCTAGTAATCGAAAGATGTATGAGGAGAAATTCTTTCTCCCATTTTTCGTTCCCTTTCTTTTTTTGTGGCGTTTCAATCATATTCTAGATTGAAGTTCCTTATGTCCAGTCTTGTGTATCTGACTTAAGTGTAGCTAGAATTCACATCTATACTTGTGAGTCATACATTTTAATTTTATGAACCTGTAAAGTTTGTTAGCATGTGATCTGTTACACATGCTAAAAAATTACTCTTAATTGTAAGAGTACTTAAATATATCACAGAGGAGAAAAACAAATTAAAATGACTATTTGGGCCACGGAAACTATTTACTTTGCTAAATAGATGAAAAAGAAGGGAAACTTAAAGATGGCTGTATTTACAGCTACCTTATTTTAAAGGTTTATTTGCACATTTACTTTGAACTCTTATTTTCAGAGGAGCTGGTTTCTCTCACAAGACAGTTTGTGATAAATTCTTTTCTGTTTACTTCAAAATTATTTTAGAGCTATCCTGTAATCATAGGTTTTTGAGGGAAAAATAGACCATATGCTATAAAAATAAATATATAACATTCTTCTTATGTACAAATAATGTGACAGTCTCGTTTGATCAAATTAAAATTATAAAACTTAACATCTTAAATAGAATTGTGGTTTGTATCTTCCACATAACATCACAGACACCAATTTTTTTTTTTATTATTTCAGATAATAGGATTAGAGTGATTATTTAAAAAATTTTTTTTGGTAAATGTTTAAGTGCTTTTGTACCTAACTTATATTGCCAGCCCTTTCTGTTCTCTGAAAACATATGTTTTTGTGGTGCTTAAATTTTCTTTTTATTAAGTCTTATATCCAGAAACCTTACCTATGAGTTTAGAAAGGGCTTTTGATTTTACTTTCTTCTTTTTCTTTTTTTCTGCTCCTGAAAGTAACACAGTCCTACAGAGAATCTTTTAGTTTAACTGAGCATCTGTAGAATTATTTAAGATTTCAAAATGTGGAATATATAACCTTTTTATATTGCAAAGTACTTTAATTTGTGGTTACAATACAATTTGCATAATTCAGGTAATTAGTTTAAAAGAATGGAGCCCTTTCATCCTTAACCTAAGGTACACATTTTTTTCTAGTATGGTGCTTTGCACAAAGTGGCTTCTGAAAAATGGTTCCCTTTAAGATAATGACTTCATATAATCATTGTTTCATGTTACTTGTCATGGAGAATGTTATTTCAGGTTGAAACTGGAATTCTTATTTCTCACATTAACTATTTCTTTATTGGGAGCAACTATATGATTAAATGCAACATGAGCTGCATCAATACTGTTCATTTGATATCATGTTGTCCGTGTATTATGATTTATTGACTTATTTATGCATGTAAATTGGGTGCATTTTGTTGCCACTGTATGTTAAATGGTGACCAGTGTTTTTACAAAGGAATTGAACAAAGAAAAATACCTTTTAAGAAATTTTGGAATGTGGTTTTGATTTTGAAATTTGATTTTCTTTCTAATCTCAGAAAATCCTGGTTATTCTGTAGCTTAAAGGAAATAGTATAAATAAATGCAGATTTGTTTCAGGGTTCTAGCAGTGTCACTGAGACAGTAAAATGGAACTATTTACCATTTCCTTGAAGTCCACACTTGAGATACAACATTATAGATTATGAGAGCAGGATGATCCCATATTGAGATAATTTGACCTTTAATAGGATGTCAAAAAAACTTTAGATAGATTGGCATAAATTACTCTGATGGCTGTTTATTTACAGCAGAGATATCCAGGCCTTCTATGTAAGAATGCATCATTTACTTTACTCCTTTTCCTCAGAAAATGAATTTTGAAGGTAATAAAAATTTATCTTTTGTATCAAAAACTTGTGCAAACCATTTTGAAGTAAAATTTCCCAGTTTTAGAATTTTATAGTTTTTTGCCATTTTAAGAGTATATTAAATGTAATGTAATTATTCTACATTGATATTAAATATAATCTTTTTCTTGACCAATTGGGATCTTACCTAGGATGTAGTAGTGGGTCAGTGTAAGGGGGTCAATCACTGTAATACACTGCATTAATAGAACGAAGCAGAAAATACCACATTATCTTCTCAATTCTTGCAGAAAAGTAATTTGACAAAATATAACATCTTTTTTTGTGGAAAAAATCAGAAAATTAGGTATATATCTGGTTTTTATAGCTTTTTAATTTTCCCCCCATTTTTTGCTGCTCTCTCTTCTGGCAACTGCTCTCTCTCTCTAATTTGCTGTTTTTCGGCTGTGTGGACTTAGAAACTTGATAGTCAGTCTTACCATAAATTATTTGAGAAGTATTAGAAAATAGGCTATGGAGCCTGAGTGAGATGATGATGGCAGTGGTGATGATGATAAATATAATGTTAGTTCCCTTTCATTAAGCACTTACTGATTGCTTTGTACTATAGTATTTTACATACATTATCACACTTAATCTCTGTAATAGCAATGTTAAGTTGGTACTGTTATTATCCTTATTTCATGTTGAGCAAATGGAGACATGGAGAGGTTAGTTTGCACAGGGCATCACTGTTAATAAGGGGACCAAAGTCTGACTTTGTCCAAGCATGCAGTCTGTGATTTTAACTACCTACTATGCAGTCAGGATAGCAGTTGCATGGACTCTGTAATGTCTGTTCTCTGCTCAGTCTTCTTTTTGCCTGTATATTTGTGGAGTTATTTTCTCACTTATAACTTAAGGGAATTGTACTAAAACTCTCCAAGTTCATTTAACAAATCTTTTGTTTTTGACTGTATATTATGTACTAGGAAGTGTTCAAGTCTCCGAATGAACAGCCAGAACATCCATATATCCTTAGGAAGCTTATTCTATAGGGGAGCAGAAGTGAGGGAGGAGAATACAGGAAAGCAGTTGTACCCTTAAATAAGTGGTGATAAGTTCTTTAGAAATAAATGAAAAGAGAAGAATAGAAAGTACCGGTGATCATATGTAGGGGGTTATTTTTACAGAGTGGTCAGGGAGCACCTGAAAGAAGTAAGAAATAAATAATACATATATCAGGGAAGAGAAGGTATTATGCTAGGTTCCAGAAAGTTGATGTTTAGAGAATCTCTACTATATGAAATATTTTCATATTTCACTTTGGAATGCATCATACGATTTTTTTCTTTATGCTACTGCTGCTAAGTCACTTCAGTAGTGTCCGACTCTGTGTGACCACATAGATGGCAGCCCACCAGGCTCCCCCATCTCTGGGATTCTCCAGGCAAGAACACTGGAGTGGGTTGCCATTTCCTTTCTCTTCTTTTTTCCATTTCCTTCTTTATATTTTTTTAAAATTGAAGTGTAGTTATATACAATACTGTGTTAGTTTCAGATGTGTAGCGCAGTGAGTTATATATACATATATATATGTGTATATATATGAGTTATATATAGATATTTATGAGTTATATATACATATTTATATGTATATATTTTTTCAGATTCTCTCCCCTTACAGTTAATTATAAAATATTGAGTATAGTTCCCATGCTGTACAATAGGTCCTTGTTGGTTATTTATTTTATATATAGTGGTCTGTTTATGTTAACGTCAAATTCCTAATGTATCCCTTTCTGTTCTCTTTCTGCTTTGGTAACCATAGTTTGTTTTCTGTGTCTGTGGGTCTATGTAAGTTCATTTGTGTCTTTTTCTTTCGATTACACATATCAGTAATATTATATGATATTTGTCTTTCTCTGTTTAATTCACTTAGTATGATAATCTCTAGATCCATCCATGTTACTGCAAATGGCATTATTTCACTCTTTATATGACTGAATAATATTCCATTGAATATGTGTGGCACATCTTCTTCATCTGTTCATCTCTTGATGGACATTTAGGCTGCTTCCGTGTCTTGGTATTATAAATAGTGCTTCAATGAACATTGGGGTGTGCATGTAAATTTTCATAATTGATTTTCTCCAGATACATGCCCAGGAGTTGGATTGCGTGTAAAAAATTTCCTTGTTTGTTTTGCAGTATTCATGTTTTCAGAATTAAGCCTGAATATTAATATTTAAGTATTAAGATTAATACTCCCTGCATATTTACTGACAGCAGTAAAGGGAAATGACTTGGAAGCATGGGGAAGCTACCTTGGGATTCATAAAGCAGGGGGTGACCAATCTATCAGCAAATGATTTAGGGTTTATTATGTGCTCATAATGAAACCTTGTAATTTTTTTTACCAAGGTAGTAAATGCTATTGGTGTATGAGTTTTAACACTGAAATAAGTTTTTTTCCTCCAACTTTTAGGATTGAAGTAGGAATTCAAGCAGGAACTTGTAACATTTTAACATTGAAGCTTTAGAACTTTCAGGATCTATTGATCTTATGCTGATAGCTGTATGAAGCACATGGTGTTTTGTATTGGTATTTGTATGAAATTTTACAACATCATACATAGGTTAATGGTATTGATGAGTTTATGAATGAAAGAAATTTCAGCAAACTTTTTGTTGACTTCTGAAGATTAAAAAGATGGAATAGGCATAGGATAGATTATATAATTTCTCCACAACTACAAGTCAAGCCTTTTGTTTAGATGAGTAAATTGTAAGAATGACGACTGAGGAGTTAAACTCAAAAAAACTACTTTGCAGGGAGATGAGGGGAATGTTCAAAAACTGTAGGATAAAGAAATTTTCTGTGAGAACTGTAAAAGTCAGTAAAGATTTGATATCTGCTAATAATATGAGAGCTATACATTTATATGGTGCTTTACTGTTTATAAAATATTTATGCATATGCAAGATATAAATGGAGTTTCAGAGAGATAGTTGAGTCAAAGAAAGCTGTTGAGCACATTTCTATGGATTGGATGTGCAACTAGTCTGCTGGTTTTGCCTGGGTTCAGTCATAAGACTAGTCCAACTGGTGAGTTGGCAGAAGCTAGAGGGTTTAATATGGTTTTGTCATAAACAGAGGGAGGACTAGGATCTCTCACCATGTGGTCTCTCATCATTTCATAGTCTATGACCAAATCTTAGCATGGCAGTTGGGTTCCAAGAGA
This sequence comes from Capricornis sumatraensis, assembly GCF_032405125.1. Classification (NCBI taxonomy): domain Eukaryota; kingdom Metazoa; phylum Chordata; class Mammalia; order Artiodactyla; family Bovidae; genus Capricornis; species Capricornis sumatraensis. The sequence continues at coordinate 35,013,184 of NC_091079.1, forward strand.
GTAAAGGTAGAATCATGAGGTCTCACAATGCCTACACTCTGGACCTTCTACAGTGTATCATATACTATCTTCCCTTGGTCAGGACAAGTTACAAAACCAGCCCAAATTCAAAGGAGTGGCAAAACTAACTCCGTCCTTCTGAGGGGAGGATCAAGAATGGCCTGTTACAAAGGAGCATGGACACAGGGGGGCATGGACACAGGGGAGCATTGTTCATTGGAGGCCACTGTGATAACATCTCTATCCTTCCAGATTATGCTTTATCATGGGCATATTTTTTGGTACCCATATCCCTTCTGTTATATTGTGAGTTCCTTGCAACTCACATCTTTTATTCATCTTTTATTTTCCTTTGCCACCATCACAGACCTTGAACACTGTTTTGTAAGTGCTGAGTTTCTTATGGATGATGAGAGAAGTAAAAGGAAAGTGGGAAAAAACTAAAATTTAAAATCTCTCTTTGTCATGGTAAGGTGAAAAAGATCCCAAAGTGTTTAAAATGATAATTTCCATAGCAAGCAAAAGCAAACCACAGCTATTGATAAGCCATTTAGAATATCCTAATAATCACAGCATTTTGTAGCAAAATAGATAAGGGCAATGCAATCCTTAATTTTTATAGATGAGAAGAGTTAAACTGTTTTTAAGTAATTAGATCTTACGTAATTAGATCTCTTTGATTCGAAATTCTAGGTGTTTTTTTTTTCTTCAGATTTTATAGAATTATATTTTTAGATAATTGCAGAGCAGGTGGATAACTTCGGGATTTTAAATTTACAGAAAAAACATTCTGGTGGCTAGTACCATGCTTTTTGTGTTTTATGTTTTTCTGTGTAGATGAAAGATTTTAGAACAATGCTTAAGGTGCTTAAAATAAGCGTTCATTTATTCCAAGTCCTTTGTATTTGTAAGCGCTTGGATTTCAAGAGACAAAGTATGTTGCAGGGCAGCTCTGCCAAAAGCTTAGTCCAAGTTCTTTAGTCTTTTCTAGAAATGGCAGCCAATGTTTTGCCTATGTGCTATTAACACATTACCCTTTTCTTGCCATCTGATATGTGGCATGTTTTGTAAACAAGCTGAAAACTCTAGGCTGGATCCCGGCTACATTTTAGGTTTTACAATTATATCTTCCCTCAATATTCTTCCCACTCAGACATCTAATAAATAGTTTAACTAATGCAAGATTCACCCTTTCTCCTTGTCTCTAAAATGCAGAAATTGAAAATGCAATTCAGAGAAAAACATCTTCTGTATTCACTTCTATTATGTGTTCAGAGTCCAATAAGGAACCAGGTTATGAGGGAGGTAGATGAACAGAATCATGAGACCTGATCCCTTCCCTGGAGGATCATTTGGTATTGGACAGATGGACAGTCTTTGGGTGTCTGCAAGCTCTGGAATTCTGTGATTCTAAGTGCATGATCCACATGGTTCACAGTATTGCTATTTAGTTCTTGCAATGCATTATATTATAGATTTTTTAAAAATTTATATTTATTTGGCTGCACCAGGTCTTAGTTGCAGCATGCGGGATCTTTGATCTTCATTGTGACATGTAGGATCTTCCCCCCCACTTTTTTTTCTTTTTAAGTTGCAGCATGTGAGATCTAGTTCTCTGACCAGGGATCAATCCTGGGCACCCTACATTGGGAGTGCACAGTCTTAGCCACTGGACCACCAGGGAAGTCACTATTAGAGGTTTTTTGTTTTTATATAATTCAACATATTGGGCAATAAAATCACTTTGACACTCTTCATATTCATCTTTACTCTGAAGTAAGACTTAATATAACCTTTTAAATAAAAACACTGAATTATTCCAATTCAGGAAAAATATAAATGAAACACAGTGATCTTAGAGGGCAAGGCATCAATTTAGTTTGAATTATTGAGTTAAATTCTCCATGATCCCATGGCTCCCTGTGAATACCATTAATTCACATCCATTGTATGATGCCTCAGCACTGAGGCCAAGGGTATATATATAATTCATTCTTGTCTTTGATATTTATCACAATGGTATATTATAGGTTTTCCTTCTTTCTATATTTTTTATTAGTCTTGGTATCAAGTATGAACTTCTGAAGGCTTGGTAAGATAGTTGGAAATTCATTAAAAATACATAAATAGATTGAAATTCTGCACCCATCTCTGATGCTCATTTTAAGCCTCAGCCTCTAAGCCTCTGAGTAGAGTGGCTCCTGCTGATCCATCTGGCAGTCTTTGTAGAGGAAGATCTCCTTTCACAGCTGAAGTCCTTTGCTTTTCTGAAGCCATGTTAATAGCATTGATCATTTGGAATCTACAGCTCTAAGCTCATCATTTCATAGCTCTGGGAACTTACATACCCATGAAGACTAATCTCTGAACTCTCACAGTGCCCCCATTATAAAATTGAGACAGTAATACCTCCTTACAGGATTGTGATTACTTATGTACCATGCCTGGTGGAATGCTTGGCATATAGAAAGTGCTCAGTTGATGGTCATAGTGAAGATAGCATTTTTTAGAACTCTTACTCCTGTCTTCAATTTAGTGGTTAAATCTTTGGGAAAAAAATGGAACTCGTAGAATATCTTTGAGCTGAGAAATACTGGGAATGTGAAAACATTCCACTTTCTCTTTGGTCATTTACAGTGTGACTGTAAGTATTGAACTCTCAGTCCATCAGACACATTTTTGATGAAAATTAAGCAACCAAAAGATAACCCAGATCAAACACGTGGTTTTGAAGTTATTTTCCCACTGCTACCCCTAAAATAACTGCACTGAAGTGCAATGATTTGGAGCCTTTCAATATTTTTCTTGTGTTGTGGAAGGCTGTTAAGGGCCTATGAAACTCCTTTAGTTTTACTGAAATAATGTTTAAACCTAAGTTCTCAGGTCTTTTGTTTACTAGCTGTTTGGTCCTAAGCAAGTCATTCAGCTCATCTGCAGAATGAGTACTAGCCACACTTTTTTATCTCACAGGTTTAAGATTGAATGAGACATTTCATGGGGAATGACTCTGTCATTGGGATGGCTGTTAATCATTCTAAAGACCTATTGGGGTGAAATGAGACTCCACTTAATGGAATACTTCAGAAACACCTCCTTTCTCATGTGAAACAAGACTGACTACGGTTCACTGGATTCTTACATTGATACTTAATCTTAATCTCATAGCGCTAAATTCTCAGTGGGCCATCTACTTTAACAATTCTAGCCTTTCTCAATCACTAACCTGGCTCATTCTCTCCCCTAGGTTGTGTGTATCTACCATATTCGGCTTATGATGGTTGGACTTGGGGGGAACTTGTCACTTCCTGGGTCCCCTTTGGTATCTGCCTCTCTGTAGAGAAATTGGCCACTTGATAGTTTTATTAGAAAACATTTTGCTCCTGCCAAAAAAGTCCCAAGTTTACAAAAGACTCATGTGACTTGGTAGCTAGTCTGCCTAGTTCTAGAGTGCAGAATTATGAAGCCCATTTTTTTCTGTACACCATATTTTCACCTTAGGCTTTATCAGCAATAAGACTGCTATTTTTATCTTCAACTGTCCGGCTTATTTGTTTCTCAAAATGTTAAGAATTTAACTGGGAAGGAGAAGTATTCTTTATTACTCTACTGAAAAGTAAGGGCTGACTTACCCAAGACTGGCTCCTCACACAGTGGCCTCTGAAAAACTCCATGCAAACTACCTATAGCTGAGAGTTTAAGACAAACCAACATAGGGCAGAAATCTGCGTGGCAGTTTAGTTGGACTGATGTTCCCACAGCCAGGGATGGACTTCTTAGGTGGCTCAGTGGTAAAGAATCTGACTGCCAGACTGGGCTTCAATCCCTGGGTCAGGAAGATACCCTGGAAAAGGAAATGGCAACCCACTCCAGTATTCTTGCCTGGATAATCCCATGGACAGAGGAGCCTGGCGAGCTATATAGTTCATGGAGTCACAAAGAGGCAGACATGACTGAGCGCGCAACACTCAATCACACATCTCAACCAGGGATACAAGGTGGCAGACCTGGGCTGCATACTGAGGTTCTGCCATGTTATACTGCTGTAACCCCCCAGATCTGACCAACCTCTTGGTTTTGATACCTGATGAGAGCTGATGTTATGGCATCAGGGTAGAGTCAAGGTTCTGCCCCATCATATTGCTGGGGTCACAAGTTTTGGACCCCATATCAGTGTGTGTGTGTGTGCCTATGTGTATGTGTGCATGCACATATGCCTTGCTAGGTTATTCACCTTTGGTTGCTGTCCCCTCTAAACTTCAGCATTGTCTGCTCAAAAGCAATGATTATAACTTGTCTAGAGCTCTCCGGTTGACAGATTTCATACCAATTATCTCATTTGACCATCACAATAACCTTGAAGACATAGATATCCCTTCAGTCAGTCAGTTCAGTCGCTCAGTTGTGTCTCTTTGTGACCCCATGGACTGCAGTGTGCCAGCCTTCCCTATCCGTCACCAGCTCCCACACCTTGCTCAAACTCATGACCATGAAGTCAGTGATGCCATCTCCTGCCTTCAATCTTTCCCAACATCAGGGTCGTTTCCAGTGAATCAGCTCTTCACATCAGGTGGCTAAAGTATTGGAGTTTCAGCTTCAACATCAGTCCTTCCAATGAACACCCAGGACTGATCTCCTTTAGGATAGACTGGTTGGATCTCCTTGCAGCCCAAGGGACTCTCAAGAGTCTTCTCCAACACCACAGTTCAAAAGCAGCAATTTTTCGGAGCTCAGGTTTCTTTATGATCCAACTCTCACGTCCATACGTGACTACTGGAAAAACCATAGCTTTGACTAGATGGACCTTTGTTGGCAAAGTAATGTCTCTGCTTCTTAATATGCCATCTAGGTTGGTCATAACTTTTCTTCCAAGGAGCAAGCATCTTTTAATTTCATGGCTGTAGTCACCATCTGCAGTGACTTTTGGGGCCCAAGAAAATGAAGTCTGTCACTGTTTCCATTGTTTCCCCATCTATTTATCTTGAAGTGATGTGACTGGATGCCATGATCTTTGTTTTTTGAATGTTGAGTTTTAAGCTAGCTTTTTCACTTTCCTTCACTTTGATCAAGAGACTCTTTAAGTTCCTCTTCACTTTCTGCCATAAGGGTGGTATCATCTGCATATCTGAGATATCCCTTACCCCGTTTCATAGGCAAGGAACTTGAATTCTGACAACTTCCAGGTCACATACAATTTATGACAGAGATGGTTCTCTGGTGCCCAGGTCTTTGGCCTCTAAATCCTGTGCTCTTTGCTTTATAACCCTTTCTAGAAGTCGGTAGTTTTATAAACATCTACTGAGTCATGTTGAAAAGCCTGATTCCCTTGTTGCTATGGGAATAGTTGAATGCTTTGTTTTCCAAAAGCCTTTTTCTTTATCCCAGATAGCAGTTCCAGTAATGGATTTTGCTTTAAATAAAATTAAAAAATAGCCCATCTCTTTCTGTTCTCTAGAGCTTATTTTTCAGCTAATTTTTCAAAATTGCACAAGAGCTAAAGAAAATAGAATAGATAGTGAAGTCTCTTACACCCAGATGCTACTGAGGTGGTACTGCAGGTGAAAAAGAATACCAGATTGGGATGCATGTGTTCAGAGCCTACAGGGAAGATTAGATGATAGCCAAGGAAAGGTGGGAAACATCAGATGAAAGGAGGTGTTAGGAAAAAGAGAAGAGTACACACGCAACTTTTTAAATTGTGTCTCTGCACATTGGTAAATTACATTGTTACACCTATTGCTTTGTCCCAGCAAAAGTTCTGGATGTGCAGGGCAGTCAGGCCACTTTCAGCCCTGAAGGGACCAGGAGGGGTTACAGCCGTGATAATGCCTGATTGGTAGAAGTGGGGTCAAATGAGGAGGGTAATCCACTGGATGGAAGCTAAGTTAGGAGAAAAACTTAGAGCCTCAGAGGACTGTGAAGATGCAGGGCTGTTGTAGTGAGAACTTCAAAGAGAGTAAGACTTGATCTCTTCTAATGAGCTTGCAACCTAGATAGTATATTCAAAAGCAGAGACATTACTTTGCCAACTAAGGTCCATCTAGTCAAGGCTATGGTTTTTCCTCTGGTCATGTATGGATGTGAGAGTTGGACTGTGAAGAAGGCTGAGCGCCAAAGAATTGATGCGTTTGAACTGTGGTGCTAGAGAAGACTTTTGAGAGTCCCTTGGACTGCAAGGAGATCCAACCAGTCCATTCTGAAAGAGATTAGCCCTGGGATTTCTTTGGAAGGAATGATGCTAAAGCTGAAGCTCCAGTACTTTGGCCACCTCATGTGAAGAGTTGACTCATTGGAAAAGACTCTGATGCTGGGAGGGGTTGGGGGCAGGAGGAGAAGGGGACGACCGAGGATGAGATGGCTGGATGGCATCACTGACTCGATGGATGTGAGTCTGAGTGAACTCCGGGAGTTGGTGATGGACAGGGAGGCCTGGCGTGCTGCGATTCATGGGGTCGCAAAGAGTTGGACACGACTGAGCGACTGAACTGAACTGAACTGAACTGAATGAGCTTGCAACCAAACATGGAACAGAAGGCCTGACAAATACATTTTCTACTCAGAAGTGTCTAGAGACAGGATCATTTAGAAAACAGATGAGCAATGAAAATATAACTCTCGGGAATCAGAACTGTCCCTGGAGCAGGGGGGAAATTCACAATATAGCCCCAGAATATAGCAGTTCAGAATTGTTGTGGGCCAGCAATTACCATGTGCCTGCCATTCCTTTCTGTGTTGAATGGGAATATCTATTATGATTACCCTATCTCTTTCTTACCAGTATGTGGGAAAAACCTGTTTGTCTCTTAAGTTCACAGGTTTTCAGATCTAAAGGAAAATATACCTGAGGGAGTCTCACCTACACTTGAACCTGTATTAGATAAAAGACCTTAGAGCCTGAGATTGGTGCTGCCATAGGATGCGACTCCTAGAGGTCTTGGAATATGGGGGGATTGTGAGCCATTCAGGATCAGAGAGCAAAGAGTTGCAGACTGTTTGATCACTGGCCACAGGAATCAATGCCTTCTGGCATTCACTGTGGTCTTCTTGCCATGAATCTGGGCTAGGCTTATGACCAGCTTTAACTAGTGGAATGCGGCAGAAGTGGCAGCATGTCAGGTGCCACCTTGTCGGGAAGTACGGCTTTGGTTCAGTGCTCATGAGGGTCTATGCTGCCTTATAAGGAGTCTGATGATCACACCAGAGGGTATGTGAAGTGACCTGAGAGAAATTCTGCCATCCCAGAGTATCAACTCCGCCCAGCCCCCAGTTAACTCACAGCTTAATACAGCTAGTGAGTGACCACCATCAAAATCAGCCGAGGGTTTGTCCAGCTAAGCCCAGTCTAGATTTCAGAATAGTAAGCAAATACAAAGTTAGTTGTTTTAAGCCACTCAACCTGGGGAGGGTCTGTCTATAAGCAATAGGTATATGAAACAGGACCAACTTGAAAAGTGGATCCATGAGCATATGACTAAAATCATTATGTAATAACAATACCTTATAAGAATAAGAATGGAAAATAAATATCTGGTTTGACTGAAGTTAATTGACTAAATTGACTCAATCGCAGTCTGAGCATAAATCACAATTGAAAAGACTGATGCTGCAGAGTAAATGGAACAGGTTCAGAATGCTGACTATATTCAGCATCTTGGGATTTGGTGTAGGATGTGTGTGCATTTTAAAATCAAGAAAAGGGGGAAAAAAATCAAGTCCTAGTAGAGCCTAGAGATTTGTGTATGCTTTTTAATGCCAGAAACTTGAGATGGTTTTCCTCTGAGGAAGGAAGGTCTAATTTGTAATCCTCCACAGCTGAGAAGGCATATTTCCATTTTCCCTCCTCAAGTCTCACTCCTCACCTTCCAGCCATGTGAAGAATCGTTGAGTGCTGAGTGCTTAGTCACTCAGTTGTGTCTGACTCTGTAACCCCATGGACTATAGCCCGCCGGGCTCCTCTGTCCATGGAATTTTCCAGGCAAGAAAACTGGAGTGGGTTGCCATTTCCACCTCCAAGGGATCTTACCGACCCAGGGATCGAACCAGTGTTTCTTGCATCTTCTGCACTGGCAGGCAGATTCTTTACCACTGTGCCACCTGGGAAGCTCCTAAGAATCATTGCATTCAGATATACTAGGGGCTCTCACATCTCTCTGCCTTGTTCATGTTATTCTTCCTGCTTCTGTGCCCTGTCCCCAATTCATCCATCAACCTCTATGCTCCACTCACTTTTTAAACATATAAATTTGGCTTAGTACATACACAAGCAAGTGGGTAAATGAAGAGAGACATAAAGGCTTATATCTTCATCTTTCTTTTAAGCGAAGAGGATTTCATGATGTAGCGTCCTTGACAGTTTGGATTTGTTCTTCACGCTATGCACTGACTGTGATTCCTAATTTTTTCTTCCAGACACAGACTGTCTGCTTCATGACCTGCCACTGACTCCCTCTTCAACACTGTCTCATGCTGCTCTTCCCCTCACTCTTGATGCTTCCGCCACATTGGCCTTCTTTCTGTGTCTCACACTCAGCAGACTTTTCACCTCAAAGTCTTTGTCATGCCGTTTCCTCTGGGGAAAACGCCTCTTCGATGTGCTTACAGGACTGGACCCGTCTCAATATTCAGACCTCAGCCCCAGATTCTCAGAGAGGTCTTTCCTGAATTCTCAGTCTAATGTTTTCTCTTGTCCTGCCACAAATCCATCTATCATGGGAGGTTTTGGAGTTTTTTGTTTTGTTTTGCTTTTACCTTAATTAAAAATAGCTTATTGCTAAAATTCTAACCATCATCTGAGTCTTCAGCTAGTCAGAATCTTTTTGATGGTGGTACACTCTACCCACTCTATCCCCCTGGAAAAAGTGCAGGCGAAGCTTCCACTGGGGAGAGAACTGCTTGACAACTGTCCTCTGTGTTCCCAACAGGCTGACCTCTCCCACCCCCATATTTTGTTTTTATCTCTATTATTTATGGTTTGTTTGCTTATGTTTTGCTCCTTCTAGACCATGCATTACTACTGGAGACATGGAGAAATCCTACTGAGATGACACATGAGTAATATGGGGCAATAATGGCATGGTTACACTTGGCCTGTGATCAGTGGTTTTCAAAGTTCTGGTTGCATCAGAAGTGCTAGTCAGAGAGGTGTACTTTCAATCCCCAATCCACATAGTCTCATTCATTTTGAGGCTGGGAGATCTGCATTTTAACAACCCTGGTGACCCTGATGCAATATGTCAGGTGACTCCATTTTACAAAATACAATCTGGGTTCCTCCAGTCTCTGTCCTCTTACTACTTTGGGCTGATTCCCTCCAGCAAAGGAAGAGCCTGGATGGTATTTGGTGAAACTCAAATCAGGGGGACACATTTGGGTAAAATGTCCTGTCCTAAAAGTCAAAGGCACAGGCTAAAATAATAATTATTTGTTGATGTTATTTATACCCACTTGCTCTGATTTGCTTTTCCACTAACAGTCAAGAACTGGCCATATTTAAAGGTGTGCTGGTTGACTTTTTTTTTTTCAAGGCACACTGTAAATAACTCTTCAAAGCTAGAAAAATTCATGCATTTGATAATTGAATTGTGAGGAGCTTATCTGTCAGCTGCATGGTGTTTCCGCAGTCTTCCTGTTCTGGGCAATAAATCCATCGTTATTGAAGGCAAGAGCTATTCATTAGTTATGTTCATACAGTCCAGTGGAAGCCCCAGATTATCCAAACTGACAGCAGTTACAATAGCCGGGTTGCATAGTGGTAAAGAATCTGCCTGCCAATGCATGAGATATAGGAAACCCAGGAAATACTGGTTCAATCCCTGGGTGGGGGAAGATCCCCGGAGTAGGAAATGGCAACCCTCTCCAGTATTCTTGCCTGGAAAATTCCATGGCTAGAGGAGCCTGGTGGGCTACCATCCATGAGGTCACAAAGAGTTGGATGTGACTGAGCAATTAAGCACGCACCGTTTATCTACCTATTGCTTTGTATCAAGGTTGTGCTCAGTGTTTTGTATCCATTTTATTCTTTAATCTTCACTAATACTTTTAAAACAGGTTTTATAAATGAAGGAAGTGGGGCTCAGAGAAATTAAATAACTGGTCCAAGGGACAGAGCAGGGATTAATACAAGGTCTGCTTGACCCTAGGACCTAGGTTTCTATATTACACCACAGGCTCACTCCTTAGAGCAAACCTCTGTAGGTTACAGATGGGAGAATGGCCATTTAGTATCAGAGTAGAACTTAGGACCCAGGTCTCCTGACCCTCAGCATAATTTCCTGTTCATGACCTTACATATGGGGGAAATGAAAGAGGGAATCTGGGACTATTAATGATTAATTCTGGGGAAAAAAGAGAAAAAAATCCTCTGATTGTCCTTAACTTGCTTAGATAATTTGGGAAATTCTTGACTCCTCCAGAAAGCGTGGTTTTACAGAAATACTTACCAAAGTCTAAATTCGCTATTATACATGGAATTGGAACGGATGATCTGGGCCCTGGCCCGGTTTCCACAAACTGCTATTCCCCTAACTTTGTGGAAATACTAAAACCATCACATAATCTTCTCCATCCATTCTGAAGATTCTCAAAACCTCTGAAGGCCTTGTTAGAGCCATTCAACCATTATAGAGCTTTTCACGGAGAACTGGCAAAGGATAATAGCTAAGTCATGAGGTGGGTATTTTAGATGAGAGCAGGCTGGTTTTATGAAAACCCAGCAGCTTTTGTGAATATTAACAGAAGAAGCAGAAAGCAGCCACAGACAGTGCCATGAGCAACCAAGACTGTGGCTCGATAAGACCCCACGACATGGCCAAGGAGACCCCAGATCAGCCTCAAGCACCTGTATTTACTCTCAGCTCTGCCTGTGACTGGTGAGAGTGTTAGCTGTACAGTTGTGTCCGACTCTTTGCGATCGCATGGACTGTAGCCCACCAGGCTCCTCTGTTCATGGGATTCTCCAGGCAAGAATACTGGAGTGGGTTGTCATTCCCTTCTCCAGGGCATCTTCCTGACCCAGGGATCTAACCCGGGTCTTCCACATTGCAGGCAGATTCTTTACCATCTGAGCCACCAGATGAGACAGGCAAACCTCTCAACTCAGGCAGGCATTTTGTTTTAAATTACTATCTAAAGTACTGTCTATACTGCTGGTGGAAGTGAGAATTGGGCAAAAATGTTAAAAAATTCAGTACAACTCGTTTCTCTGTGTTTTTGTTTGGTTTAGGTTGTTCACTTATTTATTGTTTATTAGTTTTGTAAATTCCACATATGAGTGAAACCAAACAGCACTTGCCTTTCCTCCTCTGTCTTAAGTCACTTAGCACGATACACTCAAAGTCCATCCACGTTGTCGCAAAATTTCATTTTTTGTTGGCTGAGTAGTATTCTGTGTATATTATACACACACTACATCTTCTTTATCTACTTATCTGTTGATGGATACTTAGGCTTTTCTAAAGTGGGGAGGGAGGGGGGCAAAATGGATAAAGGGGATCAGCTGTACAGTGACCAATGGATACAAAATCTTTGGTGGTAAGCACATTATATGGTACACAGAAATAGAAATGTCATGTAATACATGAAACTTATATAATGTTATAAATCAATATTGCCTTAATAGAATAAAATTTTTTAAAAAAATTTTATTTTAAACAAAAAATGTAATCAGGACTTCCCTGGCAGCACAGCGATTAAGAATCCACGTGCTAATGCAGGGAATATGGGTTTTATCCCTGATCCAGGAAAATTCTATGTGCGGTGGAGCGATTCAGCCCGTGTGCCACACTACTGAGCCTGTGCTCTAGAGCCCATGCTCCACAGCAAGAGAAGCCACTGCAATGAGAAGCCTTGCACCGCAACAAAGGGTAGCCCCGCTCACCGCAACTAGAGAAAGAAAGCCCGTGCAAAGCAACAAAGACCCAGCACAGTCCAAAAAAATGGAATCAACCAAATACACACAAAAATAACTCATCCCATGTAAGCTGTTGGGAAGTTGAGAGTCATCTGCCAGCTTTGCTGGCCATTCTGTGGTTTTTCAATATAACTTCACAGTTGATGTGATCAAAACTACTGCACACAGCAGGAGTACAGCCAGTACTCGGTGGAATCAAGCTGCTGGATATTTATGATAATTGAGAACTTCAAAGATGAGTTTGAACTCCACAGATGTCACCCTTGTCCCTTGTCTTCTGGAAATTCAAGAGCTAATGGGTTGTGCTGGTTCAAGATCACCGTTGCCTAAAGTGTGGGGTGTGTTCCATCACTATAATATGCAGGATGTTTTGCAGGGTAGGCAAACGTTTTAAATGTGTAGTTAGATATTTAATTTACTGTGTATATTTTTTTTTTGAGTCACTACGTTTATTCTTTATTGTCTTTATTTTCCAAGTTTTGGACCCCAAACTTGGCAAACATCATGGAGATTTGTACAAACATGCATATACATATATACACACACACTTAAGTTTAAAGCCTCAGTTCCTCATTAAACCTTGTGCTCAGGCTCCTGTTAAGAGGAGGTAAAATGGTGAGAAGCTAAAAATCAGGGAAAATATGAATGAATCCTAATTGATAACTTTCTTGTTACAAATTAAAGCAGACATTTTAAGGCAAAATCTAACATCTTGCTAAAACTTCCACTGAACTACAGACTTGGATACTTACAAGCAAATAAATAAAAACCTATTTTTAAATATTCATTTGAAAAATGAAGTTAAAAGTTATCACTTAAAAATATATAAACAAATAGTAAGGATATGACAAAAATCATGAAAGTGGCATACATATGACTATAATTTAGGATCTCCTAGAATATTGTCTGAGTCTTTGCAACCCCATGGACTGTAGCCCGCTAGGCTCCTCTGTCCATGGGATTTCCCAGGCAAGATTACTGGAGTGGGTTGCCGTTTTCTTCTCCAGGAGATCTTCCCAACTCAGGGATCGAACCCAGGTCTCCTGCATTTCAGGCAGATTCTTTACCATATGAGCCACCAGAGAAGCCCCAGAATATAATTCCTTAAGCCAAACTCTTGGAGCCAGATGTGTTCTAGAATTCAGACTATCTCATGCATTACTTGACACCCCCAGAGGTAGCTGGAACAGCACTCTCAAATCAAACACATTGTTAGTTCTGCCATAAAACATATGAATAGGATAAATAAAGTCTATAAATAGACTTACATTAATTCAAGTATTGCAGCCAAATGAATTACAAAAAGTACTGCTTTTCAGATATAAAAATGTAAAAGCGTTTTGTAAGTGAGAAGTTTGAGAGAGCTTGCTGTATTCAGAAAGTCACAGTGGGTGCATAAGATTGGAAGTAAAAGGAGGGTGGAGTTTGAGGAAGGGGACAAAGGTTAAATCATAAAGAGCCTTGTTGTTCTCACTAAAGAGATTAGAGTTTGTTCTCTAAGCAATGAAGAGTCACTGGTTTGGAGGAGGTGAACTACGTGGTCATATTTCCATGTGTGATGTCTCATTTGACTTGAAAATCAGGGACTGTTTCCTTGAAGAGGTATCAGTTACCTTAGGACTGAATGGACCAGCAGAGATGGCCTTTCATCCAGGGCAGAAGCTGCTGTGACAGCCAAATATCGTCAGGGTTCACAATGATATGAACTAGGAACGATGATATGAATCAAAAGAAACCATTTCCATGTATTGAGCACCTACTATGTGCACCAGCATACACACACGTCTCTTTAATCATGGCAGAAGCCCTGCAAGGAAAGCCATCGCTCCTAGGACACAGAGGTGGAATTTAGACCCATCCCTCTCAGACCCCAAAGACCATTCTCTTCCCATCCCACAAGCTGCCTCTCCTGTGGAGTTCAGTCTGGGCCCAGAGACAGAAGAAGGTAGAAGAACAGAGGCTCAGACAGAAATGAAAGTTGGAACTATATATATATATATATACACACACACACACATATAATATATATGTCTATTTAAATACATATATGTAATATGTATAATAGTATATTTAAAATTGTTATTGTTGTTGTTCAGTCACTCAGTGTCTAACTCTTTGTGACCCTATGAACTACAGCATGCCAGGCTTCCCTGTCCTTCATTATCTCCCAGAGTTTGCTCAGATTCATGTCTATTTAGTCAGTGATGCCATCCAACTATCCCATCCTCTGTTGCCCTCTTCTCCTCTTGCCCTCAGTCTTTCCCAGCATCAGGGTCTTTTCTAATGAGTTGGCTCTTCACACCAGGTGGCAAAGTACTGGAGCTTCAGTTTCAGCATCAGTCCTTCCAATGAATATTCAGAGTTGATTTCCCTTAGGATTGACTGGTCTGATCTCCTTGGCATCCAAAGGACTCTCAAGAGTCTTTTCCAGCCCCACAGTTCAAAAGCTGGGGAAACTGGTCAACCACTTGTAAAAGAGTGAAACTAAATCACTTTCTAATACCATACACAAAAATAAACTCAAAATGGATTAAAGATCTAAACGGAAGACCAGAAACTCCTAGAGGAAAACATAGGCAAGACTCTGACATAAACCACAGCAGGATCCTCTGACCCACCTCCCAGAATATTGGAAATAAAAGCAAAAATAAATGGGACCTAATTAAAATTAAAAGGTCCTGCACAACAAAAGAAACTATAAGCAAGGTGAAAAGACAGCCTTCAGAATGGGAGAAAATAATAGCAAATGAAGCAATAGACAAAGAATTAATCTCAAAAATATACAAGCAACTCCTGCAGCTCAATTCCAGAAAAATAAATGACCCAATCAAAAAGTGGGCCAAAGAACTAAACAGACATTTCTCCAAAAAAGACATACAGATGGCTAACAAACATATGAAAAGATGTTCAACATCACTCATTATCAGAAAAATGCAAATAAAAAACAAAATGAGGTACCATTTCATGCCAGTCAGAATGGCTGCTATCCAAAAGTCCACAAGTAATAAATGCTGGAGAGGGTGTGGAGAAAAGGGAACCCTCCTACACTGTTGGTGGGAATGTAAACTAGTACAGCCACTATGGAGAACAGTGTGGCGATTCCTTAAAAAACTGGAAATAGAACTGCCATATGACCCAGCAATCCCACTGCTGGGCATACACACCAAGGAAGCCAGAATTGAAAGAGACATGTGTACCCCAATGTTCATTGTAGCACTGTTTATAATAGCCAGGACATGGAAGCAACCTAGATGTCCATCAGCAGATGAATGGATAAGAAAGCTGTGGTAGATATACACAATGGAGTATTACTCAGCCATTAAAAAGAACACATTTGAATCAGTTCTAATGAGGTGGATGAAACTGGAGCCTATTATACAGAGTGAAGTAACCCAGAAAGAAAAACACCAATATACTAACGTATATATATGGAATTCAGAAAGATGGTAACGATAACTCTGTACACGAGATAGCAAAAGAGACACAGATGTATAGAATAGTCTTTTGGACTCTGTGGGAGAGGGCAAGGGCGGGATGATATGGAAGAATGGCACTGAAACATATAAATCATCATATGTGAAACGAATTACCAGTCCAGGTTCAATGCATGATACAGGGTGCTCGGGGCTGGTACACTGGGATGACCCAGAGGGATGGGATGGGGAGGGAGGTGGGAGGTGGGTTCAGGATGGGGAACACATGTACACCCATGGTGGATTCATGTCGATGTATGGCAAAACCAATACAATATTGTAAAGTAAAAAAATAAATAAAACCGAGATTTAAAAAAAAAGCATCAGTTCTTTGGCACTGACTGAGCCTTCTTTATGATCTGACTCTCACATCTATATATGACTACTGGAAAACCATATGTAAAGTTACAGTAAAATTATTCTGTCTAATGTCTTGCATTGTCTGTCGCCAATTTGATAAAAATGATTCCTTCCAATAAGAAATTCCACCATTACATGATTTGTGTTTAATTTCATATGTATAGCTTTTGTTTTGCTTGCCTATGTTTCTTTTCTCTCTCTTTTGTGAACCAAACTCCTCTTTTGCTTTTTTATATTAAGAAACAATGTACAGAAGGATATTCTTGCCCTTTGTGTAGATTGTTTAATAAATTTGAGCCAGAATACTTTCCACTGTCTTCTTGGCACTTTCGGGATTTCTTAATGCTGATATATGGATGGATTCTGTGAATGGAAATTTTGAAGCAAGTTCCTAAATCCTGTATCATTCTTAAAGGTCACATGTACCTATTGTGAAAATGTGAAGCTGTATTTCTGAACCTGAAATAAATGATACCATTTGAAGAACAAAATATATATACATATAAATATATTAAATATATGTTAAACATATGTATATATATTTTGAAGTCACTTAGTCGTGTCCGACTCTTTGCGATCCCATGGACTGTAGCCTAGCAGGCTCCTCCCTCCATGGGATTCTCCAGGCAAGAGTACTGGAGTGGGTTGCCATTTCCTTCTCCAGGGGATCTTCCCGACCCAGGGATCAAACCCGGGTCTCACACATTCCGGGCAGATGCTTTAACCTCTGAGCCACCAGGGAAGCCTAAATATATTAAATATATGTTAAACATATGTATATATATTTTGTATATAATATATATATATGTATGTATATATTTTTTTGGCCATGCCATGCAGCATGCAGGATCTTAGTTCTACTAGGGATGGAACTCATGCCCCTGCACTGGAAGCATGGAGTCTTAAAAACTGGACAGGCAGGAAGTCCCAAAAGTAGGGACCAAACTTTAAAGAACCTTAACAATTTAGCAACTGTTCCAAACTTGGTCTCTCCAGATACCATGCTGCTTTCAAATATACCTGTGCCCCTAATAAGGCCGTGTTCATCAAAGTGAGATTATTATGTACGAGAGGAATGTTCCAAGGGAACTCGTTTTAATCCAGGATTCATTTCCCTAGCCTGTTCCTTTGTCTGTGTGCTTTTCTCTTTTTATTTTTCAGAGTCTGTATACTCTGGATGAAAACAGAAGTCATGAGAAAGAATTCAGGGAGCAGGCCACATTGCAGCTGACACTGTTCAGAAGGCGGTGTTAAGGATCAGAGAAATTGCAGAGTTGGCCAAGATGTGAATGCGTGTTGGATACTGGGCTAAGGCTATGGGGGATATAAGCATCTTTAGGGCAACCTTCCTGTTCCTCTCCACTCCATGAACATTAAGAAATTTACCGTAGGAGTCAAGGATGTACCTTTGAACCGATCAGAAATGATAGCATGCTTATGTGTTAGGTAATGACAGAGAGAGGGTTTGGTGATGGGACAAATGTGGGGTTATCGTGAATGGTGACAGGCAGGGAAGGAAAGGCCCTGGGTCTTGAAAGCGCTGGAGCCCAGATGCTGGCTATCTCTGACTAAGGGGCCCAGGTTGGGGGCAGCACAGAGATGAGTTATTCTCTGGCATGAACGCATTCCATGAAAGCTGACCCACTGATAGCACTGGGGCCTCCACACACCAGTAGCCCCAAAGATTAACCCCAGGGGTTAGGTGGTTACCACTACATATCCCAAGGGATAGATACATTATTAGCCGCCAAACCTGCCTCCCCAAGCCCTCCGGGCTCATATGAATTAAAGTAAGACTGGGTGAGGAGGCGAGATGAGCACCCAAAGGACAAAGGTTACCTGAGTGTGGTTTCCTTTGGCCCTGCCTCCAACCAGGTGTTTATAGGATAAAATCAACCCGAGGGGCCCTATATGCAAGACAGCAAAAGAGACACAGATGTATAGAACAGTCTTTTGGACTCTGTAGAAGGAGAGGGTGGGATGATTTGAGAGAAAAGCACTGAAACATGTATATTACCATGTGAAATAGATGACTAGTCCAAGTTCGATGCATGAAACAGGGCACTCAAAGCCGGTGCACTGGGACAGCCCTGGCGGGTGGGATGCGGAGGGAGGTGGGAAGGGGCTTCAGGATGAGGGACACGTGTACACCCATGGCTAATTCATGTCATTGTATGGCAAAAGCCACCACAGTATTGTAAAGTAATTAGCCTCCAATTAAAATAAATAAATTTTAACAAATCAAAAAGAAAATATTTTCTCAATACAGAAGTTTTTAATTCTTAAAAAAAAAAAAGCAACCTGAGGGGCTTTTTAAAAAATGGTATTGTCGCAATCCAGGGAACACTACTTTTTCTGAAAAAGGATAATGACTCTTTGCATATGAGTCATGCCAAAGTCCATGAAATAGCCAGGGCCCCCAGTTATCAGTGTACCTTTGACCCTGTGTTCTTTACCTAAAGATTTCTTTATTTATGTCTTTGGGAGCCAGCCCAAGTCTGTCTTACCACAGAGCCCCTGGGATATAGCTTCTCCTGGCCTGACTCCTGGGAGCTCCCCCTTTCTGTCTTTCCAAAGGCTCTAGAATCTCACCCCTTTCCCCACTCTGTCCCCACTGATCACCAGAACTTTCTCTCATCCTTGCTGTCTCTAAGGACCAGCAGATGGGCTCCTCTTGTTTGAAAGTTGTTTATTCTCCACTAATCATAGTGGGTGCACAGATAGCAGAGAGACCAAAATCAAAATAACAAGCCCAGGGAGGTCATAAAGTTCAGGAAATCTTACAGAATTCATGCTGTCATGGTTTTTCTGGAGGTGCTGACAGTGTGGCCAAGCGGAAAGGGGTCCAAATCTTGGTCTAACCACTTACCAGCTGATGACCTCAATGAATCAATTACTTATCCCCACTGAACCTCAGTCTTCCCTCTGGAAAATGGGGACAGAAGCACCTGCTCCTGGTGTTGATCTAGAGACAGAAGAGATCACACAGACGCAGCTCCACAGCTAATGCCCTGTGTGTAATAGGTACTCCACAAAGAGCTGTTGTTCCTGCTAGTGTTTGGGAAGACCCCTGGGCTCCAGCTCTCCGTCTTCATTTCTGGAGGAGATGGTCATCCCGTCTGCCATGATGACCTCTTCTCAAGCTTATAGGCTGCAGATGGAATATCCAGAATCATGCGCATCAACCAGTCTCTCCAGCTGCCTCCGCCCTGTCTACGGGGAGTGACTTGAAGTTTGGAGAATGCAGGATGGGGCTGGTGCCCGCCTCCCCAGGCCCCTAAAATGTCCCCTGAGAGGAGTTCCTGGTACTTCTTTCTTACTAAAAAGGAAAAGCCGACTGTTCCATTTCCTTTTCACAATCTCTGCTCCATCTCAAAGCAGTGAACATCAGGCCTTATCTTGGCTCAAGAGGTCAGGAGGTTAAGGTATCCAGCCATGTTCACCATCTTGGTGTGTCTGTTAGTGGCTCAGTCATGTCCGACTCTTTGTGACCCCCATGGACCGTAACCTGCCAGATTCCTCTGCCCATGCAACTCTCCAGGCAAGAATACTGGAGTGGGCTGCCATTCCCTTCTCTAGGGGATCTTCCCAACCCAGGGGTTGAACTCGGGTCTCCTGCATTGCAGGCAGATTCCTTACCATCTGAGCCACTAAGGAAGCTCACCATCAACATGCTTTACATCAGAGTTGAGTTTCTGTTGGGTTCTTGACCCTCTCTGTAGGTCTGCACTAGAGGTTTTCTTAGAGATCAACCTGGGCAAAACTTCATTGTCAGTTGGGAGAGTCAATCACTGTCCCCAGGAGGTTGGCTGTCGGTCAGGCCAGCAAAGTTCCAGTGCTGCCCTCCACTGAGGACCCATATCCGTGGCTGGCCTGCCACTCCCACAGTCTCCCTCAAGGTGTTCCCACACCTTGAATCCCATTAAGGTTTGGGGTTGGGCTAGGGTGTGGATTCCCACCATCACTGCGTGGAAGATCTCTGGGGCGTGCACATCTGTCTCCTTGCCCTGTGATGGCATGATTGGATATGCAGAGCTACAAACTCGTTTCACCACTTGGGGGAAAGGAGACCAGTGCTTCCTGAGTGCTCCATGGTGCTGAGCACCAGCAATCAGAATGTCGAATGCATCATCTCGTTCTCTCTCATTCAACGGCCTTTTTAAAAGCAAGAAGGAGAGACTGGAAGGAGGCAATGAGCTTGATGTTTCCCTGGAAACTCAGATGAAAAGTTTCTGTTTAGGAGTCAAATCAGGAAAAACCATTCAGGAAGACTGGGAGTAAACCAGGCAAGAATCTGCTGATGAGAAACCAAGGACGCTGGGAAACTGTAAGCAAAGTGACCTGATCCTAAGGAGATCAAGCAGGGGTCTTTGGAATCCACTCAGCAGAAGCTATTCACTTGTACTTTATGGTTTTGGTGAAGGACTAGGGGAAGCAAAGGTGCAAATGAGGTTGAAGAACAGAACAAAGAAAACCATCAAAGAGCCAGGAGTGAGTGGAGCCTTTCAAACACTGTGCTGGAGAGTGTCTGCTGCCCCATGAGCATCAGTTCAGTTCAGTCACTCAGTCGTGCCCGACTCTTTGCAACCCCATGGACTGCAGAACGCCAGGCCTCCCTGTCCATCAACAACTCCCGGAGCTTACTCAAGCTCACGTTCATTGAGTTGGTGATGCCATCCAACCATCTCATCCTCTGTCGTTCCCTTCTCCCCCTGCCTTCAATCTTTCCCTACATCAGGGTCTTTTTAAATGAGTCAGCCCTTCGCATCAGGGGGCCAAAGTATTGGAGTTTCAGCTTCAGCATCAGTCCTTCCAATGAATATTCAGGGCTGATTTCCTTTAGGATGGACTGGTTGGATCTCCTTACTGTCCAAGGCCACCCGTAGTTTTGGGTAGATGTATCATACCATGCATCAGTCTACATACTCCCCAACTCGGCATCTCCGCTCCTCAAGCAAAGCTTCTGATTGTAATTTTGATGTCCATATATTTGGTATATAGGGAAAGGCAGCTGATTTTTTTTTTTTTTTCTTTTTGGCTGTGCTGAGCAGCATGTAGGATCTTAGTTCCCTGACCAGAGATCAAACCTGTGCCCCTACAGTGGAAGTGTGGAATCCTAACCACAAGACCACCAAGGAATTCCCAGGAAAGGCAGTTGAGAGGTGCTGAAGTGGGCAGCTGGGCTTGATTGACAGTTGTATTTTTCATCTTTGATTCACAGGCATTCTGACCTGTATCTCAGGCTCTAAGAAGAGACATGTACCCTGTAAGCCCCAAGGTGGACGCTTCCCTCTGAGACCCCACAGGTTACAGCCCTCTGCAGCACATTCTTACACTGGCTCATTTGCACAAACTCTAAGAACAAGACACTCATTGTTCTAAATAAGTGAACAAACAGAGATGCACTTAGTGGTTCCTAATGAAGCGAGCAGCCCGAGGAGAACACAGTCATGATTGAGTGTAAAAGCAGAAACGGTTAAGGTGGATGCTCAGACAGGTGAACGAGAGGAAGAGAATCAGAACCTCATAGCACCAGATCGCTTCCCTTCCCAGAGATGATTATATAAATGCGGTCATTTTTTTCTCTGCAGGCTGTTTCCCAGTGTCCAGAATGGACACATCGAGATCCAAAAAGCTGCTCTAATATTCACCAGAGCCTTTTTCCTTCCTTGGTGATTTGTATTATTTTTCTTTTGGGAGGAAAATGCTTCACTTAGAAATGTCTGCAAATCAATAATGTTTATAAAGGGAATGTTAGTCACACAGCGTGAAGCTGGGAGGGATAATTGTCTATGACACGGTTTCTGCCAGGGCCGCTTTGTACAGCCGTGCAGGTCCTACTAGGGTGTTAGCACTGTCATCTCTGCAGTTATCCCCTCTCCCCAGCTTATTCAATGCAATACGTGGTATATGGGGGCTCTGGCCCATCCAGGGAGTTTAGAGCATAGTCGGAATTTGAAGGTTGCAGCTGCGTTGTGGAGCTCCCCACAGAATCTCAGATGCTGAAACATTTCGCAAAGTGTAGGAACTGGGACTGAAAACTGTGAATTCCTTTGGTGAGTGTTTTGGTACGTATTCACGCATTCGGTGCATTCCGGCGAAGTGACAAGGAATGGAAGAAGGCAATGGCACCCCACTCCAGTACTCTTGCCTGGAAAATCCCATGGACGGAGGAGCCTGGTGGGCTGCAGTCCATGGGGTCGCTTACAGTCGGACATGACTGAGCAACTTCTCTTTCACTTTTCACTTTCATGCATTGGAGAAGGAAATGGTAACCCACTCCAGTGTTCTTGCCTGGAGAATCCCAGGGACGGGGGAGCCTGGTGGGCTGCCATCTATGGGGTCGTACAGAGTCGGACACGACTGAAGCGACTTCAGCAGCAGCAGCAGCAGCAGCAGCAGCAGCAGCAGCAGCAGCAGCAGCAGCAGCAGCAGCAGCAGCAGCAGCAGCAGCAGCAGCAGCAGCAGCAGCAGCAGACAATGAATGAACGTGCGGAAGGATCTGACGTATAAGATCCAGGCTGTGCGTAGAAGTAACCATCCGCTCCGGCCTCACCTTTGGGAACCACGGTGACTCTTCAGGAAGAACGACAGACCCGGAAGAAAAGCATCTTCTCAGGTGCATGGCTCTCCCTTCTCTGCCCCTGTCCAGGGACACCTTAAATAGAACTGGCTCTGGAAACAGAATTGCCCAAAGCCACCATAGAAATGCGTCAGTGTGGCTTATCTGAACCCGTGAGTTGATGTCAGAGAAGTGACTGGATAGTGGGGAATGCAAATAGACTGTGTTAGTCAGCCCCGGCGGCCATAACAAAGTGCCACAGACCGGCTCAAACAAGGGAAATGAATCTCCTCACAGTTCTAGAGGCTGGGAATCTGAGATCAGGGTGTCTGCAGGTTTGATGTCTTCTCAAGTCTCCCTCCTTGGCTCACAGATGTCCATTTTCTCCTCCTATCTTCACATGGCCTTTTTACCATGTGTGTGCATCCCTGGAGTCTTTCTGTATCCAAGTTTCCTCCTCCAATGTGGACACCAGTCAGTTTGGATTAAGGCTCAATCTTTTGGCCTCATTTTAACTGCTCTTTAAAGGACCCATTTCCAAATATAATCACAGTTTGAGGTCCTGAGGATTAGGGTTTCAACATACAAATTTTGGATGGGTGGGGGGACACAGTTCCAACTACCTTAAGATGGCCCATCTTAAGCATTTTAGGGGAAAGAAAGATCATACTTTCAGGGAGGTGTGAATGGCTGTCAGCAGGTGGACTGCAACACAGCTGGCAGAAATCTAACCAGAGATGGAGCAGAGGCTCACCAAACATAGGACACCCAAGCCTCCAGTGTGGGCCCTCGGATCTAAGTCAAACCTGTCTGGAGGAATTTGATGGGACAGGATTCTAAGGAATTTGGAATTATCACAGCAAAGGAGAAGAATGCCTCCACCTTGAGACCATCTAACCAAGGGAAATGAATGGCAAAGGGAACAGGCCTTCACTGAATAAGAGGTTCTGAAGGGCTGCTGGCCCCAGAGGGCTGCCCTTCTCAGACTGCACCCACCACAAAGGACACACACCACCATGTCTGAACATAACTACACACCATCTCTAGTGGTGTGGACAGTTCGGTTGAGGTGGCACATGTTCAACTGTGACATAGGTGATATATGGGTTTTAAAAAATAGTTTATTTGTTTATTTGACTGTGCCAGTTCTTGGTTCTGACATGCAGGATATTTCAGTTGCAGTATGCAAACTCTTAGTTGTGGCATGTGGGATCTAGTTCCCTGATTAGAGATTGAACTTGGGCCCCCCGCATTGGGAATGTGGAGTCTTAAAACCAGTAATATGTGTTTAAACTGAGATTGTTGTGTTAATCGTCCTTCTCTATGGTTCTTCTCATCTGTGTAAGAGCAATGCTAATAATGAATGATTTTAACACCATTTAATCTGTACAGTCCTTTCAGATGGATTTTGATTGAGAACCAGGACCCAAAGGTAAACCAAAAGTAGATGTCAGCTCTGGCATTTGGGCTCTAGCCTGGCTCACTCCATAGCCCACTCATTTTACCACTGGGCTATGGTCTCATGCAGAAAATTCTGGAAAGCAGGGCCTGGAGGCTGGAATCTCAGCTTTGCTAGTAGCCAGACAGGCCATCCTTGTTTCTGCATGTTCCCTTCCATGTCAGAGAAGGGACTCTGGTGGAAATGAAGGCCTGTGGACATTATCAAGCACCCTAGACTCAGTAAGCAAGGATTGTCCTCGAAACAGTTTAAGGGTATCTCTGCCTGCAGACAGCATTGTGGTGGTGGGTTGGAGGGTTCACTGATACTTCTTCTCTGATCCTATATTCAATTTGCTTGCTTAGGGAAATTGAATTACTCAAGAGGTTGAGAAAGGAACGTTGGTAATAAAGTTCAAAGGCAGATTGCACTCAGATTTCAGGCTTTTCAGTGCTAAGCAATTGAATCTTGAATCCTCAGTGATGGGTGGCTGAGGAACTAAGAATTTCATCCCCCTTTTCCAAAGGATGTCTTTTCTTGTGTCTAAATGAACTCAAGAATGATCACTAATTGGTCTTTTTCTAGGATCTCTGCTGAGAGGCCAGCTTTTGATATGTTTCTAGAGCCCAACAAGCATAATATGGAGATGCTAATGGTGGTTGTCCATGGGAAAAGACATCAGTCCTTCTGTTTGATTCTCAGTCATAGTAGCGTGGGAGTGTAGTTAGAAGGGTAGTTCCTGGCCCTGGGTGAAGATAGTATTTATGCATTTAAAGAAATAAGTGGGTAAACAAGCATGAACGGATTCTGCAATGTGTCCCAAACCACACAGCAGTGTAGTTGACCCCAGAGCAGCCCAGCCTGTAGACTTCCTACTTCACTCATTTCTATGGTCTTGTTAAATTCTTCCACCAGGATCAAATTGGGAGCATGTAGCTCTCCAAGTTGGCTTTCCTGGTGGTTCAGTGGTAAAGAATCCACTTGCCAATGCAGGAGACATGGGTTTGATCCCTGAGTCAGGAAGATCCCTTAGAGAAGGAAATGGCAACCCACTCCAGTATTCCTGTCTGAAAAATCCCATGGACAGAGGAGCCTGGTGGGCTACAGTCCATGAGCTCGAAAAGAATCAGACATGACTTAGTGAATAAACAATAGCTCCCCAAATTAGAAGTTAGTGTCTGCAGATTACAAACTCCTAATTGGGTTGTTTGAGATAGCTCCCAGCACTTCTGAGAAGAGGCCACTGCACCTTTGAATGTGAACTCAGCAAGCAGCCTTGGTCAAGCTTGGGAGGCTGGGACCACATCACTTTTCCTTGGAGTCCACCTCCAGTTCATTACCCACCAGGCAGTCACTGTCTGAATGGTGGGAAAAGCACTACTCTTAGTACAAGAACTCTTTTGAAGGCCCCACAAGAGATTGTAAAAAGCTCTGAATGTTGTTTATGAAGTAAACAGATTAGGAAAAGAAAATTGAAGTTGGCCCAGTGCCAGAGAAGAGAGGTTTAATTAACGACAAAAGCAGGGAATCAACAGAGCAATGTTTTATTTTGGTAGAGTTTCTTTGTTCTCTTTAACTAAACGATTCTTTTGTGTCAATCTTTTGCTATAAATATAAGCGAATCTTCTTCTCCTACCCTAAGCCCTGGACACGCTTTTTTCCCCTGGCTCACTGTGTGAGAGAAAGGAAAGATATTTTTTACGTACTATGCGAAACAGCCAACTAGGGGTGGTGGATTCACCTGTTCAGATCATCGTCACACAGTCCAGTGAGGTAAGCTTCATGTTCAGACTCTCCTCTTGTCATCTGATCGCCTGCTATTTCCAGCCACTAGCTGAACTGAATTAGAACCCAGAGGAGCCAGGGTGACTCAACCCTTAAAGGTCAGCCTCCCTGGGCGTTGAGGAGGTGTTGAGGGTGGAGAGTGAATCTGGAGGGGCAAGCAGTCACTGACCATCACAACACCCATGATGACTGCGTCGAGGTGGGCCTTGTGATCACAGTGGTCCAGCAAGAAATTTAACCTGGTTTTGAACTTGGCTCACTGATCTTGCAGATGACTAGAGCTCATAAGCAAGCCCGGGTTGTCTCATAGAGTGTTCTCAGGATCTTTCCAAGCCTGGAAAGCTGCATCTCCTGGCAAGAAGCCATTTGATAGAGTGGACAGAGGACTGACTAGGAGCAAGGGGTCCAGCACAGTTTCTGCCATGTAGAGTGTGTAACCATGGACAGGTCTCCTTTTTCTAATTTTTTTTTAATTAAAAAAAATTTTTTTTCTCCACCCGACCCCTGCTGCAGTTTTATTGAGAAACAATTGACATATACAAGTTTAAGGCATACAGCATGATGGTTTGATTTACAGCTATCATGAAATGATTATCACAAAATGTTCAGTTAACATCCATCTTTCATATAAATACAATAAAAAGAAAAGAAAGAAGAAAAAAGGGGAAAAACAATCTCCTTGTGATGAGAACACTTAGGATTTGCTCTCTTGATAAATTTCCTGTGTATCATACAGCAGTGTTAGCTATGGCCATCATATTGTGCAGTATATTCTTAGTACTTACTTATAACTAGAAGTTTGTACCTTTTGACCACTTTCCTGCCATTCTGTCTCCCTCCACCATCTGCTTCTGGTAACAAGTCTGATCTCTTTCTCTATGATTTTGTTTGTTTTTTAGATTCCACTTATTTATTAGATCATATGGTCTTTTTATTTCTCTATCTGACTTCACTCAACATACTACCTTTAGGGTCCATTCATGCTGTCTCAAATGATATGATTTGGTTGTTCTTTTAAATGGTTAATGTTCCCCTGCATGTATATATATATATGTTAACTGCTTTACTCATTCATCCGTTCATGAGCACTTGGACTGTTCCCATATCTTGCCTGTTGTAAATAATGCTGCTCAGGGGGTGCAGATATGCTTTTGAGTTAGTGTTTTTGTTACTTTTGGGAATATTCCCAGAAGTGGAATTGCTGGATCATATGGTAGTTCCATTTTTAATTTTTGAGGCTCCTCCATACTGCTTTCCATAGAGATTATACCAACTTACATTCCCACCAGCAGCATACAAGGGTTCTCTTTTCTCCACATCCATGCCAGCATTTGTTATCTCTTGTCTTTTTGATAATAGCCGTTCCAATAGGCATGTGATATCTCATTGTGGTTTAAAGTTGTATTTCCCTAATGACTAGTGAGGGGCTTCCCTGGTGGCTTAGTGGTGAAGAATCCGTCTGCCAAGACCGGAGACCTGGGTTTGGTCCCTGGGTCAGGAAGATACCCTGCAGAAAGAAATGGCAACCCACTCTAGTATTTGTGCCTGGGAAATCCCATGGATAGAGGAACCCGGTGGGCCATAGCCCAAGGGGTCACAAAAGAGTCGAACACTACTTAGCAACTAACCAACAACGACAATGAGAGTGATGTTGAATATCTTTTCATGTATCAGATACCTGTTGGCCTTCCATGAATCTTCTTTGGACAGATGTCTATTCAGGCCCTTGGCCCATTAAAATTTTTTTTTTCTTTTTTTGCTATTGAGCTGTATGAGTTCTTTATATGTTTTGGATATTAACCACTTATCAGATACATGGTTAACCACTTATCAGATACATGGTTTCCAAATATTTTTTTTCTATTTCATAGGATATCTTGTCACTTTGTTGATAGATTCTTTTGCCGTGCAGGAGCTTTTTAACTTGATGAAGTCCCACTTGTTTTCTTTTGATTTTACTGCTTGTGCTTTGGGTGTCTGTATGTTCAGGTCACTCAAGATGGCCGTTCTCTTGCTCTGTGTGCGTCGTCCACTGGACCAGTCCCTACTTCACCTACACCCTCTCTCATGAATGTGCTTGTCCCCTCCCCAGCTAGTGACGGTTCTAATCCTTAGTCCAGAATGGCTCCACCTGCTAGTGGTTGAAAGGAAAACTCTCACGATGGTCATTAACCTGAGGAGTTGTGCGGGACCTGCTCCAGCTGCTGGTTTCCCTTGTAACTGATGAGGTAACCTGATGTCAATTCCTGCTATAAATGGCAGTCTCTTTCTCCCCTGAGTGGTGAAGACTGCTGTCACGTCTGCTGCACACAATGGGTTGACGCTCCAGGAACTTTTGCTTCAGACGTAAGATTCTTCTGTCCAATAAACCATTGATGTCTCTGTCACCGTCTCCAGGCTCTTTCTTCTGCCTTGAGGCTGGGCAGCTACAGGGCTTGCAGACCTGTGGGTACAGTTCAACATGTCACATCCAAAAATCATTATCAAGACCCATGTCAAGGAGCCTTATTCCTGAGTTTTCTAGGAGTTTCATGGTTTCAGGTCCTACATTTAACCCTTTAATGCATTTCAAGTTAATTTTTTGTGAGTAGTTTAAGATATGGGTTCTGTTTCATTCTTTTACAAGTGAATAATAAATTATTCCAGCACCATTTATTAAAGAGATTATCTTTTATTCAATGAGTATTCTTGGCTCCTTTGTCAAACTTTAGTTGATCGTGGAAAGTCTCCTTTCTAAGGCTGATTCCTCATCTATGAAATTAGTAGGTCTGACCTGATTTGGGGGCCTCAGAGTAATGCAGCAGAATCCCGCAGAAAACATTAAAACTATTTACCTGCCTGAGCCTTACTTTTAGAGCATTTGTTTCACTTGGCTTGGGTGGGGCCTGGGCATTGATATTTTACAAACATGATCTAGGTGATTTTCATGTTCAGCCAGGATTGAGAAACGCTACACTAGACCTCACCTCCAGTTCTGGGATTCCACTTTCATGGACCAAGATGTCTCTAATAGAAAACTTTACTTTTCTATGGAAATAGCAAGAAGGAAATAAGCATTTTATTGAGGATCTGATAGCACATTTGTGATATTTATTCTGTATAACAGTCTCTAGGCTGTCAGTTATCATATCCATTTTCAGAGTTGAAGTAATTGAGGTCAGAAAGTTTTGACATTCATTCAGCAATGCTTACTGAGCATCTACTCTGTCTGGTGCTGTTGTACGTGCTGGGGACACGTGATGAACAAAACAGACCAAATCCCTGCTCTCATGGAGCTCATGTCCTAGTCTGACAGATGGATAATTTGTTGCTGTTGTTCAGTCTCTCAGTCATGTCCAATTCTTTGCAACCCCATGGACTGCAGCATGCCAGGCTTCTCTGACAAGAGCTTGCTCAAGCTCATGTCCATTGAGTCAATGATGCGATCCAACCATCTCATTCTCTGTTTTTCCCTTCTCCTCCTGCCTTCAATCTTTCCCAGCATCAGAGTCTTTTTTAATGATTTGGCTCTTTGCATCAGGTGGCCAAACAATTGGAGCTTCAGCTTCAGCATCAGTACTTCCAAAGAATATTCAGGGTTGATTTCTTGTAGAATTGACCGGTTTGATCTCCTTGCAGTCCAAGGGACTCTCAAGAGTCTTCTCCAACAGCACACTTCAAAAGCATCAATTCGTCAGTGCTCAGCCTTCTTTATGGTCCAACTCTCACATTCATACATAACTACTGGAAAAACCATAGCTTTGACTAGACGGACCTTTGTTGACAAAGTAATGTCTCTGTTTTTTAACATGCTGTCTAGGTTTGTCATAGCTTTTCCAAGGAGCAAGCATCTTTTAATTTCATGGCTGCAGTCACCATCTGCAGTGATTTTGAAGCCCAAGAAAATAAAGTCTGTCACTGTTTCCATTGTTTCTCCATCTATTTATCATGAAGTGATGTGACCAGATGCCATGATCTTCGGTTTTTGAATGTTGAATTTTAAGCCAACTTTTTCACTTTTCCCTTTCACCTTCATCAGTAGGCTATCAGAAGTTCCTGGTATGTCTGGGATCATAAATATCTGTTATTTTTAACATGGCTTTTGGATTATTGAGTTGGTTGATCCAGGAACACATCCTTGTTCAGTTCAATTCAGTTGCTCAGTCGTGTCTGACTCTTTACGACCCCATGAACTGCAGGACCCCAGGCCTCCCTGTCCATCACCAACTCCCGGAGTCCAACCAAACCCATGTCCATCGAGTCGATGATGCCATCCAACCATCTCATCCTCTGTTGTCCCCTTCTCCTCCTGCCCTCAATCTTTCCCAGCATCACGGTCTTTTCAAATGAGTCAGCTCTTCGCATCAGGTGGCTAAAATATTGGAGTTTCAGCCTCAACATCAGTCCTTTCAGTGAACACCCAGGACTGGTCTCCTTTATGATGGACTGGTTGGATTTCCTTGCAGTCCAAGGGACTCTCAAGAGTCTTCTCCAACACCACAGTTCAAAAGCATCAATTCTTCTGCGCTCAGCTTTCTTTATAGTCCAACTCTCACATCCATACATGACCACTGGAAAAACCTTAGCGTTGACTAGATAGACCTTTGTTGGCAAAGTAATGTCTCTGCTTTTGAATATGTTATCTAGGTTGGTCATAATTTTCCTTCAAGGAGTAAGCATCCCTGAGGAGGTGACATATGAGTTGAGGTGTGAATGGCAGAGACCTGAGACCCCAGGCAATGGGAACAATAAATGTAAAAGCCCTGAGCTAGGAATAATTTTGTTATCCTGGGGACCAAATGCAAGGCCCCAGTAAGACAAGGTCAAATAAGTGGGCAGAGCAGCCTTGGGAGCTTTGTTGGGGACAGTTTGGATTTTATCCTAAGTATGGTGGGAAGACTCCAGAAGGCTTTAAGCTGGGGAAAGCCAGGCTCTAATTCAATGATTCTCAACCGGGAAAACATTCAACAATGTCTGGAAATATTTTTGGTTGTCACATTTGATAGGTGAAGGTATTGCTTGTACCTACGGGGTAGAACAAAGCTAGTGGGGGTGATGGCATTCCAGTTGAGCTGTTTCAAATCCTGAAAGATGATGCTGTGAAAGTGCTGCACTCAATATGCCAGCAAATTTGGAAAACTCCGCACTGGCCACAGGACTGGAAAAGGTCAGTTTTCATTCCAATCCCAAAGAAAGGCAATGACAAAGAATGCTCAAACTACCACACAATTGCACTCATCTCACATGCTAGTAAAGTAATGCTCAAAATTCTCCAAGCCAGGCTTCAGCAGTACGTGAACCGTGAACTTCCTGATGTTCAAGCTGGTTTTAGAAAAGGCAAAGGAACCAGAGATCAAATTGCCAGCATCCGCTAGATCATGGAAAAAGCAAGAGAGTTCCAGAAAAACATCTATTTCTGCTTGATTGAGTATGCCAAAGCCTTTGACCATGTGGATCACAAGAAACTGTGGAAAATTCTGAAAGAGATGGGAATACCAGACCATCTCACCTGCCTCTTGAGAAATCTGTATGCAGGTCAGGAAGCAACAGTTAGAACTGGACATGAAACAACGGACTGGTTCCAAATAGGAAAAGGAGTACGTCAAGGCTGTGTTTTGTCACCCTGCTTATTTAACTTATATGCAGAGTACATCATGAGAAATGCTGGACTGGAAGAAACACAAGCGGAATTAAGATTGCTGGGAGAAATATCAAGAACCTCAGATATGCAGATGACACCACCCTTATGGCAGAAAGTGAAGAGGAACTAAAAAGCCTCTTGATGAAAGTGAAAGAGGAGAGTGAAAAAGTTGGCTTAAAGCTCAACATTCAGAAAACGAAGATCATGGCATCCGGTCCCATCACTTCATGGGAAATAGATGGGGAAACAGTGGAAACAGTGTCAGACTTTATTTTGGGGGGCGCCAAAATCACTGCAGATGGTGACTGCAGCCAATAAATTAAAAGACACTTACTCCTTGGAAGAAAAGTTATGACCAACCTAGATAGCATATTCAAAAGCAGAGACATTACTTTGCCAACAAAGCTCCGTCTAGTCCAGGCTATGGTTTTTCCAGTGGTCATGTATGGATGTGAGAGTTGGACTATGAAGAAGGCTGAGCGCCAAAGAATTGATGCTTTTGAACTGTGGTGTTGGAGAAGACTCTTGAGAGTCCCTTGGACTGCAAGGAGATCCAACCAGTCCATTCTGAAGGAGATCAGCCCTGGGATTTCTTTGGAGGGAATTATGCTAAAGCTGAAGCTCCAGTACTTTGGCCACCTCATGAGAAGAGTTAACTCATTGGAAAAGAAAGACTCTGATGCTGGGAGGGATTGGGGGCAGGAGCAGAAGGGGACGACCAAGGATGAGATGGCTGGATGGCATCACTGACTCGATGGACGTGAATCTGAGTGAACTTTGGGACTTGGTGATGGACAGGGAGGCCTGGCATGCTGCGGTTCATGGGGTCGCAAAGAGTCGGACACGACTGAGCGACTGAACTGAACTGAACTGAACTGAACTGAGTGGGTAGAGCCAGAAAAGGCAATGGCACCCCACTCCACTACTCTTGCTTGGAAAATCCCATGGATGGAGGAGCTTGGTAGGCTGCAGTCCATGGGGTCGCTAAGAGTTGGACATGACTGAGCAACTTCACTTTCACTTTTCACTTTCACGCATTGGAGAAGGAAATGGCAGCCCACTCCAGTGTTCTTGCCTGGAGAATCCCAGGGACAGGGGAGCCTGGTGGGCTGTCATCTATGGGGTCGCAGAGTCAGACACAACTGAAGCGACTTAGCAGAAGCAGCAGCAGGGGGTAGAGTAGTGCAAAGAAACAGAGGAAAATAATACAACAGGAAAGACTAGAAATCTCTTCAAGAAAATCAGAGATACCAAGGGAACATGTAATGAAAAGATTGGCTCAATAAAGAACAGAGATGGTATGGACCTAACAGAAGCAAAAGATATTAAGAAGAGGTGGCAGGAATACACAGAAGAACTATACAGAAAAGATCTTCATGACCCAGATAATTATGATGGAGTGACCACTCACCTAGAGCCAGACATCCTGGAATGTGAAGTCAAGTGGGCCTTAGAAAGCATCACTACAAACAAAGCTAGTGGAGGTGGTGGAATTCCAGTTGAGCTATTTCGGATCCTGAAAGATGATGCTGTGAAAGTGCTGCACTCAATATCCAGCAAATTTGGAAAACTCAGCAGTGGCCACAGGACTGGAAAAGGTCAGTTTTCATTCCAATCCCAAAGAAAGGCAATGCCAAAGAATGCTCAAACTACCACACAATTGCACTCATCTCGCACGCTAGTAAAGTAATGGTTAAAGTTCTCCAAGCCAGGCTTCAGCAATACATGAACCGTGAACTTCCTGATGTTCAAGCTGGTTTTAGAAAAGGCAGAGGAACCAGAGATCAAATTGCCAGTATCTGCTGCATCATTGAAAAAGCAAGAAGTTTCCAGAAAAACATCTATTTCTGCTTGATTGAGTATGCCAAACCCTTTGACTGTGTGGATCACAATAAACTGTGGAAAATTCTGAAAGACATGGGAATACCAGACCACCCGACCTGCGTCTTGAGAAACCTATATGCAGGTCAGGAAGCAACGGTTAGAACTGGACATGGAACAACAGCCTCTTTCCAAGTAGGAAAAGGAGTACTTCAGTGCTGTATATTGTCGCCCTGCTTATTTAACTTATATGCAGAGTACATCATGAGAAACGCTGGGCGGGAAGAAGCACAAGCTTGAATTAAGATTGCTGGGAGAAAAAAAAAAGATTGCTAGGAGAAATATCAATAACCTCAGATATGGAGATAACACCACCCCTATGACAGAAAGTGAAGAAGAACTAAAGAGCCTCTTGATGAAAGTGAAGGAGGAGTGTGAAAAAGTTAACTTAAAGCTCAACATTCAGAAAACTAAGATCATGGCATCCAGTCTCATCACTTCATGGGAAATAGATGGGGAAACAGTGGAAACAGTGGTTGACTTTATTTTGGGGGGCTCCAAAATCCTTGCAGATGGTGACTGCAGCCATGAAATTAAAAGACACTTACTCCTTGGAAGGAAAGTTATGACCAACCTAGACAGCACATTAAAAAGTGGAGACATTACTTTGCCAACAAAGGTCCGTCTAGTCAAGGCTATGGTTTTTCCAGTAATCACGTATGGATGTGAGAGTTGGACTATGAAGAAAGCCGAGTGCTGAAGAATTGATGCTTTTGAACTGCGATGTTGGAAAAGACTCTTGAGAGTCCCTTGAATTGCAAGGAGATCCAACCAGTCCATCCTAAAGGAGATCAGTCCTGAGTGTTCATTGGAAGGACTGATGCTGAAACTGAAGCTCCAATACTTTGGCCACCTGATGCGAAGAGCTGACTTATTTGAAAAGACCGTATGCTGGGAAAGATTGAGGGCAGGAGGAGAAGGGGACAACAGAGGATGAGATGGTTGGATGGCATCACCGACTCAATGAACAGAAGTTTGGGTAAACTCTGGGAGTTGGTGATGGACAAGGAGGCCTGGTGTGCTGCACTCGACGGGGTCGAAAAGAGTTGGACATGACTGACTGACTGAACTGAACTGAAGTGGGTAGAGGCCTAGGATGCTGCTAAACATCTATGTCACATGAGACAGGAACTAGCCCTGCCCCACTTCTACAAACACAACACACACGCACACAACCAACTACTTACCCAGCTCGAAATGTCAACAGTACTGAGGACTTCAAAGATCATTTTGCACTCCTGGTGGGAATGTAAAATAATGCAGTTATCATGGAGAACAGTGTGGCAGTTCCTCAAAAAGTTAAAAGTATTATTACCATATAGTTCAAAAGAAGTGTCTTGGAAATTCATATACTCATGTTTGTAGCAACAATATTCATAACAGCCAGGAGGTGGAAGCAACCCAAATGTCCATTGACAGATGAATGTGTGTGCTCAGTTGTTCCCTTGTGTCTGACTCTTTGTGACACCATGGACTATAGCCTACCAGGCTCCCCTGTTCATGGGATTTTCCAGGCATGAATACTGGATTGGGTTGCCCTTTCCTACTCCAGGGGATCTTCTGGACCCAGGGATCAACCTGCGTTCTTATGTCTCCTGAATTGGCAGATGAATTCTTTACCCACTGAGTCACCTGAGAAGCCCTGACAGATGAACAGATAAACTATATGTGTTCTTCTACATACAATGGCATATTATTCAGCCTTGAAAGGGAAGAATATAGTGACACGTACTACAGCATGAAGGGAGCCTTGAATAATTATGCTTAGTGAAATAAGCCAGTTACTAGAAGACAAAAACTGCGTGACTTCACTTATACATGGTACTTAGAGCAGTCAGACTCACAGAAACAGAAACTGGGATGGTGGTTGCTAGGGGTGGTTAGGAAATGGAGTTGTTTAATGGGCCCAGAGTTATAGTTTTGCAAGATGAAAACATTCTAGAGATGTAGTTGCTCAACAGTGTGGACATACTTAACACTGCTTAAAAGTGGTTTAGATGGAAACTTTTATTATGCATGTTTCATCACAATTAAAAAAAAAAGGTCAGCTCACTCTGGCTGTTGAGTAGAGAATGAACTGTTAGGTGACAACTGTAGATGCAGGGAGACTAGTTAGCAGGTTATTGTAGTAATCCAGATAAGAGATGATGGTGGCTTGCGTGCGGTGGGTAGCGATGGTCATGAGAGAAGTGACCAGACTTAGGACATATTTTGGTGGTGGTTTGGATGTGGGGATCAGGCCTTATGTCCAAGGTCACTCTGCCGATAAGTGGCAGAGCTGGGACTTGAACGCAGGGCTGACTCCACTCTCACTTTCTCTCCCAATATCACACTTTCCAACATCATCTAATTGACCAAAACCTCACTGGGGTAGCATTTCTTGCCATTTTGATCCATTTCACGCTATTGGGTAGGTGGTAATTACTTCATATATTGTCTTCTAAAAAATGCCATGGCGTATATTTCTCAAAGCCCTAAGCTTTCAAACACTGGTTTTATTTCAGCTCATTGCACACAAGCTGGTCTTTCTGCCAGCAGCTCCCAGCTTCACTGCCTCATTTGCAGTTGTGCTTTTGTGTGGCGTTAATTGTGAGGGGAACTACATTCGTCAGCCTGTGGTTTTCTGTTTAGCCTGTGGACTGAGATCACAGACCTTATTCACACTGGCAGTCAAAATGCTTCTAATTCCACAGATACCTCTGAAGATAACTAATTCAGTCAGAATGCTTCTAATTCGCTTCCAATACCTGGTGGGGGAAGCCATCAGGGGATGATCTCCTAGAAATTTTTGTTTTCACCTCCGTTTCTTAATGTTTAGTTTGCTAGGAAACCAGACAATTATCAGAGAAAGGGCTCTCTGAGGTCACCTGAGGACCAGCTTGTGTTAATGGCCACAAATTGCAATCAAGCTTCAGTGGTTGCCAAGGTCTCCTGAAGAAGTTGAATAAGGGGACTTCCCTATGGTCCAGTGGTTAAGACTCTGTGCTTACATTGCAGGAGGCACAGGTTGGCTCCCTGCTTGGGGAACAAAGATGCCACGTGCTGCACAGCATGGCCCAAAAAAATTTTAAGAAAAAAAGAAAAGAGTAAAGGTTGAGTAAGGTGCTGTGGCTGCCTTATGGGGCCAGTTTATTTTCCCTTTCCTGGACTTTTCCTTACCTGATGAAAGACCCTTAGGGAATTAAGCCACCAAATCTGGGAGACCACTAAAGCCTTGGCTTTCCATTTTCAGCTGCTATGGAGGGTATGCTTGGATCTGGGCTAAGCAGAAACCTGCTGCTTCTGAGGAATACATCTGCTCAGCAAATAATGGTATTGCATGTATGTGGGTGGGTAGGGAAACCCAACAACCTACTCTAAAGTTATGCTTAAGGACTCCTCCTCCCCTGTTCTTTTTGACTGAGGTTTATGTAATTGATACTATGGCCATAAAAGCAGATGTTTTCAAACTGTGGTCCCTGGACCAGCAGCATCAGCATCACCTGGGAACTTGTTAGAAATGCAGACATTGGGCCCTATCCCAGACCTCCTGGATTAGAAACTCAAGGGCTGAGGCCCCATGATCTCTTGACAAGGTTTCTAGGTGATATTGACATGTGCAGACTTGGGAAAAATCCATTCCCAGGAATCCACCATTTGCCAGTTGAGTTTATACCTTGGTTCTTTTCCATGAGCCTTAGTCTAAAGTGAAGTCGCTCAGTCGTGTCCGAGTCTTTGCGACCCCGTGGACTGTATAGCCCACCAGGCTCCTCTGTGTATGGGATTCTCCAGGCAAGAATACTGGAGTGGGAGGAGGTAATTCATGCCAAGCATCTGGCACGCTTCAGGGATGCAAATCCTCTTCCTGTAAAACGTGCTTTTCATGATTTATTAGGCAGCACCTATAGTTAAAATATGTGTTCAAAAAGAAGGGACTTCTGTTACAACTTAAAGATTATTGTTTTAGTGTAACCTGTCTTATCACAGTATAAAATCTGAATCAGAGATTTTACTGTGGTTCAGAATCTATGCTTCTCAGAAAAGAGGAAGCTGGGGTCATGAGTACCTGTTTGAATTCTGCTGGTGGTGACTTCTGCACACATAAGGGCAGGAAGACAGAGAGACCCTCTCCTTCCTCACAGCCACTCAGGTTCAGAAAATTCACTGGGTTCAGTGTTTGATACTCTGCCCAGTGGAAACTGATAAGAGCTCCTGAAAAGTCCAGGACCAAGGGCATATATCCCAGGGCAGCTGTCCTTCTCCACCACCCAGAGATGCTGCCCTCTGACCTCTGGGGCTGTCTGTAAAGGCCAATTTGCAGCTGTGGAAGATATATAAGCTTTTTATTTTCCACTTCAAATGCCAAGAGGAAGGTTATCAGAGGAAAGAGAGGAGAAAGATAAATGATAGCAAATTCCTCCCGGATCACCAGGCACTGTTCACCTTGTGTCTTCTTCTCCTCTTCACTCGGGGTGACATAGTGAGTTCAGAAGTCATGTATTCCAGGGCTCACTGTGTGCCACATAGTACACTCAGCGTCTTATATATATATATATATATATATATATATATATATATATATATAATAGATAACATATATATATTACCTTTGTTAATTCTCATGATGATCCTCAAAGAAGATTTAATCCCCATTTTACAGATGAGAGAAAGGAGGCACGGAAATATCATTGTTCTTCCATGCCTTTGGACCCACAACTAGAATTGTAGGGGAGGTGTGATTCGCAATGGCCTGGGGATGGACTGCAGAGGCTGGGACACCACTTGCCAGGCTATGGTGTGATGCTAACAGCTGTTGAACTTTGGCAGCCCAGCATCCTGGTACAAGCTGGGCTTCAGGGGGACAACTGACACAGCAGTGGTCTCTACTTGGCTTGTACAGAGGGATTGCCTGCGGAGCTTTCAACTAATGCTACTGCCAGGTCCCTTCCTAGAGATTCTGATATAACTGTGCTGAGGTGGTAAGTGAAAGTCACTCAGTCGTGTCCAACTCTTTGCGACCCCATGGACTGTACAGTCCATGGAATTCCCCAGTCCAGAATACTAGAGTGGGTAGCCTTTCCCTTCTCCAGGGGATCTTCCCAACCCAGGGATGGAACCCAAGTCTCCCACATTGCAGCCTGATTCTTTAACAGCTGAGCCACTGAGAAACTCTATCATAGGCTCAGATGGAGCTTGGGAGGCAGTTAAGCACTGGGCATGTGCAGCTCTGGCCTTGACTTATAGACCCTTCAGAATGCAGTCTTCTGAGGCTTCCCTGGTGGCTCAGTGGTAAAGAATCTGCCTGCCAGTGCAGGAGACATGGGTTCAATCCCTCGTTTGGGAAGATCCCACGTGACTCAGAGCAACTAAGCCTGAGTACCATGACTACTGAGCCTGTGCTCGGGAGCCACAGCTACTGAAGCCTACATGCCCTAGAGCCCATGCTCCACAACTAGAGAAAAGTTGCCACAGCCACGAAGATCCAGCACAGCCAAAAATAAAATAAAAAGAATGTAATCGTCTATAATCAAACACACACAAAAACAAACCTCATCAAGTCCCCAGAGCTCTCCAGCAACATGAAAGCTGGCACTTCTATAAGCCAGAAGGGAATGGAAATCTTTGCCAAGTTTAGAAAAAATTCCCTGACTTTGAGCAATATTTGACCAGTGTCTCAACAGTCTCTTCCCCTCGCCTAAAATATAGAAATGATACATTCCAGACACATCAAGTCAGTTTTCTACATAGCTTCTTCTGTATTTAAGTTAAAAATGACCCTAGTTCAGTAATAAAGTGGTATGATTTTCTTTTTTTAATTAAAAAACATTATTTGACTGTGTAGGGTCTTAGCTGCATCATGCAGGGTCTTGTTGCAGTTCGTGGACTCTCTAGTTGTGGCTCATGGGCTCAGTAGTTGTGTCGCATGGACCCCAGAGCACACGGGCTTCAGTACTCGCAGCATGTGGACTTAGTTGCTCTGTGACATGTGGGATCTTAGTTCCCTAACCGGGAATCAAACTGCAACCCCTGCATTGCAAGGTAGATTCTTAATTATTGGACCGCCAGGGAAGTCCCATGATTTCCTTTTTTTTTTAAGAAAAAAAAAAAAAAAACAACAACACCGCAGAGTTTATAAATCCAAGCAAGTATTTCCCTCTCCAATAAATCCATTTGAGAATGAAGTCCCATGTTTTAGCGATGCTGTCGTTGCTCAAGACTCCGTGGGGATCCTTTCAGAATTCCCTGAGAACTGTATTAATTAAAAAAAAAAAAAAAAAACCTTTGCAGATTATTTAATCATTGCCTTGCTCTTTGGTCAAAATGGGATTTACTTCACTTCTTTAATGTCTTTGCTCCCCTGATTGGCTCTGAATAATGTCTAGCAATGTTTGATACTCTAATCTGTGGTCAGTCACGTTTCGTCAGCATGAGAACATGCAAATGAGTGTAGTCCAGGCGCTGAAGGCATTCCAGAGTTTGTGATGTGGCAAATAATGAAATGCTATCTTTATATCAGAGCAGTTTGTTCAGCTCTTTTGTACCACCCAAAGGTCTAAGGTGTCTTAGAAATATCTCCACAGTCCCTATGCTTGGCACATAGTGAAGTTTGATTGGTACTTGTTGGTTGATTAAATACTGGTCACAGGTTTTCGCTGCCATGTGGATGAACTTTCTCAGCAGAGGATTCTACACAGAGGAACATTGTACGAGCAAGGGCTCATGAAAGTTGCCCCAAGCACTTTTTTTAGTAACAGTGCTGAAAGGATAGTAAGCAGAAGGACTGCTAAGGACATTAAAGGACAAGCAATTGTAGAGTTGGAAGGGGGCCAGTCTTTGGAATCAAGGTAGAGATAAAGCTGCAGCCCCATCAGTCAGTAGCTCAGTGTTGAGATACACAACTTCCTGTGTTGCAGTTTCATCATCTGTGAAATGGGGATAAGACCCTTGCATTGCAAGGTGCAGAAATGGATTACATCCGTAGCTGGGCACCAGTGACTCAACTGGAGATGAGCTCCTGGGAAAGCAGATGCCTGGGAGGAGGCTCTGGCCTTCTGGGGTCAAGTCTCTAGTTCTCTCAGCGTCACATTCTTCGGAAATGTGGCAGTTATGATACTCTTTTTTATTGTTAGTCACAGCTCTCTGGTTACTATTCATAGCTGTCCTTTGCAGAAATGTTGCTGTCTCAGCTCTGCATTTGGAAAAGAAGAAAAGGACATGTTGGTCCAGCTTGGGCTAGAGTTTTAAAGGATAGGAAGATAGCTCTGGAATCTAGTATCAAGCTGACCCCAGAGCTCAGCAGGAGAAAGGTGAGATCCAGGGGACGTCAAAGGGAGATTCTTACCCATGAGGTGCAGAGCACCCCGGCTTTGTACCTCTTCTTATCTGAGGTCATGCATGTATTTACAAGCCTTCTGCTGTTGTGCGTGGGAGACTGGCAAGTGGAAGTTCCTCTGCTCTTCGGAAAGACCCACCAGCTTTGCAACACCTTGTTTCTCAGTGTCTAGGAAGCCTGATTCTGAGTCCTCAATCTGCCCTAAGAACCTGCCTAAACTTGAAAAAGGCACTACACTCTTTGGTCCTAGCCCTGTTTTGAGTTTTGTTTTTTTTTTAATTAATTTTTACTGGAGTATAATTGTTTACAATGTTGTGTTAGTGTCTGCTGCACAGCAAAGTGAATCAGCAATAGTGTACATATATGCCCTCTTTTTTGGATTTCCTTCCCATTCAGGTCACCACAGAGCATTGAGTAGAGTTCCCTGAGCTATACAGTAGGTTCTCACTAGTAATCTGTTTTATATATAGTGTCAATAGGCTTCCCAGGTTGCACAGTGGTAAAGAATCCATCTATCAATACAGGAGATGACAGAAATGTGGGTGTGATCCCTGGGTCAGGAAGATTCCCTGGAGTAGGAAGTGGCAATCCATTCCAGTATTCTTGCCTGGGAAATTCCATGGACAGAGGTCAGACACGGCTGATCGACTGAGCACGCACACATCAATGGTGCATACGCATCAACCCCAGTCTCGCAGTTCATCCCACCCGCTTTTCCCTCAGGGTCCTAGCTGTTAAATGAACATTATCACCCCTATCTTATCCCCCAGTCGTAAGAATCCAATAAAACAATGGAAGACGAGTAATGACACAGTGCAGAAGATACTCAAAAATCAAAGCTTTCTCAGATGTCCTGAGTTCCATTCTATGAACAAACAGGAGCTTGGCTTTTTCACTCCTCAGTGACAGTGCCAGAATTGAAAATATTTGCTCTTGGAATTCAGATGAGTTTATTCTTCGCATCCAAGGCTGGCCTGGAGTGTTGAATGTGACTTTGGCCATATTTGCAACAGTAATAATCCTGTTCTCCCCATGCCTTCTCTGTGCCTATCCCCGCCCAGAGTGTCTGTTACTGGTTTTAGCCTTTCAGAACAGTCACCCAGTGCTTCAAGGTGACCTGTGGGTGGGTAGCTCTCTTTTCTCCCTGATCATTTGCCTGCTGAGTTCTTCTAGGATGGACATTCATGATCTCTCCCTTTCCATCCCTCTTGCAAAGAAAAAAGCCTTAAGCTGGGTGTTCATTGTGATCCGACTTGACAATGAGCTTGTGTGTGTATGACTAATCTCAGAAATGACAAGTGGTTTCCTTTCCCCTTTTCTTAAAATAACTGATTTGGACAAGAAGAAAACAAAATCCAAGTCTGTAAGAGTTGAAAGAGCGCTTGCCCAGTCTTCACCCTGGAGGAGGGACGGGGAGAGGAGGAATTGCCACTCATCTCCTGGGTTTGATGACGACTGTAGCACGCTGCCATGTCCTAGGTGAGCCCCAGGACCGCTGACTGAGCCTTGTCGGGGCAGTGGCAGGAGAGAGGGGCCCAGCACTGTGCCTGTGGCTGTAGCTTGGCAACAGTTCTAACTGGAGAGATGACTACGTCGAAACAATGCAATCTTATCTGTAAAATGGGGGCACTAAACTGGATGATTTCTGAGGTCCTTTCAGTTCAACTTAGTTCAATTGCTGAGCTTTAAGGTAACAAAATTCAAATGCTACCAAGGTATTTCTTTTTTTTTTTAATTGAAGGATAATTGTTTTACAGAATTTTGGTGTTTTCTGCCAAACATCAACAAGAATCGGCCACAACTACCAAGGCATTTCTGATCCACTTGGTCTTGTATCTAATATTAGTAAAATAGGTTTGTGAACCCAGGAGAACTTCAAAAAAGCATGACTTTCTATATTATCTACTTGTTAATGATATCTGAGACAGTTTCAAAGCTTGATGTTCTGACAACCAAAGCCATAATTATTATAGAAATATTTACTGAGAAACTACATAACTAGCATTATCTAGTTTCACAGAGGGGCTCCTGCTGCTTTCCTCTTTACAATAAAGTTGGAGAGGGGAGGAAGAGATTCATATACATAAGAAACTAACACATGGAAAATCTATTAAACGCCGGATTGGAAAAATCAAATATTGTGGGACCCGGGGAGGAATGAGTGGCAGCCTGTGACTTGTAAGAATGGAGAAGCTGACTCAGGAAGTCCCACTTAGAGAATGAGAAGTGTCTACAAGAGTCTAACTCAGCAAAACGGAGAATAGGAATGGTGGTCCCCAGGGGGTGGGGAAGGGGAAGTGGGAAGTTGTTCAATGGGTACAATGTTTCAGTTATGCAAGATAAGAAAGGTTCTAGAGTCTGTCTTACTACATAAGGCCTGTAGTGAACAATACTGAATAGTGCCCTTAACCATGTCTTAGAAGGGCGGACCTCATGTTAATTGTTCTTGGGCTTCCCAGGTGGCACTAGTTGTAAAGAATCTGCCTGCCAATGCAGGAGACTCAGGTTCGATCCCCCGGTCGGGAAGATCCTCCTCCTAGTGAACAATACTGAATAGTGCCCTTAACCATGTCTTAGAAGGGCGGACCTCATGTTAATTGTTCTTGGGCTTCCCAGGTGGCACTAGTTGTAAAGAATCTGCCTGCCAATGCAGGAGACTCAGGTTCGATCCCCCGGTCGGGAAGATCCCCTGGAGGAGGGCATGGCAACCCACTCCAGTATTCTAGCCTGGAGAATCCCAGGGATAGAAGAGCCTGGTGGGCTACTGTCCATAGGGTCTCAAAGAGTTGGACACGACTAATGTGACTTAGTATGCAGCACAACAATAACAACCACCACGACACGGAGAGGCACAAAGACGTTTTCAGAGGTGCTGGTATGTCTATTACCTTGATTATGATGATCGTTTCATGAGTATATGCCTGTGTCCAAACTCATCAAATTGTATACATTAAACATATGCAGTTTTTTGTATATCCATTATTTCTCAATATAGCTGTTTAAAAAGAAATGAGCAGAAAAGGGGAGGGGGAGAGAGAGAGAAGGAAGTAATTCTGGGCAGAGAGATCCTGTGCGCAAAGGCAGAGAGGCCAAAAACACTGGGTTTATTTAGGAAGCAGTAAATATCTTAGTGCATCAGAAGCAGAATGAGGGCAGTGGGTGGTAGAAATATTGGCAAAAAATTATATTTGAGACAGATTAAGGAGGACCTTGAAGATCATGTGGAGTCAGATACATAAAAAATAAGGGACTGATTAAAGTAGATTTGTATTTAGTAATAATCTACTGATTATTATGAAAAGGAATTGCTTTGGGTGAGACGGAAGGCAGAGCAGCCAGGCCGGGAGAATAGTTTCTACAAGCACAGCATCTCTACGAGGCAGATTTCCCAAGACAGCTCAGATCTCAAATAGACCTTTTATTTGTCTCCCTGTGTGCTTGTCACATGCCCTGATTTTGGCTTCAGAAAATAAAATCCTGAATCACAGATGATGTGGTTGCTAATCTTGTAGATAGGTGCTGATGGATCTGTTGCCCAGGCAATTTGTGCCACTAATAAGGACCACCTGGAGAAGACGCCCTTGTGCAAAAGAGGGTGGAGTGTGAAGCGTGGTACAGGCTACTG
This sequence comes from Capricornis sumatraensis, assembly GCF_032405125.1. Classification (NCBI taxonomy): domain Eukaryota; kingdom Metazoa; phylum Chordata; class Mammalia; order Artiodactyla; family Bovidae; genus Capricornis; species Capricornis sumatraensis. Next base: position 35,057,145 of record NC_091079.1, read on the forward strand.
GGGGAGGTAAATTCTGGCTTTTGGGGCCCTTCAAACTCACAGTGCTGATTGTCACGTATTTCAATACCAGTTAAGGCCACCTTTCTCTGTAGGGATCGGGTCGTTTTACTCTCCGCTAGCCCCGCCCTTCATACTGCTGCTTATACCTCCCTCAGGCTCTTTATTTTCTGCCTCTTGCTTTAATTATGTCTGTATGAATCTCTTGATCTTTTCCACTAGATGAGAGAGCTCTTTGGGGGCTTGCTGAAATTGCATTTCATTTTGTATATCGTCATTTCTCATCCATCAATTTTTGTGGAATTATAGAATCTTGGACTGTAAAGGACAATAAAACAATCCATTCTAAGGATGCCCTTAGACATCACAGACCATGTCTGGATGATTTGGATGCATAGATGAGTGGATAGACGGATGAACATTTAAGTAGAAAGGTAGGTATATGGATGAATGGATGGATGGATGGGTGGGTGGGTGTTAATCAGATAGGTGTGTGGCTCTATAAATGGTTAGACAGGTAGAAGGATGGATTGAAGATTGGAGGATGCATGAATGGTAGATGAATACTACAGATGGGAGGTGCTTTTTCATTGGAAGATGTTTACAGCAACTCTAAGCAGCACTTTGCTTTTTCAGATGTACAGTTAAAGTCACTTACCTTGTTCTGGGTGGGGTAGATGTTCTGGTTGTGGTCAGCCACCTCTGAGTGTTTGCATACTGAACCCTGTCCCAATGATGGGGACCAACGCTGAAGTTGATTCATTTCTTTCTATATCAGGAAGCAAAGGGCCACACAATTTATACATCTTGCCAACATAATTTTATTTTTCATGTAAGAAAGTCTTTGGGGATATTTAGATCACTGAGTCAAATGAGGAAGTGATATAGAGGTATGGGTGACCAAGCGTGAAAACTGTTTCCATTGTTGTTCTTAAGCACATGGGCATTTGCTGTAACCCTGATATTTTTGGGGATGATCATCTTCCTTTCTTCAAATGGATGACACACTATTTTTATTTATTTATTTATTTTTTTTTAATTTTTATTTTTACTTTATTTTACTTTACAATACTGTATTGGTTTTGCCATACATTGACATGAATCCACCACGGGTGTACATGCGTTCCCAAACATGAACCCCCCTCCCACCTCCCTCCCCATAACATCTCTCTGGGTCATCACCGTGCACCAGCCCCAAGCATGCTGTATCCTGCGTCGGACATAGACTGGCGATTCGATTCTTACATGATAGTATACATGTTACAATGCCATTCTCCCAAATCATCCCACCTTCTCCCTCTCCCTCTGAGTCCAAAAGTCCGCTCTACACATCTGTGTCTTTTTTGCTGTCTTGCATACAGGGTCATCATTGCCATCTTTCTAAATTCCATATATATGTGTTAGTATACTGTATTGGTGTTTTTCTTTCTGGCTTACTTCACTCTGTATAATCGGCTCCAGTTTCATCCATCTCATTAGAACTGATTCAAATGTATTCTTTTTAATGGCTGAGTAATACTCCATTGTGTATATGTACCACAGCTTTCTTATCCATTCGTCTGCTGATGGACATCTAGGTTGTTTCCATGTCCTGGCTATTATAAACAGTGCTGCGATGAACATTGGGGTACATGTGTCTCTTTCAATTCTGGTTTCCTCAGTGTGTATGCCCAGCAGTGGGATTGCTGGGTCATAAGGCAGCTCTATTTGCAATTTTTTAAGGAATCTCCACACTGTTCTCCAAAGTGGCTGTACTAGTTTGCATTCCCACCAACAGTGTAGGAGGGTTCCCTTTTCTCCACACCCTCTCCAGCATTTATTGCTTGCAGATTTTTGGATCGCAGCCATTCTGACTGGTGTGAAGTGGTACCTCATTGTGGTTTTGATTTGCATTTCTCTGATAATGAGTGATGTTGAGCATCTTTTCATGTGTTTGTTAGCCATCTGTATGTCTTCTTTGGAGAAATGTCTATTTAGTTCTTTGGCCCATTTTTTGATTGGGTCGTTTATTTTTCTGGAATTGAGTTGCATAAGTTGCTTGTATATTTTTGAGATTAGTTGTTTGTCAGTTGCTTCATTTGCTATTATTTACTCCCATTCAGAAGGCTGTCTTTTCACCTTGCTTATATTTTCCTTTGTTGTGCAGAAGTTTTTAATTTTAATTAGATCCCATTTGTTTATTTTTGCTTTTATTTCCAGAATTCTGGGAGGTGGATCATAGAGGATCCTGCTGTGATTTATGTCGGAGAGTGTTTTGCCTATGTTCTCCTCTAGGAGTTTTATAGTTTCTGGTCTTACATTTAGATCTTTAATCCATTTTGAGTTTATTTTTGTGTGTGGTGTTAGAAAGTGATCTAGTTTCATTCTTTTACAAGTGGTTGACCAGTTTTCCCAGCACCACTTGTTAAAGAGATTGTCTTTACTCCATTGTATATTCTTGCCTCCTTTGTCAAAGATAAGGTGTCCACATGGATGACACACTATTAAGTAATTGCAGGAACTGAGGCCCTCCTGTACCTCTAACCGGTAAGGTGCCTTTGAACTTGACCTTGAAGAAGCTGACTCTTCTTGGTAAATTACTCTTGGTGCTAATCATTATCTCTACCACCATAAATACTGAGTATTTATCACAAGTCATGCCATGTGCAAAATGCTTTGCATGCACTCCACCGTCTGATATACTATACATTTTACCCAGATATGTTGCCTGTCCTTGCCCACTGGAAGGATGGAGACTTTTTTAAAATAATTTTTAAAAGTTGTGGGGTTTTTTTTTTTTTGGCTATGCCACACATCATGTGGGATCTTACTTCCTTGATGAGGGATCGAATCCATGCTTCCTGCATTGGGAGAATGGAGTCTTAACCAATGGATCACCAGGGAAGTCCCAGGATGGGGATTAAAAAAAAAAACACTTTTGTTTACTGCTCTAATTCCAGCAGCTAGAACAATGCTGGCACAACATAGGCATTCAGTAATATTTATTGACTAGAGGGATGAGTTATCTCATCTATTTCTCATAGAGGCTCTAGGAGGTGGATATTTCCCTTTCCACTTCAGAGAAGGGAAAATTATGACATGGACCTTAGGTACCTTCAGAGATATTTTAGTTTTTTGCAGGAGGGCATATCATCTGAGGCTCATAAGAAGGGAAAGGATGCATTTCGCCAGAAAAACATAAAGAAAATAAAATCCAGCTCAGCTTTGCTTACATAAGGCAGTTATGCAGGGTCTTCACCATGGACTTGTTCCCCTCAACTGTGTTACTTCATCTTCTACTTACCACTAGCATCTGTGTTGATGGAGGAGATATGCTCAAGGGCTCCAAGGCAGACGTGGAAGGGAGTGAATAAGGATGAAGCCCACAGCACAGCCAAGCCTTTATGTAAAATGTTACCTCACTTCCTGGTTGAAAGCAGAGACAGGATTTCCTCTAGTCACATGATCCGAACCAGGCGGCCCATCTCTTCCCCTCCCCATCTCTTTATGAGCCTACCCACCTGTTCAGCTCTTGGACAGAAAACCTTTGTCATCATTACATCTCCACTGCCCAACAGAGTAGCAGGTGTGCAGTAGGTGCCTCATAAATGCCAGTTGAGTTGATGGAATTTCTCCAGAGGAAATTCAGGGGCACAGCCTAGCTCCTGAGCACTCTCAGCCCCTTACTTATGCCTTCCGGTTGAGACTTGATCACACAATCCAAGCTGGGAGGAGGTGAGAGAAAGACTGGGCTCTGTTGACAGAGATGGTGGCTATTGGCAGGTTTCTATTTTGACCTTATCCAGCATTTCCATTTTTCTCTGGCCTTTTGATTAATTGTGTGACTCCTGGTGCATGTGGGTCCATTTCATGCTTCATTGGAGAGTCCCACAAAATGCTGTTAAATCAATTAGGTTGGGGGGAAGGGATGAGAGAAGTAAGGTGGGGGTGGGTGTGGGGAGAAGGGGGAGGAGGAAGCTCGGTGAATTTGCTGTTCAGACCTAGTTGTGGGACTGCAGTGGCAAGGGCTTCAATCCACAATCTCCTGAGCTGGGTGCAGCGTGGATCCACATGGATCCTGCTTCCGATGTGAACTGCATCCAGTAGAGACAGAGACGGGACTTCCCTACACAAAGCTGAAATACCCAGGATGGGGTGTGAAGTGTCACAGCAATAGTGCCAAGAAAACGCTCTGAGAGTTTAGAGAAGGGAGGGTAGACTCCTGGTGGGGTGTGCGTGGTGATGGCAGGCAGAAGGATGAGGGAAAGTTTTCTGGAAGAGACAGTGTCTGGCCCTGGGTTTTGAAGGATTGTGGGGTCGGCTGTGTAGAGAAGGTGGGAAAAGTATTCTGGGAAGCAGGTGTTTCCTAAGTCTCGGTAGAGTCTGGGAAGCCAGAGCATGTATGTTAAAGAGTAACTCCTCTGGCTGAACCAGAAGGTGCACAGAAAGCAAAAACTGGGGTGTGAAGTGGAGTCTGTGGACTGGATCCTGGGAAGCCCAAATGCCAGTCTGGGATGCATTTAGGTGCAGTGGTGAAGAGTCCTGGATTTAGAGACTAACCCTCTGGGTTTGAAATTGGGCTTGCTAGCTGAGTAACTTTGCAAAGCTGCCCCGTTGGCATCAAAAGTCGTTCAGTTTACCCTCTCCTTGACCTAGCAAAGCTGCAACAAGGATTCAGATAAACTGTGTAAAAAACTTCACACATGTACGTGCTAAGCATTCAGTAAGTGGTAACAGCTATATTTGGGGAAGGAAATGGCAACCCACTCCGGTATTTTTGCCTGGAAAATCCCATGGACAGGGGAGGCTGGCAGGCTATAGTCCATGGGATCCCAAAGAGTCAGACATGGCTTAGCAACTAAACAACAGCAACAACAGCTATATTATTGTTGTTTTTGTTTTTAATTGCTAGACAGTAAAACTGCAAGAAAGGTTATATTGGAACATATAAGAAAGAAGGATGGAATATACTTTGGAAATATCTGGGATCTTTTGAGCACTTTGGTGAGCATCATTTATTAATGAGTTGTTCATGAGAACAGATACTTTATTTTTGGTGTGTCAAGGGTATAACACCATTTATCCTGAGTCACAGTGAACCACTGTGTAGACAGGAATATTGAATTTTTTAAAAACAGATTAGATAGTTTAAGCAGGAAGAACAACTCAATTTAGAGCTCACTTAAAAAAAGATTTATTGAGCATTATGCATCAAATACCAAATTAAGCAGTGACCATACAAAGATGGATGGTCCAAGGTTCCAGCTGAGTAGGGAACACTGACATGAAAATAAACACAGAACACAATAACTTCAGTAAGTGAAGTTTGCACAAGTTTCTAAATTTAAGAAATTATTGAATCACTCTAGATAAAGTACCTGTTGCTACCTGGTGACAGCATACCTAGGCCTATATTTTTTAAAGTAATGCCCATCCTTTACAGGGCTGCTGCTGCTGTTGCTAAGTCGCTTCAGTCGTGTCCGACTCTGTGCGACCCCATAGACGGCTGCCCACCAGGCTCCCCCGTCCCTGGGATTCTCCAGGCAAGAACACTGGAGTGGGTTGCCATTTCCTTTTCCAATACATGAAAGTGAAAAGTGAAAGGGAAGTCGCTCAGTCGTGCCCGACTCTTAGTGACCCCGAGAACTGCAGCCTACCAGGCTCCTCCGTCCATGGGATTTTCCAGGCAAGAATACTGGAGTGGGGTGCCATTGCCTTCTCCTATCCTTTCAGGGCTAACTCAGTAAATTTGAAACAATGGAATTACGGCAATGAGAGCACTAGAACCGTAAACGTCATAAAGCAAAATACCCTGGACTTTTGTTATGGTCTGAGGGACTACAGTTCAGTGCTGGGAATTCTGGGGACACTTGAGATACCATGGCTACAGCTGACAAGCGATTGGATGCTCTATCTATGCACCCTTATACATAATGACTCACTTAGGGAGGGAAGAGGGCGATATGTGGTCACTGGCAATGCTAGGCTTCCTCTGAGCCTAGCGTCGTCTGTGTACAGTACTTCGTAGATGCCATCTCTTTTGACACTCAGCAGTAACCCTGTGGAGTGAAAGTATGATTCCCCATTTTATAGACAAGGTGGCAGAACCAGAGAAATGAAGCAACTTTCCCAAGGTCACTGAGCAGAACAGGATTGTCAGACTCGAAAGCCCTGTCTGCATTTGCATTCTAGACTCTCGAATATTACACCTGTGAGGCTGACAGGGAACAACTTTTAATCAGCCTAACGCAGATGCATTGCATCCTTATAAAGAAACATTCCCTTTGTGGATGAGTCATTGATCATTCACTCTACACGGAGCGGGAAGGTAGAGGTGGCAGTTGCTTCTCTCCTGCTGTGTAAGGTGGCGACAACTAGGTCAGAGTCTGTCTGCATCCCTCCCTGGTTTCTGACTGCCTGGCACCCCAACCAGGGCCCTTCTCTAAGCCTGGCTGCTTCTGGGGCGGCCTCCCTCCAAGTGGCTCTGAGATTTGAAGGCTTCATTTCAGCAGCCCTGCTCCTCATCCTAGGGCCATTGAGCATCCCGCACTCTGCATGGGGGCATGTCTGACCCAACACAGTACAAATGCCAACTTGCTCTGTGCTCAACGGCCCAACAGTGCTCTGTCTCCTAAAACCCACCTAAAACCCACACAAGTAAGGACTAACTAAACAGCAGACATGTCAGTAAGAGGAATGAAGGTGGTTACACTGTACATTCACATTGTTTTACGGTTTATGATGAGCTTTCTCATGCCTCCCGAAGGATAGCTAGGTACCGTGTTGTCATCACAACAGCTCTAAAGGAAAGTGTTCTTCTTATCCTGCTGCTGCTGCTGCTAAGTCACTTCAGTCGTGTCTGACTCTGTGGGACCCCACAGATGGCAGCCCACCAGGCTCCAATGTTACCCAAAAGGGAACTGGCACAGAGAGACTACGGTTCACTCAAGGTCACAAAAGTAGCAAGTGGCAAAGCTAGGGTGTGAGCTCAGGCAGTCCAGCTCCAGCAGCCACCTCACATAACCACTAAAGGACCCTGCCGTCTGTTGTGTCAGGTGGTCGGTCCCTCGTGGACTCATCCAGCCTCACTTGCTTGTGACTATTGGTCTGTGTAGTGCTCTGGTGGGTGAGAGCACTGTGTAGACTTGTCTATATAAACTGGAAGCTTATACAGGAAGGGAGAGGGCGTGGTGAGAATGGGCATCCTTCTGTGTGGAGTGGGGGTGAGATGACATGAGGGGTTGGGGGAGCTCTTTTCTCTCTGGTGGAGAACCGAAGGGGATGTGAGCCTGTAACACTCAGCATTTTCAGTTGTCAAACTGGTCGATGTGGACACAGCAATATTTTCAACAAATGCAAAGGAGAAATAGTTCAACAGAGGAGGAAGAAATTATTTCTTAGAGGCTCAAAGTCTGGTTTCTTGGGCTCGCTAATCACATGTGTCTGTTTAACTCAAAGGCTATTCTTCGTGTGGGTATCAGGAGGGTGAAAGGAAAAGTACAAGCCAGGCTTTTGTTCTCCACGTGTGAGTTGGGAATTTTTTTTTATAAGCAATCTTTTATTGGAGGAAAATTTCTTTACAATATTGTGTTGGTTTCTGCAGTGCAATTCAGCCGTAATTACACACATATCCTCTCCCTCTTGAGTCTCCCTCCCCTCCCCCATCCCACTCCTCTAGGTCATCACAAAGTGCCAGGCTGGGTTCCCCATGTTTGAGTTAGGATTCCTGAGAATAAATTCATTTTCTGTCTTCCTGAGTCATGAACTGAATGGCATGCACCCGGAACATTTGCTGGTAGTTATAAATAGTCTTGGTGAGGTGGGGGCCCCTCTGCTGAATCAGGGTCTCCCAACCTCTCAGCGAAGGACACTCCAACCCGGACTCTTTATCAGTCTTACACTAGCCTTTCCCAAACACATTCCTTTCAAATATTTGAAACTCTGCCTTATTATGTAATTTATGAACAACCCTGCGCTGAATGCTTTGAAACTGTTTTGTGAAGACACACAGAGCTGTAAAATTTGTTGCCCACCCCCAGAAGCATACTGTTTGGTGAAGATAAACACAAGGCACAGTCAGTGAGTGCTTCCTGCACCCATGACCTTCTACTACTCATCAGGGCCCGAGGCCTTATCTTACCCTTCCTTTTATGATTATGTTTTTCTTTTTGATAATGCCGACTCCATGGCACTTTTCTTCTTCGTAAGATTGCATTCTGATTTTCCTTTTCTCTCTCATTTTCTTCTATTTGGGATTGCATCTGCCCCTCAAATGGGTTACCAAGTCCCAGTTCTTACTTATCTTTCTATTTTCTTTTTCTTTTTAATTTTTTTTTTTTTGATGAGGGCCATTTTAAAAATCTTTATTGAATTTGTTACAATGTTGCTTTTGTTGTTTATGTTTTGTTTTTTGGCTTCGAGGCATGTGGATTCTTAGCTCCCCAGCCAGGGATAAAACCCAAACCCCTGCGTTGGAAGGTGAAGTCTTAACCACTGGACTGCCAGAGAGTCCTGGCAAAGCTTTAACATACTGTATTTTCTATGATCCTTCTTTGGAAATTTCACACCAAAAATTTTTTCCCCCAAAAAAATACAAAATATTACTATAGTCAATAATTGCATTTGAAGTCTGTCAGCTTCTTATGTAGAATATTTAACACAAAAACCCATTTTGCAATTCATTTAGAAGTATATGTCTGTATATTTCATATGGAATGTATCATAAGCTCCTTTATCTATAAATTGGGACAAACCATGAAAGAGCTGTTAAAAGTGGCATGGGACAACTGAGATACGAAATTGTATGAACAGAATAATCCCAATTTTAAGAGACTATCTATCTATATTCTGTAGTAAATCAAAATAATGACATCAGCCTGCAAAGTTCATCTATGTTTTCGGTTTCTATCTTGATGAAAATATTTATGTCGACCTAACCAAAGAAATAAAATTTATCATCTCTATTTCAAAATATCTTTTATTTAAAAATGGGACATGACACCCATAATCAAAAAGAACTTGTCAACTAAAAAAAAATTCACAACGTGATAGTTGCAAGTTAAGTTTTATTTGGGGCAAATGGGGACTGAAGCCCAGGAGACAGCACTAAGATAGCTCTGAGAAGCTGATCCAAAAATGCAGGGGGAAAGGACAGCATGTGATTTGGGTAAAGGGGGAGTACACGCAATCAAGCACATGTTTTTTGTAGGAAGTTTCTGCTGGTCTCGTGAAGCTTCTGCTAGTTATGAGGAACAATCATCACCATGAGAACTGGGCTTATAAAATCAGCTCCTAACTATCTGAAGACCTGTCCTGCAGGTTCCTGGAGCACTGCTGCTGCTGCTAAGTCGCTTCAATCGTGTCTGACTCTGTGCGACCCCATAGACGGCACCCCACCAGACTCCCCCATCCCTGGGATTCTCTAGGCACGAACACAGGAGTGGATTGCCATTTCCTTCTCCAATGCATGAAAGTAAAAAGTGAAAGTGAAGTTGCTTAGTCATGTCTGACTCTTAGTGACCCTGAGAACTGCAGCCTACCAGGCTCCTCCGTCCATGGGATTTTCCAGGCAAGAGTACTGGAGTGGGGTGCCATGGCCTTCTCCAGCTCCTGGAGCAGAGTGCCTCTTTTCTGCTCTCCACCCTGAATTCCTTCAGTGGGTGTTTAAGATCAGTGGCTGCAATGGCACATGATTCAGTCCTTGTAGATGGCAAGCACTCATGGCAAGTGTCAATTTGTGGTTGACAAACTATATCCAAAGACTTCATAGATTAACAAGGACTGAGATCGCCAGTTAGTGAAGACTTGGATACTGGAGTACAAAATCTCTGCTGGCTCTTTTTTCTTTTTCTTCTTGTTTAAATCTTGAGGAAGCGCATCAATCTTTAGGCTTTAACCATGGCTTTTATGTAGATCATTCCTAAGTGCTCACTATTCCCAGATATTGAGGCCTGATTTTCCAGCTTCCTGATCCACACTTGTACCTATGTGTCCCACTGAGACCTTGAACTCAGTGCACTCTCCACTGAGCTGCTTATTATCGCTTCCAGACTTGCTTGCTTTTCCTTTTGTTAAAGGCACCACCACCCTCCTTCATTCCCAGACCTAAAACTGTAATCATATTTGGCTTCTTCTTCCCCAGCTGCTGCTGCTGCTAAGTTGCTTTAGTCGTGTCCGACTCTGTGCGACCCCATGGACTGCAGCCCACCAGGCTCCTCTGTCCATGGGATTCTCCAAGCAAGAACACTGGAGTGGGTTGCCATTTCCTTCTCCAATGCATGAAAGTGAAAAGTGAAAGTGAAGTCACTCAGTCGTGTCCAACTCTTCGAGACCCCATGGACTGCAGCCTACCAGGCTCCTCTGCCCATGGGATTTTCCAGGCAAGAGTACTGGAATGGGTTGCCGTTGCCTCCTCCATCTTCCCCAGAATATCCTGCAATTAACTTTTCTCTGAAATTCCTTGGTGGCCCAGTGGTTAGGACTTGGAGTTTTCACTGTTCAGGGCCTGGGTTTCAATTCTTGGGCAGGGAAATAAGATCCTGCAAGCCACACCAAGACACCAAAAAAAAAGGAAAAAAAAAATTTTTTTTTCTTCTCCATATTGCCACAGCCACAATCTTAAGTAAGTCTTTGTGCCTGTTAGTAGGACCAACAATTGTCTTTTTATTTAAAAAAAAAAGGATAAAATATAATCCATATATCATATTAAAAGGTTAAAATTTAGGGGTTTTAGTATAATACATTCATAAGATTTCTATTATCACTATCTAATCCTATATCTGAGCTCTAAAGGAAGGGTTAGATATGGGAAAAAGTAAAGTCACTGGGATAAGATGGAAATGAAGTGGGGGTAATGTTGGAACCCCTTCACAATCAGCTCTCCAAGCAGGGAGGCCAAAGTACAGGAGCCCTGGAATCCGGTTATAATATCAAGCCATGTCTCTGTGGCACATTTTATATCTTTTTTTATTGGTGCGTCATGGCACCCTATGAGGCAGACAAGTCAGCTATTATTACATCCACTCAAGAGAAGAAAAAACAGAGGCCTGCTGAGAGGTGCCAAGACTCCTCCAAGGTTATGTAATTGGTTCCTGCAGCTCTGGTCTGGACTCCAGCCCAAGCTCTTTCCAATGGGCCACATTTTTTTCCCCCGGAGTAAAGAGATGACGTTGGACCCTATCTTAGGAGATGTAGATACATCAATTAGAAACGTAACTAAGTAGAAGCAAGCACCTTTCTTTTGAAGTATTCCTCAAGCATAGAATAAACACTAAACTTGAACTTGACCATTCAGTTCTAGTTCTGCTATGTATCCGTTCTATGATCTTGAGGATCTCATTGAACACTTCTCAAGCTCAGTTTTCTCACCCGTAAAACTGAAATGATAATAGTTATCTCACAGATTTGCTGTGAGGCTCAAATCAGGAAATGCACGTGTAGTGCTATGAAAACTGTAAGGTATGAGACTAATAGAGGTTGTTAAGCTTTTCCTTTGACTAGCAATGGATTCTGTGGATGGGGGTCCAGGGCTGTTCTCATGTACAGGCTGTCTCAAGCTGCTGAAGTATTTATTCACTCAATCAGAAACAAATTTCTATCTGTAAGCCATCCAGTGTGTGGTACAGCCTGAGTGGACTTAATACATGCTGATGTGACGGTGAGTGAAGGAGTGGATCCTTGCTAAGATCCTGGATTTTTCTCCTGCATTTGCTCACCTGGACCAACTCCCAAAAAATGCTACAGAATGAATTGCTTCCAAGCTGGTGTCTCACACGGCATAATTGGAATAATCATAAAGATTGCCGTTCTCTTCTTTTCTTCCCTTGGCTCTCCAACTGGTGGTGGCACGCAATGCTTTGGTCGGATGATCCCATAAAATCTATGGGGAGTGGCATAGTGGACCTTGGGCAGAATGAGGTGATTCAGTCTGTGACAAATTGATTTTCTTCCCCCTGTGCACTCACATCGTCTCCTTTTGCATTCCAGTGCACACTGGATCTAATAAGCTGAGCCTGGTCCCTGAATCATCATTTTTTTCTGTCCCTCTGAGTTCTGTGAGAGTCTTTTTACCAGGCTTCTGGAATACAATCCTGGGCAGCCCTTCTGAGTATGGCAAACTGAGGGTGGAGGATGGGATTTTGGAAGGTTCTTTTAATTTTGAAATCATTTGATACATCAAAAATTCATAACATAATGGAAGTACAGGGATACTTCCATTCTTGGGGATTTACCTGGCACACAGCTCCCAGCTTTAGCCAATGAGACCTCTGGGTCTTACTCACTGTTATCAGTACTGCCCACTAAGCTCTCTATGACAAAAGAATGCATACAACTCAGTACCAAAAAGCCAAACAATCTGATTGAAAAATGGACAGAGGACTAAAATAACCATTTTTCCAAAAAATATATACAGATGGCCAACAGCCACATGAAAACATGCCAAGCATCGCTAATCACCAGGGAAATGCAAATCAAATCACAGTAAGATATCACTTCATACCTGTCAGAGTGGCTATCATAAAAAGATAGGAAATAAGTATTGGTGAGAATGTGGTAAAAAGGGAACCCTTGTGCACTGTTGGTGGGAATGTAAATTGGTACAGTCATTACAGAAAACAGTATGGATGTTCCTCAAAAAATTAAAACTGAGACTATTACATGATCCAGTAATTCCACTCCTGGATATTTCTCTGAAGCAAATGAAAACATTAATTTGAAAAGACATATGCACCCCAACATTCACTGCCACATTATTTATAATAGCCAAAATATGGGAGCAATAAGTGAATGGACCAAGAAGACTTGGTATATACATACAGTGGAATAATACATACTTGGCATAAAAAAAGAATGAAATAATGTCATTTGCAGCAACATGGATGGACCTAGAGATTATCATACTAAGTCAAACAAATACAGCGTGTTTTTACTAATATGTGTAACTTTTTAAAAAAGGCAAATGAACAAATATAAAAAAACAGAAACAGAGAACAAACTAGTGGTTACAGGAGGGGAGGGACAAATAAGTGAAGGAGATTAAGAGATCCAAACTAAAAAAAAGATTTACAAAAAAGAGATACAAACTACTAATTATAAAGTAAGTAAGTCACAAGGATATAATGTATAGCACAGGGAATATAGTCAATAATAATATTAACCTTGTATGGGTGATAATCTATAAAAGTATCAAATTATTATGTTGGATACCTAAAACCAGTATAATATTATAAGTCAACTATACTTCAGTTAAAAAGCTAAGTAAAGTGGTAAAAGTTATAAATTTTATGTTATACGTAGTTTCACTACAAATTTTTTAAAAAGCTGCACCTTGGTCAGCACCATCCCAAGTCTGCCTGTTAAGGGCAGTTTGCATGGCCTCACTTAGTACATGTTCTCAGTGACGCAGTGGGACCTGGCACGTGGCTGGAGCTCAGAGCCAAAGCACTCTTCAGGTTTTTGTCTTATTTCAGTCCAATCAATCATTAAAAAAAAAAAAATCCCACATCCACCAGATGTCAGGGATGGTTCTAAGCACTAAGGAGGGAAGTGAAATTTAAAGCTATTTCTCTGCTTCCATCTGGTGGAAGCCATCATCATTTCTCTCCTGTAGTTTACATCATATTTCTTTCCAACACAAATCTCGCTGCTTCACTCAGAGTAAAAGCGCCTGTCCTCTCCTTGGCCCGTCTATTCCTCAGTCCTCTCCCCTCCTACTCTCCCAGGTTTGCTGGGCTCCAGACTCTCTGGCCTCCTCACAGGCCCAGGTACACGCTCACCTCAGGGCCTTTGCACCGACTTGCTCTTCCAAGCACTTACTATAAGCTGTACTAGTCCATGTAATCATTTCCTTACCTCTTTCATGCCTTCATGAAAATAACATCTCACTAATGGATTTCTGTCTGTTTTGTTCACTGAAGTATATTTTTTAAAAAAAGTATTTTGTATTGGGGTATAGCCTATTGACAATGTTGTCATAATTTCAGGTAGACAGTGAAGGGACTCAGTCATACATATACATGTATCCATTCTCCCCCAAACTCCCCTCCCATCCAGGCTGCCACATAACATTGAAAAGAGTTCCCTGTGCTATGCAGCAGGTCCTTGTTGGTTATCCATTTTAAATAGAGCAGTGTGTAAGGCAACCATAAGTTTGTTCTCGAAGTACGTGAGTCTCTCTGTTTTTTTTTTTAGTTCATTTGTATTATTTCATTTTAGATTCCACACATGGGGGATATCATATGATAACCTAAATGTCTTTCAAGAGAGGGACGGATAAAGAAGATGTAGTGCATATATACAATGGAATATTACTCAGTCATTAAAAAGAATGAAATAATGCCATTTGCAGCAGCATGGATGAGCCTAGAGAGCATCATACTGAGTGAAGTAGTCAGACAGAGGAGCAATATCATTTCACTGAAGGATCTTAATCAGCTGCAACAGTGCACTCAGGAAATAGGTCTTCAATGAGCAAGTAAAGGAAGGAAGAAAGGACTTTGCCAGCTAGTGTGGGAAAACAGGACACGTGGTTGAGTGTGAAATCTTTTCTTTTCCCACAGTCCTGTTCTTTTTCATTTGCGTCTCTTTGAGCTCCTGCCCAAACCTACTTGGTGCTGTGTGGATAATGTTCACCTCTATCTCCTGGCACCCTGGATGAATGCTGCATGATTCCTCCAGCACTTACCACCAAGTTCTGCATGCAGTAGGCACTTAATACAGTGTGGGTTGGCTGAAGAAGGATCTGAGTCTTGCAGACAGATAGTTAACAGTTTGGGGGGGGTTGATGATGGCTGTGGGCTGTAATATTCAGGGAATGAACTCTGGAGCTGGACACTGAGTCTGGAAGTGGGAACAGAAAGGGAACTCCAGGTAGGAGGAGAAGAGAGCCGAGGGCTGGAGGCTGGGATGCATTTGGGGACTTTGGACTGATTAACGCTTCCTCCCGGGCAGGGCAAGAATGTTCGCATCTTTTCCCACTTTCTGCACTGTTGCCCATCTGCAGCGTCTGGCTCCCTTTCCTTCAGCTCACACTTTTGCCTTCTCTCTGTCCCAGAAGTCGCCTGTGGCTTTGTGTCATTGGCCAGCAGGGGTTTCCATTCATTGATCCAGCATGCTGGCCAACTGAAAACCTCATCTGAGGCCAGGAGATGCCCTCCCAGACTTTCCGTTCTTTCCGTCCCCATTTCTTCTCTAGTGAAGACCCACAGGCCACTCCTTCCTTTGTTCTGCAGTGGACGTGTTGCCCTCTCTGGCACTGGGCTGTCCTCTTGTAAGTTTGTACATATCAGTTTCCTCTGTTGAGCTGTAATTCCCTAGAGACCTGGGTTGTACTTGTATCTTTCATCATAGCCATACCTTTTATGTGGCTCATAAACAAATTCAAACAAAATGAATTGCAGAGTGAATTCCCAGATGGATGCTGCTGTGCAAGGCAGAGACAGGCCCAGAAGAGTGGTCCATTTGACCACATGGAAGTGGTGGGTGACCCTCTAAGGGGTGTACTTCCCAGGGAGACTGTAATGATTAATAGCATTTAATGTGTACCAGGCAGTACACCAAGCGTTTCCTGTCCCTCATCTTGTTTATTCTTTAGAACAACCCTGTGAGGTAGATTCCATTAGAATCTTGGAATCTAGACGGAATCTAGTTATGCTTGAATGCTAGTTATGCTATGAATCCTACCAAACCCATTATATTGGGTTGTTTTAAGCTTGGTGAGAAGAACCTTCATAACTTTCAGGACTCAGTTCACATGTCACCTCCTTGGGGGAACCTTCCCTGACTCCCCTGTGTCTAAAGCATCCTCTTCCAGGGAATTCCCAGCCTGTCCAGCAGTTAGGACTTAACACTTTCACTGCCACGACCCAGGTTCAATCCCTGGTTGGAGAATGAAGATCCCACAAGCCACACGGCATGAGCTAAGTAAATAAACAAACAAATAAAGCATCCTCTTCCTACCATCAGCCTCCATCACAGCACCCCACATCTTTCCTTCCAAGCACTTATTATAAGTTGAAATTACTCGTTGATTTATTTTTTTTATTTTCTAAATTTTTCCTTTCCCTTCCTCCCAACGGGAGTTCCACAGAGAAAATGACCTTGGTTGGGTCACCCAGCATGTTGTCTGCAGTGCTGTGCAAAGCACTGGCACACAGTAGGCACACACACACATTTCCTGAATGAATGACTCTGACCTAATCATTTTGTACCTTATCTAATGCCTGTGAAATTGTAAGGGCTCAATAGATATCGATGCCTCAGGGAGGTGCTTTAAGTATTTCTCTCTCTTCATCCTATTCTTTCACACTCAAAAAATATTTTCATAGCTGGTTTTTCCACAAAAATGGATAAAAAAGCTGTTGTACGTATATGCAATGGAATACTATGCAGCCATAAAAAGGAACACATTTGAGTCAGTTCTAATGAGGTGGATGGACCTAGAGCCTATTAGAGTGAAGTAAGCAGAAAGAGGAAAACAAATATCATATATTAATGCATATATATATGGAATCTAGGACGATGATACTGCTGAGCCTGTTTTCAGGGCAGCAGTGGAGAGGCCAACACAGAGGACAGATTTGTGGACACAGAGTGGGTGGAGACAGTGGGATGGGGGGAGAGAGCAGCGTGGCAACGTGTACATTACCATATGTGAACTAGATGGCCAGCGGGGGTCTGCGCTAGGTCCAGGGAGCTCCAACCAGGGCTCTGTGAACAAATGTATACATAAATAATATATAATATATATAATAAATATTTATATATAAATATATAAATAAAAGACGCTTGCTCCTTGGAAGGAAAGCTATGACAAACCTAGGCAGCATATTAAGAAGCAGAGACATTACTTTGCCAACAAAAGTCCGTCTAGTCAAGGCTATGGTTTTTCCAGTAGTCATGTATGGATGTGAGAGTTGGACTATAAAGAAAGCTGAGCGCCAAAGAATTGATTCTTTTGAACTGTGGTGTTAGAGAAGACTCTTGAGAGTCCCTTGGACTGCAAGGAGATCCAGCCACTCCTGAGTGTTCATTGGAAGGACTGATGTTGAAGCTGAAACTCCAATACTTTGGCCACCTGATGCAAAGAGCTGACTCATTTAAGAAGACCCTGATGCTGGGAAAGATTGAAGGCAGGAGGAGAAGGGGATGACAGAGGATGAGATGGTTGGATGGCATCATCAACTCAATGGATCCAAGTTTGGGTAAACTCCAGGAGTTGGTAATGGACAGGGAGCCTGGCATGCTGCAATCCATGGGGTCACAGAGTCAGACATGACTGAGCTACTAAGCTGAATTGAACTGGGTAACAAAGGGAGGAGAGGAGGTTATCATTTATTGAATCTGTACTAGATCCAGGAACTCTGCTAGGTTATTTCAATTAAGTTTCAAAATTGGATATTATCCCAACTTTATAAATTGAAAAATTGTGGCTCAAAGAGATTAAGTAACTCTCTGAAAGTTATATAGATCAACAGTAGCAGATTAGGGATTCAAACTCAGATCTGTTTGGTTGTAGAGTTCTGTTTATTTTCCCTTCTTTATGTCAAATGGAAGCTAATTAGAGCAGGCTCAGATTTAGAAGAGCTTCCTTGGTGACTCGGTGGCAAAGAATCTGTCTGCCAATTCAGCAGTGCAGGAGATGCAGGCTCGATCCCTGGGTTGGGAAGATCCTCTGAAGGAAAGGGCAACCCACTGCAGTATTCTTGCCTGGGAAATCCCATGGACCGAGAGCCTGGTGGGCTACAGTCCATGGGGTCACAAAAGTCAGATAGGACTTAGTGACTAAACAACAACAAAACCAGGATTAGAACCCTGGCTCCTCTTCTGGAAGGGTCGTGCTCCTTACACAAAACCAAGGTGTCGTTTCCCTAATTTTACTGTAATGGAGAAGCAGCTCTTCTCATTGCAACGCAGTTCCTCTTTACATCTCTGCTGAGCACGGTTGGTCAGGCTCTGGCTCGTGATGGAACCAGCCCTTGAATAGTTATCAGAGCAGTCTGTTCAGCCGCTCTGAAACCCCCTTCCTTGATTATAAGATTGGAGGCACTAATGTGCATGGTTCCTGCCTCAGCGGCCTCTTGCAAAGATCTGATGACATTATGTAAAATGAAGGAATTTGAAGACTACAAAACTCTGAAAGAATCACAGAATTGTGGTGCTTGAAGAACAAGCCCTGGGGAGCCAAGGACAAAACCTGGCAGAACCTGTGCCTTGGTAGTTTTGAGTGATTTCTCTGTAGGTGTGTCCTAGACCTAACTTGTTTCAAAGTCATGATTTTCAGGTCCATTTTTCTCCGATTGGCCTTTCTGTACTAAAGACGGTATAGCAAAGCAAAAATCACCATCCATCCATCCATCCATCCATCCATCCATCCTTCCATTTATTCATTATACAATAAATATCCCAGTTGCTGGAGATAGGATACAGTGGCCAAAATAATGAAACTCCCCCAGCATAGTCCTAATGGAAAGATGTATGTGTTTATATATATGTGTGTGTGTGTGTGTGTGTGTGTGTGTGTGTGTACACATGTATACACACACATATTTAGTATATTTTTGAATACTTAAAAATCGCTAAAGTAAAGGATTTCCCTGGTCCAATGGTTAAGATTCTGCACTTTCACTGCAGGGGGCAAGGGTTTGATCCCTGGTCAGGGAACTAAGATCCCACATGCTTCATGGAGTGGCCAAAAAGAAAAAAAATAAACAACAACCCACCAAAGTAAGCACTTTACACACCTTTTCTTATTTCATCTTCATAGAAACTTGATAATAAAGAGATTATCCTCCCATTTTATAACGAGCAAACTAAGGCTTAAAAAGTTAAGCAACATGGCTAAAGCTCAATGATTAGAAAGTGTAGAGCCAGGATTCATTTTAAACTGTAACTCCAAAGCCCGAATACCATACTGATGATTGCACTAGACTATATGAATATAACTGCTTTAAACTTTCCCCCCTTTTTTTTCTGGAAGTTTTTATAGCATTTGCTGGTGTTTATCAATCATAAAGCTATGGGCATCAGGCAGATTGTATAAAAAGGTTACCTGGGACTGGCCCAAGAATGTATCTTAGGGGCTGGTATGAACTAAGATGAAAATAACATTGGCCTATAATGGAACTAGGAGATTCCCAGCTGGCACAGCAGGAAAGAATCCATCTGAAACTCAGGAGACAGGCCAAGATTTGATCTCTGGGTAGGGGGGATCCCCTGGAGGAGGGCATGGCAACCCATTGCAGTATTCTTGCCTGGGAAATCCTATGGACAGAGGAGCCTGGCAGGCTACAGCCTATGGAGTCGCAAAGACTTGGACATGACTGAGCGATAGCACACATGATAATGGAACGAAGTCTGTAGCATGTGGGATGGTTGAGTGATGCTTGGAAAGTAGCATCAGAAAATAGTTAGCATATTGATGATTAAAAATCTCAGCTTTTAGGGATGAGCTCACATGGAAACTTCTTTTGCCTGACTGTACCTGTCCATGCTGTATCCACTATGGTTTTACCAGGACAATGGAGTCACCATGAGTGATAGGGAATAAGGGATACATCACAAATATAGACTACAAACACAGCAAAAAAAGAAAGAGAGAGAGGGAGAACCTAAGAAAGTCATTCAGCAAACATATGCTCATCCTTGGCTCTGCTGCCTTGAGATCATGGCAGGTCTCTCTGAGTTCATTCTAACTGTTTAACTTATATTGTTTAAATGTATTAATATTAATATGTTAAGACAACAGTTTTCATAGCCAGAAACAATATTTCTTTGGAAAGAGTGCATCACTGGGGTCAAGCTTCCTCACTGTGTGATCTGGGCAAATAATAATGGTGGCTGTCATTCATTAAGGGCTCACTGTATGCCAGGCACATTGCCAAGTGTCTTACATACACTGTCTCATTTATTAAAATCAGGTACCATTATTACCCCATTTTGTAGAAGAGACAACTGAGGCACAGAGAAGACTCATCCATAGTCACATAGTAAATAGTGAAGCTGAGAACCAAACCCCAGTTGTCTGACTCCAGAGCCGATGTCATAGCAACTCCTCTGTACTTGAGTGTGGCTTTCCCACCTGCCAGTTGGAACAGTAACATCTAATGTTTCATTTTTGTATCTGTAGGGACAAAAAATGTTAAAAAAAATATTGAATGTATCTGGCATTTTGTAGAATCCTGATAAATGGTATTTTGCAAAAAAAAAAAAAAAAAATCTTGCTTTTCCCAGGGCTTCTGTGCTCTCTTTTGGCCTCTTAGAGATTCATTAATTGAATTTATTGTCTGTCTCATTTAACTTGTCAAGTCATTTGGCAGCGGTGACCACTTTGCTGGTAAAGTGGTTCTCAGGCTCTTTGCCTGGCTTCCTCACCATGGTGTGTGTGTGTGCGTGTGTGTGTGCTCTGTGTATGCACAGTGAGAGTGTCTTTACCAAGGCATGGGGGAGAGCTGTGATGTGTTTAAAGCTGTGCATGTTAATCAATGAACAGGAGAGGCAGGAGGTTTTTGAGCCCTTTTGCTGGCCTGCCAGCTGCAGGGTATATCAAAGTCACTGTCTGTCCTTGAGTATCCTGCCCTCCCTTTTCTCAGTGGCCTTCCTGTTCCACTCAGATGTGGCTCTCTGAAGGGTGCACTGATTGTCATTATCGTGATCCCTGCAGCAGGCAGCTGGAGCCACAGCCAGACAGAAGAGACAGAAGCCAGAGTGCAGGGTACTTCTCAAGGTCGCAGAGCTTGGTTGTCTGCTTCGCAGCCCAGGTCCCTTTAAAACAATAAAATAGTTTGAGCTTACAAAATCTAAACTAATGGAGAGGGGCCCCTCTCTGCTACCTGCTTTAACGGAGGCTGCCTCTGACGCTCATGGTCTGCTAAAGGTGGCAGGTACTGTGTCCTGTCTCTTCTTGGAAGGGCTTGTCACCCTTTGGAATCAAGTTAACCTAGTTACCTTGCAACTTTATCTCTCTGATGGGCTCCAGAAAAGATGCAACTGTTTAGATTATCTAGTTACTTCTTACTGTTAGATTGAAACAAAGATTCCCTTTGCATCTTTCTAGATCCTAAGTGGGGCTTCCCAGGTGGTGCTAGTGGTCAATGTGGGAGATATGAAATGCCGGTTTGATTCCTGGGTTAGGAAAATCCCCTGGAGAAGGTCATGGCAACCCACTCCAGTATTCTTGCCTGGAGAATCCCACGGACAGAGGAGCCTGGTGGGCTACAGTCTGTGAAGTCACAAAGAGTTGGACATGACTGAAGCGACTTAGCACGCACACACGCATATCTTAAGTTACATGAGACCCTGCAGCTAGGCAGTTGTTGTTCATTTCTCAGAAACATTTGTAGTCAAGTACTGGCTGGGCTGTAGTCATCTTGAGGCTTGACCTGGGTAGTTCAGGATGGTGCACACACAAAGCTATCTGGTGTGGTTGTTGGCCGCGGTCACCAGAGGGGCAACGGCTTGCATTTCTCACAGCATGGTGGCTCAGCTCCAAGATGCAGCGTCTATAGCGCGAGCATCCCCCAAACCCAGGTGGAAGCTGCCAGGAATCACCAGCCTGCCTAGGAGGCAGCAGCGTTTCTGCCATCCCAGGGCCAGCCCCATTCACTGTGTGAGAGGCCCACACAAGGGCATGAGCACTATGGTTCACGGGGGGCTCATCTTGGAGATGGGCTATACCACAACTAATAATGGGCCCCACATCATTTTAATTCCTGCCCTTTACTTTGCTCTTTAGCAATAACTCTCATCTGAGGGGAATGCTGGTACAGTGGGTTATTATACTTTTATGAGACTCAGGTTCCACAATTATAAATTGGGAATAAGACTCCCCTGGTTATCTTTAGAAGGGAAAGTCATCATTTAGGCACTCAGAAATGCTAGTTGTTATAATTGACTCAGATGTCTTGAATGCCAAGTACAGGTCTGTACAAGGCTCTCTACACATGTTATTTCATTTAATGTCCCAAAAAACCCTGTGAGGGATGTACTAGGTCTACCCTCACTTTACAGATGAGAAAGCTGAAGGTCAAAAAGTTTTAAAAGCTTATCTAATGTCACACAGTTAAGAGGCAGAAGATCCATGCTCTTAATTATAGCATAGATTGTCCTTATAATTATCACCTCCCTAAAAAAATTGGAAACATCTTGAGATAAATGGTTTTATATTAATAATTTTTTGTATTCATCCTAGTCCCCAGCTCAGAGATAGGCACAGAGTGGATTCTAAAACAATCAGGTTTGTTAAATAGATAAGGGAGACTAATTGACAGCGAGCATGGGAATATTGACATTCTCACCCAGCACAGTGACTTGCTGCAGGGCTCTCTGGGGAGAATTTTTTAAAGATTTTTTTTATTTAAAAAATTTTAAAATTTTGGTTGCACTGCATGGATTGCGGTACATCAGTTCTCTGGTTAGGGTTCGAACCCATGTCCCCTGCCATGGACGTGCAGAGTCCTAACCACTGGACTCCCAACTCAGAGAATGGGGAGAACTTTTTAACCTCCTTTTTACCATTTCCATGAAATTCTCAAGGTCACAGAGAATGCCGCCTGATGGCTCCAGAGGAGGAGGGTTAAGATTGATTGTATTTACCTATTTTGACTGTGGTGAAATCGTTATCAGTTTCATCCTGATACCAAAACCCGAATAGTCTCTACACTGACATTTGTTTCCGAGACTCTTAACAGACTTTTAAATATCACCTAGATCTCTGTAACCACACTGTCTGTCCACATAGGACACATTCAGATTTATTAATACTCTAAAAACCTTGTGGTCTGATGCAAATCTCATCCTGTAATGCTTCCCTAATTCTCTGAATCCCAGCCAATTCTCCAAAGCTACTAATCAAAAAGACATTGATAAAGGCTTTTGTGAGGTTAGGGAGAGAGGTACAAGAGAAAATAATGGCAGGTCACTCTGTCCACACATTCCCCTTTGAAATTCTCTTTCTATGAACTGCCATAATTAGCTGCTTTTTAAAGAATTTTTATTAGTCATCTAGAAATGAAGAGTCATGATTTCCTGCAGGATTATAAATAGTTATGGAGTGGCTGACCTCGACCAGAAATCAGGGCTTCTGCGGTCAGTGTTAGGTGTCAGGAGGAATTAGCTGGAGAAAGATACACAGCTCTGCAGAAAGCACGAAGTTTCTGAAAACTCTGCCCAGAAAGGACTTGGAAGGGCCAGAGACATGGAAACCCTGAAACAGATCACGGCCTCTGTATTCTTTCACCCAGTGTTACTGCAGGATGCTGTCAGAGACACCCAGTTGGGTGCTCACATTCAAATAACCTCTGCTCATTCCCAGCCATCCCTTGCATCCCTTGATTAAGAATCTACGTGGAATGAGGGGGTAACAGAAATATTGGTGCTACTATTATCTCTTTTGTAGTACCAGTTCTGATGACAGCTTTAGATAAAATCATCTGGGAAATTGAGATTTAAGGAAGGGTTATGGATTCTTAGAACTAAAAGGTATGTGAGAACACAGATTCTCAAAGTGTGGTCCATGGACCCATGTGGGTTCTGATACCCTTGTAGGAAGTACATGATGTCAAACCTGTTTTAACGATAAAACTAAGATCTTACTTGCCCTCTGCCATTTTTATTTATTTTCTCACAGTGTCGACATTTGCACCGATGAGGCAGAAGCATCATAGGTGAAACTGCTGGCACTTTGGTGCAAATCCAGGTAGTGAACCCAGCTGTGTTGGTAGTTGGGTTATTCTTTATCATCATGTACTCACCATACAACAATGCCTCTTTCACATAAGACTGTTCTTATGAATCCATGAAAAGTATTAATTTAAGTTAGACTTGGCTTTTGCGTACGCCTGTGTGGTAACATGGAAATATCAGTGCACATGAAACACTTCCGTTGTGTCCTAAAGCGAGGATTGCGTAGTTGTCTGGGGAGAAAGCAGTTGTGCTGCTGTCTGAATTACGAGCTGAATTAGCCAGTGTTTTGTTTTTTTTTAACCCCCAAGAAATTCCATTTCTGCTTTTAAAAAAGTGACTCTTAATCTATAGTTATTTAGACTTGGATATTTGGCAAACAGTTTCTCAAAAATGAATGAAGTGAATCTGTCACTTCAAGGCAGCTTATTGGCAGAATTTGCTGCAGTCATAAAATACACATTTTCAAGTGGAATTTTCAAGTGAAAATTAGAATTCTGAAGCTCTTGTATCTGGCCCTGTGACCCTGGACAGCCTCCCAATAGTTACACACTTTTTATATGAGATTCATAGTGATATTAGCAAATATGATCCTTTTTTTGTTATTGTATGTTAACATAAGCTATGTTAAGGGTTCTCTTTGGAAGCTTTATTTAGCTTCCTATACCCTCTTATTTGATGAAATGAACATCAGCTTGGGCAAACTCTGGGAGATGGTGAGGGACAGGGAGGCCTGGCATGCTGCAGTCCATGGGTCACACAGATTTGGCTACGACTGGGTGACTGAAGAGCAACAACCACCACCTCCTCATTTTACAACGAGAGCATGGAGTCCTCTGAGTGATAAGGAGATTTGCAGAGATCAGGGGGCTGATCTGCAGTCAGGAAGGTGAGACTCTCTATCTCTACTCTTACCAACCCACGGTTTGGAAACTCTGCTTGAGACCTCTGGCCTCACAGACAGGACCATTTCTCCTAACCCTTGTACCTCACTCACAGAGCTGCCACTGCACACACAAATCCAAGACACTGATGACATCGTATTACACTGATCCATCGACTACTGTAAGCATGACACCATCTTGGACTGCGCAACATAGTGTCTCTCCTTTCTCAGTGATCAGAGACTGGCAGGAATAATCTATTCAACAGTTCTGAGGGCATCAAAGCCACATAATATCAAGAGTGAATTAACCATTGTTTAGTTCATGTCGAAGTATATTAGACCACACAATGCACAGCTTGGGCCTATAGCACCCCCACTGTTATGTATAATGTACACCAAAATTTGATGTTCTTTCTCAAGAGTTCTTTTGTCCCATCTTCATATCTCTAGTCACTATAGTGTATTCCATCCCATCCCTCCATCCCACAAACTCACCCCCAGGCTGTATATATATCGTGGTTCCAGGGACACAGTAACCATGAAGGCTCTGCCTGTTAGAATCTGTGAGGATGGACCATGAGAGGGCTCCTGGAAAAACAGCAAAGAGAGTTTTGCAGCTGACCATCAAATGCTGTCAAGATTTTAGACTGTAAAAATAAGAAGCAAGCAACCACTCTCTTTCCTAAATCCATTTCTCCAGGAGGTGGCTTTTGTAGTGAGCTAAATGGTAGCCTCCAAAAAGATGTGTCTGTGTCCTGATCCCCAGAACCTGTGAATATTACCTCATATGGCAAAATAAACGAGAAGGAAATGGCAACGCACTCCAGTATTCTTGCCTGGAGAATCCCAGGGACAGAGGAGTCTAGTGGGTTGCCGTCTATGGGGTCGCACAGAGTTGGACACAACTGAAGCAATTTAGCAGCAGCAGCAGCATGGCAAAATAATATTGTTGTTGTTCAGGTGCTAAGTCATGTCTGACTCTTTGTGACCCCATGGACTGCAGCACCCCGGGCTTCCCTGTCCTTCACTGTCTCCCAAAGTTTGCTCAAGCTCATGTCCATGCAGGGGACCTGGATTTGATCCCTGGTCAGGGAACTAAATCTCACATGCTGCAACTAAGAATTTGCATGCCACAACTACAGATCCCACATGCCCCAGTGAAGACCCAGCACAGCCAAATAAATAAATATTAAAAGAAAAATTTCCACTGGGGAAATGTTACAAATTTGATTATGTACTTGTAGGAGTGTAGGTGTTGGCATCTGAGTTTATAGGCATTTTTTCTGAACCAACACGGTCCTTATGCCCAAGGAAGAAAACATAAGTCCATCTTGGCAGAAAAGTGTCCAAGTTCAATGTAAAGCTTTGCACCTTGCCACAGAGGTGATGGCTGACAATGAATCAGCACAATGCCTTAGTTTCAGCTCTACAATTTTATCCTAATATTAATCAGGCAAACGTGTCCTGAAGACAAAGTGGCAGGTGTCTGGACAAGGAAGGGTATGACAACCAAGGATTCACTTTGCTGCTTGGTCTTTTGTTTTGGCCAATGTTCTGGAGTGCCTTAGGAAACTGCCGGAATCAAGACTAGCATCAGCACGATGGCAGAGCCTAGGCAGCGAACCCCCGGGACCGCGTTCGTGGTGACTGCACTCGTTATTGTGAAGGAGTCGGACACTAACAAGCAGGTAGATGGCAGTCAAATCTGGGTACCAATCACATTTCATCTTCCTGTGTTTGAATCTAGGCCCAGGCAGGAATATGATCACAGCTCTAGCAATAGTAAGAGCTTCAAATATGTGGGTGATCCCAAGAGGTTAGAATTAACACTTAAAACTGAGGCAGGAAAAATAAAGGCTTAGCTGATGATGCTAATAATGGACAGTATGACAAATGTTGATTTTTCTATCTTATGATGTTTTAAAAAAGGCTTCTTACATCAAAGTTCATCAGCATGGTATTCATTGCAAAGGATGTTTTTGGAATACTGATGTACACTGGCTAACCAGCATATATTGTACGCCTGCTGGGAGCTAGATCTGGGGGAGGGGAACAGACTAGAGAGATGAGAAATTTGTAGTAAGTGCCCTAAAAAATGTCAGTCGTTCAACTGATGGACCATTGGGTAAGACAGGCCTGGAGAAGTGGATATAATACAGGGGTTGTTGTGGTCAGACATTGACTCATTGGAGTAAACAAAGGGCTCTGGAAACAAAGAAGGAATCCAGCTGTGTATATGATACATAGTACAGTGTAAGGAACATTACCTTTGGGGCCAAATAGATGATATTAGGAATCCTACATCTACCACCCACTGATGTCTTCACCTTGGGCAAGTCAGCCTGACCTCCCTAAGCCTCAGTTTGCCCATCCCTGAAATGGAGTATTATATTTATCAGCAGAGTCTTAGTGAGAAATGGATGAGATAAAACGTATACAGAGTCTAATGATGTATCACATAGTTGGTGCTCAAAAAATGATAGAAAATGTTAATATAGATTTAAAAAAATTATTTATTTAGCTTCATCAGGCTTAGCTTCCCCTTGGCATATGGGATCTTAGTTCCCTGATCAGGAATTGAACTCTCATCCCCTGCACTGGAAAATGGATTCTTAACCATTGGGCCACCAGGGGAGTCTCTAATATAAATTCTTAAGTAGGATTATTGCTCTACTATAACTTCTTTTCTCTTTCTAATAAAAAGTCACTATGTCCTGGGCTATCCTAGAACTTCTCCAAAAAGAAGCTCTGATGTGAGTATTTGTGCCTCAATAAACTGGATGGACAACTCTATACCACGCAATGCGGTGGGTGATGACTCATGAGCTGAGATACTGGACCTGGGAAAGGATCCTAAGTTTCTGAATAAACAGTGGATGGAAGGAAAACAGATTGGGTCTTTGGGCTGGAGAATTAGGGGAGAGGCTCTTATGAAGGGGCTGCAGGCAACCTCAGAGACCATCCCATTGTGCCTCCTTGTAGTACAGTAGAGGATCCTGAAACCCAAAGAGAATGAGAAACGATTCTGAGACTCAAAGGCAGAGCTGATGCTGCAACCCGGTCTGTGGATTCTGTTGTTTTTCCCTTTCCTGTTCCCCGTTTCCTGGAGTCCCTGAAAGCAGATGGCAGTGATGATGCAGAATCATTGAGCTTAGAAAATCAGAATAGATTTAACTTCTGAGCTCAGCTTCTCTGCTTAGCTATGAGAAACCACTACTTACATTCCACTGGGGAACAGTTCTGTAGCCATAACAGTGCACTTGTTCGGACCCATGGCAACAGTCCCTGGTTCAATGTGTTTGCTGGAGCATCTTGAATGGGTTCTAATTGGCTGGTTAGTTGATTGACTGAGCTCTGTCTCTGAACTCTAACTGAACAAAATGATGTTCAAATGTCAGAAACGTTGTGGTATAATTTGGAGAAAGAAATTAAAAATCATAGATGTAGACAAATGTTGGAATAATCACACAAAAACTGCCTATCTAAACCTATTGTTTGAGAGAACCCAAAAGAGATGCCCTTCACCAAGCCTTGGGTAATATGCTGGAGAAGAGAGAACCAGCATCTTTGAAAAGTGCTTGAGTTGCTATTCATGAAGACCAGGGCTGACGATCGAAGGCGCTGCAGTTGGTGAGCCTTCTTGATTTCACTGAGACGTTGTGGGACTGTGGTCACAGCTGTATTCAGTCACTGGAGGCATTGGCTGTGCACAGAGTGAGCCTTGCAGAGATGCTGGCCCCAATGGTCTGAACATGAATCAGCATGGAATCTAATCTCACAATGCTTCAGTTTCTTTTTTTGTAAAATAAAGCCACATCTCTCTAATTTGTTGAAAAATGATATATACAATGTACTTACCTAGCGCCTGGCTCATAACAACTTCTAGATAAGTGATAGCTGTTATTTGTAATTATGGGATTCTCAGTTCAGTCGTGTCTGATTCTTTGTGATCCCATGGACTGCAGCACGCCAGGCTTCCCTGTCCATTACCAGCTCCCGGAGTTTACTCAAACTCACGTCCATTGAGTCGGTGATGCCATCCAACCATCTCATCCTCTGTCATCCCCTTCTCCTCCCACCTTCAATCTTTCGCAGGGTCAGGGTCTTTTCAAATGAGTCAGTTCTTCGCATCAGGGGGCCAAAGTATTGGAGTTTCAGCTTTAGCATCAGTCCTTCTAATGAATATTCAGGACTGATTACCTTTAGGATGGACTGGTTGGGTCCCCTTGCTATGGGATTCTAGTGGCTGAATATTAAGGAAATATATTTGTTGTTGTTTTAGTCGCTAAGTTGTGTCCGACTCTTTGCGACCCCATGGCACTGTAGCCCCGCCAGGCTCCTCTGTCCATGGGATTTTCCAGGCAAGAATACTGGAGTGGGTTGCCATTTCCTTCTCCAGGGGCTCCTCCCTACCCAGGGATCAAACCTGTATCTCCTGCTTGGCAGACAGACTCTTTACCACTGAGCTATTACAAGTAATATTAAGGAAATAAAGGGAAACTCATTTTCCCTTTCCTTTCAGACCCTCCCATCCCCTCTCTCTACTTGTCTTCTGAGAGGAGGAACCTCTCGGGTTCTTTTTAAATACCCCTTTAAAGATTATCTAGGATAACCTCCTGATTTTAAAGTCAGCTGACATCCAACAGTCGAAATTCCCCTTTGCCAGGAAGCCTATGGAATCGTAGTCAGACATCCTGGGATTAGGCATGGACACTGGAGGGGGAGGCACTATTGTATCACCCGCACCAATTAGGTGTATTACTTGAGTCAAGTTACTTATCTTGCCTAAAGTCTCCTTTCCTCATGTGTACAGTAGGAATAAGTATCCACATGTTGCTGAGGTGCTCTAAGAATTAAATGAAACAACTACACATTGAGTACTTAGAACCATACCTTCTTCCTTCTTCTCCAGGTTGCTCAGTCCTGTCTGACTTTTTGCTGCCCCATGGACTATAGAGTCCATAGAATTGTCCAGGCCAGAGTACTGGAGTGGGTAGCCTTTCCCTTCTCCAGGGGATCTTCCCAACCCAGGGATAGAACCCAGGTCTCCTGCAACGCAGGCAGATTGTTTCCCAGCTGAGCCACAAGGGAAGCCCATGCCTCTGCACATAGTAAATATTCAGTCTTTGTTGTGTACTCTTTCCTTCCTCTAATTTCAACAAGTACCCAGCATAGAATTCCAAGGCCTATATCCTGAACCTTAATGTCCTTAACTGATCCCGACAGTGATGTCCTGGGACATCGAGGCCTCTTCTCAGTCTGCCTTGCGCAGAGTCACGTGTTCCTCTCCGGCACTCTGGGCTACCCCCGCACACCATCCTCGAGGTTTTTGGCACTTGGCAGTGATTGTTCTGGGAAGGAAGTGCTCTTCTGGTGTCCCCTGGGGGGACAAATGAATCACTGAGTGTGGGCCTGGCAAATGGTTTATTCTTCTAAGAACAGCGACAGATATCCAAGAGGAAAGAGCACTGAGAGCCCAGGGACCTGCTCTGAACACAAATGAAAATAAAAGTGGTATTTACTATTCCAGGTGCCCTCACACTTCTGATGTCACGTAAGCCTCATAGTTGGGGGAATGGGTGAGGGGAGTCCCCAGCACGAGGCCACGGGGGAAACGGAGGGATGGAGATTAATGTCTTGGCTCCTGTGGCACTGCATCCCGGAGCCTGAATCCCAACTCCTCTCTGCGCCCTTGCCTTGGTCTCCTTTCCACCAACAGAATGCAGGAAGGGGAGTGAGTGGCCTCATTTGAGTCTCATCTCCTTCTCTGGTTTGCCTTCTCCTTGGCTTCTACATCCAACAAGGGGGCTCAGCACAGAGAACTTCCTGACCGCACACCTGGGCAGGGTCCATTCACCAGGGCTGTGATGCCTGCAAGTTCAGTTCAGTTCAGTCACTCAGTCGTGTCCGACTCTTTGCGATCTCATGAATTGCAGCACGCCAGGCCTCCCTGTCCATCACCAACTCCCGGAGTTCACTCAGACTCACGTCCATCGAGTCCGTGATGCCATCCAGCCATCTCATCCTCTGTCGTCCCCTTCTCCTCCTGCCCCCAATCCCTCTCAGCATCAGAGTCTTTTCCAATGAGTCAACTCTTCACATCAGGTGGCCAAAGTACTGGAGTTTCAGCTTTACCATCATTCCTTCCAAAGAAATCCCAGGGTTGATCTCCTTCAGAATGGACTGGTTGGATCTCCTTGCAGTCCAAGGGACTCTCAAGAGTCTTCTCCAAACCACAGTTCAAAAGCATCAATTCTTCGGTGCTCAGCTTTCTTCACAGTCCAACTCTCACATCCATACATGACCAATGGAAAAACCATAGCCTTGACTAGACGGACCTTAGTCGGCAAAGTAATGTCTCTGCTTTTGAATATGCTATCTAGGTTTGTCATAACTTTTCTTCCAAGGAGTAAGCGTCTTTTAATTTCATGGCTGCAGTCACCATCTGCAGTGATTTTGGAGCCCCCCAAAATTAAGTCTGACACTGTTTCCACTGTTTCCTCATCTATTTCCCATGAAGTGATGGGACCGGATGCCATGATCTTCGTTTTCTGAATGTTGAGCTTTAAGCCAATTTTTTCACTCTCCCCTTTCACTTTCATCAAGAGGCTTTTTAGTTCTCTTCACTTTCTGCCATAAGGGTGGTGTCATCTGCATATCTGAGGTTATTGATATTTCTCTTGGCAATCTTGATTCCAGCTTGATGCCTGCCAACTACTCCATTAAAGAACTTTCTGCCTTATTACACTCGGTCTTACACTGTTGGCTGACCTGCATTTGATGCCGTTTCCTCCTAATTCCATGCGTGTAACTGAATTCGTAAAAAGAGGGAAGAGGAGCAGGCAATCGTCTATTCAGTGATTCTCACCTGAGGCAGAATCCTCTCCCACGCCCAGATAATATGTGAACATCGTGTGGGCCATTCTGGTGTATTACGGTGGCCTGGCGCTGTGGGTGGGGAGGCTGATCATTGTGCAATGTGTGGGGAACTCACTCACTGCATGAAAACAGAGAACTAACTCACCCCAAATGCCAATCATGCCCCCTACAGAGAAACTCAGCTTTAAATGGATAATCAGCTCTTGTGAGATTATGACTCTATCCAATGACCCTTGTGATTTATCTTGTAACTCTCCCTTGGATGAAAAGTAAAGAGGAGCTTTTTTTTTTCATGAAATGATCAATTCCACAGCTCATTAGTAGGTAGCATGGTGTAGTAGACAGAGCCAGGGCTGGGAGTTCGGGGGGAAACAGTGATCAACGGCACAGGTTTTGAAGCTGCCCACGTTGACACTGTGGCTGCGGCATTGACTAGCTCTGTGATCTTGGCAGGCTAGTTAGTCTCTTTGTACCTTAGGTTTTACTGTTTGTAAAGTAAGTAACAACAAGCTGCCTGGTTTTGCTGTGCCTGGCACATTGTGAGTCTGCCAAATGTTGTAAAAGTGAAGTTGCTCAGTCATGTCCGACTCTTTGCAACCCCATGGACTGTAGCCCGCCAGGTTCCTCCGTGCATGGCATTTTCCATTCAAGAGTACTGGAGTGGGTTGCCATTTCCTTCTCCAGGGTATCTTCCTGACCCAGGGATCAAACCTAGGTCTCCCTAATTGCAGGCAGACGCTTTACCATCTGAGCCAATAGGGAAGCCATCTACCAAATGTTAGATACTGTTATTAGAATCACTACCATCTTTCAGACCTTGGGCATGACACTTCTTGGCTCTGTGTGTCTGTTTCTTCAAAACCAAGTGGGGATAATACTGACTTCAAAGTGTTTTTGTAACATCAAACGGGAAAACATGTGTAAAGAGCCAAGTATGATGCATGTGGTGCTCATGAAAACCTCATGAAGGTACTATCCCCATTTTACAGGTGAGAAAACTGAGGCACAAAGAAGGTATAACTTGGCTAAAGACACAACCACTCATAAGTAGGAGAGCTGATATTTGTGCCAAGGTTGCCTGGCTCTAGAGCCAGCATTTCCAGCCATTCCAACCATTAGCTGCTTTTCATTAGGAAGTAACTAGAACAATGCTCAGCCATCTGTGAGCCTCACCGGCTGGCAGAGAGACAGTTTTGACCTTCAGCTGTGCTTTCCACTGGCAGTGGCAGAACTCTCAGGCTCTTGTCCCAGAGAGACTGCCCTGTATGTGGGGTGGCTGGAAATCAGGAAACCTGGAATGGTCCTTGTTCTGTTGTTGCCCTGGCAACCACAGGAGGTAGTGCAATAGCTCAGGGCTTCGGTTTCCCTCAGGGGAAGGAGAGAAGAATCCAGAGATGTTACAATGACAGTGGAAGGCTGATGAAGGGACAGGCCTCTGTGTACCACTGTCTCTGTTAGCGCGAGCATCCCTCTGGGATGGTGTCATAATGGGATTTGCAACAGAGCCAGTTCAGGGCAAAGCCCCTGGTTTTCCCTTGGTCTATGGACAAACAGGAGTGAGTTTCTACAATAATGATGAAAGTGAAAGTGAAGTCGCTCAGTCACGTCCGACTCTCCATAGACTGTAGCCTACCCAGGCTTCTCTGTCCATGGGATTTTCCAGGCAAAATACTGGAGTGGGTTGCCATTGCCTTCTCCAGATCTTCCTGACCCAGGGATTGAACCTGGGTCTCCCACATTGTAGACAGACGCTTTACTGTCTGAGCCAACAGGGAAGTCACACACAATAACAATAACAATGAGAATCGGTGTAATTCAGAGCACCCTCTTGAGGACCAGGCAGCAGAGGATGAGTGTATGAAAAGGCTCAGGAGAGAGCTACCATCCATTAAACATCTGCCATGTGCCACAAAGTGTGCGGTCCTGGTCTCAGTCAAACCATGATGACCCACCACGTTGGGAAGTCATGAGGGACAGTGGTTATTGGATTAAGGCCACTTATGACCAAGTCTTAGAGCCAGATAGATGTGGGGCCAGGTCCCAGCTCTGATACTTCCAAAGAGCTGAATACCTTCCAACACGAAGCCTAATCTCATGGTGCCTCAGCATCTTCTTTTGTCAGATAAAGCCACATTCCCTCCACAATTGCTGGGAGCTGATATGTGTAAAGTGCTCACCACTTTAGTGTAATTACAGGATTCTAGAAGCAGAACATTAAGGAGTGAAGAGAGGCTTATTTTTCATTTTCCTTCAGTCCGTGCCATCCCCCATCCTAGGCACCAGTTTTATGCATCACTTCAAGCCCAGGACTGTGCCCCAGGCTGCAGGGACTTGCCCTTAGAATACTGGTGATGACAAAGTTCTGAGGCCAGACCCTTTTGCTCCTGTGGCAGAGTCTCTGGACCAGATGGGAGGTTTCCATGACAAAGTGGAATTGGGCAGAAGGCAAAGAAGGAGGAACTCCCCCCGCCCCCGAGGTCAGCTTGTTCAGCCGCAGACGTGGTTCTCAGAACCACCTGGAAGCCTGGCTAGGACACATGGCTGGGCCCCACCCCAGCCCTTCTGTTTCAGGAGATCTGGGGAGGGGTCAGAAAATTTGCATTTCTAACAAGTTCCAGAGCTTTTGCTCTTCTCACTAATAACTTGGAAGGATAGTAAATGCACATTCCTGAAGTGGTGTGATGGCCAAAAGATACTGATGCTACAAGTTGAGGACCACAGTTGGAGCATCGCTGAGCTAAAGAAACAGGGCAGACAGACCTGGATGTTTCCAGTGAATTTCTCTTTCATGAAGAGTGTTTTCACTAATTTGATTGTCTTCTCTGAGTCACCTAATGAATCTTCATGGGCCCTGCTACTAAATACCACTGTTGAGCAGCCTGAATTGAGAGTGGGGTAGGAAGTAGCCTTTGAAACACAGCCCTGTCTGGAGTCAGGCAGGGCAGGGGACTTGGGGTCCCTCAGGATGTGGGTTCCTTGTTTACACACCTTTAGGGCTGTTCCCGGAGAAGGTGATGGCACCCCACTCCATTACTCTTGCCTGGAAAATCCCATGGATGGAGGAGCCTGGTAGGCTGCTCCATGGGGTTGCTAAGGGTCGGACACGACTGAGCGACTTCACTTTCACTTTTCACTTTCATGCATTGGAGAAGGAACTGGCAACCCACTCCAGTGTTCTTGCCTGGAGAATCCCAGGGATGGCGGAGCCTGGTGGGCTGCCGTCTATGGGGGTCACACAGAGTCGGACACGACTGAAGTGACTTAGCAGCAGCAGCAGCAGCAGCAGCAGCAGCAGCAGGGCTGTTCCTGCCTGCAGCATGTCACCCTCCAGGAGCCAGGCAGGGTTTTCTTCCCAGTTGGGCTGACTCTCCTGGAGCAGAGACAGGGCCTCGGGCAATCACTGACAACCTGGGGTAACCAGACACTGGACTCAAAACAGAACCCTTGAAGGATGGACCACACTTTTTTCCCATGGTGGCTGTGGGTAGGACAGGATGACTGGGCCTGCTGTGTGAAAGAGCACATGAGGTTTGGATGGTGGCAGCTTGGTGATTCTGCCAGGTCGCTCAGTTCCCCTGGATCTGCTTATGTTCCCCGTGAATGGCATTTGATGGCACTTGCCAACTCAGTGTCAGATGTCAACCTTGCTCTGATTTTCCATTCCTGTCACCTCCTGTCCCAGGCTCAACCACTGACATAGCTTGGCACTTCTGGGTCTCTTCCATAAAGATAACTCTAAGTCCATGACCCCCCAACCCCATCACTCTGGCCTATACATCAATCAGTGTATGAAGACTATGGTGTTTTTCCGTATACTTTGGCTGCCTTATTATGGACATTAAGCCATTTCAGCAATAGAGATTCATTTCACGAGAGAATTTTGTGACATTCCAGTAAATGTGAGGCACTGGGAAAGATTTCCATCTTGAGAAACAAGAGTTACGGCAGGCCCCTCTGAAGTCCTGGACACAGTCCTGCCATCAGCCAGACAGTCAGGCTCTGCATCTGGCAGAATTCCGTTCTGCAGAATCACAGATAAGCTGTTCCCATTTTTATTTCAGCGCTGCAGAGAAATGACAAAATCCAAGACCAGAGTTTGTGCGAACTAAATAGAGTTGAAAAAGATCTGAGAGTTCATAAGGTCTGCTGCTGCTGCTGCTAAGTCGCTTCAGTCGTGTCCGACTCTGTGCGACCCCATAGACGGCAGCCCATCAGGCTCCCCCGTCCCTGGGATTCTCCAGGCAAGAACACTGGAGTGGGTTGCCATTTCCTTCTCCATCATAAGGTCTAAGGGTGGCAAATAAATGGTATTTCATGTTGATTGAGACTGAAGGAGGGTCACTGAATGACACTCTGCATTCAGTTTGAGCCCAGGGGAAAATGATGCCCTGGTTGATAGTCATTGCTGTCTGGGACAGAGGATGGGATCGTGCCCATTTGTGGATCACACATTGGCATCGCTGACCCAGCTCAGTTCTCTTCATTTACGGAACAGAAATCTAAGTTCCAATGAAATGGAAGGACCTCCCCCAGTTCACCTAACTTGTCAGCACTGGATTCAAGAAGAGGATCCAGGTTTTTAACATTAATTCTATGCTTTTCCATTCACAAGAAGAGGCTTTGGAAAGAGATAAGCCCGAGTTTTCAAATCTCTAACCCATTGTTTACCAGCTGTGTGACCTTGGGCAAGTCACTTAACATCTCTGTGCTTCCATTTCCTTCTTTGCAAATGGAATAATTAATTCTCCCATGCTATTATTGGGAGAATCAAACGTGACAATGGTATGTGTAGCTCAGGGCCTCATGGGTAAATGTTTAATTTCTCTCCTTTTCCCAGCAGAAAATGATATGCATTATTAAGATAAGCTGCTTGGTAGCAATTTGCACACCATGGCAATGATTTAATTGTATAATTGCACATCTATCTGGTTTGTTCCCTTGTGAACTCAGGATTTGGGAGCAGATTCCTATCACGATTCCTCCAGATTTAAATTGCTCTGACTGTAAATACAGAAAGGATTTTTCTTTGTTTCTATGAGCTGGTGTTTGGTAAATGAGCCCTGGAGTGTTCTCCAGAGTCAGACCAAGGTCTTTCCAGGTGAAAATACCATTTATGATCTCTTCTCTGTTGTACAACTCATGGCCTGAGACTTTGGTACGTCACACTCCATTGTAGTAATGGTTTTTCTTCGCTGTTGCCTGCTGTGGACGTGAGCCTTGCAAGGGCAGGAATTACTCTGAGTCATCGCAGAGTCCCAGCACCCCACACAGGGCCTGGGTGCTCCCGCCCATGGCGGCTGGCTTCATCTTTAGGGGCTGAGAACAGCGGTCCCAGGCTTTGCCATGGCTAGGGCTTAGGACTTGGAAAGCCCAGAACTGGGTTCATCTGGAACTCTGGGAGTGTAGCCCAGTCTCTTCCCCTCACAGCCTCTTGACTTTTCCATGCATGAAATGGAGAAGCTGTGCTCAGCGACCCTTCTGTCCTTGAGGCAGGGGCTAAACAGGAAATCAAGTCAGGGAGCTGGATGGTGCCGCACACACTGGTATGAACAGCTGTACCTCCTCTGAAAGCCATTTCGGGTTAACCAGAGCGTTCTGCCCCTAGGAGGAAGGGCGGGAGGGAGGTGGGGAGGAGAAATAGGCTCCAAAGAACTGGGCTCAAGTGAGATTTATAAATAGGAACATGGAAACTCACAGAAGAAGCCAAGCAAGGCAAAGGAGAATGGGTGAGTCTCAGCAAGAGCATTCTAAGATGTAAATAACTAATGAGAGAAGCCAGATTTCTTGAAGATGCTTTGAAGGCCATTATGTAACTGTCTCCTCAGACTAGGGTCACAGAAGCAGTTTGCAGCTGAAAAATACCGCCAGGGATGAAAGAAAGCCCTGATCCTTACCCTGCACGCTCATATATTCAGGTAAAAGCCCTTCTTCATTGCCTCGTGTATACCTGACGGTGCTAGGTGCAGGGAAACCATCCTAACTAAGACATCCTGCTTCCAGGAAGTCAGAATTTAACGAGGGAGACAGACACATGCGTAGCTAGGAGAGGCAGTTGTAAGGATTGCTGTGCCGTGGCATACACTGCTTGGCGTTCTATTGTGTTTCTCATGGTGGCCACCCATTGTTCTGTCTGCCTGGAACTCTTCTGCTTCTCCTTGGCATTGCATCCTCCTTCTTTGACGGGTATTGTCCCCCATTCTGTCATAGTGTAAGAGTGTATGTTTCCATCTCTCTAGCCTTAGTGATGGTCGGGGGAGATGCACACGTGACTCAGGTCAGGACGATCAGAGTCCTTCCCTGGAAGTTTTCTAACTGGAGCTCAGAGAAAGAAGCTCCTTTTCTCTCTGGAAGTGAAGCTATGATGGGGGAGGGGAGTTGTCTTGGGCTGCAGAGAAAAGTTTCCTGCTTCAGAAAGGCTGGCAGTTAGAATAAAAGTGATAGGGAAAAGCTGAGAGAAGGTACACACACACACAGACACACACACACACACACACACACACACACACAGAGGGAGAGAATGAGAGAGGTGGATAGCTGAGCATGTTTGAGTCCCTGGTTTCAGCTTTCGTCCTATTTCTCCAGGGGTTTAGAAACACCCGCTAATCACTTCCCTTTTGGGTTTCAGCTCAAATTTGGTTTCTGTCACTTATAATCAAGGGTCCTGACTAACACACACCTTGTCCCCCCTCCCAGGGAGAAAGGCAAGGGAACTGGCATTAAATATGGGGAGGGAGGTGGGAGGGGGGGTCAGGATTGGGAACACGTGTATACCCGTGGCGGATTCATGTTGATGTATGGCAAAACCAATACAGTATTGTAAAGTAATTAGCCTCCAATTAAAATAAATAAATTTAAATTTAAAAAAATCAATGATAGGGCAAACACTATTCTAGACACTTTGCAAACCATCGCACTTAATTCTCCAAATAACCTGTAAGGTAGCGCTCCATCACCATATTCTATAGCTAAAGAGAGAGGCTAAATAAGTTGCTCAAAGTCACAGAGCAAATAAGTAAAACTGAACAATGCAAAGCACTGGGCTATGGTGGCAATCCGGCAAATGCTTTTTTCTGATTCAGGTAGTTATAAGATTAAACACACAGTCACAAAAAAATATTTATGCACTTTGGTAGGATTTTTGAATAAGGGGGAATAGGGTAGAGTAAAGTATGGGCTTAAGAGCTGCAGGCTGAGAAGGGAGGTTGATAACAGGCAGAAAGAACAGAGGCTCAGAAGTGTGTTGGCTGGGAGCACGGAGACCATCTGGGGGGTGGGGGCGTGACAGTAGACGAGGTTGGGGTGCTGGTGGCCCACCTTGACCTGGCCCGTGAGCAGGAGAAGTGTTTGAGGGAACGTCAGGGTTGGATGCGCCAGGACTTGCTCGAGGATTAGACATGGAGGGGAAGAGGAATCCAAGCTGGCTTCCCAGTTCAAAGAAGCAAGCAGGGACCTCTCCATGCCTTGGCTGGCATGGTGGGACAAAAAAGGGGACTCGCGCCAGGAGTGCTGCAGTCATTTTGCTGTAGGGAAGAGTGAGCTGAAAGGAGTAAAGAAAATGTGAAATTATTCTTGGCATTCTGATTGCTGGTTGGGGGTGCATCCAGGTTGGTGCAGCAGGGATAACAAAAGGAAATGCAGCAAAATCTGTCTTGAAAATGGGATTCCTTGGCAGGTTGGAAGGCCCTGTCCCAAGAGCAATGGCTGATTCAATAGTGCCCATGGGACCTGTCCCAGAGCACAGTGCTTTGTCCACATCTTCGGTACTTGGTCTTTTTTTAAGGAGGAAGGAAAAGAGAGAGAAAAAAATATTTTAATTCTCAAAACTATGCCTCAGTCAGCCGGCATCCTACCCAGAAAACTCCACAATTAATAGGAAAGTAAACTGCTAGGTCTCCTGGCTCAGGACCTTCTGAAAGCTTGTTATTGCTATTCAGTTGTCGCTAAGTCGTGTCCAGCTCTTTGTGACCCCATGGACTGCAGCACTCCAAGCTTCCCTGTCGTTCACTCTCTCCTGGAGTTTGCTATATTAGTTCAGAAATCCATTAACTATGAGATTATTTCACTGCCTTCAACAAATAAGGTTTTCCCGAGGTGGCTCAGCTGGTAAAGAACTCACCTGCCAAAGGCAGGAGACGCAGGTTTGATCCCTGGGTTAGAAAGAGCCCCTGGAAAAGGAAATGGCAACTCACTCCAGTATTCTTGCCTGGAGAATCCCATGGGCAAAGAAGCCTGGCAGGGCTACAGTACATGGGGTTGCAAAAGAGTTGGAACAACTGAGCTGGCACGCCCCAACTAATAACAGAAAAGACTTCACTTGTCTCAGATTCTTCTGTCATGGTCTCAGTCAAATTGTAAAAGGCCTTCTCACTTAGTGATAATGATGTGAAAAGAATATAGAAAAAGAACAAGAGTTTCTTTATATAGAAAAAGAGTTCTAAGATAAAAAAGTTAGATTTTAATAGTTAAGATAGGATTTTAAATTTTTTTAGTTTTTAAAATTTATTAAGGTGGGATTTTTAAAATGAACCTATCTAAACCTATAAGATAATAATGTACAATAGGAAGCAATAAAAGTGGAGTTACAATTGCAGAGTCTCACCAAAGTTTGACATTTTCGGACCAAGAATAGATTTTTATTTTTCAATGTATGATTAGCCTATGCTTGCTAGTATACTACTTTGTGACTAGAAAACATTTTTGCAACTTCAAATTA
Source organism: Capricornis sumatraensis (assembly GCF_032405125.1). Classification (NCBI taxonomy): domain Eukaryota; kingdom Metazoa; phylum Chordata; class Mammalia; order Artiodactyla; family Bovidae; genus Capricornis; species Capricornis sumatraensis. The sequence continues at coordinate 35,097,275 of NC_091079.1, forward strand.
TTCAGTAGAGTTATGACACTAAAATTAGAAAATACAGATCAGTGAAAGAGAAAATGAAAACCACTCAAGGAATTGAAATATTTATAAAATGCTTCATTTAAATGTAAAAACTAAGATCTCCTGCCATCCAAAAAATCTACATGAGTAACATTTGTGTACTGCCTGCTGAATATTTTTTTTCTCTACATATATTAGTATTACCCAGATGAGATGATGGTATTTGACAAAGACCCATGATGCCAACCTTCTGAGTTGTAACCATAGAAAAATATTAATATACACATAAAGGATGAGGCCAGACAGTACAAGCATTCATTACACTGAAACATTTGCTCCAAGTCCTGTGAGGACCTGGTGATCTGGCCTGGGAGAACGGAGGCTGCCTTTTATCCAGGTTACATGAATTCCAAGTGGTGGCCATAAGAGGTGGTAGGCTGAGGATACACCATGGTCCTTCCCCGTGTCACAGCCACACCTGAGCACTCGGTGACTTGCTACTTCAGTGGTAGAAAGTGTGTTCAAACACATGTGCACAAGACAGACCAGAGCTGTCAGGATCTCATCACCCCAGACCTGTCTAGAGAAGGGGCATCTCTCAGAGGGAACACACCTCACTCTTGTTACAGCAACAGTCTGGAGAGAACCCCCGAAAGACTGAATCCAAGATGGGCAACACATATGTCTGCAAAAGGAGAGGGTCAGGCCATTTGACAGAAATCATCTTTTTCTTGGGTCATTTAACCGGAGGATGGTGGAATAACTACTGTTGGCCACAGGCTCTTGGACCACAAAGGTGGCAATAATCAATGACAGAGTTATTGGAAAGACAGTTCACATTCTGATCAAAGGGTCAGGGAGGGGTGGGGGATGTTGGCAAGGGGAGATGGATGGGCTTGGGGGTGTTCTCTGAGGGTCCTCCAGTACTTTTGGCCAATCCTTTTGAAGAGTAGAAGGACTTCCATCACTTAAACTAGTGTTTCTGGGGTAGAGGATGTATACTCCTGGTTCTGTTCATCGATGATTTCAAGGCAAGTCATGAAACCACATCAGCTCAGAGTGAGGGAACAATTCTCCTTTCAATTTTCTTTCAGCCTTTCCAATTATATCAAGAGAAAGCAGTCCTTAGCAGTGTCTTCAGCAAGCAATACTATTTAGTTAGAATATGATTAGATTGCTCTGTTTTCATAGTCATCATTTTGAGTGACCCTCGGTTGTTGCAAGAATTACAATAACAGAGAAAGTTCTTCCCAATAGTAGTTTTCCATTTATGATAGTTACATACAGTTTTCTTTTGAAATGAACTTAAGTTAAAAAGTGACTAGATTTAAAGAAAGCTATTGAGTAAATAATAATGTGGCTGGCATCCAAGTACGACAAAAACTTGGAAGTTGAAGATGAGGAGAGACTGTGGAGGGAAAGAATTTGCATGAGGCGAGGATGTACGAGCTAGGGATTCTCTGATAAGGAAAGACCATTGTTGTCCATCTCCCAAGCTGATTTCTCCAGAAAGAAAGTGATGCACACGAGGGCCAGGTTTCCACATCTGGGGAATGGAACAGACACATCTCTCTGATTCTCAGGCACTGTGAGGCAGGACAGAAATGTTGGGTGTTGGAAGTGGAATGAGAAAAGGGAATGGGCTGGCTGGCAGGGAGGGAGTGGCAGTGTTTGTGACGCCTCCCTGGGAAGATACAGGACACTGAGGGAGTGCCTCCTGGGACTTGGGTCCTTCCGTTTGTTCTCAGGACAGGAGACAAAATCTCCTGGAGGACTGGTGGTGCATTCTGCCACGCTTTACCGTAATATCATCATAGACAAAATGTCAAGCCTGTGAGCCCGAGCATTGACGAGGGACTAAGCCTCTGTGATAAGTTACTGAGAGAAGGAATAAACACCCTGAATTTCTACTTACACTGTCCTCACATTCTCTCTCTGGAGTCCTTGCTGCTGGCTGGAGAAGCTATTACTGGTGCAAAAAATGAGTTCGTTTTTTCTTTCTTCTTTTTTTTTTTTTTTTTTGCCACACAGCGTGGCATGTGGGATCTCAGTTCCCCAACCAGGGACTGAACCTGTGCCTCCTGCATTGGAAGCATACAGTCGTAAGCACTAGACCACCAGGGAAGTCCCAAACCTGAATTTTCACTTGAAGATTTGTCTACTGTGAATATAACCCCCGGCAGGCGGAGGGGCGGAAAAAAAAAAACCGAGCAGAAAACAGAGCAGCTCAGCAACAGCTGTGACATTTCAGTTTGACCAGAAAAACTTCAGGTTAATTTAAAAAATAAAAAACCTTCATAATTTTAAAATTATGTTCACAAACATTAGCTCACATTTCTGAAAAGCACTTCCAACAATGCCTGAGGCATATTCAACATCGCAGAGAGGTTAGCTTTGTTGCTGTTGTTATTGTGATTTTCACTCACCGTGAGAGGTAGACACGTCAGTGGCCAATACTGGAGTCATTTCACGGACAAAGAAAGAAACTCAGAGAGAAAACGTCACTTGTCTAGGTCTGTACAGTAAGTGAATGGCAGAGTCAGGACTGAAAGGCAGGTTTTCAGGCTATAAACTTCAGCTCTCAAAAAATGAGAAAATGCCTCCGCATACGAAGGGCTCACATGTGTGACTTCATTTCTCACCTCACCGCCCTCTTGGGCAGGTAGCAGTGAGACAGTTGGAAGAACCAGCCATGGATATAAATCCAAGTTCTATTGCTTATCAGCCCTGTGACCTTAAGCTGGTTTCTTAGCCTCTTTGGGCCCCAAGACTTCCATTGGTAGATGCGCTGTAAGAGAGGATTGAGGGAGATATTTTGATGTAAGTCTAACACTTAGCACACGACGGCAGCTGTCATCAGCACCACGTGGTCCTTTTCCAGAAGAGAAAACAGGCTCGGAGAACACATGTGACCTGCTCAGGTTCTTGGGTTTCCCAATTCCAAGTTCACGTTCACTGCATGATTCTGCCTCACTCTTGATGCTGTTAAAAATATTATTGGAACTAGGAGTTGGAGGAAAAGAAAAGTGGTGTGAACCTGTTTAAAGCTGAAAGCCCTCTGGCGAGAAGCAAGAGGATGATGGTATTGAATTGATCAGAAAGATCTGACTGCAAGAATGTTTTAAACTCCCATTTTTCTAAGTATCTTCTCCTTAAACAAGATAATGCAGTGAATCAATAATAATAAGTTCTCTTTCCTCAGACCAGGTCCCAGAAGTAAATAAACTAACCAGAAGAGAGCCTTTGCTTCTGATGCTACAACCTTGGGGGAAATAGACCAATGAGCATCAAGCACTAATTTTGATGGCTAGGAGGGATGGGAGAAAAGAGAGTCTGAGACTTTGCTACCCAAATTCTAATCCTGTGACCAGCAGTGTGGATATCAACTGAGAGTTTGTCAGAAATGCAGAATCTCAGACCCCATTGCAGATCTATTGAATCTGAATCTGCCATAATATTGATGCACGGTTTCTACTCCTGGAACATTTAAAGTAATCAGTCTGGAGTGTTGTCTGGACATTAGGATTTTCAAAGCTCCCCACCTGATTCTAAGGGGATGAGCAGGGAGAAGAGGCAGACAATCTGCAGTTGACCTACTGTTTTCCTGTTGAGATTTCAACTTCAGACAACCTGGGGGCTCTGGTTTTAATTGGAGACACTCAGTCCAGTCCAGCACTAGTCCATCAGAGGCACTAACGTGCCTCTGCCACTAGCCACAGACATTTTGCTCGTTGCCATAAACCATGGGCAGAGATGAGGAGCAGACACATGAGCACTGGGACTTCCTTCCGCTTCTGCCATTGCCTGCTATACCCCATCAATAGGGCCAGTCTCTTATTTTTAAAAGCTTCCTATTGAGGTCTTGGTTTGGTTGACCCACGGGGTGTATTAGTCAGGATTTAGAGAAATCTCAGGCTCAGAGCTTATGAAACTACAAATCCTTCAAGAAGCGGTCAAAGGAAAGGATACTTTCTGTCAACCACACTCTATTGTGGATTAGTTTTCTCTTCTCTTCCTGGGGTTGGTTTGCTTGTAAGTTGAACAAGGAAACATTGGCCCCTGGAGAGAGAGAGAGATCTCAGTAAATGAAGTTAAAGTGTAAATAAAATGAAAAAAACAGAGAAAGTCAGGTTCCAACCAAGTATTTGCTCCTGGAGACATTGGAGGATGGCCAACCTAAATGTTTACTCAGGAGAGACCACTGCTCTAAGGGCTTTGCAAAATAAACGGTATCCTCATAATAGCCCTATAATGTAGGAACTGCTGCTATACGCACTTTACAGAGATGATCACTGAGGCTCAGAGGAGTTCAGGTGGCTGAGCTAGTAAGGGCTCGAGCTGACCTTCCAATCCAGGCCTCCTACTGACTCCCAAGCCCGTTCCCTCCTCTAGACACACTTTCCACTAAGAAGTAGCACATGAGGATCCTAAGATGGGATCATTTTAATTCTGGAAAAAATGGAGGGATCATTTGTGAAAGAGACCAAGTGAGAAGAAGAGCTACATAAGGAATAACATGGAAGCTTCCCTGGTGGCTCAGTGGTAAAGAATCTGCCTGCCAATGCAGGAGACATGGGTTCATCCCTTCAGTGCCTGGGTCAGGGAGATCCTCTGGAATAGGAAATGGCAACTCATTCCAGATTTCTTGCCTGGGAAATCCCATGGGCAGTGGAGCCTGGCGGGCTACAGTGCATGGGGTCGCAAAGTCAGAACAACAACAATACGGAAGCAGTATTCTGCCCAAGCAGCATTTAAAAGAGAATGAACTGCCTCTTAATTACTAATTTTCTATTGTTGAAGTATGGTTGATTTACAATATCATATTAGTTTCAGGTGTACAACATAGAGACTCAATGGTTTTACAGTTTATACTCCATCTAAAGTTGTTACAAAATAATGGGTCTATTTCCCTCTGCTGCAACTTCAACTTAGATCTTAGTTTTCTTATGGGTATAAGGAAATGTACTTGTGGTCACCAGTTTAGCCTAATTTCATTGTAACAGTGCTGTGAAGTCCTAAGTTCCTGAGAACAAACACTCCATTGCTTTTTGCCATCAACTAGTAACTGCTATGAATGTCAAGTAGACATTCGGTAGCAAAAATATTCAGGTACTTGTCTGTTGCATGCATTTTTAAAAAGTTTTAGATGAAGATCATTTTTAAAGTCTTATTGAATTTGTTACAATATTGCTTCTGTTTTATGCTTTGGTTTTTTGGCGCTGAGGTATACGGGATCTGCAGATGATGACTGCAGCCATGAAATTAAAAGACGCTTACTCCTTGGAAGGAAAGTTATGACCAACCTAGATAGCATATTCAAAAGCAGAGACATTACTTTGCTGACTAAGGTCCATCTAGTCAAGGCTATGGTTTTTCCAGTAGTCATGTATGGATGTGAGAGTTGGACTGTGAAGAAGGCTGAGCACCGAAGAATTGATGTTTTGAACTGTGGTGTTGGAGAAGACTCTTGAGAGTCCCTTGGACTGCAAGGAGATTCAACCAGTCCATTCTGAAGGAGATCAACCCTAGGATTTCTTTGGAAGGAATGATGGTAAAGCTGAAACTCCAGTACTTTGGCCACCTGATGTGAAGAGTTGACTCATTGGAAAAGACTCTGATGCTGGGAGGGATTGGGGGCAGGAGGAGAAGGGGACGACAGAGGATGAGATGGCTGGATGGCATCACAGACTCGATGGGTGCGAGTTTGAGTGAACTCCGGGAGTTGGTGATGGACAGGGAGGCGTGGCGTGCTGCGATTCATGGGGTCGCAAAGAGTCGGACATGACTGAGCTACTGAACTGAACTGATACGGGATCTTAGGTCCCTGACCAGGGATTGAATTCTTGCCCTCTGCATTGTGAAGCCGAGTCTTAACCACTGGATCGTAAGGGAAGTCCCAGCATGTATCTTTTGCAAGATTATTCAATCGGCATTCACTGAGTTGATGCGTTTGTCACACCTTATATTTTGTTTGTTATGGACACGCTCTAATAAGAGGAATGAGCACAGTGTTCAATTTCATTTCATTTTACTCTATTTTATTTGACCTAGTCATGTGGCTTGCAGGGTCTCAGTTCCCTGACCAGTGACTGAACCCAGACCATTGGCAGTGAAAGCTAGGAGTGTTAAACAATGGAACACCAGGGAATTCCAAGTGTTCCATTTTAGAGATGACAACATTGAAGTTCAATGAAGACCTGAATATTCTCAATTTAAGGGTCCTTTACTGTGTAATAAGCCCTGGAAATCAAACTATGGGCATCCCAGCCCAGTCAGTCCAAGACCACTGAGGCAACCCTATTGTCCGACACAGTCAATGGTAACTGACCCATGGGGATGAGGCAGGTCACACACCACAGGGCCCATGGCGTTTCTTGCCAAACAAAGAAAGGATAGAGATATTGTAGGATTGGAGGAAGTGTGGAGTGTAGGTAAAACTTACAGCTGACCCTTGAACAACATGGGTTTAAACTTTGAGGGTTCACTTAAATGTGAGTTTCTTAGATAAACACACACAGTTCTATAAGATCAGTGGTTGACTGAATCCATGAATGTGGGACTGTGAATACAGCGCAGTGACTAAGGTTAGACCTACGTAGTCTTGACTGTATGGGGTTGGCATCCTTAGTTCTGATGTGGTTCAAGGGTCAACTGTATATGAAACAAAGCTCAAAGTAAAGCAGCTCTGTGGATGCAGGGTCAACATCAGTTCTGGATGCAAAGCGGATGAGGACACCTTCACAACAAAGTCCACTAGGCATGGACTGGTGTCTAGAAAACCTCATCAGATACTGTGTACCTGGGCTGGAAACGAAGTCTCTTTCTCGGGGTCAAAGTGATTTAGATTCTCCAAGCAAGGGTGGGGCATTTCATTCTCGCTAATATAACTTCAAACAATCAAGTTTCTGATAGTCAGTGATTTTGTAGTTCAGGGTAAGAAAGTCAGCCATCACAGAGAATGGGGATGTTATGACACTTTGAGGGTTATCTCAGCAGCAGCCTGTTCTGAGCAGAAATATTGTCACCTAGTCACTCAGCATGCATGTGTGTGTGCTAAGTCGCTTCAGTCATGTCTGACTCCTTGTGACTCCATGGACTGAAGCCCACCAGGCTCCTCTGTCCATGGGATTCTCCAGGCAAGTAGAGTGGGTTGCCATTTCCTCCTCCAGGGGATCTTCCTAACCCAGGGATTGAACCCACGCCTCTTCATCTCCTGCACTGGCAGGCGGGTTCTTTACCACTAGCCCCACTGGGAAGCACAGTCACTCAGCAGGTGATTTCTTCTGTGTCTGTTATCTTATTATTTGATCTATATGAGCTGCATCTAGAGATATTATCTGTCTTTTTTTGTCTTATTTGTGTCTAGTCTGATGAACAGCCAGGCAGATTTCTTACTTTCTCATTCTGGGCTAATTTTTATTTTCTCAGGGTTTGTGAGTATATTAGCTTCCTGTGGCTGCTATAACAAGCACCACAGATTGGGTAGCTTAAAACAATAGAATTTTTTTCTCTCACAGCTCTAGAAACTAGAAGTCCAGGATCAGGACTTTGGCAGGACTGGTTCCTTCTGAGGGTTCTGGAGAACCTGTCCCCTACCTCTCCCGTGGCTGCTGGCAATCCTTAGCCTTCCTTGGCTTGTAGTTGCAATTACCGCCCTCATCTTACATGGCCTCCTCCCTATGTATCTGTCTTCACAGGGCTGTTTTCTGTTTTCTGAAGGACACCAGTCATATTACATTAAGGGCCCAACCTATTCTAGTGTGATTTCATCTCAGCTCATTCTGAGGTATTGTAGTTTTCGGATGTCAATGTTTCTTTTTTTTTTTTTTTTTGAAGACACAATTCAACTCATAACAAAGAACATAACAAACTTGTTCCTGAGTCAGGGCCTAATGAGAATGCATGCCTCACCATGACTCAAGTGTGGCACGCAGATTAGCAGTTTCAGCATCACCTGGAGCTTGCTGGAAATGCAGAATCTGGGGCACCACTCCGGTTGGAAGCACCAGAATCTATGTTTCAACACTATGCCCAGGTGATTGGTTTGCACATTAAAGTCAGAGAAGCAATGCAGTCAGAGATGGCGCCTGAGCAATCCCGCAGACGTGCACAGTCATGTCAACATGGCCGGCTCTGAATCTGTGTTGTTAGAAATTAAGATCCTCAACAGTAGCTCTCTCCCAAAGAAACTGCTCTAAACCAGCAACTCAAATGGTGGCAAGGAACTGAAGATGGGGAATGGAAGGGGGGGAAGGCTTTCTGGGGTCTTAGAGCAGGCTGATGGAGAAAGAAGGGGAAGGAGCAGTATGGGGGCTGCCTACACCACAGTTGCTTCCAAACCGTGTGTTGGGCTGGGTTGTGCTAAGTCGCTTAGTCATGTCTGACTCTTTGTGATCCCATGCACTCCTGCCTGGCTCCTTTGTCCATGGGATTCTCCAGGCCAGAATACTGGAGTGGGTTGCCATTCACTTCTTCAGGGGATCTTCCAGACCCAGGGATCGAACCCACCATGCATTCGTAGGCGTGTTCTTTACCACTAGGGCCACCTGGGAAGCCCCCAAACCACATGACCACCACCTAAATTTACTGTAACTTTACTGTTCACAGGTGTAAAGTGGAGTGACTCCCTCTTATCTAATGACTGGTGTGAAAATTAAGAGCAAAAATACACCTAGAGGGTCCAATACAGCATCTGCAGGGAAAAATGCAAAATGAAGAGTGACTGTGTCCACCTTTGGGGAAGAGGAAGCTCGAGAGGTGGGGCAAGGCTTGTTCAGTCATTTCTTCATTCATTCAGCATTTGGATACTATGATGTGCTGGACCCTAGCCTAGGCACTGGGAATACAAATAGGAATACATCCTCCAGTGCTTCCAGGTCAAAGGGAGGAGAAGATGAGGTAGCTGCTGGGGCACCAACAATGCACGCTGGATCAGGAACTTCTCCCGGTGTGGCCCACGGGTAGCAGGAGGGGCCCTCCCACCCCCAGCTCGCAGCAGGCAGGCTGCTCCAAACCCCCCCACCCCTGACTTCCTGTGCTGTGTTGTTTCACACTTCCTTACCTAATTCTTTCTCACCAGTTGGGTTCCAAAAATTCTTGGTCTTGAGCCTTTAGCTGCCAGATCTTAGAGTCTAACTGATGAAGAACAACAGCAACGAGAAGGCAGCTTTCTTAGAATGGAATAGGACTTAACCATTTACCAGATGTTATCATAAGCACAATGCGTGGATTATCTCATTCAAAATTTGAGGGAGACTTTGGAGGGTGACCAAGTTCTGGTGTCAATAAACATAGGTCTGAACTCTGGGTAACTTGGATAACTTACTTAACCTCTCTGAGCCTGAGTTTCCTCCTCATTTTTAAGTAGGATAAAAATGGTACTGCCTGTAGTGCCTGGAACATGTCAATAAAAGTATTTCATTGAATTGGACTGAACATTGTAAGTGTCAGTGGCAAGGGGACTCCCAGCCCCTTTCTCTTTGGAAGACTTTAGTGATACCCCCCCAATTCTTAGCTGTCAGCTAGGTATTCAGGGGCCCTCATGATGCTTTAGGGTATGTTTTACTAGATTACGGGAAAGAAAGTAGAAATTAGACTTTCTATTTGAGTAACGAGCAAATTGACATTTCTCAGAATTATGTCTAAGCCATTATGAAGAACCCAAATGACCCGTACTGATGAAGAGACATGAATACCACCTGAATGACTTTGGGCCTGAGCTTAAAATTCATTCTAAATTTGGACCCTTGGAGTAATCCAACTGCCTGACAAAATTTGTCTCATTTTCTCTCTCTCTTCCACATACCTTTCAGTGGGAGGGCTAAGAAATTCTGGAAGGGGACGCAGGAGAAGGCTAAAGTTGAGATAAACACAATTGATAGACTTTCCATCATCCTGCTCTAGTTTTGTCCTGAAACTTCTCACTTTCTGATTATTACAGTTTTTCTGCTTTCCCTCCACACTGCAGTCTAAGCTCCGTGAGAGTAGTGACTGGCTTATGACGATCTCCGGCACTGAGCATAATGTCTGGCATATGAAAGCCTGAGCTCAGGCACTTCCCCAGTGGTCTAGTGGTTAGTACTCTATGCTTCCACCGCAGACGGCATGGGTTTAATCCCTGACTGGGGAATCAAGATCCCACATGCCAAAACAGCACAACCAAAGGAAAAAGAAAAAAGCCCAAGCTCAATAAATATATGTTGAATGGATGAAGGAATGAATGATGAATGAATGAGTGACTAGTAATGTATTTTTTTTAACCCCTGACTATAATTCAATGGTACTATGAGCTTTAAAATAAAATCCAAGTTTGTAGATTCTCTATCCTGGAAATTGTGCTACAGAAGGTCTAGGTGTGAGGTCCCAGAAAGGGCACATCTTAAAAATCTACCCATATCTCTGGAAAGACCCAAGAGAAAGTGATGACATCGTTTGCTTCCAGGAAGGAGAATTTGCTGGTCCAGGGCCACAGAGAGAGATTTTAAACTGAATATCCCTTTCCATTTTTTTTTTTTTCCTTTTTGCTTGTGTGTCATATATTTTCTACTCATAAAAGAAAGATTTAAAGATTAAAAAACTGCCCAGGTGATTCCAATGTGCAGCCAGCATTGAAAATAACCAACTGAAGACAAGTTGTTGTGCCTACCCAGGAGCTGGTATTGGGCAGATGGCTGAAATATTGGTCTTACGTGCTGCATGAGTAATGGGCTGTCACTGAAGCAGGCCAGGAGGAGAATTTACTCCACTGACATATGAGGTCAGTTAATCAACTGGGGAGAAGAAGTGAGGGCTGTTACCTGTTATGCCAGGTGCTCAGGGCCTTGCAAGCCTGTGTTTGAGTAAAATAGGAAAGAAGTTTCCTGTGCTATGTGATAGCCAAGCATTCAACAAGAAGCCACCATGTCCATCCTTATCTACTCATCAAAAGCTCACCAAAACGTCAGATACATTTTCTTTTTTGGCTTATCAGGTTGGTAGAGATTAAAAGACTAATTTCTAGCATCAGAAGGCTAGAGAAACAGAAACTTATACGCTGCTTGTGGGAGAAGACAGTGTTACTGGCTTCTTGAAAAGTGATTTTGCCATTAAAGACAAAACCTTAAAGGTATTTCATGGTGCTTTGACTTAGTAATTCTGAATGGTCCATCCTGTGGAAGTCTTCAGGCAAGTGGAAAATTTTGTATATGTAAAGCTGTTTATAGGGACTTCCCAGGAGGTACTAGTGGTAAAGCACCACGTTACCTGCCTGCCACTGAGACGTAAGAGACGTGGGTTCAGTTCCTGGGTTGGGAAGATCCTTGGAGGAAGAAATGGCACCCCACTTCAGTATTCTTGCCTGGAGAATTCTATAGACAGAGGACCTTCGCAGGGTGTGGCCTATGGAGCCGCGAAAAGTCGGACACAACTGAGCACAAAGTTGTTTATCATAGTATTTATAATAGTCATTATGTTGGTTAAAATTATAAATAATAGAAAAATCTACCAATGTAAGATCATTTAAATTATGTTGTGGGGACATCCCTCGTGGTCCAGTGGTTGGTGTTCCACATGGGTTCAGTCCCTGGTTCGGGAACTAGAATCCTGCATGTCATGCAGTGTGGCCAAAAAAAGAAAAAATAGTTTAAAAGTAAAAGAGGAAATTGTAAAACACTCAGTAATTACCCTGGGTAATAGCTATAAACTGGGACTGTCACAGACATGCCAGGACCTATGGTCTCCCGATTAAAACCAAAAGCTGTGAAACTGAGCAGATCACTCAACCTTTTGGAGCCCCACTGAATCATTTATAAGATGTGACTAATGGTATCAACCTCTTAGGAGTGTAATGAGGATAAAAGAGATACCATATGTAATGTTCTTCCCTAGCAGAAGGCTGTTAATTTCTCCCAGACCCAACACTAGCACATTAGACTAAAATCATTATACAAAGGCAACTTTCCTCCCATGTCATCATTTCTGTTATGTATGGATATAAACAACCATGAGATAATTTCATTCAAATTTTGAAAAAGTGTGTATTAACTTAATTACCTTCATAAATGAGCTGTATTACTGGCAGACCAAGGCGGGCGTGGGAAAATCCGCCCATGGGATTTTCCAGGCAAAAGTACTGGAGTGGGGACCCATTGCCTAGGAATGGGATAAAGCATTTTTCTGGTGGGAATCTAGAAAGACAGTACCTGCAAGTGAAAGTGTGAATCGCTCAGTCATGTCCAACTCTTTGTGACCCTGAGGACTATACAGTCCATGGAACTCTCCAGGCCAGAATACTGGAGTGGGCAGCCTTTTCCTTCTCCAGGGGATCTTCCCAACCCAGGGATCGAACCCAGGTCTCCCACATTGCAGGTGGATTCTTTACCAGCTGAATCACAAGGGAAGCCCTGAAAAATGATACAGACAAAACTATTTCCAAAGCAAAAACAGAGACACAGAGATAGAGAACAAGTGATTGGACACAAAGGCAGGAAGGAGGTGGATGGGATGAACGGGGAGATTGGGATGGACATATATACACTACTATGTATAAAATATATAACTAATGAGAACTTACTGTATAGCTCAGGTAACTCTACTCAGTACTCTGTGGTGACCTGAATGGGAAGGAAATACAAAAAAAGGGGGGATATATGTATGTGTATAGCTGATCACTTTGCTGTACAGCAGAAACTAACACAGCATTGGAAAGAAACTGTAACCCCCATAAAAATTTTACGAAGAGAGAGGTACAGTTGTGGGTGGGACTTTGGGAATGGTGATATTCGAACAGTGGTTAGAAAGATGTGCTTGCATTCTTGTTTTGGAAGCATCACCATTCTGGGACCAGTCTTAAGAAAGAATAAATGCATTGTCTCATTTGGCTTTCATTATCATCCTGTGAGCTTAGCACTATTATGCTTTCCATTTCTCAGTTTAAGAATCTAAGCATCAGAGAGGTTTTGTGGTTGATCCAAAGTGGTAAGACTGATTTGACTCCAGACTTAAAGGATTCCAACACCCTTTCATAGGGGAAGATAGAAATGACATACCCTGACCTGCTTCACAATCTGCCCCTTTGCTCACCCAGGGTGGTCACATGATTTGGAAGTTCCTGAGTTGATGCAGGGTTCTGTCAATTAGAGTCATAGCTTTAAAAAAAAAAAGCTACAAAGTCCCATGAAACAACAATTACAAACACCTAAGAACAAAGCCTTCAAAACTATTGCTGTTGTTGTCACTAAAGCTGTGACTCTTCGTGACCTCATAGACTGTAGCATGATAGTCTCCCCCGTTCTTCACTACCTCCCAGAGTTCGCTCAAACTCATGTCCATCTAACCATCTCATCATCTCCCACCCCCTTCTCCTTTTGTCTTCGATCTTACCCAGAATCAGGATCTTTCCCAATGAGTCGGCCCTTTGCATCAGGTGGCCAAAGTATTGGAGGTTCAGCTTCAGTATCAGTCCTTCTAATGTCCTTGAGGATTGACTGGTTTGATCTCCTTGCAATCCAAGGGACTCTCAGGAGTCTTCTCCAGACTATAATCAAGAGTTAATGCAAATAAGCTATTTAGAAAAATAAAAATTAATTAATTAAATTGAAAGAACAAAACAGTCCATGGGGTCACTAAGAGTCAGACACAACTGAGCGACTTCACTTTCACTTTTCACTTTCATGCATTGGAGAAGGAAATGGCAAGCCACTCCAGTGTTCTTGCCTGGAGAATCCCAGGGATGGGGGAGCCTGGTGGGCTGCCGTCTATGGGGTTGCACAGAGTCGGACACAACTGAAGCAACTCAGCAGCAGTAGCAGCAGCAGGTATATACCTGGAGAAAACCATAATTCCAAAGTGTACCTCTCTCTTCCTGCCCCCGCTCTGCCATACTGCCTGCCTGTAATCCCCTTTTCCCACTTCCATGTCTTTCTTCTCTGCATAACTCTGAGACATTCCTTTTGCTTATTCATTAATCTTATTCCCACAAAAAGAAATCAGAAGCTAACAAATCAAAGAACCCTCCTTAGAAAGTAGGGAGATAAGAAATGCTGTGAATACCTACATAGGTACATTTTTGTTGCTGTGACTGCTATGGTTTATAATGTGTCCGGGTACAAATTCATTGCTTGGTAAATGTATATTCTCTTTTTCTTCCGGATTCTCTTTTAATCTCCTCCTCTCCTTCTTTCCCCTAGTAAGATCTTGTGCCCTCAGTTTTCCTCTCTGTCACCCCATCCTGAGTCCAAACTTCTTTTTACGGATGTTTTATATTCAGTGTCTTCTCTGGAGAAAGGAAGAGAGTCCATAAGGTGCAAGTTTAGAGCTAACACCTGACTGTGGGCCAGGGAAAAGTGCTCTGAGTTTGGGAATCAGAAATTCTGGGTTCCAGATAACCATGGTCAGGTTTTCTGTTGCAAATAACAAAACAAACTGTTGCTATTTCAACCAAGAAAATAATCTATTTAAAGGTATTAGGTACCACAGTCTGGGAGGGTAGGGAAGATTCCCTGGAGAAGGGAATGGCAACCCACTCCAGTATTCTTGCCTGGAGAATCCCATGGACAGAGGAGCCTGGCAGGCTACAGTCCATGGGGTCACAAAGGTCAGACATGACTAAGCGACTAACACACACACATACACAATTTGGGAAGACTCAGAGATCTCTGAAGCTACATAACCAGTTTCAGCATCACAGGAACTGCTGCGGTGAAAGGCCCGCGAGGATCCGCACCCTCTCTGGACCCGAGCTAGGCTCAGGACTAGCCCCCAGCATGTCTACCTCGCATCGCCCTTGACAGCAGACATCTCCGTCAGCACATTTGCTTCCTCAGCAGGTAGACTCCTCCCTGGAATGTTCACGTTGGAACCCAGGCTTCGTGTACATCTAATGGGTGGGACCCAAGTCACATGTGGACCATCAGCTGCAAAGGAATGTGAAGGTGAGATGTTTCGGAATGGCAGGGCTCATGATGTGAGTCATTGCCAACAGGGAGACAAGGGTTCAGAGAGTTGGGGAGACACAGTGACAAGTGCCTACACCTGTCTCTCTTCCCTGACATTCATTGGTGATCCTACATGAGACAGATTCCTCTGAATTTCAGTTACATATCTGAAATATCTGTCAAATGATTGAAACCTGGTGAAGATGGAGGTCATAGGATGAATAACCCATTTCCCCTAATTCTAGGTTCTAACCATGAACGTGCAGTCCAAGGAGCTGAGTAGGAGCCAGTGCCAACTCTGGGAATAACAGCTGACCAGTTCCCAGGTGGCACGTGCTAGCAGTAAAGGACCTGCCTGCCGACGCAGGAGATGTAGGAGATGCAAGTCCAGTCCCTGGGTCGGGAAGATCCTCTGAAGAAGGGAATGGCAACCCACTCCAGTACTCTTGCCTGGGAAATCCCATGGACAGAGGAGCCTGGCAGGCTATGGTCCATGGGGTCACAAAGAGTTGGACAGGACTGAAGTGACTTAGCAGTGATGGATAGTTTCCTTGGTGGCTCAGATGGTAAAGAATCTGCCTGCAATGTGGGAGACCCAGGTTTGATCCCTGGGTCAGGTAGATCCTCTAGAGAACCCCCTCAAGCAAGGATTCTTGCCTGGGAAATCCCACAGATGGAGAAGCCTGGCAGGCTACAGTCCATGGGGTCGCAAAGAGTCAGACACGACTGAGTGACTAACACACCCACACAGTGATGGATAAACCTCAGTGCAAAGCTCTCGGTGCAAAGTGTAATTCCTAGGCTGGAGAATGTGACAGGACTGCATGTCTCTCCTGCAGAAATGGATCTGCCAGGTCCCAGGGATGGACAGTTTCAAGATGGCTTGGTCACGGAACGGGCAGACTGTGGCTGGTCTTGATCAGGCAGGAATCAGGAAACGTGAGCTCCCGGTGCACCTGGGCACCAGATCTGAAGAGCAGGTTGTAATGCCCTTGGGAATCCTTCAGTTGTCCACTGTGCCAGCTCCGAGGCAGTGACGCAGAGAGGAGGTGCTAGAGGCTGCAGGAACATGCCTTCCTGTGCTGGGCACTGGGAGGATGTGAGTGGTGGAGGAGAAACAAGGTTTGAAACAGAGCCAGAAGCTACTCCGCCTGCAATTGTTTCAGTCATCAAGCGTATAAAATTGTACACGGCATGTTCAGTTTCCATTCATGCTGGGTCAAGATGGAAGTACTCTCCTGTCAGGAATAAATTATACAGTGCAATGCTTGCAATTATAAACGCATCTTTCCCTTTTATTGATGAGAACTGAAAAAAATTTATGAGAAGTTTTGTGTTTGTAGGACCCACATCTATAGCAGTACTTCAAGGAGTGCAGTCTTTGCATGACATTTCATGTTTTATGTACCTCAAGGTATCAGATTGCCCCTTCACACGTCTGATACCACCAGTTCTGATGAAATCTAATGACTCCAGGTGAAACAGCCTGAAAGAGCCCCTGTATTTTTTATTCCATATGGTAAACTTTTTAATTTTGTGTTGGGATATAGCCGATTAACAATGTTGTGATAGTTTCAGGTGAACAGTAAGGGGATTCCAGAGTTCCCTCTTCTATACAGAAAGTCTTTGTTGATTATCCATTTTAAATATAGCAGTGTGTACAGGTAGCCAGAAGTTTGTTCTTAAGTCTGTGCGTCTCTTTCTGTTCTGTAAGTTCATTTGTATCATTTCTTTTTATATTCCACCATATGAGGGATGTCATAGGATGTTCCACCTTCTCTGTCTGACTCACTCAGTATGAAGCTCTCTGGGTCCATCCTTGTTGCTGCAAATGGCATTATTTCATTCTTTTTAATGGCTAATATTGCATTGTATAAATACATCTTTATCCAGTCCTCTGTTGATGGACATATAGGTTGTGAAGAAGCCCACATATTTTCAAGGTATTGAGTACTAGTTATCTTGTACTAGTACTTATTCCCACCCCTTATTCCAAAGTCTAGACAAAGCAACTTAATTCTATATAATTACTATAATGAGTTCATTACAGTAATCCATACTGAATGGATTACAATTCAGCAAATTGAAATGGAGTAATTAGCAATTATATGAGGTGGCCACTAGCTCAGATTTGGGGAGTGGGGCAGCTGGAGAGTCCCAGCCTTCAAGGACTTGTGGGTTAAACGTCTTTGGGAACAAATGCAGCTTATTATTGTTAACTTTTGAGCAGCAGTATGGTCAGTGGCGAAATCTAAGAAGGAGCTGAGAACTGCTGGGAGGAAAGCCTCTCTCTCAGCCCCTATCATCTTACACTCACCCTACATGACTGTCCCTGCTGGGACATAAGCTAATTATAGTCTGATAGAGAGTGACAGTGGCATGAAGCAGGAGACCAGGGTTAGAACAGGCCTGGGCTCCCCGTGTGTGTGTGTGTGTGTGTGTGTGTATGCACACACTTGTATTCGTGTATGCTTCCCTGGTGGCTCAGATGATAAAGAATCTGCCTGCAATGCAGGAGACCCAGTTCAATCCCTGGGTCAGGAAATCCTCTGGAGAAGGGAATGGCAACCCACTCCAGTATTCTTTCCTGAAGAATTCCATGGACAGAGGAGCCTGGCAGGCCACTGTCCATGGGATTGCAAAGAATCAGACATGACTGAATGACTAACAGGCACATCCATAAGGCCAGGAGTTATAGAACAAAATTAAATCATGCTTTCAATCCTTTCACTGTGATGACAACTACTCATTTCTAATAGATAACAGCTGCTTCTTGAGGAAACAGGCCCAAGAATTCCAGAGAAATTAAATGACCTCTTGAATGACAGAGGACACCTGGTGTCACATAAGATGGGAGCTGTCCTCCCACTTTTCTGTCCCGTGCCTCTCAGTCTGGCCTGGTACTCCAGGTCCTGCCCACCAGCTGCTGCCCTTCCATGGTAAGCTCCAGCCTGCCACATGACTAGTCTACCTGGGGGACCCTTTCAAGCTACCCATCTCAGTTTCCCATCTCCCCTCTTATTGCCTAGAAATTCAGTAGTAATTGATTACCTATATTTGCTTTCCAAGTGATGAGTCTCACAAATAACTAAGTAAAGGTAATCTTTGAAAAGAGACATACTATTTTTAGCTTACTGGATTGTCAACCAAAAAAAATAATACTCAGTGATGTTGAAGGTACAGAGGCTGATGATGGTTGCATAATTTGCTATAATTTTTCTGGTCTCTGGAGAGCAACTGGCTACCTGTTTGAGAAGCCTTCACATGTGTGTATCTTTTAGGTTAGCTGTGCTATGTCCAGAGATTTAGGCCAAGAAAATAATCAAGAATATGACAAATAAATATTTAGCTACTTAGATGTTCACTCCAGTATTGTTCCTAGTAGAAGAAATTTGTTGGGGAGAAAAAACCTTGTCTGTCCAAACTACAGACAATTGATTTAATCAATTATAGCAATGTAAATCAATTCAGTGGAATAATATGCAGCCATTAAAATGATAATATGAGATAGATTTATTTGTATGAGGAAATGATCCATTGAAAGAAGGTTATAAAACAATAGAGCAGAGCTCTGCCTCTGGGACAATGGAAAGACACACTTTTCTTATTTCTCTCACTAAGTACAATTACAGCCCCTGAATGTGATGTATGGGCTTCCCTGATGGCTCAGTGGTAAACAATCTGCCTGTAATGCAGGAAACCTGGGTTCGACCCCTCGGTGGAGAAGATCCCCTGGAGGAGGAGATGGCAACCCACTTCAGTATTCTTGCCTGGAGAATCCTATGGACAGAGGAGCTTAACAAGCTCTAGTCCATAGGGTTACAAACAGTCAGACATGACTGAAGCAACTGACATATATATGATGTATAAACCCAGCGGATGAAGACTCTGAAAAGTGGGTAGAAAAAGGCAGACTTGAAGGAACCTCAGGATCCAGCAGTGAATCTCCTGGGCTTTTATTTTGCCTCCTATATCCTGGACTTGAGCTGATGAAACCAGCAACCTGGGAACGTCACTGGGCACAAACATCAAATTCTCTAGTCACCAAAGCAGAGGCAGCCTAGCAAGACAGAAAACTTTTAAAAAATAACTTCTCTACTCCAGCTAAACAGCATAGAGAAAACTGCTCACCCACCCCATCAGCAAGGCTTAGTGGGAGCTGTGACTTCCTCACTCACCCAGCTGTACTGAGGCACCCCAATACCCCCCAGGATAGCCAAACTCAGAAGCATCAAGGTTTGCCTGAGTCTCACAGCTGTTACAATCCTGTGCTGCTAAAACCACCCTTAACTGTGTCCTATAGTAAAACCTATACTGTTTTACTGGCCTTGGCTGGTTTAGCTCAGGGAGAGAAGTGTGAATTCTTAAGAGAAGGCAGCAGGTAGGACTGGAGGATGCATGCGTGTTCAGTCATCTGACTCTTTGCAACCTCATGGAATGTGGGCCACCAGGCTTCTATGTCCATGGGATTTCCCAGGCAGGAATACTGGAGTGGGTTGCCATTTCCTTTGCCAGAGGATCTTCCCAACCCAGGGATCGAACCCTCATCTCCTGCATTGTAGACAAATTCTTTACTGCTAAACCACAGACCTTTATTTCACCTGGGGGAGTGGCTTTTATTAGATTCCAGGCTCCTGTGCCTTCCTGTTTCACTCCAGGTGGTGGTGGGGGGAGGAGAAGGAAGACTAAGAAACAGCCCAAGGACAATGCAGTCACAGGATTCCACTATAGCAGGGTGGTACAGCTGAAAGAGGTGTGTGGGTGATTGAAGGTGAGCCCACAAAAGAAGGTGGACTTCCAGAACCAAATAACTTAAGGGGATTACCCACATCCTCAGTGGGTGTGCAAAAGGGCCTTGCTCAGATGTTGCTGTTCAGTCGCTCAGTTGTGTCTGACTCTTTGTGACCCAGAAGACAATGGCACCCCACTCCAGTGTTCTTGCCTGGAGAATCCCAGGGACGGGGGAGCCTGGTGGGCTTCCACCTATGGGGTCGCACAGAGTCGGACACGACTGAAGCGACTTAGCAGCAGTAGCAGCAGCAGACTCTAGCCCACCAGGTTCCTCTGTCCGTGGGACTTCCCAGGCAAGAATACTTGCTCAAATGAGAAGAAGGTATTTGCATCTCTGTTCCCTCTGGCTTCAGAAGCTATCTCCAGATTCGGAAGAGGTGCTGTTTCTGTGGGAATCAGACACATTACCAGGGTGAGGGCATGGGGGTGGGGACGGTGCTGAGAGCTGTTGCAATTCTGTGAGGTTGCCGGGAGAAAAACAAAACATTCAGCTCTCTCAGCAGGGGAACCTCAACGCCCACAGTGTCACAAAGGAGCAGGATGCAAATACACCAGATTGAAACACATATGTGCGCAAGCCCAGGGTCTGGAAAATTAGTAGTCTTGGGTTTCCTGGAAGGTTCAAGCATTTTGATTGAGTTGGTTGGCTGGAAAATAGAGCAAGTGTTTCTTGGCCAAGCTCAGAGGTGGTAGAACCAGAATTAGCATGCTTCCTATACTTTCCAAAGAGCTGATGGAAGCAGATTTTCAGTGGGACTTCTGAACTATTATTTAAATTTATATTTTAGCCTTTCATGTGGACCTTCAGAATAAATATGTTCACTCTTGAGAAAATGACACATTTTAAAAGGAACCTCAAACCCACATGGAGCCTTTTGTTTTAATTCTCTTCTGAAACATTACCAACAACCACTGGATGTTTTTGAACAGTTTTTAACTCTAAATCATGTGGTTTTACTGGTGGCATGTCTTAACATGTAGAACAATTAAACAAGAAATTGAATTTGGGAAATCTAAATGTGTTGACTACAGAGCAATTTTTAGAAAAGGATTCTGATGCATTTAAATGGCATCTGTGGGGATTTTCCCACAAAGTCCCTTCTCATCTGCCAGCTGGAAGAAGCAATTGATTAGTAAGGATTATACCATGTCAATAATTTATCTAGCACCTACCAGAAGCCAGCCACTTGAGATATAGTCTTTCCAATCTTTATGTGACAAGCAGACTCTTTTGACCTAGTTTTCACGAACATATCAGGATGCTGGTTATGAGGATAGCCCATGTGTGCAAGACCTGCTGTGTCTACCTATGCCCTCACCTGGTTTGAAATCATGATGAAAGACTGAGAGATTAATAAACAGAGTGGAGGTGCCACCTTCTATCCTCAAGCCCCTGAAACGTGGAGTGTGTTCTCTGACACCCTACCCACATGCCTGGTCAGATTGTGCAGAATCACTTGCTTCATGAACCATCCTCTTCTCTCACCTTGGTCCCAGCTCCCCTCTTGGTTCCTGGCCTGGGTGATCTGAAGGAGCAGGAGCAGATGTATGGGAAAGAGCAGAAAGTCAGCTTCCCCTTCCCCACTGTTCCCTGAAGCCATACAGTTACTTACAATATTATACTAAAGTACACAGCATAGTGATTTGGTATTTTTATAGATTATAGGGCTTCCCTGGTGGCTCAGACCGTAAAGTCTGCCTGCAGCGTGGGAGACCAGGGTTCAATCCCTGGTTCAGGAAGATCCCCTGGAGAAGGAAATGGCAACCCACTCCAGTATTCTTGCCTGGAAAATCCCATGGCTGGAGGATTCTGGCAAGCTACAGTCCATAGGGTCAGACAGAGTCGGACACGACTGAGCGACTTCACTACTACTTACAAAGTCATTCTAAAATACTGGTTATATTCCCTGTGCTGTACGTTACACCATTGTATCATTGACATTTTTTTAAATTTTTATTTATTCAGTTACTGATTTATTTTTGTCTGTGCTGGCTCTTCATTGCTGCCTGCGCTTTTCTCTAGTTTCGGAGAATGGGGACTACTCTCTTGTGGTGCTTGGGTTTTGCAAGTTGTGGAGCACAGGCTCTGAAGCACAGGCTTATTAGTTGTGGCTTAGCTGGTCCACGGCTTATGGGATATTCCTGGATCAGGGATTAACCCAT
Source organism: Capricornis sumatraensis (assembly GCF_032405125.1). NCBI lineage: Eukaryota > Metazoa > Chordata > Mammalia > Artiodactyla > Bovidae > Capricornis > Capricornis sumatraensis. The sequence goes on from NC_091079.1 coordinate 35,119,138, forward strand.
GTCCGCTGCACCGGCAGACAGATTCTCGACCACTGAGTCACCAGGAAAGCCCCTTGTATCCTATTTTAGACCTAGTAGTTTGTACCTCTTAATCCTCTTCCTGTATCTTGCCCCTCCCTCCACCCTTATTCCCACTGGTGACCACTAGTTTGTTCCATCCGCCAGACTGTTTCTGTTTTATTCAGTTAAGTTCAGTCACTCAGTCGTGTCCGACTCTTTCCGACCCCACGAATCACAGCATGCCAGGCCTCCCTGTCCATCACCAACTCCAGGAGTTTACCCAAACTCATGTCCATCAAGTCAGTGATGCCATCCAGGCATCTCATCCTCTGTCGTCCCCTTCTCCTGCCCCCAATCCCTCCCAGCATCAAGGTCTTTTCCAATGAGTCAACTCTTCGCATGACGTGGCCAGAGTACTGGAGTTTCAGCTTCAGCATCAGTCCTTCCAAGGAACACCCAAGAATGATCTCCTTTAGGATGGACTGGTTGGATCTCCTTGCAGTCCAAGGGACTCTCAAGAGTCTTCTCCAACACCACAGTTCAAAAGCATCAATTTTTCGGCACTCAGCTTTCTTCAAAGTCCATTCTCACATCCATACATGACCACTGGAAAAACCATAGCCTTGACTAGACGGATCTTTGTTGGCAAAGTAATGTTTCTGCTTTTTAATATGCTATCTAGGTTGGTCATAACTTTTCTTCCAAGGAGTAAGCATCTTTTAATTTCATGGCTGCAATCACCATATGCAGTGATTTTAGAGGCCCCCAAAATAAAGTCTGACACTGTTTCCACTGTTTCCCCATCTATTTCCCATGAAGTGATGGGAGTAGATGCCACGATCTTAGTTTTCTGAATGTTGAGCTTTAAGCCAGCTTTTTCACTGTCCTCCTTCACCTTCATCAAGGGGCTTTTTACTTCTTCACTTTCTGCCATAAGGGTGGTGTCATCTGTATATGTGAGGTTCTTGATATTTCTCCCAGCAATCTTGATTCCAGCTTGTACTTCTTCCAGCCTAGCGTTTCTCATGATGTACTCTGCATATAAGTTAAATAAGCAGGGTGACAATATACAGCCTTGACGCACTCCTTTTCCTATTTGGAACCAGTCTGTTGTTCCATGTCCAGTTCTAACTGTTGCTTCCTGACCTGCGTACAGGTTTCTTAAGAAGCAGGTTAGGTGGTCTGGTATTCCCATCTCTTTCAGAATTTTCCACAGTTTATTGTGATCCACACAGTCAAAGGCTTTGGCATAGTCAATAAAGCAGAAATAGATGTTTTCCTGGAACTCTCTTGCTTTTTCCATGATCCAGCAGATGTTGACAATTTGATCTTTGGTTCCTTTGCCTTTTCTAAAACCAGCTTGAACATCTGAAAGTTCAAGGTTCATGTATTGCTGAAGCCTGGCTTGGAGAATTTTGATCATTACTTTACTAGCGCGTGAGGTGAGCGCAATTGTGTGGTAGTTTGAGCATTCTTTGGCATTGCCTTTCTTTGGGATTGGAATGAAAACTGACCTTTTCCAGTCCTGTGGGCACTGTTGAGTTTTCCAAATTTGCTGGCATATTGAGTGCACTTTCACAGCATCATCTTTCAGGATTTGAAATAGCTCCACTGGAATTCCATCACTTCCACTAGCTTTGTTCGTATTGATGCTTTTTAAGACCCACTTGACTTCACATTCCAGGATGTCTGGCTCTAGATGAGTGATCACACCATCGTGATGATCCAGGTTGTGAAGATCTTTTTTGTACAGTTCTTCTGTGTATTCTTGCCACCTCTTAATATTTCTGCCTCTGTTAGGCCCATACCATTTCTGTCCTTTATTGAGCCCATCTTTGCTTGAAATATTCCCTTGGTATCTCTAATTTTCTTGAAGAGATCTCTGGTCTTTCCCATTCTGTTGTTTTCCTCTATTTCTTTGCATTGATCGCTGAGGAAGGCTTTCTTATCTCTCCTTGCTATTCTTTGGAACTCTGCATTCAGATGCTTATATCTTTCCTTTTCTCCTTTGCTTTTCACTTCTCTTCTTTTCACAGCTATTTGTAAGGCCTCCTCAGACAGCCATTTTGCCTTTTTGTATTTCTTTTCCATGGGGATGGTCTTGATCCCTGTCTCCTTGATCCTTGATCTCTGTTTTATTATGTTCATTTATTTGTTTTTTAGATTTTAGTGAAAACATGCAGTATCTGTCTTTCTCTGTCTGACTTATTTTACTTAGCACAAGACCTTCCAGTCCATCCATGTTGTTCCAAATTTCATTCTTTTTTATGTCTGAGTGGTAATATTCCATTGTACATTCCATTGTATATATGCCGTATCTTCTTCAAGCTAAGTTACAAATTCAGAGTTTAGGGTCATTACAAAGAGCTGGACTTTGTAATTGCTGAATTGTGGCTCTAAATGCAGCCTTTAGACTGTCAACTGACCAAATGTGAGTTAGGCAGAAGCCTGCAGGATTTATCACTCACAGGTGAGGGGAGACCATCACCCCACCTTCAATGAAGTTTAAAGGTAAGAACAACAGTGGAAGTACATTTTGATTGAAGGGCACCATTGCATTTACGTGGCACACCAGTTACACTCAGCACAACCAACCATGTGGGATTATGTCCTCATTTTGTAGATGGGAAAATAAAGGCCAGAGAGGTTAAATGACACCTGGGAATCAGATTCTGATTTCTCTGTCTTTCAAGTCTTATGCCTTACTATTTTTGGTTATTATGCCAAAAGGGGAAAAGGTTAACTAAAGGTTAGAAATAAGGAAGAAATAGATTTCCAAGGAGAAAAGGTAAATTTCCTCTAACACCTGATTTTAGATATTGCTTATATTTTTAAGGCACTTTGACAAAGTCCACTATTAAAAAGGTAGAGGTGGTTTTTTTTCTTTTTTAAAAAGCTAGGGATATTTTGTTTCATACCAATCTGCATCGACCACACAAGGGTATATTTTTTCCTCTGCTTCCACAGTCTCCCAGGAGAGCATAGACCCCTGAGTCCTTTTCCATCTTGAGGGTATATTGTTCTTTGTGAAAACTTGAGCTTATAAATCAGATATGAAGAGCTGAGTCTTTGCTCTGTAAAATTATTCACTGTGGGTTTTATCTGTTTACAAATAGCAGGGGTACCAATTGCATTTTGAATTTCATTTGATTTACAGAACTTAGGATATAAGAAAGAGTTCAGGAACATATCAACTTCCAGAACTTCAGGGTCTGCTTGTAATCTATTTCATACAACTTCCCATTGATGGTCATCTCTGGATGGATGGATAATAGGGGTGATGAATGAGGCTCAGACACACTAACAGTAGTAATTACCTGTGTCGGATAGTTATTCCTCCTGTGGATCTTCCTTTGTTACTAACACAAAACACTTCTGATGCTTCTGGTCATCAAATGGGTGAAGCTTCTTCCCCACATCAAGCAATTCTTCTCAATGCCAGCTGGGTGTCTACAATTTAACTCAATTTGGACATGGTTTACCCAGAGAAAGTGTCAGATCCCACAAGTTGAGGGCTGAGTCCCACAAGACTACTCCACCTGACTTCAGATGCCAATGGCAAGTAGTAGGTCCCTGAGTTACCCGTGTCTCCTGTTCCACTTGGATAAAAATCAGAAGTTCCCACAATCTCCTCCTCTCTCAGATTCCATTAATTTGTTATGTTGCTCACAGAACTCAAGGAAATACGTTTATCGGCTTATTAAAGGAACTGCCATCTCTGTTGAGTTGACGTCTATTAGCTTTCAGGTGCATGGATGTGCTCACCAACCTGAAAGGTCTTGAAATTTTTGTGATATACATATATATATATATATATATATATATATATATATATATAGAGAGAGAGAGAGAGAGAGAGAGAGAGAGAGAGAGAGAGACTTCATCACATAGACACAATCGATCACTAACTCCATTTTTCAGTCCTTTTCCCTTCTCAAAGGAATGGGGGACAGGGCTAAAATTCCAAGCCTCTAATCATGGCTTAGTCTTTCTGGTGACCAGCCCTCATCCAGGAGCCATAAGGACCCACCCAGAGTCATCTCATTAGAACAAAAGATGCTCTTATTACCCAGGAAATTCCAAGGGCTTCAGAAGCTCTGTGCCAGCAACCAGGGAAGAAGACCTGCATCTATTTTCTCTTATCTCATATTTCATGGTATCTGACTCATTGAGAAAGATCCCGATGCTGGGAATGATTGAAAGCAAAAGGAGAAGGGAGCAGCAGAGGATGAGATGGTTAGATAGCATCACTGACTCAATGGACACGAATTTAAGCAAACTCCAGGAGATAGTGGAGGATGGAGGAAGCCTGGCGTGCTGCAGTCCATGGGTCACAAAGAGTCGAACACAACTTATCGACTGAACAACAATATGGTATCCTTCTTGAAAACCAATTGTGTCAGGCACCTGGAATCCTTACAGGAACCATGAATAGTTCTCATTCCACAGAAAAAAATCAGGAAGAAAGAGGCTGTGACTTGTCTTAGACAAGGAACTCACCCTCACTCTGTCTACCCGATCATGCTGCCTCTTGTGAGTCCTCAGTGCATTCAAGTCAAAGGTTGGCTGGCCCAGGGAAGAGCAGATGATGATGAGGGATGAAGGTCAGGGGCAGGGAATGTCCTCTGTTTGCAAGCTGTGTGACCAAAGCCCATACCATCACACCCAACGTCAGCATCCGCAAGCCCAGCTCTGTCCTACCTCCTTTTTTTAAAATCAAAATTTTTTTTTGGTAATACGGTCCTGCTGCCGCTGCTGCTCCTGCTAAGTCGCTTCAGTCTTGTCTGACTCTGTGCGACCCCATAGACGGCAGCCCACCAAGCTCTCCCGTCCCTGGGATTCTCCAGGCAAGAACACCAGAGTGGGTTGCCATTTTCTTCTCCAATGCATGAAAGTGAAAAGTGAAAGTGAAGTTGCTCAGTCGTGTCCTACTCTTAGCGACCCCATGGACTGCAGCCTACCAGGCTCCTCTATCCATGGGATTTTCCAGGCAAGAGTACTGGAGTGGGGTGCCATTGACTTCTCCAGGTAACACGGTCTAATTTATTGTTTTTTGTCTTCACAGAACTGTTTTTTTGCGTACTATTTAAGAATCTTTAATGACAAGATCATGAAGGTATCTACTAATGTCTTCTTTTTATAGTTCTATTGCTTTACCTTTCACATTTAGAGCCACAGTCTATCTGGAGTTGATTTTCATGTCTGGTTAGAATTTTGTCTCTTACAAAATGAGACAAAGCACATTGGATGATGAAGCACCATTTGTTGAAAAGACCATTCTTCTGCTCATCACACACCCAGTGCCATCACCTCCTTTTAAGATGTGTAATTGGGTCAGCCGATCTCCTCCCCCTCCGCACTCCCAATTGAAGTTGTTAATGCACTAGAAAGGCAACTGAGCTAAAATTAGTCTAGATTCATTCTCCAAAGGCCATCTTTCCCCCTCCTTGCAGAGAAAGGATTTGCATAATTTTATCCTGAGAGGAAATCATCACTCAGCCTTTTAAAAAAGTGAACCTCTTTAAATATATAGTTTTGCCCTCTTCAGTCACCTTTCACAAGCTGCCTGGCAGTTCTGCTTTATGATCTTTGTTCTCATTTCAACGTTGGTAATAATCCCAACAAAATGGGGAGGCAGGCAAAGCAGGAAAGGGTGGGGAAGCTGGGAGTGTAAGAGCAAAAGAAAAGCAATGGGAACCTCGCTGGTGGTCCAGTGGCTAAGACTCCAAACTCCCAATGCAGGGAACCTGAGTTCCTTCAGGGAACTAGATCCCACATGCTGCAGCTAAGATATTCACATGCTGCAACTAAGATCCAGCTCAGCCAAATAAATAAATAAATATTAGAAAAAAGAAACGCAAGGGCCTGTCCCTGAAAGGCTGTACCCCACTGCTTCATCATCCAACTGAAATCGACAGGGGCCCCAAATTATCTTTTAAAGTGATAAAACTATGCAGGCAGGACTCATGCAACATAAGATACCCCAGACCCACTGTCAGATGGGGCAGGCCCCTTTGTTTCTTTCAACTGTGAACTTTTCCATGTGGAAAACGGGAGTTATAATTCAGAATCTGCTCGAGAGATTCCAGTGGATCATTGTTTTTGTTTTGGGGGGAGTTTGTTTTAGGGCCACATGAGCTTGGGGAGTGGTTATGAAAGCGTGATGGTGGTTCCAAGCACAGGTTCTCCTATCTTTTGGGTTGTACTCCCTGGCTTATTTGCTGGTTGAGTTTCTCAGTGTGTTACTAGGTCATCATTTTCTCATTTGTTGTACCTTAAACCTCGCTTTAACTGGGACTGGATTTCCATGTGAGCCAGAGGACAGATTTCCATGTGGTCCTCGAATGAGAAGACTCCTGGAGAAGTTCCTCTGCCTGGAGTAGGAATGCAGACACAGTCTATATGTAGGGAGTTTATATTCTAGTTTTTTGCCCGCAGCCTGTGTGTGTCCAATTGTAGGAGCTGAGTGTTTCTCAGGCCAGTAGGCCTCTCAGGTACTCTGGGGGTGGTTGCTTGGGGTGGACCCCTCTTGTCCAGGCGCTTGCCCTGTGCTTAGGCTCCAGTCCCTGTGTCCTGGTCAGTACTATGTGACTGCTCGTGCACCTGACTGGCCATGGATGATTTAATTTTTCTAGAGGTGAACACCTGACCCTGCTGGGCTAATTAAATTTCTTCCCTAGAATTTGGAAGAAAGGGACCAAGACTGGGGTTCGTGGGTCTGGAAGCAATGATGGTGAAGGCCAGTGACCTGCTGCTGAATCCTCAGCCATGTGACACACACAACTGTTGTTCCTTCCTTAAATATTTGATGGGTTTCACCAGTGACACCATCTGGTTGGGTGGGGACATTTTGTACTATGAATGCAATTTGTTTGATAGACATAGCAGTATTTGAGTCATTCATTTTTCTCTTGTTAGTTTTGGTAAGTTGTGTTTTTCAAAGAACTGGTTCAGGTACTGATGTTATCGGCATAAAGATGTTAGAAATATTGCCTTAGTGGGTACATGGAGAAGGCAATGGTACCCCACTCCAGAACTCTTGCCTGGAAAATCCCATGGATGGAGGAGCCTGGTAGGCTGCAGTCCATGGTGTCACTGAGGGTCAGACACGACTGAGCCACTTCACTTTCACGCATTGGAGAAGGAAATGACAACCCACTCCAGTGTTCTTGCCTGGAGAATCCCAGGGACGGGGGAGCCTGGTGGGCTGCCGTCTATGGGGTCGCACAGAGTCGGACACGGCTGAAGCGACTTAGCAGCAGCAGCAACAGCAGTGCGTACATGCTCAGTCATGTCCCACTCTTTGCAACTCCATTTTCTGTAGTCTGCCAGGTTCCTCTGTCCATGGAATTCTCCAGCCAAGAATACTGGAATGGGTTGCCATTTCCTTCTCTAGGGGATCTTCCTGACCCAGGAATTGAAACTGCCTCTCCTGCACTGGCAGATGAATTCTCTACCACTTGTGCCACCTCAGAAGGGGATAATATTGCCTTATTGTCCTCCTAACATCTGGGGTTATATCTCCTCTTTAATTCCTAATATTAGCAATTTTGTTTTCTCTGTTTTTTCCTTATTATTTTGGGCTTTGTTAACATTTCTCGTGCTTGTTTTCCATTGTCGTTATTTCACAGATTTCTGATCTTTGTTATTTTCCTTCCTTGATTGCTTTTCTTTTTCTGATTTTTTAAGATAATTTAAATCATTAAGAAATTGGTCTATTTTAAACTCTTCTCCTTTTACTTATCGAGATATAGTTGTCACATAACATTATGGAAGTTGATTTGATGCCCTTTATATATGGCAATATAATTAGTGCTATAGCATTAACTAAGCCTTCTATCACATCACATAATTATTATTTCTTTTTTGGTATGAACAATTAAGATCTAGTCTCTTAGCAACTTCAAAGTTTATAATAACTTTTGTTAACTACAATAACTATAGCGTGCATTATATCTCCAAGGCTTATTTATCCACTAATTGCCAGTTTGTGCTCTTGAACATCTCTCCAGTTCTCACCGCCCCACCCGCCTGCAACCAGCCCTTGGTAACCATCATTCTACTCTGTTTTTACATGTTTAGCTTTTTATGTTTCACTTATAAACTATATCATATAGTGTTTGTCTTTCTCTGTCTGACATCTCACTTAGCATGATGCCCTCCAGGTCCATGCATGTCATCTCAAGAAGTAGGATTTTCTTCCTTCTCATGATTGCATAATATCCCATTGTATATATATATGTATATAAATATACACATACATCATATTTTCTTTATCCATTTATCTGTTGACAGACATGTTGCTTGCATATCTTAGCTATTATATATAATTGCATATAATATTATATTGGATATAATAGTGCAAATGTCTTTCCAATACCCTGTTCTCATTTTCTTTGGATATATACTAGAAGCCAGATTGCTGGATCCTATGGTTGATCTATTGTTAATTGTTTGAAGAACCTTCATACTGTTCACTGGTTCACTTTCATTAGTTCACAATGGCTGAACCAATGTACATCCCCACCAACAGTGGATTGGAGTTCCGTTTTCTCCACATCTTTGCCAACACTTGTCTCTTGTCTTTTATTTTAATGCTTTTTTTAAAATAAATGGGAATGTGCATTTTATTTATTTATTGGCTGCACCATGTAGCATGTGGGATCTTAGTTCCCTGATCAGGGATAACATCTGTGCCCCGTGCATTGGGAGTGCAGATTCTTACCCCTGGGCCACCAGGGGACAGGTGTGAGGTGACATCTCATTGCGGTTTTGATTTGTATCTTCCTGGTGATTAGTGATGTACCTGTTGCTCATTTGGATATCTTCTTTGGGAAAATGTCTATTTAGGTCCATTTTGAAATCAGATTTTTAAAAATTAAATTTTATTTTGAGATAGCTGTCGATTCACCTACAGTTTTTATTGCTGTTATTGAGTTGTATGAGATCTTTATATATTTGGATATTCACCCTTATTAGATATTTTCAATATTTTCAAATATTTTCTCCCATTCTGTAGTTTGCCATTTCACTTTGTTGATTTTATTTATTTCTTTGCTCTGCAAAAGTTTTTAATCTGATGTAGTCCCACTTGTTGATTTTTTATTTTGTTGCTTGTGCTTTTGTGTCATATCCAAAAACCACTGCCAAGACCAATGTCAAGGAACTTGTTTTCTTCTAAGAGCTTTATGATATCAGGTCTTATGTTTAAGCCTTTAATTCACCTTGAGTAAATTTTCTTTTTTCTAATATTGGTATCTAATATTGTGTATTTCTGTCTATATACTGTTTTAGCTAGGTCATGCATTTTGATGCATTATATTTTTATCATTCAGTTAGAAATATTTTCTAATTTTTCTACTGACACATGATTGTTTAGCAGTGTTTTTTGTTTTGTTTTGGCTGCACTCTTGAGCATGTGGAGCTTCCCTGACCAGAGACTGGACTCGTGCCCCCTGCAGTGGAAGCAAGGAGTCTTAACCCCTGGGCCACCAGGGAAGTCCTAGCAGTGGGTTCTCATTGCCAAGTACTTGGATGAGCTTTTAGAAGACTTTTTAGTAATTTCAATTTTGATTCCACTTTGGCCAAGAATATACCCTGTAAGATTTTAAACTTTCATGTACATTAAGATTTATCTCATGGACATATATATGGAGAAGGCAATGGCACCCCACTCCAGTACTCTTGCCTGGAAAATCCCATGGATGGAGGAGCCTGGTAGGCCGCAGTCCATGGAGTCGCGAAGAGTCAGACACGACTGAGCAACTTCACTTTCACTTTTCACTTTCATGCACTGGAGAAAGAAATGGCAACCCACTCTGATGTTCTTGCCTGGAGAATCCCAGGGATGGGGGAGCCTGGTGGGCTGCCGTCTATGGGGTCGCACTGAGTCGGACACGACTGAAGCGACTTTGCAGCAGCGGCAGCATGGTCCATCTTGGTAAATGTTCCTTGTACATCTGAAAAGAGTGGGTATTCTGCTGTAATCAGCAGGTTTTAAATTCTGTAAATGTTAGTTCAAGTTGGTTGATAGAGCTAATAGTAGTTGATAAGTCTATCAACTATTGAAAGTTAAAAAAAAAACATTAAAATTGTGTTAAAATATCCAACTATGATTGTGGATTTCTCCCTTATTTTTTTTTAGTTGTGATCAGTTTTTAATTCAAGTATTTTAAACCTTCGTGATTAGGTACATACCCATTCAGGATTGTAATGTCTTAATGAATTGATACTTTCATTATTTAGAAGTGTCCCCTTTTATCTCTGGCAATAATTCTTTATCTTGACATCTATTTTGTTACCAGTATATCCACACCAGCTCTCTCATGCTTAGTTTTTTCATGGTGTATCTTTTTCTATTCTTTTGTTTTCAAATTACCAGTGCTCTTGTACTTAAAATACATATCTTATAAGATGGCATATAATTGTATCTTGCTTTTTAAACCCAGTTTGACAACTGTTGTTCGATTGCTTAGACATATCAACTCTTTGCAACCCCATGGACTGCAGCACCCCAGGCTTCCCTGCCCTTCACCATCTCCTGGAGCTTGCTCAAATTCATGTCCTTTGAGTCGGTGATGCCATCCAAACATCTCATTCTCTGTCATCATTCCCTTCTCCTCTTGCCTTCAATCTTTCCCAGCATCAGGGTCTTTTCCAATGAGTCAGCTCTTCGCATCAGGTGGCCAAAGTATTGGAGTTTCAGCTTCAGCATCAGTCCTTCCAATATATTTGCAGGGTTGATTTCCTTTAGAATTGGCTGGTTGGATCTCCTTGTAGTCCAAGGGACTCTCAAGAGTCTTCACCAACACCACAGTTCAAAAGCATCAGTTTTTTCGTTCTCAGCCCTCTTTATGGGGCAACTCTCACATCCGTTCGTGACTACTGGAAAAACCATAGCTTAGACTATCCAGACCTTTGTCAGCAAAGCAATGTCTCTGCTTTTTAATACTCTGTCTAGATTTGTCATAGCTTTTCTTCCAAGGCAAAGCGTCTGCTTCCAATGCAGGAGACCTGGGTTCAACTCTTGGGTTGGGAAGATCCCCTGGAGAAGGAAATGGCAACCCACTCCAGTACTCTCACCTGGAAAATCCCATGGACAGAGGAGCCTGGTAGGCTACAGTACATGAGGTCGAAAGGAGTTGGACACGACTGAGTGATTTCACTTTCTTTCGATTTCACTTTCTTCCAAGGAGCAAGCGTCTTTTAATTTCATGGCTGCAGTCTCCATCTGCAGTGATTCTGAAGTCCAAGAAAATAAAGTCTATCACTGTTTCCATTGTTTCCCCATCTTTTTGCCATGAAGTAATGGGACTGGATACCATGATCTTAGCTTTTTGAATGTTGAATTTTAAGCCAGCTTTTTCATTCTCATCTTTCACCTTCATCAGGAGGCTCTTTAGTTCCTCTTCAGTTTCTGCCATAGGGGTGTTGCATGCATATCTGAAGTTATTGATATTTCTGCATATCTAAGGTTATTGATATTTCTCCCAGCAACCTTGATTCCAGCTTGTGCTTCATCCAGCCTAGCATTTTTCCTGAGGTACTGTGCATATAAGTTAAATAAGCAGAGTGACAATATACAGCCTTGACATATATCAAAATATACAGTTTGACAATACCTGCCTTTTAATTGGAGTGTTGAACCCAGTTTAACTTATTTGTATGACTGGACTTCAGTCTGACATTTTGCTATTTGCTTCTTCTTTCTTGTATTTGCTTTTGTCCCTCTGTTGGAACTATACTAAATTAAATTAAGGGCAGAAAGAAAGTGAAAGTGTTAGTCGCCCAGTTGTGTCTGACTCTTTGAGACCCCATGGACTACAGCCCGTCAGGCTCTTCTGTCCATGGAATTCTCCAGGCAAGAATACTGGAGTGGGTTGCCATTCCCTTCTCCAGGGGATCTTCCTGACCCAGGGATCAAACCCAGGTTTCCTACATTGCAAGAGCTATTCGGGAAGATCACCTTATCAAATCAGGGATTGAAATTATTGGAAGCCTCCGTCCTTGGGAGGGATATTTCATTTCCCATTTACTGTTGCTTCTAGGATGCCTTCCTGTTTCCCAACTAAAATCTCTGCATAATTTTCAAAGCTCCTCCTCTTTGAAGGATGGTGAACCCATTTTATTTCTCTCTAGTCCTATGAGAATCCCAAGAAGTTCTACTTTCATGCCCAGCTTTGTTGTTGTGTTGTGCTTAGTCACTCAGTTGTGTCTGACTTTTTGTGATCCCATGGACTGTAGCCCACCAGGCTCCTCTGTCCATGGGGATTCTCCAGGCAAGAACACTGGAGTGGGTTGCCATGCCCTCCTCCAGGGGATCTTCCCAACCCAGAGATTGAGCCCAGATCTCCCTAATTGCAAGCAGACTCTTTACCATCTGAGCCACCAGGGAAGCCCAAGAATACTGGAGTGGGTAGCTTATCTCTTTTCCAGGATATCTTCCCAACCCAGGAACTGAACCAGGGTCTCCTGCACTGGAGGCAGATTCCTAACCAGCTGAGTCACCAGGGAAGCCTTGGAATCAACAGTTGAACTTAGTAGTAAAGGAGTTCCAGGTTCTGGTGTCAGTTCCCCTGGTTTTGCTGGACCTTAATCTTGTAAATTATCTTTACCTTCGTAGCTCTTTGATTCCTTCAAATAACCACTGTTTGGTGTAGGTTTTCTTGTGGTCCTCAGTAGGATGGTTGGTCCTAGTCATTGATGATAGCAAAACTCACCATTAATATCTGTAGAAAAGCCAACTCAGAAATGTCAAGGCCTTATCTGGAAAATCTAAGCTATATAACTTATTGCTATAAGATTTGGGTGAGTCATTGCCCTGCCCTGAGATCTGGGTTCCACTACTGGCCAAACACTCAGAAACTTCTGTACTTCATGTGTTTTGGGGGCCTGGCAGGAGCTCACCTTGAAAAGGAATTGTTGTTGTTTAATAATTTTTTCCTTTGTATGGAATGAAACTGCTTCATCAGTCATCATGTAATTAAGTTTCTGAGGCAATTAACAATTTTTATTATCTGGAAGGGTCAGTTCATTTGATTTAATCAAAGTGTGGAGGGACAGCAAAACTTAATTCTGTTCTGTACCTATAGTGCTCCACAAATATTATTAGTTTCAATTTATTTTTGCATAATAAAGATTTACCCAAACCTCTAGTGACATTTTCAGGACATAATTTTAAGTGTCATCTGTTTTCTCATCAATTTGTTATGTTTTTGTTGTTTTCTCATAGTTGATTGATTTATAAGAGTTTGGTTTAAGGATACTTACACTGGAAATATACAAGTAATTAAGTAATTTTTTGCTTCAATCATCCCACTTGAACTATTTATCACTTTATAGACAGAAACTTAGGTTCTTTTTTAATTGAAAGGGGGGAGGGATGCATTACATAAGAAATCAATCAGTGAAAATGGAGCTCAGAAACAGAATGGGAGGGGAGCAGCTGGCTGGGAGGGTGAAGGAAGAGATTTTAAGAGACTTTGAGGTTCCCAACAGAATAAAGCTTAAGAGTTCTCATCACAAGGGAAAAATATTCTGTACTTGTGTGAGGTGATGGATGTTAGCTAGACTTATTATGTGATCACTCTGCAATATAATCAAGTATCAAATCATTATGTTGCATACCTGAAACTAACATACCTCAATTTTAATAAAAGAGAGAGAGAGGAAAAAAAAAAAAGCAAAACAGGGCTTCGCTGGTAGTCCAGTGAGTTAAGAATTCACCTGCGAATGCAGGGAACACAAGTTTGATCCTTTGGGAAGATCCCACATGCCCCAGGGCAGCTAAGTCTGTGTGCTGAAACTACTGAAGGCCCCTCACGCAGAATCTGTGCTCTACAACAAGAGAAGTCGCCGCAATGCGAAGGCAGCGCACTGAAATGAAGAGAAACTCCCGCTCAACACAACTGGAGAAAGCCTGCATGCAGCAACGAAGTCCCAGCACAGCCAAAAAAAAAAAAACAAAGCAAAACAAAAAAGAGACTTTGGGGACAAAACTTGTCATGGAAAATGCAATGAGCTGGGAGTTCGGAGACCTGAGTTCTAGTCTCTGGGCTTCTCTTGAACATCTGTGAAGCTTTGGGCAGGTCATTTCTGCCAATAGGAAACTCAAGAGGGTGAGACTCAGGAGGTGAACAGGGCTTAACAAGGTGGAGTGTCTCTTTCCTCAGCTAACTCTGAGGAGGATGCCCAAACAGTTGGTATTTCATGCCTTCTGTGTGTGCACCCTAAAATCAATCTGCCAGTAACTCCCTATCTCTGGTCTTTGGTTTCATATTTGTAGAAATAAGGAAATTGAAACCAATCATCTTTAAAGCCTTTTCTAGACCCTAAAACTTAAAAGATTTTAGAAGAGATTTTCAGGTTTAACTCAGTTTTAGGGGCTCTGGGCACCTGATGAAACTGATGCACAATTTCATGAGCTTGTGTGCATTTGTATAGATGTGCATTTTTCTGAGGAGAGGGTTCTTAATGCTGTTATTCAATTTGGAGATATTCCATGAGTGTGAAATATCAAGAAACAAATAGATAATAATTAATCATACTAATTCATTTAATTACAATAATCTAACAAGTGACTTACTGACTATCTTTTATGTATTCACATGAATATGTAGATGAATAATACAATTTAGTTACTAAATCATCAACAACATTGTATTGTTTCTCCTGGAATGTGTTGAATTGGGTCAATGTTAGAAATTCTGGCATCTAGTCCTGTCTGTGGTGCTTGGCTGTGACTCTGACCCTCAATTTCCTCAAATGGGAAATAGCCTTAAATATGTCTCACTTACTCCTTAGGGATGACAACCCAGTTGATAAACATAACACTATACATTAGGCACCTTGCTAAGTACAAGTGATTCAGCCATGACACTGACAACCTGTTCCCATGGAACATAAAGACCATTTGAGCTATGGATGTGATTTTCCTGGGGTAAATATGCTACCGTGTGGGACTGAGAAGTGGGAAATATCAATAATCCTGTTGTCCACCTCAGATTAGAACATGAAGAGATGTCTTCATTTCTCCTCCTTTTCTTCTCTCTGTATTAAATTGAACCAAGGAAATAAAGAAACATTTAGACAAACCGTGGATATACCACGGGACTTCCCTTGTGGCTCAGCTAGTAAAGAATCTACCTGCAATGCGGGAGACCTGGGTTTTATCGTTGGGTTGGGAAGATCCCCTGGAGAAGAGAAAGGCTACTCACTCCAGTATTCTGGCCTGGAGAATTTCATGGACTGCTTCCTGAATAAAGAAACGTAACTGAAATGGTAACTGTGGGATTTCTCTAAAAGACAGCAAAGGGAGTTCTGCAAATTGATCTCTGGGCTTTTTGGAGATGGATTTCCTGGAGTCTTCTGGCAATAGAACAGGGTTGAGAGCAAATGGTCGTACTTCCCACTCCAGATGATAGAATGAGCATTGGGGGAAAGTGCCCTCATTTCAAAAACACATAGAAATAATAAAACTATTTTTAAATATTTACATATAATTAATGAAAAGTAAAAAGTATAATTATATGTATAATTGAATCAATTTACTGTACACCAGAAACTAACACATTGTAAATCAACTATACTTTGATTTTTAAAAACATAAATTTTTTAAAATGTGAAAAGGTAAAATTTTTAAAAAGAGTAAAATCATGTAATAGTATACTAAAATAAGGTAGAGAAATATTAAACACATCAGATACCAGGAAACAATGGAGGACTGGCCTCCAAGTTTTGAGCATATGTACTTTGGTGTTTTTTTTAATGATAAAATGATGTTATGACTTATTTTATACAAATATGAAAACTAACAGGTTATTTCTTACATCAGATAATTGTATAACAAGGATAATATATCATAAGAGTGTTAAGGTACATGACTTCAGAATATTCTCAGGAGATTTCCAAAATACGTTGGCTGTCTAACATAAAACCAAGCTCTTTATTGAAGATATCTGTTGATTTACTTGATTGGCAGTGCCAAGGAATTCAGTGTATATTAAAAACAAAGAGAAAGTAGTTAGAGGATATGTACCTTTGAAACTGAAATTCTTTATCAGCAAGGGTGGAAGAGCACTGGATTTCCACAAGCCTTTCAGGTGATTCTCAGGCACATGAAATTTGAGAACCACCAGGCTTGAGCATTCTCCTGATAGACATCCTGGGAGGGCTTCTGATTTCTGACAACTCACTATTAACGTCTTCCTTCCTGCAAATACTTGGAATTTGACTCACCTAATTTTGCCCACTTTTGTCAGCACCTGAAGTGGGTTATATATCAGAGAATTAAGTAAACACATTTATTCTAGACTTTCTTGGAGTATGGGGACCATGAATTAGAATTCCATGTGTGTGTGTGTTTTTACAAAATCATACCCAAAATTCATGATCTGCACTCTCCAATTCTGCTTATTTTGTTTTTAATTTCCCTATTCTAAACTCCTTATTTGTACTACTTTTAAAATTTTTAACTGGAGGATAATTGCTTGACACTGTTGTGTTGGTCTCTGCCATAAAACAACATGAATCAGTCACCTCCCTCCTACCCACCCCTATCCCACCCCTCTAGGTCATCACAGAGCACCAAGCTGAGCTCCCCAGGGACAATGTCTTAATCTAGAAGAATGAAATTACAATGATATTGAGTTTCAGATACCCACAAGGCAGGTGTGAGTCGGACAGGAGGGGCTGAGTTAAGATGTGATGTCTGGGGAGCTAGGTGACTCCCAGCAGTCACCTTGTTCCATGAGGGTGTTGCCTGCTTGTGAAGCATGTCTAGTCCATGGGAACATGAGTCACCCTTGTCTTCCCTCAGCCTCAGTCCTCAAGGAGTGGAGGTTCCTCCGTCTGAGTGTGTCTGCCTATGTGTGCTAAATTATTTCTTTGCTCCAAGACAAAGCTTGAGATGAAATATGTCATAAATGTACATGGAGGGAATGAGACCCATCTCCTCTGTACTTAAGAGGGTTTATTTTCAGCCTCTTCAGTGCATGCCCCACAGAAGCTCTTTAGAGAAGATCTTTTCTCCTTGCTAGCTTGAGTGTTTACTGTCTGGTTTTTCTGAGCCCAGTTTCCTGGCTTAAGGACTTTTGTCAGTTTTAAAGTGTTTATTTTTCTCTTTGGTAAAAGGAGAAAAAAAAGTGAATTTCTCTGTCAGTAGTGGAGAAGTAGTTGGAAGCTTTGCTTTTCAATCCTAGCAGACTTGTCTCATTACAGTCCCAGTTGTTCAGTTACTAAGTCATGTCTGACTCTTTGTGACCCCACGGACTGTGGCACACCAGGCTTCCCTGTCCTTCACATCAGGTGGCTTGAGTGTTGGAGCTTCAGCATTAGGCCTTCCAATGAATATTCAGGATTGATTTCCTTAAGGATTGACTAGTTTGATCTCCTTGCTGTCCAAGGAACTCTTGAGAGTCTTCTCCAGCACCACAATTTGAAAGCATCAATTCTTTGGCACTCAGCCTTCCTTATGGTCTCACATCTGTACATGACTACTGGAAAAACCATGTGTGTGTGTGTGTGTGTGTGTGTGTACACACGCGTGCGTGCACACATGCACACGTGCAAGTTCAGTCATGTCTGACTCTGAGACCCCATGGACTGTAGCCCACCAGGCTCTGCTGTCCATGGGATTTTCTAGGCAAGAACACACTGGAGTGGGTTGCCATTCCCTTCTCCAGGGGATCTTCCTGACATACGGATTCAACCTGCGTCTCTTGCATCTCCTTCATCAGCAAGCAAGGTCTTTACCACTAGCGCCACCTGGGGAGCCCCATTTGACTATATGGACCTTTGGCTCAGTGCCAGAGCCAGACCTAATAGGGGTGGGTAGAAGGTTGTCTGGGAGCCTGTAGGATCACTGCATACTCTACCTCTCAGACTCAGTCTCAGGTTATAAACTACCTTATTCATCAGCAGCCAGCTCCAAGCACTGAGATGACGGTGGTGACCAGGAAATGCCTTGTGGATACGTGAATGAATAACTGAATGAACAAACACATTTCTAATTTTCTAGTTGAATTGGTTTCTATGTTTCCTGGTACCTGAAGCAAAAAGTCAATCCCTTGGTCGCTAGTTGCAAATATGTAAACAGTGACCTACTGTATACAGGGCAGTTCCACATCCACTGTTTGTGATTGATGTCCCAGCGGGCACTCTGAAACTTGGGGGAAATGTGCTTTCCAACTCCACTCATTGGATGAAGAGCCTGAGTCCTGGGAACATTTAAGAACATACGTTCAGACTGTACCTGAATCAAGACCAAAGATCCATCTCTTTAGAATCTTCCCCTCAGTTAGGTGGGCAATAGATTAATTGTATCTTCAGCCATACTTGCTCAAAAGGTGAGAAATGCTGCTGAAATGGAGAGCGTGACTTTGAATCCCGGTTTCGTCTGTGAATGTATTTGGTAACAGGACAAGGAAGGAATAGAATAATGTAGTCTGTGTTTTGGGAGAATCCAGATAAATACTTAGATTCATTATCATTGAGAAGGGGAAAGTCACGGAACAGAAGCTCCTTAAAAACTGTGGCACCACCACTGGATAATCCAAAGGTCATCCAGGGTAAATTTGGAACATATTTTTCATTTTCCTTACTCATTGTTCTACATCAGTTGAAAAATACAACTTTGCCTCCCAGAGTATATGCCTCGAGGAGAAAATGAGCACATTTTAAACCACTTAAAAAAATAGGTTTTATTATTTAAATCACTGGTCTTTTCTTATTCCTTTTGTTTAACTATAATTTAGGTGTTTTTTTTTTTTTTTTCCTGAATCCCATGCTACAGATGTTTATTGTTGAAAGTTGGGGAAAAAACCATAGAAGCAGAAAGAACATACAATTCACCAGCAGTCCCAACACTAAGAGCAGTACTTTGAAACCGAGGGTAAGTATCAATTAGATCCATTAAATTTGTAACCTGTCCCACGGCCACCCTAGTCTCTGCCTCTGTCCACGTATCTGTTCCTGCCCCACAGCTGGAGATGAAATGAGGATGGGTGAAATGTCCTAGGTCTGGTTTAAGGTTTTATTTAAAAGCTTCTGGGGCTGAGCAAGTGAATATGACTTTTTAGGAGGCTGAGTTCCTATAAATCAAACTGGGTTGACAGAGTCCTGACCTTGGGGTTGTTACTGTTACTGTCATTACATTTCTACACATCAGGATGATAGGACCTGAAGAATCTCAGTACACAGAAGTGCATAAGTCACACGACAAGTACACGTTGACCCCAGAGCCAGACAAAGTGTGTCTGGATCATAGGAGAGGCCCAAGCCAAGTGCACCGGGGCTTGGCAGAAGGAGAGGCAGCAGGACAAGAATGAGCAGAGCATGATGTACTTTCGAGGCCGCTTATTTTAAGAACTGACATCAATGCAAATTGACTTCTACTTCGTGGCCTCTGTGGCTGCCTCTACACACCTGGATCCTAACTGCTAAGACTCCAGCTGAGCTGCCTGAGTCAAAGGAAGTAAAGAGCCACTGGGGGTTTCCAGAAGCCCCAGGTGGACCCTTAGGAGGTGTAAGTGGTTCTGGTGAAGGAGCTCAGGAAAGCCGTAAAAATGATTCACCACCATCTGAATCATGGTGTTTTATTGAAAATCACTTGGCTTAGACTTAGCAAGACATTTCATTAAATCATCATAAACATCACAAAGACTGATACAGGCAGAAAATTAGACAATTCTTTAGGGAGAACTTAGTCTATATCTAGTATACTAAAATGTAATTATGTCACCAGCAGAAATTCTCTTTACTATATATTAGAAGGAGTGAAAACAATGTCAAAAACGCCACCACATCCGTTGACCTTCTAATAGCTACTCGTGACATCGTCCACATTTGTAGCTCTACTGCTGCGGAAAGCTGCTGGATTTCTAGAGCCATGGTTAAGAGTTCCCTGATAAACTCCAGGTTTGGAATAAAACAGCGCCAGACTCCCCAGCAAAGTCCCTATGTTCTACATGTGTGGTGACACCTCTAATTGTAGGTTTAAAAAAGTGGGAATAAGGAGAGAAGGTGCTTTAGAACCAGACAGAACTTCACTATAATTAACTTTGGAGCCTCAATTTTTTGACGTGTAAACTGCAAGTGTTCATACCCCCATGCAGAAAGCATTGCTATTATTCACCAACATCTAGTTCTCCTCTGTTTCTGAGCACAGGGTCCTTGTTGTTTTTCAGTCGCTAAGTCACATCCAACTCTTTGCAACTCCATGGACTGCAGCACGCCAGACTCCTCTGTCCGGTACCATCTGCTGGAGTTTGCTCAAATCCAGGTGTGCTAGTGGTAAAGAACCCACCTGCCAATGCAGGAGACATAAGACACCTGGGTTCAATCCCTGGATCAGGAAGATCCCCTGAAATTCCATGTTCAGGGAAGCCTGGTGGGCTACAGTCCCTGGATCACAAAGAGTTGGATATGACTGACGATTGAGCCACATTGTATTGTCAGTGTTGACATGGAGAAGAAAGTATTTTATTTACTTTTTGGTCATGCCACGTGGCATGTGGGATCTTAGTTCCCAGACCAGGGATCAAACTCACATCCCCTGCACTGGAAGTGCAGTGCCTTAACCAATGAACCACCAGTGAAGTCCCAGTATACAGTATTTTAGACCCTTTATGATCCCCTTTATAAACCCAAAGAGTCGGACACAACTTAGCGACTGAACAACATGATCTTCTACCTCTGTCCCTGGAGAGGACCACTACCCAAATGCCCAAACACAGACAATCCTATAAGATCTTACATATCGGAAAGATAAGATTCAGAGTTGCTGAGTAACTCATTCAAGGTCACACAGCTCCTGTCTATGCCCAAGTGTCATGTGCTATTATTATCTGAGTCTCCAAAACCCATTTTTCTTTCCACTAGTAAAACAATTCAGTGAAAAATAGAGTGCTTTTTTCTCAGATTGCCCTTTTTGAACTATGGAAAGCCAAGACACAGGTTTCCTCCAGATTTGGAAGAAACTACTGCTATGTTAAAGGAAAGCTGAACGTAAGAGGCTTATTTGAAAATTCCTGAGGCAGAAATGTAAAAGGAAATGGCAGAGTCCTTTCATAGCCAGCTGCACACACCTCATCTACTATGCTTGAAAGGACTTTAATGAGTCAGGGAAGGATGGAATGGATCTTACCTTTTTCCCTGAGATAATTGTTGCTTGAGAGACTGAACGACAAATGCAAACATCTTGTTCCAGAAAGAAAAGTGTCTGTGGAGCCTCCTTTCCATACACTCATATAATCACCCCATCAGCTTTCAGATCTCTGTTGAAATGGTTTTCAAATTGAGCTGAATTAAAATACCAGTGTAATGCTCAGTGTGGTAGACAGAATAGTGCTTCTGTCTGCAAAAAAAAAAAAAAGTCCAGTCATAATCCATAGAACCCATGAATATGTTACTTTACTTGGCAGTAGGGTATTTCAATGGAGACAAACTTGGGCAAACTCCCGGAGTAGTAGGAGACAGGGAGGCATGGCATGCTGCAGTCCACGGGGTCCCAAAGAGTATCAACAACAACAGGGACTTTGCTGATGTGATTAACTGAAGGAGTTGGGGTAGGGAGATTAGGATTATTGGGTGGGTCAGATGTAATCACACAGGTCCTTGAAAGCAAGAAAATTTCTTTCTACAAAAGAAATGCACAGAGGGATGTAAACTTGCTGGCTTTGAAGATGGAAGAAGGGGCCACAAATCAAGGAATGCAGCCTCTAGAATAGCAATCCCCAACCTTTTTGACACTAAGGACCAGTTTCATGAAAGACAGTTATCCATGGATGGGATGGAGGGGGATGGCTCAGGTGGCAACATCAGTGATGGGGAGTGATGAGGAACAGCAGATGAAGCCTCCTTCCTTTGCTTGCTATTGCTCACCTGCTGCTGTGCAACCTGGTTCCTAACAGTCACCTGACCCATACAGGTCCACAGCTTGGGGGTTTTGGAACCCTTACTCCGCTAAGTTGCTAAGTTGCTTCAGTTGTGTCCGACTATGTGCGACCCCATAGACGGCAGCCCACCAAGGCTCCCCCATCCCTGGGATTCTCCAGGCAAGAACACTGGAGTGGGTTGCCATTTTATTCTCCAATGCATGAAAGTGAAAAGTGAAAGTGGAGTCGCTCAGTCGTGTCCAACTCCTAGCGACCCCATGGACTGTAGCCTACCAGGCTCCTTCATCCATGGGATTTTCCAGGCAACAGTACTGGAGTGGGGTGCCATTGCCTTCTCCCTTACTCTAGAAGGTGTAAAAGGCAAAAAAATAGATTCTTCCTTAGGCACTCAGGAGGGAAGATGGGCACAATAAAGGACAGAAATGGTATGAATCTAACAGAAGCAGAAAATAATAAAAAAGAGGTGGCAAGAATACACAGAAAAACTATACAAAAAATATCTTCATGACCCAGATAACCATGGTGGTGTGATCACTCACCTAGAGCCAGACATCCTGGAATGTGAAGTCAAGGGGGCCTTAGAAAGCATCGCTACAAACAAAGCTAGTGGAGATGATGGCATTCCAGTTGAGCTATTTCAAATCCTGAAAGATGATTCTGTGAAAGTGTTGCACTCAATGTGCCAGCAAATTTGGAAAACTCAGCAGTGGCCACAGGACTGGAAAAGGTCAGTTTTCATTCCAATCTCAAAGAAAGGCAATGCCAAAGAATGTTCAAATACCACATAATTGTCATCATCTCACATGCTAGCAAAGTAATGCTGAAAATTCTCCAAGCCAGGCTTCAACAGTACGTGAACTGTGAACTTCCAGATATTCAAATGGATTTAGAAAAGGCAGAGAAACCAGAGATCAATTGTCAACATCCACTGGATCGTGGAAAAAGCAAGAGAGTTCCAGAAAAACATCTACTTCTGCTTTATTGACTATGCCAAAGTCTTTGATGGTGTGGATCACAATAAACTGTGAAAAATTCTGAAAGAGAGGGGAATACCAGACCAGCTGACCTGCCTCTTGAGAAACCTCTATGCAGGTCAGGAAGCAACAGTTAGAACTGGACATGGAACAACAGACTGGTTCCAAATAGGAAAAGGAGTACATCAAGGCTGTATATTGTCACTCTGCTTATTTAACTTACAAGCAGAGTACATCATGTGAAATGCTGGGCTGGATGAAGCACAAGCTGGCATCAAGATTGCCGGGAGAAATATCAATAACCTCAGATATGTAGATGATACCACCCTTATGGGAGAAAGTGAAGAGGAACTAAAAAGCCTCTTGATGAAAGTGAAAGAGGAGAGTGAAAAAGTTGGCCTAAAACTCAACATTCAGAAAGCTAAGATCATGGCATCTGGTCCCATCACTTCATGGCAAATAGATAGGGAAACAATGGAAACAGTAACAGATTTTATTTGGGCGGAGGCTCCAAAATCACTGCAGATAGTGACTGCAGCCATGAAATTGAAAGACACTTTCTTCTTTTATAGAAAAACTATCACCAATCTAGACAATATGTTAAAAAGCAGAGACATTACTTTGCCGACTAAGGTCCGTCTAGTCAAGGCTATGGTTTTTCCAGTGGTCATGTATGGATGTGAGAGTTGGACTGTGAAGAAGGATGAGTGCCGAAGAATTGATGCTTTTGAACTGTGGTGTTGGAGAAGACTCTTGAGAGTCCCTTGGACTGCAAGGAGATCCAACCAGTCCATTCTGAAGGAGATCAGCCCTGGGATTTCTTTGGAGGGAATGATGCTGAAACAAACTCCAATACTTTGGCCACCTGATGCTAAAAACAGACTCATTGGAAAAGACCCTTATGCTGGGAAAGTTTGAAGGCAGGAGGAGAAGGGGACGACAGAGAATGAGATGGTTGGATGGCATCACCAACTCAATGGACATGATTTTGAGCAAGTTTCAGGAGTTGGTGATAGATAGGGAAGCCTGGCATGCTGCAATCCACGGGGTCACAAAGAGTCGAACATGACTGAGCGACTGAACTGAGCCCCTAGGCCTCCAGGAGGGAAGGTAACTCTGCTGACATCTTGCATTTAGCTCAGTGGACTAAATCTGATGGACTTCTGACCTACAAAACTGTATGATAAATTTGTGCTGTTTTAATCCACTGGGTTTGTTGTAATCTATTCCAGAATGATCTCTGTTAGTTTCCAAGGCAAACCATTCACTATCACAGTAATCCAAGCTTATGTCCCAACCAGTAATGCTGAAGAAGCTGAAGTTGAATGGTTCTATGAAGACCTACAAGACCCTTTAGAACTAACACCTAAAAAAGATGTCCTTTTCATTATAGGGGACTGGAATGCAAAAGTAGGAAGTCAAGAAACACCTGGAGTAACAGGCAAATTTGGCCTTGGAATACGGAATGAAGCAGGGCAAAGACTAATAGAGTTTTGCCAAGAAAATCCACTGGTCATAGCAAACACCCTCTTCCAACAACACAAGAGAAGACTCTACACATGGACATCACCAGATGGTCAGCACCGAAATCAGATTGATTATATTCTTTGCAGCCAAAGATGGAGAAGCTCTATACAGTCAACAAAAACAAGACCAGGAGCTGACTGTGGCTCAGATCATGATCTCCTTATTGCCAAATTCAGACTTAAATTGAAGAAAGTAGGGAAAACCACTAGACCTAAGTCAAATCCCTTATGATTATACAGTGGAAGTGAGAAATAGATTTAAGGGGCTAGATCTGATAGATAGAGTGCCTGATGAACTATGGACAGAGGTTCGTGACATTGTCCAAGAGACAGGGATCAAGACCATCCCTGTGGAAAAGAAATGCAAAAAGCAAAATGGCTGTCTGGGGAGGCCTTACAAATAGCTGTGAAAAGAAGAGAAGTGAAAAGCAAAGGAGAAAAGGAAAGATATAAGCATCTGAATGCAGAGTTCCAAAGAATAGTAAGAAGAGATAAGAAAGCCTTCTTCAGCGATCAATGCAAAGAATTAGAGGAAAACAACAGAATGGGAAAGACCAGAGATCTCTTCAAGAAAATTAGAGACACCAAGGGGACATTTCATACGAAGATGGGCTCGATAAAGGACAGAAATGGTATGGACCTAACCGAAGCAGAAGATATTAAGAAGAGGTGGCAAGAATACACAGAAGAACTATACAAAAAAGATCTTCACGACCCAGATAATCACGATGGTGTGATCACTCACCTAGAGCCAGACATCCTGGAATGTGAAGTCAAGTGGGCCTTAGAAAGCATCACTACGAACAAAGCTAGTGGAGGTGATGGAATTCCAGTGGAGCTATTTCAAATCCTGAAAGATGATGCTGTGAAAGTGCTGCACTCAATATGCCAGCAAATTTGGAAAACTCAGCAGTGGCCCCAGGACTGGAAAAGGTCAGTTTTCATTCCAATCCCAAAGAGAGGCAATGCCAAAGAGTGCTCAAACTACCGCACAATTGCACTCATCTCACATGCTAGTAAAGTAATGCTCAAAATTCTCCAAGCCAGGCTTCAGCGATACGTGAACTGTGAACTTCCAGATGTTCAAGCTGGTTTTAGAAAAGGCAGAGGAACCAGAGATCAAATTGCCAACATCGGCTGGATCGTGGAAAAAGCAAGAGAGTTCCAGAAAAACATCTACTTCTGCTTTATTGACTATGCCAAAGCCTTTGACTGTGTGGATCACAATAAACTGTGGAAAATTCTAAGAGAGATGGGAATACCAGACCACCTAACTTGCCTCTTGAGAAACTTGTATGCAGATCAGGAAGCAACAGTTAGAATTGGACATGGAACAACAGACTGGTTCCAAATAGGAAAAGGAGTACGTCAAGGCTGTATATTGTCACCCTGCTTATTTAGCTTATATGCAGAGTACATCATGAGAAACTCTGGGCTGGAAGAAGTACAAGCTGGAATCAAGATTGCCGGGAGAAATATCAGTAACCTCAGATATGCAGATGACACCACCCTTATGGCAGAAAGTGAAGAGGAACTAAAAAGCCTCTTGATGAAAGTGAAAGAGGAGAGTGAAAACATTGGCTTAAAGCTCAATATTCAGAAAAAGAAGATCATGGCATCTGGTCCCATCACTTCATGGGAAATAGATGGGGAGACAGTGGAAACAGTGTCAGACTTTATTTTTTTGGGCTCCAAAATCACTGCAGATGGTGACTGCAGCCATGAAATTAAAAGACACTTGCTCCTTGGAAGAAAAGTTATGACCAATCTAGATAGCATATTCAAAAGCAGAGACATTACTTTGCCAACTAAGGTCTGTCTAGTCAAGGCTATGGTTTTTCCAGTGGTCATGTATGGATGTGAGAGTTGGACTGTGAAGAAGGCTGAGGGCCGAAGAATTGATGCTTTTGAACTGTGGTGTTGGAGAAGACTCTTGAGAGTCCCGGTCCATTCTGAAGGAGATCATCCCTGGGATTTCTTTGGAGGGAATGATGCTGAAGCTGAAACTCCAGTACTCTGGCCACCTGATGTGAAGAGTTGACTCATTGGAAAAGACTCTGATGCTGGGAGGGATTGGGGGCAGGAGGAGAAGGGGACGACAGAGGATGAGATCGCTGGGTGGCATCACCGACTCGATGTACATGAGTCTGAGTGAACTCCAGGAGTTGGTGATGGACAGGGAGGCCTGGTGTGCTGAGATTCATGGGGTCATAAAGAGTCAGACATAACTGAGCGACTGAACTGACTGATTACAGAATCAATACAAAAGAAATACACTTGGGAATATTATGGTTGAAAGTTTTTCAGTGCATGTGCCAGAACATTTCTGAAACATAAGTGATCATCTTTCCTCACTTCCAGGTCCAGTTAGACCCCACATCCTGCTGGTTCCGCCTGTAGAGATAATATTTTTGACACTAGCTACTATCCTTCGAGGACTGGCTTCATGCCAGGCATGTACTAGACATGTTATATACCTTTTCTCCGATCTTCACAACTCTTGCCAAGTAGGTAATCATTCCTTTATATCAGATGAGAGAACTCAATGAGACTCAGAGATCAAGTGACCTGCCAAGATAGAGAGGATTCAGTCAGGATTCAAGCCTTCCTGTCCTCCTTTGCAGTTATCTTGGGTGCCAGAGATAGGGGTGGTGGTTGGGGAACTTCACCAGTGTTCCAGAATCTGGCTCTTCCTGTCCATCCCCATGGCCATGGCCTTGACACTGGTCCTCCCACCAGGGTTTTGGCTCATGTCATGTGTCACGTGTCACATGCTCAGGCATGTCTGACTCTTTGCTGCGACCCCATGGACTGTAGTCTGCCAGCCTCCTCTGTCAATGGAATTTTCCAGGCAAGAATACTGGAGTGAGTTGCTATTTCCTCCTCCAGGGGATCTTCCCCAACCAGGGGTCGAACCCGTGTGTGTCTCCTGCATTGCAGGCGAATTCCTTTCCCACTGAGCCATCAAGAAAGCCCAGAGTTTTGGTTACTGCTTCCTGAAAGGTCCCCTGGCCTCTGGATCTCATCTTCATCAGTCCATCAGGAACTGCAGGGAGAGCAGCTTCTCTAATACCTTGACTGGTTCTTGTCACTTCTCTGTTTAAACTCTTCCAGGGGTCCCCACTTTCTGCTGCAAAAAGTCCAACCTTCTTGCTTGGCATTCAAAGCTTTTCATAGTCAGATTCTGATTTAAATCCATCTGCTCCATGATACAGACCCATCAATACCTGTTTTTCACTGAAATATGCCATGGTCTTTTCATCACCATATATGTGAACCTCCTTATAACACAGACAAGGAAAGTATAGATCAGAGATGTGAAGTAGATGCCTTAGGTCACACAGCCTGTATTAAGCAGAGTTAATACCAGACCCCCAACTCCCTATTAGACCACCCTGGAGCCATTAAGGGATCATCTCAGATCCCTTCCCTTTCCTTCTTTGCCACAATTGCTGAGTGAAAATAACCATTCTCTCTTGTGGGAAGGATGACCTCTGATCTGTTCTCCACATGAAATAAAAATCTAGTCATTCTTTTCCACTTCTTAAAAATCCTCACTATCCACTGCCTTAAAGTGAAGACTGAAGCCTTTAAGGATGTGACCCCTACATGACTTTTCAGCTCCGTCTCAGGACCCTCTGCTTCTCACTTGGTACCCACTGTCTTTTGCTTCCTCCCACCTCAGGGCCTTTGCACATGCTACTTTCCTCTGCTAGCGTGTTCTTCCTCTCCATCTTTCTTCCTGACTGCCAGACTGGCTATGGGTCCTTGTTGAGATGCTCTTTCTGATCCCAGTACTTTGCTCCTATTAAATCTATCAGTCTGTATTTATCTGGTTTTATGTAATTATTTGATTAATATCTTCTGTCTAGCAAACCCTATGCTCCTTTAGAGCAAAGATTTACTTTGTCTAGAAGATTGTGTACTTTTGAGTCCCAAGAGCTGATCACAGCCATTGGAATGAGGATGGAACTCAATAGTTATCTGTTGAATGAATAAACACCAACTGGTCCCAGCTGTGACAAAGACAGTTTAGTTTTCCAATTTCCATTCATGTGTCTTTTGAGGGAAAAGAGCAAGAAAGGCACAGGCCATTTCTATTACTGGAGAATTGGATATCATATCCCATGAGTTGTTTCATGATGTTGTTGCTGGTATTCCATTTTGCTTAGTTAGTTTGAGGGGAAAGATTTAAATGTTGTTTTTTTAAAAAACATAAGCAAAACCACTCTGAATCAGATTGAAGCAGTAAGAACAACTCTAATCAGTCAAATGAATAGATTTAAATTAATCGACCCTGAGGGGTGGGATGGGGGTTAAGGATGGGGAACACATGTATACCCATGGCTGATTCATGTCAATGTATGGCAAAATTTACAATATTGTAAATTAGCCTCCAATTAAAATAATTAATTTTTTTAATTAAAAAAATAAATTAATCCCATTGAAGAACACAAGTAGGGACTCATGACAGCTTCTTGGGAAATGGGTATTCTGCTTTAATTTTTTAAACTGTTTTAGTTTTTGGTCGTGCTGGGTCTTCACTGCTGTTTGTGGCTTTCTCTAGTTACGGCGATCCGGGGCTCCTCTTCATTGCGGTGCACGGGCTTCTCATTGCAGTGGCTTCTCTTGTTGCGGAGCACAGGCCCTAAGCGCCCTTCAGTAGTTGTGGCCTGAGGGCTCTGAAGTGCGGGCTCAGAAGTGGTGCAGGGCTTTAACTGTTACGCGGCATCTGGCATCTTCCCGGACCAGGGATCAAGCCCTTGTCTCCTGCATTGGCAGGCAGGTTCTTAACCACTGTCCCACCAGGGGAGTCCTAAATTTTTTAAATTCTTAAGCTGTAGTTCCCTTAAGGCTAGCTGTGCACAGTTGGCCTAGAACATTATTTTATTTTATTTATTTATTTTCTACACAGGATAGGCCATGAATGATAATCTATCTGTAAAACACCAGACAGAGCTGATTCCAAAATTATCCTCATTTACCATTGCTCCTCACACTTTTCTTATAGCACCATCTGATCTGAAAGTGTTTCAAATACTTTTGCTTTTAAGTATTCAATATGACCTCAAAGAAAATTTGAGGTGTATTTAACTTAGAAGAATTTTCCGTTTTTATTGTGGATTGAACAATGTGTATTGTTTCGTCAAGTGTTGACTTGGCATTTCACTGTCCAGAATCCAGCAGAAAGCCTAATACCTTCCTCCCAAATCTGTCCTAAAAATAAAGTTGTTCTTTTGCTTTTCAGCATCACCGCAAACGTGTGTTGTGCTTCTCCCTAAACTTCATCCATGAAAATCACATTCCTTACTTAGTGCTCTTCTTAGACAAACCATAATCTAGAGATAAACAGTATCTTGAGGAGGTTCTGGATGCAAAATCCACGGCGATAAGAGGCTGTGTTTATCTTACCTCTGCTGTATCCCACTGCTCGGCACATAAGGGACACTCAATAAATAGTTTTAAATGAAAACCTTTAAATTTATAATTGTTCATTAAACATTTGATATTCAAAATAATGCATATTTATTTTAGAAGTCTTAGGAAAAATAGAGAAACAAGAAGGGAAAGAAAAAATACTGCTACTTAATGTGAAAGTGAAGTCACTCAGTCGTGTCCAACTCTTTAAGACCCCATGGACTGTAGCCTACCAGGCTCCTCCATCCATGAGATTTTCCAGGCAAGAGTACTGGAGTGGGTTGCCATTGCCTTCTCCAACTGCTACTTAAAGATGACCACTATTAACACTTTGGCATATTCCTCCAGACATTTAATTTATGCATATGTACATATTTTTCCTTTTAAATCACACTATAGTTTTTTTTTAATTTGCAATATACTCAGTGTATATATTCCATGCCTTCAAGTAATTTGAGCTATATCATTATTGATGTCTGTTATTTCACAATAAGAATGATCCATAGTTTATGTAACTAGTCACACTAGGAAACATCGTCAATGCTTTAAATGCTCTAGTTTTTAGCACGTCAGAAAAATAGGACTTATGTTTACTAAAGAGTGACTGTCTAGGGCCAGAATTCAGGGAGCAACACTAATACTTCAATCTTTGATGAATCAGGAACATTCTAAATGACTTTTCATGTGGAAGTAATATGTTTCATTTTACAGAAGTAACATATGTGTGAAGTGAAGTGAAAGTCGCTCAGTCGTGTCCGACTCCTTGCGATCCCATGGACTATAGAGTCCATAGAATTCTCCAGGCCAGAATAATGGAGTGGGTAGCCTTTCCCTTCTCCAGGGGATCTTCCCAACCCAGGGATCAAAGCCAAGTCTCCTGCATTGCAGGCAGATTCTTCAAAGCTGGGCCATGTGTAAGACTATCCAAAGGAAACAGTAGGCCCAGTGCTTCTGGTGTCGGGTGTCCAGCTTCCTCCATACCGCCAAATGGCCCCTCAAGAAAGAAAGAAACAGCTGCCGTACTTATTCGTGTTTAAGGCCAAACATTCCAATTCCTTTGTTTCCTATTGCACCTGAGAACACTAGTCCCTCACTTCTGCTCCTTGCTTTAGATGGGATGGCAGATCTAGACTGTGTTACTTTGAAGATCAGATCATTAATTTAAGAAAAACTGACCCCATCTGACAAGTGTATTGGGTATTGTTTCTAAGACTGCTTTTGAAATTAGTCTGTGCTTAAGAGTCATGACAGAACCTACCATATATGGTGGTAAGATTGAATAATGCGGATGATGGTTATTCACATCACGGTGTAGGGCTAGGGGGCACCATATTTGGTGGGGATTATATATCTGACTAAAGAGAATTCCTACTGGTCTCATGGAGCTCCCCATCCTATTCACACATACCCAGAATCATAGTTTAATTCCCACTTGGAAATTGCCATATGCTAAATAAATACACATAAATACAAATGGATTTCTCCAGAACTCATTACTACTATTGAGCATGTTCTACAAGCATTTAATGGAAAACCAGCAACATCTCCTGTTTAGATGGGACCGTCAATGATGAAGTATTTTAAGTGGTGTATGTAAAGTTTATTCCAAGCCAGCTTCTCAGCCTGAATAAGTGAATGTGTCCTGTAAACTGTAAGGATTAAAACAAGGTTAAGATATATGGGACAGGTTAAACATCTAGTAATTTGCTAAAATGCTTTTAGTTTAATTTGCAGTAAAAAAAAAAAATTACTTAATACTTTAAAAAAAGTGTTTCCAATAATATCTGAGACCTAGAATTAAATTTCTCAGAATAAAACCAATTATGGAATATTCACCTAAGTCAATTTGAGGTCACCAGTGATTACTATAGGGTAAAGGAACCATTATTTCATGCTGCTCATGGGCAAAACCATGACTTAAGGCTTTTCAGTTGGAAAAAGGGTAGCAGGGGTTGGAGCAGGGAGGGACTGTTCCTCTCCCATTTCCTCCAAGAAGAGCTGAGGTGTCCTTAGTTATAGGGAGTGGCGCTTAGGTCTTTGGGTTTACCCCCTTAGCGGCCAGTATGGTGCCTGTGCAGAGCACACATTCCTATCTATTTACAGAGGAGGAAGAAGAGGGGGTCAGCAGAAAGGGAAGGTCTGGATTCTCCACGACCCTCTACGGGCCCCCAACAATCCTGTGGCTGATGGCTCCCGGCAAGGTATAGATGAAGAGGACCAGGAAGATGATGAGGATGATCAGAATTAACCCGATGATGATGTACTTCTTGTAATTCCTCCAGATGAGGTGGTACAGGCACTTGAAGGGGCTCACGAACCAAGAGAAGGAGGTGTTCGGGCGGCTGAGAAGGAAGCAAGAGAAGATCAGGGAAGGTGCCAGGTTGTGAACACATACGAATCTCAAGATCTCAGGAAGGATTTCTGACTCTCAGTTTTGTGAGGACCCACAACGAGAGGCCTGAAAATGGGAGAAGACCGTGCTGTCTTCAAGCAGGAGCACGCTAACTTTTTATGTGATAATGATTCCTCATCATTTTAGAGTGGTCCTGAGGAGGGCAAGAGCTTAGTTCGAACCTAGCCAGAGAACTGAGAGCCCTCTGTCTGTCCTGCCCTGACCAGTTCAAGCCTCACCTCTTCCATGAAGCCCTCCCTGACTACCCCAGTCCACAATAATTCCTCTGGCTCTGAATCCCTGCCTCACTCATTGCTTGACCTACCCCCTTTTTGAACCTAACATGTGTTTTCCACACTGACTATTTTATGAATCTGTGTGCTCTCCCTAAACGGACTGAAGGCTTCTGGAAGGCAGAGTTTATATCTTATATTTCTCTGGTGTTCTTCAAAGTGTTTCCAACCATGATGTTCCCAACACTATGACAGATTAAATATAGGTACAAAGAAAGGAACACCTACTCATCAGGAGACACTTGGGTCCAGGGAGGAACAAGATAGCTGCAATTTGAGAGAGTATTTTGTGTACATATTTCATATCTATCGATACATGTGTTTACTTCTTTAACTTTTTTTTTAGTTTTTCTGATTTGGACCATTTAAAAAGTCTTTATTGACTTTGTTTCAATATTGGTTTTGTTTTATGTTCTGATTCTTTTACCACAAGCCATGTGGGGTCTTAGCTCCCCAACCAGGGATTAAACTCACACCTCAACATTGGAAGGTGAAGTCTTAACCACTGGACCACCAGGGAAACCCTGTATGTTTACTTTTTAATTGATGTATAACCGTGATTTAAACTGAATATGGTAACCTTTGCTGCTAGTAATTCTACTTCTGGAAATTTATTTTAAGTGATAATTTATAAAGGGGAAACATTTTTATCATATTATAATAATGGAAAAAGGTAGAAGTAAACTAAACATCCAACTATGGGATGGCAACCAACTTAAATATGGGTATCGAGTCTGTGAACAGTTCCACAGCCATTAAAAAAACTCCTCTGACAATTATGGCAACAAGGTAAAATTTTTCAGCCAAGGATAAGTGAAATATGAAGATACCTTTGTATGCATGATTAGAGAAAAACAAGGAAAAGAATTCTTGTGAAACTCACATTCCCATACAAAATTATTGAAAGAATATATGAAATTATCCTGGAATTGCCTATTTGGTAGTATTATGATAAAGTGTCCTTTTCATTTGCTGGATACTGTGTAAGATTTTTGGAATATTTCTCAATTATAGAACCATGCCAATAAAGAATCAGCCTGCAATGCAGGAGACACGGGAGACCTGAGTTCGATCCCTGGGTTGGGAAGATCCCCTGGAAGAGGAAAATGGTAACCCACTCTAGTATTCTTGCCTGGAGAATCCCACAGACAGAGGAGCCTGGCGGGCTACAGTCCACGGGGTTGCAAAGAGTTTGACACAACTGGGTGACTAAGCACAAACAAACACAAAGAACCAAAAACTACACGAACTGGATAGTACCCATCGACTCCTCCTCACTCTCGCTTCTCCCAGAGGGATGTTTTGGAGGAATGCTTGCATCCTCTGATATGGGGACCACAGAGGGCCTTTCCCATGTCTGATCCCCTCACCCCCGTGACTTCACTCACTTGGGCTTGTCCAGGGGCTCTGGCTCCTTTCGGGCTTTTCCAACAGGATTTTTCTCGGCTTCCTCTGCCGTCACGAGGTGGAACTCGGCTTCAACCTTGCCCTGCACAGAGACACAACTCTGTTTCCAGTCACAAAGAACTGCGGGGTGGGGGTTGGGGGGGGCAAGGCCAACTATCTAGAAGAAGTGTTTTCATGTGGGAGAACGCCAGGAAGGATTTCGGCTGCTTTATTATCGAGGAAATATTATCTTTTTGGTCCCGGGAGAAGCCATTTTTATGATGGAAAATAAAAGTCCTGAAATAATGTTACTCGAGTTTTCTGAGGCAAGGGGGTCCCATGTGTACGCATAGACACACAGATTTCATTTGTAATCATTTAGTATCTGTAGGAGCATTATGAATTATAGAAAATAGAAAAGGAGATGACTAATTACTTGAGTAGCAAACCCTTTTGAATCTGCTACCATCTCTCTTCTCTGTCAATGACTCTCAAGCAGAGCTAGGTGTGTGTGGACCTACATTTGCCAAATGGCTTTTCTGTCATCCTTGCTTTTGTTGTGCCCTCTAAGTCTTTTAGAATTATCCTTTTATTCTAGCACTCTCTTCCCTTCTCTCCCCTCAGTGAGAAACAGTCTCTTTGGTTTGAAAATTGTGAATCATATGCTTCTTCAGAGCACTGTGCCAAAGTTATTGGCAGGGATGTACGTCTTGGGGTATCAAAGGATGAGACAGGACTTCTGTAAAAGGTGAGAGTCATTCTTTCTTGTTCATTCACTACTTTTGGAGGCTGCTTGTATACCAGGCACTGTTCTAGGCCCTGGGGATTAATGATTAAGAAAAACAGGATCCTTGATCTACTAGAGCTTCTGTTTTTGGTGGAGGAGACCCTCTCTCCTGCTCCTTTGGTTTTGTGGATCAAGATTCAAGGTGAGGGACTTCCCTTGTGGTCCAGTGGTTAAGACTCCATGCTTTCAATGCAGGGGACACAGGTTTAATCCCTGGCCAGGGAATTAAAGTCCCACATGTTGTGTGGTGTGGCCAAAAAAACAAAATTAGAAAAGATTCAAGATGATAGGAGGGACACAGAAGTGGCAGGAGACTGGAGCAACATCAAGGAATTTTAGCACCGACGTTTGCTGTTAAGTTTGCCTTTCTGAATCCTGTGTAGATGGGGCATTACCTGACTTCTGAGGTTGATTTCCTACCCAGGAAAAAGGTCTAAGGTTCTAACGAACCAATGATCTAGCGTTATTTATTCTTTCTGAAAAAGCCAGGGTTTCCTCATATACATATGTACATATATTTCATTTTTCTTTATTTATTTTATTGTCTGTGCTGAGTCTTCATTGCTGCACATGCTTTCTCTCCAGTTGCGGTGAGCGGGGCTCACTGCTGCTCTCCAGTTGTGGCAGGCAGGGGTCTCATCGCGGTGGCTTCTCTTGTTGTGGAGCCCAGCTCTAGCTCGCGTGGGCTTCAGTAGGTGTGGTGCGTGGGCTCTAGAGCGCAGGCTCGACAGCTGTGACCCGCGGGCTTAGTTGCTCCACGGCTCGTGGGCTCTGCCCAGATCTGGGATCAAACCTGTGTCTCCTACTTTGGCAGGTGGATTCTTTACCACCAAGCCACCAGGGAAGCCCAAGCCAGGGCTTCTTAACAAACAGATTTAGTTGCTGGCAGCCACGAAAATGTAATCATGGGAGAAATTAGAGAGGAGTAGAGTATTGGGGGTGAGTTTGGATCCCTGGGTTGGGAACAGCCCCTGGAGAAGAGAAAGGCTACCCACTCCAGTATTCTGGCCCGGAGAATTCCATGGACTGTATAGTCCATGGGGTCACAAAGAGTCAGACACCACTGAGTGACTTTCACTTTTTTTTTTTCACTTTTTTGGAGCAGGCACAGAGAGGTAGTGTCATGGCTGTCTGGATTAGTAAAGAAGCACAGTGGGCTGTTATTACAAGTGAAGTCATGAGTTCAAATCTAGGTAATCTCATCCATTCTTTAGACTAGTACTGCGACCCAACTCAGGAGGGATTAAATTCATATGACCCAGAAATATTCCTTAAAAAATATGTGTATATGTACTCACTCCTATTGAGAAACTTTGGCTCCATCAGCAATGCCTTGCACATAAAGGGACTGAGGAAATGCTTGGAAAGAAAGAATATAAAGCTTTTATCCATTCTTGTCACTCCTCTACACATCTATCAACAGTACAATAATAGTAATATAACTCTAACTGTAATTGCAACACTTTATTGAATGCTTGTTTCGTCCCAGATTTGTTTTTTTTTTGTCTATAATCTATCTATCATAGTGACTAGCAAAGTAGGTCTCCTTTATATTGATAGAGAAATAAAGCCATAAAAGTCAAATAACTTTCCCAAGGTCCCATAGGCAATTAGCTAACCAACTGTAATTTGAACCAAACTCTGTATGATTCCAAAGTTCATGCTCTTTCCTTTATAGCAGGCTACCTTCCAATTACCAGATAATTGGACTAAAATTGTTATGGGACCCTTCCCAGCTCTAACATGAGATGATTCTATGATTGTCTTCATCATTGCCACCTAAAGGCATTTGTCTTCTTGGGCCTTAGTTTCCTCATCTATCAAATGGCCAGAGGCTCTTTAAAGCAACTTGGCTCTAACTGCTAGGTTTCATGAAAGGCAGAGTTAGAGCTTAGGGTAACTGTGTAAGATTTCATGGCTGGAATAAACCCGAGAAGCCAGCTCCCAATGCATGGCAGAGAGGGCTTCCAATCTGCAAGATAAGACCCTCTGGCTGATTTCCAAAGGTTTTCCAGCAATGATCTGGGCTCTACTGTGCAACACTTTTATATGCTAGGAGCCTCATTCAACTCCTCTATACTTGACAGAGTTTAAGAGTCACTAACCAACTGCTGGGCTCCAGAATGTTTGGAAGAGGGGACAACATCCAATGGAGAACAAGTGAGTATGAGAGCGAAGGGATCATAGGTGCCTTTTTTTCTTCATTGCTTAACAATAAGCTTAGCTAGAGTGCTGTATAACTTGCATGGTGGTATATTATTCCATTTAAACCACTTGACCGCTTGGAAAAATAGATGACATTTTTATTCCCAGTTTACAGCCCAGGAAACGAAGGCTTGATGATGTTTGCTAACTTATGCCACAAAACTAGGATTTGTACCCAGGTCCTCTGACACCAAATCCCATCCTCCGCTATCTTGGAAGAAAAGCTATGACAAACCTAGAGTATTAAAAAGCAGAGACATCACTTTGCCAACAAAGGTGCATACAGTCAGTGCTGTGATTTTTCTAGTAGTCATGTATGGATGTGAAAGTTGGGCCATAAAGAAGGCAGAGCACCAAAGAATTGATGCTTTCGAACTGTGGCACTGGAGAAGACTCTTGAGAGTCCCTTGGACAGCAAGGAGCTCAAACCAGTCAATCCTAAAGGAAAGAAACCATGAATATTCATGGGAAGAACTGATGCTGAAGTTCCAATACTTTGGTCACCTGATGTGAAGAGCTGACTCATTGGAAAAGATACTGATGCTGGGAAAGATAGAAGGCAAAAGAAGGGGGTGACAGAGGGTGAGATGGTTGGATGGCATCATTGACCCAATGGACATGAGTTTGAGCAAACTCCGGGAGACAGTGATGAATAGGGAAGCCTGGTGTGCTGCAGTCCATGGGTTGCAAAGAGTTGGACACGACTGAGTAACTAAACAACAACATCTTCTGCTATTGTATGTGTCTAAGTGGTTTCATTCTGTGGAAGAAGTGAACCAGCCTATTTATTTAACAATCAATCAATATGCCTTTTCTGAAATGTTCAAGAAGAATCTCACAATCACCGCCATTCCCCAGCATTAGACTATATTTTTGACGTTAAATGTTGAAAACACACACTTGCTATAAAGAGGAAAAATGTTGCACAGATGAGGCCAGATACAAAATAATACACTATGTGTGATTTCATTTAGCTAAAGAAGGCAACAGATCAATTAATGAGGTTAGAGGTCAGGATAGCGGTCAGGACAGCGGCATGAGGGGTCTGGGTCACTGGAGAGATTCTGCTTCTTTGTCTAGGTACCGATGGGAGTGTTCAGTGTGTGAAAAGTCATGGTTGGTACGGCCTGGCGTGCTGCGATTCATGGGGTCACAAAGAGTCGGACACGACTGAGCGACTGAACTGAACTGAACACTTTTCTAGAATGTATATTACTCTTTTCTGTATGCAAATATATTATGTATTAATGAAATTGGAAGCATGTTTTTCGCTTCCACCTAATGCTGGCCTTCAGTAACAGGGACTAGTGGAGCAAGGCCTAGCATAACAAGCACAGGGACTGAGTGAGCAGGATTTGGTGCAGACAGAGTTATACCTGACATCAGATTCTGCCGCTTACTAGCTGTGTGACCCTGGGTGAGTTACCTGCCCATTCTGAGTCTCACTCATCTGGGGATGTTAATAGCATGTACCCCATAAAGTTGCTTTGAAAAATAAATAATATTTATACAGTGCTCACCCCAGTGCTTGGTGAATATCAAACTTTTAAAAAATCATAGTTCTTACTTTCAACACTACTTCATGGACAGAAATGCATAATTTAATGAGAAATATATTCTGCTTATTCAAAAAACTCTCAAAGAAGTCCCAAGGACCCATATTCTCACAGAAAAAATTTAAAGAAAAAAAACAAAAAGGAGGCAGAGGATATGAAATGAGTTCTGCTCAAAGCATAGGAGTCATCAGCTAATATTATGAAGAGCCTCGACCCCGCTTCACTGCCCTGCCTGAGTGGGCATGAGGCATTTATCTGGCGTCACAAAGGCAGCAGGGGGAAGGTGTTTACTGACGCAGTCTGATAAACACTGCTCCTCATTCCATATCTCTCCACACAGAAGCCATATCCGATTTCAATCATCAGTATTCAACCAAGCACCAAGGAGAGGTCTTAAGCTAATAATATCCTCCCAATGTAATTTTGAATCAGAGCTGGAAAAAGTGGACATTTTGAGAGACTATCTGTTACCCTAATGACATCTATGGATGGGAGAAATGATAAGGAAGGGCCCTGACAAGACTAATTTGTGGTGTCACGGCCATCGCTTACGGGCTTCACACTTCACTGAGCCCGGACGGTGGAAGCTGCGGGAGGCTGAGAAGTGATTCTGTTGAGGCTGGATATGCTGCTTCAGCGATCACGACTGCTTTCTAAACACAACTCTCCCTTGTATGAGATGAGGCATTCTCAGACATTAATGGTGGGAATGTACGCTGGTTAAATCCTTTAGGAAGAGGAATACACATATACACATACATATATACATGAAAGTGAACGTCGCTCAGTCGTGTCCGACTCTTTGTGACCCCATGGACTACACAGTCCATGGAATTCTCCAGGCCAGAATACTGGAGTGGATAACCTTTCCCTTCTCCAGGGGATCTTCCCCACCCAGGGGTCGAACCCAGGTCTCCCGCATTGCAGGCAGATTCTTTACCAGCTGAGCCACAAGGGAGGCCCACATACACATATATATGTACATGCACACATATGCACGTGTGTGTGACTGCGTGCATTACAGTACACGATCATACTCTGGACCTCGAACTCCATTTCTCGATAGCTAATTTAAGGAAAGAATTCAAAACTCAGAAACAGCTTTCACACAAAACACACAGTCATTATTCTTTTGGATATTCAAATTGTCCTGTTTGTTATAATGAGATGTCTCAGGGTTACATTGCATTTATCTGCCCCTGACCTGGAGTCAGCCATTTCCCCAAAGATATATGGATTCTGTTACTAGGAATTGGTATTTAGAAACAACTGTCAGGGTGCTAGGAATCTTGTTTGCTACTGGGTTAGAAAAAAATATTTTTAAATTCACGAGTCAATGATGATACAAAAAAAAGCAAGAGAAAAAAAAATCTCATTTACCACCACTAAGTATGAATCTTACACTAATTCTTGATTCAAAAACTTGGTAGTGAATGGAGAGAATTAAACATTTATCTGATTTTTTTAGGGGATGTGGTGACTATAATATATCCATTTGATGAAAGAAAGCTCTTCTTAACACATAAATGCCAACTAATAAATGAAAAACAATGATATAGTTAGATAATATATGGATGGATAGATAGATAGATAGCCAGCCAGACAGACAGATGCTAGATAAAAATGGCTGGGGGCCTATTTGAAAATAAAATAGATCAAAAAGATAAGTAATAGCAACATATCAACTATGACTGAATCTTAGTTTTAAAAAACAGCATAAAATACATTTGAGGACAATAGGGCATCCTTTCTACAGAAGGAGAAATGAATATGATATGGGTATCAAGTTACATTAGGCAATATTATTAATTTATACGTGATGATGGCATTATAGTTATGTAAGAGGATGTCCATATTCTCAGGAGATGCACACGGAAGTATTTAGGGGTAAAGTGTTAGAATGTCTACAACTTACTCCTAAGTGGTTCAGCCAGTGTCTGTGTGTGTATCTTTACCTATACATATATATATATATACGTACACATATATACATTCTCATATACAGGCAAAATAATTATGGCAAAATTTCAACAAATGCTGAATCTAGATGGTGGGTATGTGGCTGATCCTTGTCCTGGTCAACTTTTCTGCACGCTTAAATTTTTTTAAATGAACATATGTTGAGGAAAAACACATGATTTAACTGTGGCATTTCTATTTTGAGAATATGAAGAGTTAATCATATTCATAATACTATGTAGAGGAATGCTTATTATAACACTGAATAAAACAAAATGAACAAGGCATTATTTTTAACATAGAATGATCAAGACTATATAAAATTAACCAAAATCTATATATATCGGGAATAACAATATGTATTAGCAATTGTTTTTTTGAGCAATGTGCATATGGGCACTATTTCTTCCCTTCTGCATTTTGGTGTCTTTTAAATTTTCTATGAATGCATATAATATAGTTTGTCTTAAAAATGATCTTCAGGTGAAAAATATCTCCCCTCTCTGCTCCTGTAGAATCTGAATTTGCCATGTACTCTTCAGATAGGTTGTCTGTCTATAGGCCTCCTCAGCTAAACTGTTAATTTCTGGATGGCAGGAATGTGTCTTATTGATTGCTGAGCCTTTAGCGCCTAGCATATGAGTATAGAGCCATAGTAAATGCTGACAACTGTTTTTTCATACTAAACTGAGAGCAAAAAAATCTCTTTTAATTTTAGTCATTATGCTCTTGGGACTTACCTGGGCTACCTACCTGGAGACTCACAAGATTAACCTATAAAAGAAGCTTCCTGATCTTCATCTCCTAAAAGAGTGATTTCTTTGAAGGTTGCTTTTAGCAGGATAATTAGATGTATAATGCAATGTGTTTCATGAAAAACATGTTCTATACATATTCCCGTTCCTTCACCAAAGGATGCCTGTGCTTTTGCAATTCCATTTGGAGCTGTTTTTCACTCACTATCCATATTCCACACTAGGAGCTGTGTGATCCAAGTCTCTCAATTACACCACTTGGGTGTACAGATAAGTGGCTTTAAAAATAAGCCTGGCAGGTGGCAGAGCCCATAAACAAACCCCTCCTGGCTGCTGGTAATTGGAATAAGAGGACAGTGATGTTCTGACTGCTGGCTTCAAGGCAAAGGAGGGGAGTTCACGCAGAGCTGGAAATAGAGAATGTCTTTGCTAGAAACACATCTTGGAGGCACCCAGTCTAAACTACTTATTTTACAGGCATGGAAACTGTAAAAGTGAGTAGACAGAAATCTCAATTAAAATAGAGTGGAGAGATCAGAAAAGGGGGCTCTCATCCCCTATGCAGACAGAAGAGCCTAACAGGAAGAAGAAAGACTTCCTCTTCTCGCCTGGCCACAGCTCATCCAATGAGAGACAGTCACGACTCAGCCAACGAAAAGCCATGGAGTCTTTGTTAACTGTAGCACTCCCAGCTGCCTTTTTCCCTCCATAAAACAGTTCTGTCCATTTTTTTGCTGGGGACTTGCACACGGCTAGTCATCGTTGCAGACCTCAAACTGCAATTCTTTGTTAATCCCAAATAACCTGCTTCTGCTGGAGAGATAGCTAGCAGTCTACTGTTGGAGCATGTATCAACACTTTATACTTTTTTGTGGTTAAATTTTATTCCATTATATGGATATACCTGATGGTGACATATTTAAAGCCACTTAAAACTCAAAATGGACTAACTATGTTTCAGGCATCCAAAATAGAACCAGGTGCAAGTTCCTAAATCATTGAGAACTTCACTCTTCTGAACTGTATCAAATTCTAAGACACCACTCAGTTCAGTTCAGTCACTCAGTCATGTCTGACTCTTTGCGACCCCATGAATTGCAGCACGCCAGGCCTCCCTGTCCATCACCAACTCCCAAAGTTCACTCAGACTCATGTCCATCGAGTCAGTGATGCCATCCAGCCATCTCATCCTCTGTTGTTCCCTTCTCCTCCTGCCCCCAGTCCTTCCCAGCATCAGAGTCTTTTCCAATGAGTCAATTTTTCGCATGAGGCAGCCAAAGTATTGGAGTTTCAGCTTTACTTTCAGTCCTTCCAATGAACACCCAGGACTGACCTCCTTTAGACACCACTGCTGCTGCTGCTGCTGCTGCTGCTAAGTCGCT
Organism: Capricornis sumatraensis; assembly: GCF_032405125.1. Lineage (NCBI taxonomy): Eukaryota > Metazoa > Chordata > Mammalia > Artiodactyla > Bovidae > Capricornis > Capricornis sumatraensis. Next base: position 35,161,664 of record NC_091079.1, read on the forward strand.
TCAGTCGTGTCCGACTCTGTGCGACCCCATAGACAGCAGTCCAACAGGCTCCCCCGTCCCTGGGATTCTCCAGGCAAAAACACTGAAGTGGGTTGCCATTTCCTTCTCCAATGCATGAAAGTGAAAAGTGAAAGTGAAGTCACTCAGTCATGCCCAACTTCGCGACCCCACTCTGTTCAGTTCAGTTCAGTTCAGTCGCTCAGTCGTGTCCGACTTTTTGCGACCCCATGAATCGCAGCACGCCAGGCCTCCCTGTCCATCACCAACTCCAGGAGTTCACTCAGATTCACGTCCATCGAGTCAGTGATGCCATCCAGCCATCTCATCCTCTGTCGTCCCCTTCTCCTCCTGCCCCCAATCCCTCCCAGCATCAAAGTCATTTCCAATGAGTCAACTCTTCACATCAGGTGGCCAAAGTCCTGGAGTTTCAGCTTTAGCATCATTCCTTCCAAAGAAATCCCAGGGCTGATCTTCACTAGCCATCTTCAAAACAGTATCTGCCATCAGCTGCTCCCTGCAACCTTGCAGTTTCAAAGATCGCCCCTCCTTTTGCAACAATGTAATCATTTCAAACTCCAAACAATCCTTGCTTAAAAAGCTCCCTTCTCGCCAGCTGGGTTTCTGATTGGTAACCAAAAAAAAATCTGCTTAATTTTGTGGTGTTTTGCCTTTACCAGGCTCCCTCATTTTGTAGTGGAACAGAACACAACTCAAGTGCTTCTTGAATCTGCCTCTCTCTGGCTGTAGTCCTAACAAACCTCAAATAAATGCCTCTTTACTTCAGTCAGGTCTGTGTTTCTGAAATTTTTATTAACATATCCAATTTGTTTATCCTTTCATCAGTTGATAGACATTTGGATGGCTCCAATCTGAGGTATTATGAATAACACTGCTATGAACCTTCATTTCTGAACTCATCCATTCATCAATCAGTTCCTTAACTGAGCATCTATTATGTGCTAAGCCATGAAGCTTGGAATGGAGTGCAGAGGTTGCCATATAGTAAAACCTCAGTGCATACTTGAGGGGACAGGAAAGAAGGAGACTGCTTGAATTCTCATTCTTCCGATCCCATCTCACAGAGGGGACTGAAGTGAGAATGGAGGGAAGAGAAAGCCTCCAAGAACACACACTAGAACTAGACCCTATGGAGTCAGGTCAGCAGCTGCCGTTTACCCAGTTAGGCTCAAAGAAATCCTTGTCTTGCCCCCACTGAGTCCGTAGAACAGAGAGAGACGGAGAACTCGGTCTCTACCCAGACCTGCGACCTGAAAGGTCCTGACTTGGGTTTGTTTTGACCTCTGGGCACTAGGAGCAGAAGGGAGAACATGCTCCCCCCAAGACAAGGACAGAAGCGAAAGGGGGCCATCCATGCAGTCCTGGTCCCCTTTCTCAGTTTCACTCAGCATGAGAGTCCTCCATCCTCCCTTACACAGGAGTGATGAGGGGGCTCAAAGAAAGGGTAAGAGAAACTTTCTTCCCACTACTCGTGAAATATCTGGACTCCTACAGCATGTGCCATGCAGGATGGAGCAAGTTGGCAAGTTGGGAAAGGGGCGAATGGCTCTGCTTTCTGCCAGCATCCTCTGGAGCAAGTTTTAAAAGGATGGATCACTTTTTAAATTGAGTTTTTCGTTTGAAGGTGAAGGGATGAAGCATTTGCATTGAAATTGCACATTTGTCAGGAATGTATGCATAATTTCAAGAGATGTTGAAAAAAATTAATGCCAGAGGCATATGTTCAAACCAAGAGGATGGAAACCCACCCTGACATAAATTGCTATTAAATCAAGCATGCTGAAATACAGAGGGCTTAATGCATTTATAAATTTTTCAGAATTCTTGCTTCTCAGAAGAACCTTTGCCCTAAAGGGCTCTCTGTCATTTCAAGTCATTTTCCTTGAAGTTTACAAAATGACTCATTTAAAGAGCATGGGTCCTCTGCCTGCCCCACCCCATCTTCTACGGCTCTCACTTACTGTGAGTTCTTTGCTTTTAGCAAAAGGCCACCAGCCCCGCACACGCTTTTGCTGGAATATGGAAATCTTGCTCTCCTCACTTGCATTTTCAAATTTGGTGAGATCACAGGCTTTGGCAGACTTCGCTGCTCGGGGGAAACTATTGAGGTTCATCTCCAGGGAGCCTGTGAAGAGATGCCCTTAACAGGTTAGGGAAGGGCTTTAAAATCCATCATTATCCTCATTCACCCACCCAGTCATCTATCCTCTCACTGGTCATTCAATCAGGACCACAAGGGATCAATAGGCTGTGCTAGGTATCCAGGACACAAATATGGCCAAGACATGTTTGTTGCATTTAAAGCATTAATAATGTGGCAGCGCACCAGGACTTCCCTGGCAGTCCAGTGGTTGGGGCTTTGTCTTCCAGTGCAGAGGGTGTGGGTTCAATCCCTGGTCAGGGAGCTTAAGATCCCACATGCCTCGCGGCCCAAAAGTCAAAACATAAAACAGAAGCAATATCATAGCAAATTCTATAAGGACTTTAAAAAGTGGTCCACATTAAAAGAAAAAAGTATTAAATAAAAGAAAGTAATGTGGCAGCAGGTAGAAGACCAGGGCAGAGCTACCGTATGTAACTTTCAAGTTCAGTTTCTGATGTCATCTGCTGGGCCTCTTCTCTGTTCCCCGAGTATGATCTAGATTCTGTGTCTATCCTCTGAGCTTTTCCCTGCCTTAGCACTGATCAGCCTAGAAGAACCTCCTCCCCTCACCACCCCTCCCTCTCTGAGTCTATTAAACTCCTCCAGGTTGGGGACTAAGTCTTAACTGTCCCGATAGCTACTCTTCCAGTACCTTCGTGGGTTCTCAACAATGAATTTTCTCTTATAAGAAAATTTATATACAATCTTTAAGAGGTTAGTTTCCACTCACAGTTGTTATAAAATATTTACCCTACTTCCCTATGTTGTATAATCCATCCTGGAGCCTATCTCACACTCAATGGTTCGTACCTCCCACACCCCAACCCCTGGGTGGCCCCTCCCCCTTCTCTCTCCCCATCGGTAACCACTAGTTTGTTCTCAGTATCTGTAAATCTGCTTCTATGTGGTTACATTCACTAGTTTTCAACAAATAAATATGTCATAATAAGAGAATGCCATGAGATGACATTATATTTCTCTCTCTTTGATAATCTTTCCTATTGCAAAAGTAATACTTGTTAACTGTGAACACTTAGAATGTGTACATGAGCAAAAAAACTAATTTTCATAATCCTACCTCCCAAAAGTTAACCACTGCCCTACTCAGTTCATATCCTCATGTAAGTCTTTCTGTCTCTTTGGCTGTCTCTGACTATCTCTTTCTGCTATACAAATAAACATACTTTTTACCACAAGAGGATTTTTTTTTTACATACTTTTTTCATTTAATGCACCTTGCCTAACTATCCAACTAGTTAAATATTCTTCTAATTTATTAATGGCTTCAGGGTTATTACTTATTGAACACTACTATGTATGAAACACTGTACTTCATTTTTAAATTAGATTATCAAATATATAGCTCCCAATACCCTCTGAAGTATATATTATTATTTCCATTTTACAACTGAGGAAAACTGAGGTACAGAGGAGACCAATAATTAGCTCAAAATTTAACAGCTTCTTGGCACTGGAGCAAAGATCAATTTAAGGTTACTTGAATACGTATCTTCTACCATAGGATGTACCATAACTTACTGAGTCAATTACCTTATATTAAGGGCTATTTGGAATGTTTCAATATTTTGCTATCAAAATTATTAAACCACATCAAAATGATTATTTGTGGAGCAAACTCAGACTAAGCTCTCCAGAAGCCGGGATAAAACCCTCAGCATTAATATGACTTAGATAAAGCCTCCACCTTACCCAGAAAATCATCTGAGGACAGCCTTTCAAAATCCCAAACCTGGAGCACCAACACAGCTGGCGTCATACACTCCGTCTTCTCTAATGAAAATATATGCTCCCTCTTGGAAATGACCATTTGCTTCTCTGCTGGGAGATACTGAAACGGAAATAGAAAGCGCCAGTTGAAGTTCCCCTCTCCGGTCAGGGAGTTGTAGTGCACGTCTGTCTCCTGCTTGTCGTCTTCCAAACCCTTTAACCACCTGAATGAAGACAGAGAAAGAAGTAAACACTCTGAGCACACTGTTCATGCATCAGGATCACCAAGAGTGATTGAAGTAGCTTCACTGTGGTCATGGATCACAGTTTTAAAATTATCATATAGTTAGATTCAGATGGAAACTTTCATTGAATCTGCAAGCAATAAATAGGGATCAAAGGCTCTGAGGCACTTTGAAAGAAGACTCTCGTTCTAAGTCAGGTTAAGGAATTGTCTTTGGTAGTTCTTGCGTAGATCTGAAGCCCCATGCAACGAAGAGGGAAAACTCAGGAAATGTGAAATGAAAGTTTAATATGAGTTTCTTCTCACCCTGGGAGACTTCTTTGTGGGGGAGGGGGCATTTCTGCACCCACTATATTACACTGCATTTTATTACACTACTCCATTCCATAGATAAGTTAGCTAAGCTCTCTGGGCCTTTGTTGCATCTGGAACATGGAAGCAATCACAGAATCTAGTTCATGGGAATTCTGAGGAATTACATGAGATAATATACGTCCAGAGCTTTGTGTACTCCAAATGATCTATTATGTTATTTCCTCTTAGTATTATCTGGTCTTTCTCCTCTGTGCTGAGTATAAAGTAAGCTATTATAAATACATTTTCCTCTAGTACTTTATCCATGGCTAATTAACTCTTGAGAAAATAGGTACTTTTAATTCAAACTAATTGATAATGCCATACCACTTACTTTCTGAAAGCAAATATCCCTTCCTCTACCCCAAACTACCCCAGAGCAGATAAAGATACTTCTCTTCTGAGAAGAGTGGTACCACTCAAGGTAAAGGCACAATTATTTAGATAAGGGTGCCTTTATTTAGGTAGTGAAAGTCGTTCAGTCGTGTCCGACTCTTTGCGACCCCATGGACTGTAGAGTCCATGGAATTCTCCCGGCCAGAATACTGGAGTGGGTAGCCTTTCCCTTCTCCAGGAGATCTTCCCAACCCAGGAATCAAACCGGGGTCTCCTGCATTGCAGGCAGATTCTTTACCAGCTGAGCCACAAGGGAAGCCCAAGAATATTGGAGTGGGTAGCCATCTCTTCTCCAGAGGATCTTCCCGACCCAGGAATCAAACCGGGGTCTCCTGCATTGCAGGCAGATTCTTTACCAGCTGAGTCACAAGGGAAGCCCTAGAATATTGGAGGGGGTAGCCTATCTCTTCTCCAGCAAATCTTCCCGACCCAGGAATCAAACTGGGATCTCCTGCATTGCAGGCAGATTCTTTACCAACTGAGCTATGAGGGAAGCCCTAAGGATACTTTTATTTAGGTAAGAGTACCTTTATTTAGCTAAAGATGGTGCTTGGCCAGTCAAGGTATGTGTCGTATCTGTTATGAGGCAAGGGCTGAACCAGATGTTGGGGGTGATAGGGAGCAAGCAGAGGTGATCTTTGCCTTTGTGGAGGCATGGAGGGGAGAGGATGGAGGGAAATGAGTGGGGTGGAAGAAGTCACCAGTGAGGGATATGCAAAGCCCTATGGAAGAAGAAGTTAGGACACATTCTAAGACAGGAGAGAAGTTCAGTGTGACTAGAGAAGGCAAGGGGGAGAACTGATCCAGTGAGACGATAGGTGGCAGCTCAGCTCATTATATGTGATATTTTAGGACTTATGAGAGACTTTAGATCCTTGTCCAGAGAAAATAGGATGTCATTAAAGGGTTTTAAGTACAGGACCAATGTGATCAGATTGTGATTTTAAAAGATAA